>NC_133846.1:5333714-6533714 GCF_047830755.1 Zonotrichia albicollis
ATGGGGACGGCTGTGGGGACACGCTGGTGGCAGCTTTGTGTCCCCCCTGCCTCCCTCCCCTGCCCACCCCCACCCTGGCGAGGCATCACAGCTCCTAACGAAACGGAACTGCTGCCAGATGAAATATATTACTATTAAATACTTAATTCTTCTAGTGAGCGGAGAGCAGCCAGTATGAATACGATTATTAAAGAAAATTACTTTGGCTGATCAGATATTTCTGCATACTAATTTCTGACCCTTCTTTCCTCTCTGCTTGCTTCTCATCCCTTAGAGACCAGGACAGATAAAATTCCATCACAAATAGCTGATTACTGGGGCTTGCATTAAAATCAAATTTTTTTTTCCTCCCGGCGCTAATGTCCTTGCCTAAAGTAGAGGCAGCAGCTGTCAAAAAAAAAAAAAAAAAAAGGAAAAAAAAGAAAAAAAAGGGAAAAAAAATCCTTGAGATCGGTCTAGATCTGAATATCCTGATCTTTGAGGCTTCTGCTGTTATCAGCTGGATCCAAATGCTCTGGGAGCAGCTGGGCTGGAAGGTTTGGAGCAGGAGAAGAGAAGGAGGGATGTCCTGGCTCGGGGCAGTGATGGGCAGGAGGCTCTGTCCCTGTCCCTGTCCCTGTCCCTGTCCCTGTCCCTCTCCCTGTCCCTTTTCTGCTCCAGGTCCTGCTCTATTCCTGCTCCTGTCCCACTTCTGCTCCAGGCCCTGTTGATGCTCCATTTCTGCTCCAGTTCCTGTTCCTGTGCCATTCCTGCCCCAGACTCTGTTCATGCCCATTCCTGCCCCATTCCTGCCCTATTCCTGTGCCAGACCCTGTTCCTGCCCCATTCCTGCCCTAGTTCCTGTTCTTGCCCCATTCCTGCTCCAGCCCCTGTCCCTGCTCCATTCCTCCCCCATTCCTGCCCTGTTCCTGCCCCATTCCTGCTCCAGGCCCCATTCCTGCCTGGGAATCCTTTCCCAATCCAATCACCCACTCTGGTTCCTGGTAAAGGAGGCAGAGGCCAAACTGCAGCTGGGAGGACGTGGGAGGAGGAGGATGGACCCTGCTCCAAACTGGGAGAAGGAGGATGGACACTGCTCCAAAGTGGGATAAGGAGGATGGACACTGCTCCAAACTGGGAGAAGGAGGATGGACACTGCTCCAAACTGGGAGAAGGAGCATGGACCCTGCTCCAAACTGGGAGAAGGAGGATGGACACTGCTCCAAAGTGGGATAAGGAGGATGGACACTGCTCCAAACTGGGAGAAGGAGGATGGACACTGCTCCAAACTGGGAGAAGGAGCATGGACACTGCTCCAAACTGGGAGCAGGAGGATGGACCCTGCTCCAAACTGGGAGAAGGAGGATGAACACTGCTCCAAACTGGGAGAAGGAGGATGGGACAGGGCAGGCAATGGGATGAGCACAATGTGGGGTTCAGACCCACAGAGCTTCACCCCTTTCCCTCTCGGTCAGGGATAAATGTGGGACCTACACAAACACCCCTTGAGTCCAGTCATGGAAATGTGGAATGGTTTGGGTTGGAAAGGACCTCAAATCTCATCTGGTTCCAAACCATACCATGGGTGAGGCCACCTCCCACTAGACCAGAAACTTCCTCCAAGTCCTGCATCACCAGGCCATGATGCCCCTGTCACAAGAAGAACCCACTAAAACAATTCCCTCCTGCCTGATCCCTTCCCCAGCAGCGTCACCTCCTCCCCAGCCTGCAAGGCTCCAATTTACCTGCTCTGAAATAAAGACACTTGTGCAGGTGTCAGGGTGCTGAAGCCCTAATTACAGCCTGAGCACCTCGTTAATTGTTCCTTCCCAGCTCCTGTCGGAGTGGGGGATCCTCTCTGCCCTCTCCCCCTCCTCGGGGAGCTCCTGCAGGAGCAGGAAAGAAGCAAAGAGGGGATTTAAGCTGAACTTTGGAACCCTCGGAGCTTGCTGGGGTTGGGAGGTGAAGGAACTAAGTTGGAATTTTAGGTGGATTTGTTCCTGAGGAAATGTCCCGGTGCTGGGGAAGGGGAAAGGGAAAAAAAAAGGGAAAAAGGAAAGGGAGAAAGGAAAAGTAAGGGAGAAGGGGAAAGGGAAGAGGGAGAAGGGAAAAGGGCAAAGAGGAAATGGAGAAGGGGAAAAGGAGAAGAGAAGAGAAGAGAAGAGAAGAGAAGAGAAGAGAAGAGAAGAGAAGAGAAGAGAAGAGAAGAGAAGAGAAGAGAAGAGAAGAGAAGAGAAGAGAAGAGAAGAGAAGAGAAGAGAAGAGAAGAGAAGAGAAAAGCGGAAAGGGAGAAGGGGAAAGTGAAAAGGGAAAAGGAGAGGGGGAAAGGGGAAAAGGAAAAGGGAGAAGGGGAAAAGGGGAAAAGGAAAAGGGAGAAAGGTAAAGAGAAAAGTGGAAAGGGAAAAGGGAGAAGGGAAAGGGGAAAGGGCAAAGAGGAAAAAGAGAAGAGAAAAGAGGAAAGGGAAAAGAGCAAAGGGAGAAGGGAAAAGGGGAAAAGGGGAAAGGGAAAAAGAAGGGAGAAGGGAGAAGGAAAAGGGAGAAGAGGAAAGAGAAAAGCGGAAAGGAGAAGGGAAAGGGAAAGGGAGAAGGAAAAGGGAAGAGGGAGAAGGGAAAAGGAGAAAGAGAAAAGGGAGAAGCTAAAAGGGGAAAGGGCAAAGGGTAAGGGAAAATCCCTCTGCAGCAGATTTTGTGTCCTCCTGGGCTCCCCAGCCGCCCCCCAGCCAGGCCCGGGGCTCTGGCACCATCTGGGAGCCCCGGGCCTGGCAGGCACAGCCGGGCAGCGCCGGCCCCGGGGCCGTGTGTGTGCACAAGGACAGGAATGTTTGTTTTTCCTTATTGACTCTCTGGAATAAACGCCAGGCCGGCAGGAAAGGGGCTCAGAGGCAGCTGTTTACCAAGTGTTTGTGATAAAAACCCTTCTCCATAGGAACAGGTGGCACGGGAGCGGCCCCGGGCAGCGCCGAGCGCCTCCAGAGCAGGAAAATGATATTTGTACCTGGCTGGGATGAAGCAGAGCGATGTGAGCCTTTCCTGAGGCCCCTCACGGAGTTTTGGGGCTGTCACCTGTGTCCCTGCCAGCAGCAGAGCTGTCCCCCCGTGCTGCCACTCCCCGTCCTCGATAACTCATGGCAGCAACACTTGCACAAATCTTTAATTGTTTAGTTTAAAGAATTGTGTTTTGACCGCAAGGGGATTTTGGCTGGGGCTCAAGAGCTGATAATGATATTTTGCTGCCAAGACGTCGTCTTGGCTCTGCCTGTGTTAATGTTCACTTACAAGAAGCTCCAATTAACTGCATCAGCTCTCACTGAGAGAGAGGGAAGGGGGGAGAGGGGGTGGCTTTGGAAAAAAGAGAGAGAGAGAGAGAAAGGGGGAAAGAGAGAAAGGAAAAAAGTGAGAAAGGGGAAAGAGAAAAAGGAAAATGGAAAAGGGGAAAAGAGAGAAAGAGGAAAGAAGGGAAGGGAAGGGAAGGGAAGGGAAGGGAAGGGAAAGGGAAGGGAAGGGAAGGAAGGGAAGGGAAGGGAAGGGAAGGAAGGGAAGGGAAGGGAAGGGAAGGGAAGGGAAGGAAGGGAAGGGAAGGGAAGGGAAGGGAAGGGAAGGAGGAAGGGAAGGGAAGGGAAGGGAAGGGAAGGGAAGGAAGGGAAGGGAAGGGAAGGGAAGGGAAGGGAAGGGAAGGAGAGGAGAGGAGAGGAGAGGAGAGGAGAGGAGGAGAGAGAGGAGAGGAGAGGAGAGAAGAGAAGAGAAGAGAAGAGAAGAGAAGAGAAGAGAAGAGAAGAGAAGAGAAGAGAAGAGAAGAGAAGAGAAGAGAAGAGAAGAGAAGAGAAGAGAAGAGAAGAGAAGAGAAGAGAAGAGAAGAGAAGAGAAGATCCCCCAGCATGAACACCCAGGTCCAGCTTTGCCCATTTTTTCCCCAAATCCAACATTAGAGCTGAAATATTTGGGAATCCATACACTTCCGGGCTGTATGTGAGCACACACTGGGAGGATCTGGGAGTGTTTGGGACAAACCCCATCCAGGCAGGAAGCTGGGGCAGTTTGTGTTTGTCCCTGTGCCCTGCAGGTGCCAGGAGCTGAACCCAAACCCAGCAGAGCCTTTTGGATCAGGAGCTGCAGCCGTGCCCCTGAGCAGCTGCATCCCTGCGAGGGCACATTCCTGCCTGTCCCGGGGCTTTGGGGGGTCCAGGGGGGGATTCCTGTGCCCCGGCAGGGTCAGATCCTGCCCTCGGCTCACGTTACACAAACCCGAGGACAGGAAGATTTAGGAGTGGAGATGCCACACAGAGCCGGGCGTTGTTTGCGCGCCTTTGAAATCGGAGTGAGGGAAGGAGGGAGGGATGGAGGGGGGCTCGGGGCCGGCCCCCTCCTCGCAGTTCCTTTCTGGCATCGAGGGGAGCTGCCTGCGCTCTCTCCCTGCCTCTGTTGCTTCAGGTGCAGCTCTGTTTTCTTACATGTTAATTTTTTCCTGTTTTATTATCCCGTCCCTCAGCTGCTACCAGAAACCCTGGGCCGGTGCAGGGAGCGTTTCCTGATTTTCCTTCGGCCACAGCTGGGACACATTTGGGCAGGGACAGCTCTGCTGGGACACATTTGGGCAGGGACAGCTCTGCCACCACTGCCAGAGGGTGGCTGCTCCTCTGGGTGGCTCCTGCCGCCACCAGGCCCTTCCCAGAGGCCATGGGATGTCCCATGGGATGGCCCCAAAACCTCTCTGAGCTTTTCTTGCTGAGTCCCCTCTGTCACCCCGAGCCACAGGGACTGTGAGGGGACTGTCCCCAGCTGTTCTCCATGGTTTGGGGCAGAGCTGAGGAGTCTGGAGCTGCTTTGTCCTGGCTGTCCCTGCATCCAGCTGGAATTGCTGTCCCCAGAGCCACCCTGTCACCCTTTCCTGCTGCTCCTTTGGGTGCTCTGCATCCCCTTGGGAGAAAATTCTTCCTGTTCATTGAATTCTTCCTGTTCATCAACAGGAGGAGCATCAGGAGATGAAAGCTGAGTGCTGCAAACATTCCCCCAGCAGGGACATCCCAGCCATCCCTGTGTGGTTTCTCCTGTCCTGGCCCAGCTCAGCAGCTCCCCAGGACAATCTTTCCCTCCTGCCCGGCCCTGCAGGACCTGCAGTGGGGCACAAGGCAGGATCAGGGCCATTCCCAGGTCTGGAGCCCAGGGAATCTCAGGGATTCCCACCTGCTCCCAGACACGGGTCTGGCTGCAGGCAGGGATGGGCTGTGAGACAAATCTTCCATTTGTATTTTAATGTCAATAAAATGGCTTCATTTTGTGTTTTATTGCGGTGCTGGGGCAATGAAAGCCTCCTTTAGCCCCAGGGAGCCTCTCCCTGCAGGAGGTTTCCTGATTGGAATTGGGCAGGAAGTGCCTTCGTGTTCCATCCCAAAGCTGCTCCATCCTAAACTTTCTCCATCCTAAACCTGCTCCATCCCAAAGCTCCATCCCAAACCTGCTACATCATCCCAAACCTCCATCCCAAACCTGCTCCGTCCCAAACCTCCATCCCAAACCTGCTCCGTCCCAAACCTCCATCCCAAACCTCCATCCCAAACCTGCTCCATCATCCCAAACCTGCTCCATCATCCCAAACCTGCTCCATCATTCCCAAACCTCCATCCCAAACCTGCTCCATCCCAAAGCTGCTCCATCCTAAACTTTCTCCATCCCAAACCTGCTCCATCCCAAACCTTCATCCCAAACCTGCCCTATCCCAAAGCTCCATCCCAAACTTGGGCTTCTTTATTCCAATAAACCCCAAGGATGAAGCTCCTGCAGGTGAGCTGGGGGTTCCCTGCTCCTGGCAGCCCCAAATCCTCCCTTCAGCATTTCAAACCCTGACTCACATCCAGCCCCCAACCCAGGGGCTGACTCAAAATAATTCCTCATTTTTTAAAGTATAAAAGTTTTGAAATGTTAAGGTTTCTAAAGTACAGTTTTTAAAGTTTTCCCAGTTTTTAAAGTGCAATTATTAGAGTTTCTGGGAGGTTTTTCTTTTTTGTCTCTGCTCCTTTTCCAAATGCAAAAACTTCTGGGTGCACTTTTTCATTCCTCTCCTCTTTATTTCCAGGGAAGATTCTCTCCTTTCCCAGTCAATAAAGACACCCAGGACACAGATTAGCATTTGGCCCTCTGCTCATCTGCTGGATTAATTTCCACTAAATTATAAGTAAAGAATGATTGATTATTGTGATGATTAGGAATTTATCCTCATATAATACCTTTCATCTGCAGAGGCACGGCAGGATCTCGGAGCCAGAGGTGCAGGGGGAAGTTGAGTGTGGGTTTGAATCCCAAGGAATTGGAATTGTTGCTTTGATTCCCTGATCTTGCTCCAAAGAGGGCAGAGAACTCCGTGGTGGGACAGATATCGAGGCGGAGATCAGGTCCCACAATCAAAACCGAGTGAATTTGAATGTGGTTGGATGATGTGAAGGTGTGAAAAGCCCCAGCTGGGAGCTCCAGGCAGAGATTCCTGCTCTGCCCCACACGTGTCCTGTCCACCCCGTGATCCCAGCAGGGAATCAGGGAGGGTTTTAATCCAGGAGTGAAATTCCTGCTGGTTTGGGTCTGAAACGCTCAGGAAGAGCCACAGAGCATCCTTGGGTGGATGGGTCAGCTCCCACTGCATCCTCCTGAATCCATCAAGGCCTCACAGACACCCTGCTTATCTAAATTCGTGTTTGCAGCAGCTCAAACTCAGGGAGTGAAGGCTCAGCCCAAAAAAGGGATTTTTGTAGGAGAATTCCACAGGGCCAAGGCTCCTTTTGGGACAGCCCCAGGCAGGGCTGAGGCTCCTCTCTGCAGGGAGAGCTCTGGGGGAAGGAGCCCAGATGTGCAGAGCCCTGATGGGTCGTGGACAGCCCTGATGGATCCTGGAACATTTCAATTCCTCCTCGGCACCTCTGCCGCCCACCTGGGGAGCTCTGGGGGGCGCTGGGGGGATATCCCAGCTTCTCCTGGCCAGGGCTGAGGGATTTATGCTCTGGGAAGGGAGGATGGGATCCATTCCCTGGGAAGAGAGAATGGAGATTCATTCCCTGGGCACAGATTCATTCCCTGGGCAGAGAGGATGGAATTTATCCCCTTGGCAAGGAGGATGGGGATTCATTCCGTGGGTTGAGGTTTATTCCCTGGGCAGGGAGGAAGGGGATTCATTCCCTGGGCAAAGATTCACTCCCTGGGCAGGGAGGACCAGAATTCATTCCTTGGGCAGGGAGGATGTCCAGGTTTATTCCCTGGGCAGAGATTTTGGGGATTCGTTCCTTGGGCTGAGAGAATGGGGATTTATTCCCTGGGCAGAGGGAATGGGGATTCATTCTCTGGGCAGGGATTCTTTCCCTGGGCAGAGAGAAAAGCCAGGCTTATTCCCTGGGCAGAGAGGAAGGGGATTCATTCCCTGGGCAAGGATTCATTCCCTGGGCAGAGAGGAAGGGGATTCATTCCTTGGGCAGCGAGGATGGCCGGGTTTATTCCCTGGGCAGGGGATGGGAATTCATTCCCCAGGCAGAGATTCATTCCTTGGGCAGAGAGGAAAGGGATTTATTCCTTGGGCAGGGAAGACCAGGATTCATTCCCTGGGCAGAGAGGATGGGGATTTATCCCCTGGCCAGAGATTAATTCTCTGGGCAGAGAGAATGGGACTCATTCCCTGGGCAGGGAGCACAGCTGGGTTTATTCCCTGGGCAGAGAGGACCAGGATTCATTCCCTGGGCAGGGAAGATGGCTGGGTTTATTCCCTGGGCAGAGAGGATGGGATTTATTCCCTGTACAGGGAGCCCAGCCCGGTTTATTCCCTGCACAGGGGATGGGGATTCATGCCCTGGGCATGGAGGATGGGGATTCATTCCCTGGGCAGAGTTTGGGGACTCATTCTCCAGGCAGGGAGCACAGCTGGGTTTATTCCCTGGGCAGAGAGGATGGGGATTCATTCCCTGGGCAGGAAAGATGGCCGGGTTTATTCCCCGGGCAGGGAGAATGGGATTCATTCCCCGGGCAGGGAGCACAGCCGGGTTTATCCCCTGGGCAGAGAGGATGGGGATTCAACCCCTGGGCAGAGATTCATTCCTTGGGCAGGGAGAATGGGATTCATTCCCTGCACAGGGAGCCCATCCCGGTTTATTCCCTGCACAGGGAGCCCATCCCGGTTCCAGCCGCGCTCCCCCCATGCCCAGCTCGGGCCGATCGCCCCCGAGCCGCCCCTGGCCCGGCCCCAGACAGCGCTCACACAACAACTGTCTGCCCGCCCGCTAATCCCTCACAGGTGACCCCAAGACAGCCGACGCCTCTCGCTAAACTCTCGCATTCCTCCGCGCCGCCTTAACCCCTCCGTGCCCGCGGCCCCGGCCCTTCCCCGCGGGGCTGCGGCCGCCTGGAGCATCCCCTTCCCAGAGCTGCCGGTCAGAGGTTAAAAGCCTAATGTATTATTGTAAAGCAAAGAGAAAAAGCCCCGCTTTCGGCCCTATAAATCTTCCTAACAACCTCGGCACATGTGGGAGCCAGACGGGGGCTTCTCTCCCTACCCCACCCGAATTCTCTGCGGTACCCGCGGGCTGAGCTCCATCCCCGAGCCCTGGGTGGTGCCCGTGGGCAGGGCAGGGATGGTCCCGCTGGCACAGGGGGCAGCAGCCTCTGCCCAGAACTTCTGCCATTGGTCCTGGCTCTCCAGCATCACCCCAGAGTGAGGGATACCCTGGAGCAATGAGGGATATCCCAGAGGAGCGAGGGATATCCCAGAGGAGCGAGGGATACCTGGAGGAGCAAAAAATACCCTGGAGGAGTGAGAGATACCCCAAAGAAGTGAGGGATACCCAGGGCAGTGAGGGATGCTCCCGTCCCTTTGGGCAGCACCAGGACTCGCCCCGTGCCCTCTCAGGATGTCCCCGGTCCCCTGGCACTGTCCCAGCCCGGTGGTTTCAGGGCTGGGGATGGTGAGGAAGCTCCGAGGGCTGATTGTTCCCAGGGTATCCATGGGAGGGACCAGGGCAGCCCCATCTGGGAATTCCTGGCTCCTCACGCTGCTCCTGTCCCGCAGAGCACCCACCCTGTGTCCCTCTTCTCTCTGCTTCCATTTTATTCCTCTTGAACTCAAGCAAGAACTCAAGAACCGAATTATTGCTGGTGCAAAGGGCAGGGAACGCCGGACCACCGGCTGCCGGATCAATGGGAGTGTTTAATACCTGTGTGAGCTTTGCTGCAGCACGGCAGCAGCTGCGGGAACAAAGGCTCGGCTTTGCTCTTCTTCCCTTTTTTTTTTCCCTTTTTTTTTTTTTTTTTCCCCCCCCCTCTATAATACACATATTTGTTTTGGGAGCGATGCCAAAGTTTCTGGAGATCAAAGCGCAAGCGGTGTCCAGAGATGATGGAGACAATAAAGGGTGAGGAAAGGGAGGAAGATGGAAGGGACGGGAAGCCCCGGGAGCTCCGGCTCCGCAGGCCGGACCGTGCCCTCTGCTGGGGGATCGGGGGCACCGGGAACAGCGAGGGGAACACGAGGGAGAGGAGCCGGGGCAGATTCACATCCCACGCTCCATCATTACCCCGCAATCCTCAGGGAATTCCCTGCCAGACCCCTCCATCCAAGGGTTTTCCAGGAGGTGACAGCGAGGGGCTGTGGCTCCTGTTTGTGCCCCTGGTGCTGCTGAGCCTGAGGATGAGGAGCACAAACAGGAGAGGAACCCAAACCTGCAGGGTCGGATGGCAGCCTGGAGATTCCAAAATCATGGAATGGTTTGGGTTAGAAGGGACCTCAAAGCCCATCCAGTGCCACCCCCTGCCAGGGCAGGGACACCTTGCACTGTCCCAGGTGGATCCAGCCTGGCCTTGGGCATTCCTAGGGATTGGGCAGCCACAGCTGCTCTGGGAAAGCCTTTCCAGGGCTGTCCCAATCCCTTCCCAAAATCCCATCCATCCCTGCCCTCTGGCAGTGGGAAGCCTGTCCCCCTGTCCTGTCCACTTGTTGCTGCCACATTTGTACCCAAAACCCAGCAAAGCTTCCAGGGCAGCAAAGCTCTTTCCCCCTTCATGGACACCTTCCTAGGATGAGGACAAAAATTGTCCCAAAAATCATCCCAGATGCTCAAGGACACTGGAAGGATCCCCCAGTGGAGCACCTGGCCCATACCTGACTCACATCCCCTGGTTCCAGCTGGTATTTGGTTTTTTCCTTCCTTCATTTCGTCCTCCCCATTTTCCCCTAGACTTCAACGAGCCAGAAACTCCTGGAAATCACATTTCCCAAGCTCCTGCACCCGAGCCAAGAGAGGCCATGGATTTATTCCTATTTTTGAAGCAAAACTTGGTGGAAAACCCGGACGGTTTCCAAGCTGCCCTCTCCACTTCCAACACCCAAACTCCAGATCCAAAAGCCCCACACAGGTGATGGGTTTGGGACTCCAAGGAAGACCTGGGGAACAGATGGGTCTTTCCTTGAGCTCCTCCACCTCCCTGGGGATTGGGCTCCTCCATCCCTGCACCAGGAATAAAACAGGGCCTCCTGTAGACCTTCAGAGAGTTCTGGAGTGGTTTGGGTTCGAGGGACGTTAAAGCTCATCCAGTTCCACCCCTCCATGGGCAGGGACCCCTTTCACTGTCCCAGAGTGCTCCAGCCTGGCCTTGGACACTCCCAGGGGCAGCAAAACCAGCCCATGGGCCAACACTTGCTGGAAAACCAGGATGGATCCAGACCAAGCTGGATCCAACACCCAAACTCCAAATCCCAATAGAAGTGATGGGTTTGGGACTCCAAGGAGGACCTGGGGAACAGATGGGTCTTTCCTTGAGCTCCTCCACCTCCCTGGGGCTTGGCTCGGGCTCCTCCATCCCTGCACCAGCAATAATTTGCACCCAGTGGCTTTGAAGCCCTGCGGAAGAGGGATGAGAGGAGCATCCCTGTCACAGCTCTGCCTTCAACTCCCTGCTTTAGATGCCCAGGGTGATGCGAGAGCTCTGCCTCACCTGGACATGCTGAGCAGGCTCTTTCTGAGAAGAAAGAGCCGCAAACAACCCCGAGCAGCAGGATTTGTCTGTGAACAAACTGTGAACTGCGACCGAGTTTCGCTTTCAACCTCCAAATCCCACCTAAAGCGCCGCGCGCCCGCTGCACATCGATCGCGGCCAGCGGAAAAAGGGAATGTTTGTTCCAAGGGCTCACCAGCCATCCCCAAGACACTGGTTATTTGGTAACTTATTCTGTAAACATCCAGGCCTGGCTCACTCAGCTTGCACGAGGAATTTGCTCTCGGCTCTGTGACGGCGCTCACAGGGGTGCTTGGATGAGGGAAGAGACGAGGATCTGACTCTGTGTTTCAGAAGGCTTGATTTATTATTTTATGATATATATTATATAATAATATATATATAATATAATAAATTATATATATATATATTCTATTCTTAGCTAGCCTTCTGATGAAATCCTTTCTTCTATTCTTTAAGTATAGTTTTAATATAATATATATATTATATATATTATATTAAAACTATACTAAAAGACACTCCCAGGGGCAGCAAAAACAGCCCATGGGCCAACACTTGCTGGAAAATCAGCAATTCTTCTATTCTTTTAGTATAGTTTTAATATAATATATATTATATATATATAATATTCAAAAAGGATTTTTTAAAAATTTTAATATTATATTAAAACTATACTAAAAGAATAGAAAAAAGGATTTCATCAGAAGGCTGGCTAAGAATAGAATAGCAAAGAATTATAACAAAGGTTTGTGGCTCTGCTCTCTGTCCAAGCCAGCTGACTGTGATTGGCCATTAATTAGAAACAACCACATGAGACCAATCACAGATGCACCTGTTGCATTCCACAGCAGCAGATAATCAACGTTTACATTTTGTTCCTGAGGCCTCTCAGCTTCTCAGGAGTAAAAATCCTAAGGAAAGGATTTTCCATAAAAGATGTCTGTAACAGGCTCTGCTTCCTTCGGGCTGGTTTTGAGCGCTGCCCGTCCAGCTCAGGCTCAGCTGAGCTCAGCCAAGCAGGTTTGGTTTTTTATTTTGGGTGGGGAGCAGAGGTTTGGGCCTGGCTGCCTGATGTGAAGGAGGATTTAATCCTGACCATCAGGAAATCGCAGCTCCTGCCTCCCCCCCACCTGAGGGAACGAGCTTAAAAATCCTCAAGAAAAACCCAGTGTTTACTTTCTGGGTTTCACATTGCTCCAGTTCATAGCTTTGAGCTTTATCTCAGCCACAAGGACAAGAAAATATTTTTTTTATAAAAGAGGAAACAGACGAGATTTTCACATAACCACATGATTCCTGAGGCTTTAAACATCTCCAGATTTAGGAAGGCTCACCAGAAAAATCCCAAGGATTGGTAAAACCTTGGGCTGCTTAGTTTGGCCACTCAGTGTGGCCCAGAACTGCGAGGAGCCCACACGGAGAGCTCTGAGCCCAGGTTTTATCTGAGACACAGGACCTGTTTGCAGCTGGGGCTTTGCTGCTGGCTCAGGTCTTGCAAGGGCTGGAAAAAGCCATTGCAGCAGATTCTGTGAACACCAGCGAGCTCTGGGTTTGGGGAGAGCAGTCCATGAAGATTCAGGTGAATTGTTTGTGAAGTTTTGCTGAGCAGACACCGGGACCCCAGCAGGTCAGGGCAGCCTTGGTCAAGTGGAGCCAGTTTGGGCTGCTCAGGTGGGATATTCCCCTGCAGCTGGGGAATTCTGCAGCTGGGGAAATTCTCCTGCAGCTGGGAATTCTCCTGCAGCTGGGGAATTCTGCAGCTGGGAATTCTCCTGCAGCTGGGAATTCTCCTGCAGCAGGGGAATTCTGCAGCTGGGAATTCTCCTGCAGCTGGGAGCATCTCTGGCCTTTCCCAGCCTGAGCATCCCTCCCTGACCCCTGCCAATGACGGGCACTGCTCCCTGCCAGCTGCCAGGGCTGGTGCCAACCCCAGGGGCTCTGCAGCCCATCCCTGCACCAACAGGGCCAAGGGAGGATGAAGCCAAGGGCAAAAGGCTCCTTTGCCCCCCGAGCCTGGCGTTGGATCCGTCTCTGTCTCGCCGATGGTGAGAGATAAGTGAATCCCCCGCGCCGTCTGACAGGCGGGGAGACATTAATAATTATGTACTATTTAAGGCTGATTGAAAATGAAGAGGTGGAGGTGTTGGGACAGATGTGGCAGTGCCAGATGGATTGTGATTAGATTAGCACCGTTCCATTTGACGGGATCTGAACCATGCTTTAATCATTTATTGTGAAAGCTCCGCTCCACGCGGTGCTCCCTCCCTGTTGCTCCACGTCTGTGACTTTGGATCACCCGGCTCCGGAGCTGTCCTGCCGTGAAACGTGTCGTGTTTACAGCCGGTATTTCCAGCCCCGAGCCCTCCCTCTGCCTCTCCTCGCCTTGTTTGTACAAAGGCTCCCGCGACTCGCGAGCGGAGCCCGTTCATCCCTGCCAGCGGATAAACAGCGCTCAGCCCTGAGCCCCTCCACGGCCTGAGTCACACCCCAGGCCCGGCACACCCCGGGCAGGCAGGAAATGCTCAGAGCAGAGCTGGAGCTGCTCCTGCAGCAGATTTTGTGCCCCTCTGCTGCTCCAGTTCCAGCAGATTCCAAGAGAACCCACCCCGCTCCATCGCAATGGGATTCCGGGAGGATCTGTGCTGCTGGGAGTGGTTTATCTGCACAAAATGCACCCAAAATGCACCCAAAAATGCCTCTCCAGGCCGTGCCACAGCTCCATGACAGAGCAATGCAGCGGTCCAGGAGGACAAGGGAAAAATGCCATAAAATTCCAGTATCCACTTGAGATCCCTGGAGCAATAACGGAGGCAGGAAAGGATTACCTGGGTAGCTGGGAAGTAGCTGGAGACCCTCGCTGGCAGTGTCATGCAATTTTAATTATCATAAGTGGTCCAGATCTCCATGGATGGAAAAAGTTATTATTGTTATTATTCCCTCCAAACGTGAGGGGTTTCAGTTAAACACACATCCCTGGCTATTAATCACGCCACGTTTCCGATGGAGCCAAAGTAATTAGCCACCAGTTGGGCTGCAGGGATCACCTTAAAACAAAGAATAATGCATGGGTTTATTCTTCTTTTTGAAGCAAAAACAGCCCATGGGCCAACACTTGCTGGAAAACCAGGATGGATCCAGACCAAGCTGGATCCAACGCCCAGACTCCAAATCCCAACACAGGTGATGGGTTTGGGACTTCAAGGAAGACCCGGGGAACAGATGGGTCTTTTCTTGAGCTCCTCCACCTCCCTGGGGCTTGGGTTCCTCCATCCTGCACCAGGGATGAAACAGAACCTCCCTGTAGCCCTTCAGAGAATCAGAGAGTTCTGGAGTGGTTTGGGCTGGAGGGACATTCCAGCTCATCCAGTTCCACCCCTGCCATGGGTAGGGACACCTTCCACTGTCCCAGGGTGCTCCAGCCTGGCCTTGGACACTGCCAGGGGCAGCCACAGCTTGCCCACCCTCACAGGGAGGAATTTCTTCCCAAAATCCCATCCATCCCCACCCTCTGGCACTTGGAATCCACCCCCCTTTCTCCTCTCCATCCCTTGGAAATCTCCCTCCATCTCCTCCCTTCGTCCATTTTATTGTTCCCTGCATGCCAGACTTGAGGAAAAAAACCTTTGGGATCCCAAAATCCATTTTCCCTGGATCCTGGAAGGGATTTTTGGGTGGAAGCTGCTGATGCCAAGCCCAAGGAGCAGCAGAGGTGGTTGGGTGTCAGTTGGGTGTCAATCCCAGGGGCAGCCTGGGCACCCCGTGCCAGGGTCTCACAGGGAGGAATTCCCTCCCAAAACCCCATCCATCCCTGCCCTCTGGCACTTGGAATCCACCCCCCTTTCTCCTCTCCATCCCTTGGAAATCTTCCTCCATTTCCTCCCTTTGTCCATTTTACTGTTCCCTGCATGCCAGACTTGAGGAATAAAAACCTTTGGGATCCCAAAATCCATTTTCGCTGGATCCTGGAAGGGGTTTTTGGGTGGAAGCTGCTGATGCCAAGCCCAAGGAGCAGCAGAGGTGGTTGGGTGTGAGAGGCTGCAGATCCCTGCACTGCCGGGGAAGCGGGGCCAGATGAAAGGCAGACGAGCTGTGAGCTGTTATTATTCTGTCTAATAGAGTTTAAAACGCGAGCCCTCCTTTCTGGAGAGTGCAGCACAATCAAAACCACATTTCTGCTCCGTGTGGGCACTTTTCCTGCCCTGACTTGTTTTCAAAACAGATGTGAATTCTTCGCCAGGGCTCCCGCCCCTCTCCTTAAAGAGCAGAAAATGTCATCTCTGCTGATGTGTGCAAACCCAAAAGGCCCAGAGGAACTCCAAAATGCCATTTCCAAGTAGGTCAGGGGCTTTGTCCTACCCCAAACCCCAGCTGTTCCCACAAGTTTCCAAAATGGGTACAAAGAGGCCTCATAAGGAGGGAGAATGGGATAATTCATCCACTGATGGCCCCAGCCTCAGCCTGGTGCTGGTGCATGCCCCCAGGCACTCTCAGAGCTTGTCATTATCTCTAATGCAGCTTCAGAAGTTTTGGGCTTTTTGGTGATGCTTTCTAGACTTCTTAACCCTGACCTCAAAACCTCAAAGCCTCCAGAAATTGCAAATACCTGGGATTCCCTGCAGCTCTACCTGTCACTTCCCTGGAGAGCACCAATCCTGCCCTGGAACACTCAGGTTTGGCTCCCAGGAGGGTGTGGGGCCTGAATCCTGCTTGGGACATCTCCTGTGGTGCTGCAGGAGATCATCCCTGGAGGAAATGCAGGAAAGCATCCCTGGAGCATCCCGAGGGGTTTCTGTGCACGAAGGTGCTGGGATTGGGCAGTGAGGAGCTGGGGAGATCCAGCTGGGAGTGCCCAGCACGTTCTCTCCACTCTGTGAGTGCCAGGGGCTCCCTGTGAGGCAGCAAAACCTCCCTGACACATCTCCAGAGAGCCAGAGGGGTTTGCAGGAGGAAACACCGAGTTCCCCTCTCAGGGATGTCCCTGCTCCCAGCCTGGCTGCTCCAGGACGGGTGAGGGCTGGGACTGGGGCATCCCAAGGGCTCACAGCTCGGAGTCAGCTCTGCTGAGCCCCAGGAGAAAGAACCTGCAGAGGGGTGAGCTGGGACAGCAGGGATGGAAACAGGAATGGGACAGCCAGGAGGGAGCAGGGGACATCCAAAGCCCTGTGGGACAGGAGGGGCCTGGCTGGGGCAGCTCTCAGAGGGTGCAACTGGCACGGCTGGGCTGCTCCTGTCACTGATCCTGTCCCTGATCCTGTCCCTGATCCTGTCCCAGCTCCTGTCCCCTCTCCTGTCCCTCCCTGTCCCTCCTGTCCCTCCTGTCCCTCCTGTCCTACTCCTGTCCCTCTCCTATCCCATTCCTGTCCCTCTCCTTTCCCTCTTCTGTCCCTCTCCTGTCCCTCCTGTCTCTCCTGTCCCTCCTGACCCATTCCTGTCCCTCTCCTGTCCCTCCTGTCCCACTCCTATCCCAGTCCTGTTTCTCTCCTTTTCCCACTCCTGTCCCCCTCTTGTCCCTTTCCTATCCCCTCCTGTCCCTCCCTGGTTCTCCTGTCCCTCTCCTGTCCCCACTCCTGTCCCCTCTCCTATCCCAGTTGTGTCCCCCTTCCTATCCCACTCCTATTCCTCTCCTGTCCCCTCTCCTGTCCCTCCTGTCCCTCTCTTATCCCTCCTATCCCACTCCTGTCCCTCCTGTCCCTCTCCTGTCCCTCCTATCCCACTCCCATCCCTCTCCTGTCCCTCTCCTGTCCCTCCCTGGCTCTCCAGCCCTCTCTGGCTCCCGTCCCAGCCGCCGTTCCCGGCTCCCAGCTCCTCACTCCTGTTTACAGAAATGGGAATTTGCATGATGAAAATAACCTGGGACGGATTTTGATTTTTTACTGCCCTTGGCAGAAGGCTCGGAAAAAACCGGTGCATAGTCAATTACTGGAATTTTTAAACACAAATAATATTTTATGTGATCAGCGGGCTGGCCCGGGGCCTGGGCAACCCTGAAAGGAACAAGCCATCAATTGTGTGCCTGCACAGGAGCCCTGGGCAGGTGCAGCCGGTGTTGACCTTAGCACAGCAGCCCTGGGCTGCCTTAACCCATGAGGGATGGGATTTGTGAGCCTCAGGATGGGAATTTCTTCTCTCCCTCCGTTTTTCCGGCAGCGTGGCCGGACACGGTTTGGGTTGGAGGGATGAAATCTCATTAATTAAATCTCATCCAGAGAGACAGAGAGGGGGGTTTTAATCCAGAAGTGGGGATCCAGGAGAAATTCCTGCTGGTTTGGGTCTGAAACGCTCAGGAAGAGCCACAGGGCAGCCTTGGGTGGATGGGTCAGCTCCCACTGCATCCTCCTGAATCCATCAAGGCCTCACAGACACCCTGCTCATCCAATTTTGTGTTTGCAGCGGCTCAAACTCAGGAGTGAAGGCTCAGGCCAGGGAAAAGGGATTTTTGTAGGGCAAAGGGCAAGGGGACACCTTGCACTGCCCCAGGGTGCCCCAGCCTGGCCTTGGACACTCCTTGGACACGGAGATGGGGATGGATGCGCGAGGTTCTGCCGCTGCATCCCAAACAGCCCATCCATCCCTGAGCAAATCCCCGGAGCTGGCGCTGGCAGGGAAGGGGTTAAGCAAAGCAGGGGCCCCTCGCCGTTCCCCCCAATCCCCCCCAATCCTGGCAGGCTCCCCAAACCAACAGAGCTGGGAGCTCATTCCCAGAAACGCTCGAGCGGGGCAGGCGCGTTCCGGGAAGGACCCGCACGGGCCAGAGGAGCCCGGGAGGAGCAGGAGCCTCCCTGGCAGCCTCGGGGCTGTCCCTGGGACCAGGGGGACCAGGGGGATCAGGGAATTACCCCCCTTAACTCTGGGCCCACAGCTGTGCTGATCCACAGGGTTCCTTCCACCGATCCCATCCGCGGAGAGGCAGCGCGACTGGGATGACTCAGGGAGGCAGGGTGATGTTAATTCATTAATTTATCACAAATAGTTTTTATTTTAAAGCACCGGGGCGGTGGAAGGGCTTTAAATTTCCAGGACTGCTGCCAGTTTCCTCCTTCTCTGCACAGTCCCCTTGGCAGAGGCCGGGCTGTGGGGTGAATTCAGCGTTGCTGCTTCCTGCAGCTCCACGGTGGAACTGCCCCAGGGCAGAGAGGCAGAGGGGCAAAGCCTTGGCACAGCCCCCAGTCCTGCCTTCAAACTGCTCCAGACAACCCCAGCGAGGACGAGGAGGAAGAGGAGGATGAGAAGGATGAGGAAGAGGATGAGGAGGATGAGGAGGAGGAGGAGGATGAGGAGGATGAGAAGGAGGAGGATGAGGAGGATGAGGAGGATGAGAAGGAGGAGGAGAGGAGGAGGAGAAGTGCCTGCCTGCTCTGAAGTAGGCTGGAAGGAAAAAAAAAAAAAAAGAAAAAAAGAAAAAGAAAAAAAAAAAAAAGAAGCGCTGTTGTTGTTGTTCCAGAGCCAAGGGGAAGAAAAATTCCTTCCCAGTTTAAGGATCTCTAACACCTGGGTAGAGTTTCACTTCTCTCAGCTGCCTGCTGCAGGCTCTGAGCGCTACTTCCTAATAACCGCGGGCTGCATCCAAAGCTCACTCAGCCAGCCGGATTCTTTCCACCCATCCAAGGCTGATCAGACTTTCTTGGATGATTGGGAATCATTTGACACCCCGAGTGTGCCCAGGGGAGAGCGAGGCTGTTTTCAAGTGGCTCCTTGAATGAGTTTTTCATGTGCACTGAGCTGGGGCACGAATTGGCTGCGGGGAGGCTCCCGGTGCGTTTTCCATGTGCCTCTCCCAGCTGGAGGCTCACACACGGCTCCTGCCAGCTCCCTGCGCTCACAGTGGGAGGAAGAGGATGAGGAGGAAGCTCTCTGCAGGCCAGGCCAGCTGTGCACGTGTCTGTCCTGCGCTGGTGGCTGAGACTGGGACAGAGGTGGCTCTGGTGGCACAGCTGGATGCTCCCCCTGAGCTCTCTGCAGCTTCCTCCATGCCCACCCCATGTGAGTGTGGCCATTCCTGGAGGTTCCTTGGGTGGGATTCCTGTGTCAGGAGGGGCTGGGTGACGCCCCTGGCCTGGCTGGAGCTGCTCCTCACTGTCCAGATCGCTCAGCCTGGCTGCTCCCTGTCGGAACTCAGTGCATCCCTCTGGGTGTCCAGAGTGGCCAGGGGGCTCAGAGACCCTGGCGCACAGCCCAGAACACCTGGGGGTTTGATTATGACCCCTGGAGCAAGTTACCAGCTTTGTGTGAGCACCTGAAAGCCACAGAAGTTTAATTAGTGCAATAATCAAATTATCACTAGGTGGAAAAGTAGATGTGGGGGTTTTAGAATAGGGGTTTTGGGGACAAGATGGAGGGACTTGGGTGTGTCCAGCTTTTCTTCTTCTACCTCCATCTTCTGCTGTGATGTTGCCCCTTTTGGATTGGTTTAGAGCAGAAGCTCACTGTCTAACACAGGTGATAGGTATTGGAAATGAATTGTAAATATTGTATAAGTGGTTTTTAGTATAAAGACATAACACTGCCCTGAGGGTGGGCAGAGTGCCTGGAACTGTCCTGCTGGATGGACCTCAGCAGGGCAGGAGAAAAATTTTTATAGATAAGAAACAATAAACAACTCTGAGACCGAGAAATGAAGATCTCCTATTCATTCTCCGAACGTGCGGCCCAAACAGAGACACTGCAACCTCCCCAGAGCTCCGAGCTGCTGTGGTGCCCCCAGCCAGGGCTGCAGCTCATTAGGGGAAGAAATGAACCCTTTCAGCAGTGGCCACAAGCTGGAAAAGCTTTGGGATGTGTCCAGAGCCTGGTGGTGGTCAGCGAGGGCCGGCCCTCCACCCTTCAGAGAGCTCTGGCTCCCAGAATTGAACACAAGGGAGGCTTTGAGGGCTGGGAAAAACAGCTGGGAAGGGACAAGGCTGGGACAGGGCACACACAGGCCTTGGCCACCCCAAAAGTGAGGGGGCTCCATCCTCTGCACTGCCCCAGCCTTGATGGAGTGTCCCCAGCACAAGGGAGGGGACAAAAGGTGTCTTGGTGGACGGGAGCATTTAAATCTTGATTTGTGCATTTAAATCTTGATTTATGCATCTAAATCTTGATTTATGCATTTAAATCTTGATTTTGGCCAGGAGCAAGGGGTTGGCTCCTGGGGGATTTGTCACTTGCGTCAGCTGGGATTGGCATGAGGACATCTGTCTGTGCTGTGTGTCGCTGGGAATGTCACAGGGAATGTCACTGCAGCCCGCTGCCCCCAGGCTCTGCGAGGTGCCACCCCTGCCACCCGTGTGAGTCCCCAGTGTCACCAGGGCAGCAGGGAGAGCCCCCACAGTGCCCAGGCTCGGCATTCCCGGCGCGGGGTTAAGTAAATATCTGCTAAATATCTGCCTGCGAGCCGAGGAAATGAGTCAAGAAACATCGGGGGAGAAGAAACGCAGAGCTCCGAGAGACGAACCCCGAGCACAGCCTGTCCTGGGCGTGCTCCCGCCGCCCCTCCAACCAGGGACACGCAGGAGGGAACAAATCCCGGGGATCTGCACCTGGGAGTGCCCTCTGTGCCCACCTGGGAGCTCCCTCCGTGCCCACCTGAGCCCTGCCCATCCCGGGCATCCCCACCTGGGAGCTCCCTCTGTGCCCACCTGAGCCCTGCTCACCCTGGGCATCCCCACCTGGGAGCTCCCTCTGTGCCCACCTGAGCCCTGCTCACCCTGGGCATCCTCACCTGGGAGTGCCCTCTGTGCCCATCTGAGCCCTGCCAACCTCTGTGCACACCTGGGAGTTCCCTCTGTGCCCACCTGAGCCCTGCCCACCCTGGGCACCCCCTGCTCCATCCCCCGTGCCAGGAGGGGCTGGATTGGCACTTTCACCCGGGATGTGCCAGGGCACGAGGAGCTCCCCGCTCCACCTGGGGAATCCCGGAGCTGCCCCGGGTGATGCCAACGCCCCCAGGTGATGCCAACGCCCCCGAGCTCCCTGGCAGCCCCAGGGCAGGCTCTGAACGGCATCCAGAGCTCCAAAAAAAACCCCAAAAACCACCAGGCTGAGAAGGAACCAAACCCGGCAATCACGGCTGATGGGGGAGCAATCGGATCCCGGCTCCCCCTCGGGCTCCCCCTCCTCCCCCGGCCCGCCGAGTGCAGCTGCCTCCGTTTGGCTTCGTTTGGCTCATTTGGCTCATTTGGCTAATTGGCTCTGTCAATCAAGTGTCACTCAGAGCTCCTGCCCGGCCGAGGGGAGCTGGAATGGCAGGGGTGGGGAAGGAGAGGTGAGAGGAGCTGTGAGACCCCCGAGGTGAGACCCCCAGCACTGCTCTGCGCTCCATCCCAGGGAATTCGGTGCCTCAGTTTCCCTGCAGGGACCCAGGTGACCAAAGGGACCCCAACGGGGCACAGCTGGTGGAAAACACAGAAATCCAGGCTTGGAAACGTCATGTTTGTCTTCCAAGCACAGGGATTCCAGGCTCGTTCTGTGTCCCATTGGCGTCACAGCAACAGGCACTTGGAAATTGGGGGAGGAAAGGAAAGGAAAGGAAAGGAAAGGAAAGGAAAGGAAAGGAAAGGAAAGGAAAGGAAAGGAAAGGAAAGGAAAGGAAAGGAAAGGAAAGGAAAGGAAAGGAAAGGAAAGGAAAGGAAAGGAAAGGAAAGGAAAGGAAAGGAAAGGAAAGGAAAAGGAAAGGGAAAAGGAAAAGGAAAGGGAAAAGGAAAAGGAAAGGGAAAAGGAAAAGGAAAAGGAAAAGGAAAAGGAAAAGGAAAATTCTGGAGCTGGCTCAGGGCTGTGGCATTGAGCTGGGAGGGGACAGATGCTGCTGTTCTGTTTGCCCGAAAACAAAGGAGCAGAAGATTCCACTTGGATTCCCAGTTTGTTTACACAGAGATCAAACCCGCTGCAGTTTCCTTCTCTGCCTTTCAAGTGGCAAAAGCCTCGGGCTGAGGGATGCAGCCCTCACTGCCAGGTGGGCACTGGCACTGCCCCATGGCAGGAGCTGGGCACTGCTTTGTGTCGGTGCTTTCTTTGCGCCCCGTTTGCAGGAGGGGAAACTGAGGCACAGAGGGTTTAACACATAAATCTTGAGCAGTGGATGGGGAAGGGACAGGGGAGGGGAGCTGCTGAACAGGGGGTTCAGTTCTTGATGCTGGGAATTGAGGACGGGCTGAGGGAAGTGTGGTGGAAACGTCACATTTAGGGGTCCAAACCCACCCCAAATCCCTGGGTTCTGTAAATCACAAACCCCAGCCAAACCCCCTTGGTGATGAAGGAGTTAAAAGCTCTGGGCCCAGCCTGTGGCTTCTCTCCCCTCCTTCTCCCTCCCCTGGTTTACAAAAACCCCACATTATCAAAAACCTGCCTGGAATCCTCTCAGCCAGTGACACAGAAAATTCACATTACAGAGGCTGCCAGGGCGACAACAAACAGCGACAGTAAACACAAATAAAATACAAATACAGCTGTGGCAGCTGCCCGGCCCTGGGACCGTCACACTCTGCCACCACCACAGCCCCAGGGGACACTCTGCCCTCGTGTCCAGCCCTGCCACCCCGGCTCAGGCACTCTCAGCTTTTTGCAGCTCCTCACCCTCTGCTCCTCTCTCTCACCCCTCTGCTTCCCTCTCTCCAGGGCTGTTTCCCTCTCCTGTGCAGATCTCGGGCACTTGGGACTCAAAAGGAATGAGCAGGGAGGGCTGGGACTCACAGGGAATGGGTTGGGAATGTTGGGATTCCTATTCACAAAATCTGTTCATTGCTTTGATTTCCAGGGGGATTTTGTGGTGCTGATTTGAAGGGGAAAATACAATTAAGGCAGCCTCTCCATGCCAACAATGTTCTGGGCTGGGGAGCATCAGGATCCCCAGGAATCCTCCCAGCCCTGCAGTTCCTGTCCCTGCCCAGGTCTCCCCTCTCTCCCAGGCTCAGTTTATGACCAAGGTGGTTCAGAGCCCCTCAATCACTGGGATTTCTGCTGAGTTCCCTGTTGGGATTCCCTGAGGGATAATTCAGCAATAATCAGTGGTTGGTTGTTCCTGGGGTGTCCAGGCTCACTCCATGCTCTCCTCTTAAGCCAAGAGGAAGAATTCCCATATTTTCCATAATTGTCCACCTCTGCTCATTGTTTTCATTTCTAGATGGATTTTGTGGCGCTGATTTTAAGTCCAGGCTCACTCCATGCCCTCCTCTTAAGCCAAGTGGAAGAATTCCCACTTTTCCATAACTGTCCACCTCTGCTCATTGCTTTGATTTCCAGGGGGATTTTGTGGTGCTGATTTTAAGGGGAAAATACAATTGAGGAAAATACAATTAAGCCAGTCCATCCCAACAATCTTCTTGGGCTGGGGAGCATCAGGATCCCCAGGAATCCTCCCTGCCCTGGAGTCCCTGTCCCTGCTCAGCTCTTCCCTCTCTCCTCACTTTGCTCCCAATCCCACCTGATCCCTCCTGTGACCCCGAGGACAAAAATCAGCTTTGTAAACTGGGCTGGGAGGGCAGGAAAGAAAGCAGAAGAGGTGAAAAAAAGCAGCGATTAAGGACAGGAACTGCGGGGATACAAATTCCACCCGGCCACAGACTTCAAATAAACACCAGCTCTGCAGATGATGTGGAAAAAAGTGATCCTGGAAAAAATAAAAAAACCTCCCTCAGCATTGCTGGCGTGAGGCCTCAGTACCTGTGCTGGTGTGAGGCTGGCAGGTGTGTGAAGAGCTGGAGGAAGAGGAGGGAAAAGGAGGAAGAGGAAGGGAGGAGATGCAGCCTCAGGCTGGGGCAGGGGAATGGCCGGGATTTTGCTGGGAGAAAAGGGGACAGAGATTCCCTGCGAGCACAGCCCTGCCTGCCCACCAGGAGCCTCACCAAGGACCCGCTCTGTGCCCGTGCCAGGGGTGAAAATCCCTGAGGAGCTGCTGGGGGTGCCCAACTGATTCCCTGCGAGCTCCAGCTCTCCTTTCTCACTCCCTGGGCATCCCAGCTCTCCCTGCTCATTCCTTGTGAGTCCCAAATCATTCCCTGGGAGTCCCAAATCATTCCCTGTCATCTTATCTCTCCTTTCTCACTCCCTGTACATCCCAGCTCCTTGTGAGTTCCAACTCATTTCCTGGGAGTCCCAACTCATTCCCTGGGCATTTCAGCTCTCCCTGTTAATTCCCTGGGAGTCCCTGTTCATTCCCTATGAGTCCCAACTCAATCCCTGGGAATCTCAACTCATTCCCTGTGAGTTCCAGCTCTCCTTTCTCACTCCCTGGGCATCCCAGCTCTCCCTATTAATTCTCTGAGTTCCAACTCATTCCCTGGGAGTCCCAACCCATTCCCTGTGCATCCCAGCCCTCCCTGCTCATTCCTTGTGAGTCCCTGCTCCTTCCCTGGGAGTCCCAACATTCCCTGCTCATCCCCTGTGAGTCCCAAATTATTCTCTGGGAGTCCCAAAATCATTCCCTGGGAGTCCCTGCTCATTCCCTGTGAGTCTCAGCTCTCCCTGATCATTCCTTGTGAGTCCCAATCCATTCCCTGTGTGTCCCAACCCATTCCCTGGCCATCCCAGCTCTCCCTGATCATTCACTATGAGTCCCTGTCGATTCCCTGTGAGTCCCTCATCATTCCCTGGCCATCCCAACCCATTCCCTGGGCATCCCAGCTCTCCCTGATCATTCACTATGAGTCCCAAACCATTCCTTGATCATTCCCTGGCCATCCCAACCCATTCCCTGTGTGTCCCAACCCACTCCCTGCTCACTCCCCAGCTCACCAAGGGCTGAGCAGAGTGGGAAGAAGGAAGAGCAAAGCCCAGAAAACTCCTTCCCCATCATATTTACTGAACTGCTCTGAGTTATGACTGGAGGCCAAGATCTGGCTTCAGGCGATTGCCTAAATCATTTAGGAGCTGACAAGGCAGGGAGGGGGGAAAATGTTCTTGTAATTCTTCAGTCTGAGGTACATTAAGGAGCCATAAGCCATGTCGAGAGCTTGAATTACATTAGAGAGATTATCCTGTTACAGTTCATAATCCTGGATAATATAGCATCCAGCAGCACACCTGCCAAGGATAAATCTCACCCTGTAATGGGGCAGTCGTGACCCTGGAGCTCCCTGAGCCCTCCTGGCACGGAGCAGCAGCGGCAGCAGAGGGATGGAGGCAGCAGGGACAGCACAGAGCAATAACAGCCTGGCAGAGGGGGGAAATCCATCATTCTCCCTGGGCTGGGATGCTCCAGGGCAGGTGTGGGGTGGGGAAGGACACCTGAGGGTCTCCAGCAGGGTCTGAGGGAGCCAAAGCTCAGGGAACAAGGAGGGGAGCATGGCAGGCAGGTGGAGAGCAGGATATTTGGGGTCTCCCCTCTCTCTCAGGGATTTGGGGGTCTCCCCTGAGGAATGAGCCCCTCTATCCCAAAGGGATTTGGGGTCTCCCCTATCTCTCAGGGATTTGGGGTGTCTCCTTTCCCTCAGGGATTTGGGGTCTCCCCCAAGGAATGAGCCCCTCTATCCCTCAGGATTTGGGGGTGTTCCCTAAGGAATGAGCCCCTCTATCCCAAAGGGATTTGGGAGTGTTCCCCAAGGAATGAGCCCCTCTATCCCTCAGGGATTTGGGGGTGTTCCATAAGGAATGAGCCCCTCTATCCCTCAGGGATTTGGGGTCTCCCCTAAGGAAAGAGCCCCTCTATCCCTCAGGATTTGGGGGTGTTCCCCAAGGAATGAGCCCCTCTATCCCAAAGGGATTTGGGGGTGTTCCCTAAGGAATGAGCCCCTCTATCCCAAAGGGATTTGGGAGTGTTCCATAAGGAATGAGCCCCTCTATCCCTCAGGGATTTGGGGGTGTTCCATAAGGAATGAGCCCCTCTATCCATCAGGATTTGGGGGTGTTCCCTAAGGAATGAGCCCCTCTATCCCTCAGGGATTTGGGAGTGTTCCATAAGGAATGAGCCCCTCTATCCCAAAGGGATTTGGGGGTGTTCCATAAGGAATGAGCCCCTCTATCCCTCAGGATTTGGGGTCTCCCCATCTCCCCCACGGCCCCGCCGGACACTTGACAGAGCCTCTCCTCCCAGCCGTGTGTGTTTTGTTGAAGTGCTCTGAGATAAAGCCCTTTTATCCCGATGAGAGCCCCGTTGCCCTGGTTTCCTCCTCCGGCCTGGGGGCCATTCTTCTCCTCGCTCTTGTTCCTGACCTCAGGTTCAAGAGTGCCAGACCTCCCTGGGAAAGGCAGGGCAAGGCTTGGCCAGGGCTCCCAAACCACTTGGGACAGCAGGAAAGGGAGGAACCCCAGAGCTGAGCCCTTCTCCAAACCTTCCCTTTTGTCTCCCTTTTATTTACCCCTCCATCCTTCCTCAGCCCTCTCCTCCTTTTTCTCACCCTTGTTTTGCTTTCCCTGCCTTCCCTCCTTTCTCTCTCTCCCCCTTCCCCTGCGGCTTTGCCAACTGCCAGCAGATGACATCTCCTTTCATGTTTGGGGCTGAGCGAGGCTCTGAATGTTCGTTTGATTCCGTTAAGATAATAGCTGGTTCACTGTCAGACGCAGACTGATCAGTTAAAACCTTAATCACTGCCTGTCTACTCACATGGCACTTATTTTTTAAGAGATTAATCCCCTAAGCACTGCACCAGCATACATTGAGGCTCAAAGAAAAGGGTGGGTTTTTATTATTATTTGATGCGTTTACTGTTGAGTTTTTTTCTCCTTTTTTTGGCTCTTTTTGGAAAAGATGCCTCCTCCCCACCCTGCCACTTTTTTCTGGAGCTTTTCCCCCCTTTCTGTGCCTGTCCCTCACAGCCAGGAGGGAGGTGATGGGAGGAGGTGGGAGATGGAGCTGATGCCATGGAGCTGAGATTTGCAGGATGCTGTGGTGGGCTCTGGAGGTAGCCTGGTTGGGCCCTCAGGAGAGCTGGGCTCCATCTGTGCTTCCCCAGCCTTCCCTTCCCTTCCCTTCCCTTCCCTTCCCTTCCCTTCCCTTCCCTTCCCTTCCCTTCCCTTCCCTTCCCTTCCCTTCCCTTCCCTTCCCTTCCCTTCCCTTCCCTTCCCTTCCCTTCCCTTCCCTTCCCTTCCCTTCCCTTCCCTTCCCTTCCCTTCCCTTCCCTTCCCTTCCCTTCCCTTCCCTTCCCTTCCCTTCCCTTCCCTTCCCTTCCCTTCCCTTCCCATCAAAGCTGCCCAGGGAGGGTCTGTGTTCACCTCAGAAGGGATTTAGGATTTAAATCACCTCAGTTTAGCTCCTCCCTGCATGAAGCAGCACCTCTGAGCCAGCCCCAGATGTGAGACATCACCCCAGGGTGTCACCAAGGTGCCACCACAGCCCCAGCTCTCCCACCACGTCCCCAAAGTGCTGCTGGCACTTCCAGCACCAACCACGGCACCCTGGGATAACAGAGAGCTGAAATCTCCTCCTCTAATTAATGGAGAGCCATTAATTAATGGAGAGCCGCACATCACCCCAGCCCAGCTGGAGGGGGACAATGGGGTGGGGACATGAGCTGAGCTCCCCTGCAGCAACATTTGGAATTCCCAACCTTCCAAGGATCCCAAGGGGAGGCTGCAATCTCACCCCCACCTCCAAAGGGATGGAAAAGCTCCTTTGCCTCAGGTGAGGGCACCTCCTGCAGGTGAGGTTTCCCAAATCATCCCCGGGCAAGGGGAGCTCTGAGGTCCCATTCCAAACCAGCCCATTCCAGGATTCTGTGATGCTCCTTCCCTCCTGCTGCCAGGCCCCGGGGCTGGCCTGGGGAGGGGAGTGTTTGTTTCGCTGCCTCCAGCACACCACAGACACCAGGAAACATCTGAGTGCTGAGGGGTTGGGAAACTTTCTCTTCATGTTTGCCTTGTGATCAAAGGAGGGAGAACAGCCACATTCCCGGGTTTGCTTTCACACTTGTGAGGAAAGTTCCAGAAAAGCCAGCGTTTTATCACCTCCTGGTTAACATTTCCAGATTCCAGCTGCTGTGATGGCCATGAGGAATGAGAGATTCCTGCATCCCAGCAGTTCCTGCATCCACCCCTCTGATCCCTTCATCCTGCATCCCACTGATCCCTCATCCATCCCACTGATCCCTGCATCCCGCATCCATCCCACTGATCCATGCTTCCTGCATCCATCCCACTGATCCCTGCATCCCTCATCCATCACACTGATCCCTGCATCCCTCATCCCACCACATTCCCAAGCTCCCAGACCTTGGATCTGCCTCTCCCTGAGGCTGTGGCTCTATTTAAGTGATGTCAGAGAGGTCAGACCCAGCTCTGGGGTGTTGAGGTCTCACTCTCCCCTCCACAGCAGCTCAGCCAGGGGGTGTTGAGCTGTCCCTGGCACAAATCAGATTTCAAAGAGCCACTTCCAGCAGCTCCTCTGGGAATTCTGCAGCCCCAAGCTGGGGCTGGACACCTGGACAGAGCCCTCACATCCCCATCCTGCTCCTGACCCCACACCTGCAGCTCCTGGGTGGATGGAAGAGAGGAGGAATTGCTGGATTCAGGATCTGGTAAGAGAAAAATCAGGAGAGTGTGAAATGGGTTTTGTCAGCTGCTCTTGGAGTTTCCTACTGAAACTGAAAATGGAGTGAGAGAACAGGCCCTGAGTGTATTTTGGCAATTTTTTGGTGAAGTAAAACAAAGCTGTCAGAAAGATCTGAACTTGTATGGAGAAGCAGAGTTCACCTGCAGGCCTCACTGTGCTCATTCCCCCAGCGATTCCCGAGGAGCTGGAAAAAAAAACAAAGAAAACAAAACCACGGAAATTGAAATAAATGATCCCCAGAATCAGGGGGATGGAGTTTTAAGAAAGCTCACAGAGGAAAGGGATGCAAAATTCCTCGCTGCGAAGGGATAAAGCAATTTTGAACTAATGGAGATTAGGAAGAACCTCTCCCACAGGACTGGTTATCCCATAAATTAATGGGATCAATGGTGTCACAGCCCCCAGGCACAGGGTCCTGAGTCATTGCCTTAAGTGCTGGGAGGGCACAAACACCCTGTCCTGGAGCAGCTGGGGCTGGGCACTCCTGGAGATTGCACAGGGACAGATGGATCCTGCTATCCCATTGTTCTGGTCCAGAATTCCAGGTGTCCTGACAGGTACTCCTTCCTCAGATCTCCGCTTTTTTAATGTTAAACTTCACAATTTCAGTCAACACCAAGGAAACCATTATCCAAAGGATTTGTTGTTATTTATTATTGGAGCTGTGGCTGTGCTTCTTGCTCCACAGCAGCAGCTTTGTAGTCAGGGTTGGTATTAAGAAATAATATTGATTATTGATATTAATAAATAATAATATAATATAATATAATATAATATAATATAATATAATATAATATAATATAATATAATATAATATAATATAATATATTATATTATATTATATTATATTATATTATATTATATTATATTATATTATATTATATTATATTATATTATATTAGTATTGTATGACATATTATATGTAAAATGTCTATTGTATTAAACTATAATAAATAATATAATTATTAATATTAATAAATAATTTATTGTTGATTATTGATATTAATAAATAATGACCAGCCGGGAGTTAACAATAATTCCTTAATTATGGATGTGATCTCCATTCTGGGCCTTTCTCTGCCTAAGATCCTCACCCTGGGCTGAGGAGCTCCTGTGTGCTGAGGGAAATTGCAGCCAAACTTCCCAGGGGTATGGAAGTGTTTGAGTCTCCCTGGAAATGCCAATGGCTCCAAGGCTTCACCCTCAGAGCCCAAACCTGGCGTGGATTTGGAAATTCAACAGCATTTCCTCAGGATTTCACCCTGAGATCCTTCCTCCTCTACCCCAGCACCTCAAAACCATTTAAAAGCCTTGAAAATAAACCTGATGCAGAGAAGGGATTGCTGTTGCTTCTCAAAGGGGTTCCAAGGCAAGGGGACATGAGGGAACCCCACAAAGTCCTATTAAATTTTGCTGGAAGTGCTGAAATCCCAGTGCCTGCCCTGATTCCCATCCCAGTGACCTCCAGGAGCATCCCTGCTCTCTCAGCAAATGGAAATGTGACAGATTGACCAGCAGAGCTTCCTGCATGGATTTCCCACAGATTGCTGCCAGGTCCTACAATGGAAACTGATAAAAATACACAGCACCTCATCTCCTGCTTGTGATACTCTTTTCCCTCGTAGGGGATAAATCCTTCAGCCCCAATCCTCTGGTGGGAAGCAGACAAGGAGCAGCAAACCCCGTGACCCAACAAGTGGTCATGCAGAGGTCAAGGGGCCGAAATGGGGCCAAAAAGGGCATTTTGTGCCAGGCCCATCTGGTGGCAAGCAGCCAGGCAGGACCCCAAAGGTGCAGCCCGGCTCAGGCTCCAGGCCTGGGCTGTTCCTTCCCCCAGACAGTAGCAATTATCATAATCAAGCAGTTGACTCCAATTACGCCTTCCTCTCCTGGCAGCCGGGGGATGGACACGGCCCAGGGAAAGTTCGCAGCCGTGTCGCCTTTGCATATCTTAATCTGAAATGACAGGGTGTGACACGGGGGGCCGGTGACCCTGCCAGCCTTCAGCTGTTCGTGTGGCAACAATTTCCAGCCCCAAATTACTCCCAGGCAGGGCTTGATTGGAGGTTCAAGGCAGCAGGAGAGAGAAGCCATTTAGGGGACTGAAACATTCTTCACAGCCCTATTTAAATACAATTTACATTCCAGGCTCTGCTGTTGGTGCATTGTTAATTGCACCTCGTACCTCAGTTTATTTTGTAGTTGAAGGGGGTTTTGCTTTGCTGTTGTTTTTCAAAGGCCTCCTTTGCCTGCTTTTTTCTCTTTTCCTAAGGGGCTGTTCTCAGAATACACTTCCAGTTCCTGGAAGGGAAAATAGATTAGTGGATTTAAAGGCCAGAAGGGACAAACAGATCATCTCGGTGACCTCCTGCAGAAGACAGGCCAGGACATTTTGCTCAGTAATTCCTTTGTCTCCCGTTTGTCCAGACTTAACCCAATCCCCTGCAGTGACCAGAACACCTCTGCCAGAAAGGCTGGAGCCATGGAATCACAGGAATCTCCAGGTTCTGGGGCAGATCTTCCAGTGCAGCAACACCTGGGGGAGATCTGGGCAGTCCTGGGCTGCTGGAACCATGGAATCGCAAAAACCTCCAGGAACTGGGGCAGATCTTCCAGTGCAGCATCACCTGGAGTAGTCATGGGGAAGATCTGGGCAGTCCTGGGCTGCTGGAGCCATGGAATCATGGAAATCGCCAGGTCTTCCAGTGCAGCATCACCTGGAGTAGTCACACAGGGAGATCTGGACAGTCCTGGGCTGCAGGGACAGCAGGGACAGCCTGGTTTGATGGTGGCATCTCAGAGCTTCAGATGAAATCAGGTCCCTGCTATGCTTGGTGCTGGGGAGAGAGGACAGAGCCAGCCAGGAATGTCACCAGCACAAAAGGACAGAGTCAATTGTGCAGGCCAAGAGAAGCCTCAATTTCCAGCATTTCTTTAGCACTGCTGTGTTTGTTGCCTCACCTGAGGTTAATTCAATCCAATTATGGACAGAAAATCCTACACAGCTCAATTCTGGGGGTGCAGACATTTCTCTCTTCTCACAACTGACCAAAGGCTGAGTTCTAACGTGCTCCTAACAAAGCAAAAAGGGATTCCAAAATCGCTTTTCCTCAGCCATGCAGAAAGGGTGACTGGAGAGATGGAAAATGGATTTTGAATTTCCCAACGTGGGTGGAATTTCAAACCTCAGCTCTGCTTGCAAAAAAAATATATAAAAAAACCAAAACAAGACCAAAGCATCTGTTGGGGAGCAGAGGGGGTGAAAGACTGCAGAATTTCCCATTCCTCTTTTTCCAACTTGTTGGAAAAGCCAAAGTCTCTCCAAGGGCTTGGGATCATTTGTGAACTTGGGCTTCCCACCAGGCTAAAATCCAACTTTAGGTCCTGGCAGCTGGAGCTGGGATTTGGGAATCCTTGCTTTAGGAATGCCCTGAGAGGTTCAAATGTAGTCTGACAAGTGGGATTGTTCAATGTGGAGAAGAGAAGCTTCAGAGTGACTTGATTGTGATTGTGGCTTTCCAGTGCCTGAGGAAAAATGGAAAGGGAATATTTACATGGGCCTGGAGGGACAGGACACAGGGAATGGCTTCAGACTGTCAGAGGGCAGGGTTAGATGGGATATTGGGAATAAATCCTTCCTTGTGAGGGTGAAGAGGCCCTGGCACAGGTGCCCAGAGCAGCTGGGGCTGCCCCTGGATCTCTGGAGTGCCCAAGGCTGGGTTGGATGAGGCTTGGAAAAACTTGGGATCGTGGAAGGTGTCGCCATGGAATGAGATGAACTTTAAGGTCTCTTCCAAGCCAAAGCACTCTGTGATTGTCTGAGTGCCATCCAGCAAGGCAGAAACCTTTCCCCTGAAGCTCCTGCCCCCCAGGCCAGTCTGATTCTGCCCCAGGGACACCCAGCAGCCCTGCCAGGCCAGAGCTGTCTTGGCATTCTTTTCTTTGAGCCCCATCTGCTGGAGTCCCACGATTTCGTGACACATTTGATCTTTCCCTCACTTGTTCCTATTTCCAAAGCCCCCTCTGAGCCTTTGCAGCCAAGGGCAGAAGCCATAAACCTCAAGAAATGAAATAAAACAATAAAATTGAGGAATTTCAAGACAACCCCATGATTCCACAGCTTCTGGGTGTCGCTGGCTGGGAATCCCTGGTGCTGGAAGGAACCTCCTGGGCCTGGTTCTGATTTCCATGGGTTCCCAAGGATTCCCTGCTCTTGCCACAAAAAGGTGTTGGTGTAAATGACAGCTCAGCTCACTTGACCCCAGCCAGCCTCCTCCTAATTTCCTGCAGCTCTGGGGAGGTCTGAGTCAGACACCAGCTCGGCAAAACTTGACGGAGAGACAGACAAATGTTCTCCCCAACCTGCTGCTGCTGCTGCAGAGGCCTCGCAGCCAATTATCCCAGTGATCTCACTCCTCCCTCCCTTCCTTCTCCTCTCTCCCCCTTTTCCCATCACGTGCCCGCTCCCAGCACACGCACAGTGCTCCTGCAAGGGGAAAAAAAGGGAAAAAAAGCAGGAATGTGGAGGGTTTGGGAGCCCCCTGAGAGCAGGTAGATCCATCTGAGCAGCGCCTGCCTCCTCCAAGGAGGGAGCAGATCGGTTTACATAAGTGCTTTGCCATATGAAGGAATAATTCAGAGGTATTAATAGAGGTTAAAGTTTCCCAAGGAATCCCAAACAGGCCCCACAGACACAGGTGGGTTCTTTCACTCACAGGCACGGGAGGAGTGACACAGCTCCAAAGGGGGTGCCCAGGGGTGGGCACTGCCAGAGGGGTGACCCCAAAATCTCTGTTGGGGGGACAGGAATGGCCAGGCAGGGCGCTGGATGCTCACAGAACCATGGGATGTGTTGGTTGGAAGGGAGCTGGATCATCCCATTCCATGTCCTGAATAATTCAGAGGTATTAATAGAGGTTGAAGTTTCCCAAGGAATCCCAAACAGGCCCCACAGACACAGGTGGGTTCTTTCACTCACAGGCATGGGAGGAGTGACACAGCTCCAAAGGGGGTGCCCAGGGGTGGGCACTGCCAGAGGGGTGAGTGGGAGTGACCCCAAAATCTCCTCATGGTTGTTGGGGGGACAGGAATGGCCAGGCAGGGCGCTGGGTGCTCGCAGAACCGTGGGATGTGTTGGTTGGAAGGGAGCTGGATCATCCCATTCCATGTCCTGCCACCTTCCACTGCCCCAGGGTGCTCCAAGCTCAATCCAGCCTGGCCTTGGGCACTGCCAGGGATCCAAGGGCAGCCACAGCTGCTCTGGGCATTCCCAGGGCCTCACCAACCCTCACAGAGAGGAATTTCTTCCTTATATCTGATCCAAACCTGCTCTCCTTCTTATCTGAGAGGGAGGAGCTGAGTTCCAGGGCAAAATTGGATCAGAAAGGGATCTGTGTGGGACACTGGCAACACACCAGGCAGGGACACACATGGGATGGGATTCATGGTGTGTCCCACTGAATCCCAGCACCTCTGAGGCTGGAAAAGCTCCTCAAGGCCAAGCTGTGCCCAATCCCTACTTTGTCACCAGCCCAGAGCACTGAGAGTGACATTCAGACCTTCCTTGGACACCTCCAGGGATGGGGACTCCAAACCTCCCTGGGAAGCCCCCTTCCATTATCTGACCACCCTTTCCATCAGGACATTGTGAATTTATCTCAGCCCAGACACAATCAGGGATGTGTGGCGTGGTCTGTGCCAGTGCCACGCTGGGAAATTCTGTGATTTCTGAGCTTTTCCTGAGCTCAGGTGCCACAACCAACCTGAAACCTCCTCCTGCTTTCCCACAAAGCCCCAGCCATGATCCAGCTCCTGGAGAGGTGGCTCCACGCTGACTAAGAGGATAAACCAGGGGGGTACAAGAAGAGCCCAAATCCCCTTTTGTTTGGATTAGGATCCCGGATAACATTGCTGATTCCCCAACATGGAGCTTTTCACAGCACAGAGAGTTTTACACCACCCCAAAAATAATCATCTCTCAGATCCCCAGTGATTTCTGAGCTTTCACCCTGTAAACACACACAGCACCAAGCTCCAGCCCACCCTACCTGCACTGTGCTGCCTTGCACGGATTTGGGATTTGGCCCAGAGCCTTGGGATCACAGCCCTGCCCGGAACATGTGGCGGCTGCTCTGCCCCAAAAGGGACTAACAAAGAAATAAGAATATTTGTTAATTTTTTTTTTCCACTGCAAAGCAGTTAAACCTCCTAAGACACTTTTTCCAGACATCTAAATCCTTTAAAAATATTCTCTAGACTCCATAAAACTTACATTTTCCCTGGGTTCTCCTGTGAGTTATTAAAAAGCTGAAGTCCCTACCTTAAGAGCTTAGAGCTTGGTCATGAGCAGAAAGCCAACAAGGTGGAGTGGCAGCTCCTTGTGCATTCAGAGACACAGCCCAGATTGCTGGGAATGCAGAGAACAGCCCAGCCTGGGTTTTTTGGGATTTTTGGGGTAGGATGAGTGTTTGGGATCGCTGATGGGCACAGCAACGTTTGGGGCTGTTGGAAATTGTTACTACGTCCTCAGCGTTTGCTCTTTTCTCAATAAAACGCTTGGCAAAGTTGGATTTTAATGGCATTTGGTTTGGTTTCTACCAAAATCAAGTTTTATTCTCTTGATACACAGGCCAGAAGAAAGTTTTTTGGATGCTGTTGTCCGTCCATCCATCCATGGATCCATCATCCATCCACCCACCCCCAGAGTGCTGTAGTGACAGGACAAGGGGAATGACTGAAGAACTGAAAGAGGGAAAATTTAAATGTATGGATGTCCCTGGAAAATTTAAATGTATGGAGGCCCTGGCACAGGTTATCCTGTGGCTGCCCCATCCCTGGAAGCGTCCAAGGCCATGCTGGAATCAACCTGGGATAGTGGAATATTTTAGGGGCTGGGACTGGAAGAACATTCAGGCCTCTTCAAACCCAAACCCTTCTGTGATTCCATCCCAGCTCAACACGGAGGGGCTTCAGACAGAGCCAGCACAGGGTGGATTTTTCCAGGATTTTTCCATCGCTGCTCTCCCAGATCTGTGCTCCAACAAGGCTGGAATCAAAGGGATCTAAAACCCTCCCTGCTTGCCTTGAACATCACTTTGTCTGGGCCGTGAACTCTGCCGACAGCAGCTCCAGTGAAGTGCTCTGCTCTCACTTTTCCCCTTTTTTTTCCCCTTTTTTAAAAGCTTTCCCTCCCTGCTCTTCCCCGGCTCCCTCCCAGAAGCACCGGTGGTGTTTTTAACCCAGGCATGAAACAATCCCAGAGCCGCAGATTGTGATGTTTCAGATAACATACGGAGAATGTAAATCCTGTCAGCAAGTGCAACAGCCGTAAAAGGCTAAAATGGATTCCTGCGGATTAGAAATAAAGCACAGAAAGGGCCCTGTTCTCTCACTTTCCTCATCCCACAACCTCCTCCACTCCCCTCCTCACTCCCCTTAAAAAAAAAAAAATCTCCTGGAAATACAAGGGGTGGGTTTTTATTTTTTTTAAATTATTTTTTATTATTTTTCTTTTTTTTTTCTTCAACTTAAAAGAAAAATAAAATACATTCCAGGAAAAGGACTGCTGCTAAGAAAACTCAAACCAGAAAATGCTTAAAGATGTTTTAATGACTTAAACACAGGGCCGGGATTGTGCCTAAAAGTTTCCACATTTAAAAAATGAAAAAAAAAAAAGAAAAAAGAAAAAAAAAGGGGGGAAAAATTCAACACGAAACGTCCCCCTAGTAAAAGTGCTGCTGGATTTCTTGCCGGATTTCTCTCCCAAACCATCGGATTTAAGCCGGGCGTTGTTAAATGAGCTTGGTTTAAGGAAAGTTTACGCTTCTGGTCCAAACAAAACAAAACAAAAAACCAAAAAAAAAAAAAAAAAAAAAAGAGGGGGGGAGCAAAAAAAAAAAATCCAAAAAAAAAAAAGAGAAAAAAGGCAAAAGAAAAGGGGGTGAGGGAAAGATAAAAAAAAAAGGCAAAAAAAAGAGGGAAAAATGGGGGGAAAAGGCAAAAAAAAAAAAAGGGAAAAAAGGGGAAAAAAGCAAAAACAAAAAAAAAGGAATAAAAAGGGGGGAAAAAAGGAAAAAAAAAAGGAAAATAAAAAAGAACGCAAAAAAAAAAAAAAGCTCCTAAAAATAATGAAGGCCACGTGAGCGCGGGTCCGAGAGGCTGTTAACAAGCAGCTGACAAGTTTCTGCGGGAGGAATTAGCCCCTCATTTAGGAGGAGATTAGCAGAAATCTTCTCTCCCATTACGGAGCGAGCCGCGCTCGCTGCGCCGGGGCCGCTCCCGGAGCCCCGGCCCGGGCCGGGCTTCAAGGGCGGCTTCAAAGGCCGAGGGGTCCCCGCTGAAGCCACCCCATGTAATTTGTCACGACTGTGTTGTGGAGGGCCCCGGGAGCTGAGGGGAGCCTCTGAGGGCAGAGCTGGAGCCGCTGCGGGGTCACGGCCCCGGGCAGGGCTGGGCTGCAGCTGCCGGAGCCGGGCAGGCCCTGAGGGGGAAGAGCCGGGATCCCGTGCGGGTGAGAGCGGGGAGGGAGAAACTGGGCTCAGACAGCCCCAAAAGGAAGGGAGAAACTGGGTTCAAACAGCCCCAAAAGGGGGAGAGGAACCTGGTAAAACAGCCCTGAGATGGAGAGAGAAACCTGGCTCAAAAAGCCTCAAAAGGGAGAGAGAAACTGGGCTCAGACAGCCCCAAAAAGGAGAGAAAAACTGGGCTCAGACAGCCCCAAAAGGGAGAGAGATTCTGGGCTCAGACAGCCCCAAAAGGGAGGGAGAAACTGGGCTCAGATAGCCCCAAAAGGGAGAGAGGAACCTGGCTCAAAAAGCCTCAAAAGGGAGAGAAAAAACCTGCTCAAACAGCCCCGACAGTGAGAGAGAAAACCTGCTAAAACAGCCCCGAATGGAGGAGAGGAACCTGGCTCAAAAAGCCTCAAAAGGGAGAGAGAAACTGTTCTCAGACAGCCCCAAAAGGGAGAGAGGAACCTGGCTTAAAAAGGCTGAAAAGGGAGAGAGGAACTTGGCTCAAAAAGCCTCAAAAGGGAGAGACTGAACCCGCTCAAACAGCCCCGAGAGGAAGAGAGAAAACCTGCTCAAACAGCCGCAAGAGAAAGAGAAAACCTGCTCAAACAGCCCCGAGAGGAAAAGAGGAACCTGGCTGAAATGGCCCCAAAAGGGAGGGACAAAACCTGCTAAAACAGCCTCAAAAGGCAGAGACAGATCCAGCTCAAATGGCCCCAAGAGGGAGAGACAAACCCAGGTCAAACTGCCCCCAAAAGGGACAGACAAATCCAGCTCAAACAACCCTGAGACCTCCACGAGCAGCTCCATCATCAAGTGGCATGGACTCGCCACAGCTCTGCCCCACCTGGAGTGTCCTGGGCAGAATGAAACCCCAAATCCCTTGACAGAAAATCAAACAGGCCGAGCTTTGCCTGTAGGTGTGCCCTGTTACTGATGGGAATGTGGACACACAGAGGTACCCACAGGCAGAGCTGCTCCCAAAACCCCCCAGTGCCTGGGAATGTGGGATAGGGAAGTTTGCAGTGTTCCAGAGCAAAAACATCACCTGGGTGAAACCCAAAAATGTCCCTGTGTCCTGTCTGGAGCCAAATGTCCCACCCTGCTCCCACCACAGCAGCCCTGAAATCAAACTTGCTGAAGCCAAGGCTATTCCACAGCTTTGAGAGGAGGAAACTCCTCTCTTACATGAATCCTTGGAGAAAATAAACCAGTGTGGGACAGGAGATCCACCAAACCTCTGTTCTCCAGCCCTTTGCACAGCAGGAAGGACCTGCCGAGGCTCCAACCCAAAACAACTCAGCAGCTGCTCTGCCACCTTCTCCCCTTCTTCATCCAAAAACCTCATTTCTCTTTTTCACTCTCTGTTGGGGAGGGCTGGGTGGTTCTTGGGGTTTTTTAATTATTATTATTGTTATTATTATTATTATTAAGAATGTACAATCGTGTTTCAAAGCCCAGGTTTCCATCCAAAAGAGTAGGAGGCCGTAGTCAGACTTCCCAGACCACAAAGACGCACAGCTCTGTGGCTTTTCCAGCCAGAGTTTCCATTGTATTCTTCCCAGATGAACTTTTAAAATGTGTGTGTGTTATGTGTCAGTGTGTGCGCAAACGTGCGTGGTTTTACCTCTCTTAAAAATAATGAAAAAAGACTTTAAAAAAAGAGTGAGCAAGTGAGGCTTTCAGGAGGTTAATCACTGACCTGCTGCCAAGTTGGATATGTGCATGGAAGGGGGGAGTTGAGGGTTTTAATCCCAGTTTTTGATAAATAGAAGACATTCTAGTCATAATAAAACGTGTTTTACACTTGAGGGGAGGAATAAGGGGGAGAAAAAAAGGAAAGTTTTGGCCAGGCACTGCGAGCTCCTGAGCCCAAACAATGAGGTTCAGAAACATAACTGTAACGCATTAGTAAATTGACAATGAAATTGCAGTTACTTCACTGGCTCTTTATTAAATAAACACAGCCCGAAAGGGACCTGTCTGCCCCGGAGGTATTTGCAGAGGGTTCACGTTACAAACCCAACACCGGCACCGCTCCCCCCCAGAGCAAACACATTCCAGCCGGACCCTGCGAGGTGGGGCCGGCCCTGCTTTTCCCCCTGTGTCACTTTTTCCCTTTCGTGGAGATCCCGGGTGGATTTTACAGCCTCTGGAGTTTCACCCCCAACCACAGCTCCCCTCAGGGCTGGGTGGGAGAAGGGGGTGTGGGAATGGGATGTTGGTGGAGCAGCCCCTTCCCCACACACCTGGCCCTGTCCCTGCCCTGCTCCTGCACCTTCAGAAAGCTCTGAATCTCCTTCCCGTCCCAGCCCCAGCTCCTGGTGGCAATTCTGCTCTTCCTGACCCTTCCCACTGAATCCCAACAACAAAAATTCCCCCACCCCGTTCAACCAACCACCATGGAGCCCTTGGCAGCTCAAACAGCCCCAAAAGGGAGAGAGGGAGATGGCTCAAAAAGCATCAAAAGGGAGAGACCAAACCTGCTCAAACAGCCCCAAAAGGGAAGGAGGAGCCCCAAGCAGTGACCACCACACTTCCTACTCAGCAGCTGCTCAAAAGGGGCTTCCAACAACATCTCCACCCCTTGCTCTGGATTGATCTCATCAACACTCCTGATGCTTTGCCAAAGCTTTACCCACAGCCCTCTGAGGGTTGTGGAACCAAGATCCCCCATCAGAACCTTTGGAGAACCAGCTGGAGCTGCCACACGAGGTGAAGCCACCTTACAAACCCTTCACCTGCAGCTCTGCCCGAGTATTCCAGCCAAATCCCAGCCCCATTCCAGAGGGAAGCTGGGGTAATCCATCCCCCCGCACACACACGCCGGAGACAAAAGGAACGTCGGCGTGTTCAGCACCTTGCGAGGCCTTGAACGGCTGCCAAGGGCCTTTGGAGAGGGGCCAAGGCAGTCCATGAGATGTGAGGGATCAGGATTCTCAGCAGCCCATGGGGTCTGGAGCAGGCTGTGCTACTGTTGGAGCCTGGTCACAACACGCTCCCCCTTGTTCCGAGATGTACCTCCTGTGGAGGCAGCTTTTCCCCGGCAGGGATTCCATCCCTGGCTGCCAGGAGCAGGGGAAAGCCTCTGCTCCTCTTCCCTGCAGCACCAGATCTCAAAGAAGCAGTGGGTTAAGTGTTTTCCTGCTCTGCTGTCATCGAGGGCTTTGTGGGAAAACATCAGGCTCCCACAAAGGTAAAACACAGAGATGGGAGGAATCCCGTGGAGCAGAGAATTTACCTGTCACTAATTCCATCCAACCAGTCTCCACCTGGACTTCCAATTTCCCCAGCTCGAGGCTCATATTTCCAAACCTTCATGCAGACGTCTGACGGGGTGGGAAACCACACCAAAATTCTTTTTTTTTTTTGGGTAATTTCTTCAGCACCTTCTCCACAAACCTGAGCCTTGGAACAAGAGCATCCCACTGCCACTGAGGAGCCTGCTGCTCCTGCAGGGAGCAGCCAGAGCCAAGGGGATGAAGAGGAAGCAGAGACACAACCACTGATGGGAATTTCAGTAACGTGGGAGATGAAATTGGCATGTTTTGTTTTTGTTTGTGCTATGGAAATCAGGAAGTGAAAGCTCAGGGCAATAACGTGATGTGGCTTTACACAACTCTGTGTCAAAGACAGGGCTGGGGATGCTCTGCACCTAAACATGGGTGTAGGGCGCACTGGAAGGTGATTATCTGGGTTCCTGCTCTTGGTCCCATCCCCTCAGGTGTCCAACTGCTTTAAAATCCACCAGGACCAAGCCCACACCAAGTGTTGCCTTCACCATCCTGTTTTTCCACGTGAGCGAACGGTGGTGTTGGCACATGGAGCCTTTGGAAGGGCTTAGCGAGGGGGGAGCAGCAAATTCTCAGGGATTTTGGGATCTTAAATCAAGGCTGGATGTTTTTCCCTAGGGGACGATGCCGTGGCTCCAGCAGGGAGTGCCTGGAGCGTGCAGGAGAGGGTGGGAGTGGGCAGGGGGTGAGCCCAGCTGCTCCAGGGGATTCCATCTGGCCCCGAGGCTGAGTGTGGAATCACAGCCACGGCCCCTTCCCTGCCAAAAGCAGCTTTAATTTGGTGAGCGAGTGCAAAGGAGAGCTTTCCACAGAGTTCTTTCATTCCTATAGTCTGGTGGAGTTTCAGATTTTTTTTTTTTTTTCTCCCAACTTGGTGCAGCCTCCGAGTTTCCCTGTGAAAATTCCATGCTGGGATGGTTCTGTCTGTGAGTTACCTTTTGCAGACTGCCCAGGTGCAGCCACCTCTTTAAAGGGGTTCTGACCTTCTCCTACCTGGGACAGGGGGGAGTTTCCAAATCCCACTTTAAGAAAAATCCACTGTGGATTTGCCCTTTGTGGGCAAGGCATGAGGGAGAGAGGCTGCCAGACAGAATTTACAGGGAGTTAAACTCTTGGAGTTTCCATCTTTTCCCCATCCAGGTGGTTCTCTCTCTGCTGGCAGTGGAAATCAAATCCCCTTGATTTCAGAATGCTCCCACCTTCCCCTGCCCCATTTTCCAAGCCTTCCTTTGCCATCTGGGAAAGAGGGCTCGAAGCCACCCTGCAATGAAACCTTACCCTGCCTCTTTTTCCAGCCTGTCTGACAGAACAAGTCAGCTGTGGGCCTCAGCCCCAACTTTAAACAACCCCCCAATCCAGCAGGTCAGGCCATTTTAGCATCTGTACCTTTTATTTGTAGCAGACTGTTAATAATTAAGTGATGCCTTTCATACAGACATTTACAATAATTTAACCTTGCCCTTGCTGTGTAATTTATTCTTCGCAGAAGCCAATAAAAATAAAGGCCCCATATTTCGTCCCCCTCGCTCATTCTCTGTCCATATATATAAATATATACACACACATACAGCCAGGAGAGTGTAATAGGTTTCACATATTGTTCCATAGGTATCATTAGGGTACCAGAGCCAAGTGTCTCAGTTCATATGACTCTTTATAGGTGCCTCATAATCCACATAAAATTGAGTTTATGTTTCCTTTCCATCTGCTGATTCTAAAACAAGATGAGGAAGGGCTTTCTCGCTCTTTTTCTCTGTTTTTTTTTTCCTTCTTCACTCCAGTCCTCACTACATCAAACTCAAAATTTAAAGAGGAACCAACAAACTCCAAACTGGGCATCCTTTATTATTCATCTTTGGTGATGCTTTATCTCTGACCATGATAAGTATTAAAGTCTCCAGAAAAAAGGTTGGAGCAGAGACAAATATCAAACCTCCTGCCCAGGGAGGAAAACCCTTCCCAAGTTTGCCATGGAGTCATTTTTCCTGTTTCTAAATCCACATAACAGAACCCGGCAGGTAGATGGAATAGAAGCAAGGGAAGGGACTAAAACCTGAGATTTATTTCTTCTCAAAAAAAAAAAAAAAAAAAACACAAAAAAAACAAAACAAAAGGAGAGGAAAAAAAAAGCACAGGACAGGGAAAAATCGAGCCAGAGCTCAAAGTATTGGCTGCACTTCCACAGCAAGTCCTAAAGAGGCTGTGCAGAGAAACAAAAGAAAAATATTTTCCCCTAAAGAAACATTCGTAAAAACACATTTATTAAAGCCCCAAAAATTCCATAACACTTCAGAGCCTCAGTGCTCTGTGAGTGCTGGGCTGAGCACGGGGCCTGCCCTGCAGGGCCTCCCAGTTTGCCCAGTTCAACCCAGCCAGGGCCACCAGCACAGCACAGCTTGGCCTGATCCTTGTGGAAGAGGGCCTAGAGCCTCAGCTGGGCTATTCTGCACTCCAAAAATCCCCTTTAATGCCCTTCCTCTGGTCTAACCTGCTCTTAAATCCTCTGCTTTAGTTATTCCAGCTTTTCCAGGGGAACCATGCCATGGGATGGGGCTTGGAGCAGGCTGGGATGGTGGAAGGTGTCCCTGGCCATGGCAGGGGATGGAATGAGATGGGATTTAAGGTCCCTTCCAACCCAAACCGGGCTGGGATTCCGTGTTGGAACCTCTGTGGCGCACAGGGGACCTGTTTCCCCTGGTAACACTGCAAAAATTTCCAATTCCATCCCTACCACCACTCTTTTTTTTCCCCTTGCATCCTCTGGAGCAGCAGCTCCATGAAATCCCCCTCACTTTGTTCCTGGGGCTGTTTTCCAGCAGGAGGACAGGGAAGGACAATCCAGACCCTGATCCCCAGCAGGGCTGGCTCAAAACTGCTCCGTGGTCCCCGTGAGGTGATGGAAAACTTTCCCCAGCATCAGGTGTGAGTGTGAGCAGCTCCAGTCCCACCCCGAGCAAGTGTTATAAACACACAGGCACAATCTAAATATTTATGGCACATGAAATCTCCCGTCTGCTGTTGCTCAGAGCCCAGGGCCGAGGAGGGAGGGGGAGTTAAGAGGTGATTATTGTGAGGGGCCTGAAAACGCAAAATGTGGGACTGAGCTGAGTCCAGTGCCCTGGAATGGTCACTGCACCGGGGCCAGGTGTCAGCTCAGCTCCCTGACAAGGATCTGAGGGGTTTGTCACTGCTGGGCTTGGCTTCCATGGGGAAACAGCAGATGGAAAACACGGCCCTGGCTTTGTGGGTTCCTTTTCCTCTCTAGCACCTCCTGAGAGAGCGGCTGCTCCAGCTCGTAAAACCTTCCTGGGGCTGGGGAAGGAGGAGCAGAGCACGCCGGGCAATTATTTCCCTGGCCTGGAGAAAAATTATGATAGAATTTGTTTTCTTATTCGTGCTATTTTTTGCTCGGATCTCTGGGGGTTTTGTTAAAGGTTGAAATAAAATTTAAAAAAAAAAAAAAAAAAACCCAATGAAAACACAAGACAACAGAAGGAGAGAGGCAGGCTGGGGAGTTCCATGTGTTTCTGGAACAATTGCCCATTGATCCAGCCTGGAAAGTGCTGAGTATCTGGAGGTGATAGGACTGTCTTGGCAGCAAGAAGCGGAGCTGCTTGAGGAAAAATGCTCCACTTAGCAAAGTTTGGGGAGCTGGTATTGCCCAAAAAGGCGACACCAACACAAATGCTGCCCATGCTGCTCTCTGGGCTCACACCAAACTGCCAGGAGAGCTGTCAAGGTGAATGATGCCCACAGCAAGTCCTTCCTCCCCTTCTGGGAGCTGCTGCTGATTATCACCTTCCTGATGAGTGATTCCTGTCAGGAAGGGTGACACCACACAGAGCAATGGGATTTCAGCTCCTGGTGGCTCTGGTTGGTGGCTGGCACAGCCCAGGAGAGCAGCACGCGGCCATTCGTGCACTGCTCTGCTCTCCAGGGCCTGTGGGCAGCTGAGCCCCCAAAGCCAGTTTAACTCAGTGGTGGAGCAGAAGGCTTTGATGCTTTTTCTGAGTGAGTCCCAAGGCCAAATGATAAAATCCAGGCAATTCCAGCTGGGAATTTGTAGAGAGTTTCACCTGGATTTGTGTATGTTGAGCACAGGCCACAGACAGGAGCAGCAGGACATGTGTGGGTCCCTCTGGCGTGAGCCCCACCAACCAAAACCTCGTTTCTCCAAGACACAGCTTCATTTTTTTCCCCAGCCCTACTCTGCAAAGCCACCCTCAACTTCAAGGAAGCCCTCAGGGCCTCCAGGCTCTGGCAAAGGAGAGCAAACACAGCAACTTCCACATCCCCTGGAGCCAGGAGTGGGGCATGGATGGCTCCGGAGAGACTGCAGAGAACCCAGCCCAGCACAGCCAGGGCACGCTGGGCTTGGCACACCCGGGGCACACCAGGCTTAGCACACCTGGGGCACGCTGGGCTTGGCACACCTGGCTGGTTTTGGCATTCCTGGCTCGTGTTTACACCCACACCCAGAGCGGCGCCAGCCCCGCGCCCCGGCCATGGCAGGCCTGGCTGGGCCGGGCTTCCCCAGCACAGCCCTGCTGAGGAATTCTGCTCCCAGGAGGCTGGGAGAGTTTTTTACAGGCAAAAAAACCAGTCTGCCCTTGGGAAAGGTGCTGGTTTAGTTTTAAACGTGCAAACTTGGATATCACCTCACATGGCCTAGCACACGTTCATCCCTGCGACTTGGGGATTCATCAGTGAGACAAGGGGCAGCTTTGGAATTCTTCCCATTCCCCATTTCTCCCTGATCTCTCATTTAAACCTCTCCTACACCTCAACAAAGCACATTCCTCCAGGAACAACAGCCCAGCCAAAGGTAAAGCTACTGTGGACGTCCAGAAGCCTCCAGGCTACACCACGTCTGAGCTCAAGCCTCCAAAAAAGCCAAACCCCTCCAGCTCAAACTAATAGACACATCTGCCAACAGCTTCTTTTAATTTTTTGGAAGCACTCTCTAGATGACTTCATTGCCAAGAAAAAGAAGAGATATTTATGATAGCAACTGGAAAGCCTTGAAATTCCAAGTCAGATCCTCGGTGGTGTAGACTGAGGCTGCTCCAGCGAGTCAGGGGGCCACTGCCAATTCACACAGGTTGAAGTGGCTCTCTGCTCTTATCTCCTGGCTCCCCAGCACGCAGGGACAATTAAAGGCAGCTCAGGCAGGCACTCCATGAATCTCTGCCACTCTCTGCTCTGAAGTCATCCCCTTGGAAAAGAAATAGAAGGGCAGAAATGCAGGAGTGAAAGCAGACATTTGCTCCTGCCTTGAACTCGGAGCTGCAGCTTCAGCAGGAAAAGCAAAAGCTGGAGGGACACAGAACACCTGCTGAGAGTGGCCAGTGATTTGCTTGAATGTTTTGTTCTATAAATCAGGGGGAAATAACGTGGTTTTAAAATGGGCTCAAGTAGGTTTAGTTTGTGGGTATTAAAAGCAGGGAAGGCAGGGAGAGGTTTCAGTAGCAAAGGGAACTCTGGAGACGGAGCCTCTGAGCAGGTGCCTGGGTTTCTGGAATATTCAGCAGGTGCTGATGTGCAGCTCTGTGAATCCCAGACTTTCCTGTCCTGAAAAATGTTCTTTCCATCAAAAAACCCTTTCCTGGGGTGGTTTGGTTCCGAATCAGGGGCTGTTGTGACGTGGGGTGGGTCTGTCACTCACCTGGGCTGTGTGTGAGGAGACATCTCTGTGGTTAATCAAGGGTTAAATAATGGACTTTGGAATTAAGAAAACCCAGAATTTGATCCACAGAAAAAGAAAATACAAGCTGAGGTGTGCACCAAACACATACCAGACTTAACCTGGGAGTAACTTTACTCATAGTAACAGTTCCCCTCATCTTAAATTTCATATTGGTGAAGTGATGGAGACTCCTGCAGGACCCTACAGAGCATTCCAAAAATTATTTTAAAAAATTTAATTTTTGTCTTTAAAAGCCCCATAAACCAGTGGTGAGCTCCTGTCACCCCGGGACAGGGGTTTGCACCCTTTGTTAAATCTGAATTTAATCTTAGGATGGAATTGTATGGCCAGCCCTGAAAAGGGAGTTTATAAAGGACAATCTGAATTACAAGGCCATGAATGGCAGCACTTTAATCACCCCATTAAAGCCACCAGTCCCTCCCAGCAAAGGCTGCTGGAGCCACTGGGCAGGTGGAAGGATCCTCATTGGCTTCAGAGATTTTGGGATCAGGCCCAGATTTTCTATAGATTTCAACTATTTTATATCCTCTCAATCCTTACTCAGCCAGATATTTTAAAATATGCTAAATATCCGCCATTCCTAATCCCAAATTCCAAATTTTGCCTGGGTGTAACTGTTGTGCCAACTGGGTACTGGGTGAGCTCCTTGAAGAGGCTTTTCCTTTAATTTGGATGGGATTTTCCTGTGATTTTGGTGACACTTTAATTCCTTTTACAGCACTTGTCCCCTTTTGTTCCAGCCCACACTGACACTGCTCTGTGGGGATTTTAATTGTGGGGGTTAAAAAAAAAACCTATCCAGTTATTTGGGGTTTTCTCAGGAAGAAAAGACAGAAAAAAAAATAATAAAGAGAAAATGGAAGGTTGAAAATTATTTGGTTTCGGGGAAAAATATATTTTTGGCATTGAAATGAAGAAAAGCACCAGGGTTAGAGAAAAAACCTGAACTGAGCTCTGAAACTTTACCTTCCTTTAATTATCCAGGTGACATTTCAGACATTGAGTCTGATTTTTTTTTGTTTTGCATCTGCATATTGAAAACACCCTTTTAAAAACACTTTCAAAAAACCCCAGCTGCTCCTGAATGTTTATTTAGCGAAAAGCAAATTTTATAAAAATTCAATTGCAAAGTAGTTAAGGTATTTGAATTTTTTATATATATATACATATATAGATTTTTTTTTTTTTTTAAGGAAAGAAGAATCCCAAGAAAGAAAGTATTTGATGGCTAATAATCTCATTTCAATATAATAGGACCTTTCTTTTGCAAAGAGCAAGACAGGTTAAAAGATATAATTATGACTTTGCAAACTCTCCCAAGTGCTACGAGATCATCTGACAGTTCTGATCCCGGGCTCAGCTCTCAGAGGGGAAAAGTCTTTGTCTAGTTCGAGAGTTAAAGAGACAGGATCCCTATTCCACCCTCTGCCTACATTGCAATTTAACTGTCAAAAAAATCCAAGCTGCAAAATTGTCTTATTCCAACACAGCGCAAGGAAAGAGAGAGAGGTTTGAGACTGACCTGTCAAACGCACCCTCTTTAAAAATGTATAATATATTTTAAACATTTTTTTCCAGAGGTACTTAAAGGTTAAAGATGTGCCAAAGAAGGAGGATGGATTTTTTTTTTCTTCTCCCCCTTTTCGCTGAAGCTTTTTAAAACAATTAAAACCAAAAAAAAAAAAAAAAGAAGGAGAGGGAGGAAAAAAAAATTTGAAATTAGGGATCATCAGTGTAAAAAATCCCCTGAAGATCAAAAGGAACACATTAGAATCACATTAATTCTGATTTAGAAAAAAAAAAAGAAAGAAAAAAAAAAGAGAATAAATCCCCTCTTTGAATGGGAAGAGAAACTTGGAGGACATTTAAATGGTGTTTCCATTGTCAGGATGTGCAGGAAGGTGGAGCAGAGTGTCAGGGAGAGATGGAACCACGGGCAGAGCTGGGGCCTGGTGACACTCCAGGATATTCCTGGGCTTTTTAAAGCTTGCCTTTTTTCGTGTTTCAAAATAGGGAAAGAAGGAGAGGAAAATATTTTTCCCAAGTAACCAAACAAAAGGAGCCATTTCCACAGGGGGGGGTTTCCAAGGAGCCACAAACAAACAATTCCCAGTCATTTTTTGACCAAATATAGATGGCAGAGAGCAGCTGGACATGGCCAGAGGCTCGTCCATGGTGCCACCACCCGGGCACGTGGCTGTGTCCCCACACACCCCCTGTCACTGCACAGGGACACAGGGGCTGGCAGCTGCAGGAGTGCCAGGCTGGCATCTGGGAGCGCAGGATTTGGGTGTTTGTGGGGTCACAAGATGGGTTGGGTTGGGTTAAAAATCATTTTATCCCACCCACTGCCATGGGCAGGGACAATTCCAATACCCCAGGGTGCTCCAGCCTGGCCTTGGGCACTGCCAGGGATCCAGGGGCAGCCACAACTTCCATGGACAACCTGTGCCAGGCTGTAAAAAACTGTAAAAAAATTCCTCACTGTAAACCAATTCCCATTATTTATCCTGCTGCGAGTCAGGAGTGAGACCCCCACATACAAGGAGTCAATCCCCACGGGACTGTGATTTCCCGCCTGACAGAAACCAGGTGGGAGCATGTCCAGGTCCATTATCCACCTCCATCCCACCCCAAAAATCTGGGAGTTGGAGCTGGGATCTCTCAGCCCTGCAGAGTTTTTGGAGTCTTCATCTGCTGCTTGTCCAAGGAGCCAGGTGGGTTTTCCTCCCTCCTGAACTGGGATCTGCTCCTTGCCAGCCATGCCTTGATGGATGGGTGACAGGTTGGTGGCTTTGGGACAAAAGGCTTCTGAAATAACATCTCTCCCTGTCCCACCTGCCATTGGAGGTCATTCCCATCATGGTTCCTCTCCCAAACTCACCAGGAAAAAATGGGAATCTCATCCAGGCTCTCAGCTGATCCTTCCAACCAAAGGCTGTGTGAAAGTCACAAACTAAAATCTAGTTAGGACTGAGAGCCAAAGGACGAAACCTTGGTGATTTTCCCAAATTATTGATGACCAAATAGTCCCAACCCAGCAGCACCTGCAGACTTGCATCACCTGCACAGCTGGGCTGATGTTTCAGGCTTTAAAGAGCTTGGAAACAGCCCCTGATTCCCTTGGATTTATCCAAACACCAAGGATGAGGGCACACCCAGTAAATCCACCCTGAATGGTATCAGCACAATCCAAGATAACCTGGCACCAGGCTGATAAGGGGCAGGAAAATCAACCCACCCCTGTGCCAAATTCCTGCCTTTCCAGCCCTCCTCATCCTGTGTTTCCAGGTGGGTGGGGAAATCGAGGAGTTTTGCAGCAGCAAAAATGTCAGATATGGAACTTGGGAATGGGGGGAAGTTGTGTGCTTATCTTCAGTATTTAATAGATTGGTCACCTCTGAGCTGGGGGTGACCAAACTGAAAGAAAAATAAAAAAAACCAAGGGATGGGGACCTCCTTAAAGCATCCTGGCAAATGGATTTGGGAAGTGTCACAGCCCTGAGTGCCTGGGACCTGCAGGGTGACAGGGCTTTTGGGATTGCTCACTGAGAGTGAGAGCCAAACTGGACTCCTGCCCCAGGAATGCTGCCAGATTCCTGCTCTGAAAGGAAGGATAAACCTTTGGGATGCTGCTCCTCTGACTGTGCACAACCAGGGATCACAGCTCCTCATACAATGGCTCCAGTCCTGCTTCCCTTCCATCAGAGGGGTCTTCCCAGAACCCAGTGACACCAAGGTGTGCTCCTGATGGATCATCCCAAGGCTCCCAGGAGCTCTTCCTCTCATGGATGTCTTCACAAGAAGACAACAAAGCCTTTCCCATCCTTTCCATCCCAAATTCTCCCCAGTCTGCCTCAGCCTTTCCAGAGGTGAGGTGGTGGTGGGGCTTTCCCTGGTGCCACCAGAAGCAGGATCTGGGTCTCCCTGGAAAAATCTTTGTGCCAAAGCTGAATTCCTTGTGGAAAACTCCTAAATTTCCTTGTGGAAAGCAGTCCCCTTCCATCAGAGGAGCTGGCCTAGAACCAAGGAGTGAGACCAAGGTGTGCTCCTGATGGATCATCCCAAGGCTCCCAGAAGCTCTTCCTCTCATGGATGTCCTCCCAAGAAGAGATCAAAGCCTTTCCCATCCTTTCCATCCCAAATTGTGCTTGGTTTGCCTCAGCCTTTCCAGGGATGGAGCTTTCCCTGGTGCCACCAGGAGCAGGATCTGGATCTGCTTGGAAAAATCCTTGTGCCAAAGCTGAATTCCTTGTGGAAAACTCCTAAATTCCTTGTGGAAAGCAGCCCCCTTCCATCAGAGGGGTCTTCCCTGAGGAGCTGGCCCAGGACGCAGCAGTAAGACCAAGATGTGCTACTGATGGGTCATCCCAAGGCTCCCAGAAGCTCTTCCTCTCATGGATGTCCTCCCAAGAAGAGATCAAAGCCTTTCCCATCCTTTCCATCCCAAATTCTGCTTGGTTTGCCTCAGCCTTTCCAGGGATGTGGCTTAACCAGGAGCAGGATCTGGGTCTGCTTGGAAAAATCCTTGTGCCAAAGCTGAATTCCTTGTGGGAAGCTGCCAGGATTCTGCCCACAGATGAACCCAAACTCATGTGCTTTGTACAACTTCCTCTGAATCCAACCCATTTTCCAGCTCATCTTGCCTGGTTTGGGATGAGTTTGGAAGGATTTGTGTCTCTCTGCTAGGGACAGCACCAAGAGGGTGCAGGTGATGGGAGGGAATTCCAGCAGTAAAAATCATGGATGTAGCTCTGAGGAGACAGGGACAGTGGGGAGTGAGACACTGTGAGTGTCACCTGACAGTGTGTGACAAAGGGGACACAGAGATTCCAGGAGCACCCATCCAAAGGAGAAAGGGAATCAGCAGGAGAAACCCCAAGAAATCTCAGATAAACCCATCCACGTGTGGATTTATCCTGTTAAAATCACAGAATGGCTGATCCAAACCATGGGGAGCAGCTTTTCCAGGGTTTTCTGAGGAGGGAATTCTGCAGGGGGTGTGAGGCTGGTGGTGCCAGTGCCACCCTGTCCTGGGTGTCCCCACCCTGATGGAGCTGTCCCAGGCTGGGCAGGGCTCTGGCACCGTCCCTGTCCCCAGCTGGGCCCCCCTCAGTGCTCAGCTCTGGTTTGCTTTGATTGATTTTGTAATTGCTCCTTTAATTGAACAGTTACAGCAACACTACCAGGGAAAGGTTCCAGGGCTGGGAGGGGAGGTGGGAGGGTGTGGGGGTGGAAGGGGAATTGGAGCTGGGGAAAGAGCAAAATGGGTTTTTCCCTGTTTCTCCAGATGAAAACACAGGGAAGAGGCAGGGGATGAGTTCCCTTCAGCAGGAGCTGAGGAGGAGGAGGAGAAGGAGAGCTGAAAACAATAAATTACAGCAGGAGAAGAAGAAAAATGAGAAGTGGGTTGAAAAGTGTGGCAGGGCCAGAGGGTCCCAGGGACTGCTCAGCCTCCAACTGACATCGGCTTCCTGAGGGCTGGGAGTGCTGGCTGAGGAAAATGGGCCACAGACAAGGAAAGGGGGAAATGGGAGAGCTGGGAGGGGGAACCAGCGGGACAAGGTGGGAAAAGATCTCAGCAAAACGTGCAGGAGCAACGTGGGGAAGGAAGGGAAAAGGAAGGGAAAGGCATCCCTGTGTCAGAGGAGCTGCAGAGGGGAGGGAGAACAGGTGAGATCAGGGCTGTGCTGCAGAGGGATTGCTGACAGGGAAAAGGACAATGGGAAGGGATTGTTCCCTGTGAGGGTGGGCATGCCCTGGCACAGAATTCCCAGAGAACTGTGGCTGCCCCATCCCTGGAAATACCCAAGACCAGGCTGGACAGGGTTTGGAGCACCGTGGGATGGCGCAAGTGTCTCTACCATAGCTGGGGGATGACATTTAAGGTCCCTCCAACCCAAACCATTCCACAATTCCATGATTCCTTGATGTAAACCCACACTGTGCCCGGCTGTGGGGCAGGCACAGTGAGCCTGGAGCTCACCAGGAGCGTGTCAGGAAAAGGACAGGAGAATCCAGACGGGGTCAGGGGGGAAGGTGCACGCAGAGGCCACGGAGCAGCTCCACAGAGAAGCAGCTCAGGTTTCAGGAGAGCCTGGAGCTGCAGGGGGACAGGAGGTGGGCTCTGCATTCCCTGGCAGGCAGCACAAGGCAGGTTTAAAGAATATCCTTCCATTTAGGAATTTGTTTATTATTCTTAACTAAGCAGCTCAGACAGGCAGCACGGCATCCACGCTGGCTGCCCAGGAAGGCAGGGAAGGGAGGGACAGGAAGGCACATTTCCACACTGGGGGCAGAGGGAGTTGTGCCCTGCTGGGCCAGGGAAGGGGCAAAAACCTTTTCCAGCTCTGAAGGAGAAGGGTGGAACAGACTCAGCTGGGGTGGGATCCAGCTGAGTGCCCAGAGGGGTCAGAGCTGAGCTGCTGTCCCCAAACCCAGCAGCGCCTTTGGGGTGGCTGCTCCTGTGGCACTTCAGACCTTGAGATTTTCATCTGAAACTTGAGATTTTGAGATCTTGACTTGGAATTTTAATCTGAAATTACTCAGACCCTGTAGCAGAAGTGTTTTCTAGGGAGGAGGGAGAAGTGATCTCCTTGCTGGTAAAATCCAGTCATTCACAAGGCACCAGGACATTGGTGGTCATAGGAATCCCCTCACCTGGCAGGTGTGTCCATACTGGGGGGTCAGGGCACATCTCCCAGCTCTGCATTTTGAATTTCTGGACCGTCTGGAATGCGTTCATCTGCTGCAGGGATGGCCAAGAACACAGCAAGCCAGGCCAGGCTGGACATTTCCCTTTGTGAGGGTGGTGAGGCACAGGGTGCCCAGGGAAGCTGTGGCTGCCCCATCCCTGGACATGCCCAAGGCCAGCCTGGAGCAGCCTGGGATGGTGGGAGGTGTCCCATGGCAGGGTGTGGAAGTGGAAAAGCTGTGTTTTTCAGCCCAAATCTTCCAATATCCCTGACCCTGGTGTGCAGGGTGCTGCAGATTTGGGTGCTGAACACCCACCCTGGTGTGAGCACCAGCAGGACAGTGAGGGAAGGACAAACTGCCCTCCCCCAGTGCCCTGCGTGCTGGAAATGAGGGTGAGGAAGGTCATTCAGGATAAACCAAGGAGGGGAGTGGAGTGGGAGCCAGGCAGCTCTCAGCAGCGGGAGGTGGTGGAGGAGGAGAGAGCGGGAATGCCACACGTGGGGGAGCAGAAAATTCCAGGAATGGGAGCAGGGAAACGGCGGCAGGCAGAACAGGAGGCAGGAAAGGTCCCTCATCCTGGCCATAAGCAGGGCTGGGTGTTAACTCCCGGGATTATCCTGCCCCGGAGGCTGGAGGGCTCCACACCTCTGACAGGAAACCCTGCTGGAAACTCGGTGCAGAATGTCTCAGTGCTGGGAGAAATTCCTTCTCCATCCTGGAACATTCCTGTTCCCATCCCTGGAACATTCCTGGGAGCAGAGCAGCAGGCAGGAGCTCCCACCTGGCCCCCATAGCACGGAGCAGAGGAAAATTTGTTCTCCATCTCTGGAACATTGCTGGGAGCAGAGCAGCAGGCAGGAGCTCCCACCTGTTCCCCATAGCACAGAGCAGAGAGCTGCCTGGTTAGAAATTCGTTCCCCATCCCTGGAACATCCCAGGATTATCCTGCCCCGGAGGCAGGAGGGTTCCACACCTCTAACAGGAAACCCTGCTCTGGAAATTGCTGGTGCTGGGTGCAGAATGTCTCAGTGCTGGGAGAAATTCCTTCCCCATCCCTGGAACATTGCTGGGAGCACAGCAGCAGGTAGGGGAGCTCCCACCTGTCCCCCATAGCACACAGCAGAGAGCTGCCTGGTCGAAATTCATTCTCCATCCCTGGAACATCCCTGGGAGCAGAGCAGCAGGCAGGAGCTCCCTCCTGGCCCCCCCAGCCCACCTTTCACCACCTCCCCTGCCACCCCTCTCCTCCCTTTTGCTCCCATTCTCCACTTTCCTTTCATCCTTTTTATTTCCCCTAGCAGTGACTCTCTCATCTCCAGGCCTCCCAAACTCATCTCACCTGTGCCCCATCAGCAGAGCTCAGCACTTTCTCCTGTGGCTCCAAAAGCCTTTCAGTGGTCAGTCCTCCCCCAGCACTCTCTGGACAGAGTCTCCCTCTCTCCCTGCTCCCTTCCCCCTCCTCTTTCTCTCCCTCCCATAATATTTTCCATATGAAGAAGCCTTCCTGAAGCCTCACACTGCCCTCTTGGCGAGTCTGAGGCGGGTTAGAGGAGACCCTGGGAGCCTTTAATCCCCTCTCTCTCTCTCTCTTGCTTTCATCCTCAGCCACAGCTGGACGCCCCATTGATGTGGAACAGACCAAACACCAGGCCCTCACTAAGCTGCTGCTGTGGGGCCTCTCCTCCTCCCCAGGAGCCCTGAGCAGTGTCCAGCTCCTGAGCAGGGTCCAGCAGCCCCTCCACACCCAGCCTGGGGGTCCCAGCTCCCCCTCCTCACTGCCTCTGCTCCTTCCTGAGCCATCTTGCAGCGCTTTATGCTGAGTTTCCCTCATCCCATTATCCCCCTTTCCCAGGATTGTTTGGGGTTGATCCCCCCAGTCCCTGCAGAGCTGGGTGAGGGTGAGGGGCTGCTCTGTGTTGATGTAACTCGTGGTTATGTCCCAGGGAGGGCCTGGTGGGCTCCCCCAGCTCAGCACTTGGGTGTTCAGCCTGCAATCAGCTCAGAGTTTTGGAGAAAAGCATTTTGTAAAGCCCACTGCAGGTGAGGCAAGAATATCTTTGAATTGAGGGATGGTTTGGGTTGGAGGGGATGTGAAAAATCACCCAGTGCCACAGACACTGTGATGGGGATCCCTGGGGGTGTCCCAGGCCACGCTGGACGGGGCTTGGAGCCACCTGGGCTGTGGGAGGGGTCCCGGCCATGGCAGGGGGGCACTGGGGGCAGTGGGAAGGGTCCCAGGGTGGCACTGGGGGCTTGGTGTGGTTCCAGGGTGGCACTGGGGGCTATGGGAGGAGTCCCAGGGTGACACTTGGGGCTCAGTGCAGTCCCAGGGTGGCCCTGGGGGCTGTGTCAGGGGTCCCAGGATGGCAGTGGGGACTTGGTGTCGTCCCAGGGTGGTACTGGGGGCTCTGGGAGGTGTCCCTGACACGGCAAGGTGAAGGTCTTGGGGTGGCAATGGGGGCTCTGTCAGGGGTCCCAGGTGGCACTAGGGATGGCACAAGGGGCTCGGGGCGGTTCTAGGGTGGCCCTGGGGGCAGTGTCGGGGGTCCCAGGGTGGCACTGGAGGTGTCACTGGGGGCAGTGTCGGGGGTCCCAGGGTGGCACTGAGGGCTGTGTTGGGGGTCCCAGGGTGGCACCGGGGATGTCACTGGGGGCAGTGTTTGGGGTCCCAGGGTGGCCCTGGGGGCAGTGTCGGGGGTCCCAGGGTGGCACCGGGGGTGTCACTGAGGGCTGTGTTGGGGATCCCAGGGTGGCACTGGGGGCAGTGTTGGGGGTCCCAGGGTGTCACTGGGGGCAGTGTTGGGGATCCCAGGGTGGCACTGGGGGCAGTGTTGGGGGTCCCAGGGTGTCACTGGGGGCAGTGTCGGGGGTCCCAGGGTGTCACTGGGGGCAGTGTCGGGGGTCCCGGGTGGTCCCGGGGTCTCGGTGCCGTCCCCGGCCCGGGGCCCTCGCGGGGCTCATTCCTGAGCCTCCCCCGCCCCCTGGCGGCCGCGCTCCGCCACTGCAGCGCCCTCTGCTCCAAAAACCCCCCAAAAACCCCAAATCCCCGATATTTTCAGCAAAGTCTAACCCAGACACGCTTCTGTGGGTGTGACACAACCAGAGTGAATCAGCTGCGATCAGCTGCAGCTCCGGGGTTTGCTGGAAGGCAGCAGAGAGGGGATGGCTCCATCCTTAAGCTCCAAAGGAACTTTGGGGAATCCAAGAAGACAGGGAAGAGGTGGATTGATAACAGAGTTCAGAGAAAGGGGGAGAAATGATCTGAGTTGTCAGGAACACAGCTGAGGAGGGAAAATCAAAATATTTGGGATGCAACTGTCTGGAGTCAGTCTGGAGTGGAAGGACTGAGGGGAGAATGGGAATGGGAATGATCTGATCTGATCTCTGAGGTCACAGTGGGTATAACAGCATTGAAGTGGAACAAGGCATCAAAGCCAGGGAGAGGCAGAGCTGGGAGGAGTGTTCAGATGGCGCTGGTGCCTCACTGGAACAGGAAAATGCTGCAGCCTCAGCTGCTTAAAGAGATCTTTAGAAATGCCATGGACAGGCCTGATCCTGCTGTGTCACTGGGCTGGCTGAAGTGACCTCCTGAGACAACATTCATCTTCTCCCCTGTGATTCTGTCATTAAAATCACATTGATCCTCTGCCAGACATGCAGCAAAAGGCCCAACTTCATCACATTCCTGCTGCTCCAAGATGCCAGGCCCTGGATGGGCATCTCCTCATGGCCTGTCCTGCCCCACAGAGCCTCTCCCCTGGTGCAGGACCTCCCATGGATGCAGCAAACGCCGTGGGAAGGGCTGAGGAGCAGCTCTTGGCTCAGTTTGGAGGCAACCAGTTGCAGGAAGTGAACTAATTGCAGCCTCCTGGGATTTGTTCAGCAGAGCCCGAGCGTGTTCCCCCTTCTCGTTACCGAGCATCAAGTGCCTGATGAGAGAGGGATTTGGGGACAAGACAATGCAGAGATATCTAGCACAAAATGATTAGCCAGAATGTATTGTTAATAAGCTGCTTATTCATATAATTGGAAATTCTTTGCAGCTGGGGTGTCAGTGGAGGCTGAGTGTGCTGCTCTGCTGGAGCGGGGCAGGTACCGGCCCAGGGGACGCCGTGCTGGCACAGCAGCTCCTGCTCCTCCTTCAAGGGCAGGGAAGGACACAGGGAGGTGAAGGAGAGGCAGAAAGGCTCAGCCAAGCCCTGCTGGTGAGGGACACAATTCCCAGTGTGGAAGCACGGGGTGTCTGGGAGCAGGGAAAAGCACAGAGTTTCTCCTTTCAGCACCCAGAGAGAGAAAGGGCAGGTGCTGGGGAAGATGGAACAGGAAAGCCTTATAAATATGATTGTCTGGCAAAAATTTTTGAGAATATAGAAACTGTGAGATGGAAATGAAAGCAAGTTTTGAGATCCCTTAATTACTGAACAACAGGAAAACAATGATGTGGCCACTGAAGGTGATCCCCTTTGGATGGAACAACACCCTCTGCTTGCAGACAGGCCCAAGGGTCAGAGCAGACCCCACAGCTTGGCAGAAGGGGCCCAAAGAGGAGTTTTTAGGGTTTAAAATGTAACACAGTGTGGTAATGTAATGATTCTTATAGGCTGTATGGAAATGCTGTAGGATTTGTATCTTGGACTAGATTGGTTAGTGAGAATCAGAATATTCAGCACAGAAGAAGATTTATTGTATTGTAATGGGAACCTTGCTCTCTTACCCTCTTACTCTCTTAGCCTCTCATCCTCTTTCTCATCCTCTGTCCCCCTTCTCTTGTCTCAGCCCTGCTCCAGCTGTGGCTGCAGCTCCCAGCAGGGCCCTGCACTTGGCCCTTTGCAATAAACCCCAAGTTCCAAGCCCAGAAGAAGATTTATTGTATTGTAACAGGAACCTTGCCCTCTGATCCTCTCTTTTACTCTCCCATTCTCTCTTTACCGCACTCTTGCCTTCTCTCCCTTTACCTCTCCCTCTTTGGGGCCTGCTCCAGCTGTGGCTGGCAGCTCCCAGCAGGGCCCTCACCTGACCCTCTGCAATAAACCCCAAATTCCAAGCCCTGGCTTCAGAGATCTCTCATCTCCATCCATCCCACCATCCCACCCCCTGACTCTCCTACATCCAGGAAAATGTGGCCTTGAGGCAGATCAGCCCTGACACTGCTCCTGCTTCCCCAAGCAGCTGTCTGGGACAGAACCGGCTGTGGGAGATCATGGGGGAGCCCCCCAGAGCTGCCCCCAGAGGGGGCTGTGGTTGTGGGATGCACACACAGCAGCTCCAGCACTCACCTGGAGCACTGCACAGCAGCTTTGTGTGGGTTTGCAGAGTTCCTCAGAGAGGCTGGGGGAAAGAGGGAAAGAAGCCATTCCCCATTCGACACCCTGTTAGCCCTGCAAAACACCTGGGTGCAGAATCAGCAGGAAATTCATGTGAATTCAAACTCCACATTTGGAATTTCAAATTTCAAACCCTGGAACATTTCCCTCCCACCAGCCAGGGAGGAAGAGGAGCCAGGTGTGCCGACCTCACCACGGGCTGGGGGGACAGGAGGGTGACAAAACCAATGCCACCAGCCAGGCGAGAGCAGCAGCTGCCCCTGGCACCAGGAGAGGCTGCGTGCTGGGCACAGCCACTTCCCCAAAAGCACCCCGAGATTGCTGTCATATTAATTTTGTGACAAAACATGAGGAGGTGTTTCCGCTTGAGGCAAGAGCGAGAACTCAGCACTTCCCCCCCGGCTGTGTCACTGCCAGGCAGGAGAGGCCAGGGGCACCCAGGCTGGCACGGCACACGCTGGGCAGCCCCCAGTGATGCCCCTTCCCTGGCCATGGAGCTGAGAGCCCTGTTCCTGCTGCCACTCTGCTTCCCAGGTAGGAGAAGGGCTCGGGGGACAGGGAGAACCCTCCCCACCTCCTTCCTGCTGCCCTGGGAGCTCCTGCAGCACCAGCACCAGGCTCTGAGGGTTTGTGGGCGTCTCTGCACCTTCACAGAAAGGGTGATGGGGAAGGGAAAGGGCTGCCCAGGGAGCTGGGGGAGTCACCACCCCTGCAGGTGTTCAACAACAGACGGGATGTGGCACTGAGCGCCATGGGCTGGGTGACAGGGTGGCGTGAGGACATGGGTTGGGCTTGGTGATCTCAGAGGTCTTCTCCAGCCTTGTTGATTCTGTGATTCTGTCGTGCTGTAATTCTGTGGTTCTGTGGTCAGCTCCCCTCTCCCTCACCACTTCTGATCCTTCCAGGTGTCCAAGGCCAAGCCCCAGAAGCCTACAGACGACGGGAAGGGAACACTCTGTTCATCCAGTGTCCTTATGCAGCATGGACTACTGGCCAGCAGGAAAAATACTGGTGCCTCCTCCAGGGAAATGAAAGATGTCACGAAGTCCTGCGTGTGTACTCATATAGAGACACCAGACAATCCCAGGATGGGAGAATTAAAATAAAGGATAACGAAGCTAATAGGACTGTTTCTGTCACCATGAGTGGCCTCAAGGCAGAGGACTCAGGCACATATTTCTGTGCTGCTCCCTACAGCTACAGCTATCCATGGCTAAGGATGATCTCGCTGATTGTTTTCAGGGGTGAGTACCTGTACCCCACCCAAAGCCGAACCTTGTCAGGAAGCCACATCACTCCTTCCCCTGCTCTACCCCCCTCTCCCCCACGGCTGAGCAGCTTCCCCTGGTGCCCCCAGCCTTGCTCCCTGCTTTCCCTCCCACACAGGGAGAGAAGGAGCCCCACAGCCCTGCCTGGTCCTGCTGGCTCCCACTCCCCCTGCCCTGAGGGAGTTGCCCCAGGGCATGGTCTGTCCCAGGTGCCCCTGTGCCCAGTACTGACTGGGCAGTGCCACCTTTGGTGTTTCACAGAGCTGCTCCAGTGGGAGCTGGACACCCTGACAGTGCAGTGCCCAGTGTGGAGTAATGCCTGGTGCCAAGCTGGGCCCAAATGCACACCCCCTAGGATGGGACAAACATCTCCAGCACAGAGTGAAATGAAATCCCTGCAGGACAGAGTATCAGTGCTGTATAATGCTCAAAGGGCTCTCGTTGTCACCATGAAGAACCTGCAGATCCAGGACTCTGGTGCGTACTGGTGTGCACTGGACTCTGGGCACACCAGGAAAATGGAGGTCAAGCTCTCTGTGTTCAAGAGTGAGTACCTGCCATGTTCTCTATGAGTACCTGCCATGTTCTCTGTGTCTCTGTGGGTATCTGCCATGTTTTGTGTGTCCAAGAGTGAATACCTGCCATGTTCTCTGTGTCCTTATGAGTACCTGCCATGTTCTCTGTTTTGCAGGGACCCAGAGGTATTGCAGTGCTGGAGAGGGGGTGCCCCACTCTCGGACCCCCCTTTTGGGGTCTCAGCACACATCCTGGCTGTTTTGCAGGGACCCAGAAGCTCACAGCCGAGAAGTCAGCCAACATCACTGTCAAGTGTCACTACAAGATCGCCGACTACAGCACTGTCAGCAAAGCCTGGTGCAAAAGGGAAGAGGGGAAAACGTGCAAAGTGCTGGTCACCACCACATCAGAGTCCCCAGCAGCAAACAGCACGGCTCAGGAGCGTGTCAGGATCCAGGATGACACCCAGCAGGGCATTGTGACCGTCACCATGGAGCAGCTGCAGGTGCAGGACTCGGGCGTGTACTGGTGTGCGCTGCTGGACGGCTCCGGGCTGCTCCGCATGGAGGAGATCACACTCAACATTTCCAAGGGTGAGTATTGGTATTTTTACCAATATGGCCGGAGAGGACGTGCCTGAGCCTGTCTGGCCCTTGCTGCTGAACCAAATAGTGACAATTGTGGTGTTTCACTGCTGAATGCAGAGCAGCCCCACAGTGACCATTCCTCTCCTCGTGTCTGTGATTGCAGCGCTGCGTCAAGGACGTGGTTCATACTCTGAAAACCAAAGTCAAGAAACTCTGGGTGACAGGTAAGGCCTAAATGAATCTCTGAGCCTGAGCACTCACAGGTTATTCGTGTTATACACTTGTGGCAGGCAGGCCCTGGGCACTCTGCCTCCTGCCTATAGGGGAATTGGATATGACAGGATCCTCACCAAAGGTGGCCTCTGCTCCTCCAGTTCCTGCCCTAACCCTAAATCCAAAGAGGCAGATTGGTAAAATCATGATAGAGCCTTCTGCAGGTCCTTCTCCTTCTCCTTCTCTTCTCCTTCGGCTCTGCACTTCACATGAACATAACCCCCAGATTCTGCCCCTCAGCCTCAACTTTATTCCCTCCTATCTGAATATTTAGCAATGAGACAGTCCTTGGCTGCTCTTATTCCATTTACCAGTTAAACGTAATGGATTTTTCTCCCTTTGTACATCTGCTGTCATCATTGCCACAGCAGCACCTAAGAGCAGAACCATCCCTGCTCCGGAGAGCCTGGAATTGTGCTCGGAGCTCTGAACTCTGAGCTTTGTTTCTAAAGCCTGGAGAATGGTTTAGGAAAAGCTCAGAAGATACAGCCAAGTAGAAAAATCAAGATTCAGGAACCAGGAAAGGTCCCCAGTGTCTCCTTCCCCTTCTGAATCAGCAGGGACTTGCCCAGGCTCACAGAGGGAGGACCCTGCAGGATCTGCAGGAGAACCAGACCCTCCTTCCAACTGAGCACATGAAACCTGTCCCTGTCCCTCTTTTGGTACCTTTGGTGATGGGCTGTTAAACCATCCCACCCTGGTAACTGCCTTCCTCTCCTCCACCTGCAGTGAGAACACCTTCCTCATCCTGTCCGTGGTGCTGCTCATCCTGCTGCTCCTGGCCCTGCTCAGCTGCACAGCCCTGGCTGTCAGGCACTACAGGCTGCTCCTGAGAACAGGTACGTGGGGCTGGGGCTGTCCCAGGTGAGCTCAGAGCCCTGGGAAGGTCAGTGCCTTCCTTTGGAAAGCCAGGAGTCTGCTAAGGAAAGGCAGGAGCCTCCCCTGAAATGGAGAATGTGAACCCTCCCCACCCCTCTGAATTGCTGTAAATTTTAAATTAAGGGGCTCTCAGGCAAAAATATGGGAGCAGGAAATAACAGTTCTTTAATAGGGAAGGAAATAAAAGGATAAAATGAGCAATGCAGTACACCAGAACAACAGTGACAGAGTCAGAACCCAACCTGACACCCTGTGGGTCAGGCTGTTGGCAGCAGTGCCATTGGAATTGTGGCTCAGCCCTCCTGCAGTGTCAGGGGTGCTTCTGCTGGAGCAGGGATCCTGGAGAAAAGGGTGTAGTATTGCTCTGAAGATCCAGGGGAAGAAGAGGCAGCTGCTGTTGCTCTGGGGAATCCAGTGGAGAAGCTGTGCTGGTGTTCCAGAATCTCCAGATTATATCCGAGTAGGAATGCTTGAAATCTCAAGATTATACCCGGGTAGGAATGTTTGGCTCCTCCCCCTGGGCGGAGCATCTCCCCATGGGATGCTGCAGTTCTTATCAGCCATGCAGTGACATTCAATAGCTGTTATCAGCAGATGTCCTGTCCCAAGAGAGGAGTGATTGTGGTCACTCAAAGAGAGAGATAAGGAAAACTGCCCACTTGACCAAGGTAATCTGTTTTACAGATGGCAATTGAAAACATCTTGCCTTGCAATCTTCAACAGTCAGGTTGGGGGTCTCAAGGCAGGCTTGTCCCTGCCTCCCCTCTGAATAAATCAAACCCAGGTTCCTCCAGAGGTGCAAACCCCTTAGAGGAGCAGTAAAGACAGCAAAAAGTGTTCCCCAACCCCAGGGCAGAGGCACATCCCACCATGGGCAGTCCCAAACCTCCTCAGGCAGAGCTTTTCATGGATTTCTCCTCATCTAAACCCTCTGATTTTGCCTCATTCTAAAGGTAACAGAGAAACAGAGGACACCAGTGACCGAGCAGAGGGCACAGCACAGGTGAGGAAAATGAAACATTTCCCACAGGGTGCCAGACCCCTGAGCAGCAATCTGGGAGCAGCTGTCAGACCCACCTGGTGAGGAGCTTGGAGCTCAGTTTGGTTAAAACAGGAGGGAAATGGTATTTAATGGCTGCAGAGAGAGGAATATTCATAACTGGAGAGAAAGGGGGGTAATTAATGCAAGGAAACTCCAGCAGGAGCAAACCCAGTGGAGCAAATTCTGGTAACCCTTGAGAAGAGACTCAAGGAGTAGCAAGCAGGGTCAGAGCATGAGGCTCCACCTGTATCCAGGAGGGGTGGGGAAGAAAAGAGTTCCCTGTTCCTCTACCTCTGTCATGACCAGAGGTAAAACTGGGCACAGCTTCTCCTTTCCTTGGGAAGGAAAATCAGAGGTAAAACTGGGCACAGCTTCTCCATTCCTTGGGAAGGAAAATCAGAGGTAAAATTTGAGACAGCTTCTCCTTTCCTTGGGAAGGAAAATCAGAGGTAAAATTTGAGACAGCTTCTCCTTTCCTTGGGAAGGAAAATCAGAGTAAAATTTGACACAGATTCTCCCTTTCCTTGTGGGAAAATCTCCTTCTCCTGGCAGCAGCTGTGCCCTGGCACTGACTCATGCTAACAAGTGTTTTCCCTTTCTTTTCCCAGCCTGGCAGCTCTGGGAGGAGGGAAAGTTCTCAGGATGGCAGCAAAGGGCCAGCATACATCAACCTGGATGTGCAATCCCCCTCCAGCCCTGAGGATCCTCTTTACTGCAATGTGGAACTGAGCCAGGCTCCCAGGAACCCCCAGCACGTGGAATATGCCATCATTGCCTTCAACCAGGCCCCAAGGACCAGCAAGGAATGAAGCACAGAACCCCAAACGAGCCAGGAATGGGAGGAAGGAACTGGAATACACAGTGGGAGTGAGGATAGGCGGTGTGTGGATGGACAAGCTGAGTTTTGCTGCTGTGTGTGGTGTTTGCTGAGCATTTTCAGCTCTCCCTCTTGTTTTAGAAAGCAGAGGGTTTGCCCCTCTTGTGGCAGGCAGAGCTGTGGAGGCATTCCCAGGATCTCTTGTACATCTGCTTTTCCAATCCCATTAAAGTGCAGAACCTTGGAGAGGCAGGTGTGCAGAGGAGGAGTGTGGACATGGCTGGGTGGGATATCCACCTCAAATCCTGCCCCAATCCCAAGAATTCAGCTCCTGTGGCCAAGCAAACTCATTCCAGCGCTGCAGGGATCAAACCTCGCTGTGGCTGGGTTCATTTCCATGGAATGGGCTGGGGATGTGAGTGCTGGATTCCAAGAAAAAGCAGAACCAGCTCCTGTACTTCCCTGTCTCTGCTGGAAACGCTCCAAATGACACATTTTGTTTAACAGTCATGTGGGCAGCAACATGAAATGAGTTTTTGGGGCTCAGTTCCATTTCTCCAGGAGCTCTGGCTCCTGATTTCCCTGCCCAAGCCCTGCTGGAGGTGACAGACCAAAGGGGCCTGACCCAGCCCTCATTCACATCCCACAGGCTCCTTTTGCCAGGGCTGCACCAGGGAGGCTGATGGAAATTTTTTGAGATTTTTCAGAGTTGACCTGACAGAAAATGGTTCTGGAAATGGTTCGTTCAAGCCCAACATTCCCCCAACAATTTGCTCTTCATGGGTCAAGCTGTGGAAGAGTAATAGCAAAAAACAGTGGAGTGGAAGAGAGGCATTTTTTGGGAAGATTCTTGAGGAGAATCCAGGTTTGTGCTCACTGGGATGAGAAGGAACAAAAGCTGCAATCAGCCACCTGACAGAGAATTTCTGGTCACTGTGAGGGAGCATTTTCTTGACCACTAACTCGAGGAAAGGCACATTTAGGAATGGCCAGGCCTGCAGGTTTTGCACCACACCCATTTCAGAGCCAGGGTCTGTTTGTACTTCCATGGAAATAAATCACCTCAAAAATTAAAATCCAGCAGCCCACCCCCATCAGTCTGCTGATATTCTGGGGGGTCCTTGGCTGCCTTCCTGAGCCCCCCCAGCCCTGTGGCATTGGCTGGCTCAGAACCCCAGCACAGATCCTGTGCCCTTTGTGCCAGGTACAGAGCAAGGTGGGTGCTGGGCTTGTTTAAAGCACCCACAGCTTCTCCTGTGGCCCTGCCCTGCTGTGTGTGCTTGGATTTCACACAAGGATGCTCCCACAGGTTCTTATTTCTGCTGGAAACCCAGGGGATGATGTCCTTGTCTTCTTTACCCTCAGAATGCTGCCAGAGCTACCAGGAGAGCCTCCCTTTCATCTTTCCAGAAATTCCCCCCTCCCATGCACAGCTCCTGTAAATAATTTATTTATAATTTATGATTTTTATCCCCACTGTGCTTGGAGTGCCAGGATGAGGGGATGGATTCCCACCTCCACAGGGATTTTGGGAAGGAATTTTTCCCTGTGAGGGTGGGCAGGCCCTGGCACAGGGTGCCCAGAGCAGCTGTGGCTGCCCCTGGATCCCTGGAAGTGCCCAAGGCCAGGTTGGATGGGGCTTGGAGCAGCCTGGAATGGTGGAAGGTGTCCCTGCCATGGCTGGGGTGGAGCTGGATGAGTTTTAAGGTCCTTCCAACCCAAACCATTCCATAATTCCATGAAATCCTGCTCTGGTGGGAGCAGACACACAGCCTGTGGCCCCAGCCTGCCACGTGCTGCTCCCTCCCAGTGCTGATGCCTGAATTTTCAGCCCACGAGGGCAATGCCTGTTCCTGGAGCATTGCTCAATGTGCAGGATGAAGAGAATGCCAAGTTCCTGTGCTCCTTCCTTCCGTCACAGCGAGCAGGGGGAGAGGAGCTGGCCCTGGGCTGAGCCAGCTCGCTCCTCTCCAGCTCCTCTCCAGCTCCTCTCCTGCTCCTCTCCTGCTCCTCTCCTGCTCCTCTCCTGCTCCTCCTCTGCTCAGCCCCATGGAGAAGCTCCTGAACCTCACCTTGCTCTTGCTGTCAGGTAAGATCCCCACGTGGTTTTGGGGTCAGGTAAAGGGGGAAGGATTAAGGCAAAGCTTTGGCTCTGTCTGAAGGCTCCATCCTCACTTTTCCCTTTATTTAGCAAAGCACCCATCAAAGGGTGATCCCAGAGCTCCCAGGTTTCCTCACAGGGATCCTTTTGAGTCAGAACGGGAACCGCTGATGAGAGAAGTCCTGTGTGCAACGTGAAATTGCAAAATTCTGGGTTGTTTGCATTAGCAAATGGGATTTACATAGATGCAAATGGTCACAGGTGGGGCTCAGGGGCAGGGAAATGAAACCCAGTGAAGGGCACAGCTCTGAAATCCCACACTCCTGGGGTTTCCAGCTTGGAAAGGAGTGAAATGAGGTGCAGGGCACAGCTGGGGCTCTCTGCAGCATTTTGGGGAGCCCAAATGTCACAGCAGAGCAGGGAAAGGCAACAGACTCAGGCTGAGGAAGCACAGAAACCTGTCCCAAAAATTGGGGTGAGTTTGGGAAAAGTTCACTGTGCTTTGCACCCGAGAAAAGAGGAGGAGCATCCATAGTTTATGATCTGTCAGGAGAATTGGTTGAAAAGAGAATGACGCAACATTTTCCAGGGAATCTGTCAGTGATTCTGTTTGAGAGAGGTTTTGCAGTGCTGTGGGAATTCTGGGGCTGGGGGAAGGAAGGGGAAATGGGAGAAGCAGTTAAAGAGTTTTGAAGGGATTGAACAGGACTGGGCTGGATATTCCATGAGGTAAATTAGGACTGGATCAACACATCAGGATAAAGCTCTGTAGGTGTTGGATTGCAGAGATCCATTTTAGGTCTTCTTCCAGTCAAGCTGAAAGAACTTCATCGTTTTCAGTTTACAATTCACTTACAATTGTTGAAATTATTGTAAGAAGTGTTATTAAAAGGCTCAGCCAGCACAAAGTCCTCACAAGAGCCTATTTTTAAATTTACTTCTGTTTTATCATTACTGATGATCTCACAGAAGCATTTTTGCCTGTGAGGTTTTTTTCACTAGAAATAGATTTCCACAAATACCACACTGCACTTCTTTCTGGAAGTATGAATAGCTCAGACTGTCCCCTCAGCCTGTCACAAAGAGGAATGGAAATTAGAAATAAGGAACCCAGACAATTTAAAAAAAACCTCAAGCAGACAAAACCCAGTTGTCAACATGGTTAAAATTAGTAAGGTATTAAAAGATAGGGTGGAAAAAAAAGTTAAACTGGATTTGATAAGTGGGATTCAGAAGGAACCAGTGAGCAGGACACTGGTTTGGGGGTGTCACTGGGACAAATTCCAGAATATCTGAGCCAAGATCTGAGCACAGTGGGTTGGTCATGGGGAAAGGGGATGGGTGACATCCTACAGGTGACAACGCTGAGGGTGACAGCCCTGTGGGTGACAGTCTCATAAGTGACAGTCCTTCAGGTGACAGCCAATGGGTGACAGCTCTACAGAGACACACCTACAGGTGACAGCCCTGCAAGTGACACTCCTAGAGGTGCTAACCCCACAGGTGGCATTCCGCAGGTGACACTCGTAAAGGAGTGTAACCCCACAGGTGACAGCCCTACGGGTGACAGTCCTACAGGTGACACCCGATGGGTGACAGTTCCACAAGTGACAGCCCTACAGGTGACATCCCCATAGGTGATGAGCGACATCTCTACAGGTGACATCCCTATGGGTGTCATCACTAGAGGATGAAAAGGACGTTCAACATCTCCACAATGAGGGATAGACCTGGAAGAACCTTGGCTCACCTGTCCCTCCGTCCCTCCGTCTCTCTGTCCCTCCACCTCTCCATCCCTCTGTCTCTCCGTCCCTCCACCTCTCCATCCCTCTGTCTCTCTGTCCCTCCATCCCTCCATCTCTTTGTCCCTCTGTCCCTCCGTCCCTCTGTCCCTCCATCCCTCTGTTTCTCCATCTCTCCATCCCTCTGTCCCTCTGTCCCTGTCCCTCCGTCCCTCCGTCCCTCTGTCCCTCCATCCCTCCATCCCTCCATCTCTCCATCCCTCCGTCCCTCTGTCCCTCCATCCCTCTGTCCCTCCATCCCTCCATCCCTCCATCTCTCCATCCCTCCGTCCCTCTGTCCCTCCATCCCTCTGTCCCTCCATCCCTCCATCCCTCCATCTCTCCATCTCTCCGTCCCTCTGTCCCTCCATCCCTCTGTTTCTCCATCTCTCCATCCCTCTGTCCCTCTGTCCTTCCATCCCTCCGTCCCTCCACTCCATCCCTCCGTCCCTCTGTCCCTCCATCTCTCCATCCCTCCGTCCCTCCGTCCCTCTGTCCCGCAGCATCCTGCGCTGCCGAGAACATCACCGTGGTGGCCGTGGAGGGCGACACCATTTCCATCAACTGCTCGTACGACGCGCGGCAGTGGTGGCGGGACAAGAGCTGGTGCCGCCAGCTGGGGCAGGGGCGCTGCCAGCCCGTGGCGAGCGCGCCGCCCGCCTGGCTGCCCCTGCCCAGGCCCAGCCGGGGCGGCACCTCCATCCGGGACGACGCCCGCGCCGGGCTGCTCACCGTCACCATGCGGGGCCTGCGCCGGCGCGACGCGGGGCTCTACCAGTGCCAGACGGGGTTCCTGGGCCACACGCGGAGCCTCAGGAGGGTGCAGGTGGAGGTGCTGGCAGGTACGTGATGGGGGCTCCGAGTTTGGAGGGTTCCTCATGGAACTTCAGGGGTTCCTCATGGAATTTCACAGGTTCCTCATGGAATTTCACAGGTTCCTCATGGAATTTTGTGCTTTCCTATTTCAGTTTCATGGGTTCCTATCAGACTTTCACGGGTTCCTCTTGGACTTTCACGGGTTCCTCATGGAATTTCAGGGGTTCCTACCTGGAATTTCACAGGTTCCTCATGGAATTTCGTGCTTTCCTATTTCAGTTTCATGGGTTCCTCTTGGACTTTCACGGGTTCCTCATGGAATTTCACAGGTTCCTCATGGAATTTTGTGCTTTCCTATTTCAGTTTCATGGGTTCCTCTTGGACTTTCACGGGTTCCTCATGGAATTTCAGGGGTTCCTCATGGAATTTCGCGCTTTCCCATTTCAGTTTCATAGGTTCCTCTTGGACTTTCACGGGTTCCTCATGGAATTTCAGGGGTTCCTCTTGGACTTTCACGGGTTCCTCATGGAATTTCACGGGTTCCTCATGGAATTTCACAGGTTCCTCATGGAATTTTGTGCTTTCCTATTTCAGTTTCATAGGTTCCTCTTGGACTTTCACCGGTTCCTCTTGGACTTTCACGGGTTCCTCATGGAATTTCAGGGGTTCCTACCTGGAATTTCACAGGTTCCTCATGGAACTTCGCGCTTTCCTATTTCAGTTTCGTGGGTGCTTATTAGAATTTCACATGTTCCTACTGGGATCTCACAGGTTCCTCATGGAATTTCACAGGTTTCTACTGGAATTTCATGTGTCCCTATTGGAATGTCACAGGTTCCTATTGGAATTTCATAGGTTCCTATTGGAATTTCACAGGTTTGTACTGGGATTTCACGTGTCCCTGCTGGAATTTCACAAGTTCCTACTGGAATTTCACATTTTCCTACTGGAATTTCACGTGTTCCTATTGGAATTTTATGGGTTCCTGTTGGAATTTCATAGGTTCCTACTGGAATTTCACGGGTTCCTACTGGAATTTCATGTGTCCCTGTTGGAATTTCACAGGTTCCTACTGGAATATCACGTGTTCCTATTGGAATTTTATGGGTTCCTGTTGGAATTTCACAGGTTCCTACTGGAATTTCACAGGTTCCTATTGGTATTTCATGGGTGTCTGCAGTTGCCAAGGGCCCACTTGAGTCAACGTTTACTTTTGTCTCGCTCTAAGGAGGTTCTGTGTTTCATGGGCCTCTCTTTATTCCTGATTTACAGCAGCATGGCCTCGCTGTTAGAGGGTATCTGAATTATCACCTCCTTATTGCTCCCAGTGCCCCATCTCTCCTGGGTTCCCTGCCCAGCTGAACATCACCCAGAAACATCTGCAGACTAAACTGTTGTGTTTCCATCAGCAGCTGACCTGGTGACCCATGTGCCAGAGGAGCCCAGAGCTGTGCAGAGCATCTCCAGGTGAGCCCACAACTCCTCGTTCTGAGATCTCTCATCTTCCTGGGACTAAGGCAGCACCACAAGAGATTTTTTCAAGGTTGGACCATCCCTTTCACGGTTGTGTTTCTGGTTCCCCACAGGTCCCCTCCTGACGTGGATTTCACTGTTTTCTACATCCTGGCTGGATTCCTGGTGGCCAAGTTCATTGTGGCTGTGCTGGTCGGGGCTGTTGCCCTCAGCAGGAAGAGCAGGGAGAGAGGGCAGAGCCCAGAACTGGGTGAGCAGCAGGAGCTCCCAGTCCCTGCTGACCTTGGACGTGATGGAATCGGCCTCTCCTGGGAGAGCTCTGCGTGAGCCAAGCCAAGGGGATCCATGGAAAAGGCAAATCCATGGAAAAGGCAAATCCATGGAAAAGGCAAATCCATGGAAAAGGCCACCTGCCACAAGGAAAGGACCACTACTAAGCACAGGTCTGGAAGAACCTGTCACTCTGGAGAGGTTCCCATCATCACCTCTTCCCCTTGGCGTCTCATCCCCAGGCAGTTATTCCAGACCTCATTCCCAGGACCGTTCCATCATGCTCTGAACTGACACCCATCAGCTTCCTGTCATCTTAGGTGACAAATTCTGTCTTTCCAAGGGGAGGAAGAGCAGCTTCCAAAAGCTGCTTTGGACAGTGGGGATGGTTGGAGAAAACCCCTGTTGGAAAGGGGAGAGGAGCTGCAGGACACACCAGGACAGGGATGGGGTCTCCTTGCGCCTCTGAGGCAGCTTCTCCTCTCTGAAGGGACTTTGTGAACACAGGAATTGTCTCTCTCTTGTTCTCCCTGTGTTTTCTCCCAGGCTCCCATGGGCACTCACGTTTCTTTTTCCCTGCAAAACTGAATAAAACCCAGCTGATTCTGTGGCTTGGTGTGGATTCCTGCAGGACAGCAGGTGACAGAACAGAGGTGACGCTTGGGACACCCTGGAGTGTTCAGAACATCCAGGAACACTCAGAGCCTGCAGGACAGGCTGGAACATCCAGAGCCAGCAGAAACAGCAGCTCAGAGCCCAACCTCTCATTGCCCACAGAAGCAATGACTGAAATTTGCTTAATTACACTTTTGGGTTCTCATTTTTAGAGTAGTTCTGTGTTTTGTCCAGAAATTGAGATTCATGGTGGGATATCTGGCAACCTTTGTCCTTCCGAGGTCTTTCCCTCCCACCACTGTGAGGTTCTCAGTTTTAAATCAGCAACTTTTGAGGAAAAAATTCTGTGTCGGTTGCTGTCTTCTGTCTAGACAGTGACTGTTGTATGGCTGCATCCACAGAGAGGAATTTGCCATCTGAAATAAAAATAAATTAATCGATAACTTACTGATTACCCTCAAAACCAATGAATGTAATTTGGTAGGATTGTATTAATCAAAAGCAAATGGGTTTGGGGCAGAAACATTTCTGGGGCTGGTTCTGTCCTTCCCATTCCCTCTGTGCTGATGTTGGCTCTGTGACCTGCACACTGTGGGAGTTGTTTTTTCCTCTCTTCCCCCTCAATGAATCACAACTCGAGGCTCATCAAAACTTTTGGGGCTGTTTGCAAAAAAAAAAAAAAAAAAAAAAACAACAAAAAATTGAACTCCCTGTCCCTCATTGCTCCCATCCTGTGAGGGCCAGCAGGAAACTCCTGCTCTGTGTTTGGTGCAAAATGCTGCCCCAAATTCAAGGTATCTCTGATCAAAGCCCCATTAGAGCTCACATTCCCTTTCACCACACACCCCCTCTGCTCTTCCCCAATTTCGTGAGGCAAGGAGGAAACATTTGCAGCTGTAGATGAACCAGGGCTGACGTCCTCAAACCAAAACCACTTCAGTTAAAACCACCCGGCTTGGTTTGAACCCAGCTGCTGAGGGTGGGCATGGGGTGAGGGAAAAGAAAGACCTGGATGCAGAATCCTGGAAAATAATTGCACTTTTCCAACTGCACAGCACCTTGGTGGGCAAACCCAGAGGAAAGCTGGGGTGCATTTCATTTCCAAATTACTCTATTTTTTAAATAGCAGGGAGCTATAAACCCAAATAGAGGAAACTGCTGATGTCTGGCAGCAGCTGATAGAGCACCACAGCCAGGCCGAGTGAGCTCCTTCCTCTGGACTTAAATATTCACCAAAAAGTATCAATTACTGCCCATTCTGATGAGATTCAGCAAAGTGGTAAAAAAATCTGCTTTATTTTAAAGCTATGAGATTTTTCCTGGGCTTCAGAGAGACAAGTAATGCATTTGACACGTTTTAATAAACAAGGGGCTTCTTGGAAAATATTTGTCTGCTTTACAGTATCAATTGTCATCAGCTTGAGCTCCTGGGGTGGAATTTACTCTCCAGTGTAGTGATTTGTTTTCCAAAGAAATAACTCTGCGTCTCCCTGTTTGTTGTTTATTAACACACGCCTGTCCTCCAGGATAAATCCAGCTTGACTTTATTACAAATTACACCCCTGTTGATCCAACTGCAGAATCCTGTGGTGGTGGTGAAATGAGCAAAACATCCCTCAGGGATTCTGGATAAATCCCCAAATTCAGCTGGCTGAGATTTTCCTCTTAATTCCGTGAGCTACAGACCGAGGATGCTGAACAGGGCACAAAACTGGGTTTAATTTTTGGATATCAAGATTTCAGGAAGATTCCAGCCTGGACAGGGGGTGGCAGGGGAGGGAAGGAAGGGATTGGATCCTGGATTGGATAAAATCTGATTCTGCAGCTCTGAAGGTGAGGGTGACAGAAAAAGCAAATTCCTATTGATTGCTTTGATGTGGCCACACAATACCAAGCTTTTTACCATTATATCCAATATTATTTTATAATTCTACTGCAAATTGTCTGGGAAAAAAACCCCCAAAACCTAAAAAATTACATCATAATAACTAAAGAAACTGATTTCTGACTTCCTAACCAGGCTTGCGTGATTGTTCTCCTCATTTCCTGCCCAGCTTCCCATTCTCTGATCTTACATGCTGTCATTTCCTTTTTTTTTTTCTGTTTGTTTGTTTGCATTAGGGTTTTATTTTGTGTGATCGTCACCGTGTTGACCAATTCTGGGAAGAATTCGTGAGTGCCAGCTTTGTGCTCCGGGGGTTTTGAGATGGTGAAATGTTGGCGTGGAGTTGGTGCTGCCCTCCCCTGGCCCCTCACAAAATTCCCAAAACAAAGAGCAGAAACTTCTCAGTTTATAAATTTTATTAGCTGGAGAGTGTACACAGTACTTACAATTGCATCTATTAAAGACCAAAATACACCTGAAAAAATGCATCATATAAAAAAAATTAAAAACTTTGAACTATGTACAAACTTTGCCTGACGTTACGTTAAGCTCAGGACCCTCCCACAAAGAAAAGTTGATTTTTCAGCTCTTTTTAACATGCATTTAGCATCACTTGAGGACCATTTTCTTCCAAATCCTGATCTTTACACTCCTAAAAATCTGGGTTTTGATGGGTTTGATGCTTCACTGCTCTGGGCCAATCAAACACATTTTTCCCCAAACTTCTTCTTTCATCCTCGCTCCTAAAGTGAAATTTAGAATGTTAAACTCACTCCTAAAGTGAAATTTTTACTCAAGTGTAGCCAATCTACAAAGAATTTTAATTTAATTACTAGGGAGGTTTTGAACTGGACATTTCTCCAGTTTTCACAGATTTGCCTGGAAAAGAAAGCAAATATTTTTGGTACCGTGGTGTTGACTGCTGGCTCCAACCTCACCAAATAAACACAACTTTCAGCAGTTTACACAGAACACAAAACAAATAAAAAAAATAATGGGATTTCACATCACTATTTAAAATATTAACAGTAAGACTTTCTAGAACACAAATCCGTATTTCTTCACACACAACCTACAACAGCAGATCAGAGAACCTAGATATGAAGGGATATTGGGAAAAAAAGCTTACAAGTTCTTTAAGAAAAGTAAATTATTTCTTTAAAAAAAATGAAACAAAATCTATGTCAGAGCAATAATCTTGCTTCCTGAACTTCCAGCTCTCAAAAAGGTGTTTCAGGACAGATTTAGCATCAACTGAAGAGCAAAATATATCAGGGAGAGGGTTTTACTCCAGCAAATATTCCACCAACAAAATGTACAGATGCTCCAAAAAAATATTTACAGTAATGCTGCAAATTCAACTCAAATCCCTTAAGGAGAGCTGCACATTCCTGGAATGGGGAGAGCCCAGGAAATGCTGGGTGAGCTTCAGGTGCCAGCTGAGCAAAACCAGCGCTGGAACTGGACAAGGATTTAAGGCAGGAACACCCAGAGGCCCTGAGGGTGCCATCCACGTTAAAAACGCCCTTGGAATGATTAGAAATAAATCCTAATTAAGAGCTGTGAGCACAGAGTGTCAGATTGCTCATCTGAGTTGGGATGAAAACTGGAAGGAAGGAGATTTCTGTGCCTGCCAGGGGCCAGGGCAGCTGCAGGGTCACAGCAAGGAGCTGAGCTGCTTTTGGGGATCCATCCCAAACCCCTCCTGTCCTGCACCCAAACAGGCTCCCCAGCATTCCCTGCTCACAAGGATCCAACTTTCCTCCTCTCTCAGGTTTAGGATTTTCACTTCATCCAAAGGAAATGGCATTTTCCAGGCTCTGTTCTTTTGCGTCCTCTTGATTTGTTCTCCACTTTGTCTTTAGCCAGTAAATTGGAAATGGTATTTCCTTCCATCTTCTCCCAGCTGCATTTCCTTGTCACTTCAATTCAGCATTCACTGGGTTTGACACAGTCTCAGCCATCCTTGGCAGCTTTTCCTCACTCTTCAGCTGCACCTGGCCAGGTTCCCATTCACCCAGCACATTCCCAACCCCAAATTTCACTGCTGTGATCCAGTTTGAGCTACAGGACACACAAAAACCTGGAAATTCTGGGACTCCAGCAGAGCAGCTGTGTAACTCATCAAGGTGAGCAGTGCAATGGTGAGAAATCACCTGTTAAATGCTTGTAACTACTGCTCCCATCACCAAAATTCAAATTATAATAGAGCAGGCTTAGAATTGAAATTAAAACTCTGTTCTGTGGAGATGCTCAGACAAAGCCAGCTATAGGTCATGGGAAAATCCTATTTTTTAATAATGTAAGTATTGCTCCTTTGCTAAGTGCCACTTCTGTTTGGATTTTAAGAGCTTAATTTATAAAAAGCATTAATGAAAGGTTCATCAGTATCTGCTGAGTCCTTCAGGGAGCTCAGGCTGAGCTGCCCCAGCTGCTGCTGTCCTGAATCATCCCTTGGAATTGTAGAAATGATTTAGGCACCAGAAACTCCATCCCAGCCATGGCCAAGTGCCACCTCTGTGACACTGAGGGCTCCACATCTCTTGGAGGAACCATGGATTTCACTGGCAGGTGAGAAAAATACAATTTAAAAAAAAAAAAAATAAATCCTTTGGAAGAGAGTCACTGAAAAGTTTCAATCCTTTCTATACTCACATCCAGTTTTCTTCCAAAGCAAAAGGACTGGCAATGAACATCCAAACCCAGGCAGAGACTGATCCACTGACCCAATCCCCCCCACATCTCCCTCTCCCACCCCACTTGCAACAGAGACACAACACATCGAGTCCTGCAGGAATCTCGACTATTTCTAGCATTGATTGGATGGCTGAACCTTTCCCAGAGAAGAGCTTCTTTACACATGTACAGGGTGGAATTGAAAAGAATCCCCTTCAGTTTCTGCCAGGGCCACAAGTGCAACAGCAATGCCCAGCTCAGGGAAAACCAAGTCCAGAGGGGTGAGCAGTGGATGGAATAAGAAATCTCAAGCCCAGCCCTGCTCAGTGCTGCTGGAGGAGCTGGAATCTGTCCCTGGACAGGGCTGAGCTGCACCAGCCCCAGGGACTGAGGTGGGAAAATAAAGGAAAAACCAGAGATGAGCACTCGGACTCTGAATTCCCTGTGCTGGATCAGGAGAGGGCACCAAGGAGGCCTGAAAGGTTCTGGTGGAAGAGTTGAAACCTCAAGCACGTCCTCAGCACGTGGTGCTCGCTCTGTGGGGAAGGACAGGCTGTGGCACGGAGATTGTCCCACGCCAGGGGGCACTGGGCAGGCAGGGCAGGCTGGCAGGAGGGATGGGAATTCCCTTCAGGTGTTTTGCCCTGGAAGCAGGGGTTAGGAGACCCTGATCATCTGTGTCATTGCTTCTTCGTTGCTTTGAGATGGATCCTGCAGACACAAAAGGGTGGAGATTTCACGTTTTTCCATGAAGCAGAGAGAGCCACACACAACCATCAGGAGGACACACTGCTGCACTTCCCTTGAGCCCCAAAACTGTCTTGTTTTTCCTGGGTTTTACAGGCCACAAAAATCCTAAATACCTCCCGGGAATTTGTTGTTTCTGGTATTTAGGACCAGTATTTAGGAATGATTTTGGTTCAAAATAAGAAACACTCCCTAGAGGCACAGGACTGCTCTAAAGCACTGAGCAACCACAGAACCTGCTCATTCCACTCCATTATGTCCCTTCCTTTGAAAAATGCCTTGCACCTTTTATGCAAATCAAGATGCAGCTAAGAATCAGATATTCCCATCTTTAAATTTTCCATCAGATGTACAGATAAGGAGTCTCTACCTTTAATTGATGTCCTGAAAGAACGGCCCAGTCCCCAGGCAGAAAGGCTGTTTTACAAACACACAATGTTTGTGTGCACTTATCCTAAGAACTACAAAGTGAACACACTTCTATCCACATTATTGTCATTTAATTCCTCAAGGCAAACATCCCTTGCTCTCCACAAGCAGTGACAGGAGGTTTTATTCCCAGGTTTTATTTATTTTATGCTTGAAATAAATCTAAAGGCAGGGAGGGCCAAGGGGCAGCAGATAAAAAATTCAGAGGGAGGGAGGGACAAGCAGCAAAGCCCAAAACCCCAAACAAAGCAGCACAGACACCTCTGCTGTGTGTCCTGAAGGGTTAAAAAGGGGATTTGGCCCCAAACCCCACTCACCTGCATGTGAGGGCTGTCCTTTTCCTTGGGGGAGAAGAAGCGCCCGCCCTCTCCGCGTTTCCTGGCCATGGCGTGCCGGTGCCGCGACTCGTGCAGGTATTTCTGCAGGGAGGGAGGGAGGGAGAGCAGCTCAGGGAGAGCCACTCTGCCTTCCCAGGGGAAATTCCAGTCCCCATCCATCCATCCTCTGCCCCACGACCCTCCCAGTCACTGCTTTCCCAGGAGAAATTCCCAGTCATTGGTTTTCCAGGAGAAATTCCCAGTCCACATCTGTCGTCTGCCTTACATATTCCCAGTCTCTGCTTTCCCAGAGGAAATTCCCAGTCCCCATCCATCCATCCATCCATCCATCCATCCATCCATCCATCCTCTGCCCTACATATTCCCAGTCCCTTCCTTCCTAGAAGAAATTCCCAGTCTCTGCCTCCCCAGAGGAAATTCCCAGTCCCCATCCATCCATCCTTCCTTCCTTCCTTCCTTCCTTCCTTCCTTCCTTCCTTCCTTCCTTCCTTCCTTCCTTCCTTCCTTCCTTCCTTCCTTCCTTCCTTCCTTCCATCCTTCCTTCCTTCCTTCCTTCCTTCCTTCCTTCCGCCACTTCCTTCCATCCTCTGCCCCACAGATTCCCAGTCCCTGCCTTCCTAGAAGAAATTCCCAGTCTCTGCCTCCCCACAGGAAATTCCCAGTCCCCATCCATCCATCCATCCATCCATCCATCCATCCATCCATCCATCCATCCATCCATCCTCTGCCCCACACATTCCCAGTCCCTGCCTTCCCAGAAGAAATTCCCAGTCCCCAACCATCTTCTGTCCCATAGATTCCCAGTCATTGCCTTCCTAGAAGAAATTCCCAGTCACTGCTTTTCCAGAGGAAATTCCAGTCCCCATCCATCCCCTGCCCTACAAATTCCCTGTCTCTGCTTTCCCAGGGGAAATTCTCAATCCCCATCCATCCTCTGCCCCACAGACTCCCAGTCATTGCCTTCCTAGAATAAATTCCCAGTGCCCATCCATCCCCTGCCCTACAAACTCCCAGTTACTGTTTTCCCAGAAGAAATTCCCAGTCTCTGCCTCCCCACAGGAAATTCCCAGTCCCCATCCATCCATCCATCCATCCATCCATCCATCCATCCATCCATCCTTCCATCCATCCTTCCATCCATCCTTCCATCCATCCTTCCATCCATCCTTCCATCCATCCTTCCATCCATCCATCCATCCATCCATCCATCCTCTGCCCTACACATTCCCAGTCCCTGCCTTCCCAGAAGAAATTCCCAGTCCCCAACCATCTTCTGTCCCATAGATTCCCAGTCATTGCCTTCCTAGAAGAAATTCCCAGTCACTGCTTTTCCAGAGGAAATTCCAGTCCTCATCCATCTCCTGCCCTACAAATTCCCTGTCTCTGCTTTCCCAGGGGAAATTCTCAATTCCCATCCATCCTCTGCCCCACAGACTCCCAGTCATTGCCTTCCTAGAAGAAATTCCCAGTCACTGCCTTCCTAGAATAAATTCCCAGTGCCCATCCATCCCCTGCCCCACAAACTCCCAGTTACTGTTTTCCCAGAAGAAATTCCCAGTCTCTGTTTTCCCAGAAGAAATTCCCAGTCTCTGCCTCTCCAGAGGAAATTCCAGTCCCCATCCACCCCCTGCCCCACTGGCAGTCAGTGCATGCTCACACACAGCTCCAAACACTCCCCAAACCACCCCAAATAAGCAGAATTATCCTCAAGGGACTTAACAAATTTACTCTGATGCAGCTCATCAACAACCAAACCACTGTAAAACTGAGGAACACCAAGATTCCAACCCTCATTTTGCAGCCACGCTGGGATTCTGTGCCTTTGCCACAGAGCAATTTTGCGTTAAACCTGAGTTTTATCCTCACCCTTCTCTCTTTGGGGATTTTTCCCTCTGCTTCCAGCTTGGCCCGTGCCTGCCTCCTCTTCAGGATGCGGTGGTACTGCTTGGCATTGACGTACAGGGGCTCCTCTTCCAGCATCTCTGCTCCAGGCAGGGGGATCCTCTGGATGGCAGGGACTGAGCCAGCCCCAGGCACCATCTGTGCACACAGGGGGGTTCAGTGCTTGCAGCTCAGCACACAAACTCCACAAAAAATGGCATTCAACAGCTCGATATTGAGATAGAAAGTGGGCGTTGCTCGGGTAATGCAGCTGCTTAAATGAAAAGGAGCAATGAAGCTGCTCTCAAACTGCAAATACACCTAAAACCAATCTAAAAACCTCTGCAAAACCAATCCAAACCTCTGCAAAATCAATCTAAAAACCTCTGCAAAACCAATCCAAACCTCTGCAAAACCAATCCAAACCTCTGCAAAACCAATCCAAACCAACAATTCCTCATCAGTCCTGCTGGCTTTTCCTGATAAAGTGTGTTGGTGTTCACAGGGGTCCCAGGATGAGGGAAGAGATGAGAGTCTTGGCTCCATGTTTCAGAAGGCTGATTTATTATTTTATGATATATATATTAAAACTATACTAAAAGAATAGAAGAAAGAACTTCATCAGAAGGCTTGAAAGGAATGGAATGATAATAAAATCTTGTGACTGACCAGAGTCTGAGCCAGCTGGGCTGTGATTGGCCATTAATCAGAAACAATCCCAGATGCACCTGTTGCATTCCACAGCAGCAGATAATCAATGCTTACATTTTGTTCCTGAGGCCTCTCTCAGCTTCTTAAGAGAAATAATCCTAGCAAAAGGATTTTTCATAAAATGTGTCTGTGACAATAAAGGTCACATTTCAATACAATTCCTTGTGTTGCTGCTTCTTGGACAATTAAACAAACAGGACATGGCTGGTGCTTCCCTTTCTTTTGGGTTATCTTTTATTTCAATGATTTCATTTCAGAGCATCACTGCAGAGCTGCTGACATCTAGTGGGGACCAGCAATATTCTAGAGGTTCACACTACAAAGCAACAGGAACTGGCAGGAAAAACCTCTATAAATGATGGAAACAAATCCTAAGGGATCCTCAAGGAAACCAGAAGTGAATAAATATATTTAAACCTTTGCTCATCAGCTCAGTTTGGATTTCAGTTTCTACATTTCTGAGCTGCTGTGGGAGAAAGTCCAGAGCAAAGATCACAGCAGGATCCAGGCCTTTGGAGCTGAAAATTTGTGTTGTTTAAACTTTAAACCAATGGAACTTCCAGAGAGGACTGACCACGGTATCTCAATCTCAGACAAAAGTTAATCACAGAACCAGGGAATCACAGGATGGTTTGGGGTGGAAGGGATCTTTAGGATCCCCCAATTCCAACCTTCAGGGACACTTTTCACTATCCCAGGGTGCTCCAGGCAGGGATGGAGCAGCCACAGCTCCTCTGGGGTCCCTGCAGGGAGAAATTCCTCCCCAACATCCCACCCACCCCTGCCCTCCTTCCACTCCAAGCCATTCCCACCATCCCATCCCTACCCCTGTGAAAAGATTTGAGTACAAAACACCTCAAAGCTCAGCCTGCAGAGGCAGCAGTGGGGATTTCACACCTACCATGACCATTCCCCCTGAATTGACCACGTTGCCAGCCACTGGCAGTGTCACTGTCACCGTCCCCTGGCCACTGCTGGTGGTGTTGGTGTTGGCTCCTGTCTGCACAATCTGGGCCCCAGCCAGGCTGGCTGCAGGAATGGTGATCATGCCTGTAACAGGGACTGTAACTTTAAGGAAGTAGAAAAACAAAAGGAAAGGAAAAAAAAAAAAAAAAAGAAAAAAAAAAGAGAGAGAGAGGGAAAAAGAAAAAAGAAACAGAAACACGCACACAAAAAGAAGGGAACAGCATTAGTCCCACTTCTGTGTTTTACTCATTCATCCTTCCAAAATCATGCAGAGAGTCAGGAAAGTGCTACACAGTGAGGGATTAAATTCCATCAGAATTCCATCAGGTTTTTGCATTTGTAACCTCACTGTGAGTAACCACATACTCTTGAGGTGGAAAAGCAAAACTCAGGGGTTTTATTCTACCAGGCCTTGCCAGAGACAAGGAGATTTTCTGTTTCTGGAGTGAATTCCTGCAGAGCACACAAACACCTCCATAAACACAGAGCCTCTCCAGGAGGTGCCCTGGCCCCTGCCAGCCCTCCTACCTTGCTGCAGGATGGTGCCATCAGCATTCACAGGCTGGTACACGATGGTCTGGCCCTCAGCAGCCTGGGCAACCTGCTGGCCTTGCACTGCAATCTGCTGCTGGGTCTGAACAAAACAAAGAGCACAAAAACGTCACAAATTGCCCTTTTTCCCCAGTGTTTACAATTCCTGAATGAACACATGGTGCTTGAGGTGTTCCAGGTGTCTATTTCTGCTGCCTCATTAGCAGCAGTAAGAAACAGGCTGGAGCACAGAGCAAACACCTGGAGATCAAACACCTGAAGCACATGTAAGATGCATTTTCCAACAGTTCAATAATGAAAAAAAACCCCAAATTCTAAGTTTCCTGTCTCACTATGAAGATGTGAAAGGAAGAACTGTTCTGCTCCAAAATTTAATTTTGGTCCTAACCAAAAGCATCAGCAGAAACCCCAGGTGTGACTGGACTACTGCACACAATGGCCCAAGTATGGAATTAGCAATGCTTCATGTTTTCAAAATTCAACAGAGAGACAAAAACGACCACGAACCAATAAAATACAGAAACACGATGGAGAAAAACATGCAATCTGATTTTTCTGCCCCAGAGTCATGTATGAAACACTACAGAAACATGACACTTATTCTCAAGTTCTCCTCAATATTAATAATTCCTTTTATTAATTTTTTTTTTTTACTTAACCACATCTTTAAAAGTTTCTCTTCCTGTTCCTCTGCAGAAAAGCCTTTCATGCTGGTGCAGTTACCTGTGTCTGGCCAGCAGTAACTGCAGTCTGGGGCTGCTGTATAATGATCTGCTGGGTCTGGCCCTGCTGCCCCTGTACCTGCACAGCCTGCCCACCTTGAATCTGAATCTGACCTGGCTGGACCAACTGAATCTGTGGAAGAAAGAGTCAGAAAGGAACATTAACTATGCCTCTGATTTCTCCCTCCTCAGCCTCAGCATGACCAAGTCATCCCTGAGGGTGATTTGCTGCTGCACAGAAAAAGGAAGCAGGGAGTCTTCTCTTTTTCCAGTTGAGAATGAGGGGTTTGAATGGATTGCCACCCAGGGCAGAGGGAGCAGAGTGCTGTGTCACCGTGCTCCAGCAGCTCTGCTCTGCTTGCACAATAAATCACCCAGGAGAAATCAATTATTCACATCCACTGGGAACAAACAGGCAGGTGGAAGAGGAGGACTAAGATTTAAGACATCTGAGGGGTGTTCATTATCCAGCACTCAGAAGTATTTCTGGGATTTATAAAGTTGTCCTCAGCTTTGCAGAGTCTTTCCACCAGTGTGGAATGTTCTTAGATTGAAAAACAAGAGCTGGAATATGGTTTGAAGTTTGTGTTTAAAAACACAGTTATGGACTTTCCTCCTCCAACCAGACTGAGAAAACCTCATACAAATTACAGTGGTTTGCAACAAAGGAAATGTTAAATAAACCTCTCAAAACACCAAGACATCATTTGCCTTCCTGGACTGTGCTGGGTTCCTAAATCCCATCCTAAATCATCAGGACACTTTCATTATGCCATGGTCACAGTTCTTCCCTTTGCTTTTCAGCACCACCTCCTTAAATTTACCAACTGTCTTTTAAACAGGTAATTACTTCCAAAAAATCCATTTTCTGTACCTCCTTCACTATTGCCTTCTGTGCAACAGGGAGGTTTAAATCCCCTTCAGCCATCACACATTAGAGGGGCTCAAGCACAAATTCCCTGCTAGAAGCTTTCTTAAATATATATATTTTTAAAAATCCTCTTTCTAAGCCATAAATTGAACAGGCACCAGATCCCCAACTACACTGCAAGGGCCAGATAAATTATGCCAAGAGACAAAAATCCTGCTCTGTGGGAAGGTATCCCACATGACAGATATCCCTGTTCCCATAGGAAAGTATCCCTCCTATGGCAGGAAGGTGCAACTGGATGAGCTTTAAGATCTCATCCAACTCAAATCATTCCATGAAGAAAAACCCCAAACCAACCCAGCTGTGTTTTAGCACTAGAAGCTTTTCACCAGGCCATAAATCAGGAAAACTTAATTCATAAAGGACTTTTACTCATTGCCACTGTCCCAGAGCTAGCAAGCACCACCTCAGCCTGTTTTGCTCAACAAATCCCTGCTCTGTGGGATATCATAGGTACCCTTATCACAGGTACCTCTATCCCCACAGGAAGGGGTCCCTGCCTATGCCAGGAAAGTGTAACTGTATGAACTTTAAGATCTCATCCAACCCAATCCACTCCATGATGAAAAGCCCCAAACAAACCCTCAAACCCTGTGTTTTAGCACTAAAATTTTTGCACCAGGCCATAAAAATCCAGTTCATAAAGGACTTTTACTCATTGCCACTGTCCCAGAGCTACCAAGCACCACCTCAGCCTGTTTTGCTCAACAAAAACCCTGCTCTGTGGGAAGGCCTCCCACACCATAGCAATCCTTATCACAGGTACCCTTATCACAGGTACCCCTGTCCCCACAGGAAGGTGTCCCTGCCTATGCCAGGAAGGTGCAACTCAATGAGCTTCAAGATCTCATCCAACCCAATCCATTCCATGATGAAAAGTCTCAAACCAACCCAGCTGTGTTTCAGCACTAAAATCTTTGCACCAGGCCATAAAAAACCAGTTCACAAAGGACTTTTACTCATTGCCACTGTCCCAGAGCTACCAAGCACCACCTCAGCCTGTTTTGCTCAACAAAAACCCTGCTCTGTGGGAAGGTCTCCCACACCATAGGTACCCTTATCACAGGTATCCTTATCAGAGGTATCCTTATCACAGGTACCCCTGTCCCCACAGGAAGGTGTCCCTGCCTATGCCAGGAAGGTGTAACTGGATGAGCTTCAAGATCTCATCCAACCCAATCCATTCCATGATGAAAAGTCTCAAACCGACCCAGCTGTGTTTCAGCACTAAAATCTTTGCACCAGGCCATAAATCATAAAAATTCAGTTCATAAAGGACTTTTACTCATTGCCACCGTGCCAGAGCCAGGCAGCACCAGCTGAGGCTGGGTTTGGGGTGCTGAGCAGAGCCCTGTGTGGCAGTGGCAGCACCCCAGAGCTGTGCAGTGTCCCCAGGTGTCTCACCTGCTGCAGGCCCTGAGTGCCAGACACGGGCACCTGCATGATGGTCTGGCCCTGGCCCCCGGGCACGGCCTGCACCATGATGGGCTGGCCCGTGGAGGTGATGAGCTGCCCCCCGCTCACCTGCACCATCAGAGGCTGCCCCTGCACCTGCAACGACAAAACAACAATGAAAAAGCCACCAGAGCAGCCCCAGAGCCCAGCCCTGCCCACCCACCCTGCCTGTGGGGAACGGGCACTGAGCTGCTTCAAACCAGCTCTGCCTTCCAGTGCTAAGGATTGAGTGAGTTATCTGCTTGTCCTGCAGTCTAGTGGTTACAAAGCATGAAAATCCCATTTTCCAGCCCCATTTTTCATGCACAGCCCAAGAGCAAAGTGGGATAAAAAACTTCATTATTCACCTCACAATTACTGATTCTTAGTTGAGGTTCCTATTGAGATTTTTTTAGGTTTCCTATTGAGAGAACTCTGTTCTGACAGGGAGGTTCTGAGGTGGCTCTCTTCAATTTTATGCCTACAACATTCTCATTTCCAAACTGACATGGATGGAGCATGGGATGTGCTGGAGAAGAAACTCTCCATGGTTAGAGAGGGAAATTGTAACTGGAGCAACACAAAATGGAGTTCAGGGAGGAAAAATCCAAGTGGATGGGCAGCAGCCACTTCTGGGCCTAAAAAGGTTTCGATTGGATAAATATAAATATAAATATAAATATAAATATAAATATAAATATAAATATAAATATAAATATAAATATAAATATAAATATAAATATAAATAGAAGTGTCCAAGGCCAGGCTGGACAGGGATGGAGCACTCTGGGATAGGGGAAGGTGTTGGGGTGGGAACTGGGTGAGCTTTAAGGTCCCTTCCCACCCAAACCACTCTGGGATTCTGAGGTAACTTTGGCCTGAGAATCTCTGGACTCTTGGACCTGGTTTCTCTCTGGTCACTGGGAAAAAGGCCCACTAAAACAAAAACAAGGGGAAAACCTCTCTGTTTGAACCCTCTCACCTGCCAAGCCCCCAAATTCCCCACACACATCTTGAAAAATACCTCCACAGCCTAAATGCAAAATCAGTCTCATGAACTCAGGGATCACAAAATCTGATTTGTTTAGGAACAAGAACATCACAATGGGGTAAAGCCACCCAAGTTTCACACCCCAGAGGGTGAGGAGCCAAATCCTGCCCTGGGAATTGGGAGTTTGCAGGTCCCCACTCTGTCCCTGTCCCATGCAAAGCCCTCAGCCCAGGGCTGGGTCACACAGGGAGGAGCATGCTCAGGTCAGCACACAGAAGCACAGGCAGCAGCACAATGTCCAAGAAGCAGAAAGGAAAACAAGAGACATTCCAGGATTTTTGTTAATGAATCACAGCAAGGCAAACTAGGAAAAAAAAAAAAAAAAAAAAGGTGGGAAGAACATAACAACAACCAGAGGTCCCAGTGAGCCCAGCAATCCAAGTGAGGCAGCATCTGAGAGTTAAACTCTGAACATAAAAAATGCTGTGTTGATTCTGCAGCTGGCAGGGCCATCCCAGCCCCTTGGAAGCACCCTGCTCTGAAGAATTACAAACCAAACAAAACCAAAATCCTGAGTGCAAAACTGCCACAGCTGCCCAGGGTCTGTCACCTGCTCTACAAAGGGCTCCTGGAAATCCTGGGTGAGTTAAGGAAGACAGGAAACACTTCACACTGAAAGCAGTTTCTTTCCAAGCTGGGATGTATTTGCTGTTTGGCTCCTGGATTATTCACAGGTAAATAAGAAATTGGATCTCTCGGTGCCACAGAGACCAATGTTGTCCCAGCTGAGGAGGTTCCACTGTCCAAGCTCAGCTCTGTGTGGTGAAGGCAGAGCCCTCCTCAGGGAAGAGCTCAGAACCTTCATTTCCTCAGAACTACAGGAAATCTTTGGGTTTTATCCCAACTGCCCCTTCCTCATTTTGCTGTTTAGAACTTGAAAATCCCCCTGAACTTTATTCCTGCCATGCACCAATGGGAACAGCTCCAATGCCAAGCCCAGAGGCAGCACCCAGCAGAAATTCCTGCTCCACATCCATCCCCCTGCTCCTCCTGGAACCCCTTGGGAAAACACAGCATTAGATATGTGCTGCTGGGGAGGGACATGCAGTGCTCAGAAACACAATCAGAGAGGTCACCACTACCTGGAGGGTCTGGACTTGCTGGCCTGAGGCCGATGCCACCTGGGCCTCAGTCTGCAGCTGGACAGCTGTGACACCTCCCTGCTGCTGGGAACAGGAACAGGGAGAGCTTGAAACATGGAAATGCACAACACACTGCTGCCACAGGGGGTGGGGATCACACACACTGCGCCAGCAACACCAGGAATGGGAGTTTCAGCAAAACTCAGCATGGAGTTCCCCTGGAACTGCACTGCCAGGTTCAATATTCCAATAACAGGGAACAGGGCAGGGCATTTTGCAGGATTTTAAGCTCAGTTTCAGGGGTTTAGTTATGGAGTTTCAGGCTTCAATATTCCAACTCACAGGGAACAAGACAGGGCATTTTGCAGGACTTCAAGCTTAGTTTCCGTGTTTTAGTTTTGAAGTTTCAGGTTTAAATATTCCAACTCACAGGAATAGGTGATTTTGGGCAGGTGATTTTGCAGGATTTCAAGCTCAGTTTCAGGGGTTTAGTTTTGAAGTTTCAGGTTTCAATATTCCAATAACAGGGAACAGGACAGGTGATTTTACAGAATTTCAAGCTCAGTTTTAGGGGTTTAGTTTTGAAGTTCCAGGTTGAAATATTCCAACTCACAGGGAACAGGGCAGGGCATTTTGCAGGATTTCAAGCTCAGTTTCAGGGTTTTAGTTTTGAAGTTTCAAGTTTAAATATTCCAACTCACGGGAATAGGTGATTTTGGACAGGTGATTTTGTAGGATTTCAAGCTCAGTTTTAGGGTTTTAGTTTTGAAGTTTCAGGCTTCAATATTCCAACTCACAGGGAACAAGACAGGGCATTCTGCAGGATTTCAAGCTCAGTGTCAGGGTTTCAGTCTGCTCACTGCCCAGGTTTTGGCACAGCGAAGGGTTCCAGATTTTGGGCACCCTTGTTTGTCCAACAAAGCCCTTCCTGAGCTCATCTGTGCCAGCCCTGGGTCGGTGGCTGCCCACCAGTGACCCTGAGGGACAGTCTGGAGGCTGCAGGAGCAGGCAGGGCTAAAAGCCTTTTCTATCTTTAGCCTCTTTGCTAAGAGTCCCAAAATACTCCCAGTAACTGTGGGAGATGAAGGACAGCTCCCTCCAAGTGCTGCAACAGCCTGGTAAAACAACTGATTTTAGCAAAATGTTTCACATCAGACACAGGCTTTAAGAAGTTGTACTGAAAACGAAAGCCAAGAGTTGTGTTTGTGTCCTTTTCACCTGGAAAATGTCAATAAAACAACTACATCTTTGGTTATCTGCTGCAAACAGGTATTTCAGATAATCCTTAATATAAAATGTTTTGATCTCGAGTGCAATCTTGTTCTGGCTGGAAAAATCAACTCCAGCTAAAGCCAGTGGGAGGATTTGGTCCCTCCTGAGGCCAAAGCAAAGCAGAGCTCCCTGAAAACATCATCCAGTGGCTCTGCCCTTTGCATGGCAAACCACCAAACCCCCCCAACTAGAGCAGAAGATGCAAGAAAAATTCAGCAGCAGCTGGAAAAACATCCCCACATCTGGATATGGAAAGCTGAGCAGCCAAAATCAGTAAACCCTCTAAACTCAGCCCTGGTGTTTGCACACTGAAATGTGAATTTCTTTGTGGGATGGATGAGGTTGGTTGAATTCCTGGTCTGTGTGTTTGTTTTGCTCCACCTGTTGTTCTGAAACAAAGAATCTCTATAAATGTTCATTTGGCAAAGCTGGAGGAAACTTCTGTGGGCTTGAACAAAACCTATTTCAACTTTGGGGGAATTTTTCTTGTGGACAACTGATTGTTAATATTTTGTTTCCTCCATTTTCAGAGATGTGTTAATATATTTTTATATTTTACTTTCCCCATGCTACTACCGTTTTACAAACTTCCTGCTACACTGAAATTTGGTCACTTGTACACCTGCATTTTGATTTAAATTTTATATAAATGTTTGTATTTAAATAAAAATTTATATTTTTAATTTAATTTTAAATATATATATTTACTTTTAATATTTAATTTAAAAATATATATTTGATTTTAATATTTAATTTTTAAAACCACATTTACTCTGACTTCCAGGCAGGTGCCATCAGTGCCCAGGTGACAGAAGTCAGGTGAGCAGGTACCCAGGAGGATCAGGTTTGTGCTGCTGAAACCAAGTTCTTTCCAAACTGGGATTTATTTGCTGTTTGGATCCACATGGCTCCTGGATTATTCACAGGTAAATAAGAAATTGGATCTCTCAGTGCCACAGAGACCAATGTTGTCCCCAGGTGCCCTTTGAGTCCCAGCTGAATGTTCCACTGTCCAAGCTCAGGCTCTGGCACCACCTCCCTTTAGGGAAGAGCTCAGACCCCTCATTTCCTTGGAATTACAAGAAATATCTGGGGTTTATCCCAATTGTTCTCTCTGAGGGGTGCACAGGACTCCCCCATTCCCCCATTCCATACCTGCTGCTGGATCTGCCCTGCCTGCACCACGATCTGCTCCGTGGAGCTGCTGCTGTTGGCTGTGTACTGCTCCATGGTGCCTCAGGCCTGCAGGGAAAACAGAAATCAGGTGACCTGCTGTCCCCAGCCTGGCAATCCCTGCTGTCCCCAGGCTGGCAATCCCTGCTGTCCCCAATCCCTGCTGTCCCCAGCCTGGCAATCCCTGCTGTCCCCAGCCTGGCAATCCCTGCTGTCCCCACCTTTGGCAATCCCTGCTGTCCCCAATCCCTGCTGTCCCCAGCCTGGCAATCCCTGCTGTCCCCAGGCCTGGCAATCCCTGCTGTCCCCAGGCTGGCAATCCCTGCTGTCCCCAGGCCTGGCAATCCCTGCTGTCCCCAATCCCTGCTGTCCCCAGCCTGGCAATCCCTGCTGTCCCCAGGCCTGGCAATCCCTGCTGTCCCCAGCCTGGCAATCCCTGCTGTCCCCAGCCTGGCAATCCCTGCTGTCCCCAGCCTGGCAATCCCTGCTGTCCCCAATCCCTGCTGTCCCCAGGCTGGCAATCCCTGCTGTCCCCAGCCTGGCAAACCCTGCTGTCCCCAGCCTGGCAAACCCCGCTGTCCCCAGGCTGGCAATCCCTGCTGTCCCCACGTTTGGCAATCCCTGCTGTCCCCAATCCCTGCTGTCCCCAGCCTGGCAATCCCTGCTGTCCCCAATCCCTGCTGTCCCCAGCCTGGCAATCCCTGCTGTCCCCAGGCTGGCAATCCCTGCTGTCCCCAATCCCTGCTGTCCCCACGTTTGGCAATCCCTGCTGTCCCCAGGCCTGGCAATCCCTGCTGTCCCCAATCCCTGCTGTTCCCATGTTTGGCAATCCCTGCTGTCCCCAGGCTGGCAATCCCTGCTGTCCCCAGGTTTGGCAACCCCTACTGTCCCCACGTTTGACAATTCCCACTGTCCCCAGCAGCTGCCAAGCCAAGCAAACCAGCAGCTGCCCCAGGGATTTTTTACTGCCCCACCCCAGCAATAAACAGAGGAAACCCTTCAGGCACATCCAACCTGAGGGAGCAGCAAAACCACCTCAATTCTGGCCCAGATTTCATGGATTTCACCAGTTCTGTGAGTCTGCACAGCCTGGTGCCCACATGGGGAGTGGCACTGCTGGGAAAGCTCAGGAAATGCAAAACCTCCAGGTGTGAAGTTGAACCTTAAGGTGTGAAAGTTTCTCTCCTTGTTTTTCTTCCCTCTCCTGCTCTCATGGGATGGTTTGGGTGGGAAGGGACATTAAGGACAATCCCGTGTCACCCCTTGCTGTGGGCAGGGACATCTTCCACCATGCCAACCTGGCCTTGGACATTTCCAGGAATCCAGGGGCAGCCACAGCTCCTAATCCTCACCTTCACAGGGAGGAATTTCTTCCCTAAACAAATATTTCTATACTCAAATACATACTTTTCATGGATTTTGGGAAGCAGATTTCCCAGCACCTCCATCCTCTCACCCTCATTCTTTGGTCCTTTCCCTGCACACATCTGTGCTGAAATAAAAACATCTTTTCCCTGCCACTGCTTCCCTCCTCACCGGCCCAAGAGCAGCAGAATTCCTGCCTCAGTGAGGTGTTTGATTTATGCCACGACTGAACAAGGTCCTGCTACACTGCTGAATGAAACCACAGCCAGGAGCTTTAATTTGCCAAGGCTAAAGCAACAAAACCTCTGGCCCCCTCCATTTTTCAAGGAATGCTGACAGGATTAAGTCACAGACTCTCTGTTCCCGTTGCTGTGGTTACTGCTGCTGTTTGAGTCCCATCCTTTGCCCATTTCCTGAGACTTTTTCACAGTCAAAGAAGATAAATATTCTTTCTGAAAATGCTGCTGTCAGGTTCCCATTTCAATTTCACACTGTATTCTTCATTCCTGCCCTAAATTAATTTTTTTAATTAAAACATTAACAGCTCTGCAATCCCAACACTCTGCAGCAGCTGCCTGAAGTTCTGGACAAGGTTTTGGATCCTCACCATCCAAGGGATTATCTCATCCCATTCGTTAAACACAGAGCAGCCAAGTTAAATATTAATGATCAGGGATCAATCAATGGCAGAGGATGGATGGCAGCTCCTCCCCCAGTGAGCTCATGGGCAGCTCATCCTCACCGGGAATGCTCTGGGAACCAGGGAATGTTGCAGTCCCAGCAGCAGAGATATACATATAATTATGCATTAAATATATAAATATAATTATACATAAATATATAAAAATATATTATATATAAAGTCATATTTATGGACATAATATATATAAATATATAGATTGTACATAACTAATATATATACATATATGTATGTATATATATGTATGCGTATATATATATATGTATATACATGTACTGAGTTGTATGGGACTCATTAGGATCCTTAAACTCCTGCCCCTACACAGGATAGCTCCAAAAATACATACAAATATTTATACATATACATATAAACCACACATAATTTATATTTATACAAATCTAGCTGCACCAGGAGCAGTTTCCTCAACAACCAACCCACAGCAAGAGCAAACCAGTGCCACGCACAGCCCGAGAGCTCCGGAGCATCGCTCGAGCCGTGTCCCCGAGCTCCGCTCCGCGGGATCCACCGCTCCCGGGACACCGCACGCCCACACCGGAGCGGGATTTGGGATTTAACACGGGGGCGGGCGGAGCACGACATGTGGAGCCCGGGCTGTGGAAGCCAGGGATGAGCCGGGGCTGTTGAGGCACTGCGGGAAGCCCCGGCCCGGGGCTCTCCCGGTGTGCTCGAGCCCCCGGCCCTGCCGCCGGACACATCAGGGCAGCAGCACCGCGCACACCGGCACCGGACGGGGGAGGCTCCCGGGGCGGAGCGCGCCGGGGGAACAGGCCGAGCCCCGCTGCGGCGCCGGGCCCCGCGCCCCCCGCCCGGCCGCGGAGTACCCGACCCCGCTGCTCGCGGCCCCGCTCGCCCCGCGGCCCCGGCGCGGCCGCACCGAGCCCGGCCCCGGTTCCCCCCTCAGCCCCTGAGTGGCCGCGGCCCCGCCAATCCCGGCGCGCGGGGGCTCCATATTGGCCGCTCGCGCTCACCGTGCCGCGCTGCCCGGTCCGCGCCCCGCGCTGATTGGCTCCGCCGCGGGGCCCCGAAGCCCAATCAGCGCCCGCACTCGCCCGCCGCGCAAAATGGCGCCCAACCGCGGACAAAGGGGGTGAGGGGCGGGGCCCCGCCCGGCCGCGGCCGCCCAACCGCGCGCCTCGCCCTGCCCGCCGCCACTGCGCCTGCGCGGGGGCCGGGGCGCGCGCGCGCGGGGCGGGCCACGCCCATCCCTAAGCTCCGCCCCCTGTCCGGAATGTTCTGGGCCGGGACCATAGAGCGGGTCCGCCCGCGCGCACCGCCGCCATGTTGTGTGGGGCGGGGCTGCCATGTTGTGTGCGGCAATACCGCCGTGTTGTGTGAGGCGATATCGCCGTGTTGTGTGAGGCGATACCGCCGGGTGGGCTGAGAAGGATCCGCCAGCTCCCCTGCGAAGCGGATCCGCCATTTCGCCGCGAGGCGGAGCAGCTGAGGCGGTACCGCCAATGTCCCCCTGAGGCGGAGCCGCCGTGCCGGCTGAGGCGGGGCGCTGTGGCCGTGAGGCGGGGCCGCCCTTGCGGCTCGGCCGGAGCGATGTGGGCGGCGCTGGGCAGGCTCGGCGTGGCGCAGGCCGTGGGCCCGGCCCGGTTGATCGCTGTGCGCCCCGCGGGTGCGGCGGCCGAGTGATGCTGAGGGGTGGGAGGGGAAGGAGGAGGAGGAGGAGGGTGATGATGGTGATGAGGAGGAGGGCGGCAGCCTGGGGGTGCTCACTGTGCGGTGACCCAGGGCTGGGGCCTCCTCCCGGGCCGGAGCTGTAGGCGCAGGGGGACCGGGCCAGGGGCACCGGCATCTGTCATAGACGTCCCACTGTCACAGATCAGTTAGGCTCAGCCTCGCCCCCTCTAATACACTCTTACTGCCTAGTTTCAGGTTCCTAATAATTGTTTTTCTCTCATCTTTCCAGCCGCAGGAGCCTTCTCCATACCCCACGTTACCATGGCCACCCACTTGTCCAAGGATCAGGAGAGAGTGCGTAGGAAATGGGTTACATGGGATATTATTGTCTGTGCAAAGAGGCTTTCCTCTCATTACAGCCCTGAGAGCACGGAACTGGCTGCATCCTGCAGCTTCTGAGAGCTGCCAGTGCTGAAATCCGTGTGCTTTTTGTGTGTAATGTCAGTGGGGCAGGTGCTGTGCAGCAGCACAGAGCTCACCTGCCTGCCTGAGCACCTCGGTGCTGCTGGAGGGGTTTCACTAATCCAGCTGTGCTCCCTGTCACATAATTACCCTTTTAAGCTTTGATTTTGTAAGATTACCTGCTGAGCTGGCACATGATGCTCATAAATGATCTTCTTGAGGAGGTGTAGTGGGTTTGTAATTCTGTGTACGGGGTGTGCAATTCTCTGTAGTGGCTTTGTAATTCTCTGTATTTGGTTTGTAGTTCTCTATATTGGGTTTGTTATTCTCCAGATTGGGGTTGTAATGCTGTGAATTTGGTTTGTAGTTCTGTCTGTGGAGTTTGTAATTCCACACGTGGGGTTTGTAATTCTCTCCCTTGGGTTTGTAGCCCGTGCCAGCTCAAACGCTTACACCCTACACAGCAAACTCAAACCCTGCCCCTCTTGCTGCCCATTCCCTGGTCCCCAGAGCCCCGTGTGCCCTCTGAGGAGGTGTTGTTGCCCTGCCCTGCAGATCAGGTGTGTCAAGGGGGACCTGTTCTCGTGCCCGAGCACGGACGCCCTGGCTCACTGCATCAGCGAGGATTGCCGCATGGGCGCCGGCATCGCCGTGCTCTTCAAGAAGAAGTTTGGAGGCGTCCAGGAGCTCCTGGATCAAAGTGAGTGGTGCCTGAAGGAGCTGATTTCCAGCAGGGAGGGTGTTGGAGCTGTGTGGGGTTAGGGAGTGTGGCTGTTGTAAAAACACCTTGGTTTTTGTGCTTTAGAGAAGAAGACGGGGGAGGTGGCGGTTCTGCAGAGGGATGACCGCTACATTTACTACCTGGTAAGGGCTGGGGTGGCACTGGGGCACCTCCCTGGAGCTCAACTGTCACATTAATAGCTAGGGGGGCTTTTGGCCCTGTTCATGGAATCAGGGAATCACAGAATGGTGGGGTGGGAAGGGACCTTAAAGCTCATCCTGAGCAGGGACAACTCCTCTGTTGTGGCGGTCTCATCCTGTGCCAGGGCTTCACCACCCTCACAGGGAACAATTCCTTCCCAATATCCCATCTAAGCCAGCCCTCTGGCAATGTGAAGCCATTCCTGTTGTCCTGTCACTCCAGGCCCCTGTAAATAAATAGTCTCTGTTTTGTTGGCTCCCTTTGGGCACTGGAATGTTCCTCTCAATAAGAGATGTCTGTGAGCATTAAGCATTGTCTGTGAGGAGCAGCCAAGCTGTTGTGTGCATCTGCATCTCACCGTTACATGGACAGAGCTGGCTGCTGGATTAGAGTGTTTTAAGCTGTGAAATGTTCTTTGTTCAGGTCTTTCCACAGAGGCAAGTCTGGGTGTGGAGTTTTGGGATATCACAGAATGTGTTTTGTATTTATAACAGACAGAGGTTTGCAGGGGTGATGCCCAAGGCACAGCTGAGCTTTTCTATTTTTCTGTAGATTACAAAGCAGAAGGTTTCTCACAAGCCCACCTATGAGAGCATGCAGAAGAGTTTGGAAGCCATGAGAGCTCACTGCCTGAACAACGGAGTCACCGACATCTCCATGCCCAGGTGAGGGGCTCAGCAGCTGATACCAATGTTGGGAGTTCCATTTTTAGAAGGATGTCTGAGGGGTGATCCCCTGCTGTGAAATGAGAATTCAAGCATCCACCTCTATCCAACTCCTCTGTTCAATAGGGCAAATCTAATTTGCATTTCCCTGTGCATTTGTTTCCTTGTTCTCCCCACATTCTGTGGGTTCATGGGGAGCTGTGGCAGGGCCACCCCCAACTGCAGCTGGTTGGGCACAGCACAAGGCCCAACGAGGCTTTTTTGGTGCTTTGTTTTCCAGGATTGGATGTGGACTCGACGGCCTGCAGTGGGAAAAGGTGTCAGCCATCCTTGAGGAGGTGTTTGAGAACACTGACATCAAGATCACAGTGTACACCCTGTGAGCAGAGCAGTCCAAGATCCCCATTTCCCCCAGTTTTGGGAGCAGAACCTGTGAACGGACAAGGGGGGAGCTGTGTGTGGAGCACGTTCTGCATTTGGGTGTCACTCACTCGTGTGACAGTGACAGGGCCTTCCAGCAGCAGCAAGCTCCAGAGAAGTTCATTTGGGCTGTTAATTAGCAGGAGGCAGCGGCGCTGTGCAAAGCCTGGGGGAGCTCCCGGTGTGTCCCTGCGGCCACCAGGTGTCACTGGGGCTCCACGCACTGCTGGGGACTCGGGGTTTCTGTTGGGGCTGGCACCTCTGCTCTGTTCTGTTTGCCATGCCCTGCCTGGCACGGGGCTCACTCACCTGTCCTCACACGTGGAACGGTTTCATTTCTCCCTTCCTGCCACAAATTGGGTTTGCTGAGGTGGTGCTCGCTCAGGATCATGGTGTGATGTGAAATAAACACTGCCCTGCTGTTGGATTGGTACCTGTGGCTCTTTGGGGACAGGCTGGGGGTGCAGGGAATGCTGGAGGGTTGTAAATACTCCTGGTGGGTGTGTTTTATTCAGCAGCTCTGTAATTTATGGTCTGCAGAGCTCTGTTTGGTGAGGATCCAAACAGGTTGATGTGCTCTGAAATCTCACAGGATGAGGTTTAAGGTGGGGTTTCCACATTTCTTTGTTTGGTGCATTTGTAGTCCAGGTGTTACACAAAGGTTGGTGTTTGTCACCCAAAACAAAAGCAAATCAGCACCACCCCTGCTTCTGAGATCCATAGAAAACTCCTGATTTGGCAGAGTTTGTGCCAGAACTGAGGAACTGCCACAGACCTTCCCTTCGTGTTTGGTTTTTAAATCCTCCCACAATAACAGTTCTTTTGGACTTCTGTCATTCTGCATGCCCAGAAAAGTGCCAGGTGTATTGAAGAAATACAAAAATGGGACATAAGAGTTGGGAATTTTGTAGCATGGCAGGGTTCTTGATTGGATTCATTGGGAAGGGACTGGGTTACTCAGTTCTGTTTGTCTTTATCCTTACTCTCCTTGTTCCTTGACCATATTTTGTAAACCTGCTGGGTGGGGAATTGCTGTAGCTGGGAAAAACAACAGAGAGGAATTTGGAGCATTGAGCTGATCCAGAACAGGCATGGAGGCTGCTCATGGATTCAGTCTTTCCCCTAATTTGTGTCTGGGTTTTTGTTCTGGTTCCTTGCTCATGGCATCCCTGTGAGCTTTGTTGTACATGGAAAATGATCCTGCTCTCCAGCACTTGTGTGTACTTGTGGGGGCCTGAATATATGTTGTATTGTAACACCAGTGTGGTTCCGAGTTGCTCCAAACGAGCTGCAGCTGCAGGGTCCTTAGTTGGGCAGCAGCTGTAGCTCGTGAAGGTAACTGAGATAAATAGGGGTGGGTTGAGAGCCCAAGAGGAGCCCCTGAGAAGATAGAAAGGACTGTGATGCAGAGAAAGGTGAAGAGCCCCAGCAGAGAGGGAAGAACAACGCTGCAGCAAAGATTGCAACAACTGGTGACCCCGACGTGATGAAGAACACTGCAACCAAACATCGAGAGAAGGTATGGAATCCCCCAGACAGCCGAGAGCTGTGGCAGCCTGAGAGCTGGAACTGTATGTGTATTGTAATCGTATAATTGTTAAAAGAAAAGGGGGAAATGTGGGGGCCTGAATATATGTTGTATTGTAAGATCTGTGTGTGTCCAAGTTACTCCAAACGAGCTGCAGCTGCAGGGTCCTTAGTTGGGCAGCAGCTGTAGCTCGTGAAGGTAACTGAGATAAATAGGGGTGGGTTGAGAGCCCAAGAGGAGCCCCTGAGAAGATAGAAAGGACTGTGCTGCAGAGAAAGGAGAAGAGCCCCAGCAGAGAGGGAAGAACAACGCTGCAGCAAAGATTGCAACATGTACTCTGGAAATTTTTTTGGCATTTAGTTCTCCCTTCCCAGCTACAAAATATTCCCTGTGTGGCTGTCCTGGGATGTCCTTGAACTCAGACTTGTCAGGTTCAATTTAGGACTTCTTGCAAGTAGAGAAGAAGGAATAAACAGTGTTTTGGCTTTTGCAGTGGCTTCCCATTTTATTTCACTCTGCTTTTCCCAGGTTTATATCCCAAATGACATTGTTTGATATCGAGTTCTTGGGCTCCATCATGATTTGGAAGAGAGCTGTTGGCCCTGAATTAAATCACAGCTCTGACTATAGAGGAGAACAGAGGGAGAAAACTTCTTTTTCACCTTTAAATCAATTTCTTTTCCTCTTTCTAATGTATTTATCTAACCAGCAGCTTTGTTCTAAGGTCTCTTCCCATGAAATATTCCCAGAATGTGATCCCACAGCCTGCCTGCGGATCACTGCCATCCCTTTCACCACAGAACGGGTTTGGTTGGGGCAGGGAGGGGGAGGAACAAAAAACACCCAAAAAAATCCCAAACACCAGAGGTCTGTGTTGTGTGTGTGTGTTTGGAGTCCCACAGGGCCTTGTCTCCCACAGGCTGGTTCTCCATCCTGCTGGAATCAAAGCTTTGGGAAGCAGGACTGGCCCAGGTGTCCAGGTCTGTCACATCTCTTCATGGATCCTTTCTGATCCTGGGGAGGGAAAAGAGACATCCCAGAGACTCAGAGGTGACTCTTCAGTACCCCATAGAAAAAGGAATTCTGCAACCACTGGGATTTCCTTTATTGGTGTTTTTTAGACTTTGGGGTGTGAATAAAATCCCCTTCAGTCTCCATCCTCTCCCTTTTGTCCTGGTCATCATCCCTGTGGGGAACAGGGAGGTGTTCGGGTGGCCCTGGAACCTTTTTATTGTTTATTCCCGGAGGAGAAGACAGGAAAGCACTAAATCCCTTGGGAATGTGCTGTGGGGAACCCCTGGAAGGGCAATCCCACTGCCTGGCATTGTTAGCAATATTCAGCTGACAATAAGAGAAATTGGCACCCAAATTAAAGAGAGGAGAGTTAATGAGTGACCCCCTCACTCACCTGAGCCTCAATGCAAAATCTCCGCCAGCTTCTCCTCGTAGTACTGAAAATTCTCCTGAATATCCTCCCAGGGCACAAAGGACTTGGCCTCCTCCCCTTCCTCCTGCTCCACAAAGTTCTTCCAGACATACTCAAAGTCTTGAGGCTTCATAATCCTCAGCTTGCAGCCTGCCTCCTTCATGCTCCTGAGGGCCGCCTGCATCTCGGGCTCCTCCCACATGAAGAGCCTGCCCACCATGATGGTGAGGCGCAGCCCCTTGTCCTTGCGCAGGGCCTCGCAGATCCTCTGGGCGCAGGTGACGCAGGGGCTGGAGGACACGTACCAGGTGACGTCGTGGCGGGCACCGGGCTGGCACGTGGGCAGGATGGTGTTGAAGAAAGCCATCTCGGCGTGGGCGGCCGCGTGCTCGTCCTCCAGGTAGCCCCGGCTGGTCACCGGCTCCTTGCCCTGCGTCTCCACCACGTAGCACAGGAAGGTTTTGTTCCTGCCCGAGCTGTACTCCACGTTCCTGAACTGGAATTTGAAGAAGATGGCTGGGAGACGTTCCCTGGGAGAAGAAAGCAGAGAGGAGGCTCAGATTTAGATGAGGGTCACACTTTTGGGTCACCTCTACCCATGGGCAAATCACTGCATTGCCCCAGATTTCTCTGTGCTCCAAGGTTTAGGCTGGGAGGTGTTCCCTGAGAGGACAGGAGAGCAGAGAGGAGGCTCAGAGGGAGATTTAGGTGAGGGTCACACTTTTGGGTCACCTCTACCCATGACCCAATCCCTGCATCACCCCTGATTTCTCTGTGTTCCAAGGTTTAGGCTGGGAGGTGTTCCCTGGGAGAGGAGGCTCAGAGGCAGATTTAGGTGAGAGTCACACTTTTGGGTCACCTCTACCCATCACCCAAATCTCATGGGCAAATCTCTACCTCACCCCTGACTGCTGTGTTCCAAGGTTTAGGCTGAGAGAGGAGGCTCAGATTTAGATGAGGGTCACACTTTTGGGTCACCTCTACCCATGGGCAAATCACTGCATTGCCCCAGATTTCTCTGTGCTCCAAGGTTTAGGTTGGGAGGTGTTCCCTGAGAGGACAGGAGAGCAGAGAGGAGGCTCAGAGGGAGATTTAGGTAAGGATCGCTCTTTGGGTCACCTCCACCCATCACCCAATCCCTGCATCACCCCTGATTTCTCTGTGCTCCAAGGTTTAGGCTGGGAGGTGTTCCCTGGGAGAAGAAAGCAGAGAAGGAGGCTCAGATTTAGGTGAGGGTCACACTTTTGGGTCACCTCCACCCATCACCCAAATCCCATGAGCAAATCCCTGCATCACCCCTGATTTCTCTGTGTTCCAAGGTTTAGGCTGAGAGATGTTCCCTTGATGAGGAGAGGAGAGCAGAGAGGAGGCTCACATTTAGGTGAGAGTCACACTTTTGGGTCACCTCTACCCATCACCCAAATCTCATGGGCAAATCTCTACATCACCCCTGATTGCTGTGTTCCAAGGTTTAGGCTGAGAGAGGAGGCTCAGAGGCAGATTTAGGAGAGGGTCACACTTTTGGGTCACCTCTACCCATGACCCAAATCCCATGAGCAAATCACCCCTGATTTCTCTGTGTTCCAAGGTTTAGGTTAGAAAATATCCAGGATCAAATCCAACTTTGCTGTTGAAATGTGGATTTCCTCCTGGATTCCCTACTGATAAACTTTACCTACTCTTTTAATTTATAGTCTACATCTTCCCTTCTGTGACTCCGAGATCACCTGGTGGTGGAACATCTCATGGGATGGCTCTGGAGATGGGAAGGGAAAGAGATGGAAAAGTAGGAAAAAAATCCATGTGCTTCCAAGAATAGCACATTTCCTGCTTGGCATCCTGGACAATGAGTGCTTCTTTGGCTGAGGATTCTTTAATTGATGATTTTTTGAAGGGCAGACATGAGACACCCATTCCAGAGCCATGCCTGCAACGAAGTGGTTTCCCAATAACATCAGGTTTTTAAATACATCAGAGGCACAGGGAATTTCATCCCTGATTTAACTCTCTGACAGCAAAGGGGTCACAGCAGTGACGAGGTTGGCTCTGGCTTTTCATGGAACAGCTGAAGCAGCAGCAACCTGCTCCAGATGGATTGATCAGGCTGGATTGGCTGGGAGCTGCATTTAGCCAGCCCTTCCTGATGGATTTTCTTGCTGATCTCGGCGTGTGCCTGGGCTTAGCTGGGATGTTCACCTCCACTCTGCTCCCAGCACTTTGGAGTCTGCATTAGTTCAATTAATAACGTTCCAAGAAGGAATAGAAACAACACTCAGAGTCTATTCCAGTGCCTGGCAACCCTTGCTGTGAAGAAATTCCCCCTGATGTCCTCCCCTGGCACAATCTGAGGCCATTTCCCCTCATCCTGTTGTCTGGGAGAAGAGGCTGATCCCCACCTGGCTCCAGCCTGCTGGAGAGTGAAAATGTTTATGGAAATAATTTAAAAACTGTTCACAAACTCTGAATTCCCCAATATTCTCAATACAAACCCCTGCTCTGACACCAGGCTGGGGTGGCACAGCTCACCTGAGGAGAGGAAAGGTCAAAATGGAAACCTCTCCTGAAAAGCATCATTAAATGACATTTTTTAGGGATTTCTAAATGCTCCAACCTAATTTGTCAGTTTCCCCTGGGTGGCAAAGTGATAGATCATATTGAGAAAAAAAAAAAAAAAAAAAAAAACAACTGAATTTTGAGGCAGAATCTTCAGTCTGGGGTTGAAGTTGCTGAAATCAGATGGGCTGGAGGAAAGAGCAGCTACCCAGTGTGACCCTGGCACTGTCACACAGGAGAGAAGGGAAACATCTAATAAGGAAATAAAAATGGGGATTATCTAAAAGAGTAACAATGAATTATTCCTACAAGGAGCCTCATTTACACCTGGGGAAAGTGGAAATAAAGGTGGCAGGAAATGCTCCCAGATTGGGATTACAGGCTGTGTTCAGCCAAAAAATAATATTCTTAAAGAGAGTAATTGGCTTCCCAGGGATTCCTGGAACCAGACTCCTCCTGGAGCTGTGAGCAGCAGAGAGAACTTGGCTGGGAGTCCTGAGATGCCCCTAATCCAAGGGCTAAAGCTGAAATGCAATTTAATTGGGTTTAAGTGCTTCTTCCCTGGCTGCCCTTGTGTTTCCTCATCACTCCCATGACTGCCTTGATTGGCTGGGAATTTGTAAATCACTGCAAAAACCCTGGTGGTGATCCCAGGTCAAAGCCTGGCCTGATCTCCTGGTGTCCTCCTTAAAATGAAACTAAAAAATTCCCTGGGGTTCCTCTACCTCTTTGGGGCTCCTTTGGGATTTTTGTTTCATTTCCTCACTGTCCCCTCTGCAGGGTGGAAAATCCTGTCAAATCCTGGAACATCCGTGGCATTCCAATAAAGGATTGAACTGCAGGGTGGTGCTGAGGGACTTTTCCAGCCATGGTTAGCCCAGAGTCTTGGGCTTAGCAGGGAAGTTTGGACATCCTGCTCAGTCCCTCAGCATTTCTATCTGCAGGCTGAGTGCTCCAAGGCTAGAAAACCCCATTTCCTCATTAAAATTCATTTTAGGACATTTCTTAAGTGTTCAGAACTTGGCCCAGTGGTTTATATTCACAATTTAGCTCCATTCCTAGCAGAGGGATGTTCTTTCCTTAAAAGCCACTGCTAATCATTTATTTCTGTGATTATGTGTGACAGAGACTGCCCCAAGAAGGGATTTTTTTCACATTTTGAGAAGAGAATGGAGATTTTTCCTCTCCTGAGCAGGAATGGAACCCAATTTTGTGGCAGGGCTGCTGTCCTGCCTCACTCATCCTGGTTGGAACAAGCAGCCCAATTTCACCTGCAGGGCCCATGGAACAGCCAGCAGGATTCCAGGGGATATTTTGAAGGCCTGAGTTTTAAGCTTTAATTTTTAATTTTTAGTTTTAAGGAGCTGGAAGAAATCCTGGGTTTGGTTTATTTGCTGGGACACTTCTTTGGTGATGAGGGAAATATGAGGGGAGAAGGATTCATCCTGCTGCTCCTCCAGGGACAGACACCCAGGGCTTTTCCTCCTTGCAGCTGTCAATTATGGCTGAGTTCAGCTTCCACCAGAGCCCTGGGATATCCTGCTTTTCCAAAGGCCAGGCTCCCTGCTGCCCTGCTGCCTTCAAAACTGCCTCTTGTTTTGGAGCTTTTCTGCAAGTTGGGCATTTTGGTTTCTTTATGAAAGTCAGGTTCCAGCTGTGGCTGTGGAGCTCTTGAAAATGTGAACCTTTAGGTCTCTTGAAAAATCTGTCCCTCAGGCCCATCAAGCCAATCAGCCATAGCAGGGGTGTTTTTCCTGATCCACAGGTGGAGAAACTCTCAGACAAGAGCCATTGATCACAGCGAGAAATCAATACTGAGCTCTCATCAAAGCCAGCACCTCCATCCCCATCCTGTCAGTGGGGCTGGGGGGGAGCCAGCACTGCAGAAACAGAGCTGTTCTATCAAACAAGTGCACTTTTCTGCCTGCCTGGTGGGAGCCCTTCCTCTAAAAGTCAGCAAAACTTAGAGCGAAATCCCACAATAAATCCAAACCCTTTCAGATTCTTCCAAAACGCGCTGCACAAGATGCTGCTTGTGTTGGCCGACCTAAAAGCTGAGACAGAGCTCACTGAACTCCCCCAATTCCATATTTAAATCCCAGTCTCTTACCCTGTGACAATCTCAAAGGGTGGCAGGTCCTCCCTCTTCACCTTCTTCTTCTTCCCCTCGCCCTCCTCGGCGTTGTCGGGTTCCCCGTTCTGGGCATTGCTGGGCTCCTCCTGCTTCTCTGCCATCTTCCCCAGGACGCTGGGACCGAGCTGTGGCCACTGGGAGAGAGAAAGAGCAAATTCTGAGAGCTCTGGGAGCCGAGGGAGGAGGGAAAACAGAGCTGGGAGTTCCTGCCCCAGGCACAGTTGTCAGGAACTAAATATGGAACAAAGCGGCGCCGGTGGCAGGGGCTGGACAGGCTTGGGTGACCCAGGGCTCTCAGGTGTCACCTCCTTCCCCTGCTCTCTCCAGCTCCTTTCAGCAGCCCCTTTTGCTCCCCTTTTTAATTTCAAACCAAGTGACAACTCCTCAGTGGGCGGGAGGAGCCCAAATTTCCCTGATGGAAAATCCTGGAAGCTCTGGCATGTATTTATCCCGAGGGGTGACGGGTGGCTGGCACGGGGCACCCCCTGCTCTCACAGCCCTCTCCCTCCTCTGCCAGAGGATTCCACGGCTGACCTTGAGGGACCAGCCCAGCTTGGCCTGGCTCAGGCAAGAGGGGAAAGGGTCGTGGTCATTTTGCTGGAAAATCTCTGGTTTTGGTGGGTTTGGCTTCCTGGATCACCTGGAGCATCCTGTGGTTCCTCCCACCCTGCTCATGCAGGGGGAAATCTCCTGGTTGGAGCTGTAAATCCAAGCCAGAACCTTCTCCCAGATATTTGGAATTCCAGCTGGAATTCCCAGTGGGCAGCAGTGCTGCTTCTCCCATTGTTCTGCGTTTTCCTCCTGAGTGTTCCAGAAGTTCCCAGTGCACTGGGTGTATCTGGGCTGGAGGGGCTTTTCCCTCTCTTTTTTGTTCCCTTCAGGATTATATGAAACTCTCCCAGCATCTCACTCTGAATTTCAATAATTTACAGTTTGTACCAATCTTGCCTGAGCCAAGTTTAATTAAAAACCTGGGTGAGGTTTTCCCAGGGACCAATCCTTGCCGTGCCATGGGGCAAAGGAGGTGGGAAAAGTATGGCTGGGCAGGATTTTGGAATCAAAGCACACTGGAAATCAAACCTGTGGGCTCTGCTCAGAACCCACCAGGCAGCAAACTTTGAGTAAATGTGGAATATTCAGCTGTATTTGATGGAGTATTCAGTCAGCATTAGTGGAAAAACCTGCTCTTAGTTTGAGGAGGAGAGAAGGAGTTCCATAAAAATCAAATCACTGGGAATATCTGCTTTGGAGCCAAGTCAGCCTTTGTGATCCTGTTAAATTCAGCTCTTTAGAGCCTTGGCAGGAGGCTGCACCATCACAAAGTGAAATAAATCCGCACCACCAGGCAGGCCATTTATTATCAGAGAAAATTAATAACAAATTATCACAGATAATTAATTCTGGCTGCTTTTCCCAGCCCCCTTGCCATCACCCTGCCTTTGCTGGGCTGGATATCCTTTGTAGCCTTCCCCAATGCCACCATGGATGCAGTTTTTGGGGACTTTGAAGAGTTGTTGTTTGGGTGGTGTTGTTTAGGTGACAGAGCTGGCAGTGGTGACAGCCCAAGCAAGGATTTGACAAATTTCAAGACATCCTATCCATGGAACATATATCTTCCACGGTGCAGGATTTTATTTCTTTTTAAGCCCAGAATACTTTCCTGCAGGGCAGGGGTGGTGTTTTGCCTCCTGTGTGGTGACAACGCTCAGATTCCACCTCCCCTGTCCCATTGCTGTCACCTCTGACATTTCAGGGGCTGCTTTTAGGGTGGGAATCCTCTCCCAATGACTGACAGCTCATTTCCTCCTAATCCCGGTATTTTCAAGCAGCATCTCACCCCTCTACAGTCCCTCTGACCCACTCTGCTTTATTTTTGGAAGCTCTTCATGGCTGGGGTCCCAGTTTTGCTGCAGCTTTGGCCTGGCCCCTGCGAGGGCTGAGCTCTAATCTAATCTGGGGAATGTGGCACCGAGGCTCCCCCTGTCTCCAGCCCTTCCCAGCTGCTCCCCAGCTCCTTCTAGGGCAGTGCTTGGAGCAGCCATGATCCAACCCCCACTGCAGCCAAAAATATAAAAGGGCACCACAGAGCTGCTGTGTCCGAGCCGCGGGTGGGTGAGGGCTCTGGGGCCTGTTTGTGACCCCAAATGTGTCCCCAAATCGCAGAGTTTGTGTTGAGGCTCCTCTCCACCTGTCCCTCTCCCTGCTGATTTCATATTTTATCGATTTGGCTCTGAATTTGTTCATAAAAACCCTCTGGGATCATCAATCCCCACCCTGAGCCCTCAGTGCCACCTCCAGGTGACACCTCCAGGGATGGGCGCTCCAAACCCCCCTGGGCAGCCCCTTCCAGCCCTTTCCATGAGGAAATTCCTGCTGGTGTCCAACCTGAGCCTCCCCAGCCCAGCCTGAGGCCGTTCCCTCTCCTCCTGTCCCTGTTCCCTGGGATGAGATCCCAAATCCCCCCCGGCTGTGCCCTCCTGGCAGGGAGTTGTGCAGAGCCAGAAATTCCCCCTGAGCCTCCTTTGCTCCGGGCTGAGCCCCTGCCCAGCTCCCTCAGGACCCTGCAAACCCTGCCCAGCTCCCTCAGGACCCTCCAAACCCTTCCCGGCTCCCTCAGGACCCTCCAAACCCTTCCCAGCTCCCTCAGGACCCTCCAAACCCTTCCCAGCTCCCTCAGGACCCTCTAAACCCTTCCCAGCTCCCTCAGGACCCTCTAAACCCTGCCCAGCTCCCTCAGGATTCTCCAGGCCCTTCCCAGCTCCCTCAGGATTCTCCAGGCCCTTCCCAGTTCCCTCAGGATTCTCTCCAAACCCTTCCCAGCTCACTCAAGTTTCTCCAAACCCTTTCCAGGTTTCTCCAAACCCTTCCCAGCTCCCTCAGGATTCTCCAAACCCTTTCCAGGTTTCTCCAAACCCTTCCCAGCTCCCTCAGCCCTCCCATGGGATCACAGTTCACCCACAAGGGACACCAGGACAGGCCTCAGGGACAGCCTGTGCTGGGAGAAGCTTCCAGACTCTGCTGGAATTGTGGATTTTGGATCTCCAACTGCTGGAATTTTGGATTTTGACGATCCTGCATCCATCCAAGCCCAGAGCAGCTTTTTCAGTGGCTTTAGAGGCACCTCTGAGCGCTCTGATGGATTTTGTCCCCAGACAGGGATCTCTGCAGCCCTGTGTCCCCTGCAGGCTGTCACCCTGATTAAGCTTTTCTAAGCCTTCTGATGTTTACATCCTTGTAACAAACTTTCTCACACACTTTCTGTAAATAACTCATTGTTTTGCATTCTTTTATGGAGGAGGAGAAATTTGATGGACTGTTGGTTTTTCCAGTGTCATTGGAGAGGTGGCCCTGTCACCCTCCAATCCACTGTCACTTTTGGAAATCTAGAAATGTTGGAGTCAGAAATGAAATCTAAATTTATAAACTAAATCTATAAATGCTGGAAATCTAGAAATGTTGGAGTCAGAAATGAAATCTAAATCTATAAACTAAATCTATAAACACTGGAAATCTAGAAAAGTTGCAGTCAGAAATGAAATCTAAATCCATAACCTAAATCTATAAATGCTGGAGATCTAGAAAAGTTGCAGTCAGAAATGAAATCTAAATTTATAAACTAAATCTATAAATGCCGGAAATCTAGTAAAGTTGCAGTCAGAAATGAAATATTCTCTTTTTACCCTTGAGAGAGCTGCGTGTCCGTGTCATTTCGTGCCCCACAGTGACAGCTGTCCCTGTCCCTGCAGCAGCAATCCCTGGAGTTAACCTGGCTGTCCCCACCAGCCACACCTGCCTGCCACAGCCCCTGCCAGGAACAGGCAGCTTTAATGGCATTGTGGGGCCTCAGGAACATTTTGGGATGGATGGGAGAGTGAAATGGGAGCCTGGCTGGGTGAGTCATGGCTCAGCCCTGCTCTCCATGCCGAGGGACAGCTGGTGGCACTAACAAATGTCTCCCTGGAGACGCTGTCTGGCACCAGCCCCCTCCTGCTTTTTCCAGCTGTAACTACGGGACAAATAAATAAATAAACACTGACAGCTTCCCTTCCTCCTCCCTTCCTTTGGTTCTCTTCTTCCATCCCAAACCATTCCAGAATTCCAGGATTCTGTGGAACCAAGGCTGCTCTGGGGCTGTGCTGCACAGTCTGGGCAAGAAACCCTCCAGATGACTTTGAAATGTCATTAAAGTTATTTTTATGCAAGGGGGTTCAGTGTATCTGTTTAAACAGCAAATGCACCAAATGATGCTTTAAATATTAATACAGGAGGGTGTCTCACTGAATTTAATTTTCCCAATTGATTTCAAGTTGCCCTGGATAGCACAGGGAGGAATATTTGCTATTTTTGCTGCCTGTGAGAAGAGGCAGGAGGCAACGAAAAGCTCTTTCTGCATTTACAGGTGGGCTGGGAGGAGGAGAAACTGGAAGGAAAACAAGAACAAGGCAGCCAGTCCCAGCAGCTGGGAAAAAATCTATTAATCTTCATTTCAGATTTTCCTTTGCCTGCAGAAAAAAGTGGGAAGGGGAAATCGACCCAATTTATGAAAGCTGATCAAATATGCATTCATCTATTTAATTGGAAATGTTATTAAAGAGTCGCAGGTATGAGCCAGATCCAGAGCCATCAATTTAAATGAGATTTAAATAATTCTCTCCCTTTTCCAAAAGGAGATAAAGGCTCCTTTAATCCCTCCTGCCTTCTCTGCATGGCCCTGCTCATCCCTGTTCCCTGAAATCAGCCTGAACTCCCCCAAATCCAACCTGCAGCCAGAGCCCACCTTCATTTGAGGGAAAAATAATTTACATTTGTCCTTTGGCATGAGGGACTTGCTGGGAGACACAGGAGCTGTAAATAAGAGCAGTGGTATCACAGAAAAGAAAGCTCTGAAGTGTAATAGGATATATTTTTTAATTTCTTTTTTTATTTAATTTTTAAAATTTTCTTTCATTTTATTTTCTTTTTAAAAAATTTTTTGGATTTATTTATTTAATTATTCTCCAAAGAACCAACAGCTCGTTTTATTCAAAGCAAACACAATTTATTACAATTTTACAGCCCCAGCTTAGCCCCCCCCACCCCCAATTACAGCCCCAATTAATTACAGCCCCAATTAATTACAGCCAGTGCCAGGATAAGATCCACGTGCCCCTTCTCTTTTACATTTAGCGCTTTTAGCAGTTAAAAATGATGTAAATTCTGTCTGGAGACACCAGAGCTTTTCTAGGGAAAAGGGGAAAACAAGGATGAGTCCCTTGTGTCCGATCCCATCCCATTCCTTTGGAATTCCCGTTGTTTTAACCTTTCCTGATTAATAATTGCACAGAAATGCTCCAGGATGAGGCACTTGCACTGCACCTGACAGATTCCGCTTTTTTGCCAATCATATAATTAATTATATTATTAATTAGAACAACCTTTGAGGCAGTGGGAGCAGGCTCACCAATTTTACACACTCTCATGTCTCTGCACTTAAAAAAAAAAATAATAAAATGAAGTTTTCTTCAAAGGCACTGCTGTGAGGATTTCAGTTCTGCTCAGGATTTCCATGGAGGTGGAAAAGAGGAATTTTCTCTTGGGGGAAGCATTTGGGTGCTGCTCTTTGCTGCTTTATCCCCCAAACAGGAGGCAGAGCCCAATCTGCAGCCAGCAGCAGAGCAAGAGCCAGCCCTGCTGGCAGATAAAGGGCTGAAACACAAACTGGGGCATACAGAACATGCAGCAACAGCACAAAGAGCGAAAAAATAAAAGGAGAAATTTTTTTTAAAATAATCAAATATTTTCTTAAAAAAACAAGTAATTAAAAAAAATCAAGTGATTAAAAAAACAAGTAATTTCTTTTAAAAATCAAGTAATTTCTTTCTAAAAAATCAAGGAATATATATATATTTAAAAATCAAGTAATTTCTTTCTAAAAAATCAAGGAATATATATTTAAAATCAAGTAATTTCTTTCTAAAAAATCAAGGAATATATATATTTAAAAATCAAGTAATTTCTTAAAAAAAATCAAGTATATATATTTAAAAAATCAAGTAATTTCTTTAAAAATCAAGGAATATATATTTAAAAATCAAATAATTTCTTTCTAAAAAATCAAGGAATATATATATTTAAAAATCAAGTGGTTTCTTTAAAAAATCAAGTAATTTCTTTCTAAAAATCGAGTAATATATATATTTAAAAGTCAAGTAATTTCTTTAAAAAATCAAATAATTTCTTTAAAAATCAAGTAATTTCTTTCTAAAAAATCAAGTAATATATATATTTTTAAAAATCAAGTAATTTCTTCGAAAAATCAAGTAATTTCTTTGAAAAATCAAGTGATTTCTTAAAAAAATCAAGTAATTTCTTTGAAAAATCAAGTTTTATATATATATATGTATATGTATGTATGTATATATATAAGATAAATTCAAATGCATCATTTCTCTCTCCCCCTCATTGGAAAAGGAAGTGAACACGCTTTTTTCCCCTGTAAATTCGGCACACCTCAGGCCAGTTAAGGACTGACAAAAAGAGATTTTAGTCGCTCTTGCCCGATTTCAGCTGGGGGTTGTCCCTCCAGATGCGGATGGTGAGGCAGGTGGCCATGGCCAGCCAGCCCAGGTAGGGCAGCAGCAGCAGCGCTGCCAGCCGGTTGATGCGGTACCAGGAGCAGAACGTGCCCAGGGCCAGCCCGTCCAGGCACAGCACATCGATCACAGCCTGCGGGACAGAGACAGGGGGGACACAGGGCTGGGGAACGCGGCACCGACCGGCCCGGGCTGCCAGAACGGCCCCGGGACCCAGGAGGGGTGGGGGAGATGGGGAAGGGATGGGGGTGATGGGGCAGAGATGGGGCGGGGATGGAGGAGATGGGACAGGGATGGGGGAGATGGGGAAGGGATGGGGGAGATGGGATAGGGATGGGGGAGATGGGACGGGGATGGGGGAGATGGGACGGGGATGGGGGAGATGGGACGGGGATGGGGGAGATGGGACGGGGATGGGGGAGATGGAATGGGAATGGGGGAGATGGGACAGAGATGGGGGAGATGGGGCGGGGATGGGGGAGATGGGGCAAGGATGGGGAGATGGGGCAAGGATGGGGGAGGTGGGGCAGGGATGGGGGAGGTGGGGCAAGGATGGGGGACATGGGGCAAGGATGGGGGAGATGGGGCAGGGATGGGGGAGATGGGACAGAGATGGGGGACATGGGGCGGGGATAGGGGAGATGGGGCAGGGATGGGGAGCTGGCACTGGAGAGACCCCAACCCGAATATTGTCCCTGGGCTCTGATCAGTGACATATGAGTGTGTCACACCATGAGTAATTAATTAATGAGCTCATCTCTGCTCATGATGGAATCCTGCAGATGAGCACCCTGCTCGTGGCCACTGTCCCCTTTGCTGACACAACCTGCTCGTGCTGATGAACACTGAACAAACTCTGCAAAATACCCAGGTACAGGTGGGGAGCTGGGACAGGGATGGGGGGCTGGCACTGGGGAGACCCTGACCCAAATATTGTCCCTGGGCTCTGATCAGAGATATCTGAGTGTGTGACACCACGAGTAATTAATGTGCTCTGCTCATTATGGAATCCCACCCTGCTCATGGCCACTGTCCCCTTTGCTGACAGAACCTGCTCATGCTGGGGGCCACTGAACAAACCCCCCAACTGCACCTTTCACCCCCAGAGTGACAAAATCCAGGTGGAAACGCCAATACCCAGCTGTGCCTCTGCCACCTCGGGCCTTGGCACCTGAGGCACATCCTGGTGGCCCTGCCCGGGTGTGGCACTGCCCAGCCCCACCCTGGCTGTGCCCGATAAGCCCCCAGAGCTGCTCCCCTCAGGGATGTGACAGTGCTGTTGTCACCCAGGGTGTGACCCCACAAAGGGCTTTATCTCCCAGCCCCAACCCTTAACTGGGGGTGCAGCCCTGGCAGGGCCCAGCCCCGCTCCCCACCCCGGCTATCACAGCGAGCCTGCAGGGGCTGACACCTGTGTGTGGCTGCAGCCCCAAATTCCCACCTCACTCCCCTCAGCACGGCCCCAAAGCGCCCCAAAACCAGCAGGGAAGCCCCATTACCATGTTGAGGTTGTGGGCACCGAAGAACAGGGGTGGCCATGCCCAGTTGAGGACCAGCTGAGCCCCATAGAGCCCCATGGGGACGATGGCCTTGCTGCTGCAGCCCCCCAGGTCGTTCCACACCAGGTAGGAGGCGTAGCTGTGGGGAGGGACAGCTGTTAGTGCCACCCTGGGCAGGGACAGAGCCCCTCCTGCCCCTGTGTGTGCCCCAGCAGAGGTTGGCAGCACTGCAGGATGCAGGAGCAGGGACAGGGCCCAGGGGACAGCTCTGGGCTGGGTTAGGTTGGAAATCAGGGAAGGTTCTTCCCCCAGAGGAAGAGGATGGGCACAGCCCCGAGGCTGCCAGAGCTCCACAGAGTTTGGACACTTCTCCAGGGATGGCCAGGGTGGGATTTTGGGATCACCCATCTGCACTGGATGTTCCCCTTGCAGCTGGGGCTGTTCCATGATTCCATTCCACAATTCCCTGTTCCTCCCTGCTCCCAAACCTCCCCTGTCACACCAAAGTGGCTCCTGGCCTCTGCCCAGTGCCACAGCTGGTGGTGGCATCCCCAAGGCTGTGGCACTGCCTGCAGCGTGCCAGGATCACACCTGGCTGGGACAGGGTCACACCTGACAGGGTCACACCTCACTAGGACAGGGTCACATCTGGCAAGGTCACACCTGGCTGGGACAGGATCACATCTGGCTGGGACAGGGTCACACCTGACAGGGTCACACCTGGCTGGGACAGGGTCACATCTGGCAAGGTCACACCTGGCTGGGACAGGATCACATCTGGCAGGGACAGGGTCACACATGACAGGGTCAAACCTGGCTAGGACAGGGTCACATCTGGCAGGGCTCAGCGCTGTGCCAGGGCCAGCAGGATGGGACACTCACCCCATGCCCATGTCCAGCATGGTCCAGGACACACTCAGAGCCTGGCAGGGCCATTCTGGCTGTGCCAGGGCCAGCAGGACAGCAGGACAGGACACTCACCCCATGCCCGTGTACAGCATGGTCCAGGCCACAGGGAACACTCTGCGGGACGGGCACCACGAAGGTTTTTTGAGCTTCTCGTACCACGCTGGGATCTCCTTCCTGTTGAGGAACCAGCCAAGGAACCCTCCCACGTGGGGCAGGACGGTGAAGCCCACGCTGTAAGCCCACATCGTCCCTCAGGGGCTTGGAATCGCTCTTTTCCTGCGCTGAGTTAAAAGCAAAATCACAGCATCACTTTTAAAGGATGGGTTTTTTTCCTGCTTCCATCCTCTAATTCCATGTCCCGTTTCAGCCCCTAAGGCAGGTGGAAATGATTTAATGTGTTCAGCCCTCTCTGAAATGGGGATTATTCCTGTCTGGGATGTTTCCCCCCTGGTTTCCCCACTCTTTCACTGCAATATTCTGGTGTTTGGGCTGTCCCCATCCCTGCTCCTGGGGCTGGCAGGCTCTGAGATCCCTCCTGGAGCTGCTCCTCCTTCTCTGCTGCCCTCAGGATGAAAACCCAAACTCCATCCAGACTTCCCCAGGATTTTTCAACGTGGGTTTCTATTTTAATTTCTATTTTAAAAAAGGTCTGTGACAGAAAAAAATCCTTCCAGCAGCTCCAGGAACCCACAGCAGAGAGAACTCTCACCTTTGCACAGGGGGAGGTTCTGAATTTGTTCACGGGCTTCCTTTTGTACAAAACCAAGGAAAATTTTCTTTAATAATAAAAATGTTGCCACACAATGCAGGGTAAGACCAGGACACATCCAGAATTCAGTGTCTGTCCTGCATCTTCCCCTGCAGAGCTCCAAAGCTGCCACTCTTCCATCGTTCCCACATTCCCCTTCCCTCAGGATCCGTGCAGGAATTAAACCCTGATTAACATTTCTCAGGAATGCTGGGCAGGAGCTGCCAGCAGAGCAGTTCTGAGCTGTCAGCACGGGCACACAATGCACCTGGGAGGGTTTGGGGTTTAGGAATGCAGGAGGAGCAGCCCCTGAACCACGGAAATGGGGAATAGGGGATGGGACCGAGCTCCACAGGCTCTGCTTGGCTTTCAGCTCACAATTAACACTCTGCTAATTAGCTCGCGGTTATTGTTGTCACCACACCGTGCTTGGGAGTGCCAAATTCCCACCTCACCGAGGAACAAACACCCCAAACACCACCTCGAGCAACAATTCCTTCACCTGACAATTCATGGTGCTCTCAAAGTACCCACAGAACCAGGAAACGGCTGAAAACTCACCCAAATTCAGTTCTGAAAACTCACCCAAATTCAGTTCTGAAAACTCACCCAAATTCAGTTCTGAAAACTCACCCAAATTCAGTTCTGAAAACCGACCCAAATTCAGTTCTGCTTTAAATGGGACCCGGCCCTGTCACGTTCTGCTCCCCACACACCACAAGAATGAAATATGGGAAAACGCTGAATTTCCCCCAGTTCCTTTGGGGCTGCAGAGGGGAAGGAGGGTTGGAAAACCTCCTTTTGGTTTTTCTCAGCTGCCTGAGCCTTACCTGGGTCAGTGCCTCGCTGTGCCTGGCCGAGGGAAGGGCTGGCACATCCAGGATGGGCTGTCCCTGTCACTGGCGATCCCTGAGCGCTGCAGCTGCAGCCGCCTTTTACCCAAACGGCCCCAAACTGGGCGGGGAGCTGGGGCTGGGGCTGATTAAACTGGGAGCTGCTGCTGGGGACAGGCACTGCGAGTTTGGGGTGGTGAAGCTTGGGGACAAACGCTGGGAGTTTTGGGTAACGGAGTTTGGGGACAAACAGTGGGAATTTGGGGTAATGGAGTTTGGGGACAAACGCTGGGAGTTTTGGGTAATGGAGTTTGGGGACAAACAGTGGGAATTTGGGGTAATGGAGTTTGGGGACAAACGCTGGGAGTTTTGGGTAAATGGAGTTTGGGGACAAACAGTGGGAATTTGGGGTAATGGAGTTTGGGGACAAACAGTGGGAATTTGGGGTGCTGGAACCCGGGGACAATGACTGGGAATTTGGGATGGTGGAGCCTGGGGACAGTTGCTGGGAGTTTGAGGTGGTGGAGCCTTGGGATAATCATTGGGAATTGAGGATAATGGAGCCTGGGGACAGTCGTTGGGAGTTTGGGGACAATTGCCAGGAATTTGGGGTGCTGGAATCCAGGGACAATCGCTGGGAATTCAGGATGATGAAACCTAGGGATGATCTCTGGGAATTTGGGATGGTGGAGCCTTGGGATGGTCTCTGAGAACTTGGGATCCTGGAGCCCTGGGGACAATTATTGGGAATTCAGGATGGTGGAGCCTGGAATTTGGGGTGCTGGGGCCCCAGGACAATCTCTGGGAGTTTGGGGTGCTGGAGCCCAGGGACAATCACCGGGAATTCAGGATGGTGGAGCCTGGGGACAATCATTGGGAGTTTGGGATGTTGGAGCCCAGAATTTGGGGTGCTGGAGCCCCAGGACAATCTTCAGGAATTTGGGGTGCTGGAACCCGGGGACAATCATTGGTAATTTGGGATGATGGAACCCAGTGACAATCATTGGTAATTTGGGATGCTGGAGCCCCAGGACAATCTCTGGGAGTTTGCAATGGTGGAACCTGGGGACAGTCATTGGGAATTTGGGGTAGTGGAGCTTGGAGACAACCACTGGGAATTTGGGGTGCTGGAGCCCACCCTCCCCCAGGCCCTCATTAACACCCCAATAATTAACCAGGTGTTTCCCAGGGCCGCCTGTGCGTCCCTTTGGCCGAAATTTCCCTGGCAGGTAAAACGAAGCTGTTCCAGGGCTGTGTAAAATGGCAGAGGGAGAAGCCAGAAATCAATTTCCATTAGGGAGCTGTCTGGCAGGGCTGGCAAAATGAAACACTAATTCCCAGCAGTTCTGGGTCATTACCTGGATTTCATGGAGGCAGGAGCAGGGCTGGCTCCTCACACGCTGCAACAGGAATCAGGAAAATCTCCTCTTTCACTGAGCTCCCAAGGAAATTATTCTTTTCATGGGAGGAGAAAAAAAGAGGGGGAAAAAAATGCTGTAAAAAGCCAGATTTTCAGCCAGCCTGAATGCTGCCCTGCCGTGGGTTGGTCCAGTGGAATTCCCAGTTCCAGTGACAGATGCAGAGCTCGTTAATCACAGCCCAGCCTCCTGCATCTCCTCCCTGAGCCTGTTGCTATTTGTGACTGGAGATTTGTGTCATGGAACCATGCAGCTCGAAAAGATCCTGAATGGTTTCCATCCCAGTCAGCCCCTGCTATCCCCATCAGCTTTGGCAAAAAAAAAAAGCACAAAATTTGGCAATTTTCAGATTTTTGTCCCCCTGAGCGTGAGCCCAATCCCACGGGTTTGGCAGGAGTGTGCCCAGGCTGGTTTGGAATGGAATGCACTGGAAAGTGGAGAAGCTGAGGGTCAAACCCCAGGGATCTGTGAATGTGTGAGGCTGGGAATGCTGCTGGTGATGGGGGAACAGAAAATGGCAGGAGGGAAAAAAATACCAGGGGCAGGTCCAGGCCTAAAAATTCCTCCTGGCCTGGGCAGGAAACAGCCCTGGGAATGCTCAGGAAAAGGGGATTTATGGGGATGGAGATGGGGAATTTGTGGGGTTGGAAGATGGGAGATTTTGGGGATGGAGATGGGGAGTTTGTGGGGATGGAGATGGGGAATTTGTGGGGATGGAGATGGGGAATTTGTGAGGATAGAAGATGGGAGATTTTGGGGATGGAGATGGGGAATTTGTGGGGATGGAGATGGGGAATTTGTGGAGATGGAGATGGGGAATTTGTGGGGATGGAGATGGGGAATTTGGGCATGTGGGGATGGTTTCCTCGTCTTCCCACGGATTTCCACCTGGATATTCCAGCTTTGGGTGCTTTCTCAGCAGCCCAGGCTGAGCTGAGGCCGCTCTGCAGTGACTCCATGTCCATCCCCGGGGCTGGGGCCGCGGGGATTTGGGATGCAGGCTGTGCAGCATCCCTGCTGGGACGGGCAGGGAGCTCCGGCACACAACGGAGCTGTTTGTTTGGCTCTCCTTAGCAACCCCCGCACGTCCTGCCCGCCGGGGCTCGCTCCGCGCACGATTCATTGCTCCAATAGAAAAGCCCCGTTAACCTGAATATATTATTGAAAAGCTGCGTATTTCAATCCGCCCTAGATCTGGAAATAGAGATGCAGGGTCAGCTCCTGCCGTAAATCTGCACAGCTCCTGCAGGCCGGCGGAGCTTCCCTGATTTACAGCGGCAATAAAGGGATGGGGATGGGGATGGGGATGGGGATGGGGATGGGGATGGGGATGGGGATGGGGATGGGGATGGGGACTCCTGGCTGCCACCAAGGACGTGGCAGGGACAGGCAGGACCCTGCTGGCCATCCCTGGGACCTGCCAGCCCTGACACTGCGGCAGGAAACGTTTCCTTGTGCTGCACTGAAAAAAAAAACTCGAAAAAACAAATCAAAGCACCGCCATACTTTTAATTTTCTTGAAATTTTTTATTTGTTTTGTGGGTTTCTTGTGTTGGTAGTTCTTTTTGTTGTTTGAGTTGGCTTGGTTTTTTTCAGTTTTTAAAAGTTAATTTATATTTTATATATGTATTAAATAATATATAATATATATAATAATACATAATAAACATAAATGTATATAATGATATATTACATAACATAATATACACAATATTATATTATATTATATTATATTATATTATATTATATTATATTATATTATATTATATTATATTATATTATATTATATATAACATATAATATGTTCTATAATATATATGTTATTATATATTACTATATTGTATAAATTATATAATATATTATATAATTATATATTATATATTACAGAATACATATAATATAATAAATTATATTATATATGGTATATATAATATATATTATATTATATTATAACATATATAATATATATAATATATTTTATATATTATATTATATATAATATATATGTTATATATATTATATATTATATAATACATATAATATATATAATATATATATATTATATATTATGATAATAATATTATAATATTATTATAATATATGGGCTGGGCTGGGGTGCACAGGGATTGAAAAGGGCTGGAAAGGGGTGGGAAAGGAGGAGGATGGAGGATGGAAAAGAGGGGATAGAAATTAGGGAAGGAAAGGAAGAGATGGAAAAGGAGGATGGAAAATGAGGGATCTGAAGGAGGGATGGAAAAGGGGGATGGAAATTGGTTGGAGCTGGCTGGAAGGGGCTTCACCTAGCCCTGCTCCAGTGCATCTTTTACATAAATATATTTTAATATTTAAATGATATTTCTAATTCTCTAAAATTAGAGAATTAGAGATATTCGATATTAAATATCAATACCCGGTCTTTTCGCAAAGGCGTCTTTTAAAACTTATTAAAAGCTTTTTTTTAGTTCAATCTGTCTCTCAGCGATGTCATCTCTATTCCATGGTCTTCTTCAGTCTGCACACCTTATTTCAAAAATGTACAGAATGCACAAAAATGTACATAATACACAAAAAATACACAGAATGCACAAAAACATACAAAATAAACAAAAATGTACAAAATAAAAAAAAATATACAAAATACACAAAAATATACAAAATAAATAAAAATATACAAAAGTATCTTGTATAAAGACATGCAAGACTGTGTAAGCTTTCTGTCAGATTATCCTGCCATGGGATCCCAGCCAGGCCCTGAGGATTCCAGTGAGGGAAACGTGCCTGGCAGGGAAAAGTTCTGTTTGAAAAAGGGAAATGAGAGAAACAGGAGTGTTCTCCCACTCCTGTCCACTGCCTTTCACTTTGTGCCCTGGCAATTACCTGGGAAAGCCTTTATTCCCACAAAACTTGGGGGATTTGCAGTTTGGAAATCCTTTATTCCCACAAAACTGAGGGGTTTTGGGGTTTGAAAATCCTTTATTTCCACAAAACTGAGGGGTTTTGGGGTTTGGAAATCCTTTATTCCCACAAAACTGAGGGGTTTTGGGGTTTGAAAATCCTTTATTCCCACAAAACTTGGGGTTTTTGGGGTGTGACCCAGTTTTGGACTCAAATCCCATCTCCATCTCTCCCTTGGCACCAGGTCCTGGTTTCTGTTTGGGGTCAATCCCAAATCTGAATGGCCAAAGGCAAACACTGCACTGACAGCGTGCCCTTAATTATTATTTTTTTTTGGCGATTTAATTAGGAGCAGGATCTGGGTTTGGGGCAGGGCACAAAGTGGATTAGGGGAGCGGCTGCCTCTTTAATTGGGGCCATTTCTCCTCCCTTGAATTTCACCCTTTGCTCTCCCAGAGGCTCTGGGAATCCTCTGGAGATCCCAAAGTTGCAGAGCTGGGGGAGGATTTTGGTTATTTATAACCCCAGGGGCTGAAGGGGGATAAATTCCTTTGGATTCCAATCTTTAATCTGCTGCTGAGCCCCCTGCTCCTCCTGCAGCAGATTTCATCCCGAGCTTCCCTCTCTGCTCTGCTCCCAGCACATTCCCAGGGTTAATCCTGCCAGGAATCCTGTTCCTCAATCCTGGCATCCCAAAAACCCAGCCCAGCGACCCGTGGGCAGGTGGAGCAGCTGCTGGGACATCCCCAAAATCTCCCATCTTCCATCCCCACAAATTCCCCTCTCCACCCCAAAAATATCTCCCTTTCCATCCCCAAAACTTCCCCTTTCCACCCTAAAAATCTCTCCCTCTTCATCTCCAAAATCTCCCATCATCCATCCTCACAAATTCCCCTCTCCACCCTAAAAATCTCTCCCTCTTCATCCCTAAAATCTCCCATCATCCATCCCCACGTTCTCCCTTCTTCATCTCCAAAATCTCCCATCTTCCATCCCCACAATTTCCCCTCTCCACCCCAAAAATATCTCCCTCCCCATTCCCTCTCCATCCCACAAATTTCTCCCTCTTCATCCCCACAAATTTCCCTCTCCACCCCCAAAATATCTCCCTTTCCATCTCCAAAATCTCTCATCTTCCATCCCCACAATTTCCCCTCTCCACCCCAAAAATCTTTCCTTCCCCATTCCCATAATCTCCCATCTTCCATCCTCACAAATTCCCCTCTCCAACCCAAAAATATCTCCCTCTCCATCCCCAAAATCTCCAATCATCCATCCCCAAAATCTCCCATCTTTCACCCCAATTTCCCCTTTTCCATCCCCACAATTTCTCCTCTCCATCCCACAAATTTCTCCCTCTTCCATCCTCACATCCTCCCCTCTTCCATCCCCAAATTCTCCCTTCTTCACCCCCAAAATCTCCCATTTTCCACCCCAATTTCCCCTTTTCCATCCCCAAATCCTCTCCAGGGAGGCTCTGCAGCTCAGGGATGGCACCAGGAGCTGCAGCAGCAGCAGATTTCTCTCCCTTTTAGCTCCTCACTCTGGAAAAAAAGCTAAAGGAGACCTGGAATCCCAGAATTAAGGAGGCAGCTGAGGCTGGAGAGCTCATGGAGTGAGGAGCAAAACTCCTGGAAGCTTCTGGAAGCAAACCCTGCACACAGCCAGGTGAGTTTGCACTCAGTGTACCATTTTTATTTGATATAGATAGATATTTTTTATATATTACATCATTTAAAAACAGATTATATGTAAAAACACACACTTTTGGTTCGGTTTTCTTGCTTGTTTTTTGCAGGTCAAAGCCACCCCAGCGTGTCCCACACAGTGCAAAGGGACAACTTGTGCATTTCCCCCTCTTGTCCCCCTGGAAAAACAACTTTTGTGTCCTTGTCCCACCCTTCCAGAGCCACCACCAAGTGTCCCTTAGAGCCCTGGGGACAGCTGGAGCCTGGGGAGGGGACAGAGAGCAGGGACAGGCTCCTGCATCCAGGATTTATCCAGGAAAAATTCATTCAGGAGGGAGAGGGTGGGATCAAACACAGCCCTCAAATCGGCTCAGTTGGAGTAAAAAGAGGCTCAAAAGGTGTAAAAAGAGGCTCAGGAGGAGAAAAAAATAAAACTCCTTTGGGTTCTCAGCCCTTTCCCATGCACCACCCTAAACTCTGGGATGAATTCTCCTGGATGAATTGTTCCTGGATAAATTTTCCTGGGTGAATTCCTCCTGGAGAAATCCTCCTAGAGAAATTCTCCTGGATGGATCCTCCTGGATAAATCCTCCTGAGGGAATTCCTCCTGCACAGTCCCAGTTCAGCACTCCCAGTCCCAGTTCAGCATTCCCAGTTCAGCACCCCCAGTCCCAGTTCAGAACCCCCAATCCCAGTTCAGCATTCCCAGTCCCAGTTCAATCCCAGTTCAGCATTCCCAGTTCAGCCCTCCCAGTCCCAGTTCAGCATTCCCAGTTCAGCATTCCCAGTTCAGCATTCCCAGCCCCAGTTCAGTATTCCCAGTCCCAGTTCAATCCCAGTTCAGCATTCCCAGTTCAGCCCTCCCAGTCCCAGTTCAGCATTCCCAGTTCAGCATTCCCAGTTCAGCATTCCCAGTCCCAGTTCAATCCCAGTTCAGCATTCCCAGTCCCAGTTCAGCATTCCCAGTCCCAGTTCAGCATTCCCAGTTCAGCATTCCCAGTCCCAGTTCAGCCCCAGTTCATCATTCCCAGTCCCAGTTCAGCATTCCCAGTTCAGCACCCCCAGCCCCAGTTCAGCATTCCCAGTTCAGCATCCCCAGCCCCAGCTCAGCCCTCCCAGTCCCAGTTCAGCATTCCCAGTTCAGCATTCCCAGTCCCAGTTCAGCCCCAGTTCATCATTCCCAGTCCCAGTTCAGCATTCCCAGCCCCAGTTCAGCATCCCCAGCCCCAGTTCAGCATTCCCAGCCCCAGTTCAGCATTCCCAGTCCCAGTTCAATCCCAGTTCAGCATCCCCAGCCCCAGTTCAGCATTCCCAGCCCCAGTTCAGCATTCCCAGTCCCAGTTCAGCATTCCCAGCCCCAGTTCAGTCCCAGTTCATCATTCCCAGTCCCAGTTCAGCCCCAGTTCAGCATTCCCAGCCCCAGTTCAGCATTCCCAGTCCCAGTTCAAGCTTTTTTCCACCCAGGAAAGAGCAGAGCGCCGAGGGAGGAGAGGCCCTGGCACCCTGAGAGCTCCTCCCTCTGCGAATCCCCTGAGATAAACGGATCAAAAAGGAATTTTTTCCTTTGTACAGCACCCATTGAAGAGTTCTCCCCCCTGTCCTGGGCTTCCCTAAGGCTCAGTCCTTTCCCATAAATCTGAAAATTCTCCTTTATGGCCTCACAGCTGCAAGGGGGAGCTTTAGCTGGGAAATGAGAATTAAATGAGCACCAAAAGCTCTCCCTGATCCTCCGGAGGTCCAGGAGTGTGTCTGAAGCAGCGAATTAAAGCTGATTTTTATTTTTTCCAAGTCCTGCTGGACACAACCCAAGCAGAGAACCGACGATGATTTGTCGATTGAGGAGAAAAAAAAAAAAGGGGGAAATAACGACGGTGGCTCGTACCCATCGTGGCCACAAGGCTCCATCTGGTGGCGTTTGCACCCAAAAAGGAGCTGGGGAGGAGGGGGAAGCGCGGATCGTACTGGTTGAACTGGTTCACAGCAGAGAAACGGCTTTAAACCCGAGGTAAAACTCGAGATTAAACTTCTCCCGAGCCGGGAGAGGAGGTGGCACCATGGGAAGGGGAATTTGGTGAGGAGAAATGGATCTGCAAGGGGACAAAGCAGCCGGGGGGGGCCACAAAATCTGAATTGTGGCCACAAAACCTGAGCACAGCCAAGCTCTGCTGCCCTGCAGAACCGAGCAGCAGTGGGAATAACACAGGAAATATTTTAATGCTTTTCTCTTGAGAGCATTCCCAAAAGGGAGCAGCCAGGAGCAAAATGCCAAGCTCAGCTATGGAAGCAAGCTGCAAAAGTTGGTTATTCTGTTAAAAAAAAAGAGGCAGGGACAGGAGAAATGGGAGAGTTAAAAATCCAGGCTGGTCCTGCTCAGCCTGCAGAGGGAGAAGAGGGAGGGATCCTTCATCTGCAGCTTGGGCAGGACAGGGAACACCCAGCCTGAACTCCCTGCTCTGCAGAAATCAGCTTTGGGATGGGGGAGAGGAGCTGGCTCACCCCAAAATCACTCAGGCATGGTCAGGAACAGAACCAGCACCAATCCCTGCCCAGAGGAGCCTGGTGCCTGCTCCAGGGGTAACTGCAGCTCCGGTGGCTCCCAGTGAGAGCCAGGGAGCCCAACTGGGGCAGGAGGAGGGCAGGGACCCTGCCAGTCCTGGCACTGCAGGTTTTAGTGCTGGGGGAGATGCAGGCCTGCAGCCAGAAGGGTTTGCATGGAAAAGGGTCGGGATTGTCCACGGAGAGGCTGGGAAAGAGGCTCAAAGTGGTGGGAAAGGCCCAAAGTGCTGGGAAAGGCTCAAGTGCTGGGCTCAGGAGCAGCAGGATTGGAGCAGCCAGGGCTGGGATCGCCCTGGGGCACAGGGATGGAGCTGTCAGTGATGGGGAGGGGGCTCTGCTCCTGCCCCGGGGGCACAGGACCCACCAGGGGCACACACTGGCATTGTCACACGCTGCCACTGGGGCGTTTTGTGCCACATTGGCATTGTCACACCTCTCTGCTTCTCCACAGCAGCTGGGGGGACAGGGATGTCCCATCCCAGAGACACCCTATCCCAGGGATGTCCCATCCCAGAGACACCCTATCCATCCTAGAGATGTCCCATCCCAAAGATGTCCCATCCCAGAGATAACCTATCCCAGAGATGTCCCATCCCAAAGATGCCCCATCTCAGGGATGCCCCTCCCAGAAATGCCCCATCCCAAAGATGTCTCCTCCCAGAAACAACCCATTCCAGAGATGTACCATCCCAAAGATGCCTCATCCCAGAGATGTCACCTCCCAGAGATGTCCCCTCCCAGACATGTGCCCTCCTCAGCCCCTTTTTGAGGCACCAAACCCAACAAAGCAGAGCCCCCCCTGTCCCCATTGCTCTCCTGGGGGTGCAGAGCCCCCAGGCCCTGCAGAGCCCCCAGCCATGCTCTCTCCTGGGGGTTCCTGGGGTCCCCCCAGCCGCGGGGGTGTGGGGCAGAGCAGGGGGTGCCTGGTGCCCCCCTCAGGAGGTGAAGAAGCGCCGCAGCACCAGGTGCCCCAGCACCACCACCACGGCCACCATCAGCAGGTACTTGACGTAAACATTGTCCAGGTTCTGCACGGCCTCCTGCCAGGGAGGGGACACGGGGGGGTCAGTCCTGGCAGTGTCCTCGACCCCCAAACCCTGCCCCTTGCCCCCAATCCCTGACCCCTTCAGCTACCCTGCCCCCTGACCCCAAACCTGCCCTCCTGACCACGAAACTATACCCCCCTGTCCCCAAGCCCTGACCCCAAAACTGCCCCAAACCCTGCCCCTTGCCCCCAATCCCTGACTCCCCTGACACCCAATCCCTGACTCCCGCAGCTGCCCGGGCTCCCCTAACCCCAACCCCTGCCCCTTGCCCCCAAGCCCACCCCCTGTTTCCAAACTCTGCCCCCAAAACTGCCACAAAACTGTCCCTAAAGCTGCCCCCAAAGCTGTTCACAAACCCTGCTGCCTCCTCCCAAAGCTGCCCCCAAAGCTTCCCCCAAACCCTGGTGTCTGCCCCTAAAGCTGTCCATAAAGCTGCCCCAAGACTGCCCCCAAAACCTGCCCCAAACCTACCCCCAAAACTGCCCCTGCCCCCAAACCTTGCCCCCTGCCCCTAAACCTACCCACAAAGCTGCTCCAAGACTGCCCCCAAACCCTGCCCCAAACCTGCCCCTGAGCTGCCCCCAAACCTGCCACCAAACCCTGCCACCTACTTCCAAACCCTGCCCTCTGCCCCCAAAACTACCCCAAAACTGCCCCCAAAGCTACCCCAAAACTGCCCCCAAAGTAGCCCCCAAAACTGCCCCCACTGCTTTTCCCTGCCCCCAAACCTTGCCGCCTGCCCCCAAACACGCTCCCTGCCCCCAAAGCTGCCCCAGAGCTGCCTCAAACCTGCCCCAAAAGCTCCCCCAAGAGCTGCCCCCTGCCTCCAAACACACCCCCTGCCCCCAGAGCTATCCCAAACCTGCCCCCAAAACTGCCTCAAACCCTGCCCCCAAACCTGCCCTCGAGCTGCCCCCTGCCCCCAAACATGCCCCAAACCTGCCTCAGAGCTGCCCCGAGCTGCCCCAAAACTGCCCCCAAAGCTGTCCTCAAACCCTGCTACCTGCCCCCAAAACTGCCCCCAAAGCTGCCCCCAAAGCTGCCCCCAAAGCTGCCTCCAAACCCACCCCCTGTCCCAAACCTGCCCAGAGCTGCCCCAAACCTGCCCCGAGCTGCCCCCGGCCGCTCACCCATCCTCCCTGCTGCGCGATCCAGCGCGCGATGCGGTGCTGCAGCATGAACTCCCCGACGTAGCGCGCGATGCGCCGCAGGAACCCGCTGACCCCGTGCTGCCACACATGCATGGCCAGGCGGTACCCGAAGGCCAGCAGGGCGATCACCCGGCCCCAGTTGATGCCACTCTCAAACAGGCTGCAAAAAAAATAAACCCCAGGAGATGCCTGAATTCCTGCCCTGAGCTCTCAACTTGGAGCTGGCCAGGGCAGCAGGGTCAACATTGAGGAAATGGCCCCAGATTGTACCAGGAAAAGTTTGGGTTGGATATTATTGGAATTTTTTTCTTCTGGAAGGGTTGGCCGGCCTTGGAACAAGCTGGGGAATCTTGAGCAGGGCAGTCAACATTGAGGAAATGGCCCCATATTGTACCAGGAAAAGTTTGGGTTGGATGTTATTGGAATTTTTTTCTTCTGGAAGCGTTGGCCAGCCTTGGAACAGCTGCCTACACCACAGAATCTTCAGCAGGGCAGTCAACATTGAGGAAATGGCCCCAAAATTGCAGCAGGAAAAGCTGAGGTTGGATATTATAGAAAATCTTTTCATGGGAGTTGAGAGAAGTGACTCAGAAATGGAGCCACGCTCAGAATTTTCCATGGGAATCCAAACTCTGCTGGGAGAAAGCAGCTCCACAGCAAATTTACCTGAGTGTGACAAGGATTAAGTTACCTGAGTGTGACCAGGACAGGAGAGAGATTTACATGAGTGTGACAAGGGTTAATTTACCTGAGTGTGACCAGGACAGGGACAGAGGTTAATTTAATTTACCTGAGTGTGACAAGGACATGGACAGGTGTTAATTTAATTTACCTGAGTGTGACAGGGGTTAATTTACCTGAGTGTGACAAGGACAAGGACAGGTGTTAATTTAATTTACCTGAGTGTGACAAGGACAGGGACAGGGGTTAATTTACCTGCGTGCGTTGCCGCCTCAGCCAGCACGGCTGCCCGGATAGGGGAGCAGGAAAAGGACAGAAAGGAAGGAGTTAAACACTGGAGAAAAGAAGGAATTAGACACAAACACCGAGCACAGGGACAGGGCTGTCACAGCCAGAGGTGTTTGGAGCACTGACAGGAGCCCAGAGACCTGTCCTGTCTGACCTGGGTGGCCACACAACCCCTTGGTGCCTCCTCAATCCAGACTTCCCTCGGAAGTCCTGGCAGGAAATTTTCCAGGTCTGTGCCCTCACTCCTCACCTGTCACTGTGCTTTGGGTGGCTGTCACCTGCAGGAGGCTCTGTGTGTGTCACCTGTGGGCTCTGGGTGTCACCTGCAGGCTCTGGGTGTCACCTGCAGGCTCTGCCAGCCCATGGAGCCACCCCCATACCAAGGTGTCCATGAGGACCAGCTTGGGTGGGGACTCTGAGCCACCTCGTGTGTGGCATCCTGCCCATGGCAGGGGTTGGACTGAGATGGTCTTCTGACCCTCAGGTCAGGAGTCCCTCCTGACCCAACCATTCCATGATTCCAAGATTTCTGTGACCATCCCACCTCCAAAGCCTGTTGCTGGGGCTGTTCCCTGGGATGTCCCAGCCTGGAGCAGGGGACAGCAGGAGCTGGTTGTGCCCCAGAGGGGAAGCTGTGACAGGCATGGGGGACATCCTCTGAGGGACCCCAGACCACAATGGGGTCCCAGGGACCCCATTGTGCCTGGGAGGGCACAATGATAGGAGCAGTGCAGACAGGCAGAAAACACAGGAATAACCCCGGGAAGCTCGAGGGCTGGAGGGTGAAGCTCAGAGTGTGGGTTTAACCAACAGCACTGACCACACCTGACCTCCCCTTCCCTTCTCCTGCAGGGGAAGCCCCCAGCCCACGCCAGGAGCTCTGAGGCTTTACCTGGAGGCAATATTGGTGAAGGTCTCGTAGGCGTTGTGGCGGGTGGGCTGCAGGCTCTCCAGCATGGTGCGGAACTCGGGGTCGTAGCGCCGGTAGATGTCGTCCCCGATGATGGCCAGGCGCTGCCCCACCTGGCTGCCCGTGCTGGGGGGACAGGGGGAGTCAGGCCAGGCTCTGGAGCACAGCCTGGCTCAGGGGGAGGGTGGGAGCAGGGATTTACCTCTCCAGGTCCTGCTGGATCTGCTCGATCTCGGGGTCGGGCGGCAGCTCCGCTCCGCGCTCCTGGCGCTCCTGCTGGTAGCGGTAGAAGGCGTAGCTGCGGAACACCTCCTCAGCCTCCTCTGCCACGCAGCCTTCTGCAGGGACACACGGACAGACATCAGGCCATCTCTGTCCATTCTCAGGTTTGGAAGGGGACATTCCCACAGAACCTCCTCCAGACCCACACATTTGTCCTTGTCTCCATACAGTCTTCTCCAGACCCCCACATGTATCCCTGTCCCCACAGAACCATCTCCAGACCCACACATGTCACCACAGAACCATCTCCAGACCCACACAGGCCTCCTTGTCTCCCCACAACCTTCTCCAGACCCACATAGGTGTCCCTACACCCACAAAGCCTTCTCCAGACCCGCACATTTGTTCTTGTCTCCATACAACCTTCTCTAGACCCACACATGTCACCACAGAACCTTCTCCAGACCCACACAGGTGTCTCTGCACCCTCACAACCTTCTCCAGACCCACACATGTCCCTATCCCCCCATAAACATCTCCAGGCCCACACAGGTGTCCCTACACCCTCACAATTCTCTCCAGACCCACACATTTGTCTAGACTGGCCACACAGCTCTCCAGAATCTGCATTTCCATCCTGAGATCTTCCTGCCCAGGGCTGGGAAGTGAGGGCACAGCTGTGCTGGCAATGCTGCCCCACACACCCCATCCCCAAACCCCAAATCCCACCAAATGCTCCTCACAGGCTTTGCCAGCTGCTCCCACCTCCCTGTCCTGGCTGGACCTGCCCTGCTTAGGTCACACCAGCAGAGCTGAAGGGAAATCTGACACTTCTCCAGGGCTTGTTTTCTGTTCCTAGATAAGGGTTTGTTTGGCAAACAGATCTCCAGATTTCCGCTCTCTTTCACTTTCTTAGAGTGGCAGTCTGTGACGTTCCAAGAGCAAGAAAATAAAACCAACTGAGTCAGAGTTTAAGGGAGAGGAGGGCCAACACTCAGCCAGACACAAGAGGAAATCTCTGCACCAAAAAAAAAATCCCTGGAGCTATTTTTAGGAACGCCAGGACAGGAGGACACATTTCCCCCTTCCCACAGGTGCTATTCCCATTGGGATTTCTTGGGATCTCTCCCACCCAAGGGATCTGGGGTCAGGGTTTGCCTGGTGGCAAACAGTGCCAGCAGTGCCAAGGGGAGGTTTGGAGCTGCTCAGGGATCTCTGGAAGGGAGGAACTGCTCCATGTCTGCTCTGTGTGTGATTTACCCTCCTCACCTGCCCAGCAGCACCAGGAGTCACCGTGTCCCACCCTTCACCTGCTGGGCTGAGCTGAGGGTTTTTCCTGCCAGCCCCATTCCCAGTTTCACCCAGTAACCAGGGCTGGGCTGGGCTCACATGGGGACAGTGGCCCAGCCTGTCACCACTGCCCTGCCAGGGCACACAGCACCTGGTGTCACCCCAAGGCCACCCCAACTGACTGAGATCTGTGTTTTCCTCTGTGATTTCAATCCCAAACACCTCCCGCTCTCTCATGCTCAGGGAAGGAAATGCACAACACCAGACAGCTCCCAGCACTTTGTTCTCTCCGTGCCTCCAACCCCACCTTGCTGCCCACCCTGACCATCCAATGCCAAGCACACAATCCTTGGTTATTTTGGATGGAAGAGAACATCAAGCCTTTCCTCATTCCACCCAGGGACACCTCCCTCTAGACCAGGATGCTCCCAGCATTTCCCAAAAGCTCTGAGCACCTCCCAGTTCAATCCAGTTCCTTACAGAGCAGATCTGTTACCCCAGCCTTGCAAAAAGCCCTGGAGACAGGAAATCCCGTTTTGCCAAAGGAACACAGCAGGGAAATGAATTAAAAAACAACAGTTTGAAGAGGAGGGGAGCACCCAGAGCCCCCAGAACCCTTTACCTGAGCTGAGCCCGTGGCTCCCCCGGCGTTCCTCATTCCCCTCATTCCCTGAGGCCATTGCAGAGAGGTTTGGGGATGGCAGCTCCACCTGGAAGGGGGTGGAGATGGTGAGTGCCTGGAGGAGCCCTGTGGTCCCTCACGACCCGAGGAGCAGAGCCCTGCGCTTTTATCTCTGCCAGAGCTGGCTCCTCCCCTGCAGAACACTCATTCTGTACACACAGGAGGGCTCTGAGTGCACTCTGACCTCCCCGGTTTCCCTTTCTACCAGGATGCTGATGATGGTTTCCTTTTCTAAGGAGGGTGCTGATGTCATTTTTGTTATTAAAAGAGACCTCACACCTCTAATGGACTTCCCTACTGCTTCTAAAAGTTGTGGGCTGCACCAGCTCCTCCTCAGCCCAGCCCACAGAGCTTTCCAAAAGTCTTTAACAAAAATTCCAGCAGCTCTGAGGCTCCCTGGCTGTGACCACACTGAGCTGCCTGACAACATCTTCATGAGATGAGCCCTGATTTCCTCCAGGGCTCCAATTTCCTCGAATTCGCTTTGTTCTTTACATTCCCCCTCTCAGAAAATAAGAAAATTAAATAAATGAGAACTAAACACAAAGCTCATCTTTTCCCTGAAGTTCACAGGTGTCCTAAACCTGCAGTTCAGGGCTCATCAGAGCTGCCTGAGGCCACAGAGTTCCTGTCAGGATTCATGGGATCAGGGCAGCTCCTTGCTGCTGTCTGACATTCCAGAGCACATTCCCAGCCCACACTTCCACAGGGCTGAGCTGGGGGCTTTCCTCATCTGCACCAAAGCTGAAACACAATTCCTGACACCCCAAAATTTAAATTGCATCCTGGACAAAAATAAAGAAGTGCTGGGTAGGGATAAATAACCACCCATGGGTATGGGAGAAGTGCACAAGGTGGTTCAAGCTCATGGCTTCAAACTGGAGATTGTTCAGAAGGCAAAAGAAATGGAAGTACAGCCCATTTGCTGTGGGATGGGGCCTGGAAGTGCAAAGCTGGGAAAACCACAAGGTCCCGCACAGCTGCACAGGGGCCTGAGCCTGGTGAGCAGGATGGAAATGCTGATTTTTCCTACACTCTGAGGATGGAGGGCAGGATTGCCCCCTTCCTCCCCAAGCACAAACATCCCCATCCAAGGCAGAGCTGAGAAGGCAGTGAGGATCATCAGCTGGGACCAGGGGTAAATCCCTGGGAGAGCTGCTGGGCACTGGCCAAATCAGCTGCAGAGCTGCCTCTCCTGGCTCTCAGAATCACAGAATTCCCTATCCTGGGATGTGCAGATCTTTTGGATGGTGTCCACCCTTTAGGATGGTGCAGATCCCTTGGGATGTTGCAGAACCCTTGGTAGTGTCCATCCCCTGGGATGTACAGATCCTTTGGATGGTGTCCATCTCCTCCTCCACTCAGGAGCCCCCTGTGCTTCCCCCTCTGCCATCCCAGCCCATGGCCGAGCCCACCTGCACTGGGAGGACTCAGAGCTGTTCCCAAGCTGGGAGCAGCTCCTTGGAGCCGTGGGAACAGTGGGGATCTCCTCTGTACCCCCCAGTGCCACTGCTGGGCAGGGTGTGCATGCACCCAGCATAGAGCTCAGGATCCTCTGGAGCTTTTCCAGCTCGGCCTGTGGGGCAGAGGGCTGTGCCCACAGAGACCCAGGGCTGCCCAGGGGTGCCCAGGGGTGCCCAGGGCTGCCAGGGGTGATGGTGACTTTTCCTGCCTGGGATGGGTGAGTGAGGAGTGAGGACTTCCTGGAGCACTTTGCTGCCTGTGCAGCACAGGAGCCCAGAGGCAAATGACTCACGATTTTCAACTCGAGTTTCATTTCGGAAGCCCTGCGGTGTCCTTTGTTTTCGGTTTCCTTCTGGCCCCTGGCAGCGCTGTTTTCTCTGACACACGTGATGCTGAGGCCCTGTCACTGCTGTCACCACCCTCAACCGGCCCCAAATGCCCATGTGGACTCCCAGAAGAGCTCACTGCCCATCTCTGCAGGGCTCAGGGTGCCTCAGGCCATCCTCTCCAGCTTCCAGAGCTGCTGCCCGTGCTCCTCCTGCTTCCCAGCTTCCCCGTTCCCCCTTTGTTACAGGAACAAGGGTGTGAACTAGGAGGTGACACCCAGACACCCAGAGACAGCCTGGGGCTGCAGGAAATAAAAACCCTCCAAGATGTGAGTCAGGGCTCAAAGGGAGGGTGTCAGGGGGCTGCAGGGTCTCATCCACACTACGAGCATCCTCTAGGAGGCTGCAAGGGGTTAAAGCATCCGAGCCCAGCCAGGGGCTCTGGAATCACCCCCTGACTGTTATGAATGCCAGGAAATTGATGGAGCATCCCTTGTGACGAGCCTTGGCAGCGATCCTGCAGGACAGAGATCCCACAGGATCCCTGACCCCATCCCTGCCCGGCCAGCGGGGCCAGGGCCGCTTCTCCCCCTGCCCCTGACCCAGGGCAGCAAAAATTGGCCAGTTTGGGGCCATTTGGCCAGTTTGGGGCTTGCCCAGTTTGAGGGTTGAACAGTTCGGGGTTTGAAGAGTTTGGGGTTGCCCCAGTTCTGTTGCAAGTTTGGGATCTGCCCACTCATCACGGTCCCAGGGTGGGCACAGGACCCCCACCATCCATCCAGCCAAGGTCACCTCCAAACCGTGCTCGGGGGTCCCGGCGGGGCCAGCACAGCCCCACGCGCCGTGCCCGTGTCCGGGTCACCGCTCGGGCATGGCGGGACGGGTGTCACCCGATCCCCGGCGGGGACAGCTGTGCCCACCGGTGTCCCCTGCCCTGAGCCCTTCGGGCCCTGCGCTACTGATGCCGCGGGCACTGTCACCTCCCGGGTGGAAAAAATATCGGTTAAACGAGGGAAAATTCCCTTTTTGGGCGGGAAAATTCCCTTTTTGGGGCAGCGACCCTCCCGGAGCGGGACCTCCAGCCCTGGCCCGGGGGTTTCTCACACCCACCGCAAACTTTGTCCCTGTCCCCCCTCCCGCACCCCGCACCCCGCTCCATCCCTGCCCATCCCATCCCGGCCCGGAGAACGGGGATAACCAATCCCGGGAGAGTTTGGGGAGGGGGAAACGGGGAGAAAACTCCACTCACCGCGTCCCGGCGGGTCGGGATATCCCGGGAGCTACGGCATCCCTGCCGGGACCCGCTCCATCCCTCCGGCCGCTCCCTTCCTGCCTCCCGCCCGGGCAAAGGAAGCGCGCGGGGCCGAGGAGGAGGAGGGAAAAGAAGAAGAGGAAAAAAAATTCAAGTAGAAACCCAACCCCAGTGACCATAGATAGAGCCGCGCTTTATTCAGATTTATTCAGCTCCCTCTAGAGGCACCAACCCCCGAGCTCCGGGGGATTTTTGGGGAGGTTCTGGGGGTTCCTTGGGGAAGCTGAAGCATCTCCCGGTCCCTGTTGCGGCTCGGGGGGTGCAGGGTGCGGGGCTGGTACCGCACAGCCCGTGCCATCCCCGGAGATCCGCTCTCCCGCGCATCCTCGCCTCCTCCCTGGCTTCTCCAGGAGCTTTTCCTTACGGCTGCACCTTAAATTCCTCCTCTGCCAGGCTGAGAGCCCGGTTAAAGTAACGATTTGAGAGTTTATTTTTCCTGGGAGGGAACTTGTATCGATACAGCAGGAAAAAAACCCCATAGTCCTCGGTGGCAGAGGCGGCTCCCACCAAGCGCCTCAGGGAATTCGAAATCCGCGGAGATTTTGGGGAAATCGCAGCAGCTCGAGAGAGATTCAGCCCTGGAGGGTTCAGCAATCTGAACCTCAGCTGCTTTTCCTCTCCTCGCTGCTTGGGCCGCTGCCAGGGCGGCTGGTGGGGCTGGCAAATGCCAGATAAGCAGCGGAGCTTTGGGGCTGGGCAGAGCCCGAGAGCGATTATGGCATCACCCGACCGGCAGGAGCGCTCCGAGGGATCTGCTGTGCCACGGGATTTTTGGGATTCCTGCCTGGAATGGGTCCCTTGGCTTTGGAATATCTGGAATATGAGGATCCTCTCTCAGCCATTCTCGAGAGAAGTTCAATTCCCACAGAGGGAGGGGAGGTGACAGCTCGGGGGAGTCACTGTCCTTTGTTTTGGGCTTGTTTTGGTCAGGTGAAGGTGCAGGGCCCCCAAAAGCAGAGGTGTCCCTGGGGAAGAGGCTCTGGAACACGAGCTGACAGCAAAGGGCTTCAGGTGAGGGGGGTGAGAGGATGGGGAGAGTGAGGGATGCTCTGAGGAGGATCCCAGGCCTTGGAAAAGGTTTAAGGATGGAGAACTACGAGCAAAACTGATCCCAGCTCTGCCCTGGCCCTCCAGGGGTGTCCTGGAGGTTCTTCCATCCCTCCCAGCTGAGGAGGGAAGCAGCCTGGGACAGTGAAGGTGTCCCTGCTGTGAAAAACGCCAATCACTTGTTTTTAAAATTTTAAAAGTTTAATAGTAATAAAATGGTTATAAAAATAGTAATACAATTAGAGTAATAATAATTTGGATATTTTGAATTAGGACAATATGAGACAATAAAGACAAAGAGTTACAGACATCCAGGTATCTCTTTCTGGGCAGCATGAGCCTGAAAAAGGACCCGCGTTAACAAAGGATTAACCATTAAAAGCAACAGCCTGTTGCATATTCATACACTTCATACATGATGCATAAATTGCATTCAAACACAGGATTCTGTCTGGTCAGTGTCAGCTTCTTCCTCTGAATCCTAACAGCACCTTCGAGGCAGGAAGAAGTTCGTTTCTTCTGATAAGAGGGCAATAAATTCTCTTTCTCTGAAAGATTCAGGTGTCCTGTGGCTGCTATCTCGCTGTGAGTCCTTTCTTTTTAAAAAAAGTATCCTATATAGCACAGTTTTTATTTTAACATTTTTTATAACCTAAAACTATATTTAACACACTGCTTAACAGAATTAACAGAGCATTACTTTCTAACACAACATATATCATATTAATTTTAATATTTGCCAAAAGCCAGTCATAAAATACATGCATTTTTCACACCTGCAATGGTATGGGCTTTAAGGTCCATTCCAAGCCATCCGAGGATTCCGTGGTTCTCAATCTCCTCGGAGCACCAGGTGGCACTGTCCGACTTCCCAGCGAGCCGAGCTGAGCCGGGCTAACCCGGCTGGGAGGCGCAGACACCGCTGGCTCCAGCTCCGGGCCAGGGGACAGCGGGGACAGCACGGTGGGACAGCGAGGGACAGGTTCTGCGTGGGTCACAGGGGTTTTCCAGGGATTTTTTGGGTGGGTGGATTCACCTCCTGCACCCTCAGCAAATACCAGAAGGGTAAAAATCCCCACCCAGCAAAGCGCTGTTGTTGGCCAGGTTTGTCCCAGAGTTTCCCTCTGGGGGTCCCGAGGGGGACAGGGCACCTTTCCCGTGGTGTCCCCACGCCGGGGTGTCCCCCCGTGCTGGCTCTGCAGGAGCACAGAACGAAGGAAATGGCTTTTTCCTCTCTCCCGGGCTGTCGCTGCCTGCGGGAGGAGCGTGCTGCTGGCTGAGGGCAGCCAGGGTCAGGAATTCCCCACGGAATGGAGGCTTTCCACGGCCAGCGGGCCGATCCTGCACAAAGCCCCCCTCAGGCTGGAATTTAGAGGCGTTCACAAGTCTGGCAGTGACCCGTGAGGTGCTTTGGAGGGGAGGATCTGCTGTGCAACACCTTGGAGAACATTCTCAGATCCCAGAACATTCCCAGCCCTCAGAGCATTCCCGGCCCTCAGAGCATTCTCAGATCCCAGAACATTTCCAGCCCTCAGACATTCCCAGCCAGCATTCCCAGCCCCCAGGGCATTCCCAGATCCCAGAACATTCCCAGCCCTCAGGACATTCCCAGACCCCAGATCCTAGAACATTCCCAGATCCCAGAGCATTCCCAGCTCTCAGAACATTCCCAGGCCCTAGAACATTCCCAGCCCAGAAAACATTCCCTTCCCTCAGAGCACTCCCAGGTCCCAGAATATTCCCAGATCCCAGAACATTCCCTTCCCTCAGACATTCCCAGCCCTCAGGACATTCCCAGGCCCCAGAGCATTCCCAGCCAGCATTCCCAGATTCCAGAACATTCCCAGCCCTCAGAGCATTCCTGTCCCTCAGACATTCCCAGGCCCCAGAACATTCTCAGGCCCCAGAGCATTCCCGTCCCTCAGACATTCCCAGATGCCCAGAGCATTCCCAGCCCTCAGACATTCCCAGCCCTCAGAACATTCCCAGGCCCCAGAACATTCCCAGCCCTCAAAACATTCCCAGCCCCCAGACATTCCCAGCCCTGACAGCATTCCCAGCTCGGTCACGGGCCGCAGGAGCTGCTGGCAGCCCGGCTCGGGCTAATCTGGGAATTGTATGCCAGGAAGGGCACACCCAGCCGGGACAAAGGCTGCGCTGCTCGCTCCAGCGCTCCCGGGCTTCCCCTGAGCGCCCCGGGGCTGCTCTGGAGCCGGCCCGGCCTCGCTGCTCCCTCCCCGCACCTGCCCGGGGCTTGGGCACCTGCTCCAGGTGTGGGGACACAGTTTGGAGACGCCCTGAGCTGCTGGAGGCTTTCCCAGCCCCGCCTCGTGTTCCTGCCCATCCCTGGGGAACGTCACAGAACGGGGATGTAGAACCCAAACTGCCCTGGTCAGGCTGAAACCTGGGGCTGTGAGAGATGCTCACCATGAAACTGGGGCTGTGAGAGAGATGCACACCCTGAAATCAGGGCTATGGGAGAGATGCTCACCCTGAAATCAGGATTGTGAGAGATGCACACCCTGAAATCAGGGCTGTGAGATGCTCACCCTGAAATCAGGGCTATGGGAGAGATGCTCACCCTGAAATCAGGATTGTGAGAGAGATGCTCGCCCTGAAATCGGGGCTGTGAGAGATGCTCACCCTGAAATCAGGATTGTGAGAGAGATGCTCACCCTGAAATCAGTGCTATGGGAGAGATGCACACCCTGAAATCAGGGCTGTGAGAGAGATGCTCGCCCTGAAATCGGGGCTGTGAGAGATGCATGCCCTGCTCATCCCCAGGGTGTTTAATCCAGACCATGACAGTGGTAAATTCACTCAGCCATCGTTGTTTTCCTGCTGGTGTGGTTTAGCAGAGCTGTCCTGGCAACGGCCCCTTCCCGTGATGCCTTCCCAGGTACCAAAACTCTCCGTCCTTGACACATCCTTAGAAGCCTTGAGCTCCAAATAGACTCCAGGCTGTGCAAAACCGCCCGAGATTTCCCGAAGCTGTAGAAAATGTGGGGGTTGTTATTATTAGAGCTCAGCCTCTGCCAGGGCAAGTGTCAAACACCACCGAGGTGTCGGGAGGAAGGGTTTGACCCGGCTGAGTCACTGCAGGGCAGCTCCTGGCGGGGTTCTGTGTCACCAGGATGCCTTCTGAAAAATCCCTTTGCCAGGATTTTTCTCCTGAGAAGTTGAGGAAAAGAAAAACAATGATTATCTGCTGCTGTAGAATGCAGCAGGTGCATCTTTGATTGGTCTCATGTGGTTGTTTTTAATTAATGGCCAATCACAGTCCAGCTGTCTTGGACTCTCTGTTCAGTCACAAGATTTTATTATCATTCCATTCCTTGCTAGCCTTCTGATTAAATTCTTTCTTCTGTTCTTTAGTTTAGTTTTAATATATCGTTTTCTTTTAATATAAATCATAAAATAATAAATCAGCCTTCTGAAACATGGAGTCAAGATTCTCATCTCTTCCCTTGTCCTGGGACCCCTGTGAGCACCACCACAGTTCTGGGCCCCTCTGAGGGAAGCAGCTGAGAGGGGCCTGGCAGGGACAGCCAGGCCTTTCCTCAGTGTCACCGTGCTCCTTGTCCCTGTGGGAAGCAAAGACACCTCAGCCAGGCTGTGCTGGGCAGCTCAGATATTATAATTCAGATACTATGATTCAGATATTATTTTATATTATAAAATAATTTATAGAAAAAATTATATTAATAATATGAATGAACACAAGCCCTATGAGGAATGTTTGAAGGAGCTGGGGCTCTTTAGCCTGGAGAAGAGGAGGCTTAGAAATGGCCTTATTGCTCTCTACACCTTCCTGAAGGGAGGCTGTAGACAAGTGGGGGTCAGTCTCTGACAGAACAAGAGGACACATTCTCAAGCTATGTCAGGAAAGGTACAAGCTGGATATTAGGAAAAAATAAATGAAGTACTGGAATGCTCTTCCCAGAGAGGTGGTGGAATCACCATCTCTGGATGTGTTTAATAAAAGGCTGGACATGGCACTTGGTGCTAGAGTCTGGTTGAGGTGTTGGGGCATAGGTTGGACTTGATCTGAGAGGTCTCTTCCAACCTCATCATTCTGTGATCTGTGAATATATTATGAAAGAATATATTTGGCCCTCTGAGGGGCCCTCTGAGGGCCAGACATATATATGTATATATCGGCTCTCTGAGGTCACTTGTCACGCCGGTGCAGCTGCAGTGACGCTGCCACATCCTGCTGGCGGTATTTTAAGGTATTTTAAGGTGGTTGGTTACAAACAGGGCCGTGCTGCGAGGGCAGGGGGAGCTGCTCACAGACCGTGTGCGATGAAAAGCCTCTGCCAGCCTCGCTGGCTTCCCCTGCTCCATGGAAAACCGGGATCTGGCGCTGGAGAGCTGTCCCAGCTCCATCCCCTTTCCATCACCCTGCTCCTCGCTGCAGCCTTGCCCTGAGCCACTCAGGCTTGTCCTGCTCCTGCTGCACCTCCTGCTCCCTCCTCCATGCAGGATGCTGCACCAACAGGGAGGGAAAGAAAGGCCTGGAATGATGTCCAGGCTGAGATTCAGGGGCTGGTGAAGCTGCTGTAAAGTTGCATTACAAATGTGAGCCACTCGGATATTCCAGTGATCCGAGCCAGCAGAGGAGAATATTTTAAATGAAATATTCATGGGGATCCTCAGCCTGTGAAAGTGATAGAGCTCTGCAGCTTTCTGTGGACTCACACTAATTTATTTTTTATTATGACCCATTTGTAGGATGATGGGGCCAGGAGGCTCCAGGCGGTCGCCTCCAGCTTCAGATCCCAATTTTTATTTTTTTTTTCAGGTGCTCTAAAAGCACAGAACAGCTCCACGATCTGTGCCCCAAATTCCAAACCGCTAAGGATGTAGCCTGGTATTTCTGACACACCAAACCTGGGCTCTGACACAGGCAGCAGTTCCTCCCTGCCCCGCCAGCTCAGACAGGCCACAGGGTCCCCTCTGTGCTGGTGGCACTGCCCTGAGGCCACAGGGTCCCCTCTGTGCCACTGGCACTGCCCTGGGGCCACAGGGTCCCCTCTGTGTCACTGGCACTGCCCTGGCTGAGGAAAGGACCAGCATCAAACCAACAAAGGGCACTCACAGCCCCGGAGCAGATGGGAGAAATATTTGCCAAACAAAGGCTCTATTTTCAAGGAAATCCTCTGACTTTCTGCCTCGAAGACAGAAATGATTCAAGCTCTGGCGCAGGCGGCCGTGGGTAGGAAATTCTCCTGTCATGGGCTCTGCCGTGGCTGCAGTGAGAGCTGGGGCTGCTTTTGCAGGCAGATATCATTCCTGCTGTGCATTTGGGAATGACCTGAACCCCTCTGCAGCCTCCAGATGCACCTATTTCATCTCTGGAAGTGTTCCAGGGGAGGCTGGACAGGGCTTGGAGCTTGGACTGGTGGAAGGTGTCCCAGCCCATGGCAGAGGATGGAGTTGGGGGATCTTTAAGGTCTGTCCTGGAATATTTCGAGGGATGGGCCATCCCCAGCTGCTTCATCCGCACATCCAGCACAGCAAACAGCTTTGGGCTCTGCTGGTGGCATGTGAAATACGCTGCAATATCAGCTATAATTCTTAAACACTCCGCTTGCGTTCCCTTTTTTCCCCCTCAGCTGTAAATCCTGCCCAGCTCCGGCTCTTCCCCCTCCACCCGTGCCTGTCCCGGTTTATGGCACCACCACAAGGCTGATTTACATGCGGAGTCCCTGCACAGCGGCTGCCACCCCGCGCTGTCCCTGGTCCCTTGTCCCGGCTGCAGTGACTCAGCCCCACAATGACTAAACCCTTCCCTGTGCTCCAAACGGGGATCGCGCCTTTGTTCAGCGCCCTGCGGCTCTGCTGGGAGCTGCCACCGCCCTGGCACAGCCTGACTCATCCCAGGAGGTGATGGAGGTGATGTCCGGCTGCCGCAGCGCTGCTTCCCTTGGAGCGGGGCTGCAATGGGGCTGATCTCGGGGTTTCCAGCTGCTCAGAGTGACCCCGACATAAATTAAAAAATCTCTTTTCTCAGCCCAGTGCTCGAAGGAGTTAGAGCTCTTTATTTCTCGGTCTTAAGGTTGTTTGTTGTATCTTCTCCATAAAAGTTTTTTCTTGTCTTGCTGAGACAGTCAGAGGTACTCTGCTTGCCCCCTGTGTTATATTTTTATACCCCATGGCAGGGGTGGGATGAAATGGGATTTGAGATTCTACCAACCAAACCCATCCATGATCCTGTCCCAGCAGGGTGTGCAGGGTGCCCAGGGCAATCCTGGCCGTGCTGGGATGGGCACAGGGTCCCTTCCAGCTGTGCCCTGAGCATCCTCAGTGTAATCCAAGCAGGAACAGCTCCAAACTGGCACCCCCATTCCTGACACTGTCACCTGGAGGAGCCCAGGCAGGCTGTGTGCACCAAGGGGAGCAGCCCCTCCTGTCCCCCCACCCTTGGGGACATTCCCAGTGTGACAGGGGTGGTGGCCTGGCTAACAGGGAGGCACAGCCCACAGGCCACTGCCTTCCCAGCCCGTCACTCAGCAGGAAGCAAGGCAAGGCTGTGGTTTGCTCAGCCAGGGCTGTAATTAGGCTGATTGGCACTAACTTGCCTCAAAACTCCGGGGAGGAGGGGAGAAACCACAGCTCAGCCATTTTATGTGGGATTTTACTGGGAGAAATGGAGCCAGCACAGGGCTGGCTCTGTCCCTTCTCTCTGTGCCATTCCCCTGAGCCCTTACAGAGCACACCACCCCCAAGATGAACCTCACTGCTGCTCCCCCTGCTTCAAACCTGCCTGGCACAGCATCCCCAAAGCCCAGCCCGGGCTGGGATGGAGCTGAGCGTGCCCTGGGGCTGGCAGGGCACCGTGGGCTGCGTGCCCAGAGCACATTTCCTGCCAGGCTCTGATAAGATGTGCCTTCATTCACGGCTGTGCGCTGACCACAGGCCACATGAGAGGCTCAGCACGGCCCACTTGGGAGCAGAGGAAGCACAGCGTGGCCTGGCAGCCCCTCTGCAAGGAGCTGCTGGGAGGAGAGGCTGTGCCTGGTCCTGCTGGAGCCCTTTGGGGTTCTGCAAGGGCTGGGCACGATGTGGGATCTGATCCCAGCGCTGCTGGAGAAATCTGTCCGTTTGTCACAGAATCCCAGACTGGTTTGGGGTGGGAAGGAGCTCAAAGCTCACCCCATTTCTACCTCCTGCCATTGACACCTTCCACTCTTCCAGGCTGCTCCAAGCCCTGATGGGACCAGCTCTGGTCTGGGTGCTGCCCTAATGTGCAGGAGAAGGCCTTGAGTGAATAAAGGAGGATTTTCCTGCAATGTAAATCCTGTGGGGTTGAGCCAGTGAGGCTGGCAGTGCTGCTCCCACACGGGCACAGCTGTGATGGGTGAAAAAGCAGCAGATTTGGGGCAAGCCGAGGAGGATTTTGAAGGTGGCTGCACACAGGAGGGCTGGGCAGTGCAAAACCTCTTGGGCAGCTGATGGAAGGGATGGGAAATGATGAGCAGGGCTCTTCCCTCTGCCATCCTGAGGGTACAGCTGGCAGCCCCAGCCCCTGCTCCACCCCCCAATTAACCCGTGTTTGCTCATTAGGGGAGTTACAAGCCTGTGCAAACACTTCCATTTGCTCTCGATAAAGCCAAGGGAGGAGAAATCCCTGCCCGTGAGGTGTGGCCGGACCCCGCAGGCTCCTCCCAGGGGTCTGGGGCTCCCGAGGGCCACCTGGCAAGGGCCGAGCATCCCTCCCTGCCCATGTGTCACCCCCTGGCTGTCCCCAACCCCGCTGCTCCCACGGCATTTGTCCCAAACTTGGCCCGGTGTCGCTAACAGCAACTGCTAATTGTTCCCGAGCTCTGTACTATATTTAATTCCCCACTATTATTTTTTCCCCTTTTAATCATAAAAAGCCTAAATTTCCCTCGGGGAAGGTTATTGGCTCGAGTGTGGAAATATACCTGTGCCTTGCATGGCGCTGGGCCACGGGGGCTTTGGCTGTATTTTTAAATCCAAGTACAAAGTGTCTTCGCCATTTAACCCTTCCCAGGAGGGAGAGTGGGAGGAAAGGAGTGTATGGGGGGGGGGGGGGGGATTTCTTCCCTTTTTCTCAGCTCCTGATTGAAGCAGGATGGGTTTGGATGCACGGACAGCAAGGAGAAGAGTGGGGTTTGAGGAATTTACCCCATATTCCTGGCATTGAGGAATTTGGCTGTATTTTTAAATCCAAGTACAAAAACCAGCGCCATTTAACCCTTCCCAGGAGGGAGAGTGGGAGCAAAGGAGTGTAGGGGGGGGTTTCTTCCCGTTTTTCTCAGTCCTGCTTGAAGCAGGGTGGGTTTCGGTGCATGGATGGCAAGGTGAAGAGTGGGGTTTGAAGAATTTACCCCATATTCCTCTGGCAATTCCTCTGCTTTTCCCTCTCCCAGACCCACCAGGAATGAGAGTGGGAGGAAAGGAGTGTGTGGGGGGATTTCTTCCCTTTTTCTCAGCTGCTGCTTGGAGCAGGATGGGTGTGGATGCATGGACAGCAAGGAGAAGAGTGGGGTTTGAGGAATTTACCCCACATCCCTCTGGCAAGGTGGGCAAGGAGAAGAGTGGGGTTCAAGGAATTCACCCCATATTCCTCCAGCAAGGTGGGCAAGGTGAAGAGTGAGGTTTGAAGAATTTACCCCACATCCCTCTGGCAATCCCTCTGCTTTCCCCTCTCCCAGACCCACCAGGCTGCCCCGAGCATCTCCTCCATCCCAGCCCCGTCCTGCCCCCGCTGTGGGTGTGTTTTGGGGCTGGGGTGCCCCGAGGTAACCCGGAGCCTCACACCTTTGAGGATGTGGGCCAAAGTCATCCAGTCTGAGAGCTATTTCGGGGGAGAGCGGCTGCTCCCGCGGGAGCCCCGGCACAGCCGCCGCCGGAGCCGGGCCGGGCACGGTGGGACGGGCAGGAGGGAAGGAGGGAGCCGCTCCCGCCTCCTCCCTTCGTGAAATCACCCGAGGGGGCTCAGCCCTTCCCCCGCAGACCTTGGGGCGCCTTTCAAGCGGCTGCTGCAGGGGGAGGTTTGGGGTTTGCAGCTCGGAGCAGATTTGGGGTGTCACTCTCATGGCTGTGGATGTTCTGTGCCAAAGGAGCGATTTTGTTCAGTGCTCTGCGCTCCAAAATGCTCGCTCAGAAGGAGAAATGGGATTGAAACAAGCCTTTTTTTTTCTGGCCTGGGGTCAGGCCTGGTTTCATCCATCCCAGCCCTGCTTTTCTGTGGGGTGGGTGGATGGGGCAGCAGCTGAAAGGCTCCACACAGGCTTTGTGCTGCCTCTGGGTGCTCCTGACCCCGCTGCTGCCCCCAGAGCCACCAGACGAGGGGACAAATTCCTCTCCTGGCCCAAGAACCCCCGTCCTCTGCCTGACCCTCAGCAGAGCCCTCTCACTGCCTGCTCTGCCCAGCACAAGGGACCGAGTGTCTCCCTCCCTCCTCCTCCTCCTCAAACAAAGGCAGCCACAGTTATTTTCCTCCTTCTTCTTCTTCCAAGCGGTTCCACCCTTGAGTTGCCGGCCTTGATTTGGGATTCCTGAGGGGACCAGAAGGCAGAGGGGGCCCTGGCAGGGCGCTGGGAAGCTGCTTGGGCACCAGAACCCATCTGCCCTCCCCAGCTGCTCCATCCCCTCCCAGGGCATCTGGGCAAAGCTGAGCTCCAGGTGGGATCCTGTGGGGCTTTGGGGGTGAGGATCCAACCCCGAGTGATCTGTTCTGGGAATCCAACCCCATCCCAGTGCAGGGAACGCTCCCTGCCAGCACGGGAAGGGTGGGCAGGTGAGGGGAGCTCTGCCAAGGGAGCACCCCGCGGGCAGGGCGGGGGCCTGGGGCAGGGAGGGGACCCTGCAGCTCCTTCAGAGGAGCAATTTCAGCATGAGAAAGGAATGTGGCTCCCGGGCCTGCCAGGGATGGGATGGGATGGGATGGGATGGAGGCTGTGCTCAGGAACAGGGATGATTTCTGCTGGCCTGACTCACTGGCAGCCTCCTCGCAGCCGCTTCCTCTCCGGGAGGCAGAAACTCCCAGTTTTTATTTATCACACGGCTTAAAGTAGGGGTGAAGGAAGGAAATGTTCTTATTTTTAACTGCTCTGTCTCCCCGGGGCCTGGGCCAGCGCTGGCAGGGCGAGGTGGCCACAGGAGCATCCCCATGGCCAGGGCTCCCCCTCACCTGAGCACTGCGCTCCCCACGGGCTCTGAGCCCATGCACGGAGTGTCCCTGCAGGCTGGGACCATCGAGGGACCCTGTGCAGAGTGGGGACACCCAGGGTGGGCAGGGGGTTGGCTCAGTGTGGGCACAGCCATGCTGAGGGCACCTGAGATCCACTGAGCCCCAGGGAAAATTCATTTCTTTTTCCTTGAAGCCACCTGCCCGTGCTGCTCATGTGGGGACAAACCTTGGGGGCCTCCTGGGGGTCCCTGTTTGTGCCTCTCACAAGGGCAGAGCTGTCACCATTCCCTTGGTGTGGGGGTCTCTTTTTGTGCCCCCACAAGGACAGAGCTGTCACCAACCCCAGGGTGCTGGGGGTCTCTGTTTGTGCCAGTTTGGGGTGCTGGGGGTCCCCCTTTGTGCCCACCACAAGGACAGAGATATCACCAATCCCATGGTGTGGGGATCCCTCTTTGTGTCCCCCACAAGGACAGGGCTGTCCCAGAGCTGGAGGATGAGGAGGGTTTCATCCATCCCAGCTCCATCCAGGGATGATTTGATGATGTTGTGTCACCATTCCCAGGGTTCAGAGTGGGCACGGTGGCACCCCTAGAATATTTTGGGTTCCTCAGCTGGCTGGGCACTGGCAGCACCCGGTGGTGCCATGGGTGGGATGGAGGCTCTGTCCTGCTATTCCCAGTCCTCCTGGGTGGCAGAAACCAGGCCAGGTGTCTGTTTGAGTAATTCCACGGGATTTTTGCACTTTCAGAAGGTTTTCCTTGCCCAGCCGTGCCCAGTTTGGCTGGTGGCACTGGTGTGGCACAGCCACAGTGCCCCTCAGCTGAAGCACTGCTCATGTCTGTGCTCAGATCCAGGTGTGAAGTTTGGGACTTTGGGGCTTCCCTTGAGCTCCTGTTGTGAAACCTTCATTTGCTTCTAAAAGCAGTGAGTTTTTGTTGTTTTTTTTTTTCTTTTCTCATGATCTTCTCTTTTCCCCCTCTGTTGCCCTGAGATAAATGCTTCTAAATTTGTCCTGTGCTGAAAACGCAGCTAATCCTGATGGACCTGAATTCGCATCTCCCCCCCAGAGGAATTGCACTAATTTTTTTTCCTTTGTTCTGCCAGGGGACCTGTCCGTTTCCTAGTGGAAAGAATTTTAAAAAAATCACTATTTAGGGCAAGGTTTATATTCCCGAAACCTGTGTTTGTTTGCGAGGAAAGAGGACAGGAGGGAAATAAATGAGAAAAGCATCATGCTGCTTTTTTTTTTTTTTTTCCCTCTCCTGATATTGTTTTTACAGCAGGCAAATTTTAATTAAAGTGAAGAACTGGGTCGCTTGTGCTGTCCAGAAGATGCTCTGAGGACGTGCTCCTTCCCCACCTGTGTTAATTTGGGAGAGCTGGCCCAGCCTGGAGGTGTTGGGAAGGCTCCTTGAAGGATTCAGGGACAGGGTGGGCTCTGGAGGAGGGCGTGGGGGTCTCTCCTCCCTGCCCACATCCCCTGGTGGTGATGCAGGATTTGGATGTGGCTTTTTGGGTGCTGGGCGAGCCCTGTGCTGCTCCCAGGGCCGGGATGTCACCATGGCAGGGACAGGAGGGGACAGCGCTGGTGGGAGGCAGAGCAGGTGCGAGCTGGCCCTGCTGGGAGCGGCAGGAGCCACCTGGGCTGCGGGAAAACAGCAAGGAGGGGCAGGAAAATGGCAGGAAAATCCAGCGAGAGCCGCCTGGAGCTCACCTGGGGCTCTCTCTGCTGCGGGAGCGGGAAAGAGACAGGGAAAGGAACAGGGACAGGACAGGGATGGGGACAGGGACAGGGACTAGGACGAGGAAAGGGAAAGGGACAAGGAGGGGGACGGGGAAAGTGAAAGGAACAGGGACAGGGAAAGGAACAGGGACAGGGATGGGGACAGGTACAGGTACAGGGACCGGGAAAGGAACAGGGACGGGGAAAGTGAAAGGAACAGGGACAGACAGAGACAGGGAAAGGGAAAGGAACAGGGACGAGGGTAGGGACAGGGACCTGCGGCTCCCGCAGTGTCACCTGAGGAGGGGCTGCACCCCGGGGGCGGCACAGGAGGGGTCGGGGCCGGGGAAGGAGCGGCGGCATTGCCCGCTCGCTGTCGGTGCCTGGGGGGCTCCCCGCGACCACCGGGGCCGTCCCAAACGGAGCAGAGACCCCCGGGCTGGGCTGGGGGCTCCGTGCTGGCTCTGAACGGCCCGAGCGGGGTTCGTGCCGGGGCTCGGAGGTGGCGGAGCCGAACCGGGGCACCGAACCGGGGCTGCCCGCGGGCACCGGGGCTCTCGGGGGTCACAGAGCCGAACCGGGGCACCGAACCGGGGCTGCCCGCGGGCACCGGGGCTCGCTGCCGCCGCCCCCCCCGCGGGAGGCGGGTGCGGGGGTGGGGCCTCCGGTGGCCCCCCCCGTCCCGGGCGGCCCCGGGTCCCCTCCCCGCTCGCTGCTGCCGGCGGGACTTCCTGATCCCGCCGCATTGGCCGCAGGTAGCGCAGCTGTGCGGGACGGGGCACGGACAGACGGACAGAGCCCATGCGGACACTTAGCTGAGCTTCATCCCCCGCCCCCCCGCTCCTCCTCCTCCTCGTCTTCCTCCTCCCTCCCTGCCCGGCTCCCTTCCTGCCCGGCACATGTAAAACTTGTGCGTGGGGCTCCGCTCCCGTCCCGCGGCAGGAGCCGGGCTGGGCTCGTCCCCCCGGCGGAGCAGAGACCCCTCCTCACCCCGGAGCGGGGACACCCCCCGGCTCCGCTGGCCCATGCTGGATTTCGGCCCGGGAAGGTGACTGCGGGAGGAAGCGGCGGTAACCATGAATGAGATGTCGAGTTTCCTGCACATCGGGGACATCGTCTCCCTGTACGCCGAGGGCTCCGTCAATGGATTCATCAGCACCTTGGGGTGAGCCAGGGGCTCCCGGGGCCGCCCCGCGGGGATTCCGGCAGGGACGGGACGGGAAAAGGAGCCGGGAAGCTCCGGGCAGGGGGACAGGCTGTCCCCGGGCTGGCAGGGGCACGATGTGACCCTGCAGGGACCCTCAGCCCCCTTTCCCTGGCCAGAAGCTGCTTCACCCCATTCAGGGCTGGGGAATCAGATGGGTTTGAGCAGCGCGGTGTCGGTGGGGTGAGGACGGGGACATGTGCGGGTGACAGCTGGGCCAGCCGGGGACCCTCCGGGGTCATTCTGTGCTCCCAGCCCTGTCCGGTGTCGCCGGAGGCTGCCGGCCCTGCACGGGCAGTGGCCGCTCCCGCTGTCCCCTCAGTGTCGCACACAGCCGGTGGTCAGCGGGGATCGCTGCAGGGACACCAAGCGGGGCTGGGGGACGGGGCAGTGCCAGCCCCGGGCTGAGGCAGCTCCCTGGACGTGGCAGGACGGGCCGGGGATCTCTGCCCAGCCCGGGGACCTGTCCCGTGTCACTCCTGGGCACAGCCAGGCCAGCGATGTCCCCCTGCTCTCCCCGGGAATGTTTGCCCGGGGACAGGGTGGGTCACAGCAGGGCCACCCTGGGGCACGGCTGGGTTTCTCCTTAGGCTCATTCAGGTGCCCAAAGGTGCCCGCAGCCCCGGGCAGGGGGGATGTGGGGCCGTGCCAGCTCCTGCCCCACGCTGCTGCGTGTAGGAGAGGCTGAGCTCAGGCAGGAATGCTGACTTGGATGGGATTCCTGGGGCAGGAGCTGCCCGGCTCTATAATCTGCAGTGAATGCACTTGCTCCCACATGCCTGAGCTGCACATACCTGCGCCCACACGCCCTCTCTCAGCCACCACCGGGCACGTGTGGCACTGGGCTGCTGCCCACCGGGGCTCCCTGCACCTGGCTGCCCAGAAATGGGGGCAGAAGTGCCCAGAGCCGCCGTGTGTGCAGGCGCAGTGCCGGGCAGCAGGTCCTGCAGGTGCAGCCTCTCTGTGCCAGCCCTTCCTGCATCCCCAGGGGGGTTTTGGAGAGCTCTCCTTGGAGAGCAGGGGATGCTGAGCTCTCCCCCAGCCCCTTGGAAATGGGGTCTGCAGGAGGCTCTGCAGGGGCCAGCGCTGGTTGTTGTCCCTGAAAACTCAATTAGAATTAATGGCTCATTTTTCAAAGCTCTGATCCCTTTGCAGCTCTGGACCTCACATCCCCCTTTTTGCCAGGTGTTTCTCCAGACTTCCCCAGAAGCAGCTGAGCAGCAGGGCTTGCCTGGGGAGCCTCTTCTCTGTGTCCCAGCACATCTCTGCTGGGCAGCCCCACTTTCCCAGGCTCGGTTCTTTCCCTCCTCCCTCCCGAAATTGTTTTCCCTGGTGCCCTGCGACATGGGAGACCCAACCGCACCTTAAATCACTCCCGCGATAAGGGACCAGGTGACTCACCCGGCGTGCTCCTCCTGCCACCGGGACCTTCCTGAGCTCATTTGCAAGGCAAACAGCTCCGCCAGCCCACGCGGCCGCCCTGCCCCTGCGGAAGCCTTCCTGCCATCCTTCCTTGTGGAGGGGCTGCCTCTGGGCTCTGGCCCTGCAGCGGGATCCTCTCTTTATGGGGTGACCCAGAGTGTCCCCAGGTGTTGATCACCAGTGTCACATTCAGGGTGGCTGCTGTCACATCCCTGTGCGGTCTCCAGGTCGGGGGAGCTTTGCAGCCCCACCTGAGGCTCCTCTGCTCCCCAAATATCTCAGTCGGGCACAAACTCTCCCTTTCATCCCTTCTTTGCTCATGAGCAGGAAAAACATCCCTGGATGGGTGTGGAGCTCAAGGGAATGCCAAGATACCCAAACCAGCCCAAACGCTCGGGTCAGCCCAACGCAGAGCCCTGAGAAGGCAGAACCAGGCTCAGAGCTGCTCACAGTGACCCTTGTGAGGCTGGAGGCACGGGATGGGCAGATTGGAGTGGCCAGAAGAGGTTTTGGGGGTGAGGGATTTGCCCGGGAGGATTTTGTGCTGCCCCATCCCTGCCAGGGGCTCCTTTTGTGCTGCCCCATCCCTGCCAGGGGCTCCTGGAACCCTTCAGGGGCTCAGAACGGGCGCTGGCAGAGGGGAAGGGTGGGTGACAAACCCAGCTGGGTGCCAGGCAGCTGTTTCAGGTGAAATCACACCTGTACCTGTGCTTGCAGGTGGATTTCGGGGTGGAGATGCACTTGGTTAAAGGGTAACTCCAGCTCTGCCGGGTCAGGATGATCCCGTCCCTGCCGGAGGGAGGAGGAGGAGGAAGCCGAGCCCTCCTGGCACTGGGACAGCACCAAAAAGCTGCATTTTTGTGGCTGCCCTGCTCACTTTGCTTTCTCCTCCCTCCCAGAGGGGGTGACCCGGCTCTACAGCCAACAAGGAGCTCTCATCACCCTCCTCTTCCTCCTCTTCCTCACCTCAGGGTTTGCTGGGCTTTCTATTGGGGTTCTCCTGTGGTTTCCCAGAGAAGAATTCCCTGGACCCTTGACAGGCCCGAGCCCCCTTGGCATCATCTGTGCCACATCTGGGGATGGTTTCTGCCCAGCCCAGGGGGCTCCAGCTGTGCACCAACCCCGAGGAAGGCTCGGGAGGGTCGGACTGCATCTCCCAGATTTTGGATGAGCTCCTTCTCCCTTTACCTCGGGGAAGGCTCTGCCTCGCACGGGGCCAAATGCACCATCCCAGGGCCAGGGAATCACTTTGTGCTTGGGGTTGGAAGCACCAGGAAACCCGGTTTGGGCTAAGAAAGAGCCGGCCAGATGCTCACCCGTGCCTTGAGGGGCTCATCAGGGCTGGATCCCTCCCTTTCCACTCCCGGAGGGGAATTTGGAATGGCAAAATGACCTTCCATGGGCGCATCCCGCCTCCTGCCTCGCTCGGGATCCTCCTCCCGCTGCTCAGACACCGTTTTCCCATTAAAAGGTGCCCTTTGGGGAGCTTCCGTGGCCCATCCCACCGCGGGAATGCCGGTTGTTGTCCCGGCCCCAGCAGCCTCCCAGGTGACTCATGTCCACTCTGTCAGAATCCCTTTTTTTTTTTATTATTTTTTTTTCATTATTTTCAGCAGATTTGTAGCTGAGGAATGCTTGCCCAGAGTATCAGTTTAATAAAAAGAACACTTCTTGTTCCTGCCGAGCGTGTAATCCTGGGATTAAAGATGCTGGAAGTGCCTTGAGATCGTTAACTAATTAAGATTTCCAGGCTGGCAGGTCACTCACTGTCTGCAATCCCGCCCGGTGGGGCAGGGGGAGCAGGAGTGGAGGGAGAGGAGAGGCTCCTGTGCTCTTTTCTTCAGTGCTGAAAACAAACCCGGCAGCTCAGGCCTTTCCTCAGAGACCCCCAGCAACAAGAGTGGAGGATTTGGGGGTTTAAATGCCCAGATGAATCTTTCCAATGGAGCCTTTCTGCCTCCATGGATGTGCTGAGGGTCAGGGCTTCACTCTCTGAGACCCATCCCTGGGTTGGTGTCCTCAGTCCTTGCTGGTTTTTGCTCCCAGGCTCATCCCAAGGGTTTGTTCTGCCCTGGATCCCCTCAAAAGAACAGAACTGAAACCAAAACTGCCCCTGAGTGACACCACGGCTGGGCTGGGGCTTTGCATGTCCCCTGTGGTGCTGCAGCTGCTCTGGTTTTTCCTCTTTCCCTCTTTTCCTGCCCTCCCAAGGCTCTGCAACAATCTGGGAATGTCCCTGGCTACTTCCCTGCTGTCCTGACCCCAGGAAAAGGTGTTTGGGCAGCCCCAAACCCCTGTTTGCAATGCCCTGTCTGCCCACAGCTCATGGGTTTGGGGTTTTTCCAACCTCCCAGGTCTTTGCTCATGGTTTTGAAGCTTCTGCTGCCACCAGGCAAATTGCTTTTCTCCCTTTCTGTGAAACGTGAGGCACAGAAAGCAGCACAGGGGTGTCAGAGCCCGGTGCCAGCCCACGCCTCCTCACAAGGCCACGGCAGCCCCGGGGTCCCCGGGGTCCCCATCCATCAGCACCGAGGCCAAATTCCTCCGTGCCGAGCCAAAGGAATTCTCCCCTCCTCCAGAGAGCGGCTGGGCTGAGGGAAGGAGGCTGGAGCTGCGGCCGGGATGGGTCTGCTCCTGTTTTATCCCTTTGCAGAGCCATCTCCAGCATTTTCGGGTTGTTTGGGGGACACCGAGAATCCCTTGGGGACAGCAGGGACAGCACAAGCTCCCCGTGCTGCTCCAGGCTGTCCCTGCCCTCCTGTCCCACCATGGTGGAGCACTGCTGGCCATTCTCACATCCTCCCGAGGATGGGGACACGCTTCTCTCTCTCTCTTCAGAGTTCCTCCTGTTTCTGCGGCTTCCCAGGGCTGGGGAAAGCGGCTGAGCGGGTACAGCCTGTCCTGCTGGAGCTCCCAGTTCCCTCCCAGCACAGGGAGCCCCTCGGGGGATGCTCCCCACTCTGATCCCCCTGCCTGCCGGGCTCTGCTTTGCTGTTCTCCCTAACTCTGAAAAGCAACGTCCCAAAATCACCCCCGGCACCCAAAGCCAAGCCTGTCCCACCCACCCCAAAATCAGCCTCCAGAATCCAAGGCTGAGCCTGTCCCACCTACCCCAAAATCAGCCCCCAGAACCCAAAGCCAAGCATGTCCCACTCACCCCAAAATCAGCCCCGAGAACCCAAAGCCAAACCTGTGCCACCCACTCCAAAATCACCCCCAGCACCCAAAGCCAAGCATGTCCTACCCACCCCAAAATCAGCCCCCAGCCCCCAAGGCTGAGCCTGAGGGATTTTGCTCAATGCTGGGAAAGCAGAGGTGGGCAGGGAGGAGACACAGAGCCTTGATCTGATGGGCAGAGCCTGCAGCTCTGATCAGATAATAATTAATAACTGGGTTTGGGGGCCCCTGCCACCTCCATGCACGGCACCTGCACCCCCGGTGTCCCTGTGGGAAGATAATAATTAATAACTGGTTTTGGGGGGCCCCTGCCACCCCCATGTGTCCCTGTGGGAAGAGTTCCCAGCCAGGGAAGGGGAATTGGTGAATGGAGCTGAACTCCTCCTGTTTTTGCGGGATTAAAAGTGCAATAACAGAGCTGTGTGTGCAGCAGGGAGAGCTGGGCAGGGCAGGGTCCCCTCTGGCACAGGTCACCTTGCAGAGGAGCTGCAGTGACTGCCACAAACCCTCCCTGGTCCCTCAGTGCTGTGCCAGCCCTGTGTGCTCGAGGCAGGGCATGGAATCACCCAGGGAAGCAGTGGGAACTGAGGAAAGGGGGGTTTGGCTCCTGAGGAATATTTATGGGTGGGGAACAGGAGGTGAAGCTTTGGATTTGTCACTCTGGGCCATGACAACCACTGTGCACCCTCGGCCCTGCTGTTCCTGACCCTGCTCCTGCTTTTTGTCCCCCTCAGGCTGGTGGACGATCGGTGCGTGGTGGAGCCGGCAGCTGGAGACCTGGACAACCCCCCCAAGAAATTCAGAGGTGAGGCTGGGGCAGCTCCAGCTCTGGGAGCAGCTCTGGGGCCTGTCCTGGCATTGAGCATCCACCTGGGATGGGATCCATGGGATGGGATCCATGGGATGGGATGGGATGGGATGGGATGGGATGGGATGGGATGGGATGGGATGGGATGGGATGGGATGGGATGGGATGGGATGGGATGGGATGGGATGGGATGGGATGGGATGGGATGGGGGCACAGCTCTGCCCTGTGCTGCACCCCCCTGGGAGGTGCTGACTGCCCCAAGTGCTCAGGGTGCTGCACACTCAGGGAAGGGCCCTGTCCTGGCAGGATTTGAGTGCCTGGATCACACAGCCAGGGAGGAGAGATAGGAAATGTCCCCAGACCCATGAGAGAAGTGATAGATTTGGGTTGGTTTAGGGCAGCTGCTCCTTTCATCCCCCTATTGTCATTTTATATCTTCTTTTAAATAAGACTTTTAAAATATCAGTTTCCCACTCTGCCTTGTGCCTCCATCTTTTCTCAGAGTGGCTTTAACAGCACCCATCTCCCTGACCACCCTCCTTTCCCCCAACACGTCCCAACACATCAATTCTTCCACTCTCTCAGGACCCCACCAAGCATCTGCCTCTCCACAGGAGTTATTACCATTAATTCATTCATTAATCTAATTAACAACCCATCCAGCACCTCCAGCATCCCCCAGCACCTCCACCCCCATATCCCACCCAGGGCTGGATGCTCAGCAGCCTGGCCATGCCTGTGGTTCCCAATCTCTTTCCCAGATGCAGGTTTTTGGGCTCAGCCCTGCTCTCTGTGCTCCAGCCACAGGAGTCATTACCATTAATTCATTCATTAATCTAATTAACAACCCATCTAGCACCTCCAGCATCCCCCAGCACCTCCATCCCTATATCCCACCGTGGGGCTGGATGCTCAGCAGCCGCCCCATCCCCATCCCCATCCCCTTCCGTGCCTGTGGTTCCCTATCTCTTTTCCAGGCGCAGGTTTTTGGGCTCAGCCCTGCTTTTTGCGCTCCCTATCAGGATATCCAGCTGTTTGTTTTAATGGCCGGAAAGGTAGAGCTCTCCCTGCTCGATAGCCATCGCCTGCAGCGAGGTGGAAACAAGGGCTGGGGCTGCTCCCGGCCCCGAGGCTGCGGGAGATTTTCGTCCTCACATCCTGTGGCCGGACCCTGCCCTATCCTGCAGCTCACACGGGTCGTGCCGGAGCTTCCCGCTGGGAAAACAGCCGAGCTCAGCTCCCGAAAGGTTCTTTGGAAATGCCAGAACCCACCTGGGAGCTGCTCCTGCCCGGCTCCACACCTCGCAGCTATTTGCTTTTTTTGCTTTTTTTTTGTTTCTTGCGGTTTCTCCTCCCTCCCTCCCTCTGCAGAGGTTCTTCCCAGCCCAGCTCAGGCACGGCAGGAAAAGCTTCCACCCTGCCAGGCCAGGGGACAGCGGGACCTTCAGCTGTGCCACTGCTCTCCCTGGTTCCCCAAAGGACTCACTTGCAGATTTTGCCCCCCAGGTCTCTCTGAGTTGAAGTTTTACCCCCAAAGCCACTCTGGGTTGAAGTTTTGCCCTCTAGTTCTCTCTGGGTGGAAGTTTTGCCCCCAGAGCCTCTCTGGGTTGAAATTTTGCCCTCCAGCCTTCTTTGATGGGAGGTTTTGCCCTCCAAGACCTTTCTGGATGGGAGGTTTTGCCCCCAAAGCCTCTCTGGGTTCAAGTTTTGCCCTCAGGTCTCTCTGATTAGGAAGTTTTGCCCCCAGAACCACTCTGGGTGGAAGTTTTGCCCCCCAGACTTCTCTGGGTGGAAGTTTTGCCCCCAAAGCCAGCGTGGGTTGAAATTTTGCCTCCAGAGCTTCTCTGGATGGAAGTTTTGGCCTCAAAACCACTCTGGGTGGAGGTTTTGCCCCCCAGCCTTCTCTGATTAGGAGGTTTTGCCCTCTAGACCTCTCTGGATGGAAGTTTTGTACCCCAAAGTCACTCTGGGTTGAAGTTTTGCCCCCCAGCCCTCTCTGGGTTGAAGTTGTGTCCCCAAAGTCACTCTGGGTTGAAGTTTTGCCCCCCAGCCCTCTCTGGATGGAAGTTTTGCCCCCCAGCCCTCTCTGGGTTGAAATTTTGCCCCCCAGACCTCTCTGGGTGGAAGTTTTGCCCCCAAACCCACTCTGGCTCCAGCCCCACATCCCCCTCCGAGCTGCCCACTCTACAGGAAATTCCTTCTCCTCCCCTCTTTCCCACCCCAATCCATTCTCAGAAATCTGGCCGTGCTTTACCCAGGTACCAAAACCTCCAGCTCCCAACACGAGCTGTGCTGGAGGTTTTCCACACACACAGCCCCCGCCGTGCCTCAGTTTCCCTCCTTACAAAGCCACGCTCAGAGCCAGGATTTGGATTTGCAGCCATTTCAGAGTCGCTGTGCTGGATTTTTTTTACCTCCCCTTGGCTTCTCCTTCCCACCAGCACCTTCCAGTGCAGCTCCCATTAACGACCCATTAATGAGCCATTAATTAGCCATTAACGGAGCCCCGTGCAGGGGCTCAGGGGGGCTCAGGGTCGCTGCCCCAGCCCTGGGGGCTGCTCTGGCCGCGTTGCAAACGGGGCTGGCAAAGGAGATGTGAAACCTGGCCCTGCCCCAGCCGGTGAGAGCGGCACTCCCAGGTAAATAAACACTCACCCGGGCCCGCCGCCAGCCAGGGAAGGGACTTTGGTTTTTTTGTCTTTTGTTTTTTAATTTTTTTAAATTTTCCTTTTTAGTGTCTGAAAAAAAATTTTATTTTTTTTAATAATTTATATGTGTTTTATAATATATGTTTTATGTCATTTAGATAATTTATATGTTTTGATAATATATAAACTTATAATTTATATGGTTTTATTTTTTTAAGTTTTGGGTTTTGTGTCTGAAAAAATTTTCTTTTATTTTTTTAAATTTTTAATTTTATTATAATTTATAAGTTTTTTATAATATATGTTTTATATAATTTATATAATTTATATAATTTATATGTTTCTATAATATATAAATTTATAATTTATATGTTTTTTAATATTTTAAATTTTCTTTTTTGTGTCTGAATTTTTTATCTTTAATTTTTTAAATTTTTTATAATTTATATGTTCTTATAATATATTTTATATAATTTATATGATTTTAATATAAAAATTATAATTTATATGTTTTTATTTTCTTTTTTGTGTCTGAAAATTTTTCTTCTATTTTTAATATTTTTAATAATTTATATGGTTTTTATAATATATAAATTTATAATTGATATGTTTTTATAATATATAAATTTATAACTTATATGGTTTTTATTTTTTAAAATTTTCTTTCCTGTGTCTGAACTTTCTGGGCTGCTATTTTCAGGCGTAATTAGGGCGATTGAGGCTGCAGAGCCCTTCCTGCCCTCCCAGCTCGGGAAGGGGGCTGGGAGATGTGAGGTTGTGTGCAGACATCTGCTGTCCTGCTCCAGTTCCTGGCCCTGGCTGTCTGCACTTCCCGCCCACCATCCTGGGGGAAAACAGGGGAACTGGGGCAATCTGCACTGCAGGGAGCCTTTGGAGGAGTTTTTGGGATGCATTTTGTGCATCCTTCAGGCGCTGGAAATAGAGCTGCTGACAGTGAGGTTTTGGGAGTGGGTGCTTGCAGCATCCAGTGCTGGTGATCCAGGTGGGGGAAGGATGGGTGTCTGTGTGCTGATGGCCACCCCAGGCTCCTTCCACAGCTCAGGGTGTCCCGTGGGTGACAAAGTGTGGTTTGAGAGGAAGTGAGGTTTTTTGGGATGTTGTGGTTAAACCAATAGGTGCTTACATTTGAATATTGGCACTTGGTGTGGCTATTGAGGATGTGGATACCCTTCTGAGAACACAGGGGGTTAAAAGCAGAGAATTCTTAGGAAAACTTTCTTTTGGTTCTGGTCAGTGAAAGGTTTAGATTGGGCAGGGCCCACTGGGTTAGTAGAGCTTTGGTGTTAACTAATCAGGTGGCTTTTGCCAGATGCTGCTCTCAGTTTTTGAAAGATTTCTCACTTAATGCTTTCAGTGTGGTTTTTAACACTCTGTTGTACCTCTCTGCTTTGTTTGCAGCTGGTGCATGGTAGGGGACATGGTACCCCAACTCAATGCCATGTTCTTTAGGGTAGGTGTTGATAAGGCTGGCTTTGAAATGAGCCAAGGGACCTGGAGGTGGCTGATGGAGTCCCAGCCTCCCTCCTGGATCCTTCCCACCAGGATCCTCTCCTCCTTTGGTGCAGCTGGGCTCCATCAGAGCTCCTTCTCCCCCCTGAAGCTTTCCTTCCCGAGCAGCACAGCCATTTCCGATGGGAACACTCCTAATCACGAGTCCAAGCAGTGCAGTCATTCCTGGACTCGTTATTTATCCTGATTTAGAGCCGACCCAGCAGCCAGCACACGCTGACGTGACCTCCAGCAGCCCTCCTCACTAATGGGGGGACCAGGAGTGTGTCCCTGCCCCTCGGGGACATTGGCCCTGCTGGGGACGCCCTGGTGGCTGTGCAGCCTCCTCAGGCTCTGCTCTGTGCTCTGTTCCCAGACTGCCTCTTCAAGGTGTGTCCCATGAACCGCTACTCTGCCCAGAAGCAGTACTGGAAGGCCAAGCAGACCAAGCAGGACAAGGACAAGATCGCCGACGTGGTGCTGCTGCAGAAGCTCCAGGTGAGCAGGAGCGAGGAACCCAGAGCTGGCAGTGCCCGCCAGCTGCCTGGGTAGTGGCATCCACACCTCTGCTCATGCTGGTTTGGGGTGAGAAGGGATTTCCAGCTGTGTTCTCCCCCTTGTCCCCTGCTCGGCCATGGCTGTGTCACCCTCCCGATGCTTCTTGTGCAGAGGAGCTCTGTGAGCACAGCCCTGCAGCCTGGGGCACCCCAGGGCACCCCAGGACACCCCAGGGAATCCTTTAGCGCCCCAGAACACTCCAGGGCACCCTTCAGCACCCCAGGACACTCCAGGACATCCCAAAGCACCCTTCAGCACCCCAGGGCTGTCCAAGGAACCCCAGGACATTCCAGGATGCCCTTCAGCACCCCAGGACCCCCCAGTTCACTCCAGGACACCCTTCAGCACCCCAGGGCACCCCAGGGTACCCCAGGGCACTCCTCACCATCTCAGGGCACCCCTCAGCACTTCAGGACACTCCTCATCACCCCAGAACCCCAGAGCACACTTCAGCATTTCAGGACACCCAGGGCACCCCGGAGCACCTTTCAACACCCTGGGAAACCTCTCAGCGCCCCAGGGCACCCCTCAGCACCCCAGAACAATCCTTAACACCCCAGAGCACACTTCAGCATTTCAGCACACCCAGGGCACCCCGGAGCACCTTTCAGCACCCCAGGACACCCCTGAGCACCCCGGGACACCCGTGCAGGAGGGAGCCCTGCTTGCAGGACGTGCTCCAAAGGGCTGGGGAAGGGAAAGGCTCCCGTTGGCTTCCCCCAGCCTTGGCCAGGGCCCACATCAAACATTGCACAACGGCCTGAGGCAGCTGGCGAGGCCCCGCCGATGATTCATAAAAGCGAGGCTGGGGAGAGATTTCACTAAATCATCTCATCGGGCCTCCAGCCCAGCCCCAGCCCCGCCATCCCCGGCTCTGCCTGGGCCAGGAGGGGCTGAGCAGTGCCAGGACAGGGTGTCCTGCCCTGGAGGCGCCAGGGCAGGGGCAGTGCCCAGCCCTGAGCCATCCTTGGCACACAGAACCCACAGAATCCCCATTTTCCTGCCCCCCTTAGCCAGGCTTGTAACGTCCCAGCTGTCCTGGCCACGAGTGGTCCCCGGGGCTCATTTCTGAGCCTGATTGATTGCACCTTGGTTTAGGGCTTGTCTTAAAGAGGTTCTGCCATTTCCCGGCTCCTTTCTGCTGCTCCCGGTGTTTCCCAGCCCTGCTGAGCTCTGCAGGCACTGCCCTCATCAGGGAGGTGAGAAGCAGCCTGAGAACATCCCCCAGCCCACGGGGGTGACCTGCTGAGGCAGGAGCAGCCAGCTCTGGGCTGGGAGAGCCCTGCCTGTGGCGCCTGTGCTCGCCTTTCTGAGCTTGTGCCCCTCACTGCTGAGCTCCAGTGGGTTTAAACTCTGTTTTCTTCACCCCAAACAGCTCAGACAGGCTAGGGGGAGCTTTTCAACCCCTCTGCTGATGTCCCCCAGTCCCCTGTGGGCATTCCTGACTGGGCTTGGGGACAGAGCCTCCCCATGCAAGGGACAGTGTGGGAACATCAGCCCCGGGAACTCGAGCTGCCCCTGCCAGCCCCCCTGGCTGCTGGCTCAGATCTGGAGGGAGATTTAGGATATCTGAGGTGCTGGGTCTCCCAGTTGTTAAAAATCAGTGTGGGATTTCTGGGAGTGGGTTTGTTCTCCTGATGGCAGCAGCCACCACTGCAGGGCGGTGAGGGTGACTCCAGGGGCACCCAGAGCTCTGTGGGCATGGAGGGTGACTCCAGGTGGCACCCAGAGCTCTGTGGGCATGGAGAAGTCATCTTGGGTGGCACCCAGAGCACTGTAGGGACAGCTACCAGGCACCTTCACCTCCTTGGGCACTCAGGACCTGCAGCCCCATCCTCCCTCCCAGTGATTCCAGATGTTTCCCAATTCCTCTGCCCTCAGGTGGAAGGGGTGAGAGAGGGATGGGAAAGGGCAGGGGCTCTCCCAGCTCCATCCCTCTCTGTTTCCCATCTTCCCATCTCAGTTTTGGGGATCCCTGGGCTGGAGGTGCCCAGGCTGTGCCCAGCCTGGCGCCCGAGCTGTCAGCACTCCCTCACCATTCCCAGATTTGCTGTGGGAGCAAATTCCTGCCTCACTTCTCATGTGTCAACATCCCATCACTGCTCCCACTGCCAGAGCCAGCCAGTGGAAAATCTCTGTGGTTTTGGAGAGGGGCTGCTGAGCCTTCTTCACTCCTGGGGACACCTCCTGCAGCAGCAGGTCCAGGCCTGCTCCATCTCTGGGCATGGCACAGCTGGCACTCAGCTGGCACCCTGCCTTTGGCTGCCTGGCTTTGGTGCTGCCAGGAGCCCCCAGTGCCCACATCCCCCATTTTGGGTGTCTGACCCCCATCCCCAGCCTGAGCCCAGCACCCCTGTTTGGTGTTACCCCAAAACCTGCTGTCCTGGGGGAATTCTGGTGCCATTTCGTCCTTGTCCTAGTTTTTAAATCCTCAATTTAAAGCGTTCCTAGGGCTGGTCAAGGCCACACCCTGGCCCTGGGCTGGAATTCCTGGTTGAATTCATCCCTGGGGGACAGAGGGTGCTGACCCTGATCCCAGCCCGTCCCGTCCCATCCTTCCCAGTGTGACCCTGCTGGGATTTGCTCCTGGGGAGGGAGGAGGGTGCTGCTCCAGCCTCAGCTCTTCTCCTCTCGGAGCAGCACGCGGCGCAGATGGAGCAGAAGCAGAACGAGACGGAGAACAAGAAGGTGCACGGGGACGTGGTGAAGTACGGGAGCGTCATCCAGGTACGGGGCAGCACGGGGCCAGCAGGGATCAAACATGGGTCAAACATGGATCCAGCATTGATCCAACATGGATCCAGCAGGGGGCCAGCAGGGATCAAACATGGGTCAGACATGGGTCAAACATAGATTAAACATGGATCCAGCATTGATCCAACATGGATCCAGCAGGGATAAAACATGGATCAAACATGGGTCAAACATGGATCCCGCAGGGGTCAAACATGGATCAAATATGGATCAAGCATGGATCCAACAGGGATCAAATGTGGATCAAATATGGATCAAACATGGATCCAGCATGGGTCAAACATGGATCCAGCAGGGATCCATCATGGATCAAGTATGGATTAAACATGGATCAAACATTGATCAAACATGGATCCAGCATTGATCCAACATGGAACCAGCATGGATCAAACATTGATCAAACATGGATCCAACAGGGATCAAACATGGATCCAGCAGGGATCCAGCAGGGATCCATCATGGATCAAATATGGATTAAACATGGATCAAACATGGATCCAGCATTGATCCAACATGGAACCAGCATGGATCAAACATGGATCAAACAGGGATCCAGCACGGGTCCAGCATGGATCCAACATGGATCCAGCATTGATCCAGCACAGATCTATCATGGATCCATCATGGATCCAGCACAGATCCATCATGGATCCAACATGGATCCAGCATTGATCCAACATGGATCCAGCACAGATCCAACATGGATCCAGCACAGATCCATCATGGATTCAACATGGATCCAGCACATCTGGCGAGGGGCTGGTGATGCCTTGGGGGCTGCACTTCTCATCTCCCCCACCCTTGTCTCCTCCAGCTGCTGCACATGAAGAGCAACAAGTACCTAACGGTGAACAAGCGCTTGCCGGCGCTGCTGGAGAAGAACGCCATGCGGGTCACCCTGGACGCCACCGGCAACGAGGGCTCCTGGCTCTTCATCCAGCCCTTCTGGAAGCTCAGGAGCAACGGGGACAACGTGAGCCTGGGGCCCAGCAGTCCCTGAAGGGAGCTCCATGGGCTGGGCTCCACACCCAGGTCTCACCCTCGCTGCCCTTCTCCCATTTTGCTCCCCAGGTAGTCGTGGGAGACAAAGTCATCCTGAACCCCGTGAACGCCGGGCAGCCGCTGCACGCCAGCAACTACGAGCTGGCTGACAATGCTGGCTGCAAGGAGGTACACGAGGGGCTGGGTTTTTCCTTCTTTTTTCCTTTTTCTCCTTTGTCCTGGGGTCGTGACCACGCTCTCTTGCGTGCTCTGCAGGTGAACTCGGTCAATTGTAACACCAGCTGGAAAATCAACCTGTTCATGCAGTTCTGCGACCACATGGAGGAAGTGCTGAAGGGGGTAAGGAAGGAGGTTTGGCTGCTTGGCTCTGGGGGACAGGACGTGTGAGCAGCCACCTGGCACTGTGACAAGGGCACAAAAGAGCTCCTGCCTCGAGGGCTGTAATTCCTGCTTGAATTCATCACCTGGAGAACAGCACAGGGAGGCGGAGCGGGATATTTTAGGATCTGCTGGCAGCAGGGAGCTGAGGGCACAAATTACCGACCTCAGAGTGGTGAATTGGCTTTTGGGGACAGCCCCACACAGTGCCAGCAGTGGCCTCTTGTGCAGGGACAATTCCAGCTGCTCAGCCGTGCAGCAGGGTGGCTGTTGCCTGGGAAAGGAACTTTCCCTGCTGGGCTATTGTTTGAGGCTGAGGTCCTCCAGGAAGCAGCTGGATGGATGTGGATTGTTGGGATCTTACAGCCCTTCATCCCCAGGCACTGTGCTTATCCCAGCTTCCCACATCCTCCTTCCCGGGGTGTTAATGCCTTAAACAGGTCTGGGAGCTGAGCCTCTGCCTGCTCTAGGGCTGGAAAGTGATGGATTCACATCCATTTATCCCTGGGGGTGGAAGCAGAGGGTCACTGCATGGATAATGGGAGTGGTGGCAATGCAGGGTGCCTGTGCCCTGTCTCCTGGGCTCACAGGAGCATTTGAGCTGCCAGGGCAGGTTTTAGCAGAGCTCCAGGAGGTTGGATGGGAAGAGGTGGCAGTGCCCTGTGGTCCCCAGGGTCCCACAGTCCTGACATGCAGCCGGGAGCTGTGTCCAGGAGGAATCCTGTCCCCTTTGCAGCATGAGGGGATCACAAAGGAGATGCATTAAAGGAGAGTCATGGAGAAATTTCTCCACTGACTGAGTGGTTAAACATGGGAACAGGCTCTCCAGGACAGCCCCCATCCCTGGGAGTGTTCCAAAATGAGTAGACAAACACTTCAGGTTACAGTTTGGTGGGCATGGTGGTGAAAGAGTGGATTTAATGATCTTGGAGTCTTTTCCAATCTGAAAGGCTCCAGGATTCTTTGCCCCTGACCCTCACCCCTGTGTCCTGCTGCAGGGGGACGTGGTGAGGCTGTTCCACGCCGAGCAGGAGAAGTTCCTCACCTGTGATGAGTACAAGGGCAAGCTGCACGTGTTCCTCCGCACCACGCTGCGCCAGTCAGCCACCTCAGCCACCAGCTCCAACGCCCTGTGGGAGGTGGAGGTGAGCAGGGAGGGCATGGAGGGGGTGACTGGAGCTGTCCCAGGCTGTCCCAAGCTGTGGCTGAGCCCTCCCTGCCTCTCCCAGGTGGTTCACCACGACCCATGCCGAGGGGGAGCCGGGCACTGGAATGGCTTGTACCGCTTCAAACACCTCGCCACGGGCAACTACCTGGCAGCAGAGGTAAGGGGGGGGCAGAGGGCTGCAGGAACGTGCCCTGGGGCTGGGGCACCCCTTGCAAAGGCACTGCCCACCTCGGGCAGGGAGGGATGCCCAGCGTTTCCACTGGTCCTCTCCTGTTTGCTCTGGGAGCCCCTGTGACCCCTCCTTGCTTGACTCCTGATCACCATCATCATTTACCTGGTTTAGGACCAAATTTCCCCCTTGAAATCCTCCAGTGGAGGGGTTCACTCGCTCAGATGGCTGAGTTTGGTTCCTTTTCTGGCCCAGGGGGACAGGAGGGGGTGGCTGGGGCATTTCTGTGCTCACCCCGTGCCAAGGGACCGACAGGCACAGCCTGGTGCTTGGAAGTGGGACGTGACTCATCCTGCTGTCCTCTCCTGGCAGAGGATGGGGGCAAAATCTGGCTCTGGAAGCGCCATCTGCCAAGTTTTTCTGCTCCCTTTTAAGGCCAGCTCAAAGCCTCCTGAGAGAGGCACAGAGGAATTGCTGCACTTGGACACTGGGGTTTGTCTGGCACTGCCAGCACTGAGGGCTGTGCTCTGCTGCCAGGGCAGCAGGGACATCCTGGGGATGCTCCCCAGCTGGAGAAGACACCCAAGGGCAGCCCCCAGGACCCTTCCATTGCTGTGGGATGGAAACCAGCAAACACTGGTGCTCTGAAATGGGTGCTTCAAACCCAAAGACACTCTGTTAACACTTGAAGACAAAATAAGATCTCAAGCTAAGCCCATCCTGGGCTGGTGCTGCTCACTGGGAGCTCAGCCTGGAGCCTCCAGGGAGTTCTTGCTGCCACACAGAGCCCGGGTCTGCTCCCCTGGGCTCCCCCATGCTCCTCCCAGGGCTGGGACACCGTGCACTGGGCACAGGTCACATCCTCCAGCCCCACCTGGGCAGGTTTGCTCTCCGTGCTGTGTTCAGGGAAGGCAGGAGCAGGGATCACACACCATCCCCAGGGGTTTGGAGGGACCGAGCAGGAGGACTGACAGCTGCTTTTCATCTCCCTCTTTAACTTTCCAGGAAAACCCAAGTTATAAAGGAGACGTGGCTGAGCCCAAAGCAGCGCCCACGGTGAGCAGAACCGCTGCTGCCGCTGCCCCAACCACGCCAGCTCTCAGCCAGGGCCTGAAAGCAGGGAAATGCCCCAAAACAGAGCCCCCTGAGGGGATTACAGCCGAGTTTGTCCCTCTGTGTCAGCCCAGCATCCCTGCCTGCACTTAGAGCAGTGTCCCACAATGAGAAGGCCCTGCCAAAAACCTCTCAGAGGGGTCCCAGTGCATGTTGGCTCCCCAGGCCACAGGGAGATGCTTGGTGGATGAGAGAGCAGGATGTTCAGGGGGGTTTTTCTGTGCTGTTGGTGAGGTTTGGGTCAGGGGGGGCCTCATAGCTCAGGTGCATCCATGCTGCTTGTGCTCCACTCATGCGAGGCTCAGCCCCAGCAAAGCTTCTGCTGCATCCCCCCGATGCCCTGGGCACTGGGGACCCCCGAGCCGGGCTCAGAGACCCCCTCCCCACCGTGCAGGGGGGCAGCAGCCGTGCCAGCCGCAGAAACACCGGGGAGAAGATCAAGTACAGGCTGGTGGCCGTGCCCCACGGCAACGACATCGCCTCCCTCTTCGAGCTGGACCCCACCACCCTGCAGAAGACGGATTCCTTCGTCCCACGGTAGGGCAGAGGGGTCAGGGAGGAGGCTGAGTGCTGGGGAGGGGCAGTGCTGGTGTGTCCCCGTGGGGGTCACTTGGCAGGACACTCAGCAGGACACTGTGCTGTTGGCAGGAACTCCTACGTGAGGCTGCGCCACCTGTGCACCAACACCTGGATCCAGAGCACCAACGTGCCCATTGACATCGATGAGGAGAGGCCCATCCGCCTCATGGTACAGCCCTGCTGCCTCCTCCCTCCCTGGGCTTGTTCCCTGTTCCCAAGAGCTCTTAGGCTGCTCCTTCCCTCCCAGCACCCAGGGACTGAAACACTCTGGGTGATCCAAAGGGTTGGGTGGGCACCAGCCTGGAGCCCACCCCAGTCACCCAGAGCCCACCCCAGCCCCTCTGATGGGGACAAACTGGCTCACTGATGTCAGCAGGGGTGGTGGCAGATGGTGGGGACACGCCTGGCATGGCCCTGTCTGTATGATGCTGCTTCTCTGTTGCTTCCCAGCTGGGCACATGCCCCACCAAAGAGGACAAAGAAGCTTTTGCCATCGTCTCGGTGCCCGTGTCCGAGATCAGGGACCTGGACTTTGCCAATGATGCCAGCTCCATGCTGGCCAACGTGGTGGAGAAGATGAATGAGGGTTTCCTCAGCCAGAACGACAGGAGGTAAAAGGGAGATGGGGCTGTGCTCGGCTTCTCCAAGGGCTCCCCAGCAGGATGAGGCCCCTGCCTGGTGCTGGTGCCAGCACTGCCCTTGCTTCCCTGCCCACAACCGCAACCCAGAAGCCTGGCAAGGAAACCAGATAACGGCAGAGCCCTGCTCTGGCCCCTCCTAGAAAAATATCCCAGAAAAATATCCTAGAAAAATATCCTAGAAAAATATCCAAGGGGCTGGGAGATGGCCCCACGATAGGGGCAGCTGCCTTAGTCACTGTATTATTTTTAGGTGGGTGGGTTCCTGGTGCTTCCTGAGCAAACACAGATCCCTGTGGGACAGAGCAAGCGGCTCCCGCCCTGCCAGCCTGGCCCACAGGGGTGACCACAGAGGAAGAAGTGTTAAATGCAGAATCCGTGGTGTCAGCCACAAGCAAAGCCCCCCAGACATTCACCCTGACACATATAGGAACCATTGGGGCTGCAGGTCCAGCCACTCCTCCATCAGGGAGTGCAGGATCAGCCAGCAGCTCCCCTGGCAGGTTTCTGAGGCTCTTTGGTCCCCAAGACCCACCAGCATCACTGCAGGCACCTGAGTCTGGGCAGGTGAGCAGCCCAGCCCACTCACCCCGTGTCCCTTTGCAGGTTTGTGATCCAGCTGCTGGAGGACCTGGTGTTTTTTGTCAGTGATGTCCCCAACAATGGCCAGAACGTGCTGGACATCGTGGTGACCAAGCCCAACCGGGAGCGGCAGAAGCTGATGAGGGAGCAGAACATCCTGAAGCAGGTGGGTGGCCCTGGGGCCCTGCACCCCAGCAAGGCTGGGCTGTGTCCTGTGGAGATGTCCTGTCCTGCTCAGGCCTCTCTGGGGGCCAGAGGGATGGAAAACAGCATGGGAAAGGGTCTGGCCTCCAGCTCATGTCATGGTGTCCAGCTATGCACAGGGGCTGGTGTGGAGCAGGACACAGCCCTGATCTCTGCTTTTGGGCAGATCTTTGGGATCCTGAAGGCCCCATTCAAGGACAAGGGCGGGGAAGGGCCCCTGGTGAGGCTGGAAGAGCTGTCGGACCAGAAGAACGCCCCCTACCAATACATGTTCCGCCTGTGCTACCGCGTGCTCCGGCACTCCCAGGAGGATTACCGCAAGAACCAGGTGCTGGGGGGGACTCCCCATCCCCGTGGGGCCTCGGGGGGACAGGGGGACATCACTCACAGCCCCTCCCTGCCCGCTGCAGGAGCACATTGCCAAGCAGTTCGGAATGATGCAGTCGCAGATCGGCTACGACATCCTGGCCGAGGACACCATCACGGCGCTGCTGCACAACAACCGCAAGCTGCTGGAGAAGCACATCACCAAAACCGAGGTGGAGACCTTCGTCAGCCTGGTGCGCAAGAACCGCGAGCCACGGTGCGTGTGGGGGCTCTGTGAGGGGCAGAGGGGAAGGGGAGCCATGGGGTCTCGGGTTGCTGTTGGTAATTGCTGCCCCAAGATGTGCAGGATGTGTCTGCTTTGGCCCACACAACTGAGAAACGAGTCTGGACTCTTCACTTTTCTTGAGGTTGTTTATTAATTCTTGTCTATAAAGTTTTCTTTCTGCCCAGCCGAAGTCTGCTCAGCAGGGCAGCCACAGGCACTCTTTGTGTTGTCCTGTTATACTACAAACTACATATAACATATTTACACTTAATTCCCAATACCTATCACCTGTGTTTGACAGTGCACTTCTACTCTAAACCAATCCCAAAGTGCCAACATCACTGCAGAAAATGGAGAACAAGAAGAAGAAAGGCTGGACGTGCCCAAGTTCCTCCATCTTGTCCCCATAACCGCCATACCAAAAATCCTAAAATCTACATTTTCACCTTGTGATCATTTTGTTATTACACCATTCAAACCTCTGTGACTTTCAGGTCCTCATACAAAGTTGGCAACTTGCTCCAGGGGTCAAAATTAAATCCCCAGGTGTTCTGGGCTGTGTGCCAGGGTCTCCGAGCCCCCTGACAGGGTCCTTGGCAACTCTGGACACCCAGAGGGATGTACTGAGCTGCCTCTCCCCCGGCAGGTTTTTGGATTATCTCTCGGATCTCTGCGTGTCCAATCAAATCGCCATCCCCGTCACGCAGGAGCTGATCTGCAAGTGCGTGCTGGACTCCAAGAACAGCGACATCCTCATCAAAACTGAGTGAGTGGGTGAGGGAGAGGTTTTCCACAGCAGGGGTGTTTGTCAGGCATCCACCAAAGCTTCTCACTTTGCAGCTGGAGAGAGGAGAGAAAATTTCTTGAAGGGTTCATTGGTTGGGATAAGAACCGGGAGAAATCGCTCATCAAATACAATCACAGGCGAAAGAGGCTCTAGTCAGGGATGTGAATTAAGTTTATTCTTAACTAAATCAGTGCAGGGCAATGAGAAGTTAAATAAAACCCTTACACCTTCTCCTCACCCTACAAGAAACCCATCACAGCATGGACCTGGTCCCACTGAAGCTCCATCACCTCTTGAGGTGCAGCCCCTCCATCCATGGGAGTATCTCCAGATTTCTCCTTTCCTGTCCCAGGCTGAGGCCAGTGAAGGAGATGTCCCAGACCCACGAGTACCTGAGCATTGAGTACTCAGAGGAGGAGGTCTGGCTCACCTGGACCGACAAGAACAACGACCACCACGAGAAAAGCATCCGGCAGCTGGCACAGGAGGCCCGGGCTGGCAATGCCCACGATGAGAACGTCCTCAGCTACTACAGGTGATGCTCCCGTGGCACCTCCTGTCCAGGTGAGGCTGTGAGGGTTGCAGGGCCTCACTCCCTCTCCCCCTCACCCCTGGGCAGGTACCAGCTGAAGCTCTTTGCCCGCATGTGCCTGGACCGGCAGTACCTGGCCATCAAGGAGATCTCCCAGCAGCTGGGGGTGGACCTGATCTTCCTGTGCATGGCAGATGAGATGCTGCCCTTCGACCTGCGCGCCTCCTTCTGCCACCTCATGCTGCACGTGCACGTGGACAGGGACCCCCAGGAGCGGGTGATGCCCGTGAAGTTTGCACGGCTCTGGACAGAGATCCCCACAGCCATCACCATCAAAGAGTGAGACACACCAGGGCTTGGGATGGCTCTGAGGGACAGGGCAGGACAGTGGGTGGCAGGGGAGTGTTTGTGGAGTGGGTTTGAGCCCTCAGAAGGAAGTGGGCTCCATCTGCCATGGCATCACTGCTGGTCACAGTGGCTCAGGAGTGCTCCTGCCAGCTGGGTGTGAGGACACTTTCTGTCCCCAGCTCACCCTGATGTGTCCCCTTGCAGCTACGACTCCAACCTCAACACCTCGCGTGATGACAAGAAGAACAAGTTTGCCAGCACCATGGAGTTCGTGGAGGACTATCTCAACAACGTGGTGAGCGAGGCCGTGCCCTTCGCCAACGAGGAGAAGAACAAGCTCACCTTCGAGGTGCGGCCCCTTGCAGGGTGTGCCACGCTCTGGCTGCAATGTCCCTGTCCCCCACCATGGATTCTCCTGCTCAGCCCTGAGCAGAGCAAGGTCTGGAGCTGCCTTGTCCTTCCCCAGGTCGTCAGCCTTGCCCACAACCTCATCTACTTCGGCTTCTACAGCTTCAGCGAGCTGCTGCGCCTGACACGGACCCTGCTGGGCATCATCGACTGCGTCCAGAACCCTCAGCTGATGATGCAGGCTGTCTACAATGATGAGGTGACAGGTGAGTCCCTGTTCTCCATGGTCTGCCTAGTGTTTTCAATGGTCTGCCCAGTGCTTTCCAGTTTTGGTGGCAAGAAAACCAGACACTGGCTTGCTGATGTTGCTGGCTGTGCTGTAGGACATGGGGTGGTGAGCCCTTGTTTATGCCAAAAGAAATATTTGGTGCCTTGTGCTCATTCTCTGATGAAGTCTGGAGCATTTTCCAGTCCAAGTGGGTTCTTCCTTGGTCCTCTGCCACCTCCCTCTCCACCCACTCTAACTGTGGCTGCCTCTGCAGGGAAAAACGTGCGGAGGTCGATCCAGGGCGTGGGGCAGATGATGTCCACCATGGTGCTGAGCAGGAAACAGTCCATCTTCAGCGCCCCCAGCCTCAGCGCTGGCTCTGCCCCGGAGCAAGTGGACAGAGGGAGGAGTATTGAGAATGAGAATATTGTGGTGATGGAGACCAAGCTGAAGATCCTGGAGATCTTGCAGGTTGGAGCCACAGGAGTGGTGGGACCTGTGGGATGGGGGTGTGTAATGTGGTTTTCTCAAGGAGGGGCACAGTTGGTGTGAAGAGGGCACTCAGTCACTTCTGGTTTCTCCTTCCCTGCTGCTTCCAGTTCATCCTGGATGTGCGGCTGGACTACAGGATCTCCTACCTGCTCTCTGTCTTCAAGAAGGAGTTTGTGGAGGTTTACCCCATGCAGGACAGCGCCGCCGATGGGACAGCTCCAGCCTTTGACTCCACAAGTAACTCTCCCACTTTGCTCCTGGTACACCCCCACCTCAGCAGGCCCCAGGGGCTGGGAGGACACAGGTGGCAGAGGTGACATCTCCAGCAGAGGTGACACCTCCAGCAGAGGTGACACCTCCAGCAGCTGCTGCTGGCAGGAGGCAGGGAGGGATGGAGTCTGTGTTTTGGTGGGAACAGAATCAGGGAGCTGGGTTGGTTCCTGTGGGTTCCTGCCAAGACACAAGGCTGGCATTGTCCACCCTTGTCACTCCCTTCCTCTCCCTGCAGCTGCAGCCATGAACCTGGACCGGATTGGGGAGCACGCCGAGGCCATGTTTGGTGTGGGGTGAGTGCCTGTCCCCATAGCTCCCCTGCCCACAGGGCCCTTCTGTCCAACCCAGCTGGGCTGGGAGCTGCAGGTGATGAGCAGGATGAGGCTCCAAAGGCTCCAAAGCTGTCCCCATCATCCCCTGAGCTCCCTGTTAACACCCAGCACTTCCATCCCGCTCCAGGAAGTCCAGCAGCATGTTGGAGGTGGATGACGAGGGAGGGAGGATGTTCCTGAGGGTGCTGATCCACCTGACCATGCACGACTACCCTCCACTCATCTCCGGCTCCCTGCAGCTCCTCTTCAAGCACTTCAGCCAGAGGCAGGAGGTCCTGCACACCTTCAAACAGGTGACACTGAGGGGGCCTGGAGCATCCCACACCTGGCTGTGGGTGGGGGACGTGGCGTGGATCCTGGCCCTTTTCTTGGGAGGGGGATGTGGGAGTGGGATTTGTACCCCAAGCTGGAAAGTCCTGGGAATGTCACTGCAGGTGCAGCTCCTGATCTCAGCCCAGGATGTGGAGAACTACAAGGTGATCAAGTCAGAGCTGGACAGGCTCCGCACGATGGTGGAGAAATCGGAGCTCTGGGTGGACAAGAAGGGCAGCACCAAAGGGGACAGCACAGGGGAGGGGAACAAGAAGGAGAAGAAGGAGGTGAGAGCCCTGAGCAAGACCCTGGGATCCAGGGTGGGGAAGGAGTGGGAGGCAGGGCAGGGCTCACCTTAATCCAACACCTGATGCCTCTGCATGGGCTCAATGGGGAGGCTCCTGAGGGTCCTGTGGGGTGTGGCTGGAGGGGCACAGTGTGACCCCAGTGCTGTTGTGTCCCCTGCAGCATGGTGCTGACGAGGAGGTCATTGCTCCAGGAGAGAAGAGCAGTGAGAACTACCAGATAGTGAAGGGGGTGAGTGAGACCAAACCCTGGTGCACCGGTGGGAAGGAAAGGGGCAAAATCCTGGGAGGGAATTCCAAGTTCTGCTGTGCTTCAGTAGAAACAAGTCCAAGCCTGGCTTGCTCCTGCCAGCTCAGCACGGGGAAAAGCTGTCACATCCCTGCACTGGGGGGACTGGAGGGGACTGGGTGGGTGACAGCTATGAGGGCTGTGCATGGTACCGAGGAGGGGCTGAAATTTGTGAGCACAGCAGGGAACGCCCAGGATTACAGAGGGAACACGTGGAATGCAAACCAGCCCCAGTGCTGGTGGCCATCCTGAGGGGCTCCAGGCTCAGCCCCTGTCTGCTGTGGCCCCTCTGTCCCCAGATCCTGGAGAGACTCAACAAGATGTGCGGGGTGGGGGAGCAGGTGCGCAAGAAGCAGCAGCGCCTGCTGAAGAACATGGATGCCCACAAGGTGATGCTGGACCTGCTGCAGATCCCCTATGAGAAGGTGGGTGGACAGAAACCAACTGGTCCTGAGGCCCAGGGCAAAGGGGACACACGGGGACCTCCCTGAGTGGCCTCCTGCACTCCCATCCCTCTCAGTTCCGCGTGTTTCTCCTCTGTCCCCTCCTCAGGGGGATGCCAAGATGATGGAGATCCTCAAGTTCACCCACCAGTTTCTGCAGAAGTTTTGTGCTGGCAACCAGGAGAACCAGGCCCTGCTGCACAAACACCTCAACCTGTTCCTGACCCCAGGGGTAAGGAGAGGACACAGAGGGGCAGCAGCACAGGGAGGGAATTCAGCACCACTCCTGGGGCTGAGAGCACGGGATGGAAAAGCCAGGAGGAGACACCAGGCAGGATAGGACTTGGGGAGAGTTCCTGCAGCCCCCTGAGCTCACTCTGCCCTTTGTCCCCAGCTGCTGGAGGCAGAGACGATGCAGCACATCTTCCTCAACAACTACCAGCTGTGCTCGGAGATCAACGAGACGGTGCCGCAGCACTTCATCCACTGCGTGGCCACCCACGGCCGCCACGTGCAGTACCTCGACTTCCTGCACACCATCATCAAGGCCGAGGGCAAGTACGTCAAGAAGTGCCAGGACATGATCATGACTGAGGTGAGGACCTCTGCTGCGGGGCAGGAGTGGGGGGGAAGCAGGATAAAGCTCTTGGAACCTGCACTGTTGGCTGCTTCCTTGAGAAGAATCTTCCAGCCGTGCTGGATCCTCCCTGGAACCAGCCAGCCCCAGTGCTGGTGAACGTCTTGAGTAGCCATCAACCATCTCCAGGGGCTCAATGCAAGGTCCAAGAGTCGGTTTGGGAGTCCCACAATGTTTGATTGCACTGCAAATGCCTGATTTTATCTGTAAACACAAATCCCTGTCCCTTTTCTGGCCACTGCTGCTCATCCCTACTGCACAGGGGACACCATTGGCCTTGGAGGCTTCTGACCTTCCTTTTTCAGAGTGGTGACCACTGAGCACTGACCCTTCCCTGCAGCTCACCAATGCTGGGGACGACGTGGTGGTTTTCTACAACGACAAAGCTTCGCTGGCCACCCTGCTGGAGATGATGACAGCAGCCAGGGATGGGGTGGAGGAGAACAGCCCCCTGATGTACCACATCTCCCTGGTGGACCTGCTGGCTGCCTGTGCCGAGGGCAAGAACGTCTACACCGAGATCAAGTGCACGTCCCTGCTGCCCCTGGAGGACGTGGTGCGGGTGGTGACACACGAGGACTGCATCACAGAGGTACGGCGTGGCAGCCAGGAGGACGCTGGGCTCTGCACTGATTGTCCCCTGACGGTGTTCCTGCTCCTTTCCCCATCCCTGACAGGTGAAGATGGCCTATGTGAACTTTGTCAACCACTGCTATGTGGACACGGAAGTGGAGATGAAGGAGATCTACACCAGCAACCACATCTGGACCCTCTTCGAGAACTTCACCCTGGACATGGCCCAGGTGCGTGGGGAGGATTGGGTGGGAGGGACACAGCAGTGGTGGCTTGGATAGGGACAGGGTGGTGTCACCAAGGCTCCCTTCAAGTCTCCTGCAGGTCATGGATGCTTGTGGGACCTCATACAGCTGCCACACTTGGGGCTGGGGAGTGGTCAGGGCACAGGAGCTGTGTCACCAACCACGTCCCTCAGCTCAGTGTGGTCCCAGCAGCCTCTGGGCAGACAGGGGCTGGCCCTGGTGCCATCAGCGTCCTCCCTGTCCTGACAGATGTGCAAGAAGAGGGAGAAGCGCCTGCCTGATGCCACGCTGGAGAAGTACGTGCTGACGGTGGTGTTGGACACCATCAACGCGTTCTTCAGCTCGCCCTTCTCAGAGAACAGCACCTCACTGCAGGTGACACGGGTGGGCAGGGTGGCAGGGGAGGGCAGCACTCAGCCAAGCCCCCAAAACACGGTTTGGATGTGTGTGCTGACACCCCTGTCCCCTCCAGACCCACCAGACCATCGTGGTGCAACTCCTGCAGTCCACCATGAGGCTGCTGGAGTGTCCCTGGCTGCAGCAGCAGCACAAGAGCTCGGTGGAGTCCTGCATCCGCACGCTGGCCATGGTTGGTAAGGAGCCACTGCCGTGCCCAGGGCACAGGAGACAGGGCCACCCTGGGCCAGCAGCGAGCAGGACACCCTGTCCCTCCTGTGGGGGTGGCAGGACACCACGGTGAGGGGCTGCCAGCTGGGGATGGGGCCATTCAGCTCAGGGATGGGCTTTTGTTTGAGCTTCATCTCAGCACTTCCAGGATAATGTGAGGATAACCAGAGCCTGGGCTTGGCTGGGAGCTCCCTGGTGTGTCCCTGCCCGGACACAAAGCCAACATTGACAGTGGTTTTCCCTGGCCAGGACTTTGCCCTCGGTGTGCAGCTGCCTGACTCAGCCTGAGGGCTCTTAGCACTGAGTCACCGTGGAAAGGATTGCTGGTGGCTGGGCTCTGGGTGGGGATTTCCCTTTGGAATTCCAGGCAGGGTGCTTGCAGCCTCCCCACGCTGGGCTTTCCCAACCAAAACTGGGGCTGGGGCCAGTTTCCACCCTGTGAGGTGCAGTGGATGCTGGGACATGTGGGAACATTCCTCCATGCTGGCCTGGAGGAGTTTACTGGTGTATTTACCCCAAATCTCTGCTGCAAATGAGGTGAACACTGGTGAAGGGATGCCCAGACAGGGCGGTGGGACCCAGCTGGGTGGTGGCTGTGCCAACCCCACCCCTGTGTCCCTCAGCCAAGAGCCGCTCCATCGCTCTGCCCATGGATCTGGATGCCCACGTGAGCTCCCTGCTCAACAGCAGCTCCACCAGCACAGTGCAGAGGAACACCTCGAGCTACAAGGCAGCCACACGCTCCTTCCCCCGTGTGTCCACCACCCCCAACCAGTGGGACTACAAGAACATCATCGAGAAGCTGCAGGTACAGGGCAGGGCAGGGCGTGGCGGGGCTCAGGTGGGCGCTGGCATTGCAGGGTCCCTCTCCTGTGTGTCCCCTGGCTCTGAAGAGGCTGCTGTGGCTTGCAGGACATCATCAACGCCCTGGAGGATCGCCTGAAGCCGCTGGTGGAGGCTGAGCTGTCCGTGCTGGTGGATGTCCTGCACCGGCCGGAGCTGCTCTTCATGGAGGGGACAGAGGCGTTCCAGCGCTGCGAGAGCGGGGGGTTCCTGTCCAAGTGAGCCTGGCATGGGGGTCCTGGGGGTGCTGGGAAGGGTTTGGGACCCTCACCGTGGGTGCTGGAGGTGTTGGGAAGGGTCTGGGACCCTCACCATGGGTGCTGGGTAAGGGTTTGGGATCCTCACTATGGGTGCTGGGAAGGGTTTGGGACCCTCACCATGAGTGCTGGAGGTGTTGGGAAGGGTCTGGGACCCTCATCCTGGGCATCCCTGCATGCCTGCAGCTGGAGGGTGATGGAGGTGGCTCCCCCTGGGATGCCCAGGTCCCTCCCAGCTGTGTGACAATGGCTTTGCTGTGCCAGGCTGGTGCAGCACACCAAGGACCTCATGGAGACGGAGGAGAAGCTCTGCATCAAGGTGCTGAGGACGCTGCAGCAGATGCTGGTGAAGAGGAACAAGTATGGAGAGAGGGTGAGCTGCATGATGTGTGTCCATCCAGCCCCACTCCGAGGCTGGCAGAGCCCACCCTGAGCACCCAGGGGTGCTCGGCTGGTTCTGCCCTGGCCCCTGCCTTGGCATGGGGAAATTGGTGACGTTTGTTTGCCTTGGCAGGGCAACCTGCTGCGGAAAATGCTCATGAACAATTACCTGCAGAACAAGAGGTCCAGCTCCAAGGGGGAGATGGGGGATGCTGCAGGGGGAGGTGAGTGCCCCTCTCCTGCCCCTTCCCCTCAAATTCCCAGCTCCCAAACAGCGATGGGACCAGGTCTGGACTGGTTGCCAGCCCCACAGAGGAGCAGAGGAACTGGGGAGGTGAAGGGGTGGCACTGAGATGCCCTGGCAGTGGTGGGGCTGTGCTGGCTCCTGCTGCCGCAGCATCACATCCCCCTGTCTTCTGACACAGGCCAGGACCAGGACTGGTCGGCCATCGCTGCTGTCCAGTGCCGGCTGGACCGTGAAGGGGCCACCAAGCTGGTGGCTGACCTCATCATGAACACCAAGAACGAGAAGATCTTCCAGGAGAGCATCCTGCTGGCCATCCGCCTGCTGGATGGAGGCAACACCGAGATCCAGGTGCTGAGGGGGATTGGGCAGCCAGGGGTTGATGTGGGCAGGGTGAGAGTCCAGCGCTCAGTCATGGGCAGAGCAAACAAACGTCTTGTTTGTGCTGAAATCTGATGATTTGAGTTTCTCAGCTCCATGGCTGGATTGACAGGCTGTGGGAGGGGCAGGTGGTTCCAGGTGGTTTCTGGAGTTCTGCTGATGCCCTCTGCCGGAAATTCCTAAAATGGCTCAGGGCTGCAGTGCTGGTGGGGGACCTCCAGGATTATCCCAAACCCTTTGTCACAGGGAAGCTGCAAAATGGTGAAAAACCCAGTGGGGCTCCAGCAAAAAACAGGCTATGCTGGGCAAAGCCTGCAGTGCTGAGGCTGCTGCCCAGAGGGACAGGGAGGGACACTTTGGACATGGTGGTGGGGACTGAACTGAGTGTCCTTTCACCAGAAATCCTTTTACAACCTCATGACGAGTGACAAGAAGTCTGAGAAGTTCTTCAAGGTTCTGCACGACCGGATGAAGAAGGCGCAGCAGGAGACCAAGTCCACGGTGTCGGTGAACATGAGTGACATCGGGAACAAACCCCGAGAGGACAAGGACGAGCCAGACCCTGGCACCAAAGGTATGGGCAGTGTCCCCTTGTCCCCTCAGGAAGGGCAGCACTGGCTTGGGGACGATTCCTGAGGAGGGGACAATTCCTATGGTGGTGTTCACAGCGGTCTCAGGATGAGGGAAGAGATGAGAATGTTGACTCTTAAGTTTTAGAAGGTTTGATTTATTATTTTATTATATGTATTGCATTAAAACTATACTAAAAGAATAGAAGAAAGTCCATCCAGCACTGGCTTGGTGACAGGCTGAGCTGAGGAGGTGACAATTCCTATGGTGGCGTTCACAGGGGGAAGAGATGAGAATGTTGACTCTAAGTTCTGGGAGGCTTGATTTATTACTTTATGATATATATTATATTAAAACTAAATATATAAATATAGATATAAAATAATATAATAAATAATATATTAATATAATATATTATATTCACACTAAAAGAATAGAAGAAAGGGTTTCATCAGAAGGCTGGCTAAGAATAGAAAAAGAATGATAACAAAGGCTTGTGACTGACTGAGACAGCCTGGACAGCTGGACTGTGATTTGCCATTAATTAGAAACAACCACATGAGACCAATCCCAGATGCACCTGTAGCATTCCACAGCAGCAGATAACCATTGTTTACATTCTGTTCCTGAGGCCTCCCAGCTTCTCAGGAATAAAAATCCTAAGGAAAGGATTTTCCATAGACCATGTGTGTGCCATATTTCCTGCAGGACGAGGAGACCCCTTCCTGCTGCCTGGCACCCCCACAAGGTACCCGATGGCCGTGGGGTTCCGCAAGGGCCACGATCCCGGGGAGCAGGGCCAGAACAACGAGATGGGGGTGACAGTGCTGATCATGGAGCCCATCCTGCGCTTCCTGCAGCTGCTCTGCGAGAACCACAACCGGGACCTGCAGGTTGGTGCTGGGCTCTGGGCTTGGGGAAGGTTGGGTGTCACTATAAGACATGAAATAACACGATGTGGGCACGCTGCTGTTCTCAGGATAAAAGGGGAAGTTTATTTTCTGACTCCAGCATTTATATATTTCTAAAAGTGACTGTGGAGTGGAGGGTGACAGTGCCACCTCCCCAATGACACTGGACAAACCAACAGTCCCATCAAATTTTTCCTCCTCTGTAAAAGGATGCAAAGCGATAAGTTATTTACAGAAAGTGTGTGAGAAAGTTTGTTACAAGGATGTAAACATCAGAAGGCTTAGAGAATCTTAAAAATCAGGGTGACAGTTGGGATCTGCCCCAGTTTGGCCCCAAAATGCTGTGGCACCCAGCAGCTCTGTGCCTCAGTTTCCCCATGTGCAGTGCTCCATCCAGCTGGGGGCTGTGGGAGGAGTTCCTGGCAGGAGTGGCTGTGGGACTGAGGTCTGTAGGCTACAGGGGCAGTCCCAGCCCAAATGTCCCTCAAACTGCAGCTGGAGGGGTGTGGGGAGAGAGGGATGGGAACCCCATTGCTGGGCTCTGCTCCACAGAACTTCCTGCGGTGCCAGAACAACAAAACCAACTACAACCTGGTGTGTGAGACTCTGCAGTTCCTGGACATCATGTGTGGCAGCACCACGGGCGGGCTGGGGCTGCTGGGGCTCTACATCAACGAGTACAACGTGGCTCTCATCACCCAGACCCTGGAGACCCTGACCGAGTACTGCCAGGGGCCCTGCCACGAGAACCAGGTCTGGGGGGGCTTCCCCCAACCTCACACACACCAGGGGGATGTGGGGGAAGCAGGGACAGGTTTTGGGTTCAGAATGTGGGCAGCAGAGATCACAGGGTTCCTGCAAAAGTCACCAGCTGCTGCTTGGCTGCAAAATGGGGGGGAAATAAGGGGGGGGAAATAATTGAGTGGTGTGAATTGCAGGGAGAGGGGAGGTTTGGGGGCCCAGAGCTGCAGGCAGGGCAGAGTTTCAGACCAGAGCTGTGCTGGAGGGTGGAGTTGGGATAACACATTGCCTGATTCCCCCAGAGCTGCATCGTGACCCATGAGTCCAACGGGATCGACATCATCACTGCCCTGATCCTAAACGACATCAGCCCCCTCTGCAAGTACAGGATGGACCTGGTCCTGCAGCTGAAGGTGCACAGAGGCCTGGCTGGGGTGCTGGGGACATGTCCATGTGTCACTGCGTGTGTCACTGCGTGTGTCACTGCCAGGACTCACTGGCAGGGTCATAGGGTGTGCTGTGGGGTGGGGTTGTCACTGTAGAGGGGACCCTGCCTGTGTCAGACCCTTGGGCAGGGCTGGGGCATCTCCACCACGCTCAGATGCCCCTGGCACAAGGGAGTTGGATAATTCTGCCCACCCCAAAGCCCTGGGCAGTGGCAGGGCACAGCTCCCCTCACCAAGGGCTTCCCCTCACCAGGACAATGCCTCCAAGCTCCTGCTGGCCCTCATGGAGAGCAGGCACGACAGCGAGAACGCCGAGCGGATCCTCATCAGCCTCCGGCCCCAGGAACTGGTGAGGGAACTGGGAATGTCTGTCTGAGCCCCCAGCCCATGTCCTGGATCATGGTGCAGTTTCTGCCTCCCTTCTCCACAACCCACATCCTCTGCCCTGGGTCCTGCTGCAATCTGTGCCCCCGCTGCTGCTCCTCCTGCCCAAATCCTGGCTGCAGGGGGAAGCAGGGAGTGGGGAGGAGCTCAGTGCCCCTGTGCTGCCCTGCAGGTGGATGTGATTAAGAAGGCCTACCTGCAGGAGGAGGAGTGTGAGAACGCCGAGGTTTCCCCCCGGGAAGTTGGACACAACATTTATATCCTGGCGCTGCAGGTAGGGAGCTGTAAAAGCATCCTGCCAGGCTGTGCTCACAGGTTGCGCTTTTCCCTCCATAATTATGCACATTTTCCCTCCATAATTCTGCACATTTCCCTCCATAATTCTGCACATTTCCCTCCATAATTCTGCACATTTCCTGCAGGCAGATTGGCCTCCCTGTGGAGCCAAATGTGCCTTTGGCTGTGGGCAGCAGCCATGGCTTGCTGGCCATCCTGTGCCCCGTGTCCCCCTGCCGTGCTGTGCTCACTGTCACCACCCCTGTCCCCTCCCAGCTCTCCCGACACAACAAGTCTCTGCAGCAGCTCCTGAAGCCGGTGAAGCGAATCCAGGAGGAGGAGGAGGAGGGAATCTCATCCATGGTATGGAGAAGCACAGCCCCCACAATCCGCCCTGATCCGAGGCTGTAAAAAGCCTTTTCAGAGCCCACCTGGGTTTGTTGTTCAGGATTGGATGGATTTTGGTGTTCCACAGGGGATTAAAGAGGGAGAAACACTTAAATGCACTTTCAGCCAGAGGTAGGAGCCCAAAGGGGTGTGTGCCCTGCTGTGGGGTGACACAGGCTGGTGGCCCTGGGGGGGTCCTGCCCTTCCTCACTTCCCCATTTTCCTTCAGAAAGGAAGGGCTGAGTCCTTTGCTGCTGTTCCTTGCCCAGGTACCTCAGATCCCGACAAGATTCAGCAGGAATGTGATTTCCCCGGGGGTTTTGTGAGCACTGGTTTGTAATTTGTGGATTAGCAGCACTTGGATGTAATTATTGCAGGGAATCGATTGTCTGTCACCGCGGGGAGCACTCGCACCCCTCACTGGAAGCTTTAATTCATTTGCCTTTCCCTGAAATCCTCATCAGCTGTGGGAGATGTTGAGGCACGTTGTGGGAACAGTCGGATCCAGCTTCTGGCTGGATCCTCACCCTCTCCCTTCCCCTCTCCCCATCCAGCTCAGCCTTAACAACAAGCAGCTGTCGCAGATGCTGAAATCCACGGCCCCAGTGCAGGAGGAAGAGGAGGATCCACTGGCTTATTACGAGAAGCACACGTCCCAAATCGAGGCAAGACCTCCTGCCTGTTGGCTCTCCATGAATCCCACCTGGCTCCAGACGCCTCATGTCTGATTATTTTGCACCAGGAGCTGTCCCCTCTTCCCACCCCCATGCAGGAGCATTAGCCCCAGGAGCTGAGGGATGAGCAGCCGCTTTCTCAGGACCTTTCCCTTCTCTCCCAGCAGCAGTGGGATGCAGCTGATCCAGCAGCCTCATCCTTGGCATGGATCCCCCATTCCCACATTCCCACTTACCCCAGCCAGGGCTGCCTCTGCTCAGGGCACTTTGGAAGCTTTTAAATGAGGGGCTGACAATATTTGGACCCTGTGGAGCATGAGGGAGGAAGGGAAGGCACAGCTGGGTGTGGGAAGGAGGAAGAAACCCCAGCAGGGCAGGATCTGAGGGCTGTGCATCCTGCAGATCGTGCGGCTGGACCGGAGCATGGAGCAGATCATCTTCCCCGTGCCTGGGATCTGTGAGTTCCTCACCAAGGAGACCAAGTACAGGCTCTTCACCACCACGGAGCAGGACGAGCAGGGCAGCAAAGTCAGCGACTTCTTCGACCAGTCCTCCTTCCTGCACAACGAGATGGAGTGGCAGAAGAAGCTGCGCAGTAAGAGCAAGGCAGAGCCTCCCTCCCCTGGGCTGCCCCGCTGGGAATCCGGGGACATTCCTGCAGGGAAAGGGCTGGGAATGGCATGGCTGGGCTGCCTGGGCTCTGCAGGGCACCAAAAACATGGCACGGTGCAGGGAGTGAGGATTGAAATCCCAGCCATGGGCTCCTCTGTGCTCTCAGGTTTCTCCACAGCCTGAGGGGCACCTTGCTCACGTTCCCTGGGATTCCAGCTGAGGTGTTTGCCCTGGAAAGCCCTTTCAGTTGCCTTCTCCTAAGCCAGGGTCTTGCAGCTGCACATGGGAAATAAAACCTGTTTCTCTGCCCCCTGCAAACCTGCTCAGGGGCTTCCAGGGTGGAAATCCTGGCTGGAAATCCCAGGAACTGAGTAGAGGGTCACACTACGGATACTGGGGTGCAGCTGAGGAGTAGTGTGGGAGCTGTGAGGGAGGACAGAGCCAAGCTGATTCCAGGCTCTCAGAGCAGGTTTCCAGAGGGCTAGGAGACCAAGGAATATAAGCAGAGCCACTTGACAAGCAGGAATGTTTTCAAAACACTTCATGAATGGTTTGGAGAAGGTGGGAGGCTGGGTTGGTCTGGGGGCAGCAGCTGCAGAGCCCACAGGGGTCTGGGATGGCACAGAGGGTCTGGGATGGCACAGAGGGTCTGGGATGGCACAGACAGGGGCTCCAGGAGGGCCCAGGGGCTCCAGGAGGACCCGGTTGGCACGAGGCTGGCTGAGGTTTGTGTGTTGCCTCCTCTCCCCCCAGGCATGCCGCTGATGTACTGGTTCTCCCGCAGAATGACGCTCTGGGGAAGCATTTCCTTCAACCTGGCCGTCTTCATCAACATCATCATTGCTTTCTTCTACCCCTACGTGGAAGCCACTTCCATGGGTAAGTGCCCAGCGCCTGCTGCTCCTTGGAATGGAAGGAGCAGGTCCTTGGGCTGGATAAAGGCAAATCCTTGGGCTCCTACAACCCCAATCCTTTCTGCTGGATAAAGGATTAATCAGGATTTCAGTTTCCAGCCCTCCCACCCCTTCTCAGGGAAACCTCTCTTCTCCAGGGCTGCCCTTCCCCTGTTTGTACAATGTGGGGAGCAGTGATGGGATACATTGCTGTTGTCAGGCAAAGCCTCCATCACCTACAGTGGTTCTGATCTCTTGGATAAAAGATGTTAGAAAATGTATCAGCAGAAACCATCTGAACCAGCACAAACCCTGCAGTGCAGCACCATCATTTCTGATAAAGAGCTCGTTAGTGTGGCTGGACAGCCTGGCAGCAGCAGTGCCCCTGCCTTCAGCATCCATGTGTTCCTCTTGCCAGGAGTGCTGGATTCCCCACTGATCTCCCTGCTCTTCTGGATCCTGATCTGCTTCTCCATCATGGCCCTGTTCACCAAGCGCTACGGGGTGAGGCCGCTGCTGGTGGCCCTGATCCTGCGCTCCATCTACTACCTGGGCATCGGGCTCACCCTCAACATCCTGGGCGCTCTCAATGTGAGTTCTGCACCTGCTGGGGCATCAGAAGGCTGTCCTGCAATCCCAGAGCACAGAGCACTGTCCCACATTCCCAGAGCACAGCCAACTCCACTCCCTCCTATTCAGAGGATCATTAGCGGGACATCACGCCATGATCAATATGATCAAGTGAAGCCAATTTATTGCAAAAAGCCGTTTTTATACTATTCTCTATTTTTCACTCCTCAAGCTGATACATAATTGGTTAAATCCTTTTTACGCATGCATTTTAATATTTTGGTTAATTTTAGTTAGTCTTCATTCTTCATGCGTCTCACTGGGATTTTCTTGTCTGCCTTTGCATCCTGAATTGTGCTTTTGAGCGTGTTCTTCTCCTTTTGTGTCCTTCAAGGACATGGTGACCTTACTTTTCAGAGTTTAGTTAGTTGTTAATTGCTGCCCTGAGATGTGCAGGATGTCTCTGTTTCGGCCCGTGCATCCAAAGAACACGTCAGAGCTCTTCAGTTTTCGATCTTGAAGTTGTTTATTAATTCTTATCTATAAAATTTTCTTTCTGCCCAGCCGAGGTCTGCTCAGCAGGGCAGCCACAGGCACTCTGTGTTGTCCTTTTATACTACAAACTACATATAACATATTTACACTTAATTCCCAATACCTGTCACCTATGTTAGACAGTGCACTTCTACTCTAAACCAATCCCAAAGTGCCAACATCACTGCAGAAAATGGAGAACAAGAAGAAGAGGAAGAAAGGCTGGACACGCCCAAGTCCCTCCATCTTGTCCCCAAAACCCCCATTCCAAAAATCCTAAAATTGACCTTTTCACCCTGTGATAATTTTATTACTATACAATTTAAACTTCTGTGACTTTCAGGTCCTCACACAAAGCTGGTAACTTGCTCCAGGGGTCATAATCAAACCCACTGGTGTTCTGGGCTGCCTGCCAGGGTCTCTGAGCCCCCTGGCAACTCTGGACATCCAGAGGGATGCACTGACTTCCAACACTTACTCAGTCTCTATGAAGGCTGCTTTGTGCAAATGTTCCAATGTCCACTGTCCTGCAAAAACCTCTCAACACCCTCCTGTTTCTGGCTGTCCCCAGCTGACCAACAAGATCGTGTTCGTGGTGAGCTTCGTGGGCAACCGAGGCACCTTCATCCGTGGCTACAAGGCCATGATCATGGATGTGGAATTCCTCTACCACGTGGGCTACATCGTGACCAGTGTCCTGGGGCTCTTCGTGCACGAGCTCTTCTACAGCATCCTGGTATGATAAATCCAGGAGCCTGGGGGCACAGGCAGCCTGGCTGCTGCTTTCGGAGCTGGAAGGTTCCTGTGACACCTCCCAGGGGCTGATTGATAGCGGAGAGAACAATTCCCTGTGCTCTAATCTTTGCATGGGCTGAGCTTTCTGCCTCCTGACAGCATCTATTGCTGTCTCTCTCCTGGTCCTGGGCTGTATCTCTCCTTCTAATCTGCTGTGTGCTTTATCTGGGTCAGCTGGGAGGCAACGTGAGCTGCTGAGGGCAGAGCCAGGGTACATGTGGCCTATTCTTGGCTCTCCTGCTGTGAATAAGTCACTCCATTCTTCTCTGCTTCCCTTCAGTAAGCTGGGAAACTTAAAGGCTTTGTGAGAAAAGTTAGTCAAGGTCTGCTGAGCGATCCAAGATCTCAGGATAAAAGGGGATATAGATAGGCCAGGCATTATCAAGAGAAGCACCCCGCAGCATTTCTTTGCTCCTGGGTCCTTTCAGCTGTTTGACTTGATCTACCGTGAGGAGACCTTGTTTAATGTCATCAAAAGCGTGACACGGAACGGGCGCTCCATCCTGCTGACAGCCCTGCTGGCCCTCATCCTCGTCTACCTCTTCTCCATCGTGGGCTTCCTGTTCCTGAAGGATGACTTCATCCTCGAGGTGGACCGGCTGCCGGACAGCAAAGCCAAAGGTTGGGCAGTGCTGGGGCTCGTGGGGCACTGTGGGACCCTCCACGCACGTCTCGGGGTGTGCTGGGTGGGGTTTTACACTGGTTTGGGGGTCCCAGAGGGGACAGCTTTGTGCTTGTGCTGCACAGAGCAGGGTTTGGGGTCAGTGCTGGCAGAGAAGGGGGCACAGAGAAGGGTCAGCTCTGTGGGGTCTCAACTCTGAGGAAAAGCTTCAGGGCCTACAAAAAGCAGGAGGATATGAGGCAAGCTTTTCCCAGGAAGGTTGGCATCTTCCTAGGAGCCCATGGCAGTGGTTTGCTGGGGAGAGGTGCTGCTCTCAAAGGGCTGGGGTCTCTTCCTTGCAGATGATCCCTTGGGGATGCAAAAGAACGTGGAGACCTTCATGGAGTCGTGCAGCAGTGACAAAATCAGCTGCTCTGCTGCACCCACTGCCTTGGAAGGTAAGAGAGCCCTGTGGAAATGCCAGCTGTGTGTGGCAGCGTGGATTTACCAGCCAGCTGAGGAAAATCCCAGCTTTTCCAAGGCAGAAACTCAATCTGCTTCCTGGGACGTATTGGGCAAGAGGCCTGTGAATTTTGCACTGACCCTGGCATAAAAAATGTTGGGGTGGATTGATTTAATCAGAAAGGAGGTGGGAGCTGCAGGAGCGTTTGGCTGCTGGAGGAGCTGCTGGCTGGGACATCACAACAGCAGCAGCTGCTCCTGTGTCACTGCCACTGCAGCTGTGCCACTGCCAGGCTCTGGTGCTGTGCTGTGCTCTCAGTCCTTGCCCTGCTCTCCTCCCCAGAAGCTGAGCCAGAGCAGTGGGAACGTGCCTGTGACACGCTGCTCATGTGCATCGTCACCGTCCTCAACCACGGCCTGCGCAACGGCGGCGGCGTGGGGGACATCCTGAGGAAACCCTCCAAGGACGTGAGTGGGGACAGCGCCTGGGACTTCTTTCCTCTGCCAAACCCTGCTGCAATCACTGCTGGCCCCTGTCCCTGGGAGCTGCAACACATCCAGCTCCATCTCTCACGTTCTCCTCCTCCCTGGTGCCTCAGGCACAGCTATGTCACTGGGCTGGCTGGAGCAGAGCTGTGCAAGACACCCAACTCTCCCTCTCGTCCATTACAGGAGTCCCTGTTCCCTGCTCGAGTTGTCTACGACCTCCTCTTCTTCTTCATTGTCATTATCATTGTCCTCAACCTCATCTTTGGGGTCATCATTGACACCTTTGCTGATCTGAGGAGTGAGAAACAGAAGAAGGAAGAGATCCTGAAGACCACTTGTTTTATTTGTGGTGAGCACTGGGAATACAGGAATTGCCCCAAAGTTCTTCCTCCCCTCCCAGGTTGGGGGAAGGAAAAGAATTTCAGCTGGATTCTGTTTTTTATTTATCACTGCAAAACTTGAATCTGTTCATTGAGGGGTCACTGCACTGGGAGGGGTTTAAACAAGGGCACAGCTGGAGGGAAATTCTCAGAGTTGTTCTTCACCCTGCTAATGAGGTGTTAAACTAAAACCACATTGTGGCATTCTTGTGGCTGTGCATCTCACTGCTGAGACCTTCCCTTGGCCAGCTGGGTAAAAAAGCAGCATATCACTGGAGAAATATAATAGAGAAAATGCTCTGGAATCCTTTCAGTCAGCAGTAGGCATTAAAAAAAAAGAAAACCCCAGTAAATCTTTTTCCTTTTTTCCTCTAAAGATCTTCTGGGTTTATTTTACTGTGCAGAGGCAGAGCCAGCAGGACATGGGAAGAAATTGTTCCCTGTGAGGGTGGTGGGGCCTGGGCACAGGGTGCCCAGAGAAGCTGTGGCTGCCTCATCCCTGGAAGTGTCCAAGGCCAGGTTGGGCAGGGTTTGGAACAACCTGGGATAGTGGAAGGGGGTGGAAGATCCCTTCCAACCCAAACCATTCCACGATTCTCTGATTCTGTGATTTTAAACAGAAGTCTCCTGAGCCCCCAGCTGGGTTGTTGCCCCCTGGTTTGGATGTTTATGTGCTAAATGCCAACTAATTATTAAAAGCACTTAAATGTCACCTTTGGGAGGGGATGCACTGGGCTGAATTTCCTTCCATGTGTTTGCTGCTCACTCACCTCGTCCCCATCTCCTCCCTGTCCTTCTCCACCCTTCCCTGCCTTTCCCAGGGCTGGAAAGGGACAAGTTTGACAACAAGACCGTGTCCTTTGAGGAGCACATCAAATACGAGCACAACATGTGGAACTACCTGTACTTCATCGTGCTGGTGCGGGTGAAGAACAAGACCGACTACACCGGCCCTGAGAGCTACGTGGCACAGATGATCAAGGTACAGGTGCCCTCAGGGCAGCTCCTTGGCCATCCCAACCTGCCTGCCCCGGGAACAAGGAAAAACAGCCCTGGGAAGTCCTTTTGGAAATTATTGGCTAATGGTGCAGTGCCTGAGTTTGTTCTTTGCTGGTTTTTTTCCACGTGGTCTGTTTGAGGGTTTGTCCTGTGGGTTGAAGGGTTGAACCAAGCAGGGAGTGGGGCTTCAATGGGAAGGGAGGGAAAGGAAAGCAAGCAAAGAAAAACTTCTGCACTTAAGCCCATGAACCAACCTAGAAATGGACCATGCATGGAAAAATGGCAGATTTTTGCAAAGAGTTTGTTTAATCCCCAAGCACAGGGAGGCTGCCTGTTAAACCCTATCTTCCCTCCTCCTGTCTGACCCCTCACCCCAACTGCCCTTGGTCACATTCCCAGAACAAGAACCTGGACTGGTTCCCCCGGATGCGAGCCATGTCTCTGGTCAGCAATGAAGGGGAAGGGGAGCAGAACGAGATCCGCAATCTGCAGGACAAACTCAACACCACCATGAAGCTCGTGTCCCACCTCACCTCCCAGCTGAACGAGCTGAAGGAACAGGTATGGAAATGGGAAATTCCCTGTAGGAATCCTCTGTCCTTCCCAAAATAGCTACTGAGGGCAGGGAATGGCAGAAAGGACCTGCCCAAGGCAGCACAAAGACAAGCACAGGGCTCCTGCAGCTCTTTTTTGGGGGAAATGGGGACACTTGGGACACGTGGGTTTGGGAAGTGCCTCACCAGCTCAGAGCTTGCTGGCAGAGGCTCAAAGCAGCACAGTCAGACACTTGGGAAGCACATCCAAGAGCAGGAGGGCCTGGAATTGCCTCAGCACGTCCCTGTTGGAATTGCAGATGACGGAGCAGCGGAAGCGCAGGCAGAGGATGGGGTTTGTGGATGTGCAGAACACCATGAACCACTGAGACAGCTCCTGCCACCGAGGGACTGCACCTGTGGCAGCTGAGGCTGCTCCTCCCTGGGCTCCAGGCATGGATTGTCACTGCCTGGGGACAATGGACCACATGGAAAGGGCTTCCCAGGCAGCATCTCCCTTAGAGCTTGTAAGCAATCCCAGGAGCAGGGACCGGCCGGAGCCCACACCTGGGCCCAGGTGTTTTTCCAACACCCTCGTAGGAAGATAAACCATACAGGACTTTCATTCCTCATTGCAATAACTCTTTTATTTTGCAACTGTGGAGGGTTGTATCTTTATCTCCATGTGCTCCAGCCCCCCTCAGCTGTGGGGTAAGTAGCTGTAGGGCCGCACTATTTAACTTATTCCGAGTGCCACTTGTCCCTGTGGGTATTTGCCAAGCAGCCCTCGTTATCTGCTGTGCCTGCTCCACGCTGACCCCTCTCCATTGACAGAATTCTCTCCATCCTGTGGTGCAGGAAAGAGCAGCTGAACTCAAGGAGGTGGGTTTAATTTAATTAACTTGCCAGATGAGGAGCTGAGCTTGTCCTAGTGGGAACTAAAAGTCTTTTGCCTTCTGTGGACCAAGGATCTTTGGGCAGCAGTAGTAGGAGCCTGCAGGTTTACAGGAGTTCACTGTGAAGGGGTGTCCTGTGTTTTAGTTTCATCTCTGGTGTCATGTTTTACCTTTTTTTTGTTGTTGTTTTGTTTTTTTTTTTAGTTGTTATCATTGTTACTTAAGAACTGAAGTGTAAATTGCCTTAACTAAATTAAATACAGAATCATGTTATAATAAAAACTTCAACGTGGTAAAGAAAGTCCCTTCCCTGTGCCCTCTGTGTGTTGGGGCTGTGGAACAGAACCCCAAGCAGGGCTGGCACCCAAGGTGCTCCCCAGCCTGCTGCTCCCAGCTCCAGGTGTTGCACATCCCCTGCCAAACGCTGCCATGAGGAGCCACCACCAGCACCAGCCTTGGTTCCTGGAGCTCTGGACCAGAGCCTGCTGCAGTTTTGAATTCTTTCAGTGCCTGCCAGGAAATCACTGCTGAAAGCCATAAAAAGGAGCAGCTGTTGGTGCTGTGGAGCCCTGGCACAGCTCTGCTCCAGACACTCATCCTTCCCAAGCCAGCCCCAGCTCCAAGCCCAAGAACAGACACTGATGAAAGCAGTATAGCTCTAAAAGAGAATAAAAAAGCCCATAACAGTGAAGTTGCAGAACATTTGAAATGTGTTTATGGCTCCATCTAGCAGCATGTCATTTAATCCTGCCTTCACCCTCAGCTCTGCACTAACCCACACATCCCTCTCCTCAGGTTCTGCACAGAGCTGGCTCCTCCAGCAGCAGCAGCTGATTAAAATCTCAATTAAACTCGTGCTCCACTGTCACCATGGCAAAGTCACCCTCTGTCCTCTGTCTTCTCCAAAGGAAAATAAATGTGGTGATTAAAGTTCTCCCTCCCTGGTCCCTGGGCTAACACACAAACACAAGCACAGAGAGGTTTTCACATCCTCTCTGTTCTCTTCACAAGAACATTTAAAGCTGCATCTCCTCCCTCTGGGCAGCTTCTGCTTGTTCCATTTTTTGAGATGCAAAGGGTCAGGTTTGACACCACAAAGTTCCCTTCCCTCCGTTGCTCCAGCATGGATGGATGTGTTAAGCTCTGCCCCAGATTCTCAGCAGCAAAAAAGGAGGCACTAAATATGAAGAATATAAAGGGTAGGGCTGAACAAAAATGCTGTTGCTAAGAGGAATAAGTGGTTTTATTCATCATGGCAACACACAGAGCTTCAGGGATATGTACAGTGGAGAAGCTGAGAGCTGGGCCCTCACTTCAACCCTCCTCGGGTTTCTTGGCAGAGAACTTTTCCCGCAGTCTTTTCCACGTCCCTTTTTTCCTGTCTTCCATCTGTCTCAGAATGTCTGCAAAAGGAGAAGAGAGACAGAGATGGGCCAGAAGAAGATAAGCAGGCAAGCAGAGAAATGAAACCCTCTTAAAACAGCTCTGCCTTCCATCTAATTTCCTTTCCTGACTTCTCTTCTTAATGAATTTTCATTCCAGGCCCGAGGCGAGGTTGGTTTCCCTTCCAATCAATGCAGGGAGTCTCTTATCACCAACAACTGATACTCACTTTCCACGCACTGCAATCAAAGTCAGGAACTGGAGCAGAACAAAGCAGCTCTGGCTCCCAGCTCTGCCCTTCATGAGGAATGTGGTGAGAGCATTTCTGTGTGGGGCACCTGCTCCTTTCCAGGGTCTGGTACACAAGGATTACCAGGGGAATTGGAAGATGGTGAAAGAGAAGCTGAGCTCAGTGTTGGGCTGATGTAGCAAACGTGTTCCTGCTGTCTGACCCCACAGAGCCTTTGCAAACTCTCTGTGGTTCCTGACAGTGCAAAATCCAATTGATTCCTCACCCCAAAATACTGAGTTACTCCTCAACTGAATTATTCCTGAACTTACTCCTCATCCAACACCTCCACAGAACTGCAGGCAGCCCCTTGGTGCCCTCCAGTCCCAGGGGATGAGGAGGGGTGCAAGGGAGCACCCCAAAACCCAGAATGTGCCCTTCCCCTGCCCTCTCAGCCCAAGCCCAGCAGCAGTACCTGTGGCCAGGATTGTCCTGCAATCCTCCACTGTCACCCCGGTGAAGGTGGTGTCCTTCAGGCGTGGGTACTTCCCAGGAGAGCAGCAAAAGGAAGGAGAGAGACAAAGAATTCACTTGTAGTGCATGAAAAAGGCACAAATGTCACCAGCTGGCTCAGTCTGAGAGCGTTTTAGCTGGGATTCTGTTCATCCACACCAAGAACCAGGCCTGCCCTGCTCACCCAGCAGCTGCCAAGGGTGACCACAGGCACAGCTGCACCATCCACCCCTCAGCTGTCCCTCAGGCACTCCCAGCCAAGCTGCCATCCCCAGGAATCCTGCAGCAGGTGGTGGCTGCCCCCCAAAAGAGGGGCAGAGGCCAGTGCCTCAGCTCTCACCTTGTTTTTGTAGAAGTTGGTGTGGATCCTGACCAAGCTCTCGTACATTTGGTCACAGGCCTCGGGGTCAGGGATCTGCAGGGGACACAAGTGTCACACAAGTCTGGTTTTGCATCTCCACAGCAAAATCCCTCCTCGTTCCAAGGGACAATCAGAAATCCCAGTGCACTGCTGGATACTGCCCATCTGCTGTCCTGCTCCAGCTTTTTCCCCTCCATCTCCCACCAGCTCGGCCTGCAGGAATAACAACACCTGGGATTCCCAGAATGGATCTGAAACTCTGCCCCAACAAGATCTGACAGTGAATACACAACCCCAGAGAACGTTATTGGCTGCTGCTGTGAGATCTGTGCCCCTCCTGCTGCGAGGCCACTGCTGTCACCTGCCTCATTGCAGGGAATCACCCAGGACAAGGTGCCAGGACACCTGTAGGGGGCTAAAAATAACCTGTAATTGATTAGGGAAATCAGCACAAATGACAAGGAACAGCTTGGAGGGTAACTGGATTTCTATTTCAGCTGGAAGATCCGGCTCACCCCGGTGTCTCTGCCTGGCACAGCCCCTGCTCAGCTGCTTTCCCAGTCCACAATGGTTTTTTATTGGGGTAGAATGAGCCCAGCTCACCCCAGAACTCAATGTTGGTCCATGAATGGTTAAAATAAGAGTAAAGATAACACAAACCATGCCAGGATGAAGTAGGAAGAGTAAGGAAAAGGTCTCTGCAGAAGAGAGGATACAGGGACAGCCACATCCCCCTGCAGGTGACCCCCAAGGCTCCAGCAGATCCAGCCATTAAAAGGGTGGCACAAACAGCATCCCAACCCTGGAAATCCAGCAAACCTCATTCCATGAGATGGCTAAAGAAGCCCTGTGACTCTAGTTCCCCTCTTAGAAGCTCCTCCTGGCAGCACATTCAGCCTCTCCACACACAAATTGCCACCACTGCTGCAGGCATCAATTCAGATTTCCAGGATCAGTGGCAGCTTTGGGATCTTGGAGCCAACTGGTGCAACACATTAAGCTGTCCTGAGCATATGGAAAAGCAATAAAACCCTTCCCAAACTGCCTGCTGCAGACTATTCTGGTCACCAGTACAGGATTAGGAGCCTCTAATGGCCCCTTGAGGTCTAAAGTGCATCTCTGGAACAATGTTTTTATGCTAAGAAAGGGCACATTTGCATTCTGCAGCAACACCTCCGCTCCTGGGAAGGTCTGCAGCCAAGCCAGGCAGCAGATTCCCTAATTTATTTCAGCAGCAAAGCCTAAACTCCAACAGAATTACAGCTGGAGGCGGAATTCAATTGTACAACCACTGCATTCCATCAGTGTCAGGCAGTGCTGCAGCATCCCATCATGCCAGCCTCGAGGTAAGGACATCACAGGATTAGCTGGATTCCAGCAGGGCTGAGAAACTCCCAGAGCCCTGTACCCCACTCCCACAAGCACAGCAACGGGGTTCTCCAAAGAACGTGGTGTAGAGGGTGCAAGAAGTGGGTATGAACCAGTTATCCTGAGGATAAAACAGCTGTCCTGGGTAAAAACCAGGTGTGCTGGGTACAAATTGTCCTGGTCAGAAATTGTCCTGGGCATGCACTAGGTGTCCTGGGCACCAACCAGGTGTCCTGGGTACAAATTGTCCTGGGTGCAAATTGTCCTGGGCACCAACCAGGTGCCCTGGGCACAAGCCATTTATCCTGGGCACAAACCAGGTGTCCCGGGCACCAACCATTTATCCTGGGTACAAAACCCAGTGTCCTGGGCACAAACCATTTATCCTGGGCACCAACCATTTATCCTGGGTACAAACCAGGTGTCCCGGGCACCAACCATTTATCCTGGGTACAAACCAGGTGGTCCCGGGCACAAACCCGGTGTCCTGGCTACCAATCATTTGTCCCAGGTGTAGCCCAGGTGTCCCGGGCACAGTTCGGAAAGCCCGTGCCCGGTGTTCCAAAGCCTTCTCGGGATGTGTGTCTCAAATTCTGCCGAGCCCGGCCCGGGAGCAGCCGGACTCCATCACCTCTGGAGTTCCCGTTCCCTCCCAGCTCTAATATTCCATGAAGGCCCGAGCACAGCCTCCTACAGCCCAGCGAGCCCCGGTGCAGAACCGCGTGTGAGCCCCGAACCCCGGCCCGGCCCCTCAGAGCCCCCGCCGGGCCGCTCCCCGCGCCCTCCCAGGCCAGTGCCGCGGGCGTGCCGCCCTCCCGCCCCTCACCGGAGTGTTCTCGCCCTCGCGGAAGGCCTGCGCCACCTTCTGCCGCAGGAAGGAGCCCAGGTCCCGCTGCTGCTTGGTCTCCTCCACCGGCCATTCCTCGCAGAGCCGCAGGAAGCGCCGGTACCGGCTGGCGGCCATGGCGCCGGGTCACGTGCGCCGGGGGGGTCACGTGGCGCCGCCGCCGGGTCACGTGCGGGCGCGGCTGGGCGGGAACGCCTGAGGGAGGAAAGTCCTGACGGGGGCGGCGGGTCCTGAAGTGCGTTCGGTGCCCAGAGCAGCACCTCCAGCCTTGGGGGCTCCAACACCGCCCCGTGCAGCCCCTTCCAAAGCCTCACCGTCCTTTCCGTGAGGAAATTCCAACCTGAACTCTCCTGGCTCGGCTTGAGGGTGTTTTCCCTTGTCATGTCCCTGGGGAGCAGAGCACGACCCCCTCCGGCTGCCCCCTCCTGTCAGGGCATGCTCCCATTCCCAGCCATGCTGCCATGCCCAGACAGAAGGTCCCCTTTTAATCCCCATTTTCTCCAGGCTAAGCCGCTTTCTCAGCTCCCTCAGCCCCTTTTGGGGCTCCAGACCCTTCCCAGCTCCCTCAGTCCCTCCTGATGCTCCAGCCCCTTCTGGGTTCCCTCAAGCCTCTACTGCTCCAGACCCTTCCCACTTCCTTCAGCCTCTTCTGCTCCAGACCCTTCCCGGCTCCTTCAGCCCCTCCTGATGCTCCACACCCTTCCCAGCTCCCTCAGCCCCTCCTGATGTTCCAGACTCTTCCCAGATGGTTTGAATTGAAGGAACCTTAAATTCCATCTCATTCCACCCCCTGCCATGGCAGGGACACCTTCCACTATCCCAGGTTGCTCCAAGCCCCGTCCAACCTGGCCTTGGACACTGCCAGGGATGGGGCAGCCACACTGTGCAGGTGTATGAAGGGTGAAAAGGGAGGACACATGGAGATTTTTCTAATTATTCAGCCAACAAGTTGTTTTCTGTGCAGCAATGAGGAGTGAGGTGCTGCCCAACGAGCTGTCCTGGCTGTGGTGTCACACCCAGACCCTCCTCATCCATCCCATGTCCTGATGTGCACCCTGAGCATGCTCAGGTGGCTCTGTACAAACTCATCCACAAAGCCACAAAGTCTTATCACAGACTTCTGCTGTGAGCCAGGACAATCTGTGGCTCAACCCCTATTGAGATTGAGTGTCTGTGGCTTTTTTTTTACAATTTGTGGTCACGCAATAACCCAACACTGAACAAGAGTCTTCCCAGGTGGACTCCGGGCCAACCAAAACACATAACTGGGCCAGATGTCTTAAATTTTCCAACTATAAATTGGAGCAGCTCCCCAGCTTTGTGCTGTAAATCCAAGTGAAGCGTCTCCCTTGGGATCTGGTGTTTAAACCCGTGGCAATAACATCTCTCTTAAAAGATGATGGGCTTAAACAAAGGATAAATGTACCTCAAGGATGCTGCAGGAGGGGAAAAAGAGATGGACAACGGTGGGAGTTACTTCCACAATTTTATTTCTATCCCCTCTCCCCACTAGTGGAGTTCTGTAGCTCTATTCCTTGTGCAAGGACTTCTCCTTCAGATTTCCCACACCATGCAGGAAGGAATTGTCTTTGTTCCATCATGATAATAAAATCTGTCCACAAAAGCTGTAAACATTATTTTTAGAGTCTTTTGTTACTGTCTCCTTCACACACACACACACACACACACACACACACACACACACACAGAATATTTGTATCAAAGAATTTCTGGGTGACCTTTGACATCCAGTCCCTGACTCAATCTCACACTGTTTTTTTCCTTTTTTCTTGTATTTTTTAAGCAAAAATCCCTTGATGTGAATGTTTTTTGTGGCTGATACCTGACAGAGTCATTGCATTCCCACACCTCCAGCCCCAGTGGAGCCTCTTTCATAGGAAATCCGTGGAAAATTCCCTGTCCTAACCCCACAGGGATGTTAAAGCTTGGTGAGGTGCAGCTCTTGGTCTGAACACGTGCACAGAGAATCCCGACCAGGGGCACTGGGAATGTTGGAGGGTGTTTTTCCCTCCCACCTGAGCAGGAGCAGGAAGGGAAGCTCCAAATGGAAGCTCCATCTGTTCATTCCTGCCTCAAACCCCCTCCTCCCGCTCGGCTGCGGGGCGAGCATCTCCTGGTTTATCATTAAGACTCTTCCCAAGTAATGCTTTCTTTGGCTCACAAATAAATCAAGGACAGCAGTAAAACCAGAAAGGAGAATAAATCTTCTGATGGATGGCAGAGAGAGCAGATCCTTCCAGCTCTCTGCTTTCCACGCTTCAGTTCAGTGACGGCACACGGAAAATTTTCAGCACTTCCCGACTGATCCGTGCTCGTTCCGTGCCACATCCAGCGGCCAGAGGGTCCCACACAGCCAACCCCAGGAGGGATTTTCAGGGCTATCAGTCATTAGGAAATCACAGAAATTCTCACTTCCCTTCCAACAGGCTCTGAAGGATTTTGATGAGGTTCTCCAAGCCAAAAATGTAGCCGTGGTCCGGCCCATCGTACGGGGTGGGGTTGGGGTTGCTCTTGGAGCCTTTGAAGGTGGTGTGGGCAAAGTCTATCATCCTCACATCCACCCTGGAGGGGTTCGTGCTGTGAGATTTTGGGAAGGGGAGGTGATCCACACCCTCCTTGTGCTCCTGCCCGTCGTAAATGATGAGGAGGGAGCTGGAGTAGAACCTGTAGGAGCTTTGCTTCCTGATCACGGCCAGCAGGGCCTTGAGGCGCAGGATGATGGGCTCCAGCAGGTCTGTCCTCAGCTGGTTCCCGTTGCACAGGAACTGCCGCAGGGTCTGCTGGAATCCCTCCGGAGAGAGCTTCCTCCCGTAGTATTTGTCTTTGCACAGGAAATGGCCGGTGTCTGCCTGGTAAACCTGCAAGGGAACAGAGGAATAATCCATGAAATCATCCTGAGTTGTGAGGGATTCCCGAATGATGCCTCACATGCCCTATAGCGAGCCCCACCACCATAACCAACCCTATCCCAAGACCATAACCAACAACACCCCAATTAGTCCAAGCTTCCGGATAGGGATCCGCTGCCAGTGACACTGAATAAAGATTTTAACCTTTATATTTTTCAAATCCTGTGCTGCCAAATTAGTGCCTAACTCTAAATTTCATATAACTACTTTGGTATGTAACACTTGACACTGACACACTTTGGTCAGACAAAACAATACACAAACCATTGTTCTATTTGTCCTTACTTTCTACTTTGTATATATCTGCTGACAAATCTTAAGGCTATTGCTTATCGCTAACGCAGTTCTGTTTCTGAGGTCTGCCTTTTGCAGCTTTCCCAAACCCCACTGATTTTAAGGATTCCCACATTTTACAGCCTGTGTTCGGGGTGAAAAGAGAATAAAACTGCTTCAATTCACACCAGCCAAGAACCCCTAGAGATTCCAGCTTGGTTCCAAGCGAGGAACCAAGGGGGGAACCAAGACCCAGAGGGGATGGAGGCTTTACCTGCATCCCACAGATGCGCACGCCCAGCGAGGCCGAGGTGCTCTGCTCACACTTCTTGATGTGCCGAGCTTTCTTCTCCTCTGAGGCGTCATCCCCGTGCTGCCGAGTGCCCATCTTCAGGTCCAGGATGCAGGGGTAGCTGTACTTGGACACCACGTTTTCCAGCAGGAGAAACTCTGAGCGTGACTTAAGGGAAACCCAATACTTTGAAATTCTAATTGAAAGAGGCCTTAAATCAAAGCAACTGCTGACACTCTCCAGAGCAGCTCACAACTGTAATGAGACTTTCTCAGCCAATTTCTCCGACGTGTCATTGCTATGGGCCTCTCGCTGCCAATTCCAGTTAATTTACTGTACTACAGCCCTACCAATTAAAGCCCCAACAGCTCCATTCTCCAGTGACACCGTAGCCCTGGGCTGTCACTCTGACACCTTCCCTAGGTGCTGAGCTCGCTCCGGTGGGTGGGGGAAGTTGTTAAACTCTATTACTCACATGACTGGTGGGTAATGAAGTGTAATAGGAAAATAAAAGGCGAGGCAGCTGCTAATTCCTGTATAGTTGTGTTTTTAAATGTATGCCAAGGGGATCTTTGACTTCTGCTGAGAACTCTTTATGGGAAATGTGTTTTTTTCTTTCTCTCTTATTTTTTTATTTTTTTTTTTTTACAAGATAACAGAGAATATTCCTTATTTTCCCAGAGTCTGTGCAAAGGATGGGATGCATTCCCCTGCAATAAACCCTACACTGATTCCCAGCTGTTATCTGTAGCCAGGGCTGTGCTGGAGGGGAGGGAGGAGAAAGGATACGATGGAGTTTGTTCTCGTTGTGCTTGGAGGACATGCGGTTCAGGTGCTGCCGGTGACAGTGCAGTCCCCAGGGGTTGTAGCTCTTCCTTTCTGCCTGCTTCCCATTTGCATCCTCCAAAAGGGAATCTGTGTGGTACTGCAGGTCTGTCCTCAAAAGCATCTTCCCAGGGCAGCTAGACAAAGCACACAAAGGGACACGTCAGGTTTATAAGCTCCAGAGGAGAATATTCTCTTCTTTATTTTTTTCTTTTCCTGTAGAGCCTCAAACTTGATAAGGTGGATTTTCAGGGACTCTCAAAGGAACCATATTGATCATACCCAACCTGCAGAGATCCTTTGTTACTCCATAACAGTAATTTTCAGAAAGCCAGCTATTGCTGCCTGCCAATACTTTTCTTTCATTATAATTTAAAGTGTGCTGGCTCCCTTGAAAAGCCATTCACAGCCCCAGCTGCCAGGGATCTCTATTTATCCACCTAATGGGCACAGCACAGGCAAATGGTCCAACAATGGGAATGATTCCCAATTTGGAAAGGCTGGCTCCAAGGAGGGGAGGGAGGGAAAGTGTGATGAGAAGATCTGTTCTCCTTGGGGGGTCATTCCTTGGTCTTGCTCATTCCAACTCCACCACTCCCATCACTCCAAAGGCAGCAGGGATTTTCCACCTCCAGTCCTGGGTGGCCCAGGGCTGCTCTGAACCAGTTTGGGATGAAGGATGTCCTGCAAAAACCTCTGTGAGGCAGAGGGGCTGGGAGCACTGGGTGCCTTCCTGGGAGAGCTCTTCCCTGGGATGGGGTGGGATGGGATGGGATGGGATGGGATGGGATGGGATGGGATGGGATGGGATGGGATGGGATGGGATGGGATGGGATGGGATGGGATGGGGTAGGATGGGATGGGATGGCACTGAAGCCCCTCTGTTGCCAGCAAAGGGACATTCCATGCTCAGTGACTGTTCTCCCATGGCCTCTCCTCTCCTGGAGCCTGCTGTGCTCCAAGGAATGGGGTTTAGAACAGAATTTGAGGCAGATATTTGAGCAACAACATTCCAGATCCACCTCACTCTGTCCCCACACCAGGGAAGAGCAGAACCACACACACAGGCCTTGGCTCTGCTGTTCTTCACCTTGGCTGGGTCCTTTTGCCCTAAACCCACAGCTGGCCCCCCAAACCCATCCCAAACCCATCCAAGTGGCAGATGCCAGCCAGGAGGACTGCAGGGACCCTCACCTGTCTTTGAAGGTCTTGGTGACCTGGGTGTGGCTCCACTTGCATTTGTGCCACAAGGTGACAGCGGGGTCACCCCCGGCGCTGTCCAGGCGGCCGCAGGTGTCGGGCTGGCCCAGGCCAGGGCTCGCAATCAGGGTCAGGTTGCCCAGGCTGTCCTTCTTCAGGTGCACGGACACAATGCCTGGACAGAGGGGAGAACAAAGGAGACAGAGATGAGCCCATAGAGTATCACGTAGGCCTGGTCACCACCTGGTGTTTTGGTGGCCTTTCACTGATCCCACTCTGATTTCAAGCCCAATAAAGCATCCTTAGGCTGAGACCCTGGAAAATACTCTCAGGATTTTCAAGAGCTCCCCCTCTCAAGGCTCAGTTTGAAATCTGCCTCCTCTGAACCACACATTCCTTTGTCCTTCACCCCTCCAAGCTCTGCTGTGCCCCAGGTGACCCAGAAAAGCCCCCCAGTCCAGAACAGGAGCTCCCAGTTTATTTATCACAAGGGATTTAAGTGCTTTTTAAAGCCAGCACAAGGCTGGAAACACTTTTCATTGGCAGAGGCAAAGGGAGGGTTGGGGACAAGGCATTTTCCAAGGACACCCAGCGTGCCAACTGCTTCTTTTTATTGGAGAGCCCTGGGAGCAGGGCAGGGACGTGGCCATGGGCTGGCAGTGCTGCCCACACATTGTCATGGCCACATCCTTCCCCCAGCACCAAAACCAGCACCCAGATATCCCACGGGGGGCTGGAGTGTCACCCGTCCTGTTTTTGTGCCCTCAAAGGTCCAGGACTGTGCCCAGAGGTTATTTTTTTCCACCCCGAATGCTTAAAACACCATCCTGCATTTGAACATTGCAATTTTCCCTGACTCTGACAGGAATCACAGGGCTCAAATGCCAGCCAGTCCAGCACGGATTTAGCCCGACACGAGCCCATCCCTGGCACGGGGCCGGCTGGCTGCACATCTCAAGTGACAGCGCAGGAATGGCCACGGACCGCGCTGCCGCCGCCTCTGACCTTTCTGGGAAGGGCTGATAACGCCAGCCCTGCTCCCACAGCTCTGCCACGGCTCCCTGAGCCTCCCCACGCTCCGGGGGTGTCCTCAGAGCACAGCTGCACCACGGGAAGCTTAGGTTAAATATTTAAAAAAATATATAAAAATCTTCAGTAAATTGGGCACTGCAATCGTCTGCACAGGGAGGTGGTGGAGTCACCGTGGATGTGTTTAACAAAGGCTGGATGTGGCACTCAGTGCTGTGGTTTAGGTTAGGTCATGAGCTGGACTTGGTGATCTCAAAGGTCTTTTCCAGCCTGGTTCATTCTGTGATCTGGGGCTTGGGGAGCTGCCAGCTCCCAGAGAGGACAGGGAGCAGGGACAGGGCAGTGGGACCAGCAAAAGCAGCACTGGAGAGAACCCAGCTGGGGGCATGAGGGGCTGGGCTGGATCCAGCTGTGCCCAGGGCATCCTCCCCAGCTCTGCTGGGCACGTGGGGAGGTGATCTCAGCAGTTTAACAAACAGTTCTGCTCTCCCAGGCAGAGGTGCCAAAGCAAATAAAGGTGCAAAGCCCCTTCTCTCCATTCCAAGAGCAAACACCGAGCAGAGGCTTTGCCTCCTGTGCCTCCTCAGGGGTTTCCCCGCCTGAACTGTCCCTGCAGCCCCTCCACTGGACTGGGGTGCCCATCCCTCCCCAGGTCCTGCACCCCAAAACCTTGGGTTTGGATGCTTTCCCCTCACCACAGTCACTCCTGGTCCCTTCTGCTGTACAATCAGCATTATTGTGAACAGGCTGGGTTAAACAGGCTGACTTTACACAGAAATGGGGGGAAATCTACCCAGGCTGCTCTGCCAAGGGAGCTGAGGGGCTGCAAACCTTCATTAGGGGAAAAAGGAATATTTTTAGCCCTCCTAGCCCTCTGTGGTGAGCTCAGGGAGTTCCATCTTGCTCAGGCTCCAGCATTACCTTTTCCCTGAGTCCTATTCTTTAAAAAATCCATATTTCTGAGAGCAAACAAATCTCCTCTCAGCCTGGATGACTGCTTCACATTTTCAGGGGATGTAGGCATGGGAAAAAAAAAAAAAGCCAGCGTGTCTTTCCCTAAATCAAAGCCTTTTCCATTTTAAAAAGTCACGGGGAGGCGACCAGAGCCCTCGATTGCAAACACCATAACCTTAAAAACTGTCCCAGTTCCTGCCTGCAGTCAGCAGGGCTGTGCTCATTTGCATAGTGCTGACGGGCTGGCCCCAAAAAACTTATATATAGCGTGAAAATAAGAGTTGTTAACTATCAGCCATTAATATGAAAATTAATGGGGAGATTTTCAAAGGCGAGAACCGAGCGTTAAATTGGAAGGGAATGTGATCCTCTCCCTCCTCCCAGCTGGAAATTCAGTCCTCAAAAAACCTACAGCTCAGCCTGGAAAGTGCTTTTTGTGTCCTGGGGGGATTCCACGGGGGTTTGCAGGTGTCCTGCCATGACCTGTGTGTGGCAGACAACCCCCAGAGCTCCTGCTTTGCTGCAGTGGGCAAACATCTCTGCAAAGCCTTGGGGTGCCTGTCTGTGCTGCCTTTGGTGTCACTGGCACCCCAGTGCCCCTCCTGCCAGCACCAGCCAGGAGCCAGAGGGTATTTCTGGGTGCTGTCACCACACTGGTGGCATCCAGAGGCTCTCAGGAGGTTTCACTCTGTAACTCTGCCCTCGTGGGTTTATTTTTGTGTTTACAAGCGCATTCATCTACGGCCGAGGGCGCTGGGAACCTGAGCAGAACTGGGCTGGAAAACAAGCCCAGCATCCCCTGGGAGCTCAAGTGGGACAAGGCAGAGCCTTCAAAGGGGATAAAAGTCGGTCCTGAGGTCACCAAAGTGCCTGATATGGGTGAGATCAGCAGGAAAAGCCACAGGCTTGGAATGAAGCTTGAATGATATTTGATCCCCATTGTGGAGAATGTCACCATTACACAGAATGTCACCGTTGCACAGAATGTGACCATTACATAATGGTCCCAGGGCTGTTCCCACGGCCCAGAAATAGAGATGAGGTACATGGATACGTGTAGATGGGGGATGGAGGGAGGATCATCCCCCTCATCATCCTCACAGGAAAGTGTTCCAACTCTTTAATTGCCCGGGACAGCCAGGAGAGGAATAAACCTCTGAGCCCAATGCCAGATTGGAGAATTGCTTTTTAATTACCCTCATCATAAATTCTCTGGGATTTGAAATAGGAGAAGACGCAAAGGTTTGAATAACCAGGGCACCCCTGGACTGGTTAAACTGGGACTGCTTAACAGCTTTATCAGCGAGGGCCCAGTGCTGCAGCACCAAACCCCAGCTCCTGCCACAGGAAACCACTCAGAGGAAACTTTTCTCCCTTAAGCATCTTTTTAATATTGTCTCATAAATCTGCAGAGGCCCCTGACTTTCTGGGAAAGGGAGAGATTGGGCTGGAAGCACACTGGAGCCGTGGCTGACTGAGCTCTTTGCTGTAACGCCGAAGGACCAAGAGATATTTTAAGTTTTTACGTGACAACCGAGCTTCTCGCCTCCCCCAAAAGCCAGGGTCAGGAGCTTTATGAGCAGCACAAGCCTGGCAGTAAAAGCAGAAAATACTGAAGGAATAAGAAAGAGAAGGGAGGGAGGATGTCTTTAAAAAATGCTGCTGCTCTCCCAGTGCTGCATTCCAGGGGCTGAGAGATTCAGCTGGGAAAGGGAGTCAGGGATGGGGAAAACTCAGAGGAAAACCCTGGAAAGGCCTCACTGCAGCAGCTGGGGATGCTTTTAAGGAGGGTGAGAGCTCAGTGCTCCCCTTACCTTTGTACTGAGGTGTGAACTGCCTCATGGCCAGGGGCAGGGACTCGTAGAAGCTCAGCTCCTGCGACACCAGGGGCTTGCAGATGGTGTGCTCATCGTAGGTCAGCATGCTGGTGTGGCCTCCCACCTGGTGCACGAAGGGCTGCAGGAGCACAGCAGCCCTGGGCTCGGCAGGGCTCTGACCCACCATGGTGCCAGGCACAGCCCAGGGGGCTGCAGACCCCTCAGCAGCAGCACACGGAGCTGGCAAACACAGGCTGGCACGGGCAGGGCTGGGCCAGCTGTCACCCACTCTGCTGTTCCCCCCACGCTGGCTTTTCCTCCACGCTGCCCTTTCACCAATGGAATCTGCAAAACAGAGGGAATGAAGGAATTAGAGGAGAGGGGTCACTCAGCAGCTGGGTGGGATGGGATCTGTCAGTGCCCAGGGGCTGGCACAGAGAGTCCAGGGAAGCCCAATTTTGATCTGCTGGGGACAGGAGACAGCGATCAGAAGAGCAGTGAATTAAAGCAGTGAGGATCAGGGATTAACACACTGCAGTGATGCTGTGCAACACCCCCAGTTTGTCCCCCAGGCCATGCCAGGATGGTGCCAGGCCTTCCCTTGGACATTCCCTGCACAGCAGAGCTGCTGCAAAGCCCCTGCAAGTCCCCAGGCACTCCCTTGCTCTCCAACACTTCAGGAGGGGTGAGCAACAATTCCTGCAGCTTCCAGAGAAACCTCAGTTTGGGACATTCCCTGTCACTGAACCCCTGAGCAGCAGCAGCAGCATTTCCTTCCCAGGCTGACACACACCAGGGGATGTGGATGTGTCACAGCAGCACCCACAGGGCTCACACCCAGATTTCCATCCTTCCCCCAGCAATGGATCCGTGCCTGATTCCAGCAATTCCTCCTTGATTCTGACAGCAACAAGTCTCAGCTCTAAAGCAGCAGTGTAGGAAAACCACAGAGCACATCCCTGGTGCATCCCCAGCAGCAGCACCCACCAACACCTGCTCCTTCTCCATTCCTCACAGGAAACCCATGGACAGGTCCTGGATATCAGGAATTAAATCCATTGAATCCCACAGGCACCAAGGATGGCAAAAAGGAGCTGATGTTGGTGCTGGCTTCACACCAAAGATGGACATTCCACATCCCAGACTCACGGGAATGGGAAAAAATTATGAAAATCATCATTTGAGGAGGGGTCCATGGCAGCACAGGCCCTTTCTCCTGATTGCTCCAGCTTCAGCACAGCCTGTGGGGGAGCTTTGCACCCCATTTTTGCCAGCAGAACCCCAGTGCAGGGGACAAGGATGCCTTTGCAAGATCCAGTTGTGCCAGGAAAGCCTCCAGGATGTGCTGCCAGCTGAGCAGCTCCACCCCTGCCAGCCCCAGGGGACAGATGTGACCCGGGCAGCGCTGCCACCCCTCCTTGTGCAGCACCCAGGGGTGATGGCACCTCCTGGAGGCACCTGGAGCTTCCCAGGGTGGGCAGAGCTCTGTGGGAAGGGCTTTCCCTGGAGCTGGAGCATTCCCGTCCTGCAGGAAGGAGCCAGAGCTCAGCACTTGGATCTTTCTGGGTCCTTTCCAACTCGGATATTCCGTGATGCTCAAATCTCCCCTGTTGGAATTAACCCCGAGGGAGAAGCACCTGGGGCAGGTTCCTGCTTTGTTCCCCACCTGGAGCAGTGGGATGGAGTGGGCTCAAGGCAGGGAAGAGCCACTCCCACCTCCCAACGCTGCTTTATCTCCCCCAGAGTGGGGTTTTTCCCCTCCCATTATTCCTCCTGGGAGAGGAATTCCTGCTCTACAATTACCTTTCCCCAAGGAACAAAGCCGGGCCCCCGAGCCCAGCGCTTTCCAGCGGCTCCTCGGAGCTTTCCTGGGCGTTAATAAAAGCATTTTGTTAAGTTGTGGCAATTTTTAAAGAGGATTTTCCGCCTCGGGAGCCGCAGGTTTGTTGTGGTTTGTTTTGTGTGGCTTTGCCCCCCCTTCCTTCCATCCTTAAAAAGAAGGAGAAAAGCCAACAGCAAGCGGATTTGTCATAACACCTCTTTGGAGCAGGAAACAACATGACTTAAATCCTTTCTTGCTTCTGAGACTGTCCAAGGCTCAGATTCTGCTGCCACAACCCCCTGACAGCTCTGGCAACCTTAGCATTGGGAAGGGAGCTGGGGAAAAACCATCCACAATTTGATAAAGCTCCCGAATGTTTTCTCCCAAGCAAAACTCGGAGCAGGATTTTGCAGTAGGAGAAGGAGGTTCTTTTCTGGGAGTTTCTGCTGGGAAGCAGCTCATCCATTCGGAGCAGATAAATGTTCCTGTGAACACTGAGCTCCCCTGAAACAAGACACTGGAAATAAATCACTTCCACTGGCTCAAGGTATCGCAAATGCCAGGAGATATTTACGTCACTAAAAATACACAGAATTACAGATAAATCCAGAGCCTCCAAGAAAAACCAGAATCTGTCAGCGTTTTTCCTCCAGCTAAAGGAAAAGCAGCTCAGGTGCTGCAGGTGGAGGTGAGCCAGGAAATATCAGAGAAGGAGGATATGGAGAACATTCCTCTGCATAGAGGAGAAATATTCCATTCTCCAGGAGAGGGATGGGGATTTGGAGAAACCATGGAAGGTGTCCCTGCTCCTGCCAGGGCTGGATGAGCTCTGTCCCAGTGCTGGGGACAGCGCTGCTCCCCTGGCACTGTCACCTCCCACCCTGCTCCCAGGCAGGGCCAAATGTCAAAGGAGTCTCAGTGAAACGGGCTCCAAACCGAGCCAAAGGGAACTGGGCACGTTCAATTCTCTAATCTTTGAGTGGCACCTACCCCATTCACCCCATCCCACCCCATTCACCCCATCCCATCCCATCCCATCCCATCCCATCCCATCCCATCCCACCCCAAACAGGACTCGTGTGGCCCCAGGGGAATGCACAGCCAGGCCAGAAACACCCAGGAATATTAAAATGCAAAATCCCTCTGAAAACAAGAGCTCTGGGCACAGGCCTGTGCTCTCAGTGTCACCCCTCGTGGTCACCTCCCTGCTCCTGGAGCATCCCAGAGCTCCAGAGTCGGTTCCAAGCACTGCTCTGCTGAGTCTTTGCTTCGTTAAAAGGCAAGAAAAGCAAATGGCTGAGATCTGTGTGTGCACAGCTCCCAGTGCTGGAGCTCACCTGGAGCCACAAGCAGCCCTGCATGGAGCCCCAGAGCTGGGACCTGGTGCCACCACAGACCCACCAGAGACCCAGTGCCACCACAGACAGAGTAATACCAGAGAACCCAGTGCCACCACAGACACAATGCCACCACAGACACGGTGCCACCACAGACACAATGCCACCACAGGATCCAGTGCCACCACAGACACAGTAACACCACAGAACCCAGTGCCGCCATGGACATGGTGCCACCATAGGATCTGGTGTCACCACAGGATTTGGTGCCACCACACTCTGCAGAAAAGGGCACAGGCTGCCTCACCCCCCTGCCCACTCTCTACCACCCCCAGCACCTCCCTCCCCTCCTCCCAGCCCAACACTCTCCAGCCATTCCACCATGGAGAACCGAGAGCCACCAGCTCCATGGTCACTGCAGAGATTCCCTCCAGTGCCGCCTGTCCCTGCTGCTCCCGTCCCTTGCCACCAGCCAGAACCTTCCTGCCTCCCTCCCAGGCACCTCCAAAGCCGTGCCCACCCTGCCCCATCCCTGCTGCCCTGGGATGCAGCCCGGAGCTCACCTGGGGCTGCCGGTGCCCGCCGGGGGCTGCCTGGGCCGGGCTTCTCGCTGCTTCTGCCTGCAGCTCCAGAGGGAGCAATGAGGGAACATTTGGGCATGGCCCGAGTGCGGTGGCGCTGGCAGGAGCCCGGAATGTCCAGCTGACATTCCAGGGGGCTGTGCTAGGGAGGGACAGCCTGGCTGGGACAGGGCACAGCCGCGTGTGAGGGGAAGGGAACAGAACGAGAGGAGCCGGCTGCCTTGGGAAATCGGCTCTCCAGGAAAACAACCACGGAGTTGTTTGTGTCCATCTGTTTTCCACGGAATCCCTCCCTCAGCTCGGGTTTGTCACCTCCCTGCAGAGTGAGCTGACACTGGGAGAGGGATGGAGCTTCCCAGAGCTCCCAAAACACCCAGGGAGATGCAGGAGAGGCACAGGGGTGACAGGGGCTGGGGGACACCAAACCCCCTCTGTGGCAAAGGAAGGGTGTGGGCAAAAGGAGGGGAAGGCTGGGGCTTGCCCAAAGCTGGGCAGGAGGTGAGTGTGGATCCGGAGCTCCAGCCCTGCCAGCGGGAAAAGGGACACGTCAGAGCTGGGAGCCGCGATGGGAATGGAAAAGTCCCAGGGAGCTTCCTGCCAGGGCCACACTGTCCCTGCTGCCATCCTCAAGGACAGCCTGTCCCCCCTGTCCTGTACAGCGAGTGCCAGGGCTCCTGCCAGCCCCTGCACCCCATAAAAACGGGATCCCGGTGCTTTTTAGGGCATCACAAGGAACAGCCAGCCTGGGCAGCACCCAGGACAAGCAGGGGACAGTGCCCACTCTGACCCCCTGGCCCCAGCAGGAACTTGGGGACTTCAGCACAGCCATGCCCAGCCCTGGGGCTCCCGTGGGGGAAATGCTGGGGAGGAAAACCCCACAGCTGGGATAAGGATTGGAGGGTGTGGAAATCCCCACTAAGTGGAGGGGAGAAAGCAGCTCAGGAGGAGCAGAGGGATCAAACAAGGATGAAAGAAAGACCCAGATTCCCCAGGCCTGGCCTTCCCAGCTCCCCTGATCTTTCCAGGAGAACTGGCCCCGTGCCCTGACTCCGTGCCCATCAATAAGGTGCAGCATCAGCTGTCGTGTCAGCAGCAGGAAAAACATCCCGTGGGAAGGGCTTTAAATGGAAGCAGGAAAGGAAAAGATGAAGAGCTGGGCTCGTTTCAGAGCCCTCGTTGGGCCACGTTTGCCTCCCTGACAGGGAGGGGGTGCAGCAGCTCCAGTGGATGAGTTATTTATGGAAATGTGCTTCATTAGAGAAATTTACTTTGCAACAAAGCGGGAAAGGGCCCTGAGCAGCTCTGCTTGGCAGTGGGGCTGGGAGGGCAGCAGGGCAGGGGGCAGAACCTGCTTTTCCCAGGAAAACTGCCAGAATTCCAGTCCAGTCTGCCATGGAATGGGGCTGCTCCAGCCTGGAGAGAGGAGATGGAGCAGGGGACACGGTGGGGGTGACAGCCACAGCCCCTGGCACAGGGAACGGCTCCAACAGCACCATTTCCTAACCTGGAACACATTCCAGCTGTAACTTAGCAACCTCACCTGGGTGAGAGCATCCCACCAGGCACGTGGGGCCTGAGGAGAACCAACCTTGCACTGATTCCCTCCCTTTTGTTCCCAAATCTCAGCAACAGCTGCAGGCAGAGAGGAGGCAGCTCCTGCTGGCCATGGAGCCACCCCCTTCCTGTGCCACTGGAAAAGCCCTTTGTCACCCAGAGCCACAGGATGAGATGAATTCACCCAAACTGAGTCACCCCTTTCCACAGAAGTCACACAATGGGGAACAACTCCTGCCACACCCCAGAGCCTGGGAGAAGCTGCAAATCCACCTGATCCAAGCAAAAGCACTTGGGCCAGTCTGTGATGTCTCAGCACAAATAAAAGTAGTAAATGATTGGTAATAAATTTATTTTTGATATTGATTTTTTACAGAGCTAAATGGAACATAGAAACAGCACCAAGCCATTGAAGTTTGTTCTACAAAACCAGGTTTAATACAAAAAGGATGACAGCAATGCCTGACTCTGCGCTTCTGGACGGTTAAAAAAGCTCCCCCAAATCCCACCAAGAGTTTAAAAAGGTTTAAGAACAGAGGCACCGGTGTTTGAGAGAATTTCTCTGGCAGCAGTGATCTTTATGCATGTGGGAACAATCAAAGTTACCGTTATTCCCAATTTATTGCAGTGCAAGGGGCTGGTCCTTGCCTAGGAGAGCTGTTGAGTCTCCTGCCCAAACACCCACAGCCAAAAATGTGGGGTAAGAGCCCCCTCCATGCAGGATATTCCCCATTTAATGGGAAAGATCTGGTTTTGCTCCTGGAGAGCTCAGCTCCACCCACGTGGGGAGAGGTGCAGGCTGTGCCAGCTGAGCAGGCACAAGGAACACACCTGGAGTGGCATCACCTGCCCAGGGCTGTGCCCTCAGCCAGCCCAGAGCCCGGGACAGGAGCAATCTGAGCATCCAGCCCCAGGATGTCCTCAAGAGAGCAACCCCCAGGGGCCACAGGGCTCAAATCCCTGCTGGCTTCACTCTGCACCTCCTCCTGCCCGGGGCCAGCAAAGATTTGGGTCCTGCAGCCTCAGGAGCTGCTGCAGAGCCCTGGAAGAGCAGAGCAGCAGCTCCTCTGCCGAGCCTGAACTGCCACACTCTGGTGCCATTGCCTGGGAAACAAACGTTCCTTCAGTGGACAGAAAGAGAAGCTGAAGTAACCAAGTGATTACAGACACGAGCTACGATGCAGCAGGGCTGGGACAGAGCCAGGCTGCTCCTGGGACCCACAGGGGGCTGCAGGGACAGCGACAATCCCAGAGCTGGCACCTCCCTGCTCTGACACAAACACAGACACTGCAGCTGCCCAGCTCAAACGTGAGCCCTGAGCCCTCAGAGCCTCCCAAAGCTGCTCTGGAACAGCCACGGAGCACTCCTGGGCTGCAGCCACAGGAAAGCGCCTTTAGAAGCTCCCTCTATCCTTTATTTTCCACCCAAATTCCCACCCCACACCCCCAAAGAATAAAAAAGCACACAGACTGCAGACTTAAAAGTGTAACACGGTCACAAACTCTCCTCCACCACCCCCAGCCCAGCCCAAACCACCAAGGCACGTCAGGCTCCCCCCTCTCTCCAGGCCCATTTCACCCAATTCCCCTTCTCCCAGTTTTGGATGGATGAAGCCAACACAAAACAATTTCCTTGCTGGGAAGCAGCAAGTGCTTCCTCATTGTCTCTGCACTGATAAAAACAAACGCAAACAAAGACATGCCTGCAACTGCCACCCTAATGTTTCCATGGGAAATGTTCTCTTTCAGCACATTCCCTGATGGACTCTGCCACCAGTTGGCCTTTGCAGAATTGAGGTCAAATTTTGCACCCCCAGCCCTCGAGAGAGGAGTGCAGCTATTCTTTGTAGGTTGTTGTTTGCCTGCCATGGGAGCCAGGTCTCTGTGGAAGGCTCACTTTGGTGCAATCCCAGCTTCCCACCAGCTCAATCCCATCTTCTTTCCAAGCCAGTATTGCCCTGAACGTGTTTGTTTGGAGAGTTCCAGCAGTGAGAGCAAACAGAGCCTGGGCCAGGCCCTGCTCCTCCCACCACCAGCGAGGGCCCTGAGGCCTGCACAGGGTCCATGTCCCACCCTGCTGCTGCTCCTCCTGCTGCCCTCAGTGCTCAGAATCCGACAGGTACGAGGGCTGAGTCCATCTCCACACCAGCATGTCCTCCCCTGCCACCCTGTGTGACTCTGTCTGGATCCGGGACTCGTTGGAGGCCAGGAAATCCACGGCTCTCTCCCACACCCGCTTCATCTTCTTTCTGCAAGGAACAGCAAGAAAATAAATGAGAATCCTGAGCTGGTTGTGCTTCTGTGCCTGCAGCAACTGGTCCTGTGGATTTGGCTGCCTGCTGTTCCCTGTGCAGGCAGAAAAGGGCATCAAACAAACCCTGGTTTAGAGATTTCAGACCAGGGCATGGCCACACAAATCCTGCCTGGGGGGAAGATGAGAGGCTCTGTCAGTGCCCTGAATTTCTGCCTCAATTTGCGCTGCAAAGGGACTCGATGAGCAAATCACCCTCCCCTGTCCCGCACACAGAGATCTCAGCCAGGGGGACACCCTGATGTTCACCCCAGCTTTAGAGCCAGCTGTCCTGAGCATCTCACACCAGGGATGGCTCAAACAGCTGCAGTCATCCCTTGTAGGAACAGGAATCCTGTTTCTGGTACAGAGGGAGGATGTTTAACACTTCACAGGAGGACAAAGCAGCTCCATTTAACCAAAACACAAGAAATAACAGAATGCAGAAATGGAGCAAAGCATGAGGATCCAGCCCTGCAGCCCCACCACCCACAAAGCAATGAGCTCAACCACAACTCCTGTCTGAGACAGCCCCAAACCCAACCTGAGAAAACACCAAACCAAATCATTTCACTCCAACTCCCTTCCCAGCTGTGTAACTCAAACTGGCCCCTTTCCAGGCACACAATCACTGCAGTGGAGCCCAAATATCCTGTTCAGCTCATGAGAATTGCTCTGGTCTGGAGAGCCAGGCAGGATGGCTGGGAAAGGAGACAGCACCAGATACCCAGCAGATGAAGCAGAGGACAGCTGAAGCTCCAGGTCCAAGCAAACCAAACCCAGGTACTGCTGGACAGAGCAAGGAAATGCATCTGTGGCACTGCACAGGTGACAACCCACCTGTGGCACTGCACCCAGTACCCACCTGGGGCTGGCACACTGATCTGCACCAGGAGCAGGCACAGCCTGAGCTGTGCCCAAGCCTTTCCCAACCCAAAGGCTCCAGCAGCTGCAGGGATTGATTTTGGAGCTGTGCTGAGTCCCACCCTGCTGCCTCCAGCCCTCCTGAGTGCCCAGGGCAGCTCACCTGCTCTGAGGAGGGATCAGGCTGTCCCGCACGTGGAAGATGCCGACGTAGGGGTAACGCTCCAAATTCCGCTCCCACTCCTTGTAGTGGTCCTGGACAACAGCTGGGGGACAGGAGGACACAGCAGTGAGGGCTCAGCCCTGCAGGAGCACAGCAGGGCTCCCTGTGCTCCCACAGCTCCTACCTATGATCTTCTTCACCATCTCATACATGGCTTGTTCCTCCTCCTCCATCTTGCGCCAGCGATAGCGGAGGTAGAGCAGGATGCCCCAAAGGGTTATCAGACCTAGGAGAATAAAACCAAAGGGATTCAGGAACTGGCAGCTGTGTGCCTGCTGGATGCAGTTTTAGTTCTCACACCGTGACCCAGGCTTGCTTGGAACTGAATCCCAGTGATTCCTTTTGCTCCCCAGAGCAGCTGCACCCCAAAAGCCCCTTGGTGCTGCCCCCCTGGAGCACAGGAGCACCTGTGGCTGTGGGACGAGGTGGTGGCAAAGCCTCAGCACGGAGCTGCCCTCAGGAAAGAAACCTCAGCACAACCACAGGGCCCCAGGTCTGTAAATGCCAGAGGAGGCTTTGCCAGAGGCCTCCCCTACAAGGATCACTCTGGAAGACTGTCAGGTTTGGAGAGCTGCTGGATAGGCAAATAAAGCCTGGTGCTCCAGTGGCAGCCCAAAATTCAAGAGATGTGTATGGAAGGTTTAGCACTTACAATGCCCCCAGTAGGACTTGAGTGTCTGCAATAAACAGAACTGTCCCTTGTCACCCCCTCCCTGTCAGGTTGGATTAGAAACTCCTGCAGTCACACAGCTCTCGTTATCACCTCGCTGGGTAAAACCCCTGTCTCAGCTGAGGCGTGACAGACTATTCCAATAAAACCTCCAACCCTGAAATGCTACAAGTCATTATTAAAGAGGCTGGAGGACTTGGGAGCTTAGAGCAAGGAAAAAAAGAAAAACTGACTCCTTAAGGTAAGTTAACACACTTATTCTGCAGCCCATAATAATGGGCACTTGAGGAATACCCAGAGAGCTCATCAGCTGCCTAATTTAAAGCAACTTTTAAGCACTCACAGCACAAGAGGAGGGCTGTGGGTCTCCTGTGCTGCCAGAACAAAGGTTAATTAGACATTAACTCATCAGCAGATTTATTCCACCTCTGTTAGGTGTTTCCTATGGCTGAGCAATGTGTGATGAAAGAGCTTCATCCCTGCAGCTGAGCCCCAAGGGCCACTTACACCAGAAGAACAGGAACAGGTTCATGATGGCCGTGACCACGGCCCGGCGGAAGCGGCAGCCCAGCCCCATCTGGGGACGAGCAGATTCCAGGCAGAACACTTCCTCCACGCTGGAAACAGGCTCTGACAGGTCCCTGCCTTTCAACCTGATGGCAAGAGGAAGAAAATCTCATTGAAGAGAGCAGGCTGCAACTGCAGTCTTTAATCAAGGAGAACAAGCAGGCTGCGGATGCAGCTGCTGGCAGGAAATGCCCCCACACCCGGGCACAGCCTCCTGCCACAACATTTGGGGAGTGGTGCTTAGCCAGGGATGGATGTAGCTCCAGGATGGATGTGGCTCCATCCTGCAGCTCCCACTGGCACGCTGAGTATCCCTGCACTGCCTCTCTGACAGCCCCTCTCAGCGTGCACAAGATTGAACTCAAAATTGGATTCCCACCTCCCAGCACAGAGATGGAAACGTTCCCTGAGTCAGAGCCACTGCTCAGCCCCAGCAGTGGGAGCAGGAGCAGCTCCAAGAGTGGCAGAGCACCAGCACAGAGCCCTGCAGAGCCCTCAGCTCCCTCCCTGCAGCTCTGCTGCTCCCAAGGCAGGCTCACTCCACAGAGCCATTCCCAGAGCACACAGGCACCCAGGGGTGCAAGGGACAGCCAGCAGATCCAGGGGAATGCAACAAAGGGCACTGCATTTTTTAAGCTCCTAATTATGAACAGCCCATTAGACAAAGAGGTTTGCTAATTTACAGGTGCTCAGCTCAGGAACTGCAGAGAGCTTGGCTGGTTCTGGGTTCTGCAGGAGCTGCACACACACGATTGTGTCCCACCCCCTGCTATTATTTACAACCCAAATTCCACGGAAATATTTAAAACATGCAGCAGAATCAGCCAGTGCAAAGCTCATTTTCAGTCCTGCATCTCAGACTAGCAACTAAAAAATAATCTCATGTAGGTTAAAAATGCCAGGGGCAGGGTTTTGGGGATGCTGCCACGCTGGATCCAGGGAAGCAGAGCTGTTTGGGGACCAGCCAGCAGAGCTGCTCATTAACAAAATAAAAAGTGGGAGGATATTGTATCCCACAGCTTCTGACTGGAAATGTGCTGGAGTATAAAAACACAAAATTTGAAAACTCTGCATCCCAGCCCACCTACAAATGCAGCCCTGCCCCTAAGGAAGCCGAGCCCCGTCCTGGGAATTTGCACAGCCCAGGAATCAAAGCAGCAGATGCTCTCTGATCCGTGGATCACAGCAGCAGCTGCAGGAATATTTAAGAGCAAATGGAGCAGTGGGAATTCCAGCAAGCTTGCCCACCAACCCCAGCACCACAACTGCTGCAATTCACTTAATCACAGACACATTTAGCAACGTGCAAATGCAAACAACTGTTATGGCTTTAGAGCAGACTGGAGGCAGCCCACGCTCCCCAGAGGAAGGTGATGATGGCTGCTCACTCTGGCAAAAGTGACCTCGTGGGCAGGTTAAGGAAGAGCTGTGGGCACAGGACCATGGGGAGGACACCAGGAGCACTCCACAGGAGGCACAGCACAACCCCTGATGGCCACAAGCAGCCCTGAGCTCCCACCTGCATCTCACCTGTGTCGCACAGCCTGGGCTGGAATGGGACTGCTGGAGGGAGCCCAGATCCCACCCTGCTGCAGGGCTGTGCCCTTCCTTTGGAAGTTTGCCCAGCAAGCTCAGCCACAGCCAATCCCAGCCCCCCCTGCTGCAGCCCAACGAGCTCTGGGAGCTGAAGGGCACCACTGACCCTGCCAAATTCCACCCCAGATGCCCAACTTTGACACAGTGGGCTCCTGCCACCCAATTCCCAAATCCCTGCTGTTGTTCAGTATCAGCAGATCCCAAATTTTGACACAGGGGGTTTCTGCTCACCAAATTCCCAAATCCTTGTTGCTGTTCAGGATCCAGTGCAGGGCAGCTTCAAACTTCTGTGAGGAGCTGCCAGTTACATTCTGTGCCAAGGAAGCCATAAGCAGATTAGCCTTCCATTCATTTAAAATACTGACCAACACGATTTCATTACAACAGTGGGAGAATTCACTCCATAGGGGCTGAACCCAGGTTCATTCTTATCAGGATTCTGCAAACTGGAGGGAGGAGAACTAAGCCTGAAGATCTGCCTGGCCTGAAGTCTTCTGACTGGGGAGATGATGCATGAAGCACTCAGTGAAATAACACCATCCCAGACTGTTAGGGCTAACCACTAAATACAACATAATCTTACTGACAGGTTACCAGGAAAGAAATGGAATGCTGGATCAGAGCAGTCTGTCTCCTGACACTCTGCAGTAGAGAAAAATCCTTCTTCTGCCCAGCCCTCAATCCAGGGAAATTTCTGCTTGCACAAGACTGATGGCTCCAGTGAAACAACAAACCATTAAGATTTACAGGGGGTGAAATCAGAGATGGAGGAGAAAATGATTTTCAAAAGAACTGCTGAGAACAGGACTGGCCAAAGGGGAAGTGAGAGATATGGGAGAGAATCAAAGCAGGATGAGGAAGCAAAATGGATGGTGAATTGTTTTAGTGTCTATTATTTATTGCTTTATAGGAGACTAAGCACTGGGTTGTAACAAAGCTGCTCAGAGCCCACTCACCAGCACGTGATCCTTCACCTCACTAACCCAAATGCATTTGCTTTTTAGGTTCTCAGGGTTTCCACATTCAAAATTACCTGGTAAGAAAAGTCAAATAAAAAAATCATGTTTGTAAAAAAAGCTCTGAAAGTACACCAAGAAATGCTCTCCTTTCCTATCAGCCCCAGCCCTGAGCAAAATCATTCCAGGATGAGATTTATATTGCAGGCAGATCAGATGACTATTAATAAAATGCTCAGCCACTGCACTGAGGTTGGATAAGGGCAATCAAACCTCTCACTTCAGAGCTGCTGCTGGATAAGGGCAATCAAAGCTGACACTTCAGAGCTGCTGAACACACAATGAGGGGGAAAGTATTGCTCCTGCCCCTTGCAGAGCACAGAAACCACTGCTGCCACCAGGTATCAGGTGTGGAGCTAATGATCAGTGTTCAAAATGCCTCCAAGGAGCTGAAATCACAGCTCTGCCTCCAACCCAGGCACAGAAATGCTGGCAAGGCACTAAATCCTCTAAATCTTGCCTCACCAAGTTGACTAAACAAATGTGCTAAGTAAATCTGGTGGAAATCCGAAGTCAGATTTGAAAAGATTTAGGAATTCTGTGCAGCTTCAGTATCCAAAGGTTTCAGCCTTGAGGTCTGAAATGCAGAAAATGGAACTGAAGCCCTTTTACTGATTACACTGCTGTGAATCTTGCTGAAAGTCTCTGCTCATACACTGGATTTCCAGCAGCCTACTCCATCCCAAATACCAGTGATGGGCTGGATTTACTCCTGGAGTAGGGACTGTGCTGGGTCAGCTCCTCAGAGAGCCTGTCCCACTCTGTGGTGAGGAACAGGAGAGGCACTCACACATCTGCCGCCACATTTCAGCAGAAATGACAATTTCTTAGGACACTTCATGTGTAAGAACACATCAGTTTACACTCCTGCCTCTATCCTGAAGACAATAAATTTTCAAGCTGTTGGTAGAACAGAATAACAAACCCAACCAATCCCACCTGAAACTCCCAACACTTCAAGCACAAACAAGGCCCACTCACGCAGGCAGGGCGACAGGAGTGCATCAGCCAAGCACCACTCAGAACAAAAATAAACCCACCTTCCCTGTTTTCCTATCCCCTGCCTGCCTCAGCAGTCCTCAAAGGGAACTGCCTGTTCCATAAACCCCTCCAGAGTGGCACAGGAGCGAGCAGGGGCTGGCAGAGGCAGCTCCTGCAGGCTCAGCAGGGTGGGGATGTGCTGGCACTCACCTGCCTGCACGGACAGGTAACTGTAGAGCTCGTGCAGCATGGCCATCACCACGTCCTTGTGCTTGGCCTGGCAGAACTGCAGGGCACAGATAGGGACACACGTCAGCAGGGCCGTGGGGACCATGGGAGTGCAGCTCAAACACCAGACAGAACCACAGCACTGCAGGCTGGCTCAGTCCTGCTCCACAGCTCCAGGCACATCTCCTGAGCAGGAGCATCTCCTGAGCATCTCATGTGCCAGGCACAAGTGACCCTGAGCATCTTCAGGGTGAGTTTTGAGGTTCCTTCCAGCCCAAACCAGCCTGGGGTTCTGTGAGGTGCCACCAACCCACAGCCCAGCCTGCAGCACCAGCCTCAGACCCACCACAGACGGATCCATCACCTCCAGAACTTCCCAGCACACAGAACTCAGAATCCAACACAAAACCTTCTCCCTCCTAAAGTCTGCGTTGGAAGGGACCTTTAAAGCTCACCCAGTTCCACCCCTGACACCTTCCACTATCCCAGGCTGCTCCAAGCCCTGTCCAGCCTGGCCTTGGACACTTCCAGGGATGGGGCAGCCACAGCTGCTCTGGGAATTCCATCCCAGCCCCTCCCCACCCTCCCAGGGAAGGATTTATTCCCAATATCCCATCCAAACCAGCACAGGGAATCCTGGAATGGTTTGGGTTGGAAAGGATTCTGCCATTATCCCAGGCTGCCACTTTATCCAACCTGGCCTTGGGCACCTCCAGGATGGGGCAGCCCCAGCTTTTCCAAAATTCCATCCTGACAGAGGGAGCAGGGCTGTGCAGGCATTCCCCAGTGGAGCCCAGGGAATTAGCTGATTAAATCTTGCACTGTTAAAGCTGAAAACAGCTTTATTGCAAACCAATAACACTGCTGGTACAACTGTTCAAAAAGAAATTGATTCACGTAATTGGGAATTTAAATTTTTATCTTTCAGAGTCTCATACACACTCCTAACTTCATCTGGCCCATTAATTTCAACTCATCAAGTCCCAATTTTTCTGTAAAACGACAGAACTAATCATTTTACAGTGATACTGTTATGGGTGGAACAGACTACCTGGAATAATCACTGTTCTGTGAGAGCTCACAAGATTGAGAATAAATAAATAAATGCTTACATCATCCGTTCTTTTGTCACAATCCACAGGCAAGAGATTAACTAGGAGAGAAAAGAGGGTGAGTTAGCTGGCTGCAAACAAGAGCTTTGATCAAGAAAATAATTATCTTTTTAAAAGCAGGCTCAACTCAAAGCCTGGTTGTGCTATTGTTCATCTCCCCCTGGCAGCACGTGGAGATGCAAAGAGCCCCTCCAGGAGCTGCTCTGGGAGGAAAAACACACCAAGGATGGAGCTGATGAATGTGTTCAGCTGGGGAGTGAAAACTGGGGCTGGATGCTTTAACAGCTCCTGTTAGAGAAGCTTCACGCTGATCTTTACACTCCAGTGCTGCCTCTTGCTGCCCACCAGGGTCACCTGAAATATCCCAGCACAGCCAGGGAGGGAAATGAACCCCCCTGGAGGGCTGATTGCAGCTCTGGGCTCTGCAGGGCTTGAACAGCTCCTGGCACCTGTGGCACAACCCAAACCTGGGCACCACTCCTGCCTCCAGAGCTCCTGTCACAGCTGCAACGGGCAATCCAGTGACAATGGGCAGCTTTATCCTGGCTTTGGGCATGCAGCAGCTTTCCCAGCCCACACCAAGGGCACTGTGTGCCCAGGGTCAGGACCAGCACCTTCCCAAAACAGCCCCCAAACCCTTCTTTGTTCAGCTCAAAGCCTGAAATATCCCCATTTCCAACTGTTCCAGCTGGGGAAACCCCTTTCATTTCTCACAGAAGAGAGAGAGACACACTCTGCCACACCTGAAATGCTGAATTGATCTGCTGCATTTCCCCCTTGGACAGAATAAAGGGCTGTGCTGGCAAAGGGAACATCAAAAACACAGCCCAGGTACTACACAGGCCTCGTGTGACACCATAAAATCCATCCTTGGCCCAGCAGGAATGGCACTCCACATAAACCCCATGGCTCTGAGGGACTGAAGGCCAAACTCGTTTGGAAAAACCAAACTTTTGATTTGCTTCCCATGACTAACAAGGTTCCCCGCAGGAAAGGGAAGATGGGAAAAGGGAGAGAAACAGAGATGTCAGGTTTTGGCAATGAGAATGATAAATGTGATGGGGATGGAAGCGATAAAGGCAAAGTAGTAAGACAGGTGAGGAATAAAGTTTAAACGAGAATTAAACCAGTGCACGTACACCTCTCCTCTCTCCCGTCCAGCCAGCCTGACCCAGCCATCTTCACCACGAGGATGCCCAGAAAAATCAGCAGCAGCACCAAGCTGGCGAAGCAGAGGAACTGGGACAGGTAATACTCCAGGCCTTTCCCCTTTCCCTCGGGCTGGGGCCGGGGCGCTGAGCGCAGCAGGGCTGTCCGTGCGGTCACTCCGTGCCCCCCATCGCCGGCTGCCCGCCACGGGAAGCGCCGGATCAGCCCCCCAGCCCGGCTGCCCGCATCCCGCTCTGCCTCCTTCCCAACGCTGGCAGCCAGGTCCTCCTTCCCTCTCCTGAACAGGCTGCTGAACCTGCCTGGGGCCGCCGAGGAGCCCCACTGCGTGCTGGGGGTCACCTCGCTCTCCCGTCTCCACCAGCTGTTGGAGGAGAGCCCCCTCCTCTCGCCCGCAGTGTCCCAGGCAGTGCGGGAGCTCTGCGCCCCAATTCCGCCTCCCGACGTCCCCCAGTAGCTCCTGGGTTTCTCCTCACTGGGAAGGGGTTTGGAGCCTGCCGAGGAGCCAATTCCCCCTCCCGATGTCCCCCAGTGGCTCCTGGGTTTCTCCTCGCTGGGAAGGGGCTTGGAGCTCGCTGAGGAGCCCCAGTAGGGTGTGGAGCTCAGCCCCCCAAACCCATCCAAGCCCGAGCCCGCCCGGCTGCCGAGCCCCCCGCTCCTCTCTGCCGAGGGGCTCCACTGGGACGTGGAGTTTGAGCCCCGGATCCTGTCCAGGGTGGGTCTCAGGCCACTGCCGAGCCCCCCGCTCCTCTCTGCCGAGGGGCTCCACTGGGACGTGGAGTACGAGCCCCGGATCCTGTCCAGGGTGGGTCCATCGAGGGTGGTCCCCAGCCCCTGGCTGAGCCCCCGGCCGTGCTCTGCGACATCTCTGGATGTGTCCCAGTGGGACGCAGAGCTCAGCGCCCCGGCCCTGTCCACCCCCAGGCCCCCGCTCCTCTCTATGGACGTGTCCCACTGCGAGGGGGAGCTGAACCCCCCGTGCCCGGCCAGGGATGCCCCCAGCCCACCGCCACCTCTCTCCACAGTCGTCCCCCATTGCTCCGAAGGGCTCAGCCTCCCCAGGCTGTCCCGGGAGGAGCCGCCCTCAACCCTGATGCCTCCGGCCCGGCCCGGCGGGGACCCCCGCGGGTCCCCCCAGGATTGCCCGCCGCTCTCCCCAGACGTCCCCCAGCGGGACGCGGGCGGCCGCCCCACTTCCTCCTCCTCGTCCTCCTCCTCGTCCTCCTCCTCACTCTCACGGGCAGCCGCGCCGGTGAAGCCGGAGCGCTGCCGCGAGGGCGAGGCCTGCGGCGGCCCTGCGGAGGAGCGGCCCGGGCTGGGCGGCGCGGTGCGGCCGCTGCGCCGGGCCGCCGCCACCTCCGCCCGCAGGCAGCCCAGCTTCTTGATGTAGACCTTGCGGGTGGTGGCGGTGATGGGCCCCGGGCGATAGCCGAGCGCCAGCAGCTCCTTGCGGAGCTCCGCGTCCGTCAGCTCCGCCATGGCCACGCCAGGCCCCGCCGGAAGCGCCCCGCGGGCGGGAAGCGACGCCGCCATCTTGGGAGGGGCCCCTGGCGCCGCCATGTTGGGAAGGGCACGGGGCTTGTGGGGAAAGGGCGCGGGGGCGGGCGCCATGTTGGGAAGGTCAAGGGGGTGCGGGCTTCGTGTCCTGGGGGAGTCGCAGCTCTCCCTCCGCGCCGCTCCCTCAGGACCGGGAAAATGCGGGAGAAATGGGGAAAGCTAAAGGCGAAAGCTGCCTCATCTGCGCGACGAGCCGGTGTCGGTGATGGGTTGTCCCCCATCACTGTGTGGAGCAGCTCCCGCCTCGCTCACACTGATGTTCTGACATTTTTAGGGCCATTCTCCCAAAAAATGTCCCTTTCCCAATCACCTATCACCCCCACACGCGTTTCCATCATCGCTGCCCAGTTGCTGAGCTCTGCCAGAACCTCAGGCAGGACCAGGATCCAGATCCATGAAATATTTCCTGGGAAGGGGGGTTCCTCTACACCCCACACCTAAAACAGCAAACCCAAGCGTTGACTTGTAAATTTATTTTGGCACAGCTGTGATGAACAGTAATTGCTTTTTCCTGCTGCCGCCGCTAAAGAAAGCGATGAAAGCGGCTGAAATACGGTGGCGTCATGTTGGAATTTAATTAAAGGTAATGGAGCAGCGGTGCTGAAGGTGCTGAGGGCTGGCTGTGTGCCACGGCAGGTGATGGATGTGTGACACTGGGGTGGGGGACATGCCGTGATCCCTCAGGAATGGCACCTGTGGGGAGAGGGAGGCTCCAGAGGAGCGTGAAGCTGAAAGAGCTGAGCTGTGCCTTCCTGACATGAATCAGAATTCCAGAGTCAGTGAGGCTGGGAAATCTCTCTTAACACCATCGATTGATCCCTACCTGAGTGCCACATCCAGATTTCCTCAGACACCCCAAGGATGGGGTCTCCAAACCTCCCTGAGCAGCCCCTTGCAATGCTAACAACCCTTCCCATGGAGAAATTCCTCCTGATGTCCAACCTGACCCTCCTCTGGCACTGCATGAGGATCTATCCTCTTGTCCTGTCACTAATCCTTCTTTCAGGAACCCTCTTCCTTAGCAGGTCCCCAAAGCTCACCTCGCTCTTCCCAATTTATCCAAGAAAGCAGCAGCAAGATGCTGAGATTTGTTTGTCAGGTTGGCAACAGCAAATACATCCTCAGTAGAGGCCAGGGAGCCCATTAAAAGAGCAAACTCAGCTGTGCTGGGAAGTGTGAATGCGCTAAGCTGAGCTTCCTCAGTGCTCCTCTGCCAGCTCATGATGTGGAGAGGGGTCTAATGTAAATAAAAAATTCCAATTTGCTCCTATCACACAGATCCTGTGAGCTCACAGCTCTCACTTTGCAGAAGCTCTGCCTGGGCATGCAGCTGCGCGCTGGCTGAGCTGGTGCAAACCTGGGAATTGCATGAACTCACCTTTTTCTGAAGAAAACAGCAACAAAAGCCCAAACCCATCCTTTCAACTTGTGATTCTGCCCATCATGGGAATTACCCCAGACCCAGCAGCCTCATTGCACAATCTTTAGAAGGAAAGACATGGGATTGGTGTTGGACAGCTGGAGGATGGGGGAAAAGCTGTGATTCCTCCTCAGAAGGAGGTTGGCAACACCAAAGCTCAGCAGGATCAGGTGTCTATTCCTTGTGGAGAGAAATCCACGACCCCTTTCCCTTCCTCCCCTTGGGAGAACCCCTGCCTTCCCTGGAAGGCGTTTGGCCCCTACAGGGAAGGCAGCAGAACCAGACGTGCCAGACCCTCTCTCCCCATGGGCAATCTTTGTTCCCATCCCCTGCCCACAGTGCCAGTGCTGAATTTGACAGTGGATTTTCTATTTTTGCAGCCCCTCCATCATCCTCATAGCTCTGGGAGCACCGAGCGGTGCCGAGGCTGCAGATGGGCTCTGCAAAAAGCGTTTCTTGGCTGGAAAGAGCCGGAGCTGGCTGTGGGAAGCTGGGACAGCACGGAGGGACAGCCTCCACCTTCCCTGCGAGCCCAGAAGCTGCCTCAGAGCTGCTGGCAGTGCCTCCCATGCCAGAGGAGCAGACGCGCCGCGCCGGCTGCTCCGGTGCTGGCAGCCTGGTGCGAGCAGAGCCCTGGGAATGGATCCGTGCTGGAGCAGGGAATGGCTGCACCCCAAACCCGCAGCTGAACCCTTCACTGCTGACTGATGGGCTGCTGAAACCCTGCAGGTCCCCACCCACCTCCTTGTCTGTGGCTGTTGGGTGCCAGCCCTGCACATGGCACCGGGGAAGTGTCAGGGCTTTCTTGGGAGCCGACTGTGCCCGTTTGTCACCCTGTCACTCACAGCCACAGCACAGGTGTGACCCGAGAGCCCTCTGCCTGTCCTGGGCCTGCTCAGTTCCTTAGCAAGTCAGAGGTGACTCCATTCCCTTCCCTTTCCCCCAACTATTGGGCTGCTCATCCCATCATGAAATTCTTGTTTGGTTTCTGGAGCAGCAGATTCTTCCTGCCTGGGTGCTGCTGGCTGCCAAAGCACCTTCCAGGGCAGGGGAAAATGCAGATCTGTCCTGAAACCTGGAGAACACTTCCTTCTTACCCAGATCCAGAGCCCTGACAGCCTGGAGTGGCCTGGTTGGGGTCGCTCCATCTCTTTCCAGTGGAAATGTTTCTGCTTCTCCTTCTCAGGCCCCTGCAAGTGGAAAGGATTTACTCCCAAAAGTTGAAAGTTTACTTTGGTGCCTGTTTGGACACCACAGTTGGTGCTGCAGGACAGGACAGGGGTTCCTGTGGTCTCTGTCACAACCATTACATCCTGAGCTCATTTATAACTGGGACAACTGGGACGAGCAATGGAAAATCCATGGCGGGGGTCAAAGCTGGCCCTTGCTGATGCAGCTTGTCTGGGTCCAAGGGTAAGAGTCCTGCTGGTGGATCTCCCTCTGGAATTTTCCACAGCGTCAGCCCCACCATCACTCCAGTGGGAAATGGTCCAGGAAGCAAATCCAAGAGGCTCATGTTCACCTTCTTTCTTTCCATCACTTTCCTTCCTGCATGGCCATGGGGAGGTGTTAGCCTAGAGAATGACAGGAGTGAAGGAGCTGGGAAAGGGCACACTGGGGGGGACAGCTCTGACCCACAGTGGAGGTTTAGGAGCAATTTTCCCTTTCAGGGGGAATTTTTTTTTTTTTTCATGTGGCAGAATCAAACCTGGAGTAAAGGTTTGGGTGTCTCTGAAGTGAGAAGGCAAGAGGTGCCCTCTGAAGAGAACAAGACTCTGACCATGCTGCACGCTGGTGCGAATGTGGCACAGCTCCTCCTGTGATTGCCATGTCAGCTCTTCCGTGGATATCACCCCTCTGCAGATGGAGCTCCTGCAGCCCAGACTGCTCTCACTCCCAGCCTAATGGAATGTGTTATTTCCCATCTCCCTCCCACTCAGAGTCATTACAGAGCTTCCACAGCTCACACTGCCTCAGCATTACTGGGAGCTTCCTGGAGCTGATCAGTCCCTGGACAAGGAGCGTGCCTTTGGATCAAACATTAGAGCTGTAATCCACTGCACGCTGCCTGTTCCATTACCCACTGGGAGCTTTCTCCTCTCCCCAGGGCTGCTTGCAGCAGAGTGCTCCGAGGGGTGTTGTTCCAGCACAAACAGAGCTCTTGGAATGAGCTCAGCGAGAACAGAACTCCTGGTAGGTTGGGAGGATAAAATTGGATTGGAATTGGATATATTCACGTACATACCATTGATCTCATCCATCCGTACTTTACATATGTTGGATTTCCTGCTGCCAGCAGAGAGGAGTAGCTCTCAGATAAGCCAAAGGTATGGAAATGGAGAGCAGGATGTTCAAGTGGAATTAGGATTTCACTTTGGGGTGTGTTTGAGAGGCAGGAGAAAGGGCAGAGTGCAGTTCCCTCACACTGTGCCTGGCACAGCTGCCCCTCACTGTGCTGGTGGATTTACAGCACCAGGCTGACAGGAGGGGTTTGGGCACAGGGAGAGGCTGCCCATCAGGGCTCCTGCATTCTCCAGAAGTGTGGGAATGTGCCAGAGCACCCTCCTGGAGCAGGGAACTGAGTTAGGGACACACAGGTCCCCCCTTGTGTCACCAGTTTGGCCAGGAGGTCTGGTAAAGGTTTGCCTCAGTTTCCCTCATGGCTAAAAGGGAGGGATAAGACTTAAACTCCTCAAAGATTGATTCCTCAGGCTCTGACACACACTTTCACAGAATCCCAGAATCCTTGAGGTTGGAAAATCCCTCCAGGATCATCGAGTCCAACCTGTGCCCACCCTGAGCCCTCAGTGCCACCTCCAGGGATGGGCACTCCAAACCCCCCTGGGCAGCCCCTTCCAGCCCTTTCCATGAGGAAATTCCTGCTGGTGTCCAACCTGAGCCTCCCCAGCCCAGCCTGAGGCCGTTCCCTCTCCTCCTGTCCCTGTTCCCTGGGATGAGATCCCAAATCCCCCCCGGCTGTGCCCTCCTGGCAGGGAGTTGTGCAGAGCCAGAAATTCCCCCTGAGCCTCCTTTGCTCCGGGCTGAGCCCCTGCCCAGCTCCCTCAGGACCCTCCAAACCCTTCCCAGCTCCCTCAGGACTCTCCAAACCCTTCCCAGCTCCCTCAGGACCCTCCAAACCCTTCCCAGCCCTCTCAGGACCCTCCAAACCCTTCCCAGCTCCCTCAGGACTCTCCAAACCCTTCCCATCTCCCTCAGGATCCTCCAAACCCTTCCCAGCTCCCTCAGCTCCTCACAGGACCCTCAGAGCAGTGCTTAGGAAAACAGGGATGCTCCCCAGAACCTGGAGCCTTTCCTTTCTCCTTTTTCCCACATTGGGCTCTTCCCATCTGTTTGAGAGGCTTGCAGGACAGAAGACACAAATCCTCCTTTTAATTACGTTGCACATTTATTATCTCACCTCAGATTTTGTTAATCTCTCTCACAAATTTCGTTTATATAAGTGGAGTCTTTCAGCTTGAGCAGCTCCATCACTCTCTCTTCTGATCCTGCAGATATCAGTCAGCTAAACAGAAAAGAGAGACAAGCACAAGTGTCCTTAAAGCTCTGGAAAGACTGAATGAATGCCAGATTTATGTGTTGTTTCCTCCTCCTCAGCTCCCCAGCTGAAAGCTCAGAGGCAAACTGGGGTGAGCACAGGCAGAGCAGAGCAATCCCCCAGGGGAGAGCAGGACCCCCATTCCTGGCCTTAAACATCCCAGAAAAGGCAAAGGCTCAGGGACAGCCCCATCCCACCATCCCTCAACCTGCAGGAGGAAGAGCAGCACAACAGCCTGCCCCTGGATATTTGCTGCTGCAATTCCCACACACGGTCTCCCAAAGGAAAAGGAGGATTTGCAGCAAATTGCAGTGTAATTAAGTGTCAGTGTTAAGCCCCCGTGCAGGCAGAGAGGTGTTCCAAGCTGGCTGCACATGCTGAGCTGCCTCGCAGGTACGGTTGCTGTTATAAGCTCTGCTGGAAATTGTTCCCTGGAGACTGAGGACTTTTTGGGAGGAGGAGGAGGAGCAGGGAGGTGGCAAACAGAGCTGCTGGGAAGGGTTGTGCTGCTGCTTCCAGTCAATATCAGCTCTGGGCAGCACCTTAGGAAGGAAATAACCTTCGCAGAAGGGTGCACACGGGAGCGGTTGGGATCTGAGGGCCCCACAAAGTGAGCAAACACGACACAAAAACCCTTCTGGGGAATATAAATATCTCTGTGCTGATGAGCTGGTGAGAAGAAGGAAAGGCAGAATTCCCAAGGCAGAAATCAACCCTCTGACAGTACCATCTGGGGTGTCCTGTAACAGCTCTGCCAGCAGTTTCTCCAGGACATCTTGGTATTTTTCCAGCTGCCTTGGGGTGAGCCAAGCTCTGACAGGAAGGGCCTGCTGTGGAGGAAACCAGAGAAGTCAGAACAAAAAGGTGAGGGGAGCAGAGGGAGGGAGGTTGGGGTGCTCTGACCCCACTTGGATCGAGTTAGTGGAGGGTTTAGGATTTGGAAGGAAGAGGATGAGCCTCATATGGGGAAAAGCAACATTTTGAAGGCAACACACTCTTGAGTTGTTCAGAGTGCTGTTGCATAACCCGTGGGCTGGCTCAGAAATCCAGATAAAGGCACCTCCTGGCAGCAGGGATGCAAAGAAAATAATTTCTGAACCTTCTAATCCTCCACTGTGTGGCACATCGACCCTTCCAGCCGGAGCCTGCAGAGCTCCTGCCCTAGCAACAGCTGAGGACGAGCTGTGGTCCTGCTCCAGCCTGCTGGACTTGGAGCCAGCTGTGCCTGAAGCAAAGAGCTCTGTTCTGGTGCTGGCCAGCTCAGGGATGTGCTGGGGATTTCACACTTTGAACTGGGCATTTTGTTGTTTAAATCCTGTTACCGAGTGCTGGTGCATCACGAGTGCAGGATGAGTTGCACATTAAGCTGTGCCTTGGCCAAATCCCAGCCTGGCTGGTCCTGCTGTCTGTCCCACGGGGTCTGTCCCTGTTTGGGGGGATCTACACCCTCCTCTTGCTGGCAGAGAATGGCTGAGCTCCCTGCAGGAGTGGCTGTCCACACAGGAAAAACTTCCCTGTGCTTGAGTGGCAAAGCACAATTTTCAGACTTGGCTCACCAGGTAAGTCTGCCTTTGAGGGCTTAGCCTGGCACTTCAATCCCTAAAATTGCCCATTTTCTGCTCTGTGCACAGACTCAGAGCCCAAGCTTTTACATAAGGCCTCTCCAGTGCACAGAACTATGGGGACAGAGGTGACACCAAGCAGGAGCTGAAGCAGAACTGGGAGTTCCTGCCTTGCACCTGGCTGGGCTTCACCGCCTGGCAGAGACCTCGAGCTGTTCTCATCTTCCTCAGGGAGAGGCTGTTGGGTCTCAGGGGTGACCTGGCTGCTGAAGGACCAAGATGATTTGGGGTGGAGCTAAAACTTCTCTCTGATGTAAGCAGGCAGAGGACATCTCTTGGGCTCCTTGTCCCCTGCATGTCCTCATGGGCTTCTCAGAGCCCAATGGCTCCACATACCTGGAGGGTCTTGGCTGCATTGACATCCACACCAGATTGCTCAGAGAAACCTTCCTCCTCCAGCTGCTGCAGCGAGCTCAGGGATTTCTTCTGCCCTGCCTTGTTCCTCTCCTTTTCCTGCAGTTTTGGGGCAGAGAGCAGAGGGGGCAGTTGGTGATGCTGGGAGCAGCAGCAAACCCACTCTGTGCTGTCCCAGCAGCCAGGAATCCACAGTGCTGGGCACAGAACCAGTGAGGTGGTGGAAGTGCCCATCAGCTGTGGCCTGAGTGACCTTTGGGGACCGAAATCCAGCAGTGCTGGGGGCGAGGTCAGGTTACGGGGCACGGTGTGAAGGTCTGCAGTAAACAGCAGCCACGTGTGGTGGGGGAACCCTGTCAGGAGCCATGGGAGCTGACAGCACTGGGACCTTTCCATGGGAGCTGACAGCACTGGGACCTTCCCCAGCTGCCCCAGAACCTGGCCAGGCCTGTGCTGGAGCACTGCAAGGAAACTGAGCCCAGCCCTGCACGTGTAGAGCCCTGCATGTGCAGAGGTCACGTTTCCCCGGCCTTTCTGCAGGTCTGTAATGTCAGCCCATCCCCGTTTATTTAGCTGCCTTCAGGACCCTCTGGGAAAAGCTTGAGGTGGTTTGGACTATGACAGACACACCAGGACACATCAAATGTGGCACTGGCCCTGCTCAGTGTGCAGTGTGTGAGCACAGGAGGGGCAGGGACAGCCTTTGGGGACAGATTTCCCCAGAAAACCCCAATCCCTGGCAGACACGGAGCTACAATGCTATGGGGTACAAACACCGCCCATGCGTGTCCCCATCCTCCCCAAGGACTGAAGAACGCCTGTGCTCCCCACAAACAGCCATTGTTACCCAGGGGGAGGCGGTGGGATCGGGATTTCTCCCGGCATCCAGGGGCTCGGCAGTGCGGGGGAAGCTGGCTGGGGCTGCGTTTCAGAAGCTGCCGTCTCCGAGCCTGCCTGACACCTTTCAACGGTATTTGTTTCACTTCAAAAGGAAAAACGTTCTCTCGGCACGTCCCAGAGGTGACAACCAGCCGGGGGATGGTTAATTATTTGTTACAACAAAAGAGCCATCACTGAGCTGATGCAGCTGCTCTGGAAGAATTCCAGCAAAGGGAAAGGACCCGCAGGGACCGCAGGTGACGCCCCCACAGGTGTGGCTGACCTTTGGTAGGGGGGTCCGGGCTCTCCCTTTCTATCTCACACCTTAAAAATCCCCTCTGCCTCCCCCCAAAGCCCTGGATTTTGGGAGAAGGATATCACAGTGTCTCCTGTTGGCGTGCACTGCAGTTTGGGGGGATGAGGGCAGGAGAAACCTATCCTGGTTTATTCATTCCTGAGGGGTTACCTGCATTTTCTGGAAGTCACTCTGGGTGAAAAAGGGCATGAAGCCTTGGGTCTGCTCAGCCAGCACGGACAGCAGGGACACCAGCAGCAAACTGGCCACCACCTTCCTCGAAACCATCCTGAGAGCCTGGACAGCACAGGAAAGGAGACACCAGGACAGGAGTGGAGAGGGAAGTGTGACAAAAACGCCTTTGGCTCTGCACCAGCTGCAGCCCAGCCCACCTGAGGGATATTTACTCTTCCAGTTGCTCCTGAGCTGAGAACAGAAGTGCTTTGACTGAGAGTAGAAGTGCCTTGACTGACAATTCTCTTCTCAAAGCTGTTTGTGTAAACAGATTTGTTCTTGAGCAACATCTCCAGGGATTTCAAGCCCAGCCCTTCAGGACTGCTCAAGCCCCCCTGAGTTCTGGAGCCTCAGCCCTGCAGCTCTGATCACATCCAGAGCAAACCCATCAATGCCAGCATGGCAGACAGAGGTGCTGCAAAGAGAAAATCCTTCAAACAGCTGGTTTTTAAATTTTTGTTTTGATTTGCCTCACCACTGAAAACCTTCCTGGGTGGACTGGATCTCTTAAGAAGCCTCATTGAGTGCAAGGGAAATGGGAAAGGCGTTTTCTGTCTGAGCCTGGAATAAAGGGCTTTAAAAACCACCTCTGAAGTGATCTAAATGTGACTTCACCTCAGGAAAGGACTTATGTAAACATTGAATGTTCTCTTTAAATATTAAAATATTCTCTCTGGACAGACTTAATGAAGTCTAGTCCTACAGCTTAACTTCTCCACCTGATTGGAGCCTGATCCTTAATTAGTTTCAGCAACCTCTTGGTTTGGACATTATTGAGAAGACATTGTTAAGTTAGATTTGACTCCTGAATTAGATTTCCCATAAATATCAGCTGGTATTGAACCAAGGGCCAGTGGAAGTTAATAAATATTCCCTTTCCACAGCACCTGTCAGTCACACCCTTCCCTGGCACTGCACTGGTGCCATCTCCCCCTGCCCACCCAGACTGGGCCACCAGAGCCACCTCCTGCCCTGGCACATCCCAGGGTGTCCCAGCCCTGTTTCCTGCAGGGATCCAAGCAGGAATTCTCCAGCTTTGCCCTTGCAATGCAACCTCAGCAACATCAATCTTTGGTGCTTTTTCATTTGTTCTATCACTGCAGTAAATATATAAATAAATAAAATCCTGCTGAATACAAAGAAAATACACCCAGTCACTTCCTTCATCTCTTCTTGGCTAATCCCTTTGGGAATTGATTCTCTCTCCCTCTTCTCCCAGAAAACAACACCCGCACAGACCTCTCCACTGAGAAACAGCCCTGCTGAGAGCCCTGCCTTGCTTGGCAAGCAGGACTTGAATTCCAGCCCCGAGATCTCCAGCTCAGCACCTCTCCAGCAGGGAGCACTTGCTGGATTTGCTTCCCAGCTCCACAGGGAAAAGAAAGAAGCAGGAGGATCCCGAGTTCAGCATCAGCACTGCGGGCACACAGGGCTGGGACACTCCCCAAACCCGGACAAGTGCCAGCCTGGGGGCAGGAGGGGTGGGCAGCTGGCACAGTGACAGGACAGGACATTCACTACTGAGCTGTCTACCCCAAAATCCAGCCATTCCTGGCACTGGGACCTGTCTGAGGGTCATTTTCTGCCTGCTCAGAGGGCACTGGGCTCCCCACAGCTCTGTGGCAGTGCCCAGTGTCTGCCAGGTGCCCACAGGAGGCAGGAGCTGCTGGAATTGGTGCTCCTGAGGTGGGGATGAAGGAAAAGAACTTTCCCCATTGTTTCAGCATCGGTTTTGTTCCCTCCTCCTCCTCAGAGCTGGCTCTGCTGTGGCCAAGAGGTGCCCAGACCTACCTGGGGGCGCAGCCACGGGACACTGGGGGTCAGAGCTCTTGTCCCTCCTGTCACACCTGGGTGCTCCTGCTGCTTCTCCTCCCTTTATAAACCCATGTGGGCACTGCAGTCACTCACCTGTCACCCTGCCCAGCTGCCTGGCCTGCATGGAAACGCCTTTCCCAGGCAGGGAATGTTATCTGCATTGGAGGTTTCTGAGTTTCTCGTTTCCAGGCAGATCCCCTCTGCTCCCTGCCCACGTTCTTCTGCTGTTCCTGGTGGTCCCACAGCTGAGACAGATCAGCTGCTGCCTCAGTTTCTCCATCTCTGATTTAGAGAAATTCCTCTCTCCTGGCTTCTGTTTCTAGACACTGAGCCTGCAGAATGAGTATTTTAGGTGGTGAATGTCCCGGCACTACAATGACACCTGTGTCGATTATATTTCTACGGTAATTGCAAATCACAATAATATCAAAATTGCCACTTGAAGTCTTCAAGTGGCTCCTTCTCCCATCCTCACTGAGCCTGGCACACTGATCCCCCTCGGGAACACAAATCCTGCACCGTCATCCCTCTCCAGACAAACGAGGTGCTGAGAGAGGGAGGGAATTGTGCAAGAACTCATCCACGCTCTCCCAGGACCATCAGCCAGGAGCTGGTGCCAGGAGAGGCTTTGGGATCAGGCCAGGCACATCCTGGAGCTGCTCCTGAGGGAGTCTGGGAGCAGCCAGGCGAGGAGCAGGAGGGAAAAACGAGCAGGGAATCCATGAAATCCTCCTGCATCCAGCGGCTCCATGGGCTGCGAGAGCGGGAAGCATTCCTGCCTGCCCGGGGAGGGATATCGGGAACGGCCATTGCCCAGCCCGGGAATGCCCTTTGTCACCTGGGAATGGCGTTTGTCACCTGGGAATGATGTTTGTTACCTGGGAATGGTTTGTCACCTGGGAATGCTGTTTGTTACCTGGGAATGGTTTGTCACCTGGGAATGGTTTGTCACCTGGGAATGGTTTGTCACCTGGGAATGGCATTTGTCACCTGGCCCCATCGCAGGCAGTCAATAGGACACGGGCACACCAGGTGTCACAGGGAGCTGCTGCTGTCACAGCTGTCAATAACGCTCGATTTGGCACAGAGCACTCCTGAAAAGCCTCGTGTCCAGCGCTCAGGTGCTTCCCGGATCCCTGGGCATCCTCCCCAGCTTATCACAAAGCTCCCAGAGACTCCAGCTCAGCTTTGCTCCCTGGGAATGTGGCTGGGGGTGATGGAAAGGATGTCACCCACACAATGTGGGGTGACCTCTCCCTTCCCTAAACAATTTGCACAACCCCCATCCCATTCCCATTTGAATTGACTTTTCCAGTGCTTTTCTTCACATGGTTGTGATGGATGCAGCTGAAGAGTCAGCAGATGGTGCTGGGAAGTGACAAATGAGTTACCAAGAAAGGTCACTTTTCCCAAGCACTGAACTTCCCCGTGTCTTGTCCCTCTGTCCCTCCAAGACGCGTCCGTCTGGCAGCTTTCCATCCATCTGGGACGGAGCCTGGGGAAGGACAACCTTCCAAATCAAACAGAGGGATGGAAATTAATCATATCTGTATTAGCTGCATGCAGCCTGCCAGCTTCACCTCTTAATTATGCAAGAGTGCTCCGACAGGAAGGAACTGTGGGGCTGAAAATAAAGGATCTGACTGCAGGTCTGGGAGTGCCAGGGCGGGTGGGAGCAACAGGCACCTCCTGCTTCTGGCTCGGCCCAGTCCATAAATGCAGCTTTTGGCACATCCTGGCTGCAAAACAAGGATAAATGAAAATAAAAAATCCCAGCTGGAGGCCTCCCTGCCAGCGCTGTAATTCCAAAATTCCATCCTGCTGCATCCCTGGCACAGTTTGCAACCTGCAGCCCCCGAAACTCCCCTTTGGGCTGCGGTGCCAAGTGGCAGCAGAGGTTAGAGGCAGCAGAAACACGATGTGCAGGATGGGTTTGAGTGCAGTTCTGCTTGTTCTGAAAGTTAAAATTTGGCATAACTGGGAGTCGTTTTCCCAGGAAACTGGCAGTGGAGTGCAATCCACTGGGCCTGGCAGCAGTGGCAGTGCCAAGGAACAAGGGGCAGAACGAGCTGTCTGTGCCAGCAGCACACCCAAACCTCTCTGGAAACCAGCTCTGAGGTGACCTGTGCACCCCAAAACTGGGGAAATGCTGCCTGTTGCCTCAGCTTCCCATGAAAGAACAAAAGAGAGGGAAAATGGTTTTCTGGACAGAGCCTGGGTGGATTTGGCTTCTCTACAAGGGCTGGAGGGGACAGGCACTGACCAAAACCATAACAGTCCTCTTTCACTGGGATCAAAAAAAAAAAAATTTAAAAGCCCTTTTTCTAATAAAATATATGTCTGGGCTTATAAAAACTTTCTCCCCTCTCAAATAAGGAAAGAAATAAACAGGAGAAAAATGTTTCATTGCCTGGTTTCTCTACATTTTTGGTCACTCCTTTGCCACCCTCTCCCCGACGTGGAAGGAGTGAAGAGAGAAGGGAGAGGAGGTGAGAAAACACCATGGATGCAGCTCAGCTGTTCCCATTTTGGTTTTCAAATCTGAGCCACCCGGTTTTCACTTGAGGGATCAGGAATATTTTTAGGAATGGTACAAAATGCAGCCTCACACCCAGGGAGGGGATGTGATGGTTTGTCCCTTGGGGTGGGTGGTGTCCCTTTTGGGCGCCCCACTGTTGTTTTGGGGTGCTGTGACCCCAGGCAGGCGATGGGAGAGCTCAGAGCCAGGGAAATCACTCAGATTTCAGCCAAAGAGGTTCCTGCCCTGCTCCCAGGGGATGTTTATTCACTTTGGTGAGGAGGAATTCAGCTTTTCCACACTCCAGGCACCCTCTGACCTTTCATTGCCTCATTCCCTCCTTCCCCTGCCCTGTTCCCGTGTCCAACACCAGTGGATCAGGTTGAGCCCTGCAAGCATCACCACCAAGGCACCAGAAAAAGGCCCAGCTGGTTTTTGGGGGGCTTTTGAGGGGAAAAGGGGCAGGGAAAACAACTGGAGGGGGAGAAAAGGAGGGAGAGAAAGAAGAGGAGGGAAAGAAGAGCAGGAAAAACAACTGGGGAGAAAGAAAAGGAAGGGAAAAAAGAGAGGGAAAGAAGAGCAGGGAAAACAAGCACAAGGAAGAAGAGGAGGAAAAGAAAGGATAGAGGAGGGAAAGAAGAGCAGGGAAAACAATTAGGAGGGAGAATAAAAGGAGGGAAAGAAAGAAGAGGGGGAACAGAAGGGGTCCAGCATTGTTGTGCTCAGCAGTGCCAGCTGCCAGCAGATTTCCCAAGACTGGATGATGCCAAATTCCCAGGATTTATTGGTGCTCTCACTGGACTCTCCCTGCTCATCCCAGCACCTCTCAGCAATCAGTGGCCATTTATCTGCCACAGAGGAGAAGGGTTCTGGCTCTCAAGGCACCAATTCATCCTGGGAGGCACAAGGAGGCAGAACTCAGGCTGAAAAAGAGCCTCATGTGGCAGGTCAGTGAGCTCCTGGGTGAGGAGTCCCAGGAGAGGCTGGGAGAGGAGCAGCAGCACATCCATCCCAGCTGGGATGTGGCAAAAGCAGAATGGAGAATTGTGACAGCAGCAGAAAGATCTGCAGAGCCTCGGGGCCTGCGCAGCCAGGCCTGATCCCAGCACAGGGCTCACTTTTGATAAAATGCCCGTTTAATCCGTGGATGTTTTGCTTCGGCGCGGAATAGCAACCTCAGCGAAAGCCTCTCAACCACAAAGGCTTTAGAGGGCTAAACAGTAAAGATTGGGAATTAAGAAGAATAAATATTAATGAAAGGGGTGGGAAAATGCATCATTTCTCCAGACAACCCTGCCTGTGCTCCCCTGCATGGAGCTGTTGGGTTTATTGTTCCCTGGAGCAGGAGCTGCACGTGCTGGGATGGAGCCACACAGAGCCTGGAGAGAGCCCACAGCCCATGGGAGAGGGAAAAGGGAGCAGATTGCCCAAAAAAAGGGTCAATAAGAGATTCAACATGCAGCAAACCCTGTGCTGCTGTCAGTGGCTGTGGGTCAAGCACAGCCAGAGCCAGAGCTGTTACATAAAGGGATGGGAGCAGCCCAGCCTGGGCTGGATGGAGGAAATGAATCCAATTACAGGATGAAGGGCACAGGGAGAGGATGGACACATTTGGTCTGGAGCAAATCCCTAAAAGGCTTTAAAGCAGGGACAGCAAGAATGAACCATGGTAATCATGGTGCAGGACACGCAGCCACCACCGAGAGGAGCTGGAATGGGGCAGGAGGCAGGAATGGGAATCTGCACCTGGCTGAGGAACAAACACTGCCAGGGTGTGGATCTCCTGGGAGCTGGGACACCAGTTTGGCTGCTCCTGGGGATGTTGGGGCGAGGAGCCAGCCCAGCCAGGCAGCAAGGAACAGCCCTGCTGGAAAGAGGAAACAAGCAGGCAACCCCCAAATTTCCTCCGTGCTGATTCCCATAAGATTATAACCCAGCTGCCCGTGTCACAGCAGGCTCCAGGCTTCCACTGAGAAAACTAAGGGCTTGTATTAGAAAGAAAAAAAAAAATAAATTGACCCAGTTATGACAAAACGAAGCAGCACGTTCACAGCATCGCTGTGGAAACCCATGAGCACCCACAACAAGGCCCTCGGGAGTAACAGGATTCCACTTCAAATGAGATTTACAAATTAAAAATAAAAGAGCTGGATTATTTCTGTGTGCCTGATCCCCCTTTCCTGGCTGCCCAGCCAGCCTCAGGTGGACACTGCAGGGTGGGGAGGAGTGCCATGGACACACAAACCTCGGGAATTTGGGAAAATCCTTTCCTTTGCCTCTCTGACTTTGCAGTCAAGCACCTGCCTCATGTCAGGCAAAGGAGGAGAGCTGGACAGAGATCCCTGGGAACTCCCCCTGGTAACTCCCTCAGAGAGCCCAGAAACCAGACCAGAACCCAGACTGGTTCCAGTTTGCCAGGCCCAGACCAAAATCCAGGCTGGTTCCAGTTTGCCAGGCCCAGACCAAAACCCAAACTGGTTCCAGTTTGCCAGGCAGGGACATCAGAGCAGCGTTTTTGCTGTTACTCTTGGCAGAGCACAACTCGCTCTGGGTGCAGCCGTGGGAGCTCTGCTGGAGCTGCTGGGATCTGCCAGAGCTGCTGGAGCTGATGGAATCTTCCCAAGCTTCTGGGATCTGCCAGAGCTGCCAGAATGTCCTGGAGGTCCCAGGATCTGCCAGAGCTGCTGGGATCTGCTGGAATTGCAGGGATCTGCCAGGATCTAATGGAGCTGTCAGGATCTGCCAGACCTCTGGGTACTGCCGGAGCTGCCGGGATCTGATGGAGCTGCAGGGATCTGATGGAGCTGCCAGGATCTGATGGAGCTGCCGGGATCTGATGGAGCTGCCGGGATCTGCTGGCAGTGCCAGCTGCTCCTCACTGCGGGGCCGGGGGAATGTCTTGCACACCTGCCCACTCTGCCACAGCCCCGGGTTGTCACCGAGGGAGAAGTGTTGACAGCACCACAAAAAGCGGAGCAGGCTCGCAGCTGAGCCGGGATTGCTCAGCTCCTTGGCAGGGAAATGACAGGGCCCAAAGAGCGCCTGTCTCTCCCAGGAAATCCTGCAGTGCTTGGGGAGACATTACCTGGATCAGCAGCGGGAGGAAAAGGCTGGGAGCTGACAGAGCGTGAAGAGATTGGCGTGGGGGAGCTCTCCCCACATCCCAGCTGCTTTGTGGCTTGGGGGGAGAGTCTGAGCAGGATGGAGATGGAGAACCTGCATGGAAAACAGGAGCTGGGGTCCCTCCTGCTCAAATTTTGTGCATGAAAGACAAAACACAGCCTGCTGTGCACTCTTATTTTTTGGGACAAAAGCAAGGTCACCTCCCTGTCCACCCCCAGCCCCTGCCCTGGGTACCACAGAACCACCAGCCATGGCCAGGTAATCCCTGCTGGGGGAGGGCCGGCCCAGAGAACCCAATTGTAAATACATCAGTGTCCTCCTTCTCCCTGCCACACGTTTAAATCTATTTGATCCACTCTAATGGATTGATCTACAAGTTTGTGCACACACATCCTGCTTTGGACGGGCGGCTGGCAGTGCCTCGCCCATCACGGCCTGTCAGCTCCACTCAGCCTCACCTCGAGCGCAGAGCGAATCCAATTACAGGATAAAGGGTTTTCTTCCCCTCCATATGGTCTCTATAACGCTGGGGCTTTATCTTGCCTTAACCCCTTTCCTGGCGAGGGAGCTCCCAAGCCCGGCCTAAGCGGCTCAGCGCCGCGGCCCTGGGTGGCTGCTATGTGATACGGGAAACGGGGTCTCCCCAGGGCACCCAGAGGCACATTCGCCCCTCTTTTCCTGCCCACTGGGGAGGAATGAGCCCCCAGGGGAGGGAGATTCAGGGCAGCACTGGTTATAAAAGCAGCCAGAATGAGCCCAGCCATGCAGAGCTGTGTTCAGAGCCAGGGTTCGCGGGGCTGTGCGTCAGCCCAGCACCAGGAGCTCAGCGCAGATGTTCCCTTCATGACTGATTGGTTGTGCTCTTGCATTTCCCTCCACCTTGCTCTGCCAGGTGTTACCTGGGTGGCAAGTGGCTCCTTTGCCCAGCAGGGCTGGGGATGGGCACCACAAAGGGCTCCAGGAGCCCCCCTCCCCTGTGTGAGCTCTGCCTGTCGCTGATCCCTGTGAACCAGGCGTGTCGGCTCTGTGCAAGCCGGTTATTTGATTATAATTATCATCCCTTGCTTTACACAGGACATGAAAGCCCAGAGCAGCTCAGGGCCCCGTCACGCCGCGCGCCAACAAACAATGAGCGAGAGACAATCCCAGCTCAAAGCAGGAAAACCTGCAAGGGGCAAGAAAAGCCTTTTCTTGAGGACAAACACAGAGCAGCAAAGCTCTCCTCCCGCATTAGGCAGGGCCTGGAATTTGCTGCTGTCGTAGAGTCAGCACAGAAAACAACCAGGAGCTCTCCTGGAGAGAGAGCAGCTCATAAACTTTCCCTGCTAAGAGACAGCAAATTAAAGCCATCTCTGTGACAGGGCTGCAGCAGGAGCTGAGGTTGCATTCAGGACACGTCCTGGAGGGACCAGGCGCTCTCAGTGGTGTCATTTCCCTGCTCTGGGTTTACTCAAGGCCTTGGCCATTGCTCCGGCTGTGCTGACCTGCCCAGAGCTCTAAATCCTCCAGCCTTGGGGCAGTGACCCCAGGGGACAGGTCTGTGAGGACAGCTGGGAGGGGACAGCCCTCTTACAAAGCACAGGTGGCTCAGGCTCACCTGCTCCACAGGCAGCTCCCAAAAAGGGGAAGGGCATGATCCAGGTCGGTTCAAACTCTCTCAGTCCTGTTGTCCCTTTGAAAGGTGTCTGGGGACCACCCATGAATCCAAATCTCCTCCTCACTCAGCTGCCAGGTGAGTGGAGAGGATCTGCTGAGCCAGGAAAGGTCCCTCTCCCAAAAAGTGCAGCTGAGTGTTCCCCCAGCACCCAGACTCAGTGTCCCTGTTCCCCCACAGCTTCCTTTGCACCACTCTTGACTTTAGAAGAGGGCAGGACACCCCAAAGTGGTGCTAGGAAGGGATGGGAGGTGACAATTAACTTTCCCATGGGGGTACCTCTGTCCAGATGCAAAACCTTTGAGAAGAACCAGAACTTTGGGACGCTGCTGGCACTGGCAGTGAGGTCCAATTGTTTTTGAAGTGAAATCTTGGAGCTGAGGATTTGCTTTCTCTTTTGAAGGTGGGCCACCACAGTGAAATATTGGAGCTGGAGGGAGTTGCTTTTTCCCATGGGAGCTGGGAAGTGCACACTGGAATTGGGATGGATGCACAGCTGGTTTTGTGAATTAGAATTTCTGGGATCTCCTTTGATATTCAACTCATTCTGCAACAACGTGCCAAATTTTTGTACAAATTTTTTGAGCTTGACTATGGCCAGGAAAGGCTGGAAATTCCTCCAGGGAAATCTTTGTGGGAAGCAGGGCCATGGGACTCCTGCACTTTCCCCTCATCCCCTCTAGGAAGACCTGGAGCAGGAATTTGGTGCCTGGTGGTTTCACAGTGCGACGATTCCAAGAGGCACCTCCATCCCGTGAGGAACCCTCATCCCAGGGCACCTGAGGCTGGCCTGACCCACTTCCCTGCACCACGTCCTACTTCTGCACCCACTGGGTCAGGAATTAGGACACCATCCATGCCAACACCCCCTTAGCCTTCCGCTCCAGCTCCAGGCGTGCAGGAGCCCTCATTCATCCATGACTTTTTCCATGGGCTGTGCCTTGAGGAGGAGGCCCAGCTTACCTCGTTATCCGATCAGCTCCCTTAACCCCCCACATCCCCAGGATTAAGGGAAGAGCTGCCCTAAGGCGCCTTAGGGCAGCTCCCCTGGAGAAGGAGCCCCCATGACCCAGAAGGAAGAATTGGGGAAGAACTTGGATGAGATGGAGCATTGGCACTGGCCCTGGGGATCCCACACTCCATTCTGGGAGCCAGGGAGAAGTTCCCTTCCATCCCTCCGGCTCTCCCAGGCTGTGCTGGTCTCTCTGCAAAGAGTTCAGGACATCCTTGCTCTCCTTTGCCCCGTGCACAACCAGGGATGTGATCAGGATCACACAACCAAGAGCTCTGCCCCAAAATGCTACCTTTACCAAAAAGTTACCAACTGCATTACCTTTGGGATGGGAAGTGGCTTCCCCTCCTACCTTTGCCCAGCTCCAGGCCCTTGGCTGTGTCAGCAGAGCCTGGATTTGGGATGCAGACCCCAGCAGTCCCCACACTGAGCCAAGCACCTGAAACAGAGCCCAGCCAACAGCTCAGACCCACAAAGCTCAGTCCAGTCTTCCCCCAGTGACCTGCCCAAGGTCAGTGGGGCAGAGCTGGCCACTCCCCAGTCCCCAGGTGGTCTCACAGGTCCTTCAGCCGCCTAGGGACACCCCAAACCTGTGACACACTGTAGACCCCAGAACAGCCCACTTTCACATCGGCCCCTCCCAAACTCCCCACTGCTCCTCCCACCTTTGCCCCTCTTCCCAAGCGCTCCCCACCCCATCTCTTCCTGCCCCCAACACCTTAAACAACATTAAACACTTAATGGCAATTAATACGCTTTAATGCAGGTTTTGGGGCCAACTGGCTGCTTAGAGGGTGCTTAAACCATCAGCCCCTCTCAATCCCGTTGCCCTTGTCATACAAAGTTAGCCGAGCCCCTCGTCAGCCTCCCCCTCCCGGAGGGTATAAAACCACCCTGGGGCACGGCACCGCCAGCCCCCGGCGCAGCACAGGGCAGGGCTCCATCCCCTCACCTTCTGCTGTTCCTCGTAATTCATTCATTTTTGGGTTGGAGGGGAACCCTCTCAAGGGGGTGGGGCTTCCCTTTTTTAATTAATCAGGGTCGGAACTCAATTCATTGCAGAAAATCCCTCCGTAGCCAGGGCAGCATGAACGGGACGGAGGGGATCAATTTTTACGTGCCTATGTCCAACAAGACCGGGGTGGTGCGGAGCCCCTTCGAGTACCCGCAGTACTACCTGGCCGAGCCCTGGAAATACCGCCTCGTGTGCTGCTACATCTTCTTCCTCATCTCCACCGGCTTCCCCATCAACTTCCTCACCCTCCTGGTCACCTTCAAGCACAAGAAGCTCCGGCAGCCCCTCAACTACATCCTGGTCAACCTGGCGGTGGCTGACCTGTGCATGGCCTGCTTTGGTTTCACCGTCACCTTCTACACCGCCTGGAACGGCTACTTCGTGTTCGGCCCCATTGGCTGTGCCGTGGAGGGATTCTTTGCCACGCTGGGAGGTAAGGGATGGGCATGGGGGCTTGGGGGTTCCTTCTCCAGGGCTTTGGGAGTCTGGTTCCATCCCTTCGTGGCACTGTTGGGATGTGCAGAGTTGTTCCTCCATGTGTGGGGCGAACCCTGCGCTTAAAATGGGGGAGGAAAAGAGATTTCTGTGTGTTTGACCTTGATAGCAAGGAGCCTCCATGGCATGGGGCAGGGAAAGGAAGCCTGGGAAGGGATCCTTGTGTGTAGGATCCAGCCTGGGGTCACCTGGCCCTGCTGGTCACAAGGCGGTTACCAGAGACCTGCCAGGGATGACCACAGCGTGTTCCAAATCAACGCCAAGCAGCTCAGACCAACAACAGGCTTGGACTTGAGGTCTTTTCCCAACCTTCACGATTTCATGATCATTCCTTAACCCAAAGGCTTCCCTTTTTGGGGAAATGGAGGGTTTATAAGGGGAAGAGAAATCCCTCAGGAAGGGAACCCCACAGAAGAGCTAGAGAGGTGTGGAGAGATGAGAGGGCTCACAGCTTATCCAGGGGCAAAAGGAAGGTGAGGAGGATCCAGAGCAGTTCCCAGGCTCCTCAAGGATGGCTCAGCTCTGTCCCAGCTGCACCAGATTTGAGTGCCCTTGGGATTTTCCTTGAGGCGTTTCTCAGGGACACACACGAGTGCTGCCAACACTTGGCCCTGCAGAAAAACAGGGAGAATTCACTCGGCAGCCGAGCCCACGCAGCCAGCCCTGCCCACGCCACACCTCGTGATGGATCTGACAGCCACCAGTCCTTGCTGGAGAGACCCAGAGCCACCACAGGGACTTTGCTTTCCTTCCCCTAAATGGTGCCATTTCCTACAAAAATGCTGCTCTGGAAATACACATTGTAAAAACACGGATATTCTGCCAAAGGCACAGCTGAATGTCCTGATCCAAGGCAAGGAGCAAGGAAAGGCTTGGTTTTGGGGTCAGAAGATCCCAAAGTCTGCTCCATCCCTCCTCAGTGAGCCTTGGGCAGCATTATTTTGCTTTTCCAATGTTTGTAACTCTCAGAGGAGGAGGAGGAGGAGGCTCCTGTTCCCAGGGAAGGAAGCTGGCTGGGAAGCAGCGGGCTGTGCGAGCAGCAGGTCCCCAGCGAATCCCAGCACAGGGTGTCGTTATCAGCAGCTTATCACAGCTGGGGGCATTAGCAGGCTTACAGCACCGACTAAACGCTCCCAAATCCCCTGAAGTTTAATTATCCCGCATAAATACATGTGCACGTTTCCCACCCACACAGTCCCCCCCTCCCTGCGCCTCCCCCGATCCAGCACCAGCAGAAGGCTCGTGAAATGCACAATTTAAAGGAATCAACAGGTTTGGAGGCATCTGGCAGCATTGCCAGGAACTGTGCTTCCCCACGCCCAGGTGGGATTCACTCCCTTGATTCTTAATTTATTAAAACCCCTCTGCCCCCAGCATACCCTCTGCACGTTATGGGTGGAGGATTCCCAATTTCCTAGCAGGATGCTGCTTATCCCATGCTGATCCCCAGTTCCCCTGCTCTCCTCTGGAAGCACCAAGGGAAGGTGGAGCCCAGAGGGGCTCTGACCACTCCATGGGCTCTCCCTCTCCTCCCTGCAGGCCAGGTCGCCCTGTGGTCGCTGGTTGTCCTGGCCATCGAGCGCTACATCGTCATCTGCAAGCCCATGGGCAACTTCCGCTTCTCCGCCAGCCACGCCATGATGGGCATCGCCTTCACCTGGGTCATGGCCATTTCCTGCGCCGCCCCGCCGCTCTTCGGCTGGTCCAGGTGAGCCCCAGGATCCCCAGCAGCTCCTGGATCCCTGCAGGTAGAGCAGGTGGCTCCAGCAGGGAAGTGCTTGGCCTTGGAGGAGGGAAATGAATGTCCCGTTCCCATGGGAGGGAGTGTCACAGCAAGCTGACACTGCGAGCACCCAAACCACCTGTACCACCCTCCCAGCATCCCCCATCCTCAGGGAATTCCATCCCTGTTGCCCCCAGGGAGGGTCCTGGAGCAGATTCCCACCTTTGTCCCTACCAGGTACATCCCGGAGGGGATGCAGTGCTCCTGTGGGCCCGACTACTACACCCACAACCCCGACTTCCACAACGAGTCCTACGTGCTCTACATGTTCGTCATCCACTTCATCATCCCCGTCGTCATCATCTTCTTCTCCTACGGGCGCCTCGTTTGCAAAGTCCGCGAGGTAACGGCCGGAGGGGACTGAGGGGACAGAGGGGTGGCTCAGGCAGGATTGGGGGATGCGGGTTGGGGTGCAGAGCTGCCCCTCACCACCCTCTGTGCGCACAGGCAGCTGCCCAGCAGCAGGAATCAGCCACGACCCAGAAGGCGGAGAAGGAGGTGACACGGATGGTGATCCTGATGGTGCTGGGCTTCATGCTGGCCTGGACGCCCTACGCCGTGGTGGCGTTCTGGATCTTCACCAACAAGGGCGCCGACTTCACGGCCACGCTGATGGCAGTGCCTGCCTTCTTCTCCAAGAGCTCCTCCCTCTACAACCCCATCATCTACGTGCTCATGAACAAACAGGTGAGACACCCACATCTGGGGGCTCCATGGGCACGTTGCTCCTTCCCAGCAGGATCTCAGTCCATCCTGGTCCTGTGGCACGTCCCTCCTTGCCCCCAGTGCCACCATTGTCCTTTCTCTCCCCTCCCCAGTTCCGTAACTGCATGATCACCACAATCTGCTGCGGCAAGAACCCCTTTGGGGATGAAGAGACCTCCTCCACCGTATCCCAGAGCAAGACCGAGGTCTCCTCCGTCTCCTCCAGCCAAGTATCACCTGCATAGAGCATGGACAGTTTGAACTGGGGTGACCTGCCGAGCTCGGGGACCCCGACAGACGCCCCCCAGCCATTCCCTCGTGCCCCGGCCCCCTCCCCTGCAGGGGAATTTGGCTGTGCCCGTCCTGTCCTGCGATAGCAGTGCAGACCCCACCCCACACATCCACGTGGCACTCTGAGCTCTGCCAGAGCGCTCCCACTCTGAGGTGCTCCCAGGAACACGTCACCTCTGGGGGACTGTCCCTACCTGTCTCCATTGAGTTTGAACAGCAGTGGTTGGTGGGGACCCCAAACATTTTCCTACCTGAATCCTGCTCCCGTCCAGCATTGCCCTTCCCTGGGCTCCAGGAGCATCACAGGAGCACCCAGGCCTCATTTGCAAAAATCTAACTATTCTGGCAAAGCCCCAGGAGCAGGGCCCTGTGGCTGGGGTGGCCCAGCTGCCCCTCGCCATGGCCTGAGCCTGGGGCTCTCTGAGCCACGCTCCCGCCGGGATTCCCAGAGGAATCGATTCCTGCAGCCTCTATAAATCACTATAACAAACGGAGCCACGAGCGGGCTCTGCCTCCAGCCCAGCTCCCTCTATCCCCAAGACAGCACTGTAGATACGTTTTTTTGTCTTGGAACCTGTAAATATTTGCTCATGTCCTTTGAAATCTCTATCCCTCTCAGCCCTTTCCTTTCTCCTCCTGTTGCCCACTCCAAAGCAGAGAAATTCCCCTTCCACCTCTGCTCTGGCTGGACAGGCACGGCCAACCTTGGAGGGTGGGGCCGGGACCCGAGCTCTTTCCTGTACATATTTTATAAATAAATAATCTCATGTCAGCACAAGGACGTCTGCAGTCAAGGAGTAGGGGTTTAAAAAATTAAGAAATAAACAGAAGCAGCACAGAGAAAAACACAGATGCTCAGTCCTTGTCCTTTCTCTTGGGCTGTGGGGACAAGATGCTGGTGGCCACCTGGGGGAACACAAGACACAAACCTGCAGGTGTCCCAAAAGCCATGGGAAGGGGGATCTGTGGGGGACACCATCCCCACAAGGTGGCAGCCCCATTAGCTGGAGCGCCAAAGGTGTTTAGAGGCAAAAATTGACACACAGGGCACAGCCCTCGCTGCCCAGCCAGGAGTTTTGTACTTTAAGATTTCCCCATGTAGCCTTAAATAAAGCTTCAGCCGAGAGCTCCTTGCAGAGTTCAAGTTCTCCTTCCTGTGGGGCCCTTCCAGGCAGTGTTGTGACAGAATTGGAAGAATCAGGGGAAAGTTGTTCCCTGTGTCAGTGAATTCATTCAGGAGAGCGATCCCAGTGCCCGAACCTCACCCTCCTCCCCTCCCTGCTCAGCTCACACCTCCCCTCTCTGGTGTTTTTCCTCCTTTTTGGGTCCAAAGCCACCAAAACCAGCAGGAAGTCCCAGGTTCATCCTGGCAGGGATAAGAAGCATTTTTGCCCCCAAACACCAGGCCTGGGAGGGGAAGGATGCAGCTCCAGCCCCTCTCTCCTGTCAGGCACCCTCCTGTCTCTGCTCCCACCCAGACTTGGGGCTCCTGGCCAGGATTGCCCTGGAGCAGCTCCCACCTGTGCTGGATGATTCATGGCCACTCTGCCCATCCCAGGAGCTCTTTTTTCTTTCCCTACAAAGCCCCAAACCAAGCTCAGAAGTGATTTATTCAAACCATGGGAGCAGGGGAGGAGCAGCCACCAGTCAACCAAAAATCCAAACCTCACCCAGCCCAACAGACCCAACCCTTCCCTGACAGAAAGCATCTCATTCAAAGGTTCCTCTTGAAAAAATCACCCAGGGGTTCTTCCCTTCCACTTTTCCATAAATCCATGGGTTTATCCAGGCACTGCATTTGCAACCAGCAGGGACCATCCTGGCATCACCCACTCAGAGCAGGCACCACCAGCTGCTCCAGTGCTGCTGGCCTGGCACTGCTGCCACCCAAATTCAGATACAAACTGAGGAAAGCAGCCAGACTCATCCAGGGAACGGAGACAGCTGGAATCTCAGGCCCAAAGGGCATCTCAGTGTCTGACTCCCATCCTTCTGCAGCTGGGACTGCTCCTCCTCATCCCAGCACTGCTGTCAGCTGGTTTAGGAAAACTGCAGTAATTGGCCCAATTCATTTTAAATCAGTTCTCATTTGTGCAAGCAGCACTCGGGGGAAAGCAGCTTGGAGTTTATAACATCCTGATTTGGAGCATCCACGGGGATGAGGGGGAAATCTCAGTGAGGTTTTGTGGTCTTTGCCCCACAGCCCTGGGCACAGACAGAACCCCAAAAAAAGGGACAAACCAGGGTGCTGGCCCAGTGCTGTTCCCAAAAACATTCCTCCTGCCCAGGGCTGATCTCTCCAATGGCACTGCCTGGATTTCTCCCAGGACATTTTTATCCCATCACTGCAGAAGGAGCAGCTTCATGCCAGAGGGTCTGGCTCTGCTCGTTTGTCTCTGCCAAAGGAAAAACATCTCCTTGTCCAGCCACGAGGAACAAGAAGATTAAAACCCTCAAACACTCCCCCCTTCCCTCTGTGCCATCACACACTGCACTGGAGGTGCCAAATCCCTCTCTGGGGTGCCCAGACCCTGCTACCAGGGGGGAAAGCTGCTCCTTAAGGGGAAAACTGCTGGGATTAGAGCTTGGCAGAAGCCAGGATTGCCCCTGACAATGCCAGGGGGACCTTGCACAGCCCCAGCAGCCCAGGGAGACCCAGGCAGTGTTTGCCTCCCACCCAGGAGGGTTCAGGAGTCCCCACATTTGTGTCACTTCCCAGCAGGGCCACGTTTGTGTCACATCCCCAGCCCGAATCCATCAGGGCTGCCTGTGTCACGTTAGCAGCAATGAAAGGATTCAAACAGCAATTCCTTACTTTTATGAACAAATAGCCCTGGCTGGATGATTCAGGCAGCATTCAATTCCCAGCCAGAAAGTGTCAGCAAAATCCCAGCCTCTCACATGTAGGTGGATAACTGCAAATGAAAGGAGGGAATTATTAGCACTTAATACTCGGTGGGTTTGCACTCCCCGTGCTCCTCTCCAGGAGATGCCAAACGCTCCAGTGCTCCTGCAGCTGGGGGGGCCCTGCCAGGGGGGCTGCAGGGATTGGGGTGATGGCTTTGGACACTGGGATCCACCTCACCCCACTGCCAGAGCCCTGCTCCAGCCCAGCCCCACCAGAACCCCTCATCTCCTGCAGCCTGTCCCTTCCACAGCCCTTTTCTCCTCTGATTCATCCTCTCCAAAACCCCTTTTATCCTCCAGACTTTCCCTTCCACAGCCCTTTTCTCTCCCATCCCATCCCATCCCATCCCATCCCATCCCATCCCATCCCATCCCATCCCATCCCATCCCAAGCCCCTTTTCTCTTCTAGCCTGGCCTTTCCAGAACCCTTTTTTTCTCCATCCCATCCTCTCCAGAACCCCCTTTCCTTCTCCAGCCTGACCCCTCCAGAACCCCTTTTCTCCTCCATCCTGTCCTTACCAGAATCCCTTTTCTCCTCCATCCCATCCCATCCCATCCCATCCCATCCCATCCCATCCCATCCCATCCCATCCCATCCCAAACCACTTTTCTCTTCCAGCCTGTCCTTTCCAGAACCCTTTTTTCCTCCATCCCATCCTCTCCAGAACCCCTTTGCTCCTCCAGACCTTCCCTTCCAGAAACCCTTTTCTCCTCCAGCTTGTTCCATCCTGAGCCCCTTTTCTCCTCCATCCTGTCCTTATCAGACCCCCTTTTCTCCTCCATCCCATCCCATCCTGAACCCCCTTTTTCCCCCAGCCCATCCCCTCCAGAGCCCTTTTCTCCTCCCCACACCCCTCTCCCACCTCCCCATCCCCGCCCAGGGACCCTCAGGGACCCCAAACGCTCGGTGACACAAATCCTCAGCTCCACAGGGACCCAGGGAGGCTCCCCAAGCACCTGGGGCTGCTCCTGGCCGTGCAGGATTGTGCTCCTCACTCTCCATTTCTCCTTCACCCAGCCTGCCCGTATTTTTCTTGTTCATCAGACTGACAAATGGGCAGAAAACAGACTCCTGGTGATTTCCTACACTGGCTGCCCACTCCTCCTCTCCCCTCGGCGATGACTGAGAGCTGAAAAAGCAGGAATAGCATATAAATTTCCTCCCTGCTTTAATAAATACCTCTATTACCTTGTGCTTTCCCCCGGCTCGCTGTGCAGCTCCTGCTGCCCGCCAGGCAGACGTGATAAACCAAAATTCACATTTCTGTGGGCAACCAGCAGCAGGGCTCAGGCAGGCTGGCAGCAGCATGGGAGGGGTGAAGCTCCCACCTCGGGGGTCTGGCTGCAGCTTCACATCATCCACGGGGAGATGAATTAATTCATTTATTGCCAAAAGGGAGCTGGGGTGTGTCTGGTCCCTCTGTGGACTCCCTGTGCTGGTCCCAGGGGGAGGAGGGGTCTCATCATTCCCAGAGACCTCTGAGCCCCTCGGGGTGAGCCTGGGGCTTCCTGAAGGGTGGGGATAAAGACAAACCCTGCTAAAATCTCTGCAGGGGGAGCAGAAGGGTTTGGTGGCGGAGGAAAAGCTGTCAGAGCTGGGATCTGTGCTGGATTCCTCCTCCCTGAGCTTCTTCTCATCCAGATCCTTGCCTGGGGCCCTCAGGACACCCAGGACAGGATTTGTCACTGTCCCTTGGCCAGGAGACCCCCGAGCAGTGCAGGGCCAGCCCGAGCATCCCAGTGGGATGCAGAGACCTCGCTCCATCCCCATCCCACTCTTATCTGAAGGACAACAGGCAAAACCCACGGGCCCTTTACTGCAGCTTGCCAGGAGCCCCTGGGGCACCCCTGTCCCCTCTGCCACCCCCTGACCCAAGCGGGCAGTGCCACTGTCCCATCCCCGGGCACCGCAGCCTCGGCTCCTCCTCCTCCCGAGCCGGATTGATGGCGGTGTTTGCAAAAAACACCTTCAAAAGGAGCATCAGGAGGTGGCAGCCTCCCAGTTCCCCCCTCAGCCGGCGATTGCTGCCTCATCCCCTTCCTGCGGTCTGTTTAACTTTTGTATTTAACAAGGTCCTAAACAGGAGCGGCAGCGAGTGGCAGCGCCCGTTCCCTCCCTGCCAGGGGCACTGGGGGGCCCAGCCGAGAATGGGAAATTCCTCCAAAGTCCCTTTGATTTATGGCTCTCGTTAATCCTCCAGGAGGGCCCCGAGCACAGCGAACCTGCGAGGGATGAATAACTGAGCAGCTGGTTAAATATTCTGTAAGGGTTAGAGAGCATCGGGGGGAGAGGGGATTCCAGAGAGGGGGGGACACAAAACTGAAAATGGAGCCCAAAAAGTGGAAAAAGGTGATGGGGAAGGGAAGGGAAGGGAAGGGAAGGGAAGGGAAGGGAAGGGAAGGGAAGGGAAGGGAAGGGAAGGGAAGGGAAGGGAAGGGAAGGGAAGGGAAGGGAAGGGAAGGGAAGGGAAGGGAAGGGAAGGGAAGGGAAGGGAAGGGAAGGGAAGGGAAGGGAAGGGAAGGGAAGGGAAGGGAAGGGAAGGGAAGGGAAGGGAAGGGAAGGGAAGGGAAGGACATGCCCGCAGTGGGATCAGCACAGCCGGGATTTTGGAGGAATATCCCATCCAGATGTGCCCTGCCAGCTGTGCCGTGCAGATGTGCAGGGCTGCCCTGCCCCTGCAAAGGGGAGGAGGACCCCGGGAGCAGGGAGGGAAGGGAGGAAGGTGCAGCAGGGCTCGAGCCCAGCCTGCCGATGCTGCCCTCGAGGGCCGAGCTGCAGGGACACAAAGTTTTGCCAGCACAACCTGGATGAAATGGGGTGCCAAGGAGATTTTCCACCCCATTCCCTCCTCCTCCCCAGGGGTCAGGGCTGCATTCCCAACGAGGAATCCCCGGGCTGGTGCTGGAGGGAGATCGCAGAGGTTGGAGAGGAGAGTCCAGGAGCTCGCAGCTCCTTCCAGCCTGGGCTCGGGGTGGTTTGGGCTCCCCCGAGCCCCCGCAGCCCCGCGGATGGAGGTAGAGGGCAGCAGAGGCTGCTCCTTGCGGCAGCCGGGATGTGACGGGTCCTGCCCGCTGGAACCGTCCGAGGCATAAACGGAATAAACGGAATAAACGGAATAAATGGAATACATGGGATACATGGAATACATGGAATACATGGGATACATGGAATAAAGCTGCTCCACGGCAAAGGAACGGCCGGGCTGCTGGGGTGGGAACAAGCTGCACATCCCAGTGGGAATGGGGGATGGAGCAGGGTGGTCCTGCAGGCTCTGGGACCTCTCCCCAGAGGCTCTGGGGACAGCAGGGCCACAGCTCAGGTTCCCAGGTGTCCCCTGCCATGGCCACGTGTCCTGCTGGGGCCACAATCCTGGACAGAGTCCAGACACTGGAATTTGCTCTGATTTCCATGGGATGACACCAACGCTGGCAATGCCACCCCTCATCGTTTCCAAGAGGTCTAGAGGGGATAAATCAATAAAAAAACATGTTTATAACCTCCATATCCCATTCCCAACAGCTTTAGCTGGGATCTCGGGAAGGAGGAGCTCAGCCAGGTGCTCCCATCCTTTTCCCTCTCCTTTGTTCATCCCCACTCCTTGTCCCAATCCCCCCACACACCAGTGATGGATCCTGGGGGTGGAACAGGGAGAGGAGCTGGGGCTGGGATGGATCCCGGCTGTCCAGCCCCAAAAAGGAGTCAGGGAAGATCCAATAACCTGTCCTGAAACACAGGGGGAGAGGAGCTGGGTCTGCAGCAGGAGGGACCCCAGACCCAGGGACTGAGCCCCCTCCTCACTGAGGGCTGTGCTGGGGAGGGGCTGCTGGATTTAGGGTTTCATTGGAGCCTGTTGCACTCCCCAGCGTTTTTTTGGATCCATACCCAAGTGCCAGAGAAAACTTTGGGCCCAAGTTGGGACAAAAATCCTGAGCTTTACTGAGCCCCGCTTGTTTAAAGGAACAAAAAAAGGGAGTTTTTTTTCCTAATTCCCACCCCAAGAACCTGCAGAGAAGTGAGGGAGGGGTCTCATTGTGCCCCTGCCCTGAGCTCTGGGGAATCCTGGAGGTCCCAAATGGGGACATGGATAGATCCATGCCATGGGCACAGGGAGGGACCAAGCGCCACTGCCACATGCCCAGAGCAGGACTCTGATGCTCTTTTTTATTTTCTTTTTTTGAGGGCAGCACTCACAGCCTCCTTTTCCAGTTTTTTCCCTGTTTTCCCTCCTTTTCCTGGTTCTCCTCCTCCCCCTCGGGCTGCTGCCTCCCGCCTGCCGTGCAGATGGCCCAGCATATGGGCAGCCTCCCCTCGTGCTCGCACCTTGTAAGCAGATTCTGTCAGGTTTCGAGAGGAAAAGCTTAATTAAGCAGTTGTGTGTGTACAATTATGTCCTTAATTATCTCCGCGTTTGGCTCCTTTGTTGTTCCCCGTTTGTGAGAAGTTTGGGAACAACCGCGGGCGTCCTGCAGGAGCTTTTTCCTTCCCTGGTTTCTGTCTCCTCCTGCCTCATTTTAGGGATTTTCTGGCTGGTGGGAGCTGCAGGATGAGCCCCCCCCGGCCTCTGGAATTCACTGACCCCGGCTCAGTTCCCAAAGCAGAGCAGTTGCCAGCTCTGCCCACACAAAGCGCAGCTTCAGCTGCTCAAAAGCTGCTCCAGCCCAATTTCTCACCTCCCACATTTGTGCTCCAGTGCCCCAGCCCTGCCCCAACACCCTCGGGAATAAACAGATCCCATGAGAGCATCAGCAGGGTGATGCTTCATTGCTCCCAAACCCCAGCAATGCCAGCCAAGGGGATCCTGCCTAATTAATTCCACTAATTACCCCATTCCCCTCCATTTCCCAGCTTGGGCAGCAAGCCTGGCACATCTCAGGGTGATCCTGGGTCTGGAGCCGCCTGCAGAGATCAGGGACAGGAGGTGGCACAAACAACTGGCTAATTTGTGGTGGTGCTTTTATTTTATGCTCAGAGCACTAAACAGCCATAAACACCCTGAGCTGGATGGTGGAGCTGGGGGTGGTTTTATTGTCTGGAAGTCCTTGAAGTCTGGCCATGAACCTTTTATTAAAAATAACCCCAAACTCTTGTTCCTCTAATTGAGTGTCTTTCAGAACCCACACGCTTGCATTTGTGTACCCAGGTATGTTTATATCACCACCAGTTAATTTTTATTTACCTTCTAGTGAAACTCATCTTCCTCCTTTAATTCCCAGGCCTGCATTTGCTTTCAGATCAGAATTGGGACCCAACAAACAGCCGTGAATTTAAGGTGCCATTAAATCCTCAGCTCTGCTCTCACAGCTTCCAAACCCAGGCACAGCAGTGACCTCCCCCTCCTTTTCCAGGCATCCCAGCAGGGAAAATGAATCTTCATCCAGCTGAGAGGTGCCAAGTGCCGGGAATGAGCCCGGGGAGAGCGGCAGGAACGATGGGGCTGCAAAGGGAGGGATGGAGGGGAGATTGGAGGGAAGGAGGAGAGGAACAATCTGTGAAAAATGCTTATTTTATGATTGGCTTTTCGCAAATATTCAAATGAATATTGTATGTGTTGTGTTAGGGAGTGATGCTGTGTTAATTCGCTGAGCTGGACCCGGGGCAGAGCACAACGTGTCCAAGTGGGGCTGGGGCAGCTCCTCCCCAATTCCCTGCCCCGCTCCCCAATTTTCCACTGCATTCCCCAATTCCCTGCTGCATTCCCCAGTTCCTCTCTCTGCTCCCCAGTTTCATTCTCCACTCTCCAAATCCCCACTCCACTCTCCAGTTTCCTGTTCTGCTCCCCAGTTTTCCACTCCCTAATTCCCCTTTCCGCTCCCCAATTCCATTCTCCACTCCCCAATTCTCTGCCTCATTCTCCAGTTCTGTGTTCTGCTCCCCAGTTCCCTGCCCCACTCCCCAATTCCCTGCTGCACTCCCCAATTCCTCTCTCTGCACCCCAGTTCTCTTATCCACTCCCCAGTTCCCTGTTCTGCTCCCCAGTTTTCCACTCTCCAATTCCCCTCTCTGCTCCCCAATTCCCCTCTCCACTCCCAAATTCCCTGCTCCACTCCCCATTTCCCTGCCCCACTCCCCAATTCCCTGTTCTGCTCCCCAATTCTATTCTCCATTCCCTAATTCCCCTCTCTACTCCCCAATTCCCCTCTCCACTCCTCAATTCCCTGTTCTGTTCCCCAATTCCCCTCTCCACTCCCCAATTCCCTGTTCTGCTCCCCAATTCCCCACTCATGCTCGGGGCAGCTGAGGACAGGGGCGGCTCTCAGGCTGTAATTAACACCCGGCGGTAATTAACACCCAGGAGCAGGGATTTGATCCCTTTCATCTTTTCATCCGGGGGCTGTGGGAAGGCACCAGAGCCTGGAGGCTTTGGAACTGGCTCACCCCAACCTGGCATAAATTCAGTCACTTTTGGGGGGAATTTGAATTTTTTGGGGGGTGCAGAGTGCAGAGGATTTGGCAGCATCAACATCCAAATCCCTTCTGCTCCTGCCCAGCCCCAGCATCCCCATCAGGGCAGTTTGGGATGCAGGATGTGGCTGAAACCCCAAATCCCATCCCCAACGGTGATGAGGAGGCAGGTTCAGGGATCCCAACGCTCTCCTGGCCCCTCTGTCTCTCAGTAATTCCCCCTTCCCGGAGAAATTATTCCTGTCCAGCAGGAATCTTACACCCTGCGGGAATCTTACACCCTGCGGGAATTTTACACCCTGCGGGAATTTTACACCCTGCAGGAGTTTTACACCCTGCAGGAATTCCACCAGGCAGCCCAAAGCAAACACAATATTTTAAAGTCCTTCCCAGCCTAACCATCCCCAGCGCTATTAATAACACTTGTAAGGAGTTGTTCTTGAATAGATATGATTTTTATCTTGACAGCGTCTCCCTAAATCATTTTTATCCCCGCCAAGTTTGCGAGGAGCAGATTTTCCTGAGGGCCATTTATCTCGGCAAATATCCCCACCCCTGTTTATTGCTCACTCCCTCTTTAGTGATGGTTTGGGTGGTTCTCCGTCCTCATCCTCAGCTCCCAAATCCCTCCATCCCCTCCCTCCACGTGTGTTTAAATAAACTCAAATTCTCCAATTTCTGTGGCTGAGGAGCTGCTGGGAGGTGGGACGGGGGTGTGAGCTCGCTGCCAAACATCCTCCTGTCCTCCCTCCCCCCATTTTCAGCCACAATTCCGCTTCAGAAAAGGCTCAGGACTGCCCTGAATTATCTGAAATTTCAGCTTTTCCCCTCGTTGTGGCAGATGGACAAAGGCACGGGGAAAGCTCCAGGCAGGGGAGGCAGTGGGGCCATTCCTGCTGTCACATCCATCACTGCAGGGAGAATAAAGAGTTTTGTAAAGAGGAGAACTGAGGGGAAAGGAGCAGATTCTCTGATCCTGCTTGGGAAACACCGATTCTGCTGGCAGATGGCCCCGGCTGCTCCTCCTGGGGGGATGAACCCATCCCAAAGGGGCTGAACTCACCCCAAAGGGGCTGAATTTACCCCAAAGGGGCTGAATTTATCCCAAAGGGGTTGAACTCACCCCAGAGATGCTGAATTTACCCTACAGGGGCTGAACTCACTCTGGGAATGCTGAATTCACCCCAAAGATGCAGAATTTACCCCAAAGATGCTGAATTTATCCCAAAAGGGCTGAGCTCACACCAAAGGGCCTGAACTCATCCTAAACATGCTGAATTTACCCCAAAGCTGCTGAACTCACCTCAAACATGCTGAATTTATCCCAAAGGGGCTGAGCTCACCCCAACCATGCTGAATTTACCCCAAGCATGTTGAACTCACCCCAAAAGTGCTTAGTTCACTCTGGGAATGCTGAATTTACCCCAGACATGCTGAATTTACCCAAAAGGTCCTGAGCTCACCCCAAAGGTGTTTGTGGATGAATTTTCCTAACCCCAGGAACCCCTCAGGAGGTGAATTCAGTGATCTGAGCTGGGCTCTGCTGCCAGCCCCAGCCAGAGCTCATGGACTGGGAATTTGGGAATTTGGGAATGGAGGAGGTTTCTCCTCCCCCCGTGTTTTGCAGCACAGAGGGGCTGTGACAGCAGCTCCAAGGTGCAGAGAATTCCCCAGCTCTCGGATACAGGGAGCAGAACATCATTTGTCATCTTTAAAGATACGCAGAGCCGGCGAGAGAATGAATTCTTCTTCATAACCCAGTTCCCAGGATATTTTTACTGTGCATCATAAATTATAATACCTTTTTATTTTTGCTTTATGGCCTGTCCCCCGCCAATTCTGGTGATCTACATCCTCGCCCCCCTCACCAGTGCTTTAGGAACAATCCCTGCCTGTCTCTCTCCTCCTCCCATCAGCTCCTCAGCCTCTCTCCTTCCACCTGCAGCTCTTTTTCCTCTTGTCCACCCATGGGAGTCACCAGGAGGGGACAGTGACGCCTCTGAGGTGCCACAGAGCCTCAGGCAGGGCTAGTGAGAGGGGACAGTTGTCAGGATCCAGCCCAAAATGCCCCTGTGGGTTTGATGATGACCCCTGGAGCAAATTACCAACCTTGTATGAAAATCAGCAGGCCACAACAGTTTAAGCAGAATATTAGTGAAGTTATCACAGGGTGGAAAAGTAGATTTTGGGGTTTTTGGTATGGGGGTTCAGGAGGCAAGATGGAGGGAGCTGGGCATGTCCAGCCTTTCTCCTTCTTTTTCTTAACCTCCATCTTCTGCTGTGGTGTTGGCAATTTTGGATTGGTTTAGAGTAGAAGCTCACTGTCTGACATAGGTGATAGGTATTGGGAAGTAATTGTAAATATTGTATAGGTATGTTTTAGTATAAAGACATAATACAGGGGCAGGCAGAGTGCCTGGAATTGTCCTGCTGGACAGACCTGGGCAGGGCAGGAGAAAATTTTTTATAGATAAGATACAATAAACCACCTTGAGATTGAGAACTGAAGAGCCCTGACTCCTTCTTCATGCACTGGGCTGGGAAAAGAAACTTTCCAGCTTTTCTCAGGGTCACTCTGAGCAACTAGAGATCCCAACAGACAATGACACCCCTGGGCTGCTGCAGAGCCTCAATTCCTCTCAAGCAGGGGCAGTGAGAGGGGACAGTGATACCTGCAGACCCTCAGGCAGGGGCAGCCAAGCCACGGCCCCAGCTCTGACCCACAGCCCTGGCAGCTGCAGGGAGGGCACCTCTCGATCCTTGTCACTGCAGGAGCAGCCCTGCAGCTCTGTGAGACCTCCCTGGATGGGTGAACCAGCCCTGGGCACCCCCTGCCCCTCACACCCGGTGCTCCTGAGGTGGGCACAGCTCTGAGCTTGGCACAGGCCTCGTTCAGCACTGCTGCACCAACACCCAGGGCTGCCTCTGAGCACAGCCAGCTCTGGGGTCCCAAACTGAGATGGGGCATGGGGAGGGCGCAGAAAACAGCTCAGTGCAGCCCCCAGGGTGTTTGCAAGGCCATGGTGCCCGAGAATGTGGGGACACATCGGCCCTGGGGCCACCAGGAGCCCTGCGAGGAGAGCGGGCAGGAGCAGGGCAGCAGTGACAAATGAGTTTAATTCCTGGGCAGACACCGATGCGAGGGGGTGATTAATGAGCCCGGCACCTCATGGTGGCCTCAGGAGCTCAGGGAGATATTTGGGCAGAGGGTGGAGGCGGCAGGCTGGGAACTGAGAGCAGGCAGGAGGTGACAGCCACTCCCAAAGTCCCTGTCCCGCCTGCCCACGGCGTCCCTGGCTTTGCTTCTTCCCTCCTTTCCCCACTGTGAAAAATGCATGTATTTTATCATTGGCTTTTCGTAAATATTCCAATGAATATTGTATGTGCTGTGTTAGAAAGTGATGCTGTGTTAATTTTCTTAAGTAGCGTGTTAAATACAGTTTTAGGTTATAACTTAATGTTAAAATAGAAATTATGCTACGTAAGATACTTTTTTTGAGAAAGGACTCGCAGTGAGATAGCAGCCACAGGACACCTAAATCTTTCAGAGAAAAAGAATTTCTTGCTCTCTTATCGAGTTCTTCTCACCTTGCTTAGCCCTGATGACACCGTCAGGATTCACTGGAAAATGATGACCAGACAGAATCCTGTGATTGAATGTAATTTATGCATAATGTATGAGATGTATGAATATGCAACAGGCTGTTGCTTTTAAGGGTTAATCCTCTGTTACGTGGGTCCTTTTTCGGACTTATTTTGCCCAGAAAGGGATACCTGGACTGTTCATAAGTCTTTGTTTTTATTGTCTCGTATTGTCCTAATCCAAATTGCCCAAATTATTATTACTGCTATTTTAATAACATTGATATTATTATTGTTATTATTGTATAATACTAATACTAATACTAATACTAATACTACTAATAATAATAATAATACAAAATTAAAAAAAAAAAAAAAAGTAATTGGCGTTTTTCACACACACCCTGCTTAAAATCCAGGCTCTGAGCTGGAACTCCCCAAAGATGAGCTGGGACCAGGCTATGCTGGGGAATGCCCTGGGAAAGGTGGGGACAGGTAAAGCAGGGTTGGCACTCAGGAAGCTCCCGGAGAACAGCAGGAAAACCTCACCCCTTTACTCACCTGTCCTGGGGGCACACCCAGGTGCCTGCAGGAGATTAATGACCTTGGCAAAATGTAATTACAGCCCGGGCCCGCGCCGTTAATGAGCGCGTATTCTCCCTGTCAATGCGCCCTAATTGAAAATGAGTAGGCGACTCGGCTGGCAGTGGAGCTGGCTGCAGAGGCTCGTTGCTGTATTAATTGTAGTAATTAGCAGTCACTTTAGGCTGGAGTCAGCTATAAATAGGGGGTCCGTTCGTTTAGCGCGGAGCGTGATTTAAAATGCAAATAAAATCTGTAAATCTCTGCTCCCCCCCAGCCCCACGAAGCTGCGGGGATGCTCTGGGGAGTTTGGCTTCCAAAAGGAAAATTGTCGCCTTGTTTGGCAGCTCGGGATGGTGGCAGCAGCCCCAGGACACCCTGGAAATGAGGTTTGGTGCTGCCAGGGTGATGGGCACCCCTAAATCAGCTCCATCCCATGCTCGGGGCTTGGGATGTGCTGGGAAAACCCCAAAATGGTGATGGTGATGGGCAGCTTCCAAATCAGCTCCATCCCGGATTCAGGGCTTGGGATGTGCTGGAAAAACCCCAAAATGGTGATGGTGATGGGCAGCTTCCAAATCAGCTCCATCCCATGCTCAGGTCTTGGAATGTGCTGGATAAACCCCAAAATTGGGTGATGGTGATGGGCAGCCCCAAATCAGCCCCATGCCTCTCTCAGGGCCTGGAATGTGCTGGAAAAACCCCAAAATTCACCCGATGCAGTGCAGACCACAAAGCCAAGTGCTCCATCTCTGTCCTGGAGCTGCAGGGAGATTTTTTTGGGGTGGAAAAAGCACTCAAGGACTGTGAAGATCCAGGAAAAGGGAATGAAGGTGCAGCCAGGGCAGGCACCGTGCCAGGGTGGGTCCCACGGCCCCAGGCACGCTCTGGAGCTCTCAGGCCCTTCCTGACACGCTCCATTTATTTGATTATCACCAAAGGAAGGACACAGGAGAGAGGAAGGAGGAGGAATGATCTCTTATTAATGCAGAGCTGCTAAATTACAGCCTGTATGAGCAGGGACAAAGTAACCTGCCTAAAATAAAATCCTGGCTCTGAAAGATCCCCAAAGCAGAGCCATTAAAAATTAAAAAATAAACACAAGAAATGCCTTTTAGCTGCTGGGCAGTCCTTGATTTAGCAGGGACCATCCAACCCCCTGCCTGCTGCTGGGCCGTGGAGGTGTGGGGAACTCGATTTTAGGGAATTAAAAAAAGCTAATAAAAGAGAGTGGGGGAGGAATGAACAGCTCCTTGATCAGCTTTGTGAGGAGTTCCTGCTAATTGTGGCTGCAGCTTGGAGCTCCTTTTTCCCTGTGGCATGGGGGACACTGTGAGTCAGGCAGGGCCAGCCTGGGGCACGTCTGGAGATGCTACCACGTCATTCTCGGGTTTCTGTTGCTGAAATGCCCCCTGAGGTATTAAAAAATCTCTTTTTTCCCAGCCCCACAACCAAGAAGAAGTTGAGATTCTTCAGCTCTGCTTTTCAAAGTTGTTTATTTTCCCTTATCTATCACATTCTGAGATCTGTCCAGCAGGTTGGGTTGTGGCACAGCCACTGCCCTTAGGGTGGTGTTGGCTTTTTATACTAAAAACTACCTGTACTTTATTTACAATTTTCCAATACCCATCACCTGTGTTAGACAGTCTGTCTCTACTCTAAACCAATCCAAAAGTGTCACTGTCGAAGAAGAAGAAGGAGGAGAAGGAGAAGGAGAAGGAGAAGGAGAAGGAGAAGGAGAAGGAGAAGGAGAAGAACAGAACACTCCCAGATTCCTCCATCTTGCCTCTTGAACCCCCATTCTAAATCCCCAAATTTCTACTTTTTCACCCTGTGACAAATTCACTCTCGTTCTACTCAAACTCTCATGGCTTGTAACTCCTCACACAAAGTTGGGAATTGTTTCCAAGGGCTAAAATCAAAGGCACAGATGATTTTGACTCCATTCCAAGGTGTCTGAGCCCCTTGACAGGGTCTCCAGGGCAGCCAGAGGAATGTTCTGGGTTCCAACAACCCAGGATGCAGCCCTGGGGTCCAGCACCTCCTCCCCTGGCAGGGCCTGGCAGATGCTCTGAGCACAAACCCTCAGGCACACGGAGCCTCTCCAGCCCCAGGCTCCCAAAAAGACCTTCAGAGTGAGCAGCACTGTCAACAAATGTATTTAAATTACAAAAAAAAAAAAAAAATAGCCCAAACCCAAACCTGATGTGCTTTTAAATTGGAAAAGAAATTAATTGCACAGGAGACAGAGGAGAGAATTATTAAAATCTACGTAGCCTTCCACGTTTTCCTCCCAAAATGAGGAGGTTGGATGCTCAGCTGGGGTAAATCTCCTTTAAGTGACACTTGTGTTAATAATGGTCCTGCCCTGATTTACACCACAGGGTGGGGGATTGGCTCCCTCCCTGCACATCTGTCCTGAGAGAACCAATAAATAAAACTCAAACAAAAAATATTCATCCACCATTTATTCTGCTTAATTATTTAAACTTCAGATTCTGGAAATAATAAAGGAGTAATAAAGAAGAGATTTACCATCCAGCACAATTGCTGGGAGCACTCTGGGTAATTTCCTCCTTCACATTTTAATCTCTCCCTCTCTCTTTTCGCTTCCTTTTTGCCTCACCAGAATGAATCAATTTATTAAAGTTGTTGCCAAACTGCTTTGCTGTGATGTGCTGGTGGTGATGGAGAGGAGTGGGCTGCTCTGTCCCCCCTGGAGAAGGGGACAGGGAATGTGTGGCCACCCTGGGATCTCTTTTTGCAGTGCTGAATGTGAAATACAAAGTTGTTTGGTGTCAGGTACACACAGGCAATGTGAGTATTTGGGATTGTGATATGTGTGGAGACCAGCCATGGGACAGTTGTGAATTCTAATAATACTTGAGCAAAGTAAAGCATGGAAGAAGGCCTTGGAACCTATCCTTTGTTTGAAATTAACCCTGGTTGATTTGGGAGCATTGGAATTAAAGCGTTAAGGATGTTGCTCTTTGCTTGTAGTTAATCCTTAAAGAGTTGTGCAATAATGACCTTTTGAAGTGTAATTTTAGAATATTGCTTGTATCCTTGAAACTATAGCTTTGGAATATATATAAAATATATATAAATATATATATAAATATATATAAATATATATAAATATATATAAATATATATAAATATATATAAATATATATAAATATATATAAATATAAAATTATAAATATATAGACATGCTTATCTCACACCTTAATGAAACAGTGAAAAACAGCTTGAGAAAGGAAGATGAACATCACCTCAAGGATTTATAGTTTCAACCAAGGGAAGCTGGACATCACTGTTAGGAGATTTACAGTCCTTACAATCAAAAGGTGGACCCACATCTGGAATCTGGACCTCACCAGCTGGGATTCTTCATCCTTCTTTCAGAAACCAGACCACCACCATCTGGGGATGCTCCTGTTGGGATTCATCCTGAGAAAAACTAAATCACAATAGTGTACAGAATTGTGACGTAAAAATTGGGAGATAGAAACTGCTGATGAGTAAAAATTGGAATAGAAACTGCTGAGAAAGCTGATGAGTGCCCCTATAAATACCTGTAAGCCTCAACTATGGGTGTGCAGTTGGAGGAAAACTTCCCCCACTGTACCCAGCGCTGGATTGCTCATACTTTACCATATTAATTAATAAATTGATTGCTGCTGAATATTGGCCTAGCCAAGCTTCTTATTCACAACATGAAGGAATCAGCTCAAGCTCCACGTCCCGATTTTGGCACCAGCTCCGAGGAGCACAAGGCAAACACAGCGCTCAAAAGAGCAGCAAGGCAGTCCCTGGGGACAGGCACCAGCTGGAAAAGGGAACAAAAACTGTTTGAGAAGATTAGAAACTACAGATAAGAGCACAGACCTGTTCCCACAGAGCTCCATCCCCAAATCTGCAGCACTGGAGGCTGAACAAACAAAGGCACAGCCCAGCCAAGGGGCCAGGGACCCCCATTCCCACCCTTTCCCCCCAATCTCCCCGCAAAGTGGCCTTTCCTCTTCCCAGAGCCTCAGAAATAAATTAAAAATTTAAAATATGGGGGAAATTATTCACCATGGAGATTTGGAGAGACAGCAATTAATTAATAAAAATAAATATTGCTAATACTGGGTTTTCACACAGCCCTTTAAATTGCAAATTCCTCTCCAGGCATGCACTATTAATTAAATCATTTACATCCACCGTGACCCTCAGATACAATTATTTATTCTGATAAATAATTTCGTATTTATCCTGACAAATCTTTTCTTTTTAATGCTGATAAATAATTGGCGGGGAAACGCAGGGCTGGCAACGCGGCCTGGCCTGAGCCTGCCTCCTGCACAGCCCTGTCTGCCTCAATCAGCCTCAGCCCCTAGGCCCCCCCAGCTGATTCCCAGCCTCTCTGAACACAAATAACAATTCTCCAGCCCACATCCTTGCAGGAAAATGCCGTGTTTGTGGAGCAGGAAAATGCCGTGTTTGTGGCCCTAGGCCTCAAAAGGCCTGGGGCTGTTTGAGGCCCAGGGCCAGATGGATGCTTGGGTTCTGGCCTTCCCCTGCCATCAGGGACCCCAGGCCTGCAGGGTTTTCTGGGGTGGGGGAGAGCCCTGTCCTGGCTGGCTGCTGGACAGACGGACAGGACAGAGGGGTCTGACAGACCCAGGGCAAGGATGAGGCTCTGAGCTGCCTGAAAAACCCCAAGATGAGCCTGAGCTGGGGGAAAATGAAGCAGGAATTCCCTACAGGAACCAGTGCCGGCATCCCAGGGAAATTCATCCACAAACACCAGAGGTTTGTGTCCAAAAAGGAGACAGAGGAGCTCTGTGACTTTATTCAAATAAAGGGAGAGGCCATGGGGCATTTCTCTCAGAGTTTTAGGGGACAGAGCCTCCTCTGCAAGGAATGAACAAAAAGCCAAACAAAACCCAAAAAGATGAAAGAAAAAGCGCAACAAACTAAACCCCAGTCCTGCGCCAAAGCGATTGATCCTGTCAGAAGCAGGAAAAAGGCACCCAACAGAATCACAGAGCGAGAAGTTGCAAAGCAGCAAGAGGTGACAAGTAATTATAGAACAGGGAAATGCAGAGGGAACTCATTTGGATGAGGAGCCACTGATTAACAGGCCCAACATTTATTTTCTTTATTTATGGCCTGGCATCGCGGGAAATTGATACAGAACAGCCCATATACAACATGGCTGGTGACATGTTCAGCAAATGAAGAGGCTGGGAGGAAATCAAACTGAATTATCCCTGCTGTTACTCAGCCCCCCCTTGCCTCTCCTGTGACAGTGCTCACAGGGGTCTCAGGTTGAGGGAAGAGATGTGGATCTGACTCCATGTTTCAGAAGGCTGATTGATTATTTTTTGATATATATTACATTAAAACTATACTAAAAGAATAGAAGAAAGGATTTCATCAGAAGGTTGGCTAAGAATAGAATGGAATGGTAACAAAGATTTGTGGCTTGGGCTCTGTCCGAGCCAGCTGACTGTGATTGCCCATTAATTAGAAACAACCAATATGGGCCAATCCCAGATGCACCTGTTGCATTCCACAGCAGCAGATAACCATTGTTTACATTTTGTTCCTGAGGCCTCCCAGCTTCTCAGGAGGAAAAAAACCTAAGGAAAGGGTTTTCCATAAAAGATGTCTGCGACACTCTCCCATCCCTCAGAGGGAGGAGCAGGGGTGGCACAGCCCCGGGTGGCACCTGGGAATCCCCAACAGGAGGGGAAATTTTGCATTTTCCTCGTGTGGAAAATGCAAAATTCTTGCCCTGGCTTTTTCTAGAAGCTGTTCAGCAGCAGCAGCAGCACAAGCTCGTTCCGAGCAGAGTGAACAGAAAAAGCTGCCCAGGTGCTCAGAGCAGAGCAGCTCCTCCTGGTTTGCCCTCACAAGTGCCAGCTCTCGTCAGGATCTGTGTTCTGTGCTGGAGCCTGAGCAGGGTTAAGGCGAAAAGGAGCTGGAAGGAGAAAAGCTTTAAAATGGCCAAGAACAGAACACTCGAGTCCATCCAAAACAGGTTTAAAAATTTATAATTGCCTTCCATGCACTGTGCTGTAAACACTCCCTTCTGCTGCAGCTTCCAGGCTGGGCACCTCTGCACCTGCCCCAGTTCTGCTCAGGGGGGGACAGGAGCCCCCCCAAGTCCCCTCTGTGCCCCTGCTGCTCATTCCAGGGCTGCCAGACGTGGTCAGCACCATGGAGGGGTCTGGGATGCTCCAGCCCCATGGCTGAGGGTCAGCAGGTGCCAAAAAATGCCATTGTGAGCCCCCAGTGTGAGCAGGGACAGTAAAACCCCCCCTCTGCTCCCCCTGAGCTCAGCAGAGCCCAGAGCACCCCTTCAGGAGGGACACTGGGTTATGAAACACGGGTGATTTAAATGCAAATGAGTGAAAAAACACCAACTTCCTTTATTAAAATGGAAATTGCACTTCAAGCTGGCTCCCCACAGCCCCGGGGTGTCCTGGTGCTGGCAGCAGCCACATCCTGAGCCACCACCTGGGTGCTTTGGGGGTTCAGGGGGTGCCTGGGATGTCATTTCCAGCCCTCTGCCTCCTGCACATCTCACATTGTGAGAGGTGTCACTCAGCCGCAGCCTCCTGACATCAGCTGTCCCCAAAGTGCCACGCTGAAGGGAATAATTATTTTCCCATTTCCTGAGATCTCCTCACTAAATTTGTTCCTCTAGGAACGGAGAAAGGAAAATTTAAAAAAAAAAATGAAGGCTGATATGCCTTGCTGTTCCTCCCCAGGATGGTGGGGAATTGGGATTTTGGGGACTTTTGGGGCTCAAGGCAGAGGAACAGGGATGATTCCTCCCTTGCAGCATCACCCATCCCCTGTGGCTCTGCACAACCTGCCCTGGGATCTGCTGCTTTCCCAGCTCCTCCAGCACGTCCTGGCTGTTGCCTTCAGCCACCAGCTGGCTCCAGTTGCTGGAAGATGATTAAGGCCAGCAGGGACTGGAAAAGTCCCAAGTGGTTACGCTCTCCATTCCCCCATTCCCCCAGGAGAGCATTTAATTGCCTTTTGAAGGATCCCACAGCCTCTGCAGGAGCTTTCCTGACCACCCAACTCTCCTGGCATTTATTCATCCACAGGGCCTGGCTTGAACTTTGTTTTCCTTTCACTTCCTATTACTGTTCCCCTAATCCTCTCCTCCAGCCCTTTGCCATCCTTCATCCCTCATCTCCCGCCCTGTCCTTCCCTGCTGCGCCTCTCAAACGTCCCTGTCCTGATCCTCACCACGGGAAATGTCACTGTGAGACGTGGCAGGGCTGAGATGGACCTGAAACCAAAGGCTGCCTGCAAACAGCCCCCAGGGCTGGCCAGGGAGAGCCCAGGATGGACAGGGAGAGCCCAAAATGGTCAGGGAGAGCCCAAAACAGCCAGAGAGAGGCCAGAATGGCCAGGGAGAGCCCAGGACAGCCAGGGAGAGCTTGGCATGGACAAGGAGAGCCCAGGATGGACTGGGAGAGGCTGGCATGGTCAGGGAGAGCCTGGCATGGATAGGGAGAGGCCAGGATGGCCAGGGAGAGCCCAGAATGACCAGCAAGAGCCTGGCATGGTCAAGGAGAGCCTGGCATCAACAGGGAGAGCCCAAAACAGCCAGAGAGAGCCCAGAATTGCCAGGGAGAGCCCAGGATGGCAGGGAGAGCGTGGCATGGCCAGGGAGAGCGTGGCATGGACACACACAAACCCCTCCTTGGCCTCCATCAGGACAGGGACAGACCCCTCAGCCTGGGCTGGGGGCAGTCACCTCTGGCTCTCAGCTCTTCCACTTTGTAGGAATGGGAATGGGGAGAGGAGGCAGGTGCTGGTCCCCTTCCAAGGACAGGACCCTGTCCCTGAACAAACCATGGGAGACACCACAACTGCCACATTTCCAGCACTTTGCAGAAACACCCATTTGCTTAAGGCATCTAAAAATTAACGTGTGACAAACCTAAGTGGGCCCATGAATCCCCCACACCCCTGAGCAGCTCTGGAGGAAGTTCTGCCAAGCAAATCCTGCAGGAGCTGCCCACGAGGTCACAGCCTCCATCCTCCAGCCGGTCCTTCCACTCCAGCACCATTTAATCACCATTTGGAGTTTAGCATCCAGCAGAGCAGGCGCTGTGCCAGCGTGGTGAAGCATCACTTCATCCATCACTGTCTCCCAAGCTGTCTCTCCTGCCTCCCGGGCATCATTCCTGCCCCTCCCAAAAAGCCACCAAGCCACTGAGCAGGCTCTGAGCCAGCCCCGAGGCTGCAGCTCCTGAGGAATGAGCCGGACTCGCTGTTCCCTGATCGGGTCCCGTCTGCTGCTCGCAGAGCTGGTGTATTTATTTTCATTACATTCCATCCAGGGGTGCTCTCCTCCTCCCACCTTCCCTCCAGCCCGGGAATGGAGCCACCTTCCAGCTGATTTCTCATCCAGCAGAGCCAGGTCCGTGTTCCTGTCCCATTTAATTAGCACAGGGAGGGAACTGGGCTGTGCAGCCGCGGAGCTGCTGCCTCCACGCAGGAACCAGGGTGGGCAGAGCATTCCAGAGCATCCCCCAGCTCATTCCCCCTCCCCTGGCACCCAAACCCACCCTGTGCCACCCCAGCCAGCGTGCCCAGGTGGGGCAGGGATGCTCCAAAGTGGATTTGCTGGGGGTGACTGTAGAAGCCTAAATGAGGGATGCAGGACTCCAGGTAGCTCTCCAAAATGCAGTTTATTGTGTACGAAATGCAGTTTATTGTGTACAAAATGCAGTTTATTCCATCCAAGAGGCTACAGCAGTCCAGGGTCATGGATGGCAGAGCTGTGCCTACAGCTGTCAGCTCCAGCTGCAGGCAGGCCTGGAGACCCTTTGGTTTTGGTTCCAATGCATTCTAGACTTTTCTTTAGGTTACAAATGCATTCTGTACTTTTCTTTTGGTTACAATGCATTATAAACTTTTCTTTGCTGAGCATCTTCATACAGCAGAACCAATCTATACCTTAGCTATTATCTATAGCCTATCATAACTACTGTAGTTACCATATTCATGTTACTGTTCTCCAATCACTAAAAGTTAGTACATTACAGTTTAAGCTAGAAGTTGTTTTTCGGTTTTGTTGCAGTGGAAAATTCTGAGACTTTTTTTCTACTTGCAGCTTTGCTGGCTTGTCTGCCTGTGATATCTTTCTGCTTGGTAAAAACATCTTCTTGTTTGGGGTGGGTTTATCCTTTGCTCTAAGCCATAAAAACCCCTTCTAACCAGCACACCCTTTGGCTCCTTGGTTATCCAGTGAGACTGGCTCAGCAATTCTTTTCTTCTGCATCAAAACTTGCTTCCATCTCTATTCCTTCACCAGCCTTTACATTTAAAAACCTTTCTGCTAAGCACACACATATCTGTGAGACTTTCTGGTCAAACTTTCATCCTCCCAAACGGGTGATGAATGGAGCAGCTCTCCCCACCTGCCACAGCCGCTCCCAGGTGGCAGCAGCTGAGTCACGAGTGAAAAATGTGAAATATGTCCCCATCCTCCCCAGTTCCCTGCACCTGGTGGGAAACAATCGCTAAATCACCTCCCTCTGCAGCGTCAATCACCCGGCCAGGCTGCAGGGGAGAGCTTTGATGCAGTTTTTCTAGGATAAAAACAATAAAAAACAGGGATAAGGACAATTAAGAGCCAGAAAAACTCTGAGACCAACTCGACTCGCAGTGCCAGGGTTGAAGCTGCATTTTGGGTTTGGTGGAGCTGGCAGAGGTGGAGGGAGGAGCAGTGGGAGCATCTCGGGGTCTGCTGCTCAGCAGGGCAGGATTTAGGAACCCAGTTTAATTTCCAGAGCTGCTGGGCTGGCACCCTGAGCAGGACCTGCAGTATTTTCACTGCTCAGGGCTGAGATGTGGAAAGGAAGGAAAGTTTTAGGGACCCAATATAATTTCCAGAGCTGCTGGAACAGCCCTGAGCTGGCACCCTGAGCAGAACCTGCAGTGCTTTCACTGCTCAGGGCTGAGATGAGGAAAGGAGAGAAAGTTTTAGGGCCAGACAGAGCAAAGCTCTTGTGTAATCATTGCTGAATTATGCGGCAGGAGCTGCAGGGGAAATATCCTTGAAGGCTGAATTTCCCATTGAGGAGCCACTCGGTGTTTGGAGCACACTAATTATCCCTCAAACGAGGATGAGCTTTAATTGGAGGGGTTTAGCACTCACACTTGGCAGTGATGTCATTGAGAGGCAATAAATAAATCCCAGAGTAAAATGGAGGCAGCAGATTCCCCCCGGGAGCAAGGAGGGGAGTGGGACAGCATTTCTCAGGAGTGGCGAGGGTTGGGAGAGGATCAGACAGATCCAGAGGAGCCCTGGGACAGCTTTTCCCCAGCCTGAGCTGCAAAGAGATGTCAGGCTGGTGTTTTGACATCTGCAGCTGCAAAGAGATGTCAGGGACCCATCCTGGTGCTCCCCAAAGAGCAGAGCTGGCAAAGCAAAGCCCCAGAGCTGGTGCTCTCCTCCAGGGGTTCTTTTCATCCTCAGAGTGTCTGGGAGGATTCAGGATCAATTGCAGGAAGCCTCCCCTGCTCAGCCCCGTTTGGGGTCAGGCCATGGATTGGGGAGGAACAAAAGCCTGAATTTCTCACCCTGAGCTCCTCACACACCTCGGAGCTGTTTCTGCATTGACTTCCAGAGCCTTTGAATCCACATTTCCCACGCTGAGACCAGGCTGGAGCTGAGCAATAACAGGATGCCATAAACTCCATCTCTCCCAGTAGTGAAATCCAGTAGTTCAATACATTCTTAATATTCAATTACTATTTATGTAACACGCAGCAAAGGATTATCCCATTAAACCGAAATTAAGTGCTTCGTTCATTAATTAATACAACTTATTTCAAGTGCTGCCAACATTTATCCCTGGAAACATATTGTTTAAAACCAAAACTCACAAATGAAGGCAAAGGAAGTTATTTGCTTGCTGCTTTTATGTGTGCTCAGAGATGAGCTATGGAGCCTGTGAAGGATCCATCCAGAACACAGGAGAGGAATCTCCCAGGGAACAGCAGAGGAGAAATCCTGGCTGGAAATGCTTTGTGTCCCTCTGGGTGAGGAGGTCCAGCCTCTATTTCCTCCATTTCAGCTTGAACAGGACAGGGAAAATTCTTCTTTTCCTAGCCTGGAGAACATGCTGCACCAGTAAACCCAGCTCCAGCTCCTTGGGGTCTCCAGGATGTCACCACCCCGTGGATGTGGCATCTCCCATGGGGTCACACCTGTGCTTAGACCCTCTGTGACTGCTGCCAGGGGACACTGGCTGGTTATTCCACCCCTAAATTCCTAGAGAGCCACATCCTGGTCCCATTCAACCTCCAGGAATTATCCAATTGACCCATCAAACCTCCAGCACCGGCAGCAAGCGCTGGGGAAGAGCGTGTAATCTAAATTAAGTCGAGAGCCTCTTTCCAAAACAAATTCCTTCTTGAAGAAGCAAGCCCAGACTTCATTACAACAACCCAATTATCCACGAGGCTGAGCTCTGGAGACAAGAGCTCCCCACGAGTGCTTCTCCATGCTCTGCTCCCGTCACAACGTCCCCTCCATGCAAATGGGAGGATTGGAACAGCTGGAGCTTCCCCAAAACTGGAAATGGGAGGATGGGGAACAGCTGGAGCTTCCCCAAAACTGGAAATGGGAGGATTGGAACAGCTGGAGCTTCCCCAAAACTGGAAATGGGAGGAACAAGAACAGCTGGAACTTCCCCAAAACTGGAAATGGGAGGATTGGAACAGCTGGAGATTCCCCAAAACTGCAAACAGGAGGGTCAGGAATGCAGGAGCTTCCCCAAAACTGGAAATGGGAGGGTTGGGAATTGCAGGATTATCCCCAGCACAGCCCAGCAAACAAATCACAGCAACAGAGGCAGAACTGGAGTTTCTCTGTGGCAGAGCCTGCCCAGGGCTGGGTTTCTGTGAGCTCCCTCCAGGGCCACTCTTTAGGGTGGAAAAGCAGAATCTGATCCCCAAAGTGCCCCATCTCTCAGGAAGGGGAACTAAACATGAAATATGAGAGCTGTAAATTCATTTTTGAGTCCGTGGGTCTCTCTCTGTTGAAGGAACTCTGCAGGATTATTATTTTTGGAGTCATCTTTCACTCCATCATAAGTCCCACTCTGAGACCCTCCTGCTCCAACCTCCAGCTCCATCTCTCTTTGGAAGCACCAAGGAACAGTTCTCCCCTCTTTTCCTTCCTGACTTCCAGCTCTGTTTCCATCCCAGCAGCAGCTTTCCATGGGCTCCTGGGGAGATCACAAAATTCCAGATGCATCAAATCACCTCAGGAAAAAAAAAAAAAAAAAAAAAAAAAAAAAAACCCTGCAGAAAATCTTCCTGACTGTTATTTTCTAGATTGAAGAAAGGGGGAAAAAATAAAAAAGAAGAATTTACAGGTAATTTCCTTGTCAAAAGTTCCTGTCTGTAAATACAATCAAGATAAGAGTGACACGGCAAATAGCTCCTTTTCTCTCCTGAATGAATTATTCAATCCGCCACTGATCCCCTCTAACTGCTCCAGGATTGCCTTCTGCTTCCCTGATTTATTTTACTTTATTTAGTTCTGTAGAGAAGCTGCCGCCAATAATCGAAAGGAATTCAGGCAATTTCAGGATTCTACAAATCCCTCGCGCAGCCCCGGCAGCTCAGCCCGACCCCAGCTCCTTCCCACTCTGATCCAGGATTTCTTCTCCCTCAGGAGCAATCCCTGGATAATCCAGATTACCTTCCCTTGGAATGGAGCTAAATTTTGGGACAGGCTGCAGAGAACCTGCAGGAATAGGGGTGTCCCATAAATCTCCCTCTCCATTCCCAAAGGATGGAGGAAACCCCATCCAGCACCTGGGAATGGGATAACCCCGCTGAGCTGCCAGGGGTCTTGTCCCTTAATTTCTCCTGATCTTGTCCCTTAATTTCTCCTCCTCGGAGACACCACAGCCCCCATCAGAGAGTGGGAATTCACCTCTCCTCATCCCCACAGGGAATTATTTTTTAGGACAGCCCCAAAATCCCTGCAAGACATCAATAAAGAGCAGCGCTGCAGCCGGCGTGGAAAGCGAGGAAATGATATTACAGCTGCAAAAAACGCTGCTCTGCAGCCACACCAAAGCTAATAAAAATATGACTGGAGAACAGAACTGTTTCGGAGCCGCCAAATAATATCCAGAGGATGATTCAATTACAGGGGATTAGCGCCAGGCTGGCTGCAGAGCCCAAAGTTCCTCTGCAGGGTTGGGAAGAAGAGAGGGGCAGGTGACGACTTCATAAACCCCCAGCCTGCAGTGTGGGGGCTCCAAAGGATGGAGAGGAGGAGCAGCAAAGCAGAAAGCAGACAAATAAACCCCTCATTCGGCTCACGAAACAAATCATGGGGATTTTTGTTCTTTTTCCCCCGGAGCAGGTTTCAGCCAGGGCAGCGTTTCTTTAGGTTATCGATTAGCAATTAGAGAGGTGTTTTAGCTGCTTCTCTGCTGTGTCCGTTCCTCCCTCCAGAATTTCAATTCCACAAGAGCTTTTCCCCACCCAGCAGTGGGGCCAGGAGGAAAGCAGCACTGCCTGACCCCCTGCCCTCAGGCTTGCCAAAAAAGCCTCGGGGAGGAGAGGGGAAGGCGGCACTCGGAAAAAGAAAAATAGGCTGGAAAAGAGAAAGAATCTTGGTTCAATCCAGCAGGAAGCTTCCCCCTGTGGTTTTTGGGAAGGGAAGGATGCTCTCCAGCAGGTCTCTCGCTGAGGAGAGGGGTTGGGATGACAGGGCCAGGGTATGGGGACCTGCTGGTGTCTCTGTTACTGTCACCTACAAGGGGTGGCCCCACAAAATGCCACCACAACATGCAGTGTGAGGAGAGGCTCTGTGGGAAGAAAGCAAAGCTGGATGGGGCTTGGAACACCCTGGGGGATGTCCCTGCCCATGGCAGGGTTGGATTCAAGGTCCCTTCCAACCCAAACCAGCTGAGGATTCAGTGATTCCAGCAGTGGCCGCAATCCCCAGCACATTCCGCAATCAATGAAGGAAAAACCGCCAGAATCTCTGAGGAAAGAGAGGCCAGACCCTTTCTTCAACAGCAATTTTCAAACCTTTTTATTTGCTTCCTTGTAAAAAGGGGGAAAATAAAAGGAGGAGAAATAACAAACTGATTTCAGATAATTTGCTGGGGCTCCGGGTGCATTGTAAATGTGTGCTCCAGCCAACCGGCAATTTGATGGATTTCACAGCCAGCTTTTGTGCCGAGCTACATCCTCCACTGAAATTGTGGCTGCCTTCATGTTCTCTTTAGCACACGGCATAATTGCCCCCTGCAATTTGTTGCCTGGAAAGGTTACCAGGAAAGAAAGGAAAAGGGAGAGAAGGACAAGTTTGTTGGCGGGGGAACAAGGGAGAAGGGGAGAGGCGAAGCTGGCGGCGTTTGAAATGTGATTTATTCCAAGGCAGGAAGGCACAGGGGCTTCCCAGACCCTGGTGGGGATGGAGACCCCGCAGGAATGGGATCCCAGCAGCCCAGTATGGGCTGGACATCCCTGCTCCTGTTAGGAAAATTAATCCACAAACATCAGAGGTTTATGTCCAAAAAGGAGACAGAGGACTCCTTTTACTTTATTCCAATAAAGGGAGAGGCCATGGGGCATTCCCCTGGGATCTCAAATTTTTGGAGGACTCAGCCTCCCTTTTTATCCCAATTTCCAGCCACATTTTCCTTCTCTCTTTCTCCATTTCTGAGGTACTTGAGAGGTTCAGACTCCCCAAAACACCTGATACCAGAGATTCCTCTCTAATGTACAACCCTCCCTTTTCATTTTTAATTCTTATGGAATTTAGGGGGTTTTCCCCATTTCTGAGGTACTTGAGAGGTTCAGACTTCCCAGAACACCTGATACAAGAGATTCCCCTCTAATGTATAACCCTCCCTTTTCATTTTTAATTCTTATGGAACTTAGTGGTTTTTCTTCCCCATTGTTTCTTTCCTCTTTCAATGTCTAATTTCATTTATCATCAAACCTAAAGTTTATTTGTAAAAGCAAATACCTTTTCCCATTCATCAACCAGTGCAATCCTTCCCATCGTATCTTTTATCTCCCGGAGCTGGTTTTATCCACCAGAAGCCCCACAGCTTGTTTGTAAAGACAAATCTGCCATTCCCCTCAATCCCCATGGGGCTGAAACGCCAGGAGGAGAAAAGGAGGAAGCAGAGGGGAAGGGAAGGAGGAAATCCTGGTGGAAAGGCTGAGCAGGGTGGGGAGGGGGCGGCAGGCAGCAGCAGCAGCCAGTGTTTATTAATTTTCTGCTCGGCTGCTCTCGGTGCCACAGCTCTGAGATCATGGAGCAGCTCCACACTCTATTAAATAATTCAATCTGCGAAGAATCCAAGTGTGTAAGCGAACACTCTTATGCGTCTTAAAATTTAATTGTGGAGCTAAACAAGATGAAGTGCGAGGAAGACATAAAAGATATGAAAATAGATGCTGCAGCTTTTGTTTCTCAGGCTGCTCCAGCCCTGCCCAGGAAACCTCTCCCCATTTTTCACACGCTGCCGCTAAAGAGCCTGAGCCTCCTTCATCTGCTGCCCCCCTCCCCTTTGCTATTTACAGCTGTGTTTGCAAGCAGCAGGCCTGCAAATCACTTAATATCCATTAGAGCAGCTCCATTCACCCCGCTGGCTCCTGCTCTGGCAGCCCTTCCCTTATAAATCCTCGTGTTCCAGGGTTTAGGGAATCAGCTGGGAGCACTTGCTCCGGCTGCCCCTCTGCAGCCCACAGCCTCCCCCTGGCCAGGCTGGAGGGCCCTTCCTGTTCCTGCAGATCCTCTCCTCCCTTTCTGGAGCCTCTCCAAGCTGAGATTCCATAAATCAGCCCCGCTGGAGGGTGAATCTCAGCTACCTGCAGGCCCTTGCTGCACTGGCTGGCTGGAGGGATGAGAGCATCCCATGCCCAGAAAAGCTGGGAAACCTCAGAGAAGGGATGAGGGGCTGAGATTTATTTGGAAAGAGGGGTGAATTTGTCTCTTGGGACTGGGGGGGTGAAGGAGAAGCCATCACTGGCAAAGGATCAAAACCTGAGGCCCCAAAGCCCAGCAGAAACCCTCGTGAGCTCATCCCTGAGCCAGCCTCACATCCAAGGTGCCAACAAACTGAGAGCAGCCCTGGAGGTTCAAAGCCCAGCTGTGAGCATTAGGGATTGGCTCAGAACATCTGCAAGTGCACAGAACACCTGCTCCTGCCCCAAAAACCACACACCAGGCTCGGGGCTGGTCCCACAGCCCCAACAGCTGGTCCAGCTCCGCTCCCACCTGCTGCCAGAGCACATCCCCTGGGGCTGGATCCCAGGGAATGGCTCAGTTCTCAGCCACGGAGCTGCAAATGCCCCAGGAGGGGGGTTTGGGGTGGGAGCACAGAGCTGAGGGTCCCCTCTGTGGCACAGCCCTGCTCAGAGCTGCAGCAGCACCGTGCAAACCATCCCTGCAAAAACCACTCACACAGAGCTGCTGCATTTCCCTCTCCCTGCTGGAAGATCAATCACAGCCCTGGCTCGTGGCAGGAACAGGCAGCGCAGCCCCTCCTGCACCCAAATTTGTGGAATTTCAGCTTTGTTATTGCACCCAGGCTTGCAGGTGTATTCATGTAATTTCTTCTTGCAAAGGGCAACAAGTGAGACCTTGGGCTGCTTTGTCTTCATTTGCTCTGCTGCTGAGCTTTTTGGGTTGTTCCAGGGGCTGGTGGGATGGGAACTGCCACAAAACCCTGCAAAGCCCCACAGCTTGAACCTCACCAGCTCCCCCAAAAACAGGAGGGGTTTGCTGGGTGGGGGATGAGACAGAAAATCAATATCAATAATCAATAAAATACACCAGCAGGCTGAGGCACACTGGGACAGGGGACCAACAGCACCAGCTCCACATGGATGTCCCCACTCCAAAAAAACTGAGGGGCTCTCACCCAGCCCCCCACACCCCTCCCTGCCATCCCCCCGTGTCAGATCTGCTCCAACCCTGACAGTGATTGACGGGGGCAGAGCAACAGGTGAATTAAACAGGCACGGCCGCCACGAGTGGTGCTAAATGTCAGAAAAGATCAACCCTGGCGCTCACAGCGCGGCTCTGCTCCCACCCAGAGAGGTGATGGAGTGGAAAAGCAGCCTGCAGAGAGGGGAGGGCAGCTCTGGAGGGTGCTGAGCACAGCTCTGAGCCTCGCCAGGCGCCGCAGGCTGGGAGCCTTCAGCTCGGATCCATCAGCTTCAGGGCCTGAGCCAACCCACGGAGCAGGGGTCGTGTCCTCCCCCTGGACAGGAGGGACCTCTCGGGCACCTCTGAGCTCTGCTTTGGCAGGGGCTGTGTGTGCTCCCTTCCCTGCCATGTGAGCAGCAGGCTGGAAGCAGCTCAGGACAGCAATGCAGGTGTGAGACCCAATCCTAACCCTAATTCTAACCCTAACCATAACCCTAACCGTAACCCTAATCCTAACCCTAACCCTTATTCTAACCCTCATCCTAACCCTAATCTTAACTCTAATCCTAACCCTAATTCTAAACCCTAATCCTAACCCTAATTCTAACTCTAATCCTAACCCTAATTCTAACTCTAACCCTAATCCTTACCCTAATCCTAACCCTAATTCTAACCCTCATCCTAACCCTAACCCTAATTCTAATCCTAATTCTAACCCTAATCCTAGCCCTAACCCTCATCCTTACCCTAATTCTAACCCTCATCCTAACCCTCATCCTAACCCTAATCCTAACCCTAATTCTAACCCTAATCCCAACCCTATTCCTAACCCACTGCTGCTCCAGATGCAATCCAAGGCATCCCAGCCCAACCAGCCTCCCAGCACCTGCCTGCCTTGCGCAGTTCCAGGTAAAATCCTCCTGCTCTCCACAAGGGAAGTGCCTCTTCCCATCTCCCTCGCCTTCCCCACACGTGGCACAATCCTCCAGGACAACTCCAGAGAAGATAATATCTGTATTCCAAGGACACCAGCCCTAAAATAATGTTGTTTTTCAGTAGTGCCACTTTAAATCTCGAGCAGTTGAAAAACCAATTTGCACTTAGAAGCATTCAATTTGTTTGCAGGTGTTTTCCTCTTAAGTGGCACCAGCTAATCGGGGCTGGCAGGGGAGCCCCAGACAGGTGCCACGTTCTGAGGCACCAGCTGAGCCAGGGTGGGACATTCCAGGAGGATCCTGGGGCTGGAGCACTGGGAAATTCATTTGTCACATGAAATGAGTGGGGACAGAGAGGGGCTGAGCTGAGCATCCTCCAGCACGTGGTGGTGCAGAGGGGAGACCATGGTACTGTGGATATGGTGAGGACAGAGGGGATGTGGGAATAGAGAAGGACACTGGGAATGGAGAGGGATGAGTGGCAAGTTTGGCTCTTTGCCCACCTGAGAGTCAGGAGGTGAAAAGGAGGGGAAAGGGGCCAAGACTCCTGTCCCGCTGCAGGAAAGCTGCTGCTGTGGCATGGAGCTGCCAAGGCTTGCTCTGCCCACAAGATTTCCTCTTCCCAGCAAGAAGAGAGAGTGACTAACCCCAAACCCGAGCCATACATCACCTTAATCGATGTCCCTGACACCTGGCACCCCCGTCCCTCGCCTTGCAGCCGGAGCCTGGAGGTGTGAGGCTATTGATCCCCGGATGCCCGTGTGATTGGAGTCCACAATCCACTGCCTGCCAAGCCCAGCCGAGCCCAAACCTCTCAAATCATGTTGACACCTTTAGGAGGTGCTGGGCGCTTCATCCTCGCCGGTCCAATATGTAATTATGTCCTTGTCACCGTGATGTAGGGGCTTGGCAGGGCAATAAACCCCGGGGGCCCCGCGCCGCCGGCCAGAGCGGCTGCTGCCAATCCTGGGCTGGGGTCAGACTGCAGCAAACAGAGCTCAATAAAGGCGTGTGTGCATCACCACAGCTGGAAGTTTGTCTGGGAAAACAGTTGGGGAGATGTCAGGGGCTGCTGTCACCGTCATTCACTTCCTCACCTTCCTGCTGCCTGCTGTGGAAGGAGGGAGCAGGTGAGGGCTGGAAATGCAAGATCTAACCCCGCTCCTTTCATTTCTCTGCTTCAGACACCACCAGCCTGACCCTCCAGAGACAACCAAACCCTCCCTCTGCTTGTGGCATCCTGGAAGCTGCTGGCAAACCCGTGCTTCTCTCCTCCCCTGAGGGCGGCAGGGCAGCCCAGGCACGGGTGGGCACAGTGGGTGGCACAGCACGGGGCCTCTCCTGCTGTCACAGCCTGCCAGGCTGGAAGGACATCAGTGGCTTTCAGCATGGCACAGCCAGATCCTCAGCAGCCTCACGCTGGGCTGCAGCAGCAGCAGCCGTGGCAAATCCCCTCTCTGTGACAGCGCTCACAGGGGTTTTAGGATTGGGGAAGAGATGAGGATCTGACTCCGTGTTTCAGAAGGCTGATTTGTTGTTTTATGATATATATTACATTAAAACTGTGCTAAAAGAATAGAAGAAAGGATTTCATCAGAAAGCTAGCTAAGAATAGAATAGCAAAGAATGATAACAAAGGCTTGTGGCTCGGCTCTCTGTCTGGACTGTGATTGGCCATTAATTAGAAACATCCACATGAGCCCAATCCCAGATGCACCTGTTGCATCCCACAGCAGCAGATAACCATTGTTTACATTTTGTTCCTGAGGCCTCCCAGCTTCTCAGGAGGAAAACTCCTAAGGAAAGGATTTTCCATAAAAGATGTGTGTGACAGCTCTCTGATTCCCAAATCCCTTCCAAGCCCTGGAAGGCTGCTCGGGAAGTTGCCACCAGCCCTGCTGGGAGGCAGCAGAGCTGCTCCCCTGGCTGACTGTTCCCCCAAAGAGCACAAACAGTTCCCAGCAGCTCGATTCCTCCCCTTGGGGCTCGGCAAGCATAATTTTTCTTCACTAATACATCTTTTGCTTGATGAGCTGTCGATGGCAGGAGGATTTAATCTCCCATAGCCTCGCTCTCTCCCAAATCCACTAAGGTGAAGGCACTTCATTACAGAAGCACTCAGCTGTCCGTTCCTATCGATCACACCTTGGCATGGGTGACCTTGGATCGATGAGCTGCCGATTATTTAGTGCCTGTTTGCCCACACCAAATGCCAGCAGGGCCAGCACCAGCACCTGCACCCAGCTCCAGACAGGAGCCTGGCACGCTCAGGAGCTCACAGGCAGGAGCAGGGACACACAACCAACTCAGACAGCAGGATTTGCCATCTGGGGACAATTTGTCCCTTCTTCAAGTGGATTCGGGCCTTGGGTGTGATGTTTCCCATGTCCTGCTCCCAGAGCCCATCCTGGGCAGCATCGCTGTGCTGCAGGGCAGTCCCACTCCCTGAGCAATCCCCCATCACAGCTCTGCCTTCAGGAACCCAAGATTCCCATCAGGATAAGGGCAGTGAGAGCCAGGACAGCCAGTGATGAGAGAGGCCAGTCCAGGGAGGTGACAGAGTCCCTCACTTCCCTCCCAGACCCAAACCTCCCCCTGCAACTCTGGTGATTCATCCGCCTCCACCACGTCCCCTCCAACCAGTCACTGCCTTGCTTTTTTAATCAAATCCTTCGCTTGCCTTCCCTTCAGGAGCCAGAGCCATTTTTCTATTACACCCTGATTGATCAGGCCCTGTCCTGGCGCTTCATTTCCCATCCCCACCCAGCGGGGCCGAGGGCCGAGCCCCTCGCTGGGCACCACCAACACATCCATAAACGCACACAATTAAGGAGAGAAGGCAGGGGGAAGTTTGATCCTGCTTTTGATTTGCTGCCCCCCCAGCTGCACAGCCCGCATCAAAGGGAGGGAGAAGCTGGTGTTAACCCTGGAACACGGGGGCAGAGGAGGAGGAGGACACGGAGGTGAGTCTGCCCTGCTGCTCAGTGCTGGGAGGAAGAGACTCCATCCTCGTGCTGTGCAAAAAAAAAAGCAGGAGGAGAGACTCCAGGGCTGCTCATTGCTCGTGCTAATGAGTTGTTTTCCACTGTAAGGAACCGGGAGAACAAGCCCAGACTCTGCTAAACAAGGACTGTGGCTACGCCAGGTCAGAGATCAGCCACCCCCCGAAGAGAGCGCTGACAAGGTGGTAAAAACACGGAATTAAACTTCTTTTCCCTCCTCCCTGCTCATTGCTTGGCAAATTGAACGGCTCCTGTGTGCACAGGCGGCTGCAAAAGTCTCGGTGGTGCTTTGTGTGGCACTTTGTGTGGCACAGACACCCCTGGGATCCCCCAGGTGGGCTGGGAAATTGTGACTGTGTTCACAGGGATCTGAGGATGAGGGAAGAGATGAGGATCTGACTCCATGTTTCAGAAGGCTTGAGTTATTATTTTATGATATATATTATACTAAAACTATACTAAAAGAATAGAAGAAAGGATTTCATCAGAAGGCTGGCTAAGACTAGAATGGAATGGAATGGAATGGAATGGAATGGAATGGAATAGAATAGAATAGAATAGAATAGAATAGAATAGAATAGAATAGAATAGAATAGAATAGAATAGAATAGAATGATAACAAAGCTTCTGTCTCAGAGTCCGAGCCAGCTGCGCTGTGATTGGCCATTAATTAGAAACAACCACATGAGACCAATCCCAGATGCACCTGTTGCATTCCACAGCAGCAGATAACCATTGTTTACATTTTGTTCCTGAGGCCTCTCAGCTTCTCAGGAGGAAAAATCCCAAGGAAAGGATTTTCCATAAAAGATGTCTGTGACAGAAGTGGCTTTGGGCGGGCGAGTTGTGCCTGTGCTCCATGGGACACAGCCAGGACAAGAGCCTGAGCACTGCAAAACCCACACACAGGTGAAGAGAGAGGCTGGACCAGTCCATCCTCAGTGTCACCGAGCACAAGGCAGGGACAGCTGGCTCAGCCCATCCTGCCCTTCCCCTGCTCCTGAAGATCCCTGCTGGCCCGGAGCTGCCTTATCTGTGCTGGCACACAGCTCAGGGCTGCCCTGCCATCAGCCACCGGCGGATTACACGGGTTTATCAGTTTATTAGGGGACAAAAGGCGCCCGGCAGAAGGGTTCTGAGACAGTGCAAGCCGCTGATAAGAGCTCCTCAGACACCTCAGCCGTGTCTGGCGCATCGTGGGCAGCGCGACCCTGGTGCAGAACGGGCGCTCTGGGCATGGGTGGCACTCAGGGAGGTCCAGCTGTGCTGCTTGGATGGGCAGGGATGTGGGAGAGGCTCCCTGGGAGCACCTCCTGCCCGAGCCCTGGGTACCACTCTGAGGCACGAACCCCTCAGGGTCCCCCAGTGGCAAAAACAGAGCAAAAACATCTCTGGGTGAAGCACTAAGGCAACATCTGTGGGAGCACCAGTGGAAAACCCTCAGGAGGTTTTCATTTTCCTTCTAAAGTTTCACCTGACTCCATCATTTCTCCTCCTCCTCTTCCTTTCCTTTTTCTTTTCTTTTCTTTTTTTTTTTTTTTTTTTTTTTGTTTCTCCTCCTATTCCTTTTAATTAACAGCGTAATGGAACTCAATTCATTCGCAATCTATTCTGGCAAGCAACAACCCTCCCCGGACTCCAAATGACCTGACTAATAGGGTTAGAGGCTGTAAAAAAGCGCAAGGCGAAATTTTTCAGCTTCCTCATCCTAATTATCTCCTCTGAGCGCCGCGACAGCGCCGTGGCACAGCGGCACCGGGGACACGCTCTGCCTGGCCACGCTCCCTGCATCTCAAAGCTCCAATAAAAAAGCCGATTTTCCCCTCAGCCTCCCATAACACACAGCCCAGGGCGAGCAGAGGGAGCTGGGGAGGGATGAGGAGCAAGGGGCCGGCAAACTGGGCGAGCTGGCGTTGGAGGGTGAGAGGGGAACGTGGATAAATAGGCTGCCAGTTAATGCTATTTAGAGACAGACAGACACAGCAGGTAAATAATGATAATGATCTTCTAACGAGCTCGCATCTGCACAGCACCTTGCCTCCCCACTGGATCCCGAAATGCTTTACAAAAAATAAAATGGTCCCAGCACCGTCCTGCAGCCCTTTTCTGGTTTGTTGCCAGTGCTAAAGGGGATGCTCAGCTGTGCCCAGCTCCAGGCCAGAACACCCTCGGGACAATCCCACATCGCACTCCAGGACCTGTTTGGAAAAGCCCTTCCTGGTGGCATCCCTGAATTTTTCCCAGCCGGACATCTCCCAGCTCTGGGAGCATCATTTAAGAGCTCTTAAACTGATCTAAAAATGAAAGTTTTGATCCAGCCCTCGGTTTCCTCACAATCTCGGAGCAGAAGCTTTCAACAAACCTGGTTTGGGGCAACCTCCAAATCCTGATCCACCTCCAGGTTAATCACCACAGTAACCTGGAGCTGTTGGGAGCTCTCTGCGGGCTGGAATGGGTGGGATTCCCCAAGCTGTGGGGGAATCTCACCTCCCAACCCTTTGGAGTAAAATATGAGTATTCAGGGCTCAGTTCCAGTCCAGCCCTGCTCTAATTTCCAGCTCTATTTGTTCTATTGAGTGGTTATCAAGTTAAAAATGCAAGGACTATGGATTTCTCTCCAGCTTAAACATCTGAAAACAAATGTGCTAATGAGCAATCTGACCACTATAAAAATGATTACTGACAGCACTTCAAGGACCCGACTTTGCTGCCTTCAGAAGCACCAAGAGCAGCAGAATGCACCCGGCAGTGCCAGGGCCATCCATCCAGCCTTGGCCAGCGGGGATCTCCAGATGAATGCCTTGGGGAGAATAAAACAGGCAGGGAGGAAGAAAGGAAAGCCAGGAATCAAATCATCTCTTGCCAAAGCCGCTCCAGGTCTCCCACAAGTGATTCATGGCCGCTGGATGAGATTTGAAGATGCTCTGAATCTCTTCCACCAGCGCCGCTCGGCAGAGAGCAGCGCTCCAGGTGGGAAGGGACTCTCCTGATGCAGGTAGGGCTTTTCCTCCACCTGGGGCTTATCCTGGTGGACATTTCCAGGTCCATCCTCACCGAGAGCTTTTTCCTGTGAGATATTTCCTCCTGCACCCACTGAAGGAAGAGAGAGGGAAAGAGAAATTACCGGGTTTCAGCTTGGAGGTATTGAACAAAGCCGTGCCCTTCCTCCGGGCCTGGTGACTGATGGTGCAGTCGGAGCTGCCCATCTGTTAGGATATAATCCTCACCGAAGGAACAAAGAGGGGCATTAAAATCCAAACCCTGCTCCATTTGAACACAGATTGGAGATTTATGGGCGTTTCACCGGCCCCTTGTTCCTCTGGTGATTGCCCATTCCGGGCGCTCTTTGTTTTCACAAACAACCGCCCATTCTCTCCGCGCCACCGCTTTTGAGGCAGGGAAAGGGACAGGTGCCAAAGACAAAGTTATTTAAAGTGTCGTTCTAGCATCCCCTGGAACGGACAAGAGGGATGGAGCCAGCCTGAGGCCACGGTGCCAGCACAGATGGGATCCACTCCCATGCCCTGGCACGGCTGCTCCTGTGCTGGCACAAGCAGGACTGGCACTGGGCATGGGAAGGGCTGCCATGGGGGATCCCATCCTATCCATCCCATCCCATTCCATCCCATTCCATCCCATGGATCCCATCCCATCTCATCTCATGGATCCCATCCCATCCCATGGATCTCATGCCATGCCATGCCATGCCATCCCATGCCATGCCATGCCATGCCATGCCATGCCATGCCATGCCATGCCATGCCATGCCATGCCATGCCATCCCATCCCATCCCATCCCATCCCATCCCATCCCATCCCATCCCATCCCATCCCATCCCATCCCATCCCATGGATCTCCTCCCATCCCATCCCATGGATCCCATCCCACCCCATGGATCCCATCCTATCCCATGGATCTCCTCCCATCCCATCCCATCCCATCCCATCCCACATCCCCTGGGGCTGCTGGGGAATGCAAAGATTCTTCAGGGGACTCTCTGGCCTCATCCCACGGTCATGCCCGGGGCCCTGCAGGAGCAGGACAGGGAAGGAAGAGGCTGAGAGCGATGCAGGAGGGTGGCACCAGTGACTCAGCCACCCCAGAGTGGCCGTGCCACCGCAGCACTGCTCAATGACTTCTCCTTCTGGGTAAGACTGAGCGAGGCCAGGGAAATGGTCTTATTCCCCCTCATTGCCCCTCATTCCCCCTCATTGCCCCTCCAGGAGGAGGAGGAAGAGCAGGTCAGCTGAAGCTCAGCTCCAAAGCATGAACAGAACTCTCCCATGCCGGCAGCTGGGCCAGAACAGGCAGCTGGAGGCAGAGACACACTCAGGGTCACGTCCTGGCTTTGTCACCGATCTGCTGTCCCTCAGCTTCGCTCTCATCCTGTGCTTACCCTCCTTGTCCCTCCAGATCGGAGCATCTTTCACACCTGCCGAGAGCTCACGGCCTCCCCACCACGGACAGCTCCCGTCTGAGGGAGTCTCCTCCCCGCAGTGGAATCGGTAACAGGAATAAAAAGGAGAATAAAGAGCAAGAACGTTCCCTGGGGTGGTTTCCTCCCCATGCCCAGGGCCAGCAGCCCCAGGCAGAGCTCAGGGTGTTGCTGCAGGTCTGCCCTGCGCAGGCAGCCAGGAGCAGACAGAATTCCCAGTCCCAGGGCAGCAGCAGCAGCCCAGCCTGACTCCGAGGGCACGCCAGGATACAGAGAACACACTCCTGCCTTCAGATGAATTGGAAGTTAACCACAAACTGCTAAAAGCGTTTGGGGGATGAAAGAGGCTCTGCTACTGACTAATTGGTGCTCAGGAGCAGCCCAGCTTTGGGTGGTTTTGCCAGAGCTGCCGTGGGCATCCTCGCCCTGGCAGCTCCAAGCCGGGTTTGCTTTAAGCCCTGGTGCATTTGCCGGCCTGGCTGCCCCAGCCCTGCCCTCCCGAGGGGAGCTGAGAGCCCAGGGCCGGTCCTGCAGCCACCTGGCCGGTCCCTGCCATGGACAGCAATCGCTGCAGCTGCTGTGCCAGGAGCCAGTGCCTCTCCTGGCACCCACAGCCGGCTCAGCCACGACTGCTCCTGATGCTCCTGAGCACCACGGACATGCCCAGCCCATCCCGGAGTGACCATGTCCCCTGTCTGCTGTCCCCTGTCCACTCTCCTTTGTTTCCTGTCCCCTGTCTGCTGTCCCCTGCCCATTGTCCTCTGTTCCCTGTCCCTTGTCCCCTGTCCCTGTCCCTGTCCCTGTCCCTGTCCCCTGTCCCCTGTTCACTGTCCCTTGTCCCTGTTCTGTTCCTTGTCCCTGTCCCCTTTTCCTGTCCCTGCCTCTGCCCCCTATCCCTGTCCATGTCTCCTGTCCCTGTCCCCTGTCCCTGTCCCTGTTCCCTGTCCCTGTCCCTGTCCCTGTCCCTGTCCCTAGCCCTGGCCCTGTCCCTCTCCCCTGTTCCCTGTCCCTGTCCCTGTCCCCGCTCCATGGATCGATGGGGATGAATCAGGCATCTTGGATCTCCGTTTTTCTCGAGCGCTGCTCGCGGATCACGGAGCGCATCCTCGCTCCCTTCCTCCCTCCCTGCCAGCAGAGCACTCCAGAGAGCCTTCGCAAGCAATTAACGTCGCCGGGCCCCCGCGGGGAGCGGGGACATTCAAGGGAACGAGCTCCGCAGCCGCACAAACTCCCGTTAATTTGTTGACACCGCGGATCGGTGTTTTCTCCTCGCTCCCGCTTCCCAGGGAGGTCTCCAGCACAAGGAGCTGAGTCAAAACCCAAATCTGTTTTTTCCTCTCAAGTTCCTCTGAGCTTGCGCCATTCCCAGTTTTGCCAAACTGGGGCTGATCGTTGATTCCCATCACCTCCAGGCCATCCTCAGGGCCTGTGTCCACCCCCGGAGGGCAGGCAGGACATCCCCATCGCTGGCACTCAGAAAATCCAGCTGTGCTCCTGGACCTCGGCAAGACACCGGTTCTCATTGTTAGGAAAAGTAATCCACAAACAGCAGAGGTTTGTGTCCAAAAAGGAGACAGAGGAGTCCTTTTTATTTAAATAAAGGGAGAGTCCTTGGGAATCTCTCAATTTTTTTGAGGACACAGCCTCCCTTTTATCCCAATTTCCCAGACACATTTCCCTTCTCTCTTTCCCCATTTCTGAGATACCTGAGAGGTTCAGACTTCCCAGAATATCTGATACCAGTGATTCCCCTCTAATGTACAACCCTCCCTTTTAATTTTTAATTCTTATGGAATTTAGGGGTTTTTCTTCCCCATTGTTTTATCTCCCAGCACTGGTTTTATCTACCAGCAGCCCCACAGCTGGTTTGGAAAGACAAATCCACTATTCCTCTCACCATTGACTCCACACCTTCAACTTCCCTCTTGGCTTCAGGATTTCATTTTTGAGAGGTTCAGACTTCCCCGAACACCTGATACCAAAGATTCCCCTGTAATATATAACCTTCCCTTTAAATTTTTACTCCTTATGGAATTTAGGGGGTTTTCTTCCCCATTGTTTTATCTCCCAGCACTGGTTTTATCTACCAGCAGACCCACAGCTTGTTGCAAAGACAAATCCACTATTCATCTCACCACTGACCCCACACCTTCAACTTCCCTCTTGGCTTTAGGATTTCATAAAGAACCAAGCAATTTGTCCAAGCAGTTGATGGGAAGAGTTGAACCTTCAGTTGAAGCAGTGCCCCCAAGCCCCAGGCCATCCTTTCCTCCCCTAAATCCTCTGATTTCTGCCCTCCCTCCTTTTCTGGGGAGGTGCCCAGCAGGCACAGGGTGATGCTGCCAGTGCAAACACCAATAATTACAGCATATTTACACCCCACAGCTTGCACTGAGCTGGATGAACTCATTTAAGTCAGCAAGCACGGGTCAAGCCAACAGCAACTTGTCTCCATCAGACCCTCGGCAGGGCCAGGGGAGCTGTGGGAGGGAGAAACCCTTTTATCCTAATTAAAGCACAACCTGGCAGAGCTCAGCTCCCACCTTTCCAACACCTTCCACCAAACTGCTTAATCACAGGCAAATGAGTTGCTGTAATTACAGCAGGAAGGGATTTATCTCGGGATGCAGAGGTGGAGAAGCACGACCTGCAGAGAAAGGCGGTGTCAGCAAAGAGGCTGCTGGACCTGCAGGGGGATCTCTGAATCCCTAAATCCCTCCCTGATCCATTCCAGAGCCAGCAAACATCAATTTCTGTGTGCTCAGACTCCGGGGATTGGCTCTGTGTGCTCTCTGGAACTAAAAATCTTCTCCAGGGGGAGCAGGAGCATCCCTGGGAAGGGAAGGATCCACGCCAGGTGGGCACTCACCTGCTCCCTGCTCAGGGAGTTTTGTTCCTGGCTGAGAAATCAAACCCCAAATCTGTTTTTTTTTCCTCTCAAGACAAATGAAGATGTTTTTCCAAGTTGGAATGGGGTTTAATCACTGGACTGATTTTTTTTTTTTCTGCAGCACTGTTCCCTCTCCCCTGGAACTTTACCTGCAAAGCTCTTTGGGAACAAGGGACAGCCAGAATGGAGAGGAGAGGAGAGGGGCTGCATGGAGGTGTGGGGATATTTCTTCCTTGGCACAGCTCTGTAACATCATGGGTGATGCTTTGAGGGCTCAGGCTGGGCAGGGAAGCCACAGGAACCTTTTGGTTGTTGCACTGAGGCAGAAACACCGAGGAGTCACAGCCTGAGAGAGGCAGAGGGGCAATGAGGGCACTGGAAAGGGGCTCCTGCAGCAGCTCCCCCTCCTCTGCACCCAAACCCTGCCCCTGCACACAGCTGGAAAAAGGAATTCCTTAAATTCCTTTTTGAGGAATTCCGGGGTCTCATCTCAGCAATTGAGTTGAAGTCAATATTTATTCACTGTGTATGGCAACTTCAGTCAGGGACTCAGGAACACAAACACTGCTCAGTGCCTGGGAAAGGCAGGGTTTGGCTTTGCACCATCCCCATCCTGGGGAAAGCTCTGGAGCTGCCCCTGGAAGGCTCTGGAGCACTGCCACCATCACCAGCAGCATGGGGACCTGCCTGAAGCCACCAGGATCAGCACAATGTGTGTTTTTCTGGCAATTGAACCCGGCAGAAGGGGCTGCAGCCCCGGCCAGCCCGGTCTGATCGATGCTTCTCACATGCAAATAGGCAGCACGGCCTCTCTCTGAAAGCTCAGCAGGATTTTTCCATCTCCGTGGGCTCTCCAAGGAAAACTGCACGGAATTCATTCACGACAGCCATCACCGGCTCCATTGCCCAGAGCCTGGCTGCACGTCCCTCAAAATCAAGAGCAAAACCATTTCCCTCAAGCCCTGGGTTTGGAATTAAGTGCATGCAAAGCACTCAGAGCAAGGCAAGGAAGGGGCTGAAGGCTCCCAGTGCTGCCCATCCAAGGCTGCCCCCAAAGTCCTGCCCGGCAATTGTTTGGGAAGTGCAGATCTCTGCTCGCTTTCAGAGCACATTTCCACAGCAGCACCCTGGCCTTTCCCAGCTCCTTCCCCTTCTCTGGCCACAGATTCTTCCCTTCCCACAGCATTTCCCACCTGAGCAGGGTCTGGGCTGCACCCCCTTGTGCAATCCATGGGCTTGGTGGGAAGCAGCTCCAGCCTTTGGATTAAACAGGCAGGAACATGAATAAAAAACCAAAAAAACACTCAAAGACCAAAACTGCAACAATAACAACAGCAAAAATCAGAAGCTTCTGTTACACCCAGAAGCAGCAGGTTCATGCACTTTTGGAAGCACTTCTGAAAGGCAGATTGGATCAATGCAGAGATGGAAAGCACACAGGCAGCAGTCCCTTGTTTTATTCCACACAGACTCACATTAAAAAAAAAGGGGAAAAAAAAAAAGAAAAAATCGCCTGAACCAAAAAAAAAATTACAGTCAGAAAAGCAGAGCAGGAACAATGATTTTTTGATTTCCCATATTTTATTTTCCCCACCAGCGACTTCCAGATCAAACCCACTCACTTTCCAAGCTCCAGCGAGGGCTCTTTGCCCCCCCAGCTCAGGCTGAGCTCTTTGACTTCACAGCCCGACCCCAGCAGGAGCCTGCGATGGCTCCGTGCCCGAACCGGGCAAAAACAGAACCCAAAACCCAACCAGGTTCATTTTCCTGCCCTGGGACAATGCCCCAGGGTGCCGTTCTGGGGGCTCCGGCAGCACTCGGTGCTTTCCCCATCCATTCACCCCCTCGTCGCTCAGAGCTGGCACCAGCGCGGGACCCGGAGCGTTAATTAAAGGTTAATGAACGTGCTCAGAGCGCAGACATCAGTGCCCTCTGCTGGGACCACTCAGAAGGTCTGTGGGGAGCGCTGGGCGCCCTGAGGGGGTGGATGTGCCCTGGCGGGGGTGGATGCCCCGCTGGGTGCGGGGGAGGCGCGGTACCCGCTGGGGGAGTGCTCCTCGCACGGGCTCTTCCATCCTCATCCTCATCCCCACCCCATTCCCTTCCTTGTCCCAATTCCCGTCCCTGACCCCATCCCTGTCCTCATTCCATTCCATCCCCATTCCCCTCCTTGTCCCCAGCCTCGTCCTTGTCCCCATCCCATCCCCATCCCCATTCCCCTCCTTGTCTCCATTCCTGTCCCAAACCCCATTCCCACCGCTGTCCTCATCCCTGTCCCCATTTCCATCCCCATTCCCTTGCTTGTCCCAATGCCTGTTCCCATTCCCTGTCTCCATCCCCATCCCATCCCATCCCATCCCATCCCATCCCATCCCATCCCATCCCATCCCATCCCATCCCATCCCATCTCCATCCCTCTCCCCATCCCCTCCTTGTCCCCATCCCTGTCCCCATCCCCATGCCCGGCTCTGCCGCCCCTCAGGGCTCCCCCAGCCCCAGCACTCCGTGTCCCACCCCCGGGGGTGGCATTGTCCCTCAGGGAGCACAGGGAGGAGCTGTCCCTTGTCCCCAAGCCGGGCTCCTCCAGCGCTGGGAGCGGGATGGGCTCTGACAGCGCTCGGGAAAAGCAAATCCCCAGGGCAGGGAGGGAAGGGGGAAGGTGGGCTTTACAATCGCTAAATCCACTCTCAGTTTGACTGCATTAGCTTTGCCTTAGGCTCCAAAACACGACGAAAGCCAAGCAGGGAGGGGGGGAAAGGGATTGGGGGGAGAGTGGGGATGGCAACGAAGGAGAAAGCTGTAATTGCAATTGCTGGAATTCACTTTTAATGCTGGCTGCTGAATACAGTAAACACACTCTCAAGTCCAGGGAATAAGCATTGATTTTTTTTTTTTTTTGCAAGTGTTCCAGTGAAAAGCTTCAAATCAATCCTGTTCTGTCAGACACTTTTTTGCCTCTTGGCCTCAAATTACTCACTGCCCACATCCACCCTTCCCAGATCTCACCTTCACAGGCACACCTGACGCTGAAGAACTGTTTGATCCAGAATTCACCCTGCTCAGTGGGGCCTGGGAGGAATTCACAACCTCAGCACAGGAAGGGCTTTGCCTGCAAAGCTCTCCTGGGAACAAGGGACAGCCAGAACGAAGAGGAGAGGAGAGGGATGCATGGAGATGTGGGGATATTTCTTCCTTGGCACAGCTCTGTTACGTCATGGGTGATGTTTTGAGGACCTGTTGTCACACAGAGCGGGAACACAGTGTCCTAGGAACTCAAGGTTTACTCAGTGATCTTGGAGGTTCTTTTCAACCTTTTTTGTGACGATTCTTTGTCAAGTTTTACTTTCAGGCGAGGCTCAAACCGCTTCTCTGCTCCTGTGGCAGAGGGAAGCTCCAGCTGCCCACACTCGTGACAGAATCCCACGCTGGAAGCACAGTGGGACAGGGCTGTGCCAGGGAAATGCCACCCACGACGGGGACAGAGCTGTCCTGGTCAAATACATCCTGCCAGGGAGCCAGAGCTGACATTTCCTAGCACAAAACTTCCTCCAAAGCAGACACAGATGGAAGCAGACACATCCCACAGCTCCTGCCACACGTTCTCCCATTTCCCCCACATGGATCAAGACCTCCTGGCACAGAGGATTTGCTCTCATTCCCAACACCCAGCACAAGGAAGAGTTACCACTGCAGCGACATGACCTTCAGCTGCTCACAGCCCAGACACTTCCTTCTGACAGCTCCCACATTCACCCTCAAATTATATGTACTGTATATGACTGTTAAGAATAATCACAGTATTTGCAGTGGTGTGTTAGGCACCAAATTATGTATAGGCAAAGCGATTAGAGAGCAGAACAAAGTGGTTGTTCATGCAGCTAATGGCCAAAGTACCACTATTTTCCATCAAGACAATTTGCAGCCAGCGCAGCATCTTCTCACTCCCCAGCCAGGAGCAGCTTTGCATGAAATCTTCAAAAACAACTCTTGTTATCACAAGTCTCAACAGCAGAGCTCGGAGGGGGTTGTAACAGCCTTGATAGTCTTTAATTCTTCTCACCCCACTGCCTTCCCCTCCTGTCCCAAGTGCCTTCCTCTGGGAGATGTGGCTGAGCGTTGTGGCAGCCAAGTTGTGTATCCAGCACTTAATGGCATTAAAACTTGTGCTGACTCCCATCTTTAGATAAAAACCTGCTCTTTAGGTTTGTTTACTAAAAATCAAAATCAATAACCATCTCAGCTCGCTGTCCTACAAGCCTTCAGTCTCAGCCAAGCATCCAGAGCCCTGGGGATGCCAGAATATGCTCAAACCATGCACAAAATCCATGCCCTCCACTGTCACCAAAGTCTTTCCATGGGTAAAACATCCTGGTCCATGCCCCTCCTGAGGTCCTCCCTCCTTTTTTCCACGGGTCTTGTCCAAAAAGGCAAGCATCTGCTTTATAAAGCCTGTCCAAGCCTAGATGGAGCTCTCCTGTGCCAGGCCCTTGGAAAGAGATCCAGCACAGTAATTACTCCAGTCAGACCAACGGGGAGATTATTTTATGGCAGATTGTCCCATGGGGTAGGAAGGAAACACCAGAACTTCTAGGGAGAGGAGGAATCTCAGGCTGGGGCTGATGAGAACCTCAGACAAAGGGTGGAGAAGGTGCAGGAGCTGCAGGGAAGGAAGGGATGAGGCTTTGGGAGCAGGAGAACAGGAATGCTGGTGCCCTTGATAGCTCTGGCTCCAAGGTTGATGGAGCTGCCAGGAGGTACAGCATGTTCTCTCCTATTGATCTATCAATGTCTGCTCTCCAGAGGAGGGATTACTCACTTCTGATAACACAGCAAGGTTGCCTCTGATGAAAATCAATGGCTCTGACCAGCCAGCCTTCGTTTAATTACATCACGCTGTAAATCCGGCGGGAGCAGAGCGGGGACATTCTCCACCGCCACCAGCTCTGCCTCGTGCTCCTCTCCCCAGTTTTGCACCACTATCTTCTTGGGATTATCAGGATAAATGGCCTTGACAGCAGAGTTTTGCTGTCTGTTCTGCAGCCAAGGAAAGGACACGGGAATTTCTCCGTCACCTTGGCCCACAGCTGGCAAAGCTGGCCAGGAGGAGAAGGACACCAGAGATGTGCTGCACATTCCTGGCAATTAGCTTGGTGGGAAGGAGGATTGGATTAAGACCGAGTGTGAGATCAGGCAGCTTTTTACAAGCTAAATAAGCAACAAGCAGTTTGAGAGAGATTTCTCCCCCTGTTTACAAGGCCAAGCAAGGCCAGGTTAATTAATCTCTCTTTCCAGCTGCCCTTCTCACTAGGGCTTGTTCTTCACTTTGAGCAAAACACCCGAGACAGCTGCTCAGATCTCTCACATTGCAGGGTGATGAAAACAAAGGCACAGATGAAAATTGCTTTAGAGCTTAGCCTCTCATAGAAAACAAACGTGCCCGTGCTGTAATTAGGAGTAAGCATGCGAAAAAAGCACCAGATCTTTGACCGGTGCTTAACCAGGGATAGTAAATAAAAATAACAACAATCCCTTCCCACACACAGAGGCACTAAACCAGGCAGGCCTGTTTTCCTGGAGCTCACAAAAGAGGCTGGTTCGGTCTCTTGATGTGGCACAAAGGCAGATCCCAGGCTGTGGCTCTGTGCATGCTAAACCCGGCAGCGAGGCCCTATCACAACAAGGCGTTCAAACACACTCTGCTGCCCCTGGGGAGGGTTTATGCCGGCACAGACAGCAGCCAGCAGAGCTTCATGAATGGCTCTGAGCTGCTCAGCCAAGGCTGCAGTGCAGAACATCATCTGAAGCTGTGCCACAGCCCCAGCCACGCTCCCAGCCAGCAGCTGGACGTGCCAGCATTGCCATTTGGAACTGCCCTGCTGCCTCCTCCTCCTCCTCTTCCTCCTCCCCCAGACATGGTTTAAGGCATTTAGTGGCAGAGATAAATTCTCCCGTGTTTATTTTAGTGAAAAGCTCCCCACAATGTTTTCTTTCCCTCACCATTAACAGCACAATTAGAGCTGTGAGGCCTCAGCCGGCTCTCCCCACACAAAACCCTCCATCCTCAGCCCATCCCTGCTCCTTTCCCAGCGCTCGTGCAGCAAACAGAAGGCAAAGGCACAGCAGGCACCAGCAGCAGACACTTGCACAGCCCTGCAGCCAGCCACCAGCTAAAGCCAGGAGCTGTGGTGCTTTAACACAGCTGGCAAACATCTGTGTGGGTCTCCTGTCTGAAACTCCCCCAGTTTATTGGGGTTTGGGTAATAGGGCAGCAAAATCTGTCTGCCTGTCCAGAAATGTCAGTCAGCACCAGGCTTTGCCCTGTCCCAGGAAAACATTTCTGATCTCACCAACCCCACGGACAGCAGCCACAAAAGGCCAAAGAAACAGGTTAGAAAGTGCAAGAGCTCTCCTGGCTCAGCTGCCTGGCTGTGGGAGAGCCTGCAGGCCCTGACCATCCCTCGCCAGAGATGTCTCCCTTCCTCCTCTGTCAAGGTCTCCTCTCCAAGCTCGTCCTGCCTGCCAGCCGGGCATGGCTCTGCAGCCAGGCTTGGAGCAGGAGGCAGGTGCCAAAGCCTTGAGTCACAGGCTCAGAGCCCTGCCAGAGCCTGGCACGTCCCTGAGAGCTGGGCATGCAGGGAAGGAGCAGTCCCCATGTGTGCTTGCTGCTCCTCAGCATCCAGACGTCATCTGCAGCCCACTTGCTAAGGCTGACGCGTTCCAGGGAGGAATCAGACACCCTTAGGAACAGCTCTTCCTCCTCAGCAAGGGTGTCCTGAAGGAATTGCCAGAAATATGGGGGTTTTGGGGTTTTTCTGAGGGCTCTGCTGGCAAAAGGACAGGCTGCAGCTCCAGGGAGAGGGGCTCTGGAGCCAGGCATTCATCCTACAAACACGGGGGCAAAAGGTTTTCTGGTCAGGAGCTGTCAGCAGATTTGGGTTGGAAGGATTGTGGCAGCATTTCTCTGGAGAGAGCTTTCTAAGAAAAAAGACAGGGGAAAACACCCTTAATTTCTAGATTATCTTATTTCTTAGCCCTTTGCTATCAATCGCTTTGAGATGTGGCCGTGGATATCAGCAGATATCTTCCACTCCTTATCCCTGGCTGTGGAACAATTCCAAACCAGGGAAACTGCTCCTGGCCTAGTGACCTCGGAGATCAGCTCCCCTTTCTCTGCTGTCAACAGAAAGACCGGGCTGAGTTACCCACAGCACATTCCCAAGATTCTTTCCTCAATTGTGGCTCAAATTGGCTAATGCATTAGGAGATTACAGGGTGGAAAGGGCAGGGGAGATGGAAGGAATGCAATCACCAGGGCCTCATTGCTCCTGGAAGCTCCATTAATGGACAAGGAGCCTTTTGGCACACAGATAAACCCCAGGCAGGGGGTGGCAGTGAGGAAGGCAGAAGGAAAATGCCTGCAGGGATTGATGCTTTCCTGTTCCACTGGCACCTTGTCCCAGGCCTTCCCTGCATCAGCATTCAGGGGACAGCTCCCTGTCACACACAGCAGCAGCTGACCGCTAATTAATCCCAATGCCAGCGCTGCCCAACCTTTCCCACTCCTCCCACGTTAATTTATTTAATTTATTGCTGTATTACTGCCAGACCCATGAGTTAACTTCTCTCCAAGCAACTGCAAAGGGGAAAGATCTGGAAGTTATCCCACGGCCGTGTAAGACAGGAAATCATTTCCCACATCAGGTCCTGAGGCTCATTTTGATCATGTAAACACACACAAATCAATTGGCTGCAGGACGGATGCCAGAGGTGGGAGACAGGTATTCCAGAGAGCCCCAGCCACGGCTGCTGGAGCCTGTGCTCTGGGAAGAACATCCCTTATCCTGGCTGACTTTGATGGAGGGATGCCAGCTGGCATCAGGGAAGATTTATCCCTTGTCACAGAGCTCCTCTGCAGAGCTCCACAGCAGCGCTGGGAACACTCAGGCCCAGCAGCAAAGCCTCGTTAATGGATTCAGCAGGCCTGGGCCAGCTCTCAGCTCCAGCAGCCTCTGGCCTGGCCTGGCGTGGCCCAGAGCGTGGCACAGCCCGGTCTGGCTGGATTTAGTTCAGAGCTGCACGCTCGCACCCTCTGCCACGCCATTCCCTTGCTCTGAGCCCTTCCAGCCCAGCTTGTTAAGCCTCATCACAAACTGTAAAGCTCAATGCTGAGTTCCAGCACTGCCCCGAGCTCGCCACCCAAGCGTTGGGAGATCTCTGCAGGGCTCCAGCAAATCATTTAATCTCTGTTCCTCGAGCCCTCCAAGGGATCATTGCTCCTCCTCTGTTTCCCAATCCCCAGATAAAAACCAACCCCAGATTTAGTGCCTGGCACTGGGGCTCCCGAACCACACAGATGGGGCCCAGCCATTGATGCCTTATGATTTTAGCTTTTATATTTTTCATATTTTTGTAATCCTGTAATTCTTTAGTGTATAACTCTAAACTCCATGTACAGTGTCAGCTGCTGCTTTCCCATTATTATTATTATTATTACTATTATTATTATTATTATTATTATTATTATTATTATTATTATTATTATTATTACTACTATTATTTAAAAATTAAGTCCACTTAACAAGACTTTGCTCCTGGGCCTCAGTGGTCACAGCACTGCTGTTGTGCTCTGCAGAGGAGCTGTGTGACAAGGGATAACTATATATATATTATATATTATATATTATATATTATATATTATATATTATATATTATATATTATATATTATATATTATATATTATATATTATATATTATATATTATTTATATATAAATATATAAATATATAAATATATAAATATATAAATATATTTTATATTTATATTTATATTTATATTCATATTTATATTTATATTCATATTTAATTATATATAAAATTATATATAGTTATTATTAGAAATTAATAATTAATAATGAATAACGAATAAGGAATAATATATAATAATTATAACAATTAATAATAATTATAACAATTAATAATAATAATTTTAAAATAAATATGATAATAGATATAATAATGATAATAAATTAGCAATATAATAATAAAAATAATAAAATTAAATTTAAAATAAAATAAAAATAAAAATAATTAAAAATAAAATAAAAATTAATTTAAAATAAAAATATAAATGAAAATAAAATTTAAAAATAAAAATAAAAATAAAAATAAAATAATTAAAAATACAATAAATCACCACTTTTTATTTTCCTGATTTTATCTGTTCTCTGTTTTTAGGTACCCCCCCAAAAGGGATCCCCTGATGGAGATGCAGCCGCTGTCCCTGCTCCCCAGGGAGGATCCGTTCCGTTCCCGGCGCTGTCCCGGAAGCAAGCGCGCACACACACACACACACTCACTCACACACACACTCACACACACACTCACACACACACACACACACACACACACGCACAGACACACGCACCCCACACGTGCTGCCGCCGCACGCGGCGCTGACCCCGCCGCTTATCGCCTTCCCCCGGCTCATCGCACCTCGGCAGCTTTGTGCCAGCGAGAAAGGAGCGCCGCGAACCCGTCTGGAGCAGGGCTCCGAGAGCAGGGAGCTGAGATAAACACGGGCCCGCATTGTCAGGGGCTCCTTATCAGCCCGGGGCTCTGCGCGGGCAGGGCAGGAGCCCGCTGATATCGCAGCAGGACACTCAGGCTCTGCTCTGGCAGCTTTGCAGGAAAAGGAGGTTTTTATTGCCAGGAGAAAAGGCAGGTGTGCAGCAGGAGCGTGAGTGGGGTCAGCAGCCTCTGCCCAGCACCCCCTGGCACGGTGTGCCAGCAGTTTAGGGGAACAGAAGGATTTGGGGGGGCAAGGTTACATCCTCAGCTTTCAGGGAGGTGTGGGAAGAATGAGAGAATCTCCTTACCCTGGAGACCCCAAGAGGAGCATCCCTGAGGGGATGGTGGAGGGACAGCAAGGTTGGGCACAAGGAGACAATCCCTGAGGGGATGGTGGAGGGACAGCAAGGCTGGGCACAAGGAGACAATCCCTGAGGGGATGGTGCAGGGACAGCAAGGCTGGGCACAAGGAGACAATCCCTGAGGGGATGGTGCAGGGGCAGCAAGGTTGGGCACAAAGAGACAATCCCTGAGGGGATGGTGGCAGAGCACCAAGGTTGGGCACAAGGGGAGCATCCCTGAGGGGATGGTGCAGGGGCAGCAGAGCTGGGCACAGCGGTTTGGCTGTGGCTGCTGAGCAGAGGGGCACAGCAGGTCCCTGTCACCCACAGGGCACAAGGCCGGCCTGTGGCAGCTCCCTCCCTGCTCCCAAACCAGCTCCAGTGCCAGCATGGATCAACCCATGGAAATGAGCTCCAATACGGGCACAGTGTTGGAATATGCTTAGAGATGCAGTTTAAGGAAATCAAGGCATCCTGGAGCCCCAGGCAAGCTCCCTGCAGAGAAAACACCAGTGTGGTGTAAAACAGATTTTTCCTTTTATTTTGGACCCCCTCGGGCTGAGGTGAGGGCAGGTGGGCACTGCCCCACACTGGCATCACCACCACAGCCTCAACCTGCAGGTGAGCTCACCTACCTTGTCAGCAGAGCGTGTAAGGGGAGTGTTTCTAATAAAAAAAACTCAGAAAGCTGCTTCAGAAAGAAATAATTTAAAGAAAAAAGAAAAAATTAGGAAAAAAACCCCGACCATATCTCAATTGCAAAGTTCCTGCCTGAGTGTTTCATTTCCATTTTGCACCACAATAGGAAGAGAGCAAACAATGGCTGAGAGGAAGCAGCCTGATTGTGGGGAGGCAAAGTGCCACCAGGCTCGTTTTTCATCTAACGTGGGTGAAGTCGATTTTAAAAATTTAAATATAAATATATATATATATAATATACATATATTAAAATCTGAGCACCGATTGGTTTGACCACAACCTCCCAAAAGACTCACTTCCTTATTAAACCAGGACAATTATAAATTATATATAAATTATATCTAAATATTATATATATGTATGTATGAATGAATGAATGAATATGTATATAAGATATGTAAATATTTTCTCAGATCGTTGTCTCCCCCCCAAATAACCCCAGACCCTCAGGACAGCTCATTGCAGCTCCTTCCCAGCCTCAGACCTGCTCAGGCTTCTTCTCTTCCCCCTTCCTCCCCAGACTGAGAGGTTTGGGAAGGAAAGGGACATTCCAGGGCCACCATTCCCGGTGCCACCAAAGTGCCACCTCTGCCAGGCTGGAGCTGGGGGGACGAGCTCATCCCACCCAACGAGGAGCAGAAGGAAGAAAATTCCACCAGCATCACTTCCAGGAGGGCCGTGAGGGCGTCCCTTGGCAGCAGGGCACCTGCTCAGGGTGACAGCTCCGGGTGACAGCGATGGAGAGGAGCCACCAGCGCGGCTTCCAGCGTTCCCATGGCGACGGGCGCTGGGTACCGCCGGTGAAACACTCCATTCGCTTATTGATTGAGCCGCCGTCAAATTCAATCACAAGTGAAAATGGATTTTTTAATGCGACTATTAGCTGCTTTTGAAAGGCAAATTGAGTTCAGTTATACCGAGCCAGCCATCAGAAAACAATTTGCCGTCAGCCAGACGGCCCGGAGAGGAGCGCGGACAGGAGCAGCCCGCAGGTTGGAGATCCGACACGGGAACCATGGGGAAATCCGGCTTTTCCTCCCCAAAAATGCCCTGGATCAGGAAGGTGAGGCAGGTGAGGGGCTGGCATGGACACTGCTGCTTGTGGGATCCATGGCTGGAAAGGAGCAGGGGGAGAAAGAGGAGAAATTCAAGGTGAAATTTTAATGGAGTTCATGCCAAAAACCCAAGCAGAGCTTATGGGGAAGCACAATGGGTGCTGTCCCCAAATTCTGGGGTGCACAAGGGGAGCCAAGAGAGGACACACGAGCCACGGTGCTGTGGTGAAGCCCAGGCAGTGCCATCCCCTCCCTGTGCCACCCCACAGCCACCACAAGCCAACCAAGCTCATTTCCTTCCAGCCGCTGGAAAATAAGATTTTTCCCTCACTGATTAGCGACGCAGATTCTCATTACTATGTTAAGTGAGGATCAATATTGCAGCCAAGTTTGAAATCAGCCCTGTCTGGTGAGGTGCTGGGCACACCAGTTTCCCCAGTTTGGGGTTTAGTACCATCTCTGGGAGGAATTCCCAGCATTACCCCAGGATGGGGATGGAGGAGGGAGGTGGGACAGGACAGAGCAGTTTTTGACTTTATCTGAATTTGAAGTTCAGATAAAACTCTGTCAGATGTGGGAGGACTTGCCTGTACACACATATTTATAAATAAAACCCTCCATATATTAAAAAATTCGTATAAAAATAAATACATTTTCCCCCCACAGAGCTCAGGGATTGTAACAGACCCTGTTAATTAAAAACCCATCGTTTTCACCCCCCCTGAGAACCCTCCAATAAATAATTACAAATCCAGCTTCACTTTGGGGTGCCAGCTTTCCCAATCCTCCTCTCAATCCCATGAACGAACTCACAGGCCTTATTAAACACTTGCAGGAGCAGTCCAGGAATTTCTATAGCAGCATAATCCAAAGATCTGCTTTCAAAGAGCCTCTGCTTCCCGCAAAGCTCCAGCCTCAGCTAATGAGAGCTTAACCACATGTTTGTGGTGGATGAAATAGTATCATTTTGCAATTATTATCATTCAAACATTATTTATTTAACCCGCAGCCACATTATATTGACTGCAGAATTGCTGTCATTTTTACTTTTGATGGCTCTCTCATTGAGCTGAGTGTGAGGAATTGTGTTCCGTGTTCCCAGTGTGGGGGAGGCTTCCCCTGCTCCCTCAGCCTCTCGGCAGACAGGTCCAACTCTCTGCCCCAGAGCTGGTGATGTTTGGTACCAGAATCCCCCAAAAATGGGCATTTTCCCATCTTGTCCCCTGCTTCACCTTCCCTCACTGGTCATATTTGGGGAGTTAATCCATTCTGACCACCAACACAAAGCCCTGCACACCAAAGTGCTCCAGGTAAGGACAGAAGGTGGATGTGGTGTCACCTTGTACCCCCCCAGCAGCTCTGAAAGCTCCTTTGTAAGCAGCTGAGGAGCTCTGTGCATCCCACAAAGCCCAAATGTGGGGAGAACACCCAGCCTTGGGCTCAGAACCCTTCTCCAAGGAAGCTGCAGGATGAGCCCCAGCCAGCATCCCTGGGGTTTGCAGCAAAATAATCACCAAGGGGTGCACAGCTCAAGATCTGAATGTCAGCATGGTAAAAAAAAAAAAATAATCTGGCCTCTCTCTCCCTCCTGGCCCTGGTTCTTCTCTCACACACGTCACTCTCCCAAAGCCTTGCAAGATGTATTCACACAACAGGAAATCCAACATTCCCCTTCGCCTTCTTCTTTCTTCCTCTCCTTTAATTTTCCCCAAATGTAAATGAGGAAGTCATCTCTCCTCCGGTGATGAAACATCTGCCTGGAGAAGCTTGCAGTGCAATGCAACATATTTTGATCACTGCTCCATCTAATTACAGAGAAGAGAAGAGAAAAATCACAAAGCAGAGTTTGGGACTTTTTATTTTTTCCCCCAAAACACAAGGCATCTGGAAAATAATAGAAAAACAGCAGCACTGACAATGAGAGCAGAGGCAGCTTCCCCATCAGCCTTGAAAAACAGCACTGGAATACAGAGCCTGTATTGGAAGGAGAGGGATCTCAGGGTGAGATAGGGGAAGATTAATTGCTGGTGCCAAGGACACGTGGGAATGGAATTGGAATCTCAGAATCCTCAAAGGCAGAGGCTGCTCCAGCCAGGCCACAGGGATCTGGCTGCACATCCATCCCTTGGGGCTCAGCAGCTGCCTCACACCTACTCCAGAGCAAGGGGAAGGAGGGACATGGGGAAAGAGCCTCAAAGAGCAACTGATGCTCGTCAGGACCCACCAAACACTGGATGTTCAGGAGCCAAGATGCAGAAGGAGAAAGGCTGAAGCTCAAAACTGGGGTGCAATGGCTCAGCCAAGACGGGAACAAGAGTTTTTCTCCAGGAGCAAGCCCAGGTTCTTCCATGGAAGCTCTGGAGATGCTCAGACGCAGCTTCAACCTGGCAGCAGCAGGGGCAGAGCCCTCGAATTGGCCTCGGCTCCTGAAGTGACAACGGGAGAGGTCTCAAAGGCACAGCAGGCAGCACCACCCACACCCCTCAGCATTCCAGAGGGGCTGATTGCTTCCCTTGTTTACCTCAGAAAAAAAATCCACCGTGCAGCACCGGCGGGGCCCAGCCTCCAGCCGCTGGAGGATGTTGTTCACCGCGGGGAACGGAGCGCTCAGGAGCTCCAAATAAAACCCTAATCATAATCGTTGCTGTTTCCCTGTCTTGCTCTTCAAGCTCCGAGGGAGTCCATGGCTAAGCAGCAGCAAACAGCACCTCTAACGAGACCCTGCATGGCAAGGAACCAAGCCCAGCTCCAGGGGAGCCTGTTCAGCAGCCTCACTGGAGGAACGCTGACAGGTTGTTTATAGCAGCTTAGAGAAAGGCAGTGCAAAACAAACAGGAGGCTACCTGCCTTCCACCCCTCTCCCACCTGGATTTCCAAGGGAAAACTTGATTTCTCCTTTCTGAACGTTTCAAGTTTCCAGAAGAGGAAAAACAAAACGCTGCCTGTGATGAATGGGGGTTGGCAGCTGGTGGGGACAGGTACGGCACTTCAAGCCGTGGGAAACCGGCCCAAAACGTTCAGGAAACAAAAAGATCTGATGGGAAGGATGCCCACAGGCAGGCAGGGGGGTCCCAAGCCCCCGATTTTCTTCACAGAGATCTGTCAGCAGCGTTCTGCTGGCAAACAGGGCCCCGTCCATCCTGCCTGCCAGCTCTGCTCCAAAACAGCTCCAAGGATTGTCCTCGCCGTTTGTTATCCTGCCTGAACACAGACACACACAAGTGAGCAGCAGGTGCCTGTCTGGAGCCAGCAGAGCACAAGGGTTTAATCCAAGTCCATCTGCACGTGGAGAACAGGGGGGAAGAGCTGGAGCCTACAGAACTCATCACTACCACCAGGAAAACAAATGGATCCACTTCAAAATCCTGCCTGCCACGGACACCCCGAGCTGCTCCTGAAAGGTCACATCTCTCCTCATTGTGGGTTTAATCCAAGTCTTGGCTGTCAGAGAGAGAGAGAGAAACACAGGCCTGGGGCTCTCCAAGATGGAATTAGAGCTCAGAATTCTCCCCTGTGGGCACAGGCACGTGTGCTCGGAGGGAGGGCTGTTGTCACCTTGGCGAGCGCCGTGTGCTCCTCCGCGGGTACAGCTGGTGCTGACAAGGTCAGCAGCGAGAGGAGAACTCACCCTGGGCTAACGGGAGGCAGAGAGTTGGAAGATTAGTCACCATGCAGAGAGATCCACGTTTCCTGGCAAATGAACCAGCTGACAAGGGATGGAGGACAGCAGAGACGCAGGACGGTGTGGGACTCTGATGGAATTCAGTCCTTGGCTCTGCCCCAAATCCACACAGCCTCTGCCTCCCTCTCTGCGTGTCCTGATTCACCTCCAGCTCCTCTGGGGCACCCGAAGCTCTCTGGGCTTTGCCAAGGGCAAATTCTTGCCAGCACAACCAAAATCCCCCCCAGGGTAAAAGGGAGAAGTGTCCCAACCCCAGCCAGGACAGGCAGAGAGGGGCTCCTCCCCAGATATCCCTGCTGTCTCCCAGGGCACAGGAGTGCTCCCAAACGGATCTGCCGGTCTATTTGGAGCACCAAATGTTTGCCTAAGCAAATAGCTCGGAAAGCTCCACAAATAGCAGGAGGGCTGGTTAATTGGGAAGAAGGCAGAGAAGCACAGAGCAAAACTCACGCAGGCAGCACCAGAGGCAGGGAAGAGCACGGCTGAGGGGACCTGGCCACCCCAAGGACGCGTTTGCCCTCGGTCCATTGTTGTCCCGGTCCCAGCACCGCTGTCAACAACATTTTCTGCATATGCAAATAGGACCGTACTCCCGCAATTACACGGCAATCAGAGGCAAATTACATTCTTGCTGTTTACTTTCAGTGTCCTTAATTAATCCGGTTATTAGACGATTAATGAAGCTTGTTGGGTGAAAAACTCATAGCATTTACAGCGTGTGCAGCCGGCTGGCATCTCCAGCACGTGGGGCTGGGGACAGCGCCTGTCCCCAAGGCCAGCAGGGCAGGGTGACACTGATATGGTCCCCACAGGGCTCAGGGGGTGCTCAGGGTTGGCTTTTCCAGCTGTGCCTCCTCTCAGCGCTCAGTCCTGCAGCTCCAGCCGAGCATCCCTTCCCATCTCCCTGTCTGGAGACACAGCCCCCGCATCCCTGCTCCTCTCCAAAGGCAGCAGGACCCACACCAGCGGCTCCCACCGCTCTGGAAGCTGCTGGAGAAGGTTCCCAGATGCCTGCGGCTGCTGGACCCCTCCATCCCCGTCCTCAGCCGGCTCCCAAGGCACCCTGCCCTCCCCAAAGGTCACCGCAGCTCGTGTTTGGTTAAGCTGCCGATAATGAAGTGGCATGTTCATCTAATGATCGAATTGCCGCACCGCGAGCATGAAAGGCTGAGGAGAACTAATTAAGAAGCTCATTTGCATACTCCGGCGTTTCCGGTGCACGTATGGGGTTCCCATAGCAACCGGTACAAAAGCTGGTGATGGTGTGTGGATTTTAGGGGGGTTTGAAGTGCTGTTCCTTCCCTTTGTCATCACAAAGGCTCTGCAATGAAGGTGCGGGGACAGCGGGCTGGGGAGGGACATTTCTGCACACCAAGGGTGGGGGACAAACCAGCTGCGACAGTGGCAGGGGGCTGAGCCCGCTCCCAGTGCCACCAGCTCAGGTATCGCAGAGGGGAGCAGGAATCTGGGGCTTGAGGAGAAATCCTGGGCCTGGAATTGCTCTATCCAAACTTTCCTGAGTCACTTTGGCCTCGGTTCGGTGAGGAGGGGAGGGAAGTTTTGCAGGGCACTGCAGCAAATCCCGCAGCATCCCAGAGCCCTGAGGGGACACTGGCTGCTCTGGGTGACACCCGCAGCACCCCAGGGTATGGGGACACTGCAGGATGGGACCCCAAATGGAGGAATGCAGGATGGCCAGGTGAGGGGGGCAGCTCCAGCTCCAGCGGGTTCCCCGCAGTGCGGCGCGGTCCAGCCCCGGCTCCTTCCATCATGTCACTTTTCCCAAGCACCGAGGTTTCTTTTCTGCTTTGTATTTCTGGCGAGAAACCTTTGCATTTAGATAAGGAATAAAGCCTGGAATCAGATCTGAACTCTGCGGCAGAGATCAACATTTTAATGAATTAAATATATTCCAAACTAAATGTAACCTCTTAGCGCTCGCATTTTCGAGTGAGGCTAACTTAAAGAAAAAGCCAACAATCCAACTCATTCCAGCTCTCCCCGGCTGTGAACTGGCCACAGGCCAATCAATTATCTCGAATTTATTCGTTATTCAACTTCCCTCCGACAGCCAATTTCCAGGCTGTGAATTGCAGGTGAGCGGCTCCTGCGCTCTCCTGCCAGCCCAGTTCGCTGGTTCCACTGGTTCCACTGGTTCCGCTGGGCTGCCCAGGAGCATCGCCTGGCCCGGAGCCACCAGCCAGGCAGGACCCTGGGGCTGGCACATTCGGTGTCACACAGCCCAGCAGGGATGGAGGGACAGCGGCTGTTTGACATCCAGAGCCGCGTTGGGAGACGCAAATCGAGCCCGAGCATCCCCCGAGGGCTGCGCAGCGCTGCCAGGCCTGGGAAGAAGAGATGTTTAATTCCTGGCTGTTAATTGGTGGCTGCGCAGGGAGGGCACAGCTGCCGCAGCTGGACGGAGCCCTGAGTGCTCCAGATGTTTGCTGCGCTGGGAAGGGCAAATTTGGGAACGGGGAGGGCAGGGATGAGACCTCGGCTGTGCTGCCCCAGGCTCAGGCAGCAGAGCTGAGCGCTTGGGGGGCAGGTGAGGGGTGCCAGGGAGCAGAGCTGGTCCTTCCTGCAGCCCCACCACGCTCAGGGCTTGAGGAGCCCCAGAGTTCTCAGTCCTTCACTTTAAACACCTCACCTGACTCAAACCAGGAGCTTCTCCTCTGTCCCCAGCCTACCCAGCATCCTGGAACGAGCCCCAAACCCATCAAGCTGGAGCCCCCGAGTTCTCAGCCCTTCACTTCAAACACCTCACCTCACTATTTCCCTCTCAAACCAGGACTTTTTCCTCTGTCCCCAGCCTACCCAGCATCCTGGAGCTCCAAACCCATCAAGCTGGAAGAAGTCCCCTTGCCCGTCCAAAGCTTTCTCCTCCCCTAACATTGTTTTCGTTCCCCCCCCCCCATTTTTTATTCTCAATAAAAACATAATTACAGGCTTTTAAAAAAAGCAAATTATAGTGACATACTTTAATTATCTCCAAGCAATGGAGGACTAAATTACACAGTCAGGGAATCGGAGGTTACCTAAAAATAAAAGCAAGAAGCTTCATTAAATGCTAATTGCAGCTTTCACCGCTGAAGTGAGATTTCAACACAGACCACCATTGACTCACTGGGCCCTACAAGAGAACATTGGGGCTGGGGAGAAGCTCTCAGATACACAACTCGTGCCTCCATCCGTGGCTCCAGACACAGGGATTGCTCCAAAGGGAGCTCCAAAGGCTCCACAGCTGCTGGACCTTCCCCAAGGTGCTGTCACCTCCCTCCACTGTCCCCTCAGAGGCATTTCCCACCTTCCAGCAGCACTGAGGGGCTCATCACAGCTCCTCCAACGCTTTGGAGCAGAGAAACCAACTCCAGTTTGTTCCCAGAGCTGCTCCTGCACCATGGATGGAGCCACAGCAGCTCTGAGCTCGAGTCCCACTTTGCTCTGAGCACCACTCTGCTCTCCTGGGGTGAAAATAGGTGGAAATGGGTGAAAATGGGTCCTTGCGGCTCTCCTGTGAGAGAGGAGCTGAATGGATGGAGCCCTGTCCTGTCCAAACCAAGCTCTGCTCTAACCCTGCTCTCCCCATCCCTTCCTCCAGGTTTCCTCCCCAAGCAGGATCAGGAGATCTCTCCAAACCCAGAGGGGCTGATTCTCCCCAAGACACAGGAAGGGAGGCACGAGGTGGCAGGCAGGCTGGAGAATTCACAGGGAAATTATCTTGTTTTTCCATTTCCCATCGAGCTGGCCTAATTATGCCACCGAAGTCTGTAATTTGCCTCTCACAGAAGAGAGTTAATGACTGGTTCCAGGCTGCTGCTGCTCCAGGCGGGGGCACAGCTCCCACTGCAGCCCCCAGCTGTGCCCTGGGACCCCGAAAATTCCTGTTTGTCCCTGGAGAAGGGAGCTCAGGAGGAGAGCTGGCCATTGGGAGCAGCAGCCAAGGACAACAGAAAGTTCCAGGAGGGAGGAAGACACGGGCAGGGCATGGAGGGGGCTGGCACCAGCCCAGGATTTTTCCTCACTGCTCCTCAAAGTCCCAGGAAAAAAGTGAAAAATCTGCAGGTCAAGCACTCGGGGAACTCAGGCAATTATCGTTGTTTAAATTCAACAGCCCTTCACAGGAATAAGAGGAAAATCACACAAGGGCTTTTAAAGCTCTGAGGGAGGTGAGGAGGAGGAGGAACGATGGCAACAATTTCCAGATACCTCATTTAAAAAAAAAATACCCACAGTACCCAAAACTAGGAATGTGATATCCAGGAATCAGTATCCACTCTGCTCTTCTCCCCAAAAATACGAAGCAAAGCAGAAAAGCAGAATGTGGATCCTCACAGGCCCCTCCTGCAGCATCCACGGCAGAGCCTGGCTGGATCCCCATCCACCTCCACGGCTCACAGGCTGCTCCCTTTGAATTAACTCCTCATCATCAAAGAGGTGCTTAGAATTAAACAGGATAAAACCAACCAGCTGTGCTGGGGGTCACTGGAATGGCTTGGGAGGGACAGCAGCTCAGGTTTGGGGTGACAAAAATGGGGCATTTCTGCAGGGTTTGGAGCACCTCCTCACAGGCACGGAGAGGGGAGGCAGGTGGAGGCTGGAATTCAGTCAGAATCAGCCTTTCCACTCATTATCAGGCAGAATTCAGGGTGAGAGCTGCTGGTGACACCCTGAGAGCAGAATCCTGAGGCAGGAGCTGCAGCAGAGCCATCAGCTCGGGTTTCCTCAGAGCCCTCTGAACCAGGCAGGGCCTCACATCCCGCCCGACAGTGATGGATGCGCTGGGAGCGGAGCAGTTTTTCCTCCTGAGAAGCTCTTTTGACAAGTATGATCTTATCAAAGTTCCCAGCTTTTCATTACGCTGCTTTATTCCTCCTTTTTTAACTCCTGCCTTCAAGGCAGGCTCTGTCCTCTGTGCATTTCCCTCTGGCACCAATTCCTGGCTGGGGCTCCCGTGGGGCTCAGGTGCCCCCCAAACAGCCCAGGGGGAGAGCAGGGCTGGGATTAACACACAAACAGCTCTGGAAATGTGCAAAATATAGGGCTGACATCACACAGGCTCAGAGAGGGGGAAATAGCAGCATTTTGGGCTGGGGGAACAGGCACAAAGGGACAGGGAGCCATCCCAGCACCCCATCCCAGGCCAGGTCCAGCTCCAGCATTTATTGGGCTTTTTATTGAAACAAAGCCTGTGCAGAAGCTTTGGGCTATAAATATTATTGGGCTTTTTATTGAAACAAAGCTTCCCACCAAAACCTCCCCCTGGCACCTCCTGAAACCAAGTCACCAAGAGACAGCAAACGCCGAGTGCAAAACCAGGGTCTTTTATTAGAAATTCTCCTCGTATAAAAATGATCATGCTCTACACAGTCATCGAATAATTCATAAACATCCAGGCACTGAACTTTGTTTTTTTGTGTGTTTTTGTTTTTTGACTGGTCAGTACATAAAGCAGACATATTTCAATCCATATGGTCATCACATACATTAAGGAACCACCTATAGAAATCAGCACTTTGAACACAGTCTAGGTTTTATTTTATTTTATTTTGCTGTCTGTCTTTTTTTTTTAATGTAAATTTTAAGTATTTTTATTTATTTTTCCTTTTTGCAACATATAGAATTTGGTAGGATATGGGGGGTAGAGAGTGAAGAGGGACGGAGGAAGACAGGAACAAAAGAAAATGGAGGATTAAAAAAAAAAATAAAAAGAGAAAACAGAAGGCTCTGCACAACCACAAACAATCTCACAAATTCCAGAAAAGGGAAAATGCTGGGGCTCTTATTTTTTTTTCCTCTTTTTTGCCAAAATACAGGAAAAAAACAAAACCCAAAGACTTGCTGAAGTCCGTGCCCTCTTGCCCGTGCTCCGTCCCCCTTCCGTGGGAGCCATGCATCGCCACCGTGGGCGCTGGAAGAGTTTTTGTGTTTCTTTATGGATTTTTTTGCTGCTGTTGATGGCGTTTTCCCCCAGGATTCTGCCCTGGGGGCTGTCCCCTGGCTGCCACCTGCCTGTCCTGTCGTGCTGTCCCTGCCAGGCTCAGCTCCCTCCTGTTTGCTGCTCCTGGAGCTAAATGGCGTGGTTGCTGTAGCTGACGTAGGTCTGCTTGGTGGCCAGTGCTGGAAGGAGACACAGAGCTCACGTGGGTCATCAGCAGAGCCACCTTCCCCTCCAGGCTCCTGTCCCAGCCCCTGATCCAGCCATCGTGCCAGCAGGGATGTGAGAGGGTTTGCTCAGGGATCTGGGCAGTGCTGGCACTTGGGGTCCTTCCCTGAGCCCCACAGCAGCTGTGGGTGCTCCTCAAGGACACTTCACTCCAAAAACAGCCCCCAGGCTGTGCTGTGAGCAGCGGGGATGTGGTCTCAGGCTCCCGTGAACCTCCCTCAGCCACCTCCTACAGACAGACCCAGAGGTGCTGCAGCTCCCCAAAGCTCAGCCTGTCCCAGCCAGCCCTGCCTGGCACAAATCGTGGGGTCCCAAGAGGTTTTGGGGTCCCACACCCCTGGTCCCCACTCCACAGCAACAGCAGGCCACAAAATCCACCACCCTGGCTGTCCCCTCATGCACAGGGTGCCGCAGGGACACAACCCTGCTGCCACCCCAGCTTCCCCAGCCCTCAGATGCACCAGGAGAGGAGGCAGCGATGGCTCCAAAGCCACCACACGTCCCAGGGTGGCACTGGGGGCACAGCAAAAGCCACAGAGCAATGAATTCCCCCAATCCCTGCAGAGCTGTGCCACTGCCCTCAGTGGGGACAACGCTCTGCTGATGTCCCCATGAGGTGCCCAGGTAGCACAGGGTCAGCAGGCACAGGGACACCCTCCAGCCAAGGGCACGGGCAGGTGCTGGCACAGATGGCACAGCCTGGGACACCCTGAGCAGCACTAAGGTGTCCCCACAGGGAGGGGACACCAGCAGCTCACAGTGCCTGGCTGGCAGTGGAACCTTGCTGCAGGTCTCCAACTGGTGTTCCCAGATAACAATTAGATAGAGCAGAAGGAATTGGAGCTGACAGAGCTATTTGTTAGCCGCGATGTTTTCCTAGCTGATCTGCCCGTATCAAAGCCCCGTGAATTATTTATTCTGTTGTTTATTTAAGGCTACGTGACCCGGCAGTGACAGAGTGAAAAATGTCCCCTTGGTGCTGCGCTGACGTCCCCTGCGCCTCACACCCCCAGCACAAGAAGAGAAAACGAGGAGGAATCAGCCCTTTCCACCCCAAAGCTGCCCCAGTGCCCTGTGCCAGGGAAGTGCCAAGCTCTCCTCTCCCACAGTTGGCAGGTCCCTGCAGTGCCCATTCCCTCCTGGGCACCACAGGAGCTGCCAGCCCCGCTCAGTGCCAGCTCCCCCAGCCCTCTGGAGTCTGGGGTGTGCAGATGGAGCTCAGCTCTCCCCATTCCCATTCATGATCCTCCCCCTGTTCACTGGGAGTTCCCCAAGCCCTCTGGAGCCAGGGGTGTGCAGATGGAGCTCAGCTCTCCCCATTCCCATGATCTCTCCCATTCCCCACTTATGATCTCTCCCATTCCCGTTTCCATTCCCCATTTATGATCTCTTCCATTCCCATTTATGATCTCTTCCATTCCCATTTATGATCTCTCCCATTCCCATTTATGATCTCTCCCACTCCCCATTTATGATCTCCCCCCATTCCCATTTATGATCCCTGTGGAGCCACCTCACCTTGCGTCTCCAGGTTCTCGCAGAGCTCCGACTTGGCCTCTCCGTTGGGGCGGAACCCTCCCTTCTGGGAGAACTTGTTGGACATGGTGGCCGCTGTCACCACGGCCTTGAGGCTCCTCTTGCGCTTGGGGACGTTCTGCTCCGGGTGGAAGAGGATGATGTACACCTTGGGCATGTAGAGCATGCCCAGGGACACCGAGGCACTCAGACTCACCGAGATGGTCAGCGTCGTGGTCTGGATGTACATCTGCAAGACACAAGGCCACCAAGCTGAGAGCCCAAAGCCTCTGCGGGATGCAAAAGGGAAAGGAGGGAATGGCGAAACGAGGGAAAGTTGGGGTTAAATGAAAGGAGTGGGGAGGCAGTGCTGGAATGGTGTTCAAGGTGAGGTTTGATGCTCCAGCAGCCTCAGGGCAGGAGCTGCAAGGCACAGCAAGGACACCTGGTCCCAGGGCTCGCCCCACTGCCCTTCTCCCTCCAACAGGTAATTCCCATTCCCCAGCTGACTCCTGGGCTCTTGTCATGTCAGTCACATATTACACACCGACGCTGCCTTTTTGCAGTCAAAACTAATTTCACGCTCACTGTCCAGGACTAACAGTGACAGATGTTTTGCAAAATGAAAGCCCATTAATCTGACTGTAGAATAATCCATTTTTCTATGGAGAGCAGTTGGCAGGCTCCTCTCAAGCCGGGGCATCTGAAGCAGGTGGCAACTGGAAGCAGAGACCCCCTCCCTCTGCCCATCCCACCTCTTGGGGAGGCCAGGAGGACAGGTCCCTGCTCCGTGGGCATCCCTGCTCTGCCAGCATCTGGCTCCTTCCTCTCCTGCATCCCCTTCTCTACCAGGCTCTGGGGATGAGCAGGGAGGGGGCTCTGGGTCTCCAGATGCCTTTGCACACACCTGTGTGCAGGTCACCCTCAAGGCTTTGAAAGGAGCCTTAAAGCAGTTCCTGAACTTCAATATCCAGGGGTTCCCCAGGTGTTCCACAGCTGGGATTTCATGCCCTCGGAGGAGACAGCACCTGGAGGAGCCAGGGAAGCCTGGGGGCTGCAGCAGCAGCCAGAGCAGCGTCCCCATGTGCCCAGGGGCACACCTGAGGGTTTCTGAAGAGTAAAGGTGATGGAGAGCACACGCAAGGCAGAGGCTCTGCACAGCTCCCAAGAGTGAGAGCTGGTGGGACACAGCTGCTCCAGGACCCCCCCAGGACCCACTTGTGACCCTGTAATGCCAACCAGCACCTGGCCCAGAGCCCAGAGCGTTCAGACTCAGCCCTGGAGGGAAAATGCCACCGAGCTGGTTCTGAGTCAACTGAAAAACTTCGGTTTGTCCCCAGAATAAAACCTCCTGCTGTCACACGCGCCGGTTTGTTTGTTCCACCTTCTCTCTCTAGGCAGTTTTTGGAAATAAAAATGTCATTTCATCAAGCAAAGTCAAAACACATCTCTGTGCCAGAATATGTGCGCTTTTTTATTTCTTCCTTTTTTTTTTTAATCTACTCCAACTCTCCAGACTCTGCCACGGGCATCCTGGATGAGCCAGGAATGAGGGAAGCACTGAGAGCCCAACTCCAGGCACCCCAAGCCCTGCCTGGGAACCAGCCCAGTGTGACCGTGGTGGGGCACAGCTCAGCTCAGCACCTTCACCTCCTCGGCCAACCCAGCCATTTCCATATTTTGTGTCTCTGCAGAGAGTCCCCCATCCCTGTGCCTTGGGGGCGTTTCAGCGAGGAGGGAGAGAGCAGCTGAGCCAAGCTGAGCTGAGCCAAGCTGAGCTGAGCTGACCTGAGCTGTGCTCAGACATCTCCATGTGTTCTCCCTCCCCCCTTGCTCCTGCACCAGTTCTCCCAGTGCTACCAGGGATCCCCTGGTCCCTGGTAGGGGAGCTCCCCTCAGCTGGGTGGGGAGCTAAGACCCCCCCGGCCCCAGCTCCCCACCCCACTCTCTGCCTCCTGCAGCACTTTTGGGGTCTCACAAGGGCCACTGTGGCAACCTCTCCCCCATTATTCGTTTGCAGGAAGCGTTTTCTGCCCACTCCAGCCCCCACAGCCGCGTCTCGCCAAGCAAACCCCTCACCAGCTCAGACAGGAATATTTTTAGCCTGGAGCCTCCACAGAGCCGTGCAGCTCTGCTCAGTTAACCTCTTGCCACTGCAGAAAAATGACCATTTCTCACAGTTTCACTTCCCACTCTCTTAATTGGCTTCCAGCCCAGGACCTCGCTTTGCCCCTCCGTTAACGACGCTGGAGCTTCCTCCGGAGCCCTGGGAGTGTGAGCTGTGCTCATTGAGCAAGTTCCAGCTCCTGCTGCCTCCAGGGCTGGATCAAAGAGCCCAGGCAGCCCTGGCTCGGGGCGATGACGCTGAGGGACAGCAATAACCCAAAATGACCCCACAGCAGCCCCCAGATCTGTGCTATGTTCAGCTTTGGGTGAGCTCATCCTGCCCAAGGCAGCAGCCCAGGCTTGTGCCTGTCCCACAGCAAATCCCTGCATTAATGGGAAGTTTTAAATGGGAATGTGCCTGTCCCACAGCAAATCCCTGCATTAATGGGAAGCTGCCCCCACTCTAAATCCACACCTGGCCCCACTCCAAGGGGTTTTGCACCGTGGTGGGTGCTGGGGAAGGGCAAACCTGCTCAGCATTCTGAACACCACAGGACAGTCCCTCTCACTCCTTCCCTTCTCTCTTTTCCCTGGCTAAAAGCGAATGTGATAAACAGGGAAGCAGACAATGACTCCACTGTTCTGCTGCCACCTTATCAGTGCAGGAAATTGTCTCTTTCTTTAGATGCTCTGTTATTGCTATTCCTGTAATCCGCCGGGATCGGCGGGGATGAGAGGCTCTGCTCAGAAAAGGCTTGGGGGACTTGTTACAATAACGTGCCACCTCCATGCAAAGCTGTGGGCACGAGGTAAAGCAAATAAAAGTAAAAATGGGGATTGTAATCCAACTCCTCCACACCACGAGGAAGCCTTTGCTGCAGCCCTGCAGCTGAGGTCAGGGCAGAAGTGCCAGGGGTTCATGGGTGTGGGTTTGCCCTGTGGCATCCTCACGACCTCAGCCATGAGAGAACAGCCCAGATGACATTCCTAGATTTCCTGTTCCCAAGGGTGCAGAAGCTCCACAGAGCCCAGGAGGCCCTCAGTCCCAGCAGCAGAGGCGTGAAGGGGATGGGATCCCTCCCCACAGTGAGCAGGGGGTGCCCCTGGAGCATCCCAGAGCACCACGGGGGTGATGCCAACCCCCAGCTGCCACCCTCAAAGCTATACCCTCTGTGCAGGCTGTGTAACAGCTCCTTCTCCACCTTTTACTCCCCAAGAGTGCAAACCAACAACTAAAGCACTGAGGGAGCCCGAGACACCTGCTGCTCCCTCCAGCCTCATCTGAGCACATCCACCATCCCTCAGCTGTGGTGCAGGGACACTCAGAGCCCATTCCCACAGCCTGGGGACACTCAGAGCCCATTCCCACGGCCTGGGGACACTCAGAGCCCATTCCCACACTGGCAGAGCAGAACTCCAGCCTGGAATCCCCAAGCCCCTCGAGGGTTGGCTCAGCAGGCTCAAGGCAGGGCCGGGCTGTGAGACAGAGCTCCGCGTCCGTCCGAGGGGAGTTGGGAACATCACTTTTTCCGCCTCTAATCAGCTTGTTAGCAGCCTAATAACAGAGCAGGCCTGAGCATTACAACCCCCAACGAGAGGCACAGCCTATTGTGGAGCTGCTGCCTGACAGGCAGCGTTCAGCAGCCCTAAATTATCCCGTGACAAGCTGCAGTGAAGAGGTGAGCAACCTTGCGCATAATCTACAATCATTATCATTTCCATCTTTATTACCCACAGTATGCCAAGCACATTAAGGAGGCTTTCAGGGAGCTTTTGTTTTGCAATAATTTCTTTAAAAACCTGCTTTCTTGTTAGTATCTCCCCTGCCATCTCATCAAAATGGAAATGCTGCAAAAGGCTCCATTTATTTCCTTTAATTCTCCTTCACACTTCCAGCCAGAGAAGGCCTGGTGGGACTTTCTGGTTGAGCCAAGGTCAGAGGTGGCTGGGCAGACTCAGCCTCCTGGAGGGATGGATGGTCTGAGAAGAGATGCTCCAGGGCACGACCAACTCAGCAAAAGCTCCCTCAGCAAACCTTTGCAACAGGTGTGTCCTAAAGCCATGGTGTCAGCAGCATGGGGACACACTGGGGGGATCCAGAGAGGAATCTGGGTGCTGGGACACCCCAGGGATTTCCAGGGAACAGCAGCTCCAAGGTTTGTTCATCAGAGCAGCGCTGGGCTGGCAGGCGGGAGCTGTTTGCGTTCGACAGAAACGCAATGATTCCTGTTTTGGCTGGCAGGCAAAGGGATTTGGGTCTCATTCATGAGATTTTTATTCTTTGTTCTTAATCCCTCGCACTTGAGCACGGAGCCTCATCCAGGCTGGCCTCGGTCCCATGGGAACTCAGCACTGGGAACTGGGGCCAGCTGGGCAGCACCGGGTCCCTTTCCATGCAGAAATTGTGCCCATGACACCCTGGACCTGCCCTGGGGGCTCATCTTCCTCCAGCCCACGAGGGGCAGTGGGGCCAACATGGAAAACTTCCCACCCTAATTCCCAAGCTGACCATGCTGCAGGGAAGTTCTCCTATTGCTCAAGACACCGCAGCCTCTCCCAGCCCTGCACACCAGACACCAGCCAGGCTCTCCCTTCCTCCCTTACCTTTTCCGCCGACTGCGACGTCCCAAAAAATATCGGGATGAAGGCTAACCACACAATGCAAGTCGTGTACATGGTGAACCCAATGGGCTTGGCTTCGTTAAAGGTCTCCGGGACCCCGCGGGTCTTAATGGCGTACACAGTGCAGGTGACCATGAGGAGCATGCTGTACCCGAGCAAACAGATGAGGGACAGGTCCGAAATGTCACATTTGAGGATGCCCCGGGCAAAGTGGGGGTTTGTAGTCCGCTGGTCCTCGTAGTCAATGACAGAGTGGGACGGGTCCACGATGAACCAGATGCAGACGCCGACGAGCTGCAGGGAGATGAGGCTGAAGGTGATGACCAGCTGCGAGGCGGGGCTGATGAAGCGCGGGGCGCTCACCGACTTCTTGCCCTGCTCGAAGATGCGGTAGATGCGGTTGGTCTTGGTGAGCAGCGCGGCGTAGCTGATGCTCATGCCCAGCCCCAGGAAGATGCGGCGCAGCGAGCAGGTGCTGAGGTCGGGCTCGGCGATCATCAGGAAGGTGGTGGCGTAGCACAGGAAGATGCCCGTGAGCAGGACGTAGCTGAGCTCCCGCCCCGACGCCTTGACGATGGGCGTGTCGTTGTAGCGCACGAAGGTGATCACCACGAACAGCGTGGCGATGATGCCCACGATGGCGATGAACACGGGCACCACGGCCCAGGGCGAGCTCCACTCCAGCTTGATGATGGGGATGGGCGTGCAGCTGGTGTGGTTCTCGTTGGGCCGCTCGTTGAAGTGGCAGCGCTTGCAGTGGAACTCGTCCAGCTGGTACTGGTAGCCGTCGCAGCGCTCGCAGTGCCAGCAGCAGGGGATGCCCTTCACCAGCTTCTTCCTCTCTCCCGGCTTGCAGGGCAGGCTGCAGATGGAGCTGGGCTGCTGGGTCCCGCCACCCGGCCACAGCATGTTCTCCACCTGCGGGGTAGATCGCACCAGCCATGCTGAGGGCACTGCGGGCACCTGCCGGGCACGCCTCGGCACAGGGGATGCCCTGTCCTGCTTGGATGTGGACTCTCAACCCATCAGTGCATCCCACAAAGGGTCCCAGCCCAGCCTGGCATGGGGTCAGGGAGGTGGTGAAGCTCTCCATTGGCCTTTTGGGAAGATTCAACAACAGCAACTCAAAATGAATCCCCTCTATCCCTGAGGAAACCGCATCTGCTCTGGTCTGGCTCCTGTCCCACACCCAGAGTCCCTAGGGTGTGGTCACACGTGCTGAAGCACAGGTGTGTACCTGGGGGACACCTTCCCCTCTGCCCCCACACCTTTGGCTGCCTGGCTTTGCTCCCAGGGGCTCCCAGACTCTCCGTGGTGAGAAGAGAAACCTGCAGGACCTTCCCCCTGGGCCACGCCGTTACCTTGAGGTGCAGGTGGTCTGTCCACTGCCCGATGACTTTGTACTCAGGGGTGGAGTTCCTGATCTGGTACTGGTAGATGTCGTAACGCCCTGGAGCATCTCCGTTCTCATTGAATGTCACAGGAGTCCCAGCAATGCCTGTGGGAAAGGGGGGGCTCAGCACCCACAGCACCCCCAGCACCCCCACCCTGCTCCCTGGGGTCCAGGGGGGCTCTGGATTGATGCTCCCCCCTCACTGCTTCTTCTAAGAAAGGGGTAAAAGCAGCTTTAAAAGCTAAATCAAGTGAATTCTGGAGATAAACGGTAATGAAAAGAAGGAAGAGAAGAATCAAGAGGGGAAAATAAATAAAAGAGACACTGTGGAGGAGATCAGAGGGTGGAGATAAATAGAAATAATAAGGGGACCAGACAGAAAATGTTTATTAAGGAGAAAGGGCAGAGGAAAAGATGTGATTCCAGAGGAGATCTGAGACAGACAAGGGCAGAGCAGCAGGAGGCAGTGGGACCTGTGCCAGCTGGGAGGGAGGAGCTGGCACGGGGAGAGGCTGGGCAGGACAGAGGGTGAGGGAGGGATGAGGGCAGGGTGAGGGCAGAATGGCAGGTGAGGGCAGGGCAGCAGGTGAGGGCAGGATTGCTGCTGGATTTATGCTCCAAAAGCTCTCAGGAGATGTGGAAGCTCAGACCTCCTCACCTGCTGATCTGCCACCCTCCCTCCACCCTGCACTCACAGGGCAGCAGCTGCCAGATAGGTACCACAAATAAACTGTGGGTGCTGCTGTGTGACCCACACTGGGGACAAGCAGAGACCCCAGGGCCGCTCCTGCCACCACCCCAGGGCACAGCAGACCTGAGAAGTTGACGTTGCGGATGTACTTGAGCAGCTCCACGCCGTCCACGGGGTCCATGCGGGGGCACAGCCCCACCTTGCCGGGGCACAGGTTCTTGTGCATGTTGTGCAGGGCGTGTCCCATGGCGTAGACAGCGTCGATGACGAACTGCACCTTCCCCTCCTGCTCATACGAGGAGTCCTGGCCGATCCTCTCCCGGTCTGCGGGGACAGGGGAAGGGGGTTCCACCTCCTGTGCCCCAGCCATGCCCTCAGGATGTGTCTGCTGCACCCAAAGCCTTGCAAACGAGCCCACCCTGGAGTGGAGCAGCTGGAAATTCCAACCCCACTCCCAAACCTGCACACGCAGCGAAGGAACATTCCCTGGGGAGCACCCAGCCAACCTCCTCGTTGGGAGGTTCTGGAAATGTGGGTGCTGCACCCTGCTGTGCTTCCAAGAGTCCTGGGGGTGTCACGTCCCTGTGCCATGGGACATCTCAACTCCCAGATCCCCAACAGGATGCAGGCTGGGCTGTGACTCACATCCCACCCTCACCCCAGCATGTTTCATCCCTCCTTCATCTCCCGGGAGTTTCCACCAGCTCAGGCTCCAGCAGTGGTGTCAAGGACCGCCCAGGGAGCATCCATCACTGCCTGCCTGTCCCCATCTCACTCCTGTCACCCCATTCCCCTCATCATCCCCTGCCACCCCCCTGCCTTGCTGACCCCACAGCCTCCCTGGCTGGCAGGATCCTGCAGGGATCTGGCAATTACCAGTGACAGCTGCCTTCCCCCCTGTCAGAACCGCCCCTAATGGGACCACAAACATGTTAATCACTTAGCAGAAGACACCGATTAACGCAGCACGCTGTTAATTACAGCTAAGAGAGCGTCTCCCAAGGGGCACCGCTATGGAGAGCCTTGGTCTCTGCCCCTCCATCCCTGCCCCGAGGCATGGCCAGGCATCCTGCCAGACCTCCAGTGGGAAGGAGGGTTTGTCAGGGAGCCGAGGGCACCACCTCCCTCCTCTGGAGAGGTGGCACATCCTAGAAAGCCGCGCCAGGGTGCCCAAAATTAACTCCAGCTCCACCACGCAGGGATGCGCCCAGATGCGAGGTGGGATTCACAGGGACTGCAGGGGACCAAGCACTGTATGCTGACATTCCTTCCCTGCTGTGGGGGAGTGGGATGAGCTCCAGTGAGAGGGGATGGCCCTGTGAGCTGTGCTGGAGGTCCCTGTGCCGGGACCTGTGCCACTGACATGACACTAAAGCGAACTGATAAGGAACTGACCGACAGGAAAAGATGATATCGGGGAGGTGAATTCATAGCCCATCCTTCAAAGTTATAAAAACGCTTTTGGAATGTGGAGATTACTCATGCAAAGCCCGGCAGGTGATCCCTCCTTCCACATTATTGACAGGAGCCATTAATCTTCTCCCTCAACTTCAGGCCCTTCCCCATATTCATCTCCAAAGGCGCAGACAGGCCACTCTGTCTTGTCAAGATAATTACCCATTAAAAGAAGAGCTGTAATAGACTGTCCAGGGAGCTGAGCCCACGGGGATGTCACAGCCCTGCCACCATCCCCAGCACTGTGCTGCCCAGGGCACACACAGGACCTGGGGCTTGTCCTTACAGCTCCTCAGCTTCCCTCAGTCACCTCAATCCTGCACGCATCCCAAACTCCAACCACCGCAATAGCACAGGCTGTGGAGGCTGCATTTTCATCCCTGTGCCAAGGCTGAGCAGTGCAGATAAGGAGCCATCCCTGGGGCTGTCTCTCTGTCTGTCAGCACCTTGCCCCCGGCCCCAGCTGCTTTTTTCCAGACGGGAATTAGGCCGGTGCACAGAGGGGCAATGTGGAGCAGACAGACAAGGCTTGTTCCCAACCTGGAGACAATAAATCTCTGCCAAGCTCCAATAGACGAGGGCCACGGAAGGGAGGTGACCTGCTGATTATAATAGCAGGGTCGTGCATCGTTCTGCAGGGCTGGTAATTAATTTTCAAGAGCGTGACGAGGCTCGGCGGCCCCCTCAGAGGAGGGACGCGGCTCTTGCCCAGCGGCGGATGAGACGGGATCAGAATCAATTCCCAGCACACCACTTTTTGGCAGGACTTAATCAAAATCACTCCCAGCACATCTGTGGGCAGCTGGGGATGGAGAATCTCCAAATTTTGTGGGTGCTGGTGGCAGCACCCAGCACCCCTTGCTGTGTTTTTGGGCTGGGTGAGCCCATCCAGGAGCAGGGATGGTCCCTCCATATGGGAGGCTTGTGGCAAACATCTGATGGGTGCTAGGGCTGGTCCCAGGGGTAATCATCAGGAATTCCATCAGCTCAGCCTTCCTCACAGCCCTCCCATCCAGGAAAGGGAGCCAGGAGCTGTCTGGTTCAGAGTGGGATCCTTCGGTTTGGTTTTTGGGGTGGAGTAAACTAGCCAAGCTGGCATTTCTTGGCCATGTTTGGCTTTTCCCAAACCTGAGGGAAACAGCCCCAAACTGGGCATTTGCATCAGCTCTGCAAGGCAGGAGCTTGTGGATCTGCAGGGGCAGGTGATTTGCTTCACCAGGCGTTAGCTCCCTGCTCTATCTGCCAAGCAATCACTCGGGAGATGGTTTATTTGCTGACAAATTCCGATGATTTACAGACAGCTCCTAGGACATTTGCCACATCGTAGTTTCAGCTGCTTCCACTGACACCATGGCCCTGAAATATCACCTGTTTAGAAGCTACATCACGGTGGGGATGAGGAGATCAGCGCTCACAGGGCCTGCTCATGCATCTCCTGGGGCCGAGGGTTCTGTGATGCTCTGGAGAAGGATGAGGAGTGTGGGGGCCTGAATATATGTTGTATTGTAAGATCTGTGTGGTTCTGAGTTGCTCCAAACGAGCTGCAGCTGCAGGGTCCTTAGTTGGGCAGCAGCTGTAGCTCGTGAAGGCAACTGAGATAAATAGGGGTGGGTCAAGAGCCCAAGAGGAGCCCCTGAGAAGATAGAAAGGACTGTGCTGCAGGGAATGGAGAAGAGCCCCAGCAGAGAGGCCATAACAACACTGCAGCAAAGATTACAACAACTGGTGACCCCGACGTGATAAGGTATGGAATCCCCCGGACAGCCGAGAGCTGGGACTTTGGAATATCAGCCAGAGAGCTGGGACAATAGAAGACAAGACAGCTGAGAGCTGTGGCAGCCTGAGAGCTGGGACTAGAGAAGGTATGGAATCCCCCGGACAGCCTGAGAGCTGGGACTTTGGAATATCAGCCAGAGAGCTGGGACAATAGAAGACAAGACAGCTGAGAGCTGTGGCAGCCTGAGAGCTGGGACTTTGGAATATCAGCCAGAGAGCTGGGACTATAGAAGATAAGACAGCTGAGAGCTGTGGCAGCCTGAGAGCTGGAACTGTATGTATATTGTGATTGTATTATTGTTAAAAGAAAAGGGGGAAATGTGGGGGCCTGAATATATGTTGTATTGTAAGACCTTGTGGTTCTGAGTTGCTCCAAACGAGCTGCAGCTGCAGGGTCCTTAGTTGGGCAGCAGCTGTAGCTCGTGAAGGCAACTGAGATAAATAGGGGTGGGTCAAGAGCCCAAGAGGAGCCCCTGAGAAGAGAGACAGGACTGTGCTGCAGAGAAAGGAGAAGAGCCCCAGCAGAGAGGGAAGAACAACGCTGCAGCAAAGATTGCAACAGAGGAGCTCTTGGCTACCCAAGGCCATGGCCACAAGCCAGTTTTCTGTTGTGCCCTTGCTGCTTGCTCAGCTCCCACCCACCCAGATCATCAGCTGAACCCTTGGGGAATGCCTGCAAGGACAGGGGTGTGGAAGCACCACTCACTCATCCTCAGTGGTGAATGCAGGGGGAAAACAAAACCTTCACCACCCAGCTTCGCAGGCACAGCCAGGTCCCTCTGTCTGATGGCTTGCAAGACATCCCTCCCAAGGGGACAAAGGGACGTGCCAATGTCCCCAAGCCCTGCCACATCGCAGCCCATGAGCCACGGCGCCGTCATCTGTCTTCAGGCGGTGCCAGGCAGGCAGTAAATCTCTCCCATCTCTCAGTAAACATGTCACCTCCCCGAGCCTCCAACCATCACCTGACAGCAGCGCTGTCAGCAAGACAGATCCTCGGCTGCCTTGTTTACTGCACCAGTCCCCAAAGCCTCTTTTGGCTGGAAATGACTCAAAATGCACACTGGGGCTTGAGGGAGCAGTTAGGAACCTGGAATGGGGATCCCCAGCAGGATCAGAAAAACTCCATGCTCACGAGCAGAACCACACACCCCCCGTGAGCCCCCAGCCTCCCAGAGCAGCCCCCCAGCTCTCACTGGTGCATTTCTTGATGCTGCTGCCCTTCCTCAGCGCGTGCCGGCTCAGCTTGCAGTGGAAATTCTCCTCCCAGAACTCAGCAAACCAGATGTTCCTGCGGTTGTTGTCCAGGGTCCTGCTGGAGAAGTAGCGGTCGAAACCTGCCCGGGGAGAAAGGGGATGGAGGGGATAAATGCCAGGGATGACAGGGAGATGCATCACACACTCCCAAATTCCCCAGGCAGAGGAGAAGGGAGTTTATGTGAGCAATGGAGACATCAAAGTGTGGTGGGGTTGTGTCCAAAGTGTCACTTGTGCTGAGATGCAAGTGGAAAGTCCACTCAGGGAAGATCCTCTGCAAAGCAGAGACTTTCTGGGACTCTGAGAGGAACAAGAAATGCCTCTCTAGGTACGTTGGTGATAAAGGGAGAGCAGGGAAAACACGACATGTGGAAAATAAGGAGGTGACTGGTGGGCAAACCAGGAGGTCTTTAAAGTCCACAGTGGTTTCATAGCCAAAACCTGCAGTTCAGGAGGGCAATCTCACCTCTGACTGAGACCCTCTTGGGCAGGATGGTGACAGAGCCCTCGGCCACCTCCTCCAGGTGCAGGACGGGGGCAATTTTGGAGCCCCAGCTGTCTGAGCCCATCCAGATGAAGTGTCCCGTCTGGTTCGCCCTCTTGGCCGCCTCCAGCACCCTTCTGTGGAGAGAAGCAGCAGAAGCTGGGCCACCAACTCCTTGTCTGGGCCCAGGATAGTGGCACAGTGCTGGTGGCATCTCCTGCTCCAGGCAAACCCGGTGTACATGGACACACAAAATCCAGCGGTGCCACTCAGCTCCCACACCCTCTGTCCTCCCAGCCCGGGCACACAGGCTGCTTCTCTCACTTCATTTGCATATTTGCTGACTGGTAATTGAATTTCCCCTTAATTACCCAACATTAAGAAAGGGAAAAAAAAAAGGAAAAGAATCAGGTTATGCCGCAGCAGGCAGGGAAAGCAGCAGCGTGGAGAGCACATGCTTTCAGCATGGATAGACCTGGGAGAGGGGCAGCCAGTGCTGCCAGTGCCCAGCATGGAGCTAAACTGGGCTCTGCTGGGCTAAACTGGGCTCTGCTGAGCTAAACTGGTAGCAGAGATGCCATCGGTCCTGCTGAGCATCCCTCCTGGTGCCAGACACTCCTCCAGTGCCAGCCAGGCCAGGAACTCGTTGTGAGGATGGGAACAGCGCTGCTCCTGCATCTGACCCTGTGGGCTCTGTCTCCCAGGGCTCGCTGTCCCCTCGGGGGCTCCTGTGGGTCCCCAGCCATGTGGGAGCAGGGCCCAGGGCAGCTCCATCTCCCCGTGCAGAGCCAAGGCAGGTTGTGACTCAGCCCCCACGTCGGAGCTGATCATTTCAAGTCCAGATGGTGTTTGAAACGTGTAATAAGGGAAAAAAGCCCATAGAAATCCAGCAGAGTGCAGAGATGGGAAGAGGCAGGCGTGCAGTGGGAGCTGTGCAGGCTGCTCCGAGCTCACCCTGGGCTGCTCTGGGCACATCCATCCCCAGGACAGCCACAGCCCCTGTCCCACTCTGTGACAGCAGCACTTCCAGCTGCCCCTGCTCCCTGTGCAGGGCAGATCTCCGCAGGGCAAACCCAAGAAATTCCCATGAAAACTGATCCAGGCAAGAATTCCAACTAGAACCCTCCCAATTTGTCCTTCCCGTCTTCCAGGCTCCACAATGCAGGGTCAGGATCATGGAGAACCCCATTCCTGGGCTCAAGGAGGCTGCAGAACCCCCTGCCCAGAGCTGCAATCCCATCTGGATGTTTCCAGAGCCCTGATAACAGGACCTGCCATTTATCCTGCAGGGTAAATCCCTTTTCCCTCTCACCCCCACCCGATGTCAGCTCCACAGACATTTCTATTAAGGAAGGAAAAAAGAAACTGGGAGAGTTTGCACATCTGATGTAAACTGATTTAAACTTGCAGTTTACCCACATTTACATAATGTTTGCTGATTAATAAATTAGACACTTAGGAAATCAGGGGTAGCTCCATGTGAATCATTCTCCTCCATAAACAACAGAGCTGCAGCCGCCGCTTCGCCTGCAGAGCAGCTCATCACCCTGAGTGCGGCCACGTCCCCGGCCCTGCTGGGCACAGAGTGCTGGGGACGTCCCCAAAAGGTCCCTCAAAGGTGCCCCAGATCTGTTCCTCTGCCACGCCGGGGTTGGGGCTGCTCTGCAAAGCAGAACCAGTGCCTGGGTCCTGCCCTGGCCAGCTGGGAGCAGCCCCTGCATGGTGTGAGCAGCAGCTCATGATATCCATAGCTGCCAAAACCGACGGGAAGAGGGATTTTCCTCTGCTGGCTCTGTGTGGCTGTGGTTGGATGGCAGCCACTCGCCAGGTGTGAGTGGGTCCCTACTGCAGACATTCCCAGCTACGCCACACAGTGCATCCTGTCCCCACTGCAATTGCAGACACACCCCAGTGCATCCCAGTGCATCCTGTCCCCACTGCAGGCACATCCCAGTGTATCCCAGTGCATCCTGTCCCACTGCAGGCACATCCCAGTGTATCCCAGTGTATCCTGTTCTCACTGCAGACACATCCCAGTCCATCCCAGTGTATCCTGTCCCACTGCAGACACATCCCATTGCATTCTCTCCCCACTGCAGGCACATCCCAGTCCATCCCAGTGCATCCCTGCCCAGAGCCCCTGCACACCTGATGTCGTCCTCGTTGGCGAAGATGATGACGGCGCGGGCGTGCGAGGTCTCCAGGAGCCGGCGGATGATCTTGTCAAACTCCCCCGGCTTGGGCTCCCTCGGGATCTTCACGGACTGGGCCACGCAGACCCCGCCTGTGGCAGAGAGAGCCCTGGCACTGAGGCACGCCACGAGTCCCTGTCCCCTGGGGACGGCCCCTGTCACCATCCAGGGCTCCTCAGCCCAGCAGGCCGAGCTGGGGCTCTCCAGCGCTCCCACTGAGGGGCTGAGCACTTCACCACCTCCTGGGCACCACCCAGCCCTCTGGGACATGTCCCCCAGCCCTGCCCTGAGCCCTCCTCTCACAGGTCACTGCCTTCACCCCTCCTCTTCCCCCAGCTCAGCCCTTCTGCACCACATTCCCTCCCACCCTGTATCTCTACAGCTCCTCTCTGCCTCCCACCTGCTCCTCTGGTATCTGTCACCTTCAGCCACCACCACATCACACTCCAGATGTCCCCAGGACAGACACACAGTCCATCCCAGCAGCTCAATGAGGATTTTCCAGCCATTTCCAAGCACCAGTCCCTCCCCAGCCCAGGGTTTGCAAAGGGTTCTGCACACAGAATGGTCAAACCCTGGCAAAACCATCCCATTGGAAGAGCAGACAAGCCCTTCACCACTGAGCAGCCAGGCCCTGCAGAAGGGTTTGTTCCATCCCTGTGGCACTGGCCAAGTTCCAGACCAGCTTTCCAAGGAGCCCAATCCAAAAGCAGGTAATTAAAATTAAAAGAGACAATTGGAAGAGCCCCCACACTTCGCAGCTGGGCTCCCAACCTCCAGCTCCTAAAAGCCAGAGCCCTCCTGCTCCTGCATTTCTGCAGATGCCAATAAAGAGAGAGATGGGAGAGAGAATTAAACATTGTGGGACCTTCTGGATGTAATTGATGGGCTCAATTTGCATAGTAAATGACACGGCTGATGCCTCCTGCCACTAACAGATCGCAGCTCAAGCAAAGGTCAGCATAATTACCACTGTGGCTGGGAGAGACTCCCAGAGCAGGGCCCTGGAGAGGAGCAGGACAGGACAGGGTGGGGACAGGCTCCAGAGGACTTCACTGCCTCCTGGGGCTGCAGGAAAACGGGGAAAATTTGGGCCCTTTCAGCCAAAACCCAAGAGAAGGGCGACATGCTGGGTGCTGAGCAGGCAGGGAGAGCTGCAGGGATGGGGCACAGCATCCCCCACCTGGCTGGGGCTTTCCAGGGGTTTTTTGGGGGTTTGTTTTCCTGTGGTAAGAAATTGGGCCAATTTGCTGCTTGTTTCCCATATGGGGAGCCAGATGGATGGAGAGGAGGGAGTTGGATAAACAGACAGATCAGCCAGGCGAGGCGGGCAGCAGCCGGCAGCGCCAGCAGGACAGGAACGTCCCAGCCTGGGGACACTCACCCTGGCCACCACAGAGCCCCCAGCCAGGCCAGGGTGTCACAGCACACTGCCAGGGGCCACCAGGCAGCTTAATTACAGTTTCCATGGCAATCAGTGGAGAAAATCCAACAAAAGCAGCAGTTTGCAAACACCGAGAGCCTTCCAAAAGCCCTGGCAGGGCCAGGCAGGAGCGTGCACGCAGGAGTGGCAGCTGGGGACTGGCACAGGCACACACCTGAGTGCCACCAGCCTCTTGTGCTAGGGAACATCTCCCTGCACACGTGGCAGAGGAGATGGAACCATAAATAAACAAGAGGTTAAATCGATGGCAGTTCAGAAATGACCGTGATGTTACTCGGCTGCTTCGTTAAATCAAACTAACGAGGAACACAGCTCCTCCAGGTGACAGCCTGCAGGGCCAGAGAGCCCCTGCTTCCCACAGCAGATGCTGACAATGTTTTCATCTCCTTAATTAATGAAAATGTAATCACCAACAGCAAGAAGTCCAGGGTGTCAGGGGGGCAGTGGCTGCGTGGTTTGGGAAGGGGATTTGCCCAGTGATGCTCCCACTGTCTTTGCACAAAAATCCATTTAGTCAAAACGCTCCTCTAAAGCCAGAAATCAAAGTGAGGAGTGGCAGCAATGGCGAGGAGGTGACCACTCTCCCTTCTCCAGCAGGATGGCACAGCATTCTCCCTCACTTGGGACAAGGGGCGATGCTGGGCGAAGGCAGCAGGTGAGGCATGGGGACCCCTCTCCTCCTCCCCCAGCTTGGGAAAGGACCAAAGAGGAGCAGGAATATTGGGGATGGGGGGAACACCCCACAGGCAGCTGCTGGGGGCAGTTTGGGGTCAGGCAGTCAGAGGATGCTCAGATGAGATGCCGTGAGTTTCATCACTGGTGCCACAGGACACGGGGCAAAAAACAGCCTGGAAAACCCAGCCTGAGGCCACTTCCAAACCTCCCCTTCCCAGCTGCCTGTGCCATCCTCAATCCCCCCAGTCCTCCCCCGGGGCCGCAGGGACTCTCCTGGGAACGCCTGTTGTCAAACACGGGTCAGGGTTTAATCTCCACCATTAAAGCTCGGTGGGAGCGCAGCCACTCCGGCTTCTCCTCTTGATTGCCGGTGCTTAATTAGCTCCTGGCTCAGGGGGCTCTGCCAGCAGAGCCTGCCAAGCTTGCAGCAAGCAGGGACCTGGCTCAGGGGCTAAAGCAGGGACTGGCTCAGCTGTGCAGATGTGGATGTTGGACGTTCCCCCCACCCTGGGCAGTCCTGGGCACCCCAGGGAGGGATCAGCCCAGCAGTGATGGCATTCCCACTCCCAGCTCCCCTCCTAACTCCAGCCTTCCCATGAAATTCTGATTCACTGGGAGCAGTTCACTGCTCCCCTGCCCCAGGACTCATTGTCTGTGTCACTTCAAAGCCTCCAGGAAGCAAAGGATCACTGAAGAAGCCATCAGGGCCCTCTGCTGCAGACCGAAATGCTGAGCTCAAAGCTCCTGCCTCAAGATTTGGGAGTGGCTTTTTGGGGGCGACCTCCTGGTGCAGCCACCGCGAGTAATGAGCCCGGCTGGAACCAGAGAGAGACAGCCAGGGATGTCACATGGGGATGAGCAAACGCATCACAAATGTACATCAGGCTCCTCACTAGAAATATGGAAAACTTAGTGAAGGATGAAACAATAGAGGGGGGGAAATGGCAGCAAAATTGATCCAGGGACGTGACTAAGGAGTTGGGCTGGGAATATTCCCCTCTTCCCAGACCCAAGGTGTGGCACAGGTCAGCTCCATTACACAGGCATCCATCCCAGCCCTCATCTCCAAGGGCCTGGAGACAGCAGAGACCTCAACAACGCAGAGCCAGAGGGTCCTGTGTGGGTCTGAGCACCAAAGTGATGCCACAGGTCAGGGGCATGGGGAAATGCTCAACAGAGGGGCTGGAGCTGAAGACACCAGGGACACCCCAATGCTGTCCCTGCCATCCAGCTGACAGCCACTGCCAGTGCAGGATGCTCTGGGGGAGTAGGATGGATACTGGGAGCAGAATGCACTCAAAACACTTTAAAATGGCTGAAGAAAACACATCCTTTGCAGACTGAACATCTCTGCAATGCTAAAAACCCGAAAAGCAGCGCTCTGGTGAATAAGGACTCTCCAGCCACCAGCACAGCCACCAGCAACCACCAGGGGCCAACAGCATCATCACCAGAGCGACCGCAAACACGGATAAAGATAAAAAGATAAATGAATAAAGATGTAACAGCCACCCAGGTCAGTGTGTTGTGGTAGCCCAGGGCCAGCCCCAGCTGCAAGAATAACCCATCTCCAGGGCGAGTTTCCTCCCCGCATCGCTGTCGGAGGTCGCTTTGTGCCTCAAGCAGAACCGCTTTCCACCGCGCTGCGAAGCTTCAACGCGAGGCTCTGCTAAAAATTGAAACTGAAGGTCAAGTTGATAATGCATCAGAAAGCAAACAGCTTGAGTGCGAGCTGCTAACGACAGCAATGAGCATTATTGCCTGATGGAAATAAAACCCGACTCTGAAGGCTCGGGCTTGGCATGAGAAATGAAGCAGAGCGCTGTGGGGAGGAGAGCGGGAGCTGCTCACCCTGAGCCCAGTGGGTGAAGGACCCCCGGGCACAGCCAGTGTGGAGGGCTGGAAACAGGGCTGGGGTTGTTCCCCTGGCATAAACACCCCCATGGGAATCTCCAGCACTTGACAGAGCCTGGCACAGGCCAGATCCTCGCTCAGCTGGCAGCCCTGTCCGTCCCTCTGACAGGCCCCTGGGAGCTGTGACAAATCACAGGGTCCTTTAGGCTGCTGGAGAAATGGAACTGAGAGCCAGGAATATCCCAGAGATCCTTCACCCCCCTCCCAATGGATCTGTGCTTGTGTAAAGGGTCTGGTGCCAGCAGAGCCCTTTGCACAGGGGGAGACAGAGAGGTGAAGTGGGCAGAGCCTGCTCTTCCTCCAGCCTGGCATTGCCACCACAGATGGCATGGCTTGGGGGGGTTAAATACATAAAATAAAGCAGAAAAAAAAAGAAAAAGCACAGTTTTGGTCCAGCCTCACCATTATTCATGGCTGTGGCTCTATTTCCATGGGCAAAGCAGCGTGGCTGACACCCCACACTCACTCCCAAGGGAGATGTTCCAGGGAGCAGCTCAGAGCCCACCCAGGGCCCCACAGACAGCTCCCACAAATCTTCACATTCCTGCAGCGTGTCAGGGCTGCAGCATCACCGCTGGCACCACACGGGCTGCCCTCACACTGCAGGCACCGTGGAAATCTGCTTTTTGATAACTAAATTATCACTAATGCACATAATCGCCAGGTTATGTGGATACCCAAATTACAGGACTGCAGCAGCCCCGGATTAACACGTGGCTGCTCTGGCTCCCTGTGCACTCTTTTACTCTGCAATTACGCTGTCAGATCGTTAACATCTGGCTAGAGGAGCTCGTGGTAACCACAGGTACCTCAAAGGAGAGGAGCTCACGCCGCAGCAGGACCACCAGTCACAACCACCACTCCTTGCTGGTGCTGAGTGGAGGAGGAGCATGGGTTTGAATCTGTGCAGACCCTCAGCTGTCCCATAGATCCCCTGGGGGGGGGGCTGCAGCCATGGATGGGGCAGCAGAGCATCCCCAGCCCCTCCCCAAACCTGCCAGCCCAGCCCCTTTGCACCTGCAGCCCCACACATCCCCTGCAGCCTCCGCTCCAGAGCATCCCCACGCGCTGCTCCTCGAGAAGCCACAGCCCCGTGAAAATATTCCACTTCTCAAGTGAGAATCCTGAAGAGCAGCTCCCGGGCTGGATCCCCAGATGGGTTCCTCTGCATGCTAAAAGCACAGCCGGCTCCGGTGCCAGGGCGCGCGCGCGACAGACGGAATTAACGCCGCTCCTATTTATAGGGCTTTGATTAGGAGCTCGTCACCTCCAAGTTTTTATTCCCTTTATCCATTTATAAGGCCATAACGCAGTTTGACTGGCTCTGGATAGGCCGGTGTCCCACTGACTTTGCCAGAACCTAATGTGCCATTCAGACACACTTAAGCCTGTAATAAGCAGCAGCCTGCGCCCTGCAGGGGTTTAACTGTCTCAAAAAACACCCTTTAGCTCCCATCCCACCCCGTGCTGGGGGACTGAGGTGATGCCAGAGCCAGGAGGGACCCCAGTGCTGTGCCAGTCCCTCCGTGGGGTCCCTGGGCACCTCTGGTTTGTGGTAGCAGCACCCACAGCAGCGATTCCCAGGGCTCCTCACCCATCCTGGGGTTGGTGTTCAGCTCCCCACAAGCTCCTGCGCTGCTCCCAAGGCTGCTAATCCCCCCTAAGCATCCCAGAGCTCCCGTCAGCAAAACGCTTTCTGCCTCCAGACAAATCCTCCCAAAGAGTTTTGCTGAGCACGGACTTTCTGCCTGTCCAAAGCCCATAGACAAATTAAAGCACCTGCCCTGGGGGATAATTCCACTAAAATTGGGCGCAGCTCGTGCTGGTGCCAACTTGATTTTCTGTTAAAACCTGGGAGTATTTGTAAAAACCTTGTCTTCTGGAAGGCGCCCAGCGCCGTGGCTCAGGCACAGAGGGAGGGGTGAGACCAGCTTGGCAGAGCTGGGGAGCAAAGAGTGGGATCTCGAGATGCTTCCCCAAAGCAGCCTGCAGGGCTGGAGGCAGCCCAGGATTGCTGGTCCCAAGCCTTGCTGGAAAACCTGGATCCTTGTTTGGGCAGCCCCAGAACCCACATTGCTCCAGGGCCATCCCCCAAAAGCACAGCATCCTTCCCAGCTCAGCCCAAGGAGCCCAGCCAGTCCCATCCTTTCTTCCTCCTGTCTCAGCTGCTCCCATCCCGGGAGAGATGCACTCACCATCCTCCCTGGACTTCTGGATGAAGGCCTCCACCCCGCTTTCACCATAGCTGCCCTCGGAGGCCAAGGTGGAGACGTAATTCCACTTGAGGGCTTTGACGATGTCCACCATGGCCTGGGCCTGGTAGGTGTCCGAGGGGACAACGCGCGAGAAGAAGTCGTAGCGGCTGTTGTCGCTCAGGTCCGGCGCCGTGGAGGCGTAGCTGATCTGGGGGATCTGGGATGGAGGGAAAGGCACAGAATCAGGGCAGGGAGGTGATGATCTCCACCCCACAGCCGTGCCCACGGTCCCAAAGCCTTGCTCTGGAGCAGAGAACTGAGGATGAGCATGGGGTAGGTGGGTATGTGCCACCATCAAGTGCTCCAGGGGCTTGGGGAACACCTGCAGCTCAGGAACACCCGCCAGGACCCCAAAAGGGTTTCTGGAGAATCCAGTGCAGGAGAGACCAAAGAAAAAAACCATAATTCTGCCCTGGCCAGCACTGCCAGGTTCTCCCTTTGGCTTCTTCCCCAGAAGAGACATATCCAACCCATCCTGCCCCTGCCAGCCCTAAATAAGCCCCTTAAATTAACCAGAGCCCCTGCACCTCTCCCAGCACGCTGGAATGATTTAGCACGGTGGGATCAGGCGATGTTTAACACTTACACAGCACTTTCCATTTCCAAAACGCACCACACATCCTCATTTATCTTAAAGATGGAAAAGGCTTATTAAATTATCAAGCCCAGGTTCTCCCCACCAGCTGTTGGAATCCGAGCTGGTGTAATAAGCCCCAGCCACCTCACTGGGAGCCCAGCTGGGAGCTGCAGCCCAGGGATGAGGTGTGCACCAGGGCTGGGTGTCCCAACCCTCCTGGCCCCACTCCATTCCCCTCCAGTCCTGCATCTCCTCCCAGTTTCTCCTTTGTTTCTCTGTGATTTCCCCTCTCCCACTCCTGCCTCTCTCTATTAAATGCGAATCTGGTGTTATAAACCCACGACTCCACCTGAATGCTAAAAGGCCCCTGGAAAGGAGCAGCCACCCTTCTACCTGCCTGCAAAACAGGAGATGAAAAAAAGGGAGAGATGAAGCAGGAGTGGGAGAGGGAGAGGAAGGAATCTTTATCAAGGCACAAATAGGATTACTCCCCGTGACAATCTGCTTTGTGCTCCGTTCCGAGGGGCTCTGATCTGCTCGTTGGGGATCTCTGGCTGGAGCCGGTGCATGAGCCTCCATTAAAATTCTGCTCAGCAGGTGAGGAGCTCGCCTGGCAATGGCTCATCCCGGGGGGAGCAGGGGGGCTGCTCCCAGCACAACCCCTTCCCTTCCCTGCCCAGCCCGCAGGAGGGACGTGGGCTCGGGATGGAGGCAGCGCCCACATCAAAGGTGATTTGGGGGCAGGGATGCACCCCTGCCCTTCCAGAGGCTCCTTTCCCAAGGATTTTTCACCTGCCAAGTGTTTTGGTTTCACCTCTTCCACAGAGCACTGTGGAAGGAGATGGAGAGGTCCCAGCTCCTGGAGATGGAGAGGTCCCAGCTATTCCCCACGCCACTGCCATCCCACCCAAGATCCAACAGCCTGGATTAACCCCTGGCCTGCCCATCCTGCTCCAGCCTCAGCTGGAAAGCAAAGCCCAGAATATACCTGTTGATCCACAGGCTATGGAGTGGAAGCTGTATTTTAATAAACAAAAGGAAAGGGCTTTTTCCCCTCGCTCCTCTGCCTTGGATGAAAGTGAAAATAAAATACCAGTTCCCAAATGGCCATTTCATAGATTTCTTCTGCCTTTTCCCCCCTCTGCCTTTTTGATAGCCCAACTCCTGGCACCAGCTATTTTCTCAGATAAAAGACAAAAGTCCTTTTAGGTACATAAAAGCAAAATGCAGGCAGGGAATTCAAGGTTCTTAGAAAGAAGGATGCAGTGGAAGAGGGAGCTGGAAACATCTCTCAACTGCAAATTTGCTGCACTGGTGGTCCCTTGTCTGGCTCATCTCCAGCCTGGGACAAACATTCCTGTGTGGAGGAAATTGGTAGGACCAGGTCGAGGAAATTAGTAGGACCAGATCTCCTGCATCCCAAGAGTTCCTTGTGCCACCAAGAGTAGGGAGCGATCCCAGGGCAGGGGGCAAACCTCCTTCCTTCTCTTGTTTTGAGTCAAAAATCATCACCCAAAGCACCCTGAGACTGGAGAAGCATCCCTTGGGATGGTGGGAGCTGGGGCTGGAGATGTCATCCTGCTCCTCCAGGGTCAATGGACTGGTGTGACTGAGCTCAAATGCACTGGGAAAGCTGCATTTGGTGCCCTCCGTTATCACCCATCATTAATGGGGCTCAGGAGATGCTGTGGTGTTTCCTCCACCAGCAAGAGACAGAATCCTCCCAGGTTGGGAAGAATTAGGCAAAGGTGGTGATTTCAGCACATCCCAGCTCGGGCGTAAACCATCAATGCCAACATCAGCCTGAGCAGGCAGGAAGAACCAAAACCCAACCAAAAACCAACCAAAAACCCAACCAAAAACCAACCAAAAACCAACCAAAAACCAACCAAAAACCACTGCAGAGCCAGAGCTGAGCACACTGGTCAGGAGCGCCCCACAAGCAGGGGCTCCTGCACCAACCCCCCCATGCCAGATACAGGGTCAGGAGCAGCTAATTCCCTCCCCATAATTATTAATTTCATGCATATCTTATGCAAAGCCCTGCTTCGCCGACAAGATGGAATTGATTTAATTAGAATTTCCATCATCGAGCCATTTGGATGGCAGCTTTTAATTAGGGAGAGCGTAAAGCACCGCAGGGGCTGGGGCAGGGAGGGGCTGCCCGGAACTCAGTGCTGGGATGGAAGGAGCTGCAGCCCCATCCTGCTGCCCCTTCCCTGGGCACAGGGTCAGGCCCAGGATGCAGGCAGAGGGAGAGGAAAAGGGAAAAGGCAGAGCTAAAACTCCAGGTAGCACAGCAGCGCAGGAGGATGCTGTCCCTGATCCCTGCCACCACCTGTCCCACTCCTCCTCAACAAGCTGTGCCCAGGGACCCCTCAGGGCTGGGGGCAGCCCAGGGGAGCCAGACAGCTGCGATTTGTTTCAATAAGCTCAGTGAAGAGCAAGGAAATGAAGTGGCAGCGGCGGGTGATTAATCAGAGCGTCCCCCTTCCCGCTCGGTGAACGTTATTTACCTGCTAAGTGGGGATGCCCTGAATCCATCCACCCCACTGCCCCACAGCCTCGGGGCACCCTGCCACGAGCCAGGGGGCTCAGCACTGCCAGGAGGGGCTCAGAGCCAGGGCCTGACCCAGCACTGCACCTGGCAGCCCAGGCAGCGCAGCCTCGCGGGGCTGCGGGTGCCGAGTGCCCGGCTGCAGCGCGGGCAGCGCCGTCCTCAGGTGAATTATTCATGTTGTACAACAGCCCTGCGCTGCAGAGAGCGCCTGCACTCGCTGCCACGGAGAGGAAACAGCCGCCTCAAAGTGCCTGGCACGTGTCAAAGCCATCCTCTGGCTGCTCACCCCACGCTGAGCACTCGCGCTCCAGCTTGTCACAGCTCTTTCTGGATGGGGAGGAAAAATGCGCCTCAGATCCCTTTTAGGGGATCCCATTTGGAGGAGAAGGGGCTGGATTCCTTGACACCATCCCTGCTGTGGTGGTTCAGCTGCCAGTGGGTAGAGCTGGGGCTGGAGAGGCAGGCAGCAGCAAGGGGTGGGAAGGAGCTGGAAGGTGCCAGAGCGCTCCGGCAGTGACGCCAGGGAGATGCTATCACACAGAGCCCAGAGCACGGATTTAGGGAGAGGATTTTCTGCAGGCAAAGCGACGAGGAGTGACGAAACCAGCTTGGACAGAGGATGCCGCATCTGCAAGTTGTTCCACTGATGTACAGCTTTAATTAGGAGGCGGCAGCTAACGAAGGACCCGTTATTTATTTATGTAGTGCAGGAGCGACAAAAGCCCTGGCAGGGAGGAGCAAGGCCAGCCTAGCAGGGAGGGCTGTGCAGGGGATGGAGCAGGAAGAGGTGCACAGGAGGGAGTGTGGGGTGGGACAACAGCAGGGAGAGCATCATTCTGAGACAGGAACAGCACCTGCAGAGTGCTCATGGCCACAGGAGAGAAGGGGGAAACTGGGAGGGCTGCTGTGCTGGACTTGATTGGGCTCCTCACCTTGGTAGACTCTGATTCACTCTATGCTGCTTGCTGGATATCCTGGGGCCCTTCCAGATGTGCTAGAGCCTTCCCAGATGAGCTGAAGCCTTCCCCAAGAACCACCTGAGCTCTCCAGAAACCAGAGCACTCAGAGGGCATTTGGAACACCCCACAGGGAGGGTCCCTCTGTGCCAGCTCCCAGCACTTTCTGTCAATGTCCCCGTCCTGGGGGAGCACCGAGAGGGACGGGAGGGACACAGCAACACAGGGCCAAGCAGGAGCAGAGCTCCAGCAAGTGCCATGCCCCAGAGGCAGCTGCCTGTGCCCGAGGCAGTCAGTGCTTTGTTGAACCTCGGAGCAGAGTCACCCGTGCTTAAAGGTCAGCTGCGGCGTGAAATGGAAGTCGCCTTATTCTCATTTTAAGCATGTCCCTGCCATAAAAGCAGTGTTTGAATAACAAAGAGCAGCAGCAGCAGCACTCGGGTCGTGGTGGGGGGAAGAGCCTCCAGAACCCCCAAACCCCCAGCCCCTGCCTGCTGCTGGAGTGGCTGTGCCCAGACATGACCCCAATCCCATGGGAATGGTGTCCCTGTGCTGGGACCACTGAGGAGGGCACCAACCCCCCCACGAGGGTTTCCTGCTGTCTAGGAAGGGCTGAGATTTTCCTTATTCTCCTCTCCCAAGGGGTTTTGAAGTCTCCATCCTCTACCTGGTTATCCTCCCATTTGCATTTCTTCCCTGCCCCACTGAGCTGGGATCAGCTCTGGATTAAAGTTCTGAGTGCTCAGGATGCACCAGCAGCAGCACCAGTGCCTGGCTGCTCAGCTGGGGCAGGGCTGCACCTGAGGTCAGTGACATCCTTCTGAACAGGTCACACCTCTTTGCCCAAAGATCAAAACTGGAGGAGAAAGTTGAGGGGAAAAAAACAAAAGAACCTAGAAAGACTTCAGTTGCCCCCGACTATTCTGACTGTCACTCTCCTACCTCCTTCCCCACTTCCAGCCTCCCTCCTCCTCTCCAGAACAAGTATTCAATCTTTTTTGTCTTGGCAAATAGCTTTTAAGTTCCTCCCACTCCCTCTAATTTATATTATTTTAATTATTGAATAGCCCTCTCACTCGTCGCCTGGAACATTAACACGTTTTTAAAAAAAAAGGGACCCAGAAAAATCAAACTCCATCAGCGATCTGGTTCTTCCGTCCTCACTTAACAGCTCCCAGCCCTCCCAGGAGGGGACCCAGCTCTCAGCATGCTGGGCTGGCAGAGGAAGAGGAGGGGAAAGACAGGGGGAAACAGCACCAATCCTGCAGAACAGAGGGGTTTAAAGGTGCTGGGAGAAGGCCAAGATGGGATGGGGCCCCCATTGCCACTGGAGGTGCAGAATATTTACATTTCTCCCTCATTTCTGCAGAGGGACCCTTGTTCACACCCTCTGCAGCCCAGGGACGTGGTTGTGGATAAATGAATGTACAGCAAGGGGGAAAGGAATTATCAACTCCTCAGCATTCCTGCAGCTGGCACAGAGCAAGAGGAAGAGCCCTACTCATCCCACCACAGCCTGAGCACCTCTGGGGCTGGTGGCACAGGACAAATGTCCCCAGCCTGGTTGATGTTCCCTTGGACTGGAGCAGAGCAGCCCCAGCTGCCCCTTGCCATCGGCCATCACTGCCTCCAGCCCTCTGGCTCAGGTGGGATTTACATTTTGGGGTATAACCCACACCCCCAAAGGAGCATCCGCCAGAACCAGCTCCACACCCACCCTCAGCCCACCTCCCATCCAGCCCCCACCACAGAGCGGGAGCACCAGCGCCACAAAACCGGGGGAGATGAGACAAAAATCCTCCTGCTCCGAGTGTCGTCACCGGAGAGGGATGGAGGAAGGGATCCCCAGGGACCCGGGGGAGGCAGGAGAAGCATTTTAACAGCGCCAGCTCTGCCTCCCCCCAGCTGTGGAGAAAGAGGCACACGTGGAGAAACGCTGCCAAAGCACCCGCGGGGGTTTTGCCGAGGGCTTCCCTTCACCTGCCGAGCCCTACCTTGAAGAGCCGCAGGATGTTGGCCACCATGATGGACACGGAGCTGCCCGAGGCGCCGATGACGCCCACCACCCGCTCGGGCTTGGTGATGATGGGGGGTCCCCCGCTGACACAGCGCACCTCGGTGCTGTCCTTCTCGATGAGGGCCTGCACGAAGGTCAGCGACTGCTCCAGGGCGTGCGTGTCCCGCGAGCACGTGTCCAGGATGCGCGCGCCCAGCGTGATGTTGGGCAGCAGGTCGGGGTCGTTGTTGATGCGGTCCAGGGCGAAGAGCATGGCCTCCAGGCGATGGATGCCCTTCTCCTTCTTCAGCTCCCCGCAGGCTTTGCCCTCGGCGCCCCGGCCGTGCACGGGGAAGAGCCCCCCGAGCGTGATGTCGCCGTCGATGCGGATGGAGTTCATGTGCGGGTAGCCCTGGCCTTTGGGCTTGGCAGCACCGCCGGGCGCCCACCCCCAGCTCCAGGCACTCAGGAGGAGGCAGAAGGACAAACGCTCCATGCAAAAGTGACCCCCACTCATCGCCAAGGCCGTGCTGGGGCAGAGCTCGGGCCGGGAAGGCGGCGCTCAGGGGGCCGGGCTGGGCTGGGCGGGCGGCATGGCTCCGGAGGGATCCCGCTCCCGCTCCGTCAGCGGCGCCCCACGCTGCTGCCGGCCCCGGGGGAGCAGCGGGAGGCCGGGATGCAGGAGGGTGCTGGGGTCTGCATGGCTACACCGGAGAGGAGAGGCAGCAGCAGAGCCACGAGCCCACGCAAAGCTTCGGGTCCTTCCTCCGGAGACCTTGGAGGGATGGGGAAAAGGGGAGCGAAAATTAGGCAGGAGCAGGAAAAGGACATTTGCTGTTCCAGGCTTTCATCAGAGGAAATAAGCACTGGGGATTATTGCAAAAAATAGATTTGGGGCCTCAGGGACATTGCCCCACAGAGCAGCACAGGTCAGTGACCAGCTCAGAGGGGGCCCTGTCCCTTCTTAAGGGAACTGAGAGGGTGTCCAAGGACAGCGCTCAGAGTGCAGCAAACCCCACACACACCCCCAGCCTTGCTCCCTGCCTATCCTAAAACACCCCTACTTTTCCCAGCTGGTGTTTCAGTCACCTTCCACTTGTCTGGAGCCCACAGACTGAGGTCTGCATCCTCAGCTAGAGCCAGACTGTGCCGAAACCGAGCGTTCCAGATCCGAGTCACAACCCAAAGCCCCGCGCTCCTGCCGCTCTCCCTTCAGGGCACTGATTCCTGCACCAGCAGCTGCTTCCGTTATCGACGGCTTCCAGCAGCAGATATCGACAGTACCTGAGCTGTCCCTGCCCCAGCAGCACAGCCCCTGCCTCAGTTTCCCCCCGAGGCAGGCTCGCCCTCATGCCCATCCCCGCCGTCGTCTCCCAGCAGCTGCTGATGGATGCTGAGGGCAGCGCATGATTAATGCAGGCACCAAAAGCAGCGAGGAGCCGAGCAGGCAAATGCATTCCCCAGGCAGGACGAGCAGCAACAGCGAGACCAAGGAAACAGCTTAAATTAATCTCAGCTCAAGCCCAGAGCCGGCACCCAAGCTGGACAGAGTCTCACCAGCCCCAAGGTGCTCCCGTTGTTCCGCAGCCATCCCAGCCAGGAGGACCCAGGTTTCAACTCACCTCCATAAATTATGCACCTCCCCGCCCGCCGCAGCTGCTTGAAGGCCCATCTCCAAAGCGATTCTGACAGCCGGGGCTTTTAAGGAACCAGAATTACCCGGTGCCCGGCTCCGTGCTTCCAAAGGCAGGAGGTTGGGAATGCTGCAGCAAAACCCCCGCCCCAGCCTGCCGGGAGAGCCCAGCTCGGATGGGGATCAGGGACAGGGATCAGACCTCTGCATGGTCCTGCTCCCCTGCAAGGACCACACCACGCATCACCAGTGGGCACGGAGCAGGGGAATGAGGCTCCTGCACGGTCTGGGAGCTGGTCAGGCTCTGCCGGTGCTGAGGAGGAGGATGGGGAGATGAAGGGATGCTCAGACACCACAGAGCCCCGCACCAGGCAAAAGCAGGTCAGCTCTCCCACCCTCATCCCTGGAGCTGCAACACTTCTGCCCATCAAAGGTGGGATGCTCACACCATGGAGCTGCTCCCAGGAAAACCCTCAGAGCCCACGGCAGCTCCCGCAGAGCTGGCAGTGCCCCCAGAGCCCACTGCCTTTCCCTTTCTTCTTTTAAGCGTTTTCCCTCTCTGTTCTCTCCCCTTTGTGGCTCCTTTGATCATATAATCTGAACGAACTGAAGGTAAAAATATCACGGCAGGCAAGAAGAAAGCACAAATAATGGGGAGAGGAGGAGGGAGCTGGTTCGGATCCCTCACGGGGGAGATGGAGCCGGAGTTACCCGATGAGCCCCTGCTCCAAGGGGTGACAGATGAGCACCCCTGTCCCCCCCACCTGTCCCCAGCAGCTCCTCAGCCACACACAGCTCACTGCTCCCACACAGCCCAGACCTTGGTTCCACCATGCCTGAGCCTCCCCAAAGCAGCTGCTCCACCAGGGGCACATCTGGAGGGAGGTGCACATCTGGAGGAAGACACCTGCCCACAGCTCACGGAGCAGGGAACATCCTTACCCACACACACTGGGCAGCAAGGGGCCACAGCCACCCTGTTCCACCTGCACGGCTCCACAGGGGCACCACGAGGGTGGCAACAACAGGGTGGGATCATCACTCACCATGGTGCTTACCCCAGCCTGAAGGAAGGAGAAATTCTGCTTTCTCCTACTTCCACCAGCACAGCATCGGTGAGGACAGAGCCCTCCCATCGCCCTCATCCCAGCTGTGCCGCAGCCCAGCCTGGGAGGTGGCACAAGCACCAAGCAAACCGAGATCTCCCGGGTGTGGGTCATCCCCTGCCCGAGCCAGGGTGGGCTGGGCAGTGCCAGGGCGGAGGGAGCCGGTGCTGCTGCCCCAGGACAGGCAGAGCCCTGCGGGTCCCGGCGCCCCGGACACGGGCCGGGCAGCACGGTGGCATCCTGCTCCCCTCTAGTGGTGGCCACCGGGCCACCGGCACCGTCAGCCACCGAGGGCCCTGCAAGGAACAGGAGAGGGCTCAGCTGGGCAGGCCAGCCCCTCTTGGGCGACCTGGTCTAGTGGAAAGTGTCCGTGCCCATTTCAAGGGCTGGAACTGGGTGAGCGTTAAGGTCCCTTCCAGCCCGAACCATTCTGTGATTCCATTAAATCAAACTCCGATTAAAAATTCCCCCACATCACAGAGATCTCCTGCTGTAAAACCTTCTCCAGTGCCTGGAGGAGCAACCAGCCACCCCAGGCATCCCCTCTGTGGCTCCTTCACACAGCTCCTCCTGCACATCCCTGCAGCACTGCCCGGGCTGGACTGTGGGGGACACACTCCAGACAGACCCCACTCCCCAGAGCTCTGCCTGCAGCAGGATCCATCATCTCCCAGCTCAAAGCCAGAGCATTTTCTGGGGCTCGTTAAACCCAGCAGCAGCTGAGCTGGTCACAGCCCAGGAGATGCAGCAATAATCGGCCAAGAGCACCCAGCACTCACCTGCACCCATCCCCAGCTGCCAACGAGCCCAGCTCCACCAGCACCAGAGATTCCAGCCCAGCCCTGGCACTGGGAGGGCTGTGCCAGCTTAAGCCACGCTGGTTCCTACCAGCTCCACAGCATCTTTTTGAAAATCAAGGCTATTTCTTTCCCCACCTGCTCTTCCTCCAGCAAGCATGGCCAGCCAGCAGGCAGCACAATATCCCAATTAGTGTACACTCACTCTTCCCGCTTGCAAGCAGCTACAGGGTACTTTGCTTGGCTCCTGGTCTTTTTAATTGCAAAAGCTCCATGAAGTAGAGCAGAATTGAGACGTGGACAGAGGGAGGGGATGCCAGGTTAAGTTCTCTCCCGACAGGCAAAACCTTAAGTATTCAGGTCCAGTACCCCGGAGTCCGCTCGGAGAAGCAAGGCCACGGCTCAGCAGGCAGCAGAGAGCAGAGACCCCAGACTGTGCCATCCAAATCCCCCAGTGAGCTCCAAAACACAGCCCCTGCCCCAGCAACCCCTCAATCGATGCATGAACCGATAGCACAATGCTCGCACAAGCCTGAGCTCATCATCAAAGTGCCAACTCGTCCTCCCTGCAACCAGGTCCTGCCAGCACCCAGCTCAGAGCCCCGTGGTGGGGAAAAGCTGGGTATGACCACCCACCTCAGTGCTCCGGAGCATATCCTGAAGGATGCTGAAGTCCAACCCAAAGTGCTGCCACAGGGCGCAGACGAGACCCAGGGAACATTCATCACCCCATATTTATACACGTCCTTAACTGCAGCAAGCCCTCTCCTTCCGCCTCCCTCCCGCTGCCAAGCAGGTCAGGGCTAATCCCTCACTTTGAAGGATGGGATGGCGCGGCAGGGGGGGAAGGCGAGCAGGATCCAGCCCCGGAGCAAGCGGAGAGAGAGCAGCAGCAGCTCACAGCTCACCTTGCGGGCAGGAGCGCGAGGTGTCCGCGGGCAGCCAGCGCAGAGCTCCAGCGGCTGGCAGGGAAGGAGGGAGGGAGGGAAGGAGCCGCCGCTGGTCCCCGCTCCTGCCACGTGCAGCAGAATCCCGCAATTAATTTTTTATCGCCATCTGCAATTTGGGACGGCGCTGGCTCTGAGCGAGAGCGCGGCCTGAGTGCCCGGCAGTGCCCGCGGCAGCGCGCGGTGTCCCCGCTCCCCATCACACCCACGCCCCGACACTGCGGTCTGGCAGTGCCAGCCCCTGCCCACACCCCCCCGGTGGTGACTCCAGAGACCCCCATCCTCAGCCGGGCTCTGTGCGGGGCCATCCAGGGAACTGCAGGGAGGAAAAGCCTCCGTGAGATGCAGTGCCCGGGAGGAAGAGCCGGTGCCCGCAGCGGGCACGAAGCCGGGGAGGGCGGCGGGCACGGGTTCACGTATGTTATAATTAGGACCTGCCACTTCTTCAAGCCGTTGCCTTTCTGGGAAGAGCTGGAAGGGGGTGGCTGAGCTGACAAATCCATCCTCCTCCTGCCTGATGCCAAAGTTGAAGCACGTGATGCTCTTTTTTGGGGAGCCGTTCGGCTGCTCTGCAGGGCGATGCTGGCCCCTGGCATGTGGGGCCAGGTCACGGCTCCACTCAAGCTTGGAATCCCACGGGAAAATCCCCTGGATGCTGCTCTGACACCCTGGGGTGCAGCTCAGCACCCCTAAGCCAGTGCCTGATGGCATCCTCAGAAGGGCTTTGCCTGCAGCTGGAGCCACCACTGCCCATGGGGACCCTCTGCCATCACAGAGGGACCACCCCCACTATGAGCACTGTCCCTCCAGCCCGGCCAGGCTGGCCACAATCAGGAGGGATCTCTGCACATCCCATCGGACCGAGCCCCCCAGCACAGAGGTGGCAGGTCACAGGGGAAAGGGTCTTGTCCCAGCTCTCCCCTCACAGCCTAGCCCGGCACATCCCCAGAGCATCCCCCGCTGACTGATGCAGATAAACGCCGCTTACAGGGCACAAACGCGGGGAAGGAAACGAGCTTTTTCTTTTGGCAGTTCTCGTGGTGTTTTCCCGAGCTCCTCGCTGCATTCAACAGATCAGCTCTGCTCCTTCTCTTCCATCCTTCCATCCCTCCGCCCCTCTCCGAGCCCTGCCCGGGGCACACGGCCACTGCCCGTGGGTTCCTGCGGTGACCGCCAGCCCTGCCTGGTGCCACCCCCGCCGAGCCCCGAGCCACAGGTCACCTGCAGCGCGATGGCGATGGCAAAGGCGGTGACTCACCCGCAGCCTCTCCGTCGCAGCCGCCGCCGAAGGCAGCGGGCATCCCCCAGCGCCGGAGCAGCCCACGGAAAATCACCCGGCTGGCAGAGCACGGCAAAACTCATCACACCGAGGGGAGGAGGAGGAGGTGGTGGAGGAGGAGGAGGGCTGGCGGGGCTGCACCCGGGCACGCAGTGGGAGAGTTCTCCGCTTTTTTCTCACGGTTGCCAACTTCCCCAGCGGCTCCCGACGCCTCAGATCCGCTCGCCCGGAGAGCGCCAAGGAGCGGGAGAACGCTCGGGAGAGGAACCGGCCCCGTGCCGGAGCGGGGCTCTGCCCGACCAAGGGGGGCTCCGAGGGGTCGCTCCGGCGCCGAGGAAGGGTCGTACCCCCACAGCCCCTCGGAGCCGACAGGGGAAGCGCCCTCAGCCCCTCGCCGCTCTGCCGTCCCCCCTGCCCTGCCCTGCGGCGGCTCTGCGGGCGCTGCCCGCTGCGGCGAGGCGAGGGCAGCCCCCGGTCACGGCCACCCGCCCTGCCCGCTGCTCCTGCCCCGACCCCTGCCAGCCCCCTCCGGCCGGACCAGCCCCCCGGCTCCCCTCCCGGAGCCCTCGCCGGGCAGTGGGCACCTCTGGGGACAAAGGTGGCAGGCTGGGGACCGGGGCAGGGGGTGCCCTCCGTGCCCCTGGCGGGGGGGAGCAGCGGGGCGAGGAGGGGGCAGCGCTCCGCAGTGCCCAGCGATGAATAACGCGATGAGTGGGAGCGGGGGGAGCGCTGGGGGTTCCGGGCTGCAGCCCCCGCTGTCGCAGCCCCCCCAGCCCAAAAATAGAAGGAAAGGCGGAAAATTCTCCGGAGCGTTGTGGAGGGGGGCAGCGGCGAGGCTGCGGGGAGGGGGAGCGGGGGGCACTCCAGCCGCGGGGGAAGGTGCGGGGACACCGGGATGCGCCCCCCGCGCCGCCCGCACTTACCCGCGGGCAGTGCCAAGTTGGCGGCGCCGCCGGCCCCGTCTCCGCCCGGTGCCCGGTGCCGCGATCCGCCCCCGGCCCGGGGGCGCGGGCAGCCCGGGGGGGCCCTGCGGCGTGCGGCGGGGGCGGCCCCGGCCCCCCCAGCCCCGGCCCGGCCCGGGAGCCGAGCGAGCCGCAGCCGGGCGGGACCCGCCGCGCTCCGCGCACCGCAGCCGCGGCGAGGAGGAGGAGGAGGAGGAGGAAGAGGTGGAGAAGGGGGAGGAGGAGGGGGAAAAGGGGGAGGAGGAGGAGAGCCGGGGCCGGGGAAGTTTTGCATGAAGAGGAGCTGGGAAGCCCGCCGCCGGCTTTGCCAGCCTCTTAAAGCACTAGCGCAGCGCGGGGACCCCCGCCCCGGCGGACCCCCGGCTCCTGGGGGAGGGGTCTCCCCACCAGGATGTTGAGGGTCTCCTGCTCCCTGCAGCGACAGCCATCCTCCAGTTCCCTTCTCCAGGTGGGAGCAGCTCCCGCAAGCAGCGACAGGGAGGATGCTGTCACCCCAAGCGTTGCCCTTCTCTTCTCCCTCCCATCAAACGCTGCCAACCCCCCGCCCGCTTTCCCAGTCTGTCCCCCCCGCTTGGCCCCGCGGCCCCGAGGAGCCCGGCGTGCGGTGTCGATTCATTAATCCAGCGAAAACACAAGCCCCCGGTAATGGCCATTGACACATTAACTGCTGCGATCCATCACGGTAATGACACGGCGGTGATTGCTCGGTCACCGGAGCAATTAGGGCGCACCCCGGCGCTCACCGGCGGGCACGCGGGGCTCCCGGAGCTCCCAGCCCCTCCTGCGGGACCCACCCGCGGGGTCTCGCTGTGGGGAGGGGGCTCTGCCCTCTCCCAGCACCAAAGAACCGAGCACGGACCACAAACGCACAATTCCAGCCCCATCTTCCCCGAGGGGTGACTTGTGCTGCTCTGCGAAATCGCAGCCCTGGCGAGGGTCAGCCAGCGCCCAGGCGGGCTGGTTCCCCTCGGAAAAGGCTCCTTTTCACCCAAATCCTGGTTAGGAGGGTGGGGAGGAGCCCGTTTTGCCGAAGAACTGGGGATTGCCCAGTGTCAGTGCTGGGATTTGAAAGAGCCCTGGCCTCCCCAGGGAGATGCAGCTCCTGAAAAGCTGCCCAGCCACCCTCCTGCCACTGGAACATTCCCGTGGATCCAGGTGCTCAGAGCTGCAGAGCCAGCAGGCTGTTGCAGTGGTTTTGTTTACAGCAGGAGCAAGAGTGGTGTTTGCTGTTACTCTGCTTTAGTGGGACAGAGGAGGGGGCACAGCCCCACGACCCCCTGTGTGAGCATCCCCAGCCACGGCAGCGCTGATGCCAGAAGCTGAACCCAAAGGAAATCTGCACTGTGCTCAGTGGGGAGGGGACACAAAGACCAAGCCCCTGGGAGGACAGGACCCCCTGCCTGGCCCAGGCCAGGGCTGAGGGGACTCCAGACACCACAGGATAAGCCAGGCACAAATCCCTTGCCAAAAGTAGCTTTTAGAGGCACCCTAAGGTCAAAGCCCCTGCTCCAAATCGGGTGAAGCCCTCAGCTCCTGGGGATTTCTAAGACACGTGTTTGCCTTCAAGGAGAAACAAGGGTGCTCTGCTCACAGCCTGGGGTCATGAGGATTCCAGGCCACCCTGCTCTGACCTTCCCATCCCAAAGAATCCCTGAGGCAAGGTGTTTGGGATAAATTGTGGAGGATTTTGGCCAAGGCACCACCTGAGCTGCTCCGGCTCATTCAGGAGTGCCACACTGCTGCCCTGGCTCCAGTGGAAAATCATAACCCAACCCTCCCAAAGATTCAACCCCCAGAATCCCAGGGACTGCAGGGTGCTCTTCCCACCACGGCTGAGCTGGCAGTGCCTCTCTTCTCCTCCCCAAACCTCACGGCCTGCACGTCTCCCCTGCTCACAGCCCCTGCCAGCCAGAACCCAAAATACCAGCACAGCCTCGTGTCACCACCAGGAACATCAGAGCCCAATTAACATTTGGAAATCCAGCTGAGGCCCATGATTCCCCCGGCACAACAGGAAAGGCCACGGCGTGGGGCTGAGAGCATGGGAGACACCGCGGTGATTGCAGGGGTGGGGTTACCCCGAGAGCAGCTCTGCAAACCCCACAGAGGTCTCTGCGAGGGCTCCTGCTCAGCGCCGGGGTCAGAGCTGACCAAATCCTCCAGGAGAGTTCGATGCCATCAGCAAATGGACACCGAGAAATCCGCCAGGATCGATGACAGCTCTGCAGGCACGGAGCCAGGGGAGCTGAGCGAGTTCCTCATCCCGAGGGCAGTGCTGGGGCCAAGCCTGTTCCAGCTCTGTTCTCCTGTCCATCCAGGCTGCCCCAGCACCTCGAGGGCCCCCAGCAGCCTCTCCCTGAACTCCCAGGCTCCGTGCAGGATGCTCTGGGTGCCCTGACCCCACTCGTCCCACAGCTGTCCCCAGGCAGGCACAGCTCTGGGCTCTCAGCCTCAGCCTCTCGCTGCCCTGGCCCCCAGCCAGCCAGGAAGGTCACCGTGTCCACTGCTGAGGCCACCAAGCGCCATCCAGGAGACACAACTGCTTGCAATTTGATTTTTTTTTTTTTTTTTTTTTAATATAGGAAAACTTGAAACCGCATCTTATGGACTGGACATTCCGGCTCAGCTCTGCAAAAGGGCTCTGAATAATTTATGGCTGAGCCACCACCTCCTCCTTCCTCCTCGTGGGTCACTCCTGTCAAAGAGATGGAGGCTCAGGAATCACACCCAGCCCTTTTCATCTGGGGGCCCGCATTGCCAGTGCCTGCAATTGCCTGGGGTGTGAATTCCCTCCTGGATAGAAGGGTGCGGAAAATAAATCTTTAATTCAAAGTGAAATATTAATAGAACTGTAATTAGCTGTAATATCTACACAATTAAAAAGCAGGAGGCCCGGCAAGAGCTATTTTCGTGTGTATTTAAAGAAAAATAAGTTTGCAGGGTAAGGGGTGGGGGGTGGCTGAGGATGCTTTTCCAGTGTCCCAATTGTCTGAGGAAGAAACGTGGCCAGGAGGAGCAGCAGCAGCACAGGGACACAGGTCCTGCAGTGCTGGTGGGACAGGAAGAAATAAAAGGAGAGGTCAGAAGAAAAGAAAAACACAGAGGAAGGATTTGAGGAGCAAAATAAAGAAAGATGATGACAGTTTTGTCCTGCTCCTCGGGGATTTTGTAGCAAAGGGAAGATTTTCACTGACGTCAGGCAGAGCCGAGACATAGCAAGAGGACAGGGATGGGAAAAGTGTCTGTGGAAGTTGGCAGGGAATGAGGGGGGTGACCCCGGCTCAGCCCCCACGTTTTCCAGCAGGAATTGCATGAGCTGCTTGCAAAAAAGCCATCAGCTCACCCTGAGCTGGGCAGCCACCGAAGGAGCAAACAAAACCACAAAACAAAACCAACAGAATAACTCAGCTCAGCCCCTCCAAAAACACCTCAATAATAGGCCAAGGAGGGAAAAAAAATAAAAAAAAAGCAGCCTTGGATTTCTTTCCTGAAGAAAGAGACTCCCACACAGCCTCAGCACATGAAGGTGGGTAATAGATCTGGATCTTTCGGGAGCAGCACTGCCTGTGCTCGCATGGGCTTGACATTCACACATCGGGTCCGTGCCTCTCTCGAGGAGTGGGGATAATGGCATGCCGAATGTCAGACCACTTAAATATATATAAAACTCATTATACGCCTCATGACTAACAGATCTTGATGGGAAAAGTTGCATTTTAAAGAAATGCGGGGAAAAAAAGAAAAAAAAAAAAAAGAAAAAAAAGAAAAAACCCATCCGGGCTTGCGGGGAGGAATTAGCAATGAACGAGGGATGATTCGGCTGCAGGCTGGGAGTGATGACAACTCCTCCTCCTCCTCCTCGTGAGGAAGGCTCCTGTACCTGTGCCAGCTCCCTGGCAGCCTTTCACCTGCTTTGGGGGCTGTCGAGCTCCCACCAGAGGCTTTCCTGCAGCCCAGGGTCCTGCCAGGCACCCAGAGCCCCCAGCTGACGTGGGACCCCCAGAGAAACCCCAGAAACCAGCTCTGCCTCTCAAGGGGACATTTCTGGGCTTCTGGGCTTTTCCCCCATGGCAGCAACGAGGGGATGGAGTGCACTGGGGAGCTGGGCAATGCCTCTCTCTCCAAAGCTCCTCTTGCTGCAGCCTCAGAGCCTCTTCTCGGGGGGTTATTCCTCTTTCTTGGGTGTCTCCAGCCTAAAAATGCCCCTCTGTGCCTCCCTGCTGCCGTGACACAAGGACAAAGAGCCCGTGCCTGGCTCTGGGAGCCCGAAGTCGGGCAGCACCATCGCTCTTCTGCTCTACAACAGTTCCACCTAATGGTGAGAGAGCTGCTGAGGAGAGAGCCAGCCCAGGGCAGACCCACAGGGGACACCCCAGGAGCAGAGCAGAGGCAGCACAGCTCAGCACAGTGATGGACCCTGCCAGCCTCAGCCCCCAGGAAGGAAAAGCTGCTGCTTTGCCCCTGCACTGACCCATGAGGTGGTTCCAGCACCTCCAAAAACGGGGAGTTCTGTCAGCTCCGTGCTCTGGGGCATGTCCCACATCCCTCCTGCAGCTGCTGCTCCAGCATGGGGCAGGAACAGGGGATTTGGGAGCCTTGGAGCCCAGCCCTGCACCCCACTCTGCTGCTCACAGGAAAACACGGGGGCTCCTGCTGGATGTGCCCTCCAGTCTGATCCACTCAGTGCAGCTGGTGAGCTGCTCCCATCCCAGTTAGAAGCTGTCACTTTATAGAAAAGGAGGGAAGGGCTCAGGCCCAGGGCGTGCTGAGTGGCCAGAGGTTATTTTGGGCAGTGATTACCCCAAATTTGGGGTTTAAACAATACAGAAACATGAAAAGCTGAGGCACAATGTTCTCCTGGAAATCCCTTGTCCTGCACCATCAGCAGCTTTTTGTGCTGATGCTTCAGAGAGAGCAGGACGTGCCCCCAAACCAGCATCAGGGTCCCAGTGGTGCCACCCTGCTCCTATGAACCAACCTTCCTGTTCTGCCACCAGTTTTGTTTTTAAAGCCAGAGGTGTCCCCCTGTCCCCAGTGCAACACACCAAAGGCACAATCCTGTCCCTCAAACCCGGCATTGGGAAAGGAAACAAGGACAGACAGCTCTGTCTGCATTTCCATTTCGGTGCAGGAGGGGTTTTTTATCCACCCACAGGGATCATGAGCAGCTGGAAATGTTTTCTTTAAATCTAAAAAAAAAAAAAAAAAAAAAAAAAAAAGGAGAATAGGGAAGGAGAGAGAACATTTGCTGGTAAAATTAACTGTGACGGCCAGGCAGCACACACTCCCTCTGCACCCACAGGACAATTAGAGGAAAATCTTTACACATTAACTAACACAGAAGGCAGGGATGGCATGGAAGACAATCCCCTTGTTTTTCCCAACCAGCTGTGCTGGAGCAAGGTTGCAGCAGCACCTGGGCTGCAGGACATGGGCAGGGGACAGGGCAGAAGGGAGAGGAGAGCAGCAGCACCAACTCTGGTGAGGGACTGGGACTGGAAGGCCACGGGATGCTGGGTGGGCCCAGCACCAAGCACCAGCATCTCCAGCACCCATCCAGGCACAAGGAGATGGGGAAAGCAGGGATGGGCTCCCCTCCTTGCCTGTCCCCTCCAGGTGTGCAGGAAAGCTGCTGTACCCCCCTCACACAGCTCCAGCCTGGCAGCTGAGCACCCATCCCACACCCAACCCGCGCCAAAACTGCCCCGTTCGCTCTGCGCACACCAACCTGCTCTGCCGGAGAGCAAACCGCCCCAAACTGGGATGGATTTGCACCAGAGGCTCCTCCAGCATGCCCTGATTGCTGCTGTGGTGGGCAGTGAGGGGCACACCTTGCAAAGGGAAAGGAACCCGGGGTAAAGCCCGGAGCCCACCCCGGCGAGCAGCGCCCGTCTCCTCCTCCCAACTTCTCCATAATTCATGCAACAACCTCCTGAAAGAAATATCCTCCTCGGACATAAAATATTCATGGCCTCATCCTTGCAAGGAAACTCTGTCTTCCTTGGAGTGCTACCAAGCAGCCGAGGCCAGCACGGATTTGCCTTTGCAGGAGTAATTACGTTGGTCATCGATCGGTGCCGCAGTGAGGGGCTGTGCCGGGAGGGGCCCCCAGCCAGTGCCCCTCTTCCCACGGCAGAAAGTGGCTTTTGGGAAAGTCACAAAAGGGTTTAGGGAGAGGGAGGAGGGATCCCACACCGTGCAGCAGCATCCCAAGGGGTTCCCCATCCTCGTGGCCGCATCTCTGCGCCAGCAAAGCCGTCCCAGGAGGGAGCAGCTCTCCCAGCACCAGCCTGGATCCCATCCAGGTCCATCCCAGTCACATCCACCACCCCTCACACACACCACAGGCCCATGCACCTGCCAGCAGCCACCCCCCAAACCCCTGCAGTCCCCCCAGCTCCTTTCCGCTCCCACTTTGGGTGCTGTCAGTCCATCCGGAGCTCCTTCCTATTTCCCTGCTTTTGCAGAGCTCAGCAGAGGCTCCAGCCCCACTTCACTGCACAATATTCAAACCCTTTATTATTATTATAATTGGGTTTTTTTGCTTTTTCTCTCTCCCACAGCTCCCCAGGCCCCAGGCAAATGGCTGGGTTTACTGCCTAGGGTTCCACCTAGAGTTAGGGTTTTTTAAACCACAAAGCCCTGAGCTCCAGGCACACAGCAGCTGCAAAAGGGGAACACAAAACTGCCACAACATGCCTTCCTCCTCAGCTTTTTCTTTGGAACCAGCCTTAGCCCTAGGCTGCTTTTTTTTGCTTAGGGTTATGTTTAGGGGTAGGGTCAGAGTCAGGGTGAGGGTGTCACCCCAAGCCCCCCGACATTGTCCCCAACCTCCACTGTCCACTCTCTGCCCGGGTAGGGGTGGTTTTTAGGGTGGTTTTCTCCGGGGATGGGTTTTAGGGTGAGATTAGGGGCAGCAGTGCCTTCCTGTGGAAGCCACACTCATTGCAGCCGTGCAGCAGAAGGGACCCGGCTCGGGCATCCCTGCGGCCCAGGGGATGGGGACAAGGTGTGTGGAGCAAACATTATCCTAAATACACCACACAGGGCTGCGGTGGGGACTGTCCCCTCCAGCCCCAGGTGTGGCACAGCCTGAGTGTGAAAAATGCATGTATTTTATGATTGGTTTTTGGCAAATATTCAAATGAATGTTATATGTGTTGTGTTAGAAAGTGATGCTGTATAAATTCTCTTAAGTAGTGTGTTAAATATAGCTTTAGGTTATAAAAAATGTTAAAATAGAAACGATGTATGTAGGATACTTTTGTTAAAGAAAGGACTCGCAGCGAGATAGCAGCCACAGGACACCTGAATCTTTCAGAGAAAGAGAATTTATTGCCCTTTTATCAGAAGAAATGAACTTCTTCCCACCTCGAAGGCGCTGTCAGGATTCAGAGGAAGAAGCTGACGATGACCAGACAGAATCCTGTGTTTGAATGGAATTTATGCCCCGTGTATGAAGTGTATGAATATGCAACAGGCTGTTGCTTTTAAGGGTTAATTCTTTGTTAATGTGGGTCCTTTTGTTAATGTGGGCCCTTTTTCGGGCTAGTGCTGCCCAGAAAAAGGTACCCGGACGTCTGTAACTCCTTGTATTTGTTGTCTCATATTGTCCTAATTCAAATTGTCCGAATTATTATTACTCTAATTGTACTACTATTTTTATAAGCATTTTATTACTTTTAAAATTTTAAAAAACAAGTGATTGGCGTTTTTCACATTGAGCAAGAAGGTCCCGTGCATTGGCCTCCCATCCGCTCATGCAGCAGGTGAAACACAGGTTACACCTCCCCAGCCCCCTCAGGACCCTTCCCTAAATCTCCAGGGCAGATCCCTGCTCCAGCCCCTTCCACTGGGGGAGCAGGGACCCTGCAAGAAGCCACATCCTTCTATTTAAGGGTGCCAGGTGGGCTCGTTCGGGGGTGTTCTCCCCCACCCCGCAGGGACCCTGGGACCGCTCGTCAGGGCCGGGAACAGCGCTGTCCTCCCCCAGCTCCGAGTCACGGGAGCCGCCCCCCAGCCCGCAGCCGCCACCGTGTCGTGTCGTGACGCTCCCCTCGAGGGGAGCCACGCGTGCGGCTCCGCTCCCACGCACCGAGCAGCCGTTGCCAAGGGAGCCGCTCCCCGGGCCCCGAGCTGCCTGGGAGGGTGGGTGACAGCCTGGCAAAGGCCCACCTGGCTGCTCTCGTGATGGATGGGGCATCCATCCCGTGAGGAACACCCTGCCCGTCAGTGAAGCCTTGAAGGTGGGAGAGGGGCAGGGGCCATGGGGATAACCACAGCAAAGCCCCACCTGGCTGCTCTCGTGATGGATGGAGGGTACCAGGGCACGTGAGGAACACACCCTGCCCATCAATGAAGCCTTGAAGGTGGGGGAAGGTCATTTTCCTGAGCAGGGGCCTTGGGGATAACCACAGCAAAGTCCCACCTGGCTGCTCTCATGATGGATTGGGGGCATCCATTCCATGAGGAACACCCTGCACCTCAATGAAGCCTTGAAGGTGGGGAAGGTGATTTTCCTGGGCAGGGGCCATGGGGATAACCACAGCAAAGTCCCACCTGGCTGCTCTCATGAAGGATTGGGGGCATCCATTCCATGAGGAACACCCTGCTCCTCAGTGAAGCCTTTGAAGGTGGGGAAGGTGATTTTCCTGGGCAGGGGCCATGGGGATAACCACAGCCTGCTCCCACCTCCATGGGTTTGGGGGCACAGAGGGCTGGGGTGCTCAGCCCCATGGTGCCTTCCAGCCTCGCAGATCCCCTCTCCCAGCCCCTTGGTGCCCTCCTGCCAGCCTGTCCCTGCCATTTGAAAGATGAGCCCCTGGCAGAGCCGGGCCAGGCACGGAGTAACCGGAGCCGGGAGGGAGCGCTGACCCCGGCCCATCCCGTTATAGCCGGCCCTAATCCCGGCCCGGCTGGGTGTCACATTCCGGGGGAACGGAGAGCTGCAGGGGCATGCCGTGTGTCTGGGGGTCCCCGACAGGGACAAACCCGCTGTCCCTGAGCTCCGGGGACAAAGAGAGCAGCACGTGGAGGGCTCAGCCCTGCCGCCGGGTCCCGAATGTCCCTCCCCAGGGGACCGAACACCTCCCCAAGGGAACTGCTGGAGTAGAGATGGGAATGTGCCTCAGCCCTGCCCCGTTTTGCCCCCAGCCCATCCACACCGCGCTGCTCCCGGTGAGGATGCTGGGACTCACCCGGGGCGGCGGGGGGAGGCCACGGAGCCCTCCCTCCATCCCGCTCCGCAGCCGGAGCCTCTCCCCGTTAGGTGGCAGCAGGAAACCGCAGCGTTGGCTTTTCCGACCTAAATTATTCCATAATTCTGCTATTCTGGCGACGTTTGAGAGCGCGTCCCCCGCAGGAAAACCTGCGGGTTCCATCCGAGGACGCTCCTCCATCCCGCCCTGCCGCCCCGGGTCATTCCCTGGCCATTAGGTGACCCTCTGGCCGCCCTGACCCGTGTCCTCCCAAAGCGCTTTGGCCAAACCCCCAGGCCGTGGAGGGGACACGAGCAGGGCTGCTCTGGCTCCCTCCCTTTCACCAGCAGCCAGCCTGGCCCCATCCCCCGTCCCGTCACCTCCGGCATCGCCTCCCGTTCCCATTCCCCTGCCTCTGTGTCACCCCAGGGCTCCCGTGCCTCCGGAGCCGGGGCTCTGCCAGCAGCTGAGTCACGCCGGTGACCGGCACCTGAGTCACCGGCACGAGGGAAGTCCCCCGGTCCTCGGTGCTTTTCCAACCGGAGCTGAGTAAACGGGAAAGTGGCAAGGAATGTGGCCGGGGAAAGCGTTTTCTTGGAGCCCCTGGTGCGTCCCCTGGCCAGGGAGTGGGGGAGCTCCTTCCCTATCACACAGAGAGATTCCAGGGCATGGAGGAGCTGGGAATGGCTGGGAAAAGCAGGAAAAACATCCCCTATCCTTGTACTGCGTGTCCTCCAGCCCCCTGCAAGCGCCTTGCAGTGCATCCCCCCACCCGTCCTTGGATGCTGCCAGCAGCCATGACCTCCCTTCGCTGCCCTGATCAGATCTGATGTGCAATAAAACACCTTTATTAAAAAAATACCAGGCGGCCAGACCCCACTGCGAGCCCGCCAGAGAGCCCTCGATTAATGACCCCTCGCATTCCCCTCCGCCGCGTCCCCGTTAATGATTTACAGCCTCTCCCCTCCCTCCTGCAGGCCAGAGCAGAGGGGAAGGGGCTCCAGGGAGCGCCCGCAGGGATTTTCTCACCCCTGGCACATTCCCTGCGTGGGGACACCAGAGCTGAGAGAGCTGCCACCACCCCCGGCATGGCACAGCACTGGGGAATGGCACAGGGCCCCATTCCTGGTGCTGTCCCCATTGCTGCCACCTCCTTGGTGCCACGGGGGACCCCGGCCGGGCTGGCAGCCGCCCCCCACCCACCTGAGCCCCACACGCTCGGGGCACACAGAGTGTGGGGGGAGCCGGGAGCGGGGCCAGCGCTGCCCCCCGCAGCAGCCCCAGGCTTTGTGCTCCCGGCACGCAGCCCCGAGGAGGTTTCATGTTACTGGGAAACTGGGATGGCGGGATGTTCCCGGGGCAGCCCCGCAGACAAAAGGCCATTGTGCAGCCGCGCAGCCATGGCTGCAGCCCCGGAGCATCCCGCTCCTGCCAGAGCCGGCAGCCACGCCAGGCCCAGGAGTGGCACAGCCGGTGGAGGAGGAGCCCGCAGGCTCCCCAACACTCACGAGATGCTGAGCAGCTCCCCAAAACCCATGAGATGCTCCAGAACACAGTGCCCGAGCCAGAGCACCCCACACACGGCCCATCCCCATCCCACCAACAGCAGCACCCAAAATGCATCCTCTCCATGCCAGGGGACAGGGGTGGCACTGAACCAGACCCTGCTGGCACCGAGTAGGGGTGACGGGCAGGGACACGTCCAAGCAGGTCAGGACGTGCAGGTGAGGGGTGGCTGAGCCTGAGCCGCTTTCCAGCCCCACCGGCTGATCCTGCTCACCCTGCGGCCGCCATGGATCAGCCTGTGCTGTCTCGGGATCATCAGGGTACAGGGAGTTATTTATGTGCATTTCCCTGTGCGGGGGCTGCGCTTGTTGCAGCCCCAAGCGCTCCGGAGCAGGGCAGGGAGCGCCTCCAGCTCCTTCTCCTGCTCCCACCCCCCCAAATCCTCCTCCGAACCCCCAGCTCCCGCCGCGCCCCATCAACCGCAGCTCCAGAGGCTCTGCAGGTGACAAAGACACCGCTAGTAATTAGCCAGGTGGCCTTTCTAATCACCCACCAACCTGAGCTGACTCAGAGGATCGGGTTTCCCCTTTCCCAGGGAAATTAGCAGGAATTAGGCGCCCAAATCCCAAACGCAGCTTTGCGGGGCTCGGTGGCAGTGCCAGGGCGCGGGGCAGGGCAGGATAAGATGCGTGCCACCCAGGGCCACCCTCTGGTCCCCCATGTGCCCCCTGGGTGCTTTTGGGGACACCTGATCAGCACCTGCGGTTCTGAGAAGCCCAGGGAGCTGGGGGTGATTTCAGGCGCCTTTTTTCAGGGCACTTTCCAGTGGTGCAGCTTTCGCAAGCATCGAGCACCCATTTCAACTCCCGGGCTTGAAATATCGGCTAAATAAATCGAGATAGGAACTCATTCACATGTGCAGGCCCCATTTGCAGCTCCTCGTGCACTCCATGGGGCTGGCCTGGGGCTGTGCCCTGCAAACCCCGGGCTCAAATCGGCGCTTTAAGCCTGTAAGTTATCAGGTGATTTAGGAATTTGTCCCCAGAATGGGGCTGCAGCAAAACGCTGCCCTGGAGAGAGCTTAATCTGCTCCAGGGGTGAGAAGGAGGAATGAGCCATTTAATGAAATTACCAGGCCTGGTTTGGGCTGGGTCCGGGGCTGTTTGGCCGCATGGGGCTTCATCAATGGGGCCATCGGGGAAACAAAGCCGGGAGGGGAAACAAAGGCCACGTCCCTGTCCCTGTCCTCCCTCGCCATGGCCGGCCAAACTGCGAGCACCGGGACCGGGACATCCCCGTTCCCATCCCGGGGGGTTCCCAGCATGTTCATCCCACCCGGGCTCCATGCGATGCCACTCGACCCGGCACAGGCTGCTCTGCCGTGCCCCACGTTGGGCTCAGCTGCCATGGGGGGATAATAAATCATTTGTTTCCCCGTTTCAGGCCATTTTCAACTTCCTCTGTGGCTGCAGAGCTCAACGGCAGGATGGGGGAGCTCGCCCAGCCCTGCTCCCAAACCCACTCGGCCGCGAGCTGTAAATCAGGAACCCAAGTGCAGAAACAAAAGTGAAAATGTTCGTCCCGGAGTGCAGCCCTAGGCCCAGCCCTGGGCTCTGCTCCAGCCCGGTTTTTTTCGCTGTTTTGCCCTCCTTGCACGTGGCTGTGTGCCTGTACCTGCCTGCTAGGCCATCTCCCCACCTCTCTCTAGTTCTGGGGCACCCCTGCAGCTCTGGTTTTCTTTTACAACCAAATGGTCACCCCACGGGTGAGCCCGGTGTGGGGGGCTCCAGCGTGGGCTCAGGGAGTGGGGAGCTGCCCAAACTTTGAGGGATTAAAGCAGAGCAGCCCCGGTTGCTTTCAGAACTCGGGCTGCTGCCATTCACGGGCAGTGCACAGTAAATAACGAGGGATATTAATAACAATGAGCCTCTGCCAGCACACAAACCAAGTTCCTCATTGGGCTCACGGCAAAGGGGAAGCCTGAGCAGCAGCGTTGGGGTAAAAAGCACTCAGGCACATCCAAACCCAAGCAGGGCTGCCTGCAGGTGGAAAAACGTTGATTTTAACCACAAAAATTGGATATTTTGGGTCTGCAAACAACCCCTGGATGGACACAAGGCCCTGGGACAGGGAGACCCAGCAGAGCTTGGATCACGAGCTGCACAGGGTGCAGGCAGGGTGTGCTGCTCTTCCTGCAGGTGTTTGGGAGCAGGAACCCTTTTGCAGGAGGGTTTCCCCCCATCTTTGTTTCATTTTTTAATTGTGATAAGGGGGCACTGCTCCAATTGTGTTTTAGGCAGGGGAATTTGTAGGGGATTTGAAAAATCCAAATAACGGTTAGCAGAAAGAAGTGCCCCAAGCCTGGCTGGGTTTGGTTTGTTTTTCTTCACAAACATTCCCTGCCAGAGCAGTTTTGCACAGGCAGATATTGATTCTTTCACATTTCATCTTTTTAAGGGTCTCTTTTTTCTTTAAATCTTTTAATAAAAACTTTTCTGAAACTGAAACTTAAATGCAGCAGTCTGAAGTTCAGATCTTCGTCAGAGTTCAACCCTTAGTCAGGATGGTCAAAAGCACCTAAATCAGTTTCCATGAAACTTGTGATTGTTGTTTTCTCAGGGGTTTGCAGAAATTGTGCACAACGGGATGCTGAGGATTTCCTGGTATCCCATCAAGGAAAAGCACCACAAGACCCCAAATGCTCAGCTTGTGTTAGAAACTGCCGTGACACAGTGGAGACCTGGATTTTGGGGTACCTCACTGGAGAGCTGATCTCAGCTGACTCCAGACTGACCCAAACCTCTTCCGAACAGACCAGAGGAATTCTGATGGAAGCTCTCCACTGCAGACTGAGCCCAGCAGCTGCCTAAAGCCCAGGAGAGCCTTGGGGCCACCCACGACCCCCAAACCCCTCTGTGCAGCGAGCAGAACCTGCTCCCACAGCAGCCTCACCTTTCAGCACTGGTGCTGCAGTAACACATTAATTAAATTCATATCCCACATTAAATTAATATCACACATTAAATTGATATCACAGCACCCTCCAGGCGGCCTGGGAGCCCCGGGGATGGAGCCCCCACTGCTGCTGCCTCCACATGGGAACCAGAAGCTTTTGTGGGGATTGACCTGGTGAGGAGGCAGCAAACAGAAGGAGCATCGTGCTCTGGCCATCGGCACATGGTGATTGCCCCCACAGGGACACCAAACCCCCCACGCCAGCCCAAAATACAGAGAGGGGGGGAAAACGATGGGGGATCACGCATAGTGGGCTCACCACCACCATCCCCCCGTACGGCCCCAGGCGGGAGCATTCCCAGCGCGGGAACACGAGGGTGCCTCAATCCCCCCGGGCCTCGCAGGGGACGCTCCCTCCGCCCGCGGGGAGCCCGGGGCGGGCCGGGCCAGGGGCGCAGCCGCCGCCGCAGCCCTTTGAACGGCCCTATCGCTCCCGGCCGCGCCGCCCCGCGCCGCCCCCGCCGTGATGCGGCCCCGGCTCCGCCTCCCCCGCTCCGCCGGCGCTGGGAGCTCCCTTCGCCTGTTTGCCCTTATTTAATTTCGAGTGTGATTTTGCTATTTTTAGCAGCTGGATCCCCTCCAGTAAGGCTAGGAGCTCGCTCCGTTTTTTTTTTTCCCCCCCTCTCCCCCCTTTATCCCCCCTCCTATTTTATTTTTTTCCCCTCGTTCCCTGCAAATGATTTTGACCCAGCTTCCTTCCTCCTGGAGCAATTTTTTTTCCTCTCTCTCTCTCTTTAATATTTATATAAATACGCGGGGCCTGGCGGGGCCGGGGATGCGGGGCTGAGCCGCAGCCTCTTCTCTTCTCCTTGCAGATCCGCAGTCGCCGCGGGCGGGGGGTCCCTTCGCTCCGCAACACAGACCCGCCGGGAAAAACAAAACCATCCGAGCGGCCCCGAAACCCACGGCGAACGCGATCAAGCTGACTGTGAGTGCCACCTTCCTCTTCCTTTGCTGCAGGGGGCCGGGGCTCCGCTTCCCCTCGCCGCATGCGGGGCACGATCGGCCCCGGCGTGTGGGGCTTTGCAGGGACGCGGCTGCGTGCGCGGCTCGCCGTGCTTCGCTTTATTATGGCTATTAATTAATTATTGTTAATAGCGGCGTGATGCACCTGGCGGGCCGCGGCCGAGCCGGGGGTGGGGGGGGGGGGGGCGGGCGGGGGTCGCGACTTTGCTGCACTAACTCGGCTGTGGGTGGTGCGAAAGGCCCGCACCGAGCCCGGGGGGGCCCACACGGCCCCGGTACGGCCCCGGTACGGCCGGCACCGTGCAAGGTGCGCGGGGCCGCGGGCGGTGCGAGCGGGGCCCGGCGCTGAGGCCGGGGCGGCGGGAGGCGCGCGGGCCCGCGGCGAGGCCGAGGCCGGCGCTCGGCGATCGAGCACACGCGGCTCGGGGCGAAGTTGCGGTGCTGGGGCTCGGCCGCCCCCCGGATGGTGCCCCCGCACCCCGCCAGCCCCGCAGGCCGCCCGCAGCGCCGGCTCCACGAGGGGTTTTATTACACCATCCCCCCCCCACCACAGGACAGGGGCTTCACAAAGCCCTGATGGTGCCCTTCCTGCCTCTTTTCTTTCTCCTCCACCTCCCTCCTTCCTTTCCTTTATCACTTCCTTTTATTATGCATCCCAGGAAGGAAGGGGGGGACTTTGCTCAATGGCAGCCCCGGGGTGGGGTTCAGAGCAGCCCCACGGCGGGTCTGTGCTGAGGAGGAGCCCGCACATCGCTCCCGGCCCGCACCCCTGCCCAACAGGCTCTTCAACTTCTGCTCCACGATTCCTTCCCCTCCTCCTTCCCCATCCCTCTGCCAGGAGGTGCGGCTGGGATCCTTCTCCAGCTGCCATCGGGCTGGATTTTCTGGGCGTGAAGAGCTTATATATATATATATTTATATTTATATAATTTTTTTAACATCTAAGGCCCCCGCCTATCTCCCCGCTTCTCCTGGGCCAGTTTGTTTAATCTAAGAGTAGGTGGCAGGAGCGGGGGATTTATGGGGTTATCAGCACAGAGCAGCATAAGCCAGCGCAGGCGGCTGGCAAGGCGGGAGCAGGCCCGAGAGCGGGCGGGAGCATCCCAGGGTTCAGGTTGGCCCTTGTGCAACCCAGAGGTGGCTGCTGAGGACAGCCCAGCTCACGCTGTGCCGAGCGGAGGGAGCGATCAGCCTGGGGGAGGACGGCCCGGCGCCTCAGCATCCACAGGGATGGAGAGGGGAGGAGGTTTTTCCTTCCCTCCGTCGAGAGGCAGATGTGGCCCCTCCACCTCCGAACCGTGCGGAGATGTTCCCCCCGCCCCCGGCCGCGGGGAGCCCGGCAGGCCCTGCCCGCGTCCCCCCACTGATTCCTCGCTGCCTGGAAAGGTTTCTCCCTCAGCTGCTTCCTCTCCTCCATGGCAACCCAGCTGCTCCCTCCCTCCCTGCGTGGCTCTGATGCGTGTGAGCAGGGCCAGGGCTGCTCCCGCCATGTGCCCGGCACGGTCCCACAAGGCTGAGAGCACACCCGGGGCAGGTGCTGCCAAAGCCGGGGCTATCACAGGGAGCTGGGGCTGCCCTCGGGATCGGGGCTTGGCTGGGGAGGTGCTGGGATGGCAGAGAAGCATCCCCCATTTCCAGCATCCTCCTTCCCAACCCCCTCTGCCTGAGTCCCCTGAGCTCTGGAGCCCCTGCAGAGAGCTCGGAGGTGCTGGAGGGAAGGGTGGGATGAGGAGAGATGGGTGGGTGGGATGAGGAGGGAGGGATGGATGGGTGGGTGGGAGCTGCACGTGCTTTTCCCCAGCACCAACAACTTTGCAGCAACTGCTGCTGCTTTTGGGGGGGATGGAGGAAGACCCAGCAGCACCCCCGTGCCATGGAGGGTCCCCTTGGCATTCCCAGCTGGAGCTGTGTGGGCTCTGCGCCCTCCTCCAGGGCAGGAGAGCCCAGCAGGGTGGGGGCCATGCTGGGCCCATCTGTTTGCAGCTGCAGGAGGGGGCACGGAGCAGCTCGAGGCTGCTCTGCCTCTGACAGAAATTGACTTAAAAAGAGACAAAATCCCCATCCCAGCCCGAGCAGCAGCCGGCCCTTTGCTGGCCTAAATCTAAACCATACTTCTCTTTTTTCCTAAGAGACTCCTTGAAGGGCTCTGGGATGCTGTGAGTAATATTTTCGGGGTGTTTACACTACAGCATGGTTTCTGTCTCCCAAAAAAAAAAAAAAGACTCCGAGGGTGGTTTTTGTTGTTGTTGTTTTGCACTCATGAGTCACTTCCAGAGGGGAGCAGGAGCTGACGCCTGTTTTTTGAAAAGGCTCAGAGGTCTGAGAGTGGCTCCTCAGGCTCCATGTGCTGCCCACACCCTCCCCAGTGAGGCTCAGTGTCCCAGGGGGCTCAGCACCCTCTGCCCCCACAGCCCTGCTGTCCCAGCTGCTCCAACACCATCAAATGGGGAGCAGCTCCTCAAAACTGAGCATTGTTATCCCAGGGGTAGGAGGGTGCCTCCATCAGCACACACAGCCTCTGGGAAGCCTCACCCTGGGCAGGTGTCCCCAGCGTGGCCGTGGTCACCCCACCTGTGTGGGGTCACTGCAATCACCGGGGCTGTGGCAGCAATCCTGCTCCTTCCCACCCCGAGTCCCTCCTGCCGCCAGCCCGGGCACGGAGCCACCCCACAGCTCTGGAAAAGCAGGTTTTCCCTGTGGCCCTGGGAAGCAGCGAGGTGGAGAGGGGAAGATGGAGCCTTTTCCTGGGTGGAATTGCTCCAAGAGCAAAGGGAGAGCTGCCCAGCCCTTGGGGACGTGCACAGGGAAGGTGACAGCCCGGTGTCCTCAGGTCAGGTGCCTGTCCCTAACCCCAGCTAGGCAGCAGGGGCAGGAGTGCAGCAGTGCTGAGGGTGGGGAGCAGGGCTGTGGGACCCTGAGCCCCCCTCCATGGCCTTGGCACCCCTCTGGGGGCAACCCAAAGTCCCCAATGCCACCACTCACCCTGCCTGAACTCACCAGTGCCAGCAGCACATCTGGGATTCCACATTAAATCTGGAGCCTCTCCTCTCCTCGAGGAAAGGGGCCAGGCAATGCAGGATGGGCTGGCCAAGCTGCTGCTCCCCAAAAGCCTGAGGGGACCCCAGGAGCTGGGCACTGGCTGTGGGTGGCTGTGCCATGGGCTCAAAATGCAGCCAGGGCATTTTGCTGCCCAGCCCGTGCCAGGAGCATGCAGGGGGCATCTCTGCTGCCCCAGGGTGAGGGCTGGGGGGTGTCACAGCAAGCCAGAGCCATGCCTGACTGTCCTTCCTCCCTCCCACTCCTCCTCACCCTGCTGGGACAGACGATGAGTGAATCCAGCGCCAAATCCAGCCAGCCCCTGGCCTCCAAAGGGGAGAAAGACGTGGCGGAGAAAAGGGGCCGAGGGCGGCCCAGGAAGAAGCCGCAGGTACGTGGGGTCCCCTGTGAGAAAGGGGACACTGGGCACCCCCGGGGTGTGGGATCCCCTGTGAGAAAAGGGGGCACTGGGCACCCCCGGGGTGTGGGGCAGCAGGAAACCCCCCACACCTACACCCCAGGCTGGAGACACCTCCAGTCCAGCCCTGTAACCCCTTCCTGGGGGGCTCCAGAGCCCCCCAGAGCTCCTGGCCCCGGCTGGGGGCTCTCCTGCCCCTCCCCAGGCCCTGCTGAACCTGCCTCTGCAGACAGGCTAATTAAAGCCCCATTAGCAAAAGCTGCTCAGAGAGATAAGATGCTGCTGGAGCCTTTATAGTACCAAACCCGCTCAGCTCCCCCTACCCCCAGGCAGGTGGGGTTTGTGCACATCGTTTTCCTGCAAAAAAGGTGATTTGTGCCTTCCATGACACTCCTTGGCTGCTGAGCAGGGTCTGGTTTGAGGGGCCGTGGGGATTGTGCAGCTGGGCTGAGTGGGTGATGCTGGGGGTGGAAAAGGTCTCCTATGCCCAGCTGAAGGACACGCAGGAGCCTGTGCCTGGTGTCTGATCACCAATCCCAGTGTGCCCAGTGCTCCCAGTACCACATGGGAGCATCCCTGCCCCGGCAGGGTCTGCAGGGACCCCCAGGCTGCACTGGGAGCCACTGTGGGCATGCAAACCCCCTGTGCTCTCCCTCCAGCAGGAGCCCAGCGAGGCCCCGACCCCCAAGAGACCCCGTGGACGGCCGAAGGGCAGTAAAAACAAGGCCACCACAAAGGGCAGGGTAGGTACCTGGGATGGGGCTGCTCCAGCTGGGGGCTGGCACCACAGCAGGTCCTGTTTGAGCTCAGTTATGGACAATTCAGGGCAGATCTGATCCTGTTTGAGCTCAGTTATGGACAATTCAGGGCAGATCTGGTCCTATTTGAGCTCAGTTATGGACAGTTCAGGCAGATGTTTGAGCTCAGTTATGGACAATTCAGGGCAGATCTGGTCCTGTGTGAGCTCAGTTATGGACAATTCAGGGCAGATCTGCCTCAGAGGTGGGAATGGAGGGAGGAATCTGGCCCAAGGAGGAGGGTGGGGGAGCTGGGGGCCGTGTGTCAGCAGCAGGACACCCGAGATAAAGCTGTTTGCAAAACGTGCGACTCACATCCTGCACCCACCTCGTGACTCAGGGGCATCCCGGGGCTGGGGGGGCTCGGGGGGCTGGCAGCAGCACCCCAGAGATGCCACTGGGGTGATGAATCATGGTGGGAGGGTGGGGAACACTGCCCACCCCCACCAGCATCCTGGGGACAGCCTGACCAAAATGGCTTTTTGTTGTCCTGGCTCAGAAAGCTGCAGTCACACCAGGGAGGAAACCTCGAGGGCGACCCAAAAAATCGGTGAGCAGGCTTTTCCCTTCCCCATCCACCCTGGCAGGGCGCTGGGCACTTGGGGGGCACAGCAGCTCCCCAGAGAGCCCCAGGAGTGCACGGTGGAGGCTGTTGGGTTGGAGGAGCTCCGAGCAGCTGAGCCAGCCGGATGCTGCACTGGGTGGGCTCTGAAGCCTCCAGAGGTGTGGGTTTGAGGAATCCTGCCCACCTCACCTCCCCACGGGCCCCAGAGCAGCGCTGGCTGGCTGGTCCTGCCCTGGGGACGTGCTGGCACACGCCTGCCCGGGTCCCTGCACAGCATTCCTGCAGCCCACGGGTGCAGCCACCCCCTTCCTTCCCTCAGCTTCCCTCCTCCATCCCATTTTTCCTCCTTTTCCCCTCGGTTCAAACGGGTGCCAGGTACTCGGAGAGTTTCATCTCCTTTTCCTGCCTGTCCCAGATTTTGCTCCTTTTCCCACTGAAATTCCTGGCAGAGCCGAGGGCTTGATGCCAGCCAGGGCTGCAAACCCGAGCTGCCACCCTGGGGTCTCCCGTGCCGGTGTCACGGTGCCAGGAGCTGTTTGGTGACCCCGGGCTGTGCAGGGGGGTGTGGGAGGAGCCTGTCCCGTGCCAGCAGCGGGGCCGTGCCGGGACACGGGACGCGCTGTCCCGCTCTGGCAGGCGCGGTGGCGTTTTTGTGAATGGAGCGGGAGGAAGCGGGGGCTGCTGTGAGTCAGGCTCACTCAGCCCTGAGTCACCGGTCACAGCCTCCCACCCCGGCCTGGGGGCTGGACAGGGACACCCGGGGCTGGACAGGGACACCCAGGGCTGCCACCACCCCGCTGGTGACCACAGTCCCACACTCAGAGGTGTTTTGAGGAATGTCTCCCCTCCTCACTGTGAGCCCACCCAGGTGCTTCTCACCTCTTCTCACCTGGGATTTCCCTCCGAGCTGGGCTCAGGCACAGTCCCTGGCCCAGCTGAGTTTCCCCTGTTGTGTGCTGTGCCCGGCCAGCCCTCGGTGCAGGGGCACTGGAGCACTGCCCTCCCTGACACCCCCCGGCCACGCTCCCTTGCCTTGCAGCAGCAGGACGAGGAGGAGGTGAACATTTCCCAGGAGTCATCCGAGGAGGAGCAGTGACACCTCCCGAGCCGGCGCTACCTCATCGCCCGACGGCCCCGCAGCGGCCGGGGGAGGGGGGTGGGGAGAGACCCACTGTGCCGCCCCGGCTTCCTCCTCCTCCTCCTCCCTCCTCCGCTCCCTCCTCACCCTCAGACAACGGCAGCACTGGAAAATGGCCCAACCCGGGCGGCCCCCGCAGCCCCCGCCCGGGGGGGGGCATCTGCCCCAGCTCCCCCTCCCCAGCCCTGGGGTTCAGGGCAGCCCCACTGGAAAGGGGGATCGTGGCACAGAGCCGGGGCTGGCACCCCCCCCACCTTCGCTGCCCCCCATGCAGTGATCTCACCCCGCCTAGGTGGGGGCTGGCTGCCCCCCCCAGCACTGGGCTCTGCCCTGGGGCCTCTGCAGGGAAGAGATGGGGGGGCAGTGAAGATGAGACCCCCCCCCCCCCCCCCCCAAAATGCATTAGACCTTTGCTCTGGCCTGCTGCTACCCCGGGCAACCCCCTTGGTCCCCCCAGTCCTGGGTGACTGCACTGTGCGTGGGAGCAGCTCCCACAGCAAGGGAGCCCATCCCTGGGGTGCCCACCCCGAGGGGTGCCAGTCCCCAGGGGTGCCCGGGCACGGCTGGCTCTGGGCAGCCCTCTCCTCATAGGTTCTGGTATATATATATTTTTTTGTTGAGTACTTTTTTTCCTTTCATTCACAACTACCTCTGGATATTTAAGTTCCACTCTCTGAACTCACAGGCGTGCTGCTGCACTGCCAGGGCACCGTGGGCTCGGTGGTTCCTGTTTTCGGGGTGTTGCTGGGGGCTGTGGGGTATTTTTTTTTTTCCCCTTTTTTTTGGGCTTCATTTTTCTTTTTTTTTAATTGTTATTTTGAGGTCTAGTTTGCTCTGCTGCTTCAAGGGATCGAGGCTGGCAGGGCAGAGGTGTGGGAGGACCATGGGATGCTCCCCCTGCCCCTCTGCCCCGGCACGACGGCTGCAGCGGGACCGGAGGTCGGTGCCGGGCGGCCCCGGCGGGAGAGAATCGGGGTTTGGTTTGGGTTTTTTTTTGGTTCACTGTTAACGACCTTTTGGGTTCCTATTTGCAGTTACTTGAATAAAACATTTTATGGATGTTTGTGACCGGCCTCTGTCCCCGGGCCCCGGCTGGGTGGGGCAGGGCTGGCTCCTCCCGGGGCATCTCCTCCACAGGGACATCCAGCCATCCACGGGGATGGAAACACAAACAGGCAGAGCCCTGCTGCCCCCAAACTCCCACCCAAGGCCGGGAACCCCCAGCCCCACTCGGAGCCCCAGGACCAAGGCAGAAACACGTTTATTTACCCCATTTTCCCCCAGGCATCCCGTGCCAGCAGAACCTGCTGCTCCCTGCCAGTCTGCCAGCCCCAGTGGGCCCTCCTGGGCTTTCCAAGGGGCTGCTGGAGCAGTTCAAGCAAAAAAACCACCCAAAAATGGCAAAACCAGGCACTGAGGTAGGAGATGTCCCATCCTGGTCAGTGCTCAGAGGTGGGGGTAGCGGCTGTGGCATCATGGCACCACTGTGGGCATGTCCTGCCCGTTCTGGCTGATGGAACCAGTGCTGCCCCCGTGCTCCCTTCCCTCCCGCGGGCAGGATCCGCTCCCGGTGCTCCACGCAGGGTCAGGCCCTCCAGTCCCGGCGCGGGGGCCAAGGGGGCGCGGGTCCCCCCCAGCCGGGCACCACCTGCAACACAGAGGGACACACTTGCAGCCCAGGGCCGGGAATGCACTGCCCACGCAGCCCAACCCTCCCAAAAACCTCTGCTTTACACCCAAAGGCCCACTCAGCGTTCTTGGCGGCCTTTCCCAACCTCAATGATTCCCAGAGTTCCCTCGGGACAGGCACCTCACTTGCTGCTGCTGCTCCTTGAATTTTCCATGGAAAAATTGGATAAAGGCCAATTCCCAGCACAGCGACTCACCTGAGCCTCCTCAGCCTCCACCAGCAGCTCCTGCTCGGACTCGGGCGGCTCTTCAGCCGGGTCGTAGCTGTACATGGGCAGCAGCCGGTGCCGCAGCCGGTCGGACCTGCCGGGGGTCTCCGGTGAGCGCTGCCCCCGCACCCCCGCAGCCCCCGGCCCCGCCGCCCCGCTCACCTGCGCTTCTTCTTCACGTACATCACCTGCGGGGAGAGGCATCAGCGGCGCGGGGCTCCGCGCTGGGCTCGGCACCCCCGGAGCCCCCAGCCCCAGCACTCACCGCGGCCAGGAGGGCGCCGAGGAGGGTGAGGAGGAGGAAGGGCCCCAGCACGGAGCCCACCAGCGAGTCCCCCGCCGCGCCCGGGGCCGTGGGCGCCGTGGCGTTGCTCATGGCCCAGCGCCGGCTCCTGCCCGCATCGGGGGGACGCGCCCGGCCGGCCCCACCACGGGAGCTCTGCAAGCCACAGGCGGCCTTGGGAGTGACCCGCACCCTGGGAATGACCCGCACCCCGGGAATTCACCGCTCGGGAATGACCCGCACCCCGCAAATTCACTGCCCGGGAATGACTCACTTCCCGGGTATGACCCCAACCCGGGAACCCACTGCCCGGGAATAACCCACCGCCGGTAATGACCCGCACCCCGGGAATTCACCGCCCGGGAATGACCAGGGCACAGATAATAATCCACCTCCCGCCCGGCAATAACCAACTACCCGGTAATGATCCCCCCTCCCGGTATCACCCCGTGCCGGTAGGGGCACTCCGCACCCCCTCTCTGCAGAGCTGTGGCTGGGGGGGTTCCGCCTTCACCAGCGGCAGGACCGGAGGGACGCCCGCACCGGGGCTGTGCCCGGGACACCCTCGGACCCCGGACCCCACCCCAATTCCCCCCTTTCCTCCTGCTCCGGTTCGGGATGCCCCGAGGTCCCCCCCGTCTTTTCCCCCCTCCCCCCCACTCCGGGGATCCCCGCGCGCGCGCCACGCCCCGCCCCGCCCACCTGCGCGCGCCGCCCGCACCCGGAACCCGCGCGGCGCGTGACGGGCGCGGGGCGGGGCCGAGCGCGCGCGCGGCAGGGGGGCGGGGCAATGGGATAATGGGCGGGGCTTGTGGGCGGGGCGGTGGCGGCGCGCGGCCGGCAGGGGGCGGCAAAGACCGGGCGGGGGGGGCGGGAAACCGCGTGAGTGGAGAAAGGAAACAGGGCCCAGAAACGCGGGGAAAACGGAAAAATGGGAACCGGGAGAGCTAGGAAGGGAAAAACGGGTCAAAAAATCGGGAGAAAGGAAGAAAAGACCCCTGTTGTGGGGGGCACAAGGAAGGCGAACAGAGGAGGGGGCAGATAGATGGAGGGAGGGATGGGGGAATTGAACATCTGGCCCAGCTGGGGGTGTGGGTGAGAGAAGAGAGAGAGGCGGATGGATGGATGGATGGATGGATGGATGGATGGATGGATGGATGGATGGATGGATGGATGGATGGATGGATGGATGGATGGATATGTGGTTGTGTGTGGTGGGAGACAACCATCCCACAGGGTTTGGGATGGCCGGGTTTCAGGGGTGCCAGCAGCACAGGCAGGGTCCCCCACACTGGGGGCTGCTGTGGGGCTCCTGCCGTGGCCGCTCTCCCCCAGGCTGGGCCCGTAGGGACTTTGGCAGGGGCTGTGACAGTGCCGGCAGTGTCACCCACAGGGTGGCAGCGCCCCAGCCCTGATCCCGGCACAGGACTAATCCGCTTTGCCCTCGGGGACCAGATGGTGCCGCTAAGTGGGTCAGGCAGGAGCGGGGACACCAGAGAGCGCCGGGCCCCACTGCGCTTCCCAACAGCGATAAAGTATAATCATCGGGGGAATGGGGTGAAAGAGGGGCCTGGACATGGCAGGGCTGGGGGGACACAGCCCTGGGCTGGCAGCAGGGCAGGGCTCAGCCCTGTGGAGCATCCAGAGCCTGCTGAGCTGGTGGGGAAGAGCAGCAGCTGCTCTGCAGCCTCTGGGACGAATTTGCCCATGGCACAGCCATGTACCCTGCCTGCACCTCTGCCTATACCAGTCCCTGCACTGCTGCCTCACCTCCTGCCCAGCCCATGCAGGGTTATTTTCCCCTCTCCAAACCAGAAAAGGGCACCAGTTCTCCCAAGAGTGGCCAACTGCTGTTGTTCCTGGAGTCCCATTGTCCCCAGGGGTCCCACTGACCCCACCAGCCCACACTGACCCCACTCTCCCCAGCGGCAGCATTGCTTTCCCTGTCTGTGTTGACTCCCCCTGCCTCAGAGACCCCTCCCAAACCAGCCCCAGCCCCTGTTCCCCGCTGCAATGGGGGAACCACAGGGTGGGACAGCACCCCCAGACCCCCCAGCCCAGCACTGACACCTCGGGAGCCTTCCATGCTGCCACCATCCACCGCTGCCCATCCCCTCCCAGCTGAGCCCTGCTGCGCCGGGGCTAAAAATAAATCCATCAATTTCTAGGAAAGCTCCTTGGAGAGCATGAGCGAGTGGGAGCACATGGCCAGGAGGAGCATGCGTGCTCCAGGGGAAGCAGCATCCTTGGGAGGAGACCGGGGGCCACCAAGCCCCTCCACATGGCCACAGCCAGCCCAGGACACCTGCAGCATCCCCAGGTTTTTGGGTTTTTTTTTCTCAATCCACGTGGACATTTATTTTTACCAATCCACTGCTTCCCAGAGCAACCAGATGAGGGAAAAAGGGGAGTCAAAGCTGGGGCAGCACAGGACCTGCTCATCCCTGGAGAAATCTCCCCGCTGCTAACCTTGGGGTGGGAAAGGATGTCAGGAGGGCTGAGGGCAGCATCGCCACCCATCCTGGGGACAAGGCACCTTTGTGACCGGGGTGTCAGCCAGGGGAACAAAGCAAAGCCGGAATAGCAACACAGGGCATTTATTTCTGCCCCAAACCCCGCTGTGAGCCATCACCCCCCTCCGCAGCGCTCCTCGGCCCCCAGCACATAATTGGGGACAGCTTTGCTGAGCCGCTAAGCTCCCGTTTAAGCAGCTGAGCGCGAGTGGCCGGATTTCCAGGCAGCGCATCCCTGCGGCTGCTCATCCGCCCGGAAAGGCCGGGGCGGGGGTGCCCGGTGCCCGCGGGGGCGCAGCCGGCCCGGCTCTGCCCGCTCAGGCATTAACGCCGCCGTCAGCCCGGATTAATTCTGCCCTGGGCTCCCGCCGCAGCTGCGGGGAGCGCCAGCCCCGTGTGTGCTCAGGGAGGAGCCGGGACACAGCCAGATCCCCAAGGGAATTTGTACAGGCTGGCTTAGGGGTGGGAATCCGCACCAGGACAGGTTTGCTTGGCAGGGAAATGCGCTGTTCTGCGGGCAGGCAGCCGCAGTGGCACCACGCAGTGCTGCTGCTCTCCGTGCAGGCCCCAGCCTCTGTCCCATTTATATTGTGGGAAGGATTTGGTGAAAGAGGTGGGAGCACGTTCAGAGGCTCCCCGAGGCTCTCTCCTTAAAACGCCCCTTTTATTGCAGGGTGCATGCCCCATCAGAGCCCATCCCAACACCAGGCTGTCAGTGACATCCCTCCAGTTCCTCTTCCAGGCCGTGGCTGTCCCAAGCCACCACAGGCAGAGTTTCTCCTTGGGTGACACTTGGCCAATCTCCGAGTTCAGCCACGATGGAGAGACCAGGCAGGAGGCAGAGCCGTGTGAAATACTGGCGTGTTTATTGGTTGGCACTAGATTACAGCCCACGCTCTCGGCAAACTGGCACCCAGCGATTTTATTTTTTCAATTTTTCACTCTTTTAACGACAGTGACGGCCTCCCTCTCACACACAACTCAACAGAGGAAACCCCTCGTGACAGGACCCCACTGCACCACCCGGCTTCACTCACTGAGAGCCCTCCAAACTTTCTGGAGACACCACAGATGAGAGGTCAGAATCGTGTGGGGATGTCCTGCAGTGGGGGTGAGGTCGAAGGTACCAGCTCAGACACAAAGCAGACAAACCCCCACGGCTCTGACCAGTCAAGGAGAGTCCTTGTTTTGGGGAGGAATGGAGAAACCCCAGGCAAACACAACTGTGGGCACGAGGCTGGACAATGGACCCTGGGCATTCATCCCTCAGCTGGGTCTGGGGTCCCCTTCTCCTGATTTGGGGGGACTGCCAGGAGCCCCCCACATACACAGAGCTCATGGAAGGACTGAGCAGCAAATGCAAAGTGATCATTCCAGATTTTCTGATTTAATAAATATAAAATAGGACACACAGGAAATTCAACAAACACTCTCAGAGTTCCCCAGGTTTCTGAGGCAATTCTAGAGCAAATTCATCAAGTATAACATCAAAATTCCCATCTTCCCATCAAAAAAAAAAAACCAAACCAAAACCAAAACCAAACAAAAAAACTTCTATGGACTAGCACCAGAGAGAGATTTATAAATCTCCTAAATACAACTTCAGTCCAGTTCAGTTTTTCACCAGCTACACTTTAGTTCTGTACAGACCTGCCACTACCCCAGCACAGCACTCAGGATCTCCAGAGCCCAGAGCAGCTGGATTAGTTCATTCCAGGGTTAGGAAAATGAGGATCACACCCTGTGTGTGTCAGGGGCTCAGCTGAGGGACACCCCAGCCATGAGGTCACCACGTCCCTGAAGGGCTGCAGCCACCAGATGATGCCATTACTGAGGAGAACAGAGCCAGGAGGGAAAACCCAGCCTGAGGGCCAGAGCAGAGCAGGCAGAGGGAAAAGCTCCAAAGCTCCTCACAGTGCCACAGGCACTGCCTGGGGCAGGTCTGGCTGAAGATGCAGCTCCATCCCCACCAGCACAGGCTCCGCTTGGGGGGATCAAACCCCAAACCAGCCCCTCACCAAGCCCCAGGGTTCCTGTATGCTCTGCACAGGGATGGATGCTGCACCCGGCTGTGTGAAAACACCAAGAGGTTAATTTGGGATGAAACAGAGAGAACAGGCAGGAAAACCCACAGCTCTGCTACAAGGGGCACTCGCTGGACCTGTGCAGCCTCCAGGATTCTGATCCCTGCTCGCTGTGGAATGCTGAACACAACTTCTGCATGGAAAAGCTGAGGCAAAGGCCCAAAGCCTCTGCTGGATCCGGGAAGGGAACTGAGGATTCCTGACATTCCCTACCCACATTTTTAGCCACTGAATACTTTGTGGCCACACAAGGGAAAAAGCAACACTTGCAGATTCCAACCCCTTTTCAATTTTTCCCTTTACAGAGTTTGCTTTAAGGCACATTCCAGCTCAGGCTGAACGAGCTGCCTCAGTGCTCCACAGGAGAGCAGGGAAGAGCTCACAGCATCCACCTACACAGCAACAGAGCTGGTGGCAATGCTGATCCTGCTGCTCCTTGCAGCCCCAAACCCAGCTCCCACCTTCCCCCAGGCACCAGGGCAGACAGGTTTGGGTGCTGCCTGCCCAGCACCCATGGGTGAGGGACCCTGACATGCAGCCCTCAGGCTCTGCCCCCTTCCATCAGCTGGGTGATGAAGAGCAGCCCCTCCTCACCTCACACCCCAAAGCAGCACTCAGGACCTGCCAGGGCTGCTGCTCCTCGCTGGGTGCCTGGGGACACCCTTGTCACACCCAGAGAGCACAGCCAGGCTGAGAGCCAGCTGAGCGCTGCTCCCAGGGGATGCTGACACACACAGTGACACTCACACAAGGCTCAGGCCGGCTGAGGTAAGAAACCAGCTCGGAACAGCACCAGTTTCAGCACAGCTGGGAGCCCCAGGCTCATCCCCTGGGGCTCAGTGGCCCCAGCAGAGACTGAGCAGCCCTGACCGGGCTGCAGAACCAGAGCCACCCTCCCACAGCTCCCCTGGGCCTCTCACACACAGGGCAATGCTCGTCCCAAACCAATTAATATAGATAAAACCACTCCAACTGCTGGGGGTGCAGCTGGACAAGCTCTAGAGAGAACCTCAGATGCTGAGGAAGATGGGAATTGTGTGGTGCACAGGGCTCAGGCCTGGACTGAAATCTGCATCTCTTCCATCAAGGCTATTTCTGCCCCAGGAGCCATTTCCAGTTACATCAGCCACTCCGTGGTAACAGCATCAATCCATGCCACATTAAAACACTTTCTTGGCACAATTTATTTTTTCTGACCCAAACAAATAAGCCATTAGCAAGTCATTAACAATATTCTACCCTAAATTGTCAGTTTAACAGCCCTGTAAAAACATTTTTTAGTTTAAAAACAAAAGTGTGCATGCTGCTGATATTAAAACTGCAGTTACTCTTTGAGGAGTACCAGCTGTTTTGTTGCAAAGCATTTCCAACATACTAATCTGTACAGTAGAGACCAAGACTCGTTGAAGGCAGTAGATGGCTGTGTCAGGTGCCTTGCAGGGCACGGGGACAGCGACTCTGGGAATTTCTTGGACACTTCCAGATAGAATATTCAAGCCCTTTTGAGAGTTTGGTTCAGGCTGACCAGCACATAGTGAGAAAGGATTGTACATTCGTCTCTAAGTTGAAGTGAGCTGAACTGGTGTAATTTGGGCTCAATTCCAGACGCTTGGGTTTGAGCTACTCCTTGAATAATGGGCTGTTCCTTACGCGTGGTTTTCCATGTCAGCGATCACTGGCACTGCTTTTGGCCTTGCTACTCCACACCGATGAAAGCAGGGAGAACAAGGAAAGGAACAGAAAAGGATCTTAAAATGAACAGTTTCTTGCCAAACCAGCAAGGATACCATTCCCCCTTGTCCCAGGCTCCATGGATATTTCTATCAGATTTTCATATTGTAAGCGCTTCTCAGGAAGAGAGAAAACTCCAGAACAGTGAGTGTTTATTAGAATATTTTTTTGTTAAATAAAGAGCAGGAAAAAAAAAAAAAGGAAAAAAAAAAAAGTACTGCAGATTTAATTTCACATCTTGGCTCTGCTCTGACAAAGGAGAAGTTACTGAACTCAGCAACCACTTCTTGTCCCAAGCCAGGGATTAATTAATGCCCCTCCCAAAACTTGTACCTGTCCCAACCCACCCCCCCCTCAACCCCAACCCTTCCCATTTTATTTCCCAACTAGACAACACTGTTGGCAAATCAAGACAGCATGAAACTTACAGCAATAAAACAACAAACCCCCAAGTGAAGTGTGCCGGCGCATGGGGAGCTCTGCTGTGCTGCTCCCCCGGGAGTGCCGCCTGCACAGGCAGCTGTACCTTTCACGGAGGGCACACCTCAAGCACGCTCCACGGTGCGACCGTCAGTGCTGCAGAACCACAGGACAAGAGACTCAACACCTGAATTTTCCCCCCGGGATTTCCCTTCAGGGACGCGCGCGCGGTTTCTCTTCTCGGCGAGCGCGGTCCGGCGCCCAGCACAAACCCCGAGTGTCCGGTTCAGCACGGCGTAAGGCATGTGGACAAGAGAGACACGAGCAGGACGCAGCGGGAGCAGGGGCAGCGCTGCTGAGCCTCGCTGCAGTTTGTCTGTCCGTCCGTCCGTCCGACTCCCCCGCAGCCCCGATCCCACCGGGCGCTGTGGCAGCGCTGCTGAGGCTGTTTGGTTTTGGCCAGCGGCTCCAGACCGGCTCCGTGCGGTTTCCCTCGGATGGAAATGCAGAAACGTCGGTGGAAGCTGCCGGAAAAGCCGCGGGGATGTCTGTAGGGATGTCTGCAGGGATGTCTGCAGGGATGTCTGCAGGTGATCCGAACTCTGCCCTCAACTTCAAGTGTCACTGCACTAAATCGGGAAATACTGGTTGGGGAGTAAACTGGCCCAGCCACTAGCACTGTCACAGAATGTGTGTTTTTAAAAAAACAGAACAAAAGGCAAACAGATTAATTATGAACCCTTCTTTTCAGAAGCAGACCAGGATTAAAAAAAAAAAAAACTCCTGCAAAATTAAACTGTTAGATCCTCCATCTAAAAAAAAGTTTATACAGATGTGCTGCGAGCAATCCCCACATGGGTCTGAGCAGCACCTTACAGTACAGACTAAGACTTGAAGAGCTGATCTCACATTAGAAGTCTTTTAATTAAAAAAAAAAAAAAAAAAGTGGCTCTGGCTGGGGTGACACGAAGGGGACACTTGGGACACTTCAGAGCACAAGGCAGATGCGGGGCTGGCAGCCTCCAGGCCGTGGAGCGGAGTACCGGGAAAGGGGCACTTCATGCACAAAATGTATTTTACAAAATACAGATCCAAAAAAAAAGAAAAAAAAAAAAAAGCAAAAAAAGCCAACAACAACGAAAAAAAAAAATCATCCCACCTTGCACTAAATCGCAGCACTCTGAACACTTGCTCTGCCCCATGCCTGGTGTGAGGGAGGAGGCATGGGAACGGGGAGGGGAGGGAAATCCAGGTCTCAGTCTGCTTTAGGGAATTGCTCTGGCAGGGACCTCGTCAGTCATCTGATGTCGGACACGGAGCCCTCGGAGTACGGCGTGCTCATCACCGGGGTGCCGTTGTTGGCCAGACAGCCTTGCCTCAAGGTCTCAAAGTACGAGGCCTGCACTGGTTTATGATACTGCAGAACTTTTATGGCATCCTCTATCTTAAACCATTCCCTTTTTCTTCCTGGGGGCAAAGAGAGAAATCAGTAGATGCAACAGAATGATGTTTTCTGATCTCAAGGGCCTCCCCCTCCAACCCCACACTGACAGCTCCCCATCCCCAGGGACAGGTGCTTTTTGCTACTTCTGCAATTTCTAGTCAAGCCAGATGCTCATTTTAAGACGATTCACAACACACAATTTCCATCACTTTGCAAATGGACTTCAGTTTCCTGTGGACAGCTCTCAGTTCTTACTCTTTCCATAAAGAGCCTGAGGGGAGTCACGTTCCATTTGCAGCAGTGCAGTCACAAACCTTGTGGCAACAACAGGTTCATTTCCACTTGGGAATCCAATTGAAACACAAGGGTTTCAAAGGTAACAGGGAATGATTAACCCACACTGCTCACATGTATTTCCTCTAGTCTCAGACAGGACAGTTCTTCATCTTTGCTTGGCACCATGCAGTGCAAGAATTAAACACAAAATTGCTGCAGAGGCAGCTGGACACTCACTTGGCTTTTCCTGGGCCACAGAGGTGACAAACCATCAATTTCACCTCAATTTTTTCCCAAGCAACCAAAGGACACACCACTGCAACTTTTCCCAATGCCACTCCCACAGGCTCCAGGTCCCAGAGGGATGCTGAGCTGACCTGTGGGTTGCTTCCATCAGTTACTGCAGCGTGCACCAAGCTTACCAATATTGACAGAGTCCTCCCAGTCCTCCAACACTTCGGTGACGATGAGTACGTAAACATAAGTCCTGTGCTTCCTGTCCCGGTTCTGGAAAGCAAAGGGGACAGAGTAACCACCAAGCAACAGCAACAGCAAACCTGTCCAGGCAGGAGGGCACTGGGCTGCTGCAAGATGCAAACTGCCCACTTGGGTGCAGCTCCTCCCACAGCACAGCTCATTCTTAGCTACTAAAAACTGCTGTGTTTTAAATCAGAGAGATCTGAAAGTGTTGATAGGGACACCTAAAGTGGAGTTCCTTATCTGTAGAGCAGCGGTGTGTGGACTGATGTGCTTACAAGTTAGTTCTTCAGCTGGGAAGGTTTTGACCTATTTCACATGAGTTTGAAGGAGTCAGTGCCAGAACAACAGCAATTGCTGTGCCTGGTACCTGCCCACTGTGCCAGGTGAGTGCCACACATGAAGGGGGCACCCCACTCCCCAGCCTTTAACAGCACCAAGAATATTCAGCCACACCAGTTATCACCAGTGATTTTGCCCACTGCAAAGATCAGAATTGCTGAGCAGCTGTGTTTGTATTTACCAGCAAGGCTCACTCCACAACCCTGCAGAGCCATTGTTACTCCAAGATGATTTTTTGCAACAAAATTTCACAGTGTCCGTGTCTGAAACTTACCTCAAAAATTCCCACTAATCTTCCTAACGTCCCTTTCACTCCAGCCTAGGGAAGTTCAAAGAGAAAAGAAACATGCTTTAACAACAGCTCAGTACGTGTTTCCTACTTGTTGTGCAGGACCAGTTCCTTTAGGACAGGAAGCAAATGCTCTAAAATTCTGCTTGTCTTAAACCAACACAGTCACAAGGCAAAACACAGAAATGTATCCTGAGTGCTCAACATCCAAGCATTCCCAGGGCTTTTTTTCTCTTGTTTTCCTACATTCAAACAATTTTGAATTCAATGTGGGGGAAGAAGAAATATTTGAGGAGTTACTCCTTGCATACCAATACAGTCCTCGTGACCAGAATCTCCTCTGAAGGTTATTACAGCCTGAGCAAGGGGAACATTGGCTTTGGGGTTTGGCAGCTTTACCCCTTCAAAATCAGAGTTTAAGGAAATAAAGTATGTGTAATACATTCACTTACATCCCAAGAGTGATGTGACAGCTCCCAGGTATTTCAGGGGTGTCCTGCACACACCTGACACAATCCAATATAAACACAAAATGCTGTGATGTGGCCCTGGCAGCAGGAACTACAGAGGTTTGGATATGACACAAAGGGCAGATGCACACTGAAATAAAGCTCTTGAATCAAACAGAGACACAAATCAAGAGATCTAAGCAACAGTTTTGTCTGTTTGAATACTACTGAGGATGTAGCACTCCATCACATTCCGTGTCCCTTTTGGCACCTCTCTGCTGGCTCCCTCCCCACCCTGCTCAGCTCTCTGTGCAAAATCCCAGCCCACTCTCCTGCCCTTGCTTTCTATTCCCTCTGTTTTATGACTGTAAATGGTTGGAACTCAAGTGCTACAGACAAGATGAGATCTTGCTCCATGATTTAACAGGTCTGAACCAACCCACACAGCCTGGCACACGACCCAGCCACAACTGGGAGGCAGAGTCAGCTCCATTTCCAGCAGCTGGAACACATCCCATGAGCAGCCCAGGGAAATTGTGCCTCTTGCAGATGAGATACAGAGATATGATTATGCCAGGCTTCTTTTTTTAAAACAAAAAGTGTTTGAGTCTCATTAATGCTAAGACAAATTCTCTGTCCTACTGACCAGCTGATGCACGGTCTCGTGCTGTCAGAAAGGAAGAATTTTCTTTAATGAGACAATTTTCCTGGTGAAGTTCCAGCCTACTGCATGAACAGGTACCAGAGACTCCAGCCAGAGAACACCTCACCCCTGCTGCCAGTGAGCTGATGTGGAACTGCCCCAGGAGCAAAGGGTTTGGAGCTCCCTCACTAAGCAGCCACAGAAATCCAGAAATCCTTTTTCTAGGAAGTGAATCAACTGAATCTCCCATTTCATTTTTGGACAGAAGCTTTGTTGTCTCACCAGCATTTGTGACATCCTGCTGGGCCCAGAGGTGCCTCAGTGCCTGTGACTCTGGGGCTATTTCTGGAGGGAGCAGCAGCCCCATGGAGGAGCAGCAATTCCATGCAGGTCGGTGCCTGCTGACCTTTGAGGATTCCACCTCCTCTGCCAACCCTGCTGACCTGGCCTCAGCCCTCTCCCAAGGCATCTGGAATGTAAATGCTTCAAATGCATTTCCCTCAAGGAACTCCTTCAGCACTGGGGTTTATTTTTAGCTCAGCCATGTTCAACAGGCAGCAGAAACACAGCGAGGAACTGGAGGCTTCCACCTTCACAACATACGGACATGAACGCATTAAAAGGTGAAGAAGAATCAAATATTTCTGGAAAATAACTGTCTTAAACCAATGTTTCACTGGTTTCTGGAAAAGGTTGTTGAATTTCTGCTCTCCCTACCTGTGGACACTGAATCAGAAGGCAGGGATTTTGTTGTGATGGTTTAGTGAACTCTCAAGTCTGACTAGAAATAAATTTATCTCCAGGCAACTGGCCAACCTGGAGACGAAGGATGAATTCTGCTCAAGCAGCCTCCCAGGCAGTTTATCCCAGCTCCAGAACTGTGCTGGAAGCAGCAGAGGGAGGTGAGGAGCCCTTCCTTCTGTGCTGGTAAAGAGAGATGATGGAAATAATGCTGTCTTCAAACCAGGATCCTCCTGCTCCGCCCTGCCTGGTCTTATTTGCCCAAAAAGGCACAAAAAGCGATGCCAAGACAAACATGTCTTGTAGAGAAATCATGTTGAATTATCATCACACAACTGGAGAAAGCTCTAAGCTTTGCTTCACACACAAACTTCCCATGTGCAGTTGTAAATGGTGACATAAAAGAATGGTTTGGTTCAAAAAAAACATCGGGTTGATTTTATAAAGCAAATTCTTACCAAAGGCTGCAAAACACATCAGCCACTGCTCCTGGGTGCCTCTCTCAGATTGTTTTCCAGTGGATTTTAAAGACAACATACAGGACACCCAACACCAACAGGATTGTCATGTACCTGTTTTTGATGGAGCACTAAATTCCCACACCAACAGGAGAGTTGATCTCTGTACAATGGCACAAACAAGCATGGAAGTGGAATTCACAGTCTCACACAAATTTCTAACATAGAAGCTGCCCAAGACACCTAAAAAATAACTTACAGCTGCTACCACTGACAAGTCAAGCTTGGTAACCAGCAAGGGAACTGCCAGGCTCCTCTCTGGGCAAGCTCCCCATCTCCTCCTTCACATGGGCAAGAAAATTTTCTTGAAGAGTTAAATCACAGTCCCAGGCTCACCCAGGACTGCAGCAGGGTCTGAACCTTAATTTGCAGCAGATGACTCAGGAATTTTCTCCTGGACAGTAAATGAATGGCTGAGACAGTGAGTGAGGCAGAGGCAGCACAATTGATTTTGTGCCCCTGTAAGCTCTGGAAGTGCTGCAATCCTCCAGGCACATGGAGAATCCCAGGAGGATGGTTCTGAACCCATAGCAGGGGTAGGAGCGCACCAGCACCAACTGCAGGTGTGGAAACAAAGCAAGGCAATCACAGGACAGGATTCCCTGGGAAAGGCACACTTTGATACAAGAGGACACACAAAGAGCTGGCAAAATGAGCTTTTCCCCAGCTCTGCTGATCTAAATCAGCATCCAGGGTTCAGAGGAGGAGGAAAAGGCAGCTCTGGCAAGAGCACATCAGCCAGGGGCACTGCCAGAGCCAGCTGCCTGCCCAGCACACACTTCAGACCCCCAGAGCACCCAGAGGGCTGGGCTGGCAGCTCAGGACAAGCAACAAAAACCTGCAGGAAATGAAGCTTTACTAGTTCTGCTGCTCATGGAACAACTTGTTTTAATAAAGAAAAATTACTGAAGCCATCCAAGAACAGCAGGTTCAGGTTTCAAAGCTGAAAATAAGTTGGGGTCAGATGCAAAAAGCAGCCTGCAGCAACACCATCTGTTCCTCGGGACAGCTTTTATTTCCTTCCATCTGAGCTAAGGAAAATGTGGGTTGGAATTTCAGCTATTTTACTTTGCTCTATTAGGCTCAAAGCCTGCATCTACTACAGATTACTGCTGGGCAAGAGAACTGTGGTGGAACACCCAAATCTTTGCTCCAAGAGCTGCACTGCTGGAGGTGCAAATCCCACCCAGGAGGGCTGTGGACATGTTTGGAGGATGCTGATTCCAGGCCAGCTGGGCAAACTCTGCTGTCTCAGAGAGGGTCAGATTCATTCATCTAATTTGGTACTGCATGACACCTTTATTTGCTTCCACACTTGTGAAATAGAAATGAAATTCCCTATCAGAATGAAGAACTTGCAGATAGTGCTATCATTTTTGCAAAGTCTGAGTACACAGGGTAAGGGACAGTGACTTTGAGCCGCCTCTTGCACTGGGTATGTCCAGCCAGGAGGGGTTCAAAGGCCACAATCTCATCATTAATTTGTGGGGCCTGCAGTACTTAAAAAAAATCTTCCTATTTTAGCACTGAAAGATATCAATATCTGTGTTCTAAATCACTAACAAAATACATGAAACAGGAAAGATTATCTATAAAGCATGTTTAGAAGAGGGGGGAAAAAAGTTCCAGCAAACAGATCAAAGTACTGCTGTGATGGACTAGTCTTGATATTGGCACCAATTGCCTGTTTGATCACAGATCAAGCACAGATTATCTGGCTTTTGACTCCCATGAAAAAAGAACAACCAACGCTCCTGCAGTGGTATAAAATTTGACATTTACTAAGTATTTAAAGGTCAGGATGTGAAGAATGCTCTAAGTGAAAAAGGAACTGGTGCTGAGTGTCACAGATGAGTGTGGAGCTTTTTTCAAAGTCACTCTATAATAAGTTTAAGGCATCTATTTCTAAACCATGATGTTCACCAGTTGCTCACACCCATAAAAACCTCTTATTCCTAAGCAAAGAACACACTCCATGAGCACCACGACCTGTTTGCAAAGGGCACACACCTTCCACAAGGTGAACTTTAGAACACACGTGGAGTCCCCAGCTCGGTAAGTGACTACAGCAACCTGTCAAAAATTAGAGGTTTCTTGTGAAGAGGCTGCTGTGACCCAGAGCTGCTGTGTGTCTGCTGTCACTCTGCACAAACAATGCCCAACAACTGCAGTCACTTCCAATTTCATGCAGACAACAGGGAGCATGACAAGTGTGGGTACCTGTCTGCTTTAATACTTGTGCTGGTACAGACTAATAGAGATAAGGACTACCTCAAACTAGGACAAGGACTTGAACTCAAACTGGGACAGAGGGATCACAGCCTTCACTCAGAATCAACATTTCATTTTTGGAACAGAAAGAGGGAAAAGTTAGGTAACTTTAGATGGCAATTCTTTCTGCAATAACATGGATAAACCCAAACACACAGAGTAAAATTAAAACAGTGAATGCAGAAGTTAAAATGGTCGTTTAGGGAAACATGTTTTGGGAATAAAAAAGCACACCATGCAAAAGAGAATGAATTGGGAAGAGACAGTCTATTGTCATCCTCAAAAGCCACAAGCAACAGGAAGGGCCACAAGTTCTTAGAGCTCTTCCAACTGGCTCTTACGAAAAATTGGAAAAGGCATACCAAAGTCAAGGAAAGAAACCCCACACCTTTCTTCCACAGCTTGGAGCAGCATTGCTCACTGCCATGGGGGAAAACTGGATTTTCCCTCTCCCACCTCGAGCAACAAACTGGAGCTGCTCAGCTAACCTGTGTCCCCATGAATGGCTGTCCCAGGAGAGAAGCAAGGACCCCAAAGCTACTCAGAAATCAGCCTGAGCTCCAAACAACCCCAGAACCCCTGGATTGACATGGAAGGGAGAGCAAGGGCTCCCAGCAGCCTCCTGAAACCCTTCCTGCCAAACTGACAGCATGAACTGGGAAAGTGGATGCTCCTGTCTTTCCCAAACAGCTCCAAACAGCTTGGGGCCAGGGATGTGGGGATAATTCTGTGTGCAGCCCCTCAGCAGCAGCACATGAGCACAGCCCAAAGGGGGAAGGCATCACACCCCTAAAACTCTGCCAGCACCACTGGCACTGTGCTCATGTCAGACAGCTCCGGGTCAGCTCCTGCACCTGCAGCACCCAGGGCTGGGGGTGCCCAGGTGAGCTGGGGGTGCTCAAATGAGCCAGGGGTGCCCAAGTGAGCCGGGGGTGAGCCAGGGGTGCCCAAGTGAGCCAAGGGTACCCAGGTGAGCAAGGGGTGCTCAAGTGAGCTGGGGGTGCCCAGGTGAGCCAGGGGTGCCCAAGTGAGCTGAGGGTGAGCCAGGGGTGCCCAGGTGAGCCAGGGGTGCCCAGGTGAGCAAGGGGTGCTCAAGTGAGCCAGGAGTGAGCCAGGGGTGCCCAAGCGAGCTGGGGGTGAGCCAAGGGTACTCAAATGAGCTGGGGGTGCCCAGGTGAGCCAGGGGTGCCCAGGTGAGCTGGGGGTGAGCTGGAGGCACCCAGGTGAGCCAGGGGTGCCCAGGTGAGCCAGGAGTGAGCCAGGAGTGCCCAGCTGAGCCAGAGGTGCCCAGCTGATTCCCAGGTGCTCCCGGTGCTCCGAGCCGCTGCCGTTCCTTTCTGCAATCAGCCAGGCAGAGGTGCCTGGCTGGGCAGAGCTCAGCCCTGCCAGGCTGCCAGGGCTTGGGTTCCACTGGCAGCAGGCAGGGCTCCACGTGAGCAGGGAACACCAGCCGAGGAGCGGGATTATCTCAGCCAGCCCAAACCAGTTCCTGCGCGGCCGCAGCCGTGCCAGGGCTCCCTTCCAGCAGCGCTGTCATGGAAAGAGCGCGGCTCTCCCAGGGCGCCGCTGCCCGCGCGGGGACTGCCCTGCACGGTTATTTTAAGGGCTGAGAGGCAAAGCTCTGCACCTCCTGAATGAACCCTGCACTTCTCTATCCAATCGCCTCGTTATTAATAATGCTTGGGCTGAAAAGCAGGAGTCTGCAGCTAAAAATATTTCTATTGTTCTGGTTACACTCGCTTTGGCTTGTAAAGCTGTTGAAAGGTTGCCGAGTTACTGGAAAAGCAGGAGCTGGGTTACAAGCTGGAAATAAAATTTGCAAGCAGTAATTCCCAGTATTAGAGGGACGTAAAGAGACTCAAAAAAATAAACTTTGACTGTATAATCTCTTTCTGATAAACTGCTAGATTATTAAAACATCCAAAGAGAAACATGCAACTCCAGATCTGCCACATTTGGTTAGTCCAACAGTCTGAATATTCAGAGTTGTGTTAGACAGCAGCATGTACTTCCAAATAATTCAGGAAAAAACCTGCACAGACCAGACAATTCAAAAAAGCAGCTACAGGAGAAGCTTCTTCCCAAGTCCCATCAATTAGCTCTTGCTTTCTGTTCTGCACAGAGCCCAAAGATTTATAACCCTCTCAAAAGCATTTTTAATCCTGTCTTATGTAACTGTGAACCTACTTGGCCCTTCCATCTATAATCATGCAGTCATTTCTGAACCTAAGCATCTCCCCAGTTGCTTAATATTCAGAAGCAAATTCTAAAGACATGTTTTACATACACTGCAGTCAACTGCTATTTACTGCCTTTACACTTCTTATGAAGAAAAAATTTATTCTTCCAGCAGCTTTAAGAGAAAAATGTGCCCTCTCCCTACAGCCCATTGATCTGTGTTTGATCTGCTGTTTGATCTCCTACCTGAAAGAGGTTCAAGCAAAAAAGAGAAAAGAAACCAACCAACCCATGTACACTATAGGAACTGCTGCTGGTAATTTATGGCCAATTTCACTTATTCACATAAACCTCACTGTGTATTCTAAACCAAAAACATACCTAGGTCCCTATTTTGATTGCTTTTAGTGGCTCCTAGGGGTTTATTTCTACCTTGTAGCCAAGTACTAGACAGGTCCACAAAGGCACAGCTGAATTTTGAAGCTCTCTTACAGAGAAAATGAAGCAGAGAATATATATACACTGAAGTGACTAGAGCTGAACTTTATTTTCAGTTAAAGGTATCAGGCAAGGACAAGCTCATTCCAACTGAGAGGTTTAATTACATTCCCATGTTCTCTTATTTAGGACTCTGCTTTCCTCCCACGTGGGATGGGGATATCACCAGTGACCCTGTCTGCCTCTCCACCTCGAGGAGAAGGAAGAGTGATGAAAACAAGCCCAGAGACGCCGGGCTGACAGGGCAGGGTGAAGGCACTCACCTCCTCACAGACCTCGCGCACGGCGGCCACGCCGGGCTCCTCCTCGGGCTCCATGCCACCCCCGGGGACAATCCATCGGTCTGGATGGCGACTACTGCTCACCAGCAGCACCTGTGGGGAGAGAGACAGCTGATGGGGCACCTGCAGGGATTGTCTCTGTGCCTCACACACCCCCAGACACCACCCACCCAAGGCAGGGCCTTGCCGCCGCTCGCTTCTCCCTCAGCCATGGAAATGCAGCGGCAGTGACACCGAGGCGCTCCCACACGCTGTGGTACCCCAGCCATGCCTCTCCCTGCTCTGATGCACTGCAGGAGAAACTGTCCTTGCACACCAAAACACTCACTAGCACTGGGCACAGCATCACCCACAGTGTGAGTGCACTGCAGAGTCCCCACAGCTCGGGATACACCTCAGGTAACAACACAAATGCACAGATGCTGCTCAGCACCCCCACCCTTTGCAGAAGTACCTTGATTTAATTCTCCTGATGCCTTTGGCCTTGCCTGTCCCCGCAGTTCTGTCACTAACAACAATACACGTCCAGGAACTCCCATTGCACTATTTATGTGCAATTGTCTGAGCACAGATTCTCAGCCCCACTGTTTGTCACTTCTTTTGCAGTAGGCACTGAGGATTCAGCTCTGGAGCCAGCACTTGGCTACTTTTGGTTTAGAGGAGGTTGTTTAATGAGGTAAAAGCAAAATAAAAGCCTACATTAAACCTATTAAACTTAAAACCCCCTAGGAAAGGGCTGCAGGAAGGACAGACTTTTGTGAATGAGAAAAATGGTTCAACCCTCTTCCCAGGAGGGATTTACCATACACATGCTTTGGGGCAGGTTTTCTTGAAACAGTATTTTTTATTCCAGGGTAATCCTGCTCTGGAGAAGTTCAGGTTCTGAATTGCCACCTCCCAGCAAGACAAACTCTAACTAACACTCTCAACTGACTACAGACTGTCCCAAAGAACAGCGAGACGCTGTGCTTATTAAATCTACTTGCAATACACCCATGAGCAGAGATGGAAACTTAAAACAACACTGATACTGTTGTCCAGCTCTCTAAACAAAGCTCGTTCATTAGAGTCATCCTGCTGTACTTCATCATTTCACGGGCACAAAGCTCAGAGCCAAAGCGACTTGCTCCAGAAACTTTCCAACATACCAGTCCAATTAGGTTCCAGGCCAGCTGTAACAGTGTCAGACATTTGGGAGTTACACTGTGGAGACACTGAAATCCCAGGCTTTACTGGGGAAACAGTGACTTGCCAGTAGGATATGAAAAGATTTGCACTAATTACCCAAAGGAATCTACCTACAGAACTCAAACTGCCAAAACAAAAACAAGCACAAGATTTCCAGGATTTTTCAGTTGGTTTATCTTGAAAATTCTCTGACCAAACTCATACTGGAAACAAATGAAGGTGCATGAGCCACCTCAGTTCCACAATTCCAAGTGGGCTGGTGCCTGCCCCATCCTCTGGCCAGGCTGTGACAGAACAGGGCTTGCTTTGCAGTGACATCCCAAGTGTTTGGCCCTCTCCAAGAGGAAGGCAGAATTCCTTTCCTCCAGGCATCCAGTCCATGTAAAACTCCACCAGAAAGCCATGCCTAAATAGGGAATGTAAACTTCATTCATCCTCAGAGCCCTTGGGAGAGCAGCCAGTCCCTGCCAGGCTCCCCAGGCACCTCAGTTTGCCACTGTGCCTCCTCCTAGCACAGCACTTGACTTCTACTCCATCCCCACTCATCATCCAAAAGAGCTTGGACTCAATCTCCTCACTCCAGGTCAGCTGGTGATTCTGAGGACAAAGCTAAAGAGCAGGAACAGCCATTTCAAGTGCACCTTTGCTGCCAGGTGAGGAAGCACCAGCTCTGCCACTTCCCGTTGAAATTCAGAACTCCAGCTCAAGGGGACAAAACCCCAGAAAAAATATTAAAAAACCTCCAAAGAACCAGATCTTTGAAACTCAGCAGAGCACATCTCACAGCCCTGAACTCCTGCCACCTTCCAGGCGTGAGAACAAGGATCTGCTACAGAACCCTGGACACAGACTGCTCCAGGAAACCTGCTCAGGCTGAGACAATGCCTCAGCAACACACCAGGAGGAACTTCTGGGTGCAAACAATGGTTTGAGGCAAAGTAAATTAACTTCAGCTGCTCTGGCAGTTGAGCATTTTCTGAATAGAATTAACATGAACAACCCTTGGTGGGAAGGAAAAACCTGTCATTCTCACACTTTTATGTAATCAGACTATTTCCTGTTTAATAAAAAGGAAATCCCATCAAGAGAGTGCAGGAAACAAGCCCTACAAGGTCATTCTTTTAAAACAACTTCAAACAGGATATTGCTACCAATGAGCTCTCCCAAGACAAAGGGGCTGAGTTCCAAAGGAGGGGGAGACATTGCTGTGTTGGAAAAAACCCACACTTCCAACACCAGCCCTGGATCCAGATACATGCAATGCATTCAGAGGGATCAAGGAAAAACTTGTCATCATCCAAATGCCAAAAAGGTTTGGGTTGGAAGGGACCTTGAAGCCCATCTCATTCCCTACCACCTTCCAGTAGATCAGCCCAGGGTACAGCTGGCTTTTTAGCTCATTAACTTCTTTATTACATAAATAACTTTTATTTTAATACATTCTAAAGTACTTAATTTAATCTAAACAGCCATCAAAAAATAAACCAAAATTTAGTTATGTTTTTAAATCAGGCTAGAACACGTAGGAAGGTCAGATGTTTCCATTTAATCCTTGCCAGGCAACTGTGTCTAAAATGGCTACTGAGACTCTTGGCCTGCCAGGAATTTCGAAGTTGGATTTTGGAGCCACGTCCTGCAGACTTTTTGGAAAAGCATTTGCAGGTAATACACATGTCACATGGCCAAGTTGTGTTTTCCAGGATTTCAAAGACAATGATGTCATTTCAAAGCAGGGAAATGAGCAACACAAGCCTCTCTGGCAAGGCAGGAGGTGGCCCTGCTGAAACTCTCCCACACAATCCCCCACAAAAGAGAAAGTTTAGAAAAATAAGCCAAGTTTGAAGTGTGCAGCAGGGGCTTGAAGCAGAGCCTCAAGGCAAGAACGTTCAAAGCTGCACACAACAAACAAACCCAAACAAACCTGAGCAGTGCTAACCCTGCCTGGAGGAGACAGGAAACACACCAAGACATCTAAGGCTGCCACATGGAATAAGGAGCTCCATGGGAAAAGGGGTAAAGAGTTTGTCCCTGGGATGAATATGGGCATCCCTCACACACAACACTTTAAAATAACTGACACTGTGTCCACATGGAGGGGTTTTCCTGTCTTCTTTTCACAGGAATAACAGGGCTCTGCAAAGCAAGAACTGGGCAACCAGGAGCAGGCAGAGAATTAACTCCCCATTTGTGGAACAGAGATTCCCAGGTTCTTCCATGCTAGGGTGGATTTAAACAACATCCACCACTCATTAATAAAACAAGAACACGATTCCTCGAAAGAGGCTCCACAGCAGCACTCGAGCAGACAGAAAGGGCCACAGCCCTGCGAGGAGCTGGGCCACAGCATGGGTGGAAAACGAGCTGAGAACCTTCCAGACTTGCAGGAAAAGCCAGTGCTACCCACCTGTGCCAGGCAAGCTGGCAGCCAGCACAGGGAACAGCAGGCAAGATGTTAAATCCAGGGTCTGGCCCAGCAGCCTCCTGCTGCCAGGAGCTGATCCATAGCTGCTGCCTCCTGACACTGCCTTACAAGCTTCCCCTCAATATTTTCAGGCTTTCCCTCAGTATTGACATGCTTTCTATCAATACTGTCGTGCTCTGTATCAACATTAAGCTATAAATCACACGGTTTGCACAGCGACTGAAGCACAAACCTCCCGGCACTGCACCTCATTTCCCACTCCAGCATCATTTATCAGAGCTCAGCCTGCAAGGAAACTCTGCTGCCGCAGAGGCTGCAGGAGCTGGGAGGAGAAGATGGCTGACTGCAAGGCTTTTGCTGTTCAATCTGCCTTTGTTTAAAGTTTCAGTTTAAAACCAGCGTGTTCTCAGGAGCTGAGCTGTGCTGCCATGTGCCCCATGGCCAGGCAGATCCCAGAGCTGCTGCTGTGTCCAGCATAACAAACACCTTGGATGCTTCATTCAAAATTAACAAAATTCTCCCAGTCCCCAAATATCAGTGCTGTAATGCTTTTCTACCTGACAAAAGTGGGATGTTCATCTGACCACACCAAATCACCTTTAAGCTCTATGATCAGCAAGGGGTGAGAACTGGAGGAGTAGGGGGAGAAGAGGGACACTGCTGTCACCAAAGCTGTGCAAAATTAATCTCATTTCCCTGGCAGCAGCACAGCCTCGATGACTCCCCAACAAATCACGTGTTTTGCCAAACTGCAAGGGCAATTTGCCCCAGGGTGCACGCCAGGGCTCACGGGAGGGCTTCTCCCACCCTCTTGCTATTCCAGGCACGTTCTGGAGCTCGCACATGGTAGGAGTGAATCCAGCAGGGCTGCAGCCCGCCCTGCACCTGCCAGGGTCAGCAGCTGGGACCACAACACACACTCTCACCAGAAATCCCTCCCTGCCCATAACAGCCTGTCCTGCCAGCAGCATTCCAGCTCCTCAACAGGATACGTTTCCTTAGACAAGTGTTATTTTTGCACATGCACCTGCACCAGGCTCCGTGGGATAATGGAATTTAACTGATAACGAGGGATCCAGGAGCTGGAGGTGGGAAATTCACGACAGGACGGCGCAAAAGGGAAGGGATTCGTACTAGAGAACTTGACAAAAGTAAAGCACAAGTTTTGGAACGGGAGCAAGAGGTGAACTGGAAAGAGTTCAAGTCATTTCAAGTGCTTGGATCGCACCTACAGTCCTATAACCAGAGAGGAAAAAATACAGCAGATTCTGTTGGTTTTTAGGCTGCTGGTTAGAATAACAATAATAAATCACCGTGCTGCTGCTCTGGCTCCAGAGCTCCACAGGTCCTGTTACTGCTACTGCAGAGCTCCTGCTGCTTCAGAGCCACTGCCTGCTCCTAGCAGGGAGGAACACAATCCCAAGTCCTCCCCCTCCAGCGAAATTATGGTTTAGATAACCACAGAAATTATCTGCAACATGCCTTCCCATGGCTGAGGAGCAGCTGAACCGCCTGCAGCAGCAGCCGCTGCTTTCAGAGGGCTGATAAGGGGCACTCCCAGAGAGACCCCAAACCCCAGGACCTATTTCTGCCTGTCAGAACCAGTCCGGTGACCACTCAGTGCTTACACAACTTGTCCAGGCGCACCTTTTCCAGGAGAAAGGCTGGCTTGTAAAGAGCCTTTTTGAGTAAAGGAGGAGAAAAAGCAATGAGGAGGTATTTGGGGTTTTTACAGAGCCCAGATGACTCTGGCTGTCAGCAGCTCTGCTCTGATTAACCCCCCCACTCAGGACATACAGCACTCACAAACTCTTGGGAAGCTGCTCAAATATTAGTAGTTAATCCTACACACAGCATCAGTATATGTCACCTGCAGGAGGAGAAATAACCCCTGAAACATCTGACAAAAATCCACCCAGCAGGTAATTGTACCCCTCCGAATTTCACAGGTCAACGTGAAATTGCTGAGAACAAAGAGTCAGTGTGCCACATGCAGTGGCAGGGACAGGAATGCTGAAACAAACACACACAAAATTTGAGAGATCTTTGACTGGTCTGTGCAGTCAGCCCTTCAGCTGGGTTGAAAAAGAACAAGTGTTTAAACTAACAGAGGCCCTGTTTCCCAACCACTGGATGTCACCTACAGCACTCCCACATGGATGTTTGCTATTTCTAAGGTAGAACTGAGTTTGCTAATTTTGCTCTATCCAAGCAAACCATGAGAACCCTCCTTATTTTAAAAGAACATAATAGTCCACACACATGGTTGTTTTCTGTTATTTTTTAATAAGAAGGGAAAGAGTTGTTTTTCCAGATTGTGAGAGAACATCCATGGAAAGATAAAGTTCCCTGGCAGCAGTGCCTGCTGGGTGCAGCCCCAAATGCTGGTACCTGTCTCCACACTGCAGGAGTTTATCTGAAGGGTGCTGAGATGAACCGAGTCAGGCAGCTGGGTGTGGGTTTTTTAAAAAAGAGGGGGTACAGAACACACAGGGTGGGGACAAAAAGGTAGGAAAAGCAGCTCCTAGTCAAGCACTAAATGGATCTGAGGTGGAAGAGATTCCAAAGCAGTGTTCTGCACAGAACAGACACAGCCACCACTGTTGGGTCCTGGTCCACAGAGCCAGGGTGGAGCACACCCTCCTTCCACAGTCATCACTTTTCCCTGAGCTGCAGCAGAACAAAACTGACTCAGTTCTTCAGTTTCACAACAGCTCGCTGAGCTTCCAGCAAATGAAGTGAAAATTTAACAATTTTCATTCTTTTGTTGTCTGGAAACGTACAAGAGACCATGGAATTGCTTGTAAAACTGTTTAGTGACAGCTGCTTTTGTGGGAAGGCAAAACACTTTTCAAGATGAAAGCCAGGTTTTGCAGAGGTTTATCCATGCTCCTGCTCTCGGAGAACACAACCTACAGATTGTACACAATCTACAGGGCTGCGAGGGACAGGAGAAAGGCAACAAAGAGATCCACTTCCAAGCTGGCCCTTATCCCCCCGGAGATGTGGTAACACGTTAGCAACACACCAGGAGAACTTCACTTGGGTCCAACCACAGCCCTTTTATTCAGATGGGAGCACCCAGCCAAGCCCAGCCACCAGAACAGGGATTCTGAGCCTATTCCACGGAAAGCAGGATGATCATATGATGCTGGGCTCACTTACACCGCAGTGGTTTAGCTGTTGCTGGTTTACACGGGAGCCAAGGCACAGGGGACAGCCCAGGAGCACCTCGTGATCCCCACCACACTCGGGGGTTCCAATCCCAGCTCTGCTGGGTTACATCACAGCTGGAGAGGAAAACCGGGAGGGGAGAGGCCAGAAAGGAGGAGAAGAAAAAAGGTTCGTTTGCATTCCAATGGCTTTCCCAGGGGCCACCCTGCCCAGCTCTCCCCGTGACCACCGTGACCAGCGAGGCTCAGCCCGTGCCAGGGCACCGGCCCTGGGTGAAGCCTCTCTTCTCCCAGCTCCATTCAGGCCTCATTCACCGCTCAGAAAAGATTCTTCCCGAGGCATTTTCTCAAAAAAAAAAAAAAAAAAAGTCTTTAAAAACGCCCGTGGTTAACGAGCAGCTTGTCCTTTCACAGACACAATGTGGGCATGTTGAAACCTGCTGCTGTCCCAGCACAGACCCAGGGCCCAGCGGTGCCTCTTTGTCCTGTCAAACACCACCCGAGCAGGGCTCCAGCTGCTGGGGCACGAGGAACATTTTTTCAGATGTTTCCTCATGGAACAGCTGGTCCACACATAAAATATGTGTGTTATGTAAAAACAACACCCTGGTGGTGATGCTGAGGGGCAGGGACACCCCAAGCAATGAAGTGACTCCAGAGGTACCACAGGATTTGGGAGCTCTCCCTCTGCACTCTCCTTCCACAGCCCTGCAAATATTCCAGGAGTTCAGTCTGTGTGAAAAGATGGGAATAGCAAAGTCCTGGTGTCTGGCTGCTGGAAGGAACTTTGAAGTCAGTTCCCACTCTCTGAATTAATCCTGATGCTGCCCCAGCTCTCCCTGTTACCCGAGGATGTGGATGGTGGTTTGGGAAACCACACACAATTTGGGGGCTTTCCACAATGCCCAAAAAATGTAAATTTTTTTTCTCCATTTGAGATTCACGTGGAAATGAATTCTCCCTGTGCTGCTTTTTAAAGGAATATGTAACAAAGGCATCTTTTCAGCCAATGCTTGGTCTTCCAAAACCGTTCCAGAGCTTTTTTCATGCCCAAAAGCAGCGGCCTCCAAGTGCAATGCAGAGACAATGTATGACCTCCAGCAGCATAAGGAAAAAATAAATCACTTAAAAACTAAAAAAGAACAAGCCTCTTTATTTGCAAATATAACACCAAACCAAGGATATGGTGTTTTATCAATCTCCAGGGATTGCAAAGATTTCAATGAAAAATGTATCAGTGAACTGAAGAGGGGAAACACCTAAACAGAAGAAAGCAGCCTCCTCTGTAAGAGTAAACAGAATTCTCTTATTTCTTCTTGTCCACTGACAAACTTTTTTAATTCAAGAACTAATGAGGCGTTAAAAACAGGAAAAAAAATGAGATTTTTGAATTCATAGCAGGAAATTAAGAAGAAAGGCAAGACCAAAGTTCTACTATTTCTTAAGCACTTAAAAGGAACAGTAATGAGAAACAGCCAGTCCGAGGAAAAATCCAACTTTAATACAGAAAGTTTAATTTATTTATCAAAACATGCTTCTTTTCTTCTCTCTTCTTTTCAAACACTAAGCTTTTAATAGCTCTTTAATGTACATACTTTGGCTCTGGCTCTTTCTCCCCTCCCTGGAGAGACCTTTTAAAGAGATCTCAATTTGCACTTAAATAGAAGCAATCAATAATAAAATACGTCAGTAACATTAAAAAGTATTATTGTCCAAGAGCAAACCAAGAAATATATCACAGCCATTTTATATTCTGTGCTTAAATCTGCACAGGTAATATCTTCCTTGCTGTAAACAAAGTGCAAGTAGCAGTGAGCGGACACCAGTCAGCTTCTCTCCAAGTTTATTTAAAAGCCAACAAATGAGAATGAACCCAAGAAATAATTAGAAAGGAAAGTTAATAAGGTGCCCTGCTTGCTGATTTCACTCATTGACTCAAGTTTAACTTCAGTGCCTTTTGGCCAGGGCCAAGTGCAGGGCCTGGGCACAGAGTCCATCCCAGTGGGTTAATTCCATGGGATTGGCTAAGAACTTTCCCAGATGGATTTGTGCCAAGCCCCCTTCCTGGGCAGCTCCTGCAGCAGGGCTCTAACAGGTGGGAACAGAGGATGCAGCTTCAGCCCAGGGTTCAGCTCTCAGGTACCACACACAGCCCCTCAAAGGCTCTGAGATCAGACCTGCCCTTCCCTGCCTCGCTCCTCACCTGCAGCACACAGATCGTTCTACTCCAGCCCTTACCTGGAAACCAGAGCCTGAAGGATTTAAATTCAATCCACTGTAGGTGGAGACCACAGCAGAGACACAAGTGATACAAAAGTGGTTTTAAATCTCAGCCTTACACCAACCTGACAGCTGAGCCTGCTGGAAGCATCCATCCCACGCCAGCGTGCCTCGGGAACGAGTTCATTTTCCTCCTTGGACCTCTTGGGTCAGCACTGTGACACTGCCACACAGCCTGGTGTCCCAGCACAGGAAGGGCTCTGACCCCAGTCATGAACACACCTCGGTGTCCCCAGCACAGGAAGGGCTCTGATCCCTGTCATGAGCACACCTCGGTGTCCCCAGCACCATGAGGGTTCTGATCCCTGTCATGAGCACACCTCGGTGTCCCCAGCACCATGAGGGCTCTGATCCCTGTCATGAGCACACCTCGGTGTCCCCAGCACCATGAGGGCTCTGCCACAGGCTGGAAGGATCACCTGGAGCCTGTGCAACACTGCAGCCTGAGGTGTGTTAAAACAAAACTCACAACCAGTCACATGCTGATTGCCTCAGGCACCTGTTAAAAGTACTTTTCTACCCTAAACCACCCTGCGGTCACACATGGCCAAGCCTCTACCGCTGGAGAAGAGCCTGCAAAGTGTCCCGCTAATTGTGTACAATTCATCAGGGCGCTCCAAAGCCCTCACCCACCCATGCTGAGCATCCCCAGCATCACCACACAAAACAATGATGGTCTTCTTCACGGTCAGTCCATAAAATTCCTGGAAGTCCGTGGGAAGGATCAGTTACACTGAACGCTGCACCAGCCACACTGCTGTCATTTCAGACCATTTCTGCTGAAATGCTGACACTCCTCATCACGCCAGCACAGCTACAAAGGGCTTGTGCAGTCTCCTTCACGTTAAATAATAACTGGATGTATGCTAATTGCCTTTCCTCCAGTGAACTGTCTGCATTCCCTTCCGATTTCCTGTAGCTACAAATATGATAATCAGGAGAACAAAGACTTTAGCACAGCCACCCGGGCACAGCAAATGCAGTGGAGTGTGTACGCCTGACTCCAGCAGCAGCACAGAAGGCAGACCAGCAGCCTTGCTGCCCTGAGCACCCCGAGCCCACCTTCGGGAGGTGTCAACAAAGAGCGGTGTAAAATCGCACGTCGGAGCGAAGTTTCTCACTGTAACTTCCCGGACAATGCAGCCCCTTAGCAACGCGGCCGCTCTCAAACCAACCAATCCACCTTTAATTCCCACTTCCTCCCAAACTCTCTGGACAGCAACTTCTGGCACTCCATCAGTCCCCTTTTATCCCAGTTTCTTTTTATAAATCCAAGGTCAGGTTTCCTCTCCCATCTCATGTGATGTGCTGGACTGAAGTTCTGCCAGCGTGGTGGGTCCCCAACACTGCCAAACCCCCTCCCGCGCTCCCCTCAGCCCGTCCCGCCGCCCACCGGGCATCTCCCCGGCTCCGGCGGAGAGCAGGAGCCCAGTGGGAAGCACCAACTCTCCCAGCGGCGCTGAAAGACGCCTGTTAAAAATAAAACCCCGCCGGCACCGAGTCCCCCCACCCCGGTCGCTCGGGGGTCCCGGGCCCGGCCTCGCCCCTCACCTCCTCCTCGCTCTCGCTGCGGAAGCACAGGCAGGCCGCCCGCTTCTTGTAGCCGTCCCCGTCGTAGGTGCGCGTCTGGTTGGACTTGAGCTTCATCATCCTCCGCTCCGGGGGCGGCGGGGCCGGAGGACGCGCGGCCCGGAGGGCGGGGGCGGGCGGGACCCACCGGGCGGCGAAGGACGGGGGGGCGCGGAGGGACCGCCTGCCCGCGACAGTCTCTTTCTGGGTCTCGCTTCGTGGGTCTCGCTACGCGCTGCCTCCCTTCGCCCGCCTCACCCCTGCCCTCGCTCCCGGCCGCGCCGCCGCCACCGCCCGCGCTCCGGCCACCGCCGACGACGACCGCGCCGCCATCTTGGGGCTCGCTACGCAAACGGCGTAGCGCCGCCGGCGGGGAGGCGGCGCTGCCCCTGCGGCCTCGCGGCGCGCCCGCTACGTCAAGTGCGCAGCGCGGCTTCCAGAATCGCTCCCCCCTCGCCGGCGGCGCCGCCACGCCCCCGCCCCGGCTCGCGCGCTCTGCGCCAGTGGCGCACGCCGCGTTCGGGAATAGGGCGGGCGGCGCAGAGCGGTGGCGGCGGGCGCTCGGCCTTACGCGAACGGCGCAGGGGCCGGGCCGGCCGCGCGCACGTGGCCCCGCTGTGACAGCGGCTCCGCGGGGAGCGCAGCGCCCGCCCTCCGCCGCGCGGGGGCGCTGCAGGCACCGCGCCAGTCCCACCCCCCGGTGACACCGCGGGGCCGGGTCCGTTCCCCGGTGACATCCCGGGTGTGTGTGTTTGTTCATCCCCCCGTTCTGACACTGCGAGTCGATGTCCATTCCCCCTCCGGTGACATCCGCCTGGTGTCCATTCCCCTGCCGGTGTCACCGCGGGTCGCTGTCCGTGTGTCCGCTGACACCGCGAGTCGGTTCCCAAGTGTCGCTCCCCCGCCCGGTGACACCGCGGCCATCCCGGGCCCGTTACCGATTAGTCACCGGCTGCCGAGCGACATCTGGCGGCGGGCGGCGGCCACAGCGCCACTCGCCCCCCTCCCGGTGCTGCCGCCAACCCCGCCCTCGGTCCCCCCCAGGTGACAGCCCAGGTGACAGCACAGCGGGGCAGGACACGCGGAGCCGCCCACGCGGGCTGTGACCCCATCCGAGGGACACGGGCTGGCACAGCTGAGTTTTCCATCTGCAGCGCAGCTCAGCCCCAGCCCAGCGCTGCTGCACGGCCGGAAATCAGCATGGCCCTGGTCAGATGGGAAATGCTCCTGCATTCCTGCAGGACTCACCTCCACACCCCCTAAACCTGCACAGTTCCTGCACTAGAACCTGCATTTAGTCACTCCCAAAGTGCTGCTCCAGATGCCAAAGATGTGAGTCACTCTGTGCTTCGTGAGCTCTGTTTGTGCACTTCACACAGACACAGGCATGAACCCAGTGGCATTTTCACCTCTTTTATTATACACAAAACATGAGCACAAAGTTCTACTGCGGGGGCTGACCACGTCCACGACCGAATCCACCTCTCTGCAACAGCAAAAGGAGAGTGTTAGAAATCACAGTGCCAAGTAATGACAGCAAAAACAAACATCATCAAAGCTCTCTGATGGCACAGGTTAGCCAGGTGAGTGCCACCAACATCAACCCATTCCAGCCAGCTCTGTGGATCACATCTAAAATACTGTTATTTTTGAACTATAAAACCATGGATCTCCAAAGAGCTCAGCTTGCTCTCAAACTTGTCACTGGCCTCTGTCCCACCACATCCTTTCCCCACAGCAAGCAAGCTGCCTGTGAAGGGTGACAGTTTCCAGCCCCTCTGACACCCTCAGAATAATCCCATAGGCAGGACCTTCCAGCTTCTCCCACCAAAGCCTTCAAAAAAGGAAGCAAAGCTCAAATGCAAACACTCACAAACTGGAATTCCGTGGCTGCTCCAGCACCAGCCTCAGCCTTCTTGTCAGCACCAGCTGCAGAAAGAGAAGCAGTCAGTGCCCACAGAACCCCTTGACTGGGAGCAAAGCTTTAACCACCCCACAGAACTAAAACTGGGGATAAACACAGCAAAGCAACAGCTGTAACTGAGCGTGTTTGAGTTACTGAACCAACCCCAGGGAAAACAGCTCAGCCGGACAAAACTCCAGCACACCTCCCAGCCACCCTCACATACAGATTCTAAACTATGCCAAGAGTCTCATCTTCCCCTTTTCTCTGTGAGAGGAGCCCTGGAGCTGGGGCAATTGTCCCTGGGAGGGGCACAGGGGGCACACTCACGTGGCACGGCGCTGCGGCGGTACGTGTCCCGGTCAGCCTCGCCCCGCGTCAGCCGCGCCGGCCGCTCGCCCTCCAGACCTGCAACAGAGCACAGCTCAAACCCTGCTCTGCCAGGGCTCAAACACACACCTCCTGCAGCCCAAAGTGCACAACAGCACTGGGTCTGACAGCAGGGCTGCACCTGGGGCAGCTCGGGAGAATACACCTAAGGAGAACGGTGATTTACTAAAGGGAACTTCACTTGAAGGGTGAAATCTGCTCAAGTGTCCCAGCTTGTGGCAGGGTGGAAGTTAAATAATGTGAGAAGTGGGTTTACAGCATCATCTCAACAGTCTTCTGGTCATCAAGCTAGTGCTGAATGTTATTGTTGGTAAAAATCCCAGAAATACTGGGAATCTGCCATGGCTGACAAGCCTGAGCACAGCTGAGTCCCAAACTGCAGGACAGATTTCTGACCCCAACCTGAAACAGACCCATGGTCAGTACCCCAAATCCCCCCACAGAACATGTTCAGGACAGTAAAAGCAGATTATTTGTGGGATCTCAGATTAAAACCAGACAAAACTGCTGCAGGAACACCCAGCTGTGGTGGGACCGCCTTGTCTCAGGGGCTGGGATGTGTCCCTGGAGCCCAGGCTGGGGTCTGCCCACCCAGACAGGACCCAGCTGTGCCAGGCACACCCCAGTGCCCTCCTGCACATCCCCATGCATTGGTTTGGCCATAAAAAAAACCCAATTCTTGCAATAATTCTTTTACTCCACCACCTCTGTGGCTCCCAGACTGCAGTTGCCTCAAGCAGGTCATCCACAACAAAAAAAAGCACCAAGTGCAATCCTTCCAAAAATCCCTGCCCAGATGGGGCTGAGGAGGCTTCCAGCAGCAGGACAACCCTGTGACACCACACACAGCTCCTCCTGCACAAACCCCAGCCATAAGCTGCCACCCCTCCCTCCCAGCAGGGATGCAGCTCCCTTAAGCTCACTGGATAAATACAGCATCTAAAGAACAAATCTTGGAACATCCAAGCAACTCAGAGATCAAAGAAAGCAGCAAATTCCCAGTTTTTCTGCAATTCCTTCCTTTGAAGCAGGTGATGCTCCCATTTTGTTTGGCTCAGATACAAATTGCAGCAGCTGGGGGTGAACTGCCAGCATCCCTGGCCTCAGAAGCAAAAAAGCACAACCCATGTGATCCTCCAAAACCAGAGCACATCTGGCTGCACCCCTGCACCTGGGGGTGTGAAAGCCCACCAAGGGAAAATCAGAGCTGCAAGTCCAACACAGAGAATCACAGAGCAGCTGGGGCTCATCTGGAGATCACTCACTCCAACCCCTCTCCAGGCAGGGCCACTCAGAGCAGGTGACACAAGAATGGGTCTGGAGAGGGAGACCCCACACCCTCCCTGGGCAGCTGTTCCAGTGCTCTCCCACCCACATGGAAAGTTCTTCCTCATGTTGAGGTGGAACTTGCTGTATTTCAGTTTCTGGCCACTGCTCCTTGTCCTGCCATGGGGCACCAGTGAGCAGAGTCTGGCACCATCCCCTGGGCATTTCTGCAGGTATTTGTGTCCTCTCCTCCATCCTAACCACACCCAGCTCCCTCAGTCTCTCCTCACAGAGATGCCCCAAACCCCTCAGCATCTTTGTGGGCTCTGCTGCTCCTCCAGCAGGCGTTTGCTGTTACCATTAACAACAAGCCCTGCTCCAGAAGAAGCACATTCAGCGTCCCAGAGTGGGGACACCCAACACAGGTGACACCCAACCTGGCCACAGGTGATGCCAGGTGGGGCTCACCAGCCCTGCACAGCATCTCCTCCACACTCCCACCTCCCTGTGTGTCCCAGCAATCCCAGTCCCTGGGGATGACCTATTCCCACTCAAGGCACCTCCCTGTGTGTCCCAGCAATCCCAGTCCCTGGGGATGGCCAATTCCCACTCAGGGCACCTCCCTGTGTGTCCCAGCTCCCCTCATCCCTCTCAGTGAGCACCACTCCACTTCCAACTGAAAAATCCACATTTCCTTGCTCTGCTCACGATTTCACACCCAATCGCACAGATCTGGCAGTGCCCTGACTGCCCAGCCCCCCGTGCCCCCCTGAGCTGACCTTTGGGCCGGGGCCGGCCGGTCTCGGGGCGGCTGCGGCGCAGCGTGGCCGGGACGATCTCGGGGGGCAGGTGCAGGTAATCCCGCAGGTACTGGATGCCCTCGTTGGTCAGGTACCAGTAGAAGTGTCTCCAGGCAAACTGCTCCTTCACGTAGCCCCGGGACTTGAGGGACTGTGGGGACAGCCCCCAGTTACTCCCAGTCAATCCCAGTGCATCCCAGTCACTTCCATTTCCAGCCTCTCCCAGCTCCTCACATGCACCGGGGTCAGCAGGGCAGAGGGGACAGGGACAATTCTCATGCAGGCAGCAGCACCCCAGGGACCCCCACTCCCACGCCCCTGTCTCCCCCCCTTATCTCAACCCTTCACTGAAGCAGCTTCTCTGAGCACAGGCTTTTCACCAGAACAGGCACAGGCAGACTAAACAGCTGTTTTCTAACTCAAGGATGTCCATTTCCCCTAAACCAAAACGGATTCATTCTCTGGACAATCCCTGCTCTGTGCCACTCCCGTGCCCTCCCACCTGCATGGCTTTCATGACGTGCAGGTTGGGCACGTTCTTGTCCACCAGCTCGGGGTGCTTGGGCATGTGCACGTCCTTCTTGGCCACCATCACGCCCTCCTTGAACAGCAGCTCATAGATGGCGATTCGGTTCTTCTTGGGCATCAACATCTGCACAGGGCACAGCAAACGGGGCTCGCTGACATTCGGGCACCAACAGCTGCACCGGGGACAGCGATCGCGGTGTCCCCCGAGCTGAGCTTCCCGGGAGGGAAAACCGAGCACTCCCAGCTTTGGCTCCTTAAACCATCCCGGGCACAGCGGGGGCAGGGCCGCGGTTCGGGCAGCCCCACCATGGATGCTGTTGGTGCCGCCGTTAAGTCAAACCGAACGCGAGAACCGGGAGCCGTGGGAGCCTCTCGCCCCTCCGGGAGCCGGAACCGATCCCGGCAGCGCCCCCAGCACGGGAAATCGGCTACGGGCGGTGCTCCCAGACCAGCCGGGCCCGGGGCTCTCCGTGCTCGGCATGACTGACCCACCGCGGATCACGGACCACCCCCGCGGCACCGCACGGGCCGGGAGGCCCCGGTGCCACCGCCGGATATCCCGCACCGCCCCGCGGCACGGCGCCGCCAATCCCTCCCTCCCCGCACGGCCGGGCTGGAGCCCCGATCACGGAGATGCCCCACAAGGGGGCCCAGGCCCCGGGATGGCGGCGATGCGCGGCCGATGGCCCGAGCGCGGCCTCACCGTGGCGGCGGCGGCGGGGCCCGACCGGAAAGGACTGCGCGTGCGCCGGACCGCCGCTTCCGCCGCGCCAAGGCCCCCGGCGGCGAGGGTGGCCTCGGCACTGCCTGTGCAGAGCGCAGGCGCCCTCCCGCCTGGGAACGGGCGGCCCGCTGCGGTGCCTGATGGGGACAGCGGGCGACACCCGCTCCCTCCCCTCCCGTGTCACCTCCAGCCGTGACATCCCCACATGTCCCCAGCCGTGACATCCCCGTGTCACCCCTAGCCATGCCATCCCCACATGTCCCCAGCTGTGACATCCCTGCCCCATCCCCGTGTCAACCCCAGCCGTGACATCCCCGTGTCAACACTAGCCGTGCCATCCCCGCACATCCCCAGCCGTGCCCGGTGTCTCTCGGAGCGGGGCTGTGACGCCCTGCCCGGGATCCCGGAGAGCCGCGGGTCTCACCCAGGGCTGAGGGCTCGGGGTTCCCGGAGCACCGGAGCGCTCCGCTCCCCTCACCGGCCCGGCAGCCGCGATTTCCCCGATCCCCGAGCGGGGCTCTCGTTCCCAAAGGGTTTCACTGCAGCCGTGTCCCCTCGGTGCGTTCTGTCCCGCCTGGTTTGGGGGTTCGAACCCCCGGGAGCAAACGGAGCGGCTCCGGTGGAGAGGGACACGTCCTGAATGAACACGGCGGGCACCGGGCACCCCGGAGCAGGGCCGGGGCAGCAGGAGGGGCGGGGGGACCCCCGGTGCCCCGGTGCCCATCGCCGTCCCCCTGGCGGGCGCAGGGACCCCCGGTGCCCCGGTGCCCATCGCCGTCCCCTTGGCGGGCGCAGGGACCCCCGGTGCCCCGGTGCCCATCGCCGTCCCCGCGGCGGGAGCGCTGTCACCTTGCACGGCCGAGGAGCCGCCGCGCCGGGCCGGGGATTGGTCGGCTAAAAATGCCGCCCTAATCTCCGAGCTGATCTTTACCCCCTCCCTCCGCCCCATCTGCCGCGACCTGCCCGCGATGCGCAGCGCCGGCCCCGGGAGAGGCTCCGCCGCTGTCCCCGCGGCCCCGAGGTACGGCCGGCGGGGCGGGCCGGGGGCGCGGGGCTGTCCCGGGGGTCGCAGGGGTGTCCCGGGGGGCGCAGGGGTGCCGGGCACCGGGGCGCTGTCACAGCGCTGTCCCCGCCGCTGTTTGAGCCGGCTCCGCGCCCGACCCGGTTTAAGTGATTCCCAACTCGTGCCGGGCGGGGAACGGGAGGGATCGAGGGATGCGCCGTGAGCTGCCCGGTGCCATCCCGGGGCTTTGCTGCCGTGTCACCCCCTCCGTTCTTCCTTTCGGGGCCACCATGGCCGGAGGTGGGGCGAAGCTCCGCGGGGTGACCCCAAGGATGCTGCGACAATCGCGGCATGGCCCCGGCCCGTCCCGCGGGGCAGGAGCTGTCCCTGCTGCCCGGACACGCTGCGGGCGCTGTCGCTGTCGCTGTCCGTGCCTGTGCTGCAGCAGATCACAGCTCCTGCACCTCCCGCCTCGGAAATGGCAAAGCAAGTGCCTTGCTAAACGGATTAGAGCTCTCCCGGCAGCCTCCCCGGCTGCTCCCGCATCCCTCGGCCCCCGCGTCGCCTTCCCCGGGCAAACCACAGCCCTAAGCCAAGCAGAGATCAGGCACTGCGGCTCCCTGACCCCAAAACCCCGAGGGTCCTTTCCCCCTCCTGGGGTTTTGTGCTCCCTTTGCAGGAGCGCAGAGAAAACCGGGGAATTCACCCGGCAGCGGCTCGGCCGGAGCTGGAGGTGCTGCCCTGCCCCGGGGTCCGCCCTGATCTGTGCCCCCCTGGCCGCTTTCTCTCCCTTCTCTTCCTCCTCTTCCTCCTCCCGTGGTGTGCGGCCGCCGGAGGGGCTGCAGCAGGACGGGAGCGGGGTTGAACCGTGCGAGGATTGAGGGAAATGAGCCCAGGCACCGGCAGGGACCGACAGTGACGTGCACAAGGGAAGGGACATCAGCAAAGCGTGTCAGCCCCCACCGGGGCCACGTCCTGAGCCCGCAGCCTGGCCTGGGCTCTGTGTGGGATCCCCCTCGCCGGGAATGCCCCGTGCCAGCCGTGCTGCTCCCTGCCCGGGCACGGGGATGAAGCCTGGCACGGCTCTGCCCGGGCACAGACTTTGTCCCGGGGGTGCCAACCTGGCCGGAGTTTGTGCAACGCCTCGAAGGCAAACTCCGCACCTGCTGAGCTCCCGCGGATGCTCCTGGAGGAGGAGGAGGAGGAGAGGCCGCATCCAGCCCGCAGCTCGCAGGGGCGGCCGGGTAGTGTCCGTCTGTCCCCGGCGTGGCACAGCAGGCGGGGCCGGGGGCAGCAGCGCTGTGCCCCGGGGATATTGTGCGGGCTCCTGGGCAGCTGCCTGCAGCCAGCCCCACGCTGCTTCCCAGGAAAAATGGAGCCTTTATGTGCCTGCCCCAGCCCCTTCCCCGGAAGGGCTTGGAGGATGCCCCGGCCGGTCGCAGGCAGACAAGAAGGGAATTGTTTCGGTGGGATTTGGGTTTCTGGGAGCACCTGCCCCGCGCGGGGCCCTCCACAATGGCTGCCTGTCTGCCGCAGAGCCGCCAATTATCCTCCGCGGCTAATTAGAGATGCAAAGTAGCGCTTGCATTCTCCTAGCTCCCCGGAGGGCTCCTGGGACCGGCGGCACATCCGCAGCGGCGGCGCAGCCCGGGCATGGGGCGAGCGTGGGGCACCGGCCCCATCCGGCCCCCAAACCGCAGCTGCTGCTCTGCCCTGCCCTGGGAAGAGGCTCTGGAGGGCAGGAATGGGCTCAGGATCCTCCATGCCCTCTGCCCCCATCCACACCAGCCTTCCCTGGACGCCCCATGGGCTCTCCCATAAACAGTGAGCCCCATAACTCAGGGATCTATCGGGATTTAGGGAACGCATTTCCCCTCCTTGCTGGGGCTGGCTGTGCTCAACCCCCCCCCCGTTCGTGCGAGGGCCGGCACTTCTCCCTGGCTGATGGGCAGGCGGCTGATCCCTGGTGGCATCTCTTCATTCCCGCCCGCTCTGCCTCGCCGGGATCACGGTGTGGGCTCATGTGCTCTGACTCCTCCGTTTGCGCTCACGGAGCTGTAATTCCAGAGAGGCAAGTGGCCCCATAAATCAGGGCTTATTTCCTGCCAATACCGTCTGCTGCTTCCCACAAGGAAACTCATTTAGAGGAGGAGAAGCGACTTACCACTGCAAACAGTAAACGGTGGGATGGTGAGAGCCGGGGAAAAGTTTGTCGTGACCGAGTTTTTGGTGAAGGAACTGAGGAGGCAGAGCTCCCACCTGCTCCCTGCGTGGAACAGCCCAAGCTGCAGGGAAGGAGACCTGAGCTGGTGCCACCTGCACAGCCCACAGAGCTGGTGGCAATGGCTCTTTGCACTGGGGAACATCCCCAAGTCATTGAGGTCCCCCTGCTACCATCCTGGGGAGCGTTTGTCACCTCATGTTTAATGCCAAGGACATTTTCCCCTCAGGGCAAGTGGCAGCTGGGACATCCCAGTGGTGACCCTGTGCTGAGAACTGCCAACTCACAGCTTGAAAGGACCATGAGCAGATATTCAGCACGCTCTGGTTCCTCACCCTTAAACACCAGCAGGCAAAGATCCCCTGCTCCTGAAGGAACCACCATCCATCCCACTCCTGTTTGGGGCTGGGGACATTGAACCCCCGGGGTCTCAGGGTGTGAAGCCTTCCCGGGGACACTCTGTTGGCCATGAGCTGTGCTGGCTCGGGTGGCACGGGAGCCGGAAGGCAGGCGGGCTGGAGAGCCCCACCGAGCTTCATTAGGCAGTCCGAGGCGCTCGTCAGGGGAAAGCTGAGCCGGCGTCGGAGGCCGGCAGAGCCCCCCGGGACCGGGTCGCATTCTCCGGGCAACCCGATCCCGGCGGCAGCGGCTCCGGCAGCCTCATTACTGCGGCTTCTGCAGCGGCTTCGGTTACTCGCCTGGACGCTCTCGTCTCCTGCTGGCTTTTAATTTCCCTGACATCCCCCGCGAGCGGGGGGATGCAGGCGCAGTGTCGGGGAGCCTGTCATCACCCCCACCCGCATCCTGCCTGCCTCCCGACGCTTCCAGCCCCCTCTGCCCCCGGGAATCCCATCCTGTCACGAGCCTGGTGACCCCGAGCATGAGCCCCGGGGCTTGGGAGGAGGCAGATGGGCAGATGGCAGTGAGGGGGAGCTGCCCTGCTCCCCTCCAAGAAGCATTGGGGTGTGCAGCACCCTCACCCCCATCCCCAGTCCTGCCGGGGGGAAAAGACTGTTCCAGATTCCCTTGCCAGCCTGTTCCCAGCTGGCACATTTGGCAAGGAGGCGGCACCGGCTGCCTCTCCGAAGGCGTTTTGGGGTGTTTGTTCCCGCAAAAGCTGTGGCTCAGCCCCAAAACCCCCCTGCATCCGCGGGGGTGACAGGGAGGCCGGGGCAGCAGCGGAGGGAGGGCATGGCTCTGTCCCGTCCCGTGCAGGAGGGACAGCGACCCCCGGGGTAGCAGGACAGGAACCACTGAGGGGTCCCCAAAGAGCCCCCCCGCCTCATGGCCCGGGGAAAACGAGTCCGATTAGGCCCTAACGGGGCCCGGGGCCCGACCCCGCCATCGCTCTGCCGTGGGGGCTGTGCCCCCGGGCCGCGGCCCCGCAGTGGGGCGGCCCCGGTGGGTGCCCTGGGCGGGGGTTTGGGGCCGGGGGTCCTGCGGGGGCCGGCGGCAGTGCGGAACCTCGGGGTGGGCGCGGACGCGGGGATGGGGGGGGTCCGTTCCCCCCCCGCCCCCCCGCATGATTTTCGCAGCAGCGGCTCCATCCCGGTTGCCATGGCAACGGGCGGCTCGGGCAGGCGCGTGCCCGCGGCCGTGCGCGCCGCCGCTGCCCGGCGGGAGCGGAGCGAGCGGAGCGGAGCGAGCGGAGCCCCGGCCCCGGCCTCGGGCCCCCGGCCCCCCCGGCCCCCGGCAGGTGAGCGCGGCCCCCGCGGGGACAGCCGGGTGCACTGCGGCGACGAGGAGAGGGAAGCCCTGTCCCTTGCGGGGATGGGTGCGGGATGCCCGGGTCCCTTGCCGGGATGGGGTGAGGGATGCCCGGGTCCCTTGTGGGGATGGGGGGATGGCGGGGGTCTTGCTGTGCAAAGACCGAGCAGTACGGCATGGCTTTGCACCCCCCGGCAGCACACAGCGTCCCCTGATCCCTTCTGCAAGCCAGGGAGGTTGGGGGGGTATGTGACCTTCACCCCCTCCGTGTGTCCAGTGGGGTGCTGGGGACAGGGACACCCCCTCTGCAATGCTGCCGCACTCCCGGGCTTGTGCCTCAGTTTCCCCATCTGCAAACAACGGGTTGAACTTGTGCTGTCCCTGTCATTGCTGTCCCCCTGCCCAAATAAACACCTTACCCATCACTGACCTCCCTCCTTTCAGCCGTGTCCCCCCAGCTTCTCCCTTGCTGCCCCCCCATCTCCCCACTTTCCCATCCCCTCTGGCTCCAGGTCTGCTTCCCCACCACAGACAGCTGAAATTCCACTGTCCCTCCATGTCCCCTGCTCCCAGCAGCCCCGTTTGCCTCCTGTCACCGCCAGCCCCGGGTCCATCCCCCCGAGGCTCAGGGGACAGGACCCCCGTGGCAGCGCGTGACGCTCCGTGTCCCCTCCCTGCTGTGGGGGGATGGCACCGCCGTATCCTCCACCATCCCTGTTCGCCACTTCTGCCTTTAATTGCAAACCTCATCTTTGGATTTCTGCCTGAACCCGGCTCCCGGGACTGCACAAATCCCTGCACGCTGTCCGAGCAGCCTTGTTTACCACGGCAGGATGAGGCAGAGCTGCAGAGCTGGGCAGCCAGAGCAGCCCCCAGCTGAGGCTGAGCCCCCTGTCCCTTCCCCGGGCCTGAGCACATGCAGGGTGTTGGCAATCCGGCTGCTGCTGCCCCTCCAGGGATCCCCATCCACGCTCCCCATCCGCATTCCCAGCACATCCTCTGTCCCTGAGCTGGGCTGCAGCCTCCCCTGGAGAGACACTTGCGTTATCTGCAAACGCCAAACAAGCTTCCCAAAATTTTTGCACGAGGCTCCTAAAATCCCTGGAAGATTAAAGGGTGCCCTGAGCAGGGAGGTTTTGGGAGCTCAGGGGGAAGGGGAAGCTCTCTGCAGAGCTCACATGAGCTGTGAAGCCGATCCCTGCCAGGGCTTGGAGCAAATGCATCTCCCCTGGCTACTGCAACCTGGCAGCACCTGGCCCCCGGCAGGCTCCCGTCTGTGCACAGGACACGAGGCTCCTGCTGCTGCTCCTGGGTCACTGAACCTCCTCTCTGGTTTGGGGGAGCCCACAAGCCCTGACCCTGCAGGGTCCAGCAGGCCTCAGATCCCCCATCAGTGCAGATGACCCTGATGGAAGAAAGGAGGCTGCCATAGGCACATCCCACCCAGGGTTCCTTGGAAAAGTGGCTCCCAGGAGTTTCCCAGCATTACCAACATGTCCCCTCCAGGGTCCTGCTGCCCTTGCAGCCACCTCATGCCCTGCTGGGTCCTGGGCAGCCCCATGGTGCTGCTCTGGCTGAAATCCCATGGGGAATCACCCACCATTCTGGGTTTGGCTCTTTGCCCAAGGGCTCCAGCCCTGCTCATGTTGCAGCCAAAGGGGTTTTGCCAGGGAATGCAGGAGGGACCCTACACAAGCCTGCTCCCATGGAGACAGCACCCTGGAAGGGCCCAGGCTCTCCACCTGCCTGGCACTGGGCTTGGTGTGATGATGAGGGGGCAGGATGGGTGCTGAGGCTGCTCAGCCCTGAGCCCTGGGCACTGCTGATGCGGAGCTGCCAGCGTGAATCAGCAGCACCCACTTAACCCTTTCCTCACAGGGTCCCTGTGGGCTCTGGAGGGGGCCACGCCTCAGCCACGCCACAGCCAAACCTCTGCACACCCCCTGGCCCCCTGAGCTCCGACCCCTGCCAGCCCCAGGAGCCCCATGGGACACACAGACCAGCCCTGGGGTGGGAATCCCACAGCCTCTCAGCTGGGTCACACTGAGCAGCAAACCAGGCACAGCTCCTGCAGCTGCAAAGCCTCTTGTGACACACGTCAGTGTCACGGGTTCTCCCTGGGACCTGCTGCTGTGCCTTGGCCACTTCAGCCCCCAAAGGTGGCCACTTCACCCTCCATGTGCTGCCACCTCAACCCCTGTGTGTGGCCGCAGTGAGAGCAGAACATGGGTGCTGGTACCCACGGTGGATGCAGCACAGCCGCTCCAGTGTCTCACACGGTGGGAAATGCTGCTGCCAGGCTCCTCTTGACCTCCTTAGCTGAATGCATTTGTCTTTGCCACCAATGGCCACCGTGGTGCGTCATGGTGGCAGTGGCTCTGCACCCCAAAATGGACCCTCAAGCAGCTAAAGGAGAGCAAATGACCTTTCCTGTGGCCCAAAGCCTGAGGCCCAGCCCACTTGCTTGGATTCCCACAGACCAGTGCAGCTCCCAGTGTGGCTTCCCCCCTGCCCTGGATGCTCTTGGCAGCAGGGGAACCTGGCCCAGAGGCTCTGCAGCCACTCCTGCCCTTGGTCCCCACCAGGCTCAGCCAAGGTGCCCAGGGGCAGGAGTGTGACATCCCCATGCCCTGGTCTTGGCTGCAGGAGAGATGCTGGGTCTGGGACAACAAACACACCTGAAGAGAGCGACCTGGGGACAGGGGACAGCAGGACTGGACTGTCCCACCTCGCTGGGGACAGGGCTCTGCCAGCCAGGGCTCTGCCAGGGGGTGCGGGCAGCTGCCCATGCCGTGCCCGCGGTGTCAGCAGCACCAGCCTCTGCATTGCAGCAGCCTCCAGCCTGTGCAGGGCCACGGCCACAGCCTGGCCCCCACAGAGGGCAGAGACCCCCCTGCAGCAGCAGGAGCTGCCTGGAGGGTGAGGAGAGCTGTGTCAGTGCCCAGCACCGAGTGTGCTGACAGCAGAGACGCAGCGGGGCCGCTTCTGCAGGAGCAGCAGCCCAAGGGCACGTGGAGCAGGAGCTGGGACAAACTCTGCTGTCACTTGATGCCAAACGGTCTGTGGCTTCTCCCTGGCAGCTCTGCGGAGGCGAGGGGCTGCAGCAGAGCCCCCCAGGCCCGGGGTACCCAAGCAGCAGCGCCTGGCTGGGGCTGGCAGCTCTCCACGCCGCAGCTCGGCCGCCGGCTCTGCAGGCGCCAGGCATCACCGCCAGCCGCCCTGATGCGAGGTGATGGGCTGTGCTGGCAGGGCCGGGGGCTGGCAGGGCTGGCAGGGGGCTGGCACGTGTGGCACAGGCGGCCGAGGCGGCCTGGCACGGTGGGCACTCTCACGTGCAAGGATGGTCGTGCGTGGGGCACAGGCGGGATCGTGGCGCCGAGGCAGCAGCGTTGGCTGGGAAGTGATGCAGAGCCAAAAATAACCCCCAGGCTGCGGCTCGGACCAGGTAGTGGCTCGGAGAGGGAGCTGCAGCAGCCATGTCTGCAGTGCCCCCTGGCATGAGTGGCTCGTTGGGGCAGCAGGGGCTGGCACTGTGCCCGTGGGTCCTGGGGTACACCCAGCCATGAGTGTGCTCCCTCTCTGCCATCCCCATCCCAGCCCTGGCACACGGGGGCTGTCACCCTGAGGGTGCCCATGCCATGCCATGCCATGCCATGCCATGCAGCAAAACCCAGGGCACAACACCCTGTGCCTGCAGCTTTCAGGGGGGATGATGCACACAGCACCTGCAGGGTCCCTTGGGGCTGTGCCACCAGGTGCTCTGTCACCACTGCAGGTGCACCGGGGCAGCCTGCTGGGGTGGGGACGGTGGTGGCAGCACCGTGGGTGCCAGGCAGCAGTAGTGTTGGCGCTCAGGGTGCCAGGCAGTGGCGGTGGTGCTGCCGTGGGTGCCAGGCACAGTGCTCCTGTGGGTGCCAGGCAGGGACAGTGGCCGTGCCGTGGGTGCTAAGAAGAGGGGTGGCAGCGCTGTGGGTGCCAGGCAGTGGCGGTGGCGGCGCCGTGGGTGCCAGGCAGGCGCGGGCGCTGCGTGCTGCCAGCTGCAGGGGGACCCTGCTGTCCCCCACCCATCTGCGTCTCGGCGGCAGAGCGAGGGACAGTCACGCGTTTATTTTTAACCGTCTGGGGAGGGTGGAGGGGATTGGTGCCTCCCTGGTTATATCACTAAATCCCTGCCGGGCCCTGTTACTTCCAGCACAGCGAGCCCTGCGCTGCGCTCCAGTAACTGTTTCAGGTCCCCATCCTCCTGGGGCCGTGCCCTGCCCCGGCCTGGGGACACCTCAGGGCCAGCTGTGCACACAGCTGGAGAGCGTGGGCACTCACCAGTGCTCCCCACGGGACCCTGTGCTTCCAGCTGTGCCCTGCCACCCCACCACAGGGCAGAGCACAGGCCTTCCTCCGCCCATCCCACCTCCCCAAGGAAGGGATGGTGTGTGATGTTCACGGCCACATCCCTCTCAGCCCTTTTAGGGACAGAGCAGGAGGAAATTTGAGCTGTCCATGGCCATCTTGTCCCCATCCCGGTGGCAGATGCCATGCAGGATAGGCCCAGTGCCTTCCTGTGGAAACACCGTCCAAATCCAGGTCAGGATGGGGATGATGAGGAGAACGCTTAGGAAACAGCCGCCACAGTCCCTGCTCTGTCCCCATGCAGTGCCACCCCCAGCCACCGACCCCCTCCCAGCTCTCAGGGGTTAAGCCACTCTGCGGGGCCACGTGGCGCTCTGGGGATGCCGTTTTTCTGAAGATCAGGACGGATTAGGGTGGAATAGCAGGATGAGAATTTCTTGGGCGGTGCATCTCCTGACCCTGCCATGGCCCCTCGGCCAGCAGCTCCCAGTGCTGAGCCAGGCTCTGCCCAGTGAGTGCCCACTGTGCTGCTCCCCGTGATTCCCTCCCAGCACTGCTGGCTCGGGGGTGTTTGGATGGCACCAAGTGGGTGGTGGGCACTAGAGGAGCCTGTAGGTCCAGAGCTGGAGTGGGCACTGTCCCCTGTACCCAGATGTTTGTCCCACAGAGCTGTTGGCAGGCGGAATGGGGGTCCCCTGCACCTCCTGTGACTCCCCTCTCCTGTTCCCTCAGTGCATGAGGCTGGTGTTTGCCCAGGAAAGCCCCAGCGCCTGCGGGAGCCATGTCGGGTTCCTATGACGAGTCGGCATCGGCCGCCGAGGAGACAACCGACAGCTTCTGGGAGGTGAGTGAGTCCTGGCCATCCTCTCCTCCCACAGACCCCACCGCCACTGTCACTGCACCCACGGTGTCCCCTGGGCTGGGGGCTGCCCTCCCTCCTCTGCCTGAGAGCATTCCTGCTGTGGTGCCTCTGCCCAAGGTCTCAAAGGGGTTGGAGGGAGTTGGGTTTGAGCAGCCCCAACCCAAAGCTCCATCCCTGCACCCCCAAATTGCCAATTGGTGCTTCCCCTGTAGCCACCCCAGGGCAGCTGGGGCTGAGCCAGGCGGGGTGGCCGCAGCCCCCACAGCTGCCTGTCCCCGTGGCCATGCCAGGTGGGGAACTACAAGCGCACGGTGAAGCGGATCGACGATGGGCACCGGCTCTGCAACGACCTCATGAACTGCGTGCACGAGCGGGCCAAGATCGAGAAGTCCTACGCCCAGCAGCTCACCGACTGGTCCAAGAGGTGGAGGCAGCTCATTGAGAAAGGTACCATGGCTTCCCCACAGCAGGCTTTCCCCTGGGTGTGCAATCACAGCTTCACCTGGCAGAAATGGAGGGGGTGAGGGCAGTGGGGTGACCCCCAGGTGTTCTCTCGGCCCGCAGGTCCCCAGTATGGCAGCCTGGAGAAGGCGTGGGCTGCGATCATGACGGAGGCGGACAAAGTGAGCGAGCTGCACCAGGAGGTGAAGAACAGCCTCCTGAACGACGACTTTGAGAAGGTCAAGAACTGGCAGAAGGACGCCTACCACAAGCAGATCATGGGGGGCTTCAAGGAGGCCAAGGAGGCTGAGGATGGCTTCCGGAAAGCCCAGAAGCCCTGGGCCAAGAAGCTCAAGGAGGTGAGAGAAGCACAGAGTGTCCTGGGGAAACCCTGTGTCCCCTGGTCCAACTCTGTGTGCCCAGTGCAGGCTGGGAGAGACATGTGGCACTTCCCCACAGGCAGAGGGGTTGGCAGGGGGCTGTGACTGCTTACTCTGATGTCCCTTCCTTGTCCTCCCCACAGCTGGAGACAGCCAAGAAAGCCTATCACCTGGCGTGCAAGGAGGAGAAGCTGGCGATGACCCGCGAAGCCAACAGCAAGGCAGATCAGTCCAACACTCCTGAGCAGCAGAAGAAGCTCCAGGACAAAGTGGAAAAGTGCAAGCAAGACGTGCAAAAGGTGTGAAGCACTGCCCTGTGCTGGATGCATTGGGCAAGGGAAATCAGTGGAGATGGCCACCACATCGCTTTCTCCACCATCAGTTCCCATTTTCCCATCCCTGTGTCCCTGGAGGATAAAGACTTGCAGGCAGTGGTCAGGGGAGTGTGAGCTGGGCTGGGATTTACCCCACTTTTGGGGGCTGATTCCACCCACTGAGGCTCCTGGCTCAGTTTGGGCTCCCCAGCTCTGGTGACCCCAAACCAGACCTCTCAGCACCCTGAAACAGCCTCTGAGGTGCTCGAGGTACCACCAGGGTCCCTCCTGTGTTTTTGCAGACTCAGGAGAAGTACGAGAAGGTGCTGGATGAGCTGAACAAGTGCACCCCACAGTACATCGAGAGCATGGAGCAGGTCTTTGAGCAGTGCCAGCAGTTTGAGGAGAAGAGGCTCAACTTCCTCAAGGAGATGCTGCTGGACATCAAGAGGCACCTGAACCTGGCCGAGAGCAGCAGGTAGGGGCAGCAGATTCTGGCCATGCTGGTCACCAAGAGGTGCCAGAGTGGCAGGAGGCTGTGCAGGAGCCTGTCACCCCCTGGTGACTTGGAGGACCCACAACCTGCCCCAGGTGACACAGCCTGGGCCTGTCCCACGCTGTCCCCAGGGCTCCATCCTGACCCACAGCCCCCAAACACATCTCTCCCCACAGCTACGCCAACGTGTACCGGGAGCTGGAGCAGACCATCCGCATGTCGGACGCGCAGGAGGACCTGCGGTGGTTCCGCAGCACCAGCGGCCCCGGCATGCCCATGAACTGGCCCCAGTTTGAGGTGAGGCTGGGCGCCCTGGCCGGGTGCTGGCAGGCCTGCAGGGCAGCCGGGCACTCAGGGCTTGGTCACTCTGTGCTTGCAGGAGTGGAACCCAGACCTGACACACACGATAACGCGGAAGGAGAAGCAGAAGAAGGGCGAGGGGGTGGCCCTGACCAACGCCAGCGGCGCGGGCGACACAGGGGCTCAGGCGGGCGAGCGTGGGAGGTGAGAGATGGTGTGAAGGGGAGAGGAGAGGCACAGCCTGTGAGGGGCACGGCCTGTGAATGGCACGGCCTGTGAGGGGCACGGCCTGTGATGGGCATGGCCTGTGAGGGGCATGGCCTGTGAGGGGCACAGAGTGTGAGGGGCACGGCCTGTGAATGGCACGGCCTGTGAGAGGCACAGCCTGTGAGGGGCACGGCCTGTGAGGGGCATGGCCTGTGATGGGCACGGCCTGTGAATGGCACGGCCTGTGAATGGCACGGCCTGTGAGAGGCACAGCCTGTGAGAGGCACAGCCTGTGATGGGCATGGCCTGTGATGGGCACGGCCTGTGAGGGGCACGGCCTGCGAGGGGCACAACCTGTGAGGGGCATGGTCTGTGAATGGCATGGCCTGTGAGGGGCACAGAGTGTGAGGGGCACGGCCTGTGAGGGGCACGGCCGGTGAGGGGCATGGCCGGTGAATGGCATGGCCTGTGAGGGGCACACATTGTGCCTGTGCAAGCATTTGGGGATCAGGGATGTCCCCATTGACAGCTACCCCTCCCTCTCCTCTCCCTCCCAGCGTGAGCAGCCATGACCGCGGGCAGACCTACAGCGCCGAGTGGTCCGATGACGAGGGCAGCAACTCCTTCAACACCAGCGAGGCCAACGGCGGCGCCAACCCCTTTGACGAGGAGTCGGCGGGGAAGGGCGTGAGGGTGCGGGCTCTGTACGACTACGACGGGCAGGAGCAGGATGAGCTCAGCTTCAAAGCAGGTACGGTCCCTTGCCAGTGCCAGGTAGGATGGGGCTCGTCTGCTGGAGCTGTGGGGGTGAAATTCCTCCAATAATTTCTGAGTTGGCCCAGCCCTTCAAAGAGTTGAGATGTCAGAAAAGAGAAGGCAGAAGCTGAGCCCAAAGGGAGAAGGGACAGGAGCAATGGGAAGGGGCAGGGCACGTGAGGGCTCAGGAGTCACCCCTTGCCTTTCTATCCTACAAACTGGTGTGCCCAGGACGAGTCCTGCAAACCCCCAGCAGCTCCATCCCAGGGAGAAAAAGGGGGTGGGAAAATTTCCAGCACCTGCAATGAGCTCTTCCCTTCCACCTTCCTCTCCAGGTGATGAACTAACCAAACTCGGTGAGGAAGACGAGCAGGGGTGGTGCAAAGGGCGCTTGGACAACGGGCAGCTGGGGCTGTACCCCGCCAACTACGTGGAGGCAATCTAAGTCTTGTGGTGTGCTCCTCGTCACCGTCAGCAGATAAATCCACCCTCCGTTGTCTCCATCTCTCCACCAGCCAACCAGCCATTCTGCCGTCTGGTCCTTCACTCCTCACCCTTAGAGATTCAGACATATTTTCCGACCAAGCTTTTATTTTTTTAAGAGTTGTCTCCGAAGAGTATTTTGCATAGTCGCTTTCTTCTAAGATAACGTGAAGCGAAAGATGACGTTGTCCGTTCGTCTACGTTAGTTGAATTATTATTTTTTTTTTCTGAGCGAAAAGCCGATACCTCAAGATCTTAAAGCCCAACCAGTGAGAGCTCCTGACTGGTTGGTTTTTAAAGATACTGAAATCATGAGCCGCCTTCTGATTGGCTGGAACTGTTCCGAAACGCACGGCGCCGAAGCTCCTGGGACCAACCAAATTCATCCCAGAAAACCAAGAGGGATTGGAGTCTGACTCCGTTGGTTATTTTTTTTTTTGGTGTTTCCGTGTTCTCCCCAGTTCATCCTCCCGCCCCGAGGAAGGGGGTGAATGTCCCCTTCAGCCCCGTGGCCATCCTTGAGATGCCCAGGTGAGGTGGGACCAGCCCCGCCGTGGAGCTTGCTGGCATCTCCTCAGCTTCCTCCTCCTCCTCCCGGCTGGGCTGTCAGCACACTGGAGCGGGCGGAGGCTCCCGAGCCGATGCCCGGTCTGTGCTGCCTGCAGGGAGCAGCATCGCCCTTCGGGTGGGCAGGAATCCAACGCACACCAGATCCAGGTGAGATGGCCCTAAAATCCAGCGCTGTCCGGAGAAGGACCCGCCAGGGCCCGGTGCTGCTGGGAGCAGCTTCATGCCCGGCCTGGGATAGCGAGGACTGGGCACTGCTGGGGACGGCCCCCATCCTCCCCTTACTGAAGCGAGGCAGGAGCAGAGCAGGGACGGGGGATGAGCATCGTCCGGCCTTGCAGGAGCTGCAGCCCAGGAGGAGGGCTCAGGATACAGCCCAGGCAGACGGCTGAAATCAAGGCGCGCCAAGGCAGGGGAATGGCCGCAGGCTCTGCTCTTTGCTTGTCCCCACCGAGCTCTACCCCTCCTCCCCTGGGCTCTGTCCCCAGCCCCGCAGCTCTCACGGTTGCTGCCGCCACCCCACCCCCTGCCTCGGGTGCGTTTGCCATCCCCAGCTCTTCCCTACAGATCATCTCTCATTTCTTTCCATACCATCACCCTTAGCAGCATCAATGCCATGGGCTTCCCGCACGCTCCTCCTGCTCCTTTCCTGCCCCCTCCGTTGGTTCGTGAATTTTTTGGCCCCAGGGATCCCGTGTTCTCGTGGATGCAGGGGAAGCACCGTGTGCTGGGCACGGTGGGTGGGAGCCATCCAGCCCCTGCCAGGTACAGGAAAAAAAAACCCACAAAGTCAGAAAAGACCCAACCAACCACCTGTCTCAGCAATGCACCCCGGTTTTTGTACATTGATTGTGTAATTTAAGAAGTATATATATAATATATATATCTCTCGTGATTGTATTTCCGTGGATACAACAACAAAAAGCAGCAAGAGAAAATAACCGAGCTCTGTCAGCGTCCTTGGCTCTGGGGTCTCCTTTGCTGTGCGTGTGTCCCACCCCTGGGGGGGTGGCTGAGGTGGTTGTGGACCCCCAGGTAGTGACACCCCTTCCCCAAGGTTTTGGGGTGCAGCAGGATGGGGATGCATTGCTGGGGGGACAAAGGGAGCAGCCGCTGCCTTTGGGGACCCCTGTGCCACTGCAGGACAGAGCCTTGGGACACTCACAGCGAGGCTCAAGGGGATGCAGATTTGGGGCTGTTCCAAGCCCCAGCCCTGACCCAGCGCTCTCCTGAGCCTGTGAAAGCAGGGGGATGTCACCTGCTGCCCTCCCTCACCATGCCAGGGTGAGGGGACACAGGATCTGGGGCACCACTGGCACTCCCAGCCTGTCCTCACAGTGCCCCCGCACCGTCTGCCATCAGGTGCTCTCAGCAAATCACAAGAAAGAGTTTGCTTCTCTTTTTCCCTCCCATTTTTTTGTTTTTCTACTCCCTTTTCCAAAGGCAATATTCGTCCCTCCCCTGCTCCTCACTGCCCTCCATCCCTCCTGCCAGGATGGGAACAGCACGGAGCAAGAACAGAAAGGAAAGGCAGTAGCTGGCAGCGGCGGATTTTTGAAGGAAAAAAAATCAAGAGACCAAGAATCAGGTGTTTTTTTCCTTTTAAGCTCCTGTAGAACATCCCTGGAAGCCCAGGCCACCCTCGGCATTTGAACCTAAACCACAACTCATCACCAGCCAAAACAGAAAAGCAAATAACCAAATAAAAAAAAGCCTATAATATAAAAGATCAACATTGCCAGGTAACTCTGACTCTGGCGCAATGAGCAGGTGAAGCAATTCCCAGCTCTGCCCCAGTCCAGCCTGGACGGATCACACTCTGGATTTATCGTCCAGAGGGAAATGGCAAAGCTGCCATCTCCATTTCCCCAAACTCCAGAATCAGGCAGTCCAAGTAAAATCCAGATCAAGGGAAGAGCTTTGAGCCAGGGCACAGAACCTGGGGGCTTGAGAGGACTCTGGTGGCCCCGTGCACGAGGATGGGGCCATGGATACAGAACTCCCATGTGCAGGCCCAAGTCCCTGTGAAGGGGAGCAGCTGAGCATGTCCTGGAGTGAACAGCAAAGGGGGGATGCACCTGTCCCAAGGAGTGCCCAAAGTTCCAATGGCACAGATCCATGGCAGGCAGCACCCTTGGCAGGTGCCAGGCTGCTCCCACAGGGACTGGGGCAGGAGCCCACCATGAGCAGCAGTGGATGTCCCTGTCCCTGTGGGTGTCCCTGTGGGTGCCATTGTCCCAGCTCATGCCCCAGGCTTTTTCCTCCCTGAACAATGGCTGGGTGAAGCCACCTACAGCCACAACTGGGGAGGGAGGAGGGGGGACAAGCCCAGGCACGGTGCCCACCCTTCCCGTGGGGGACAAGGGCTCTCTGCACGGTCCTTGCCCCACACCAGGGCCTGCTGGAGGTGAGGGGGTCCCTGTGTCCGGTGCCAGCAGGTCCTGGCAGGGGAAGCCTCGCACGGTCCTGCTGCTCTCCGTGGCCGGGGCAGAGGGAGCAGCCAAGGTTCCCCAGTCCCGCCGCCGCTCACACCGGGTGCACGAACTGGTAGACGAGGCGCTGGGAGATGTCGGGCTTGCGGATGATCCCTTTCTTGTAGTACTGCCGGATGGAGCGGCTCAGCTTGTCGTAGTTCATGGCCGGGCGGTTCTTGCGGATGCCCCACAGCCGCGCCACCTGCGCCGAGTCCTCGATCTTGAAGATGCCTGGCAGGGGAAGGGGGCACGGGGGGTTACAGCATCTCCTGCCTCGCCTCAGCCCCCCAGCGCCCTCCCCGGGGCCTCTGGAGCGCATCGCCCACCTTTGTCCTTATTGAGCCAGCGGATGAAGCGGCCGTAGTTGTGCGGCTTCAGCAGCAGCTCCTTGAGGAACTGCCACAGGTGGATGGGTTGGCCGGCGCAGGACGAGTCCACCTCGCTGTCGGCCCAGCCGGTGTCACCTCCTGCCACGGGAAGGGACGGGTGAGAGGAGGGAAGGGACTGTGCATCACCCCAGGGAGCTGCTCGAGTCCTCATCAGGGAGCCCCGCTCCCAGCCAGACTCAGCCCGGCTCTGGGTAGGGAAGATTTGCTTTCCTCTCCCCATCTTGGAGCAGGGAGAGCAGCTCAGTGCTGTCCCTGTGCAGTCCGCAGGGGTGCAGGGCTGTGGGACAGCGCCAGGGAGGGGATGGAGCCGTTTCCCCTTCGCTGGTTTTGCAGAGAGCCCTGGGGCTGCTCTGGGGCAGAGGGAATGAACCACCCAGATCCCATAGCTCCGGGTAATTGCAATTAAACAGGGAGGGATCCCCCAGGCACTCCGGACCTGCCCAAAGCAGCACTCACCGCAGTATCTGACATCTCCGGGGGCAGCCTTCTCCTTCATCCAGGCGGCTGCAAGGGAGGAGCGGGGCATCAGGGGGGCACCTCCCGCGGCACAGCCTCGCCCACCCTCCCCGGCTCCCTCCCCGGCACCCACCGGACTTCCAGATGTCGAGGTGGGCGTGCAGGATGTCACCGCAGGCGGGGGAGCGCTGGCAGAACTGCTCCTCGGACATGGCACACAGGTCCTTTCCCGACAGCTCCTGGAAGGACTTCCCGATCTGCGGCAGCCGGTACTGGTGCTCCGTCCACAGGATCCACTTCTGCACATTGCCGGGGCTCCAGTCCATGGGGTCTGGGGGCCGAGGGGGGTGAATGTGGCCAGGGAGCCGAGCCCTCCTCCCATGTGGGGCAGCCACACTCCCCTAGACCCCCACACACGGCTGCAGACCCCCAGGAACCATTCTCTCCATCCTCTCCTCCTGTGTGGGGCAGCCACACTTCCCCAGACCCCCACAGGCAGCTGCAGCCTCCCAGGATCCGTCCTTTCCTTGCGTATGGAGCAGCCACACTCCTCTAGACCCCCACACATGGCTGCAGCCCCCCAGGAACCATCCCCTCCTCCTGTGTGGAGCAGCTGCTCTACCCCAGACCCCCCTGCTCTCTCCCTACAGCCCCCCAGGAACCATCCCCTCCATCCTCTCCTCCCCTGTGGGACAGCCACACTCCCTCAGACCCCCACAAGTGGCTGCAGCCCCCCAGGAACCATCCTCTCCATCCTCTCATCCCATGTAGGGCAGCCACGCTCCCCAGACACCCCCAGAGGCAGCTGCAGCCCCCCAAACTCAGCGTGGCTTTGGCTCCCACCCCGCACACCCATCCCTGCCCCGGGGACACGCACCCGCGGCGATGTTGAGCAGCTTGCAGGCTGTCTCGATGTCCTTGAGCACCTCGCCCACCACCATGCTCTGCACCTGCTCCAGCGAGTGCTCCTCCAGGTGCAGGCTGTCCTGCAGGTCCCCCTCGGTGCCCAGCCCCAGCCCCTGGCTGTCGATGATGGGACATTGCTCCGGCTCCTTCCTCGCCTCCTCCCGCCCGCCCTGCCCGCTGCCCGGGGCCGGTTCCCCGCTGCCCTTGGCGGCCCAGGCCGTGTCCTCCGGGTAGAGCATGTCGAAGTAGTGCAGGCAGAAGGCTGGCAGGGGCTGCTCGGGGGTCCCGGGGGGGCTGGGGCTCTCGGGGCAGCCCCAGCGCCGGGGGTCGGGGTCCCGCGGGGGCGGCAGCAGCGCGGGGTCCGGCCAGGAGAGGCGGCCGGGGGGCAGAGCGGGCAGCCCGGGGCTGGCACTGCCCATCCCTCTGCTCAGCGCCGGCTCCGAACCTGCCCGGGGATGAGAGAGGGGCAGAGCTGAGCCCGGCACCGTTGCTGCCTTCCCGCCCCGCAGCCAGGCACAAAGGGACGGACTAAGCCTGTTAGAGGGGAAAAACCCGGCAAAGAGCCCCACTGTGCCCGGCAGCCTGCGGGGAATACGGGGTCAGACACGGCTGAGGGGGCTGGCTCCGAGTTGGGACAGCAGCAGCAGGCAGCAGGGAGATGAGCGGGATCTGACCCCTGCTTTGGGTCTGGGTGTTTAGGGTCTGGGTGTTTCGGGTCTGGATGTTTCGGGTTTGGGTGTATAGGGTCTGGGTGCTTAGGGTCTGGGTGCTTAGGGTCTGGGTGTTTGGGGTTTGGGTGTTTAGGGTCTGGGTATTTAGGGTCCCCCCAGGGCTGCACACCAGGCTGGCAGCAGCTCAGTCCCAGGTGGAGCCGAGGGGTGGAAGGCACTGTGGGACACTGGGGGGGACTCCCCCAGGACAGCCCTGGGGTGACAATGGATGCTTGAGCTGCAGGGACAGCTTTCTGAGGGTGGAAATCATCCTCTGCTGCTTCCATCTGAGCCCAGCAGCCCCCAGACCCAAATCCCTGGGTGGGACCCAGCCCAGCATCCAGTCCTTGGTTGCTGTTATCAACCCCCAGATGAGAACTTTCCTTGTAAGACAGGACAATTGCAATAACCTTCACTCTCTAGCAAGAAAAACTACCCCAAATCAGCCTGGGAGTCCTGGAGGCCATGGAGGACAGGATGAACCTGCTGAATTTCCACAGCAACACCAAGGAATGCCTCCATCCATGGAGAAACCTCCCCAAAAATCATCCTGAGACTTTGGGAAAGGGAGGCCCCTGCCAGGGAGAAGCTGCTGATGGGCATGGCCAGGGCACTGCCCAGCTCCTCCACCTTCAGCACCGCACTTTACAAGGAGAAGAAGAAGAACCATCCCAAATTGGTGGTTTAAAGGCAGAAAAAGGAGCTTTAGCAATGGAGCTGGCACTGGGAAAGGAGTGTGCAAAGTTTGAAACCCCTCAGGACACCAGGCAGCCCTGAAGGGGAACAGGAGGCAGTGGGCAGGGAAAGGGGGTGCCCTGTGCTCCAAACCCGAGCTGGGGGGGAAAAGGTTTAAAACAAATGAGAGGAAAAGATCTCACAGGGTTCCACCAGGCAGAACACAGCCCCCAAGCACGGGGTGGTCAGTGGAGGAGGGACAATGGGGACCCAGCCCTGTGTCCCATGCTCAGGGGGGAGATAATGCAGCTCCTGAGGGTTCAGTGCTCCCAGGAATATGGGTTTGAAGTTCTGCATTGCCTGCACTTGGGGCACGCTCATCACTTCATCCTTGGAATAGCCCAAAGAGCTCAGAAAAACCTGTAGAAGAGCCAGGGACCCCTAAATAGCACTGGGGAGATATTGTGGGTTCAGGAGCTGGAGCCCACAATCCCGAGTGGTTTTGGTGGCACTGCAGCAAGGAGGAGGAGGGAGAAGAGGGAACCCAAACCCTCTTCTGGTCTGGGGCTGCCCCCACCATCCCCACACAGTTTCCCTGAGAGATGGTGCCTGCTTCCAAACCTCTCCTTGATTTGCTCGGGATTAAAAGAAGAGCTTTAGGAGATCAGCCCTAAATCCAGCCTCACGCTGCTCCCAGCACAAAAGGGAACTGGTAACAGCTTGTGCAGCTCCTGCTGCTGCTCAGTGCCGGCCGTGGGGGTGTCTGGGAGGGGACAGGTGCCTCATTCCCAGCGCCTCTGGGATGTTCTGAGGTCACGGTTCATCCTCACCCATGGCGGAGCAGGGCTGTGGAACCATCCCTGGGAATGGCACAGGATGGACAAACCCAGCCCCACCTTCACCCTCATCCTGTTCTCCCCCTCCCAGCAGGGACCAGAGAGACCCAATTCCTGGGGAAGTGTCCCCAAAAGGCTGAGCTGTGCCCCACCGAGGGCGCTGTCCTCCCTGGGCGGGGGCCGCTGTTTGACTTTCTCCCGCTGTGGCACTCGGGCGGCCGGGCTGGGTGGGACCTGTTTGCACTGAGAAGCCACTTCAGGCGGCCCTTTCCCCCCTCTTCCCCTTCCCCTTTGTGCATTTCCCCGGAAAAGGAGAGCTGGAGGGGCAGCCCCAGGTGCACGGGCACACACGGCACCAAAACCCTGCCCGAGCTGAGCCAGGCTGAGCCGGTCATTGCATCAGCCTTGGCAGCTCCCCGGCTGCTGCTCCGGGGGAATTCTGCCTGGGATGGGAACTGGGGCTGGGATGGGGAGTGGGGCTGCAATGGGGTGCTGGGGCTGGGATGGGGAGCTGGGGCTGGGATGGGGAGCTGGGGCTGGGATGGGGAGCTGGGGCTGGGATGGGGCTCCTGCACTCCCAGGGCACGGAGCCAGCCCGAGCCCGGGGCTGTGGGTGCTGCTGGCTCACAGCTCAGCCCCACACAGACCCCACAGCCCAGGGGGACACGATGGGGACAAGGACCCCCGTGCCACCCCCAGCTCTTCTGGCAAGTGCAGCCCACCGTGGCTCAGGTTGGAAGGCTGGGATGGGCCCTTGAGAGCGAGAGGAAAAAAAAAAACCCAAAAAATAAATTCACCCACCCCCCACCCTGGAACAATGGGCCCGTTAATTAAAATCCAATCAGCGGTGGAACAGGTTGTGCCGGAGCGCTGTGGGACCGGCAGGGTGGCCCCGCCGCGGGAGGGGCGCTGCCCGCAGAGCCCGGGATGGATCCCAAACCCCCGGGCACTTCCGAACGCCTTTCCCAGGCAGGGGGAGAGGGAGCAGGGCCAGCTCCAGGGTCACCTCCAGCCCCAGGTGGGGACAGGGATGGGCTGGGCTGTCCCAGGAGGAGCTGGGGATGTGCAACACCCAGCGCTGTTCCAGAGCAGCCTGGGTGAAGCAGGAAAAGAGCAAAGCCAGGGCTGCAGCAGGCACCCAGGTGGGTGCTCAGAGGCTGCTGACAACTTGAGATCCTGCCAGCATGTCCCATGCAAGCCCCAGAGTGACAGCTGTGCCACGTCCTGCTGCCAAACCCTGTGCCACGCACCCTCCTTATCTCTGGGTGGAGGAAGGAGGATTGGTCAGAGCCTCCCCACAGCCAGGGCAGCGACTGGGGACAGCCCTGGGGGGCTGGGGAGGTGACAGCCCAGGGGCTGTGTGGTGACAGGGCTGGGGCCAGGACAAGCCCCAGGCTCACCCTGATGTACCCCTGAGGGCTTGGACTCTCAGCTCCCCAGCAGCTCCAGCACCACCGAGGTGTCCTGGCTCCTCCTGCCATTACCTGCATGGCTGCTGGCACGGGGACCAGGTGTCCCCAGAGGTCCCCACGCCCTGGGTCAGGCTGCCCTCTCCATCAGCACGGGAGGCAAACAGCAGTGACAGGGACAGGCAGCACCCGCCAGTGACCCGGGCAAAGGCTGGTGCTTGCTGTGCCCCCGGTGAGCAGCAGAGCTTGGTGTTCCCCATTTGGGGCCAGGGAGCCCCTATTTATAGCAGCACCTTCCCCCCCGTGCTCCCAGCCCCAGAGAACTCCGCTATTGTGGGGATTTGGCACCCTCATGGTGTTTGTGTTTCACCAACCGAGCAGAACCACGAAAACCAAACCAAAGTGACTTCAGGGCTGACACAAAAACCACCCCAGCAGGAAAGCAGCTGGGACAAGGGGCTCAGCTTCACAGAGACACCCCAGAGCTGGCAGCTCCTCAACAGCCCCCCAGGGTGCTCCATAAAGGGTCCCAGCTGCTGGTTTGTCCCACGGTGCCCCAAAGCTCACTGTGCCCTGCCTGGCACAGGGGCTGGTGGCACCCTGGGTGTCCCAGCTGTCACCAGGTGGGCTCAGGAGCAGCAGCCCCAGGACTCCTGGCTCCATCCCACCCTCCCTGTTTGAGCAGCAGGAGGTTGCAAAGACACAAGGATAGCAAATCCCGTTTCATTTTGGGTGACACCATGCAAAGAAATGCCAAGAACCTCACACCGAGGGACAGACAACCTGTCCCTGCTCAGCCCTAAGGGCCCCTGGAGGTGCTGTGGGGTGGGAATGTGACACGGGACAGCCCAGACTGGTGCCAGGAGCAGGACCCTGGGCTGGGTGGGCACTGGGGGAGCCGGGGGTCGCGGCAGCACGGGCGCCTTACCTGGAGGGTGTGCGAGCTCAGAATCCACATGGGTGCCAGCGCAGGCTGGGCACGGCCGTCCCTGCGGCACCGGGCACGGTGTGGGGGGGGGACATGGCCCTGGGTGAGGGTCCCAGCCCCGGTGAGGGGTCCCAGCCCCGGTGAGGGTCCCAGCCCCGGCCGGCAGCACCGAGCCCCGCTCAGCTGAGCCGCATCGGCCCCGGTGGGCACCGGCGGGGAGGGCACAGCGAGCAGAACCGGGCACCCCGAGGGGCTCCGCGGGCAGCGCAGGGACGGAGCCAGCGGCGGCAGCGAGTGTCAGGGCTCAGGCAGAGCCTCCTTTGCCCATTATATCCGATTCCTTCCTTATTTACCTGAACAAACAAGCAGCGCTTACCTCAGCCGAGGTGTTTGAACAGCCCGGGCCAGGTTAACCCTTGGCAGGTGCGTCCAGGGCGGGCTCGGACCAGAACGGGCCTTGGGAGGGGAATGGGGCAAACCCGGGCACTGTTAACCCCTTCCAACCCTCACATGGGATGAGACAGGGACAAGGACAGGGGCAGACAGACACCTGGCTCCTCCTGGAGTCAGAGCTGCAGCTCAGAGACCTGTCAGGTGTGTGAGGTCCATGGCATGACACCACTCCCAGAGCAGACTGGGCCATGCTGGGGCCAGGAGCATCCCTGACCCAAACCCCAGAACCACCCCCTGCCCAATGCTGCAGCCAGGGATAGAGCCTAGAAATGAGGGTGCACAGAGATTTTGGGGGTGAAGGGATCCCCTGGCAGCACCCAAACCCTCCCAGCACAGGGACTCAGCTCTGTCCCCTGCCCAGGGGTCTGTGGCTGCAGGATGGGGCACGGGGGCACAGCCAGAACGTGCCACACTCCAGGCCCAGGTTGTCTCCACCGGCACGAGCAGGAAAAAGCCGTTCTGAGCGAGACAGACACCGAGCTGGTATTTATTGTCTCTTTTTTTTAGCACATGAAGCAGGCAGGGCAGTTCAGGCGGTTCTCCTGCGCACGTAGCTCTGCCAAAACCCAACTCCCCAGTGCCCTAAAAACCCACGTCAGACCAAACCCCGCTGCAAACAGCCACGGGCTGGCCCCACGTCACCACGTCCCTGGGCACGTGGCTGTCCCCAGCCCACACAGGGTGACAGAGCTGGCATCCCTGGCTGCCCTGGCCCGGGGCAGGCACTGTTGATAAGCCATCCATCGGAAATGTTTGCCCTGGGGAAATGAAAGCCCTGGAGGAAGGAGACCCCGGAGCGAGCACTGGGAAAGGGCTTCGCTGCTATCGGCAGCGCCAGGAGTTTCTGCCTCCCTTTGAAATGCCTCAATGTTATCTTATCTTGGGGAAAGCTCCCCCTGGACCAGGGCTCCCGTGTCCCAGGGGAGTTCTTTTCCCCTGTTTTGGTAAACACAACTGGGCCTGGGACACGTGGAAGTGGCCGTGGGGGGACCCCGGGACAAGCAGCTGTGTTGGGAAGCCGCCAGCCCTGCCTGGGCTTTGCCAAGGGTTGGGCAATGTTTGGTTGGGATGTGGCACAGCCAGGAGGGGGGTCCAGGCCCCCCAGCACCCTCCCAGCACTCCTGGCAGCCACAGCAGAAATCTCAGCCCACTCAGAGCATCCACTGCTTTGGACAAGGCCCCACAGGCTCCCAAAGCTGCTCCCGTGTGACACCTCAGGGTCCCCCGAGGGCACCCAGAGCAGGAGCACCCCAGCTCAGCCCTGGGGCTGCAGCCCTCCAGCCACAGATCCCTTCCCCGCGGGACAGGAACACGAGTGTCCGGGCTGTGGGAAGTGCAGATGCAGAGCGGAGTCACGTGTAAATCGGGCACCAGCCTGGCACCAGCCATGCTGGGAAAGCACCGTGGCCATCCCGCCCTTCCTGTGCTGCTCCTGCCCCACAGCCCGGCTGTGCCTTGGGGGATGTCTGGGGAGCAGGGCTGGGTTTGCACAGGCTGGATCTGCTGTGACACCACTGCCAGGTCACCCGTATTTATTTGGCTCCTTTACAACTTTGCACCAGAGCAAACACCAGGCCAGAGCTCCAGAAGGAGTCAGAGAGCACAACTGGGGACACTGGACAGTGTCAGGTGTCACCAAGCAGTGGGGAGTGAGCATCCCCTGAGCATCCCACACCTGGGTCATGCTGGGCTGTCTGGGACCTGCTGCCAAACTCACACCTCAGTCTGAAAGAGCTTTACCCACTTCCATTATCGGTAGCAGTGGGATTTCGATAACAGAAAGAGATTAAAGCGAAAAACATTTGCTTTTCTGGGCTTAGACAGAGCTGGGCAGTGCAGCACAGCGCTGCAAAACTGGGTGAAAGGCCCCAAAATGAGAGCTCTGCTTCCCTCCCAGAGGGCTTGGGAGCTGGAGAAACCCAGTGTCACCAATATCCATGGGCTGGAGCCTCCCAGTGTGCCCAGTTTCCATGGGCTGGAGAAACCCAGTGTCACCAATATCTACGGGCTGGAGCCTCCCAGTGTCCCCAGTTTCCATGGGTTGGAACCTCCCAGTGTCACCAGTTTCCATGGGCTGGAGAAACCCAGTGTCCCCAGTTTCCACGGGCTCCAGCTGTGCTGGGCTCGGGCTGTCCCCAGCACCTTTTGCAATCGCAGCTCGGCACAGCTCTGCTTGCACATGCAAACCAGGAAAAGGAGAGATTGCAACACCTGAGGAACAACAAAAGAGGGAAATGAAGTCTGGCTTTTCTGCCCAGTTTTCGGTGCTTTTTCCTTGTCCTCGCTGTCAGCCCATCAGCTCCAATTCCGGTGTCTTTTGCCACTGCTGGAGCTTCAACGCTTGGGAACACGGCCGACCGGAGGGGAGAGATAGAGAAACTCATGAATCAGCCTGGAGGAATCCCTGCCCACCTGCCTGGAGCTAATCTCTGGCTGCATCACAAGAATAATAGATAAGCAGCCATGTCACATATAATAAAACTATTGAAGGCCTTGATGTCACTGTACAAACCACGGGCAGCATGGAGCCCGACCTGTCCCCACACGCAGCTGTTTCCTGGTCCCCTGCATGGAGGGGCTTCCTCTGCTCCAGCTCCTGAAGAGATTTTGGGACAGTGGTGGCCCCTGAGCAGAGCTGAGGCCCTCTGAGAGGCCACGTCTGTGCCACAGGGTGACAATGGGACAGGATGAATCCCCACTCCCAGGCTGCAGGGCAGGCGCTCTGAGGCTTTCCAAGGAAACTGGAAATGGTTGAAATGGTTGAAGAACCTTTAATACATTCTCCCCATGCCTTGGAGGATCCTGGGAGGGGGGAAGGTCTCTCCAGCACAGCCCAGAATTACCCAGAGGGTCAGGGAGCACAGGTGTGCACGGAGGGAACGGAGCTTTTGCTGGCGCAATGTCCCTGTGCAGATTCACCTGGCAGAGCCTCTCGAACTGCTGGGATGGCTCCAGACCACCACAATCCCCTCTGACTGCTCCTTACCCCAGCCAGACCTGCCCACTTCCCGTGCAGCCCCAGGGCGAGCGGGGCCGCTCCTCTTTATTCCCTTTATGACCCCCCGGGCTCCCCCATCTCGCAGCTGCTGCCATAATCGCTGTTTACGGGCCCGCGTGTGTGCTCGGGGCAAACAGCGGCGTTATTGCCGTGCCACCCGCCCGGAGCCACCCCGGCAGCGCAGCCGGGGCTCCCGGCCCCGCTCCGGCACTCGGTGCCCTCTCGGAGCCTGCGGCAGCTCCGGGAGCCGCTCCCACCCTCCATCCCCACCGTTTGAGGCGGCTCCCGGTTGTCCCCGTGTCGCTGCGAGGGCACCGTGGTGTCACCCGCGTTCCAGGGCAGCCCCGAGCCTGCAAAGGGGGAAATGGAGAAGCGGCTCCATCCAGCAGCGCTGGGTTTGGTGTCCGATCCGCACTGATGGCACCGGGGATCCAGGAGCCATCGCTCTGCTGAGCACAGGGACCTTGGTGGCCACCTGGCACCTTCCAAAGGCTGCTTGGCACCTGTGGTGGCAGGAGGTGACACGGTGTGTCCTGGGGGTGACACGGTGTGTCTTGGGGTGCCACAGCCCCGCTTCTGCAGCCTGGCCCTTCTTGGGAGGGCAGCGGGGAAGGACGAGCTGGGGGAGGCCGATGAAAACACCAGGGTGAGCGCAGCCCCTGCACCACCAGCTCCCCACCAGTCCCACCCCGGGTCCCCCCAGTTCGGTGCCCCCCCGGGTGACGCGGGGAACTCGTGGGACGCCCAGGCGGGCAGGGAGCAGCGGATCCAGCGCCGTGTTTGCTGTTCCCTTCCCAAAGCCCTCCTCTTTTCTTCCTCCGGTGGCATTAAACTCCTGCTTTTGTCTCTTGGGATTAAAAGCCTGGAAATGGTTGCGGGTCGCCCGGCGGTGCCAGGAAGAGAGGGCTCAGGGCGGAGTGGGCACACCCCGCTCCCGCAGGGTGAGGAGAGGCCACGGCTCCCCCCGCACCGCCACCGACATTTGGGGGGCAGAGGAGGGGAAGGATCCTGGTCTGGGCTCTGCTGCATCCACACAGGAAACCTAAATCCCATCCAGCACCAGAGAACCCCCAAAACAACCCCCACAGGCACGGTGCTGTTGTGCGATCGCTGTCCCCTGCTCATGGCACCGGGGCTGGGGGCTCGGCTCCCCCTGCCCGAGCTCGGCAGCGGTTCCCAGGCACACACGGGCAGCCAGGTGAGACGGGCCGGGCCCGGTGCCAGCAGACGCGATGTTGTCTTTTCACACAGCCCCGCTGCGGGCCCGAGTGGCAGCGGAACCCTCGGCGGCTTTGGTTCCCACACTGGGTGCCATTGAGAAATGCAAATTCATTCTTCTGCTGCCGGTTCTCCCCACATGCAAAACGATCCTGGGGCACAGCGGCCCCACGGAGCGACAGCGTGGGAGCCGCTGGGCAGGGAGAGAGCCCGGGTGGGACAGGCTGGGATGGGCAGCGCTGGGTCCGGGCAGCACACGCTGCCCCTGGAGCGAGGAACCTTCTGGGGGTGATTTCCCCTTGGGTTCTGCGCTGTGCATCACAGCAGAACTGCAGAATGTTCTGCCCCAAAGATAAACCCCTAAAAGTGACCCCAAACCCCACAGATCAATGAGCTGGGGGGGCTGGAGGGGCTGCGTGGCGAGAGGGGGGTCAGCAGGGACCGGAGTCACCCCTCTCCCATCACTCCTGAGCCGGGTTTGCAGGGCCAGGGGAGCAGGGGAGGGGGCTCCCCTGTGCACAGAGGGCAGGGACCCCACATCCCCTATGGGGCCGCGGGTCTGGGCTGCAGGACGGGGCCGGGGGCGCGGAGCTGCCCGGAGAGCCAGCGGTGACTCAGCGGTGACTCAGCGAGCCCCGGGGGAAATTCACTGAGCCCGGAGGGAAACGTGTCTGTGTCGTGCCGCTCCCGTGAGCATCACCCGGCTCTCTCACACCTCATCCTGGGGGCTCAGCAAGGTGCCAGGACCCAGGGTGTAGGGAAAACGGGGTGTGGGAGATGGGCAGCACCCCAAATGAGTCCCGTGTCCTATCTTCCCCTGCTGTGCAGTCACTGGGTTGGCCACAGAGCTTGGAGGAATTTTCCCTGGTGGACGCAGCTCCTGGGGGAAGCTCCTGGGTGTCCCCAGCCTTGTCACCTCCCTGACACCAACAGCACAGCTCCAGAGCCAGGTCTGGGGAGCAGGGAGCTGTGATGGGCACCAGGAGCTGGGCAGGGGGCCCCAGCACCTGTCAGAGCCTTGCTGGACACAGGCAGCATTCCTTGTGGCATCCCTGGTTTCACAGGGCAGGGTATGAAAGCAGAAAGTGATTAATGCTCTGTGAGGGAGCGGAGACAGAGCTCTGGCCCCGGTGTGGGACGTGACCCGAAATGGCTCCGTGTTCCCCTCAAAGGGCTGTCCTGGCCCCAAGCCCGGCTCTCCCAATCCCAGCTCCCCATCCCAGCGCTGGCTCAGGCACCAGCAGAGCAAGGACATCACTTCTCTCCTCAGCAGTGGATTTGAGGGCAGCAAAATGTTTGTTCTGTCAACACGTGCCTAATCCCCAACCAAAAGCTGATGAAAACACCATGGGGGGGAAGGATGGGAATGAGCTGCCCTTTGAGACACAGCCCTGGTGGTGGTGACAGCCCCAGTCACTGGGATCCTCCAGGGGCTCCCCAGTCCTGGGTACCCTGTGCCAGGCAGGGCAGGGGAAATGCTCTCCGTGGGGCAGGGATGGTGCCAGCTGCAGCTCTGCCACAAACCCCAGCAGGACCCTGAGCTCCTCGGAGGAAATGCAGAAAATATCCTTGAAAAGCAAATATCCTTATTGTGCAGGGATTGCCCAGCCTCAGCGACCAGTCCTGGCTCCTCTGCCCCTCGGAATGTCACCAGCAGGTGCAGGCAGCACACAGCAGTGTCCCCCAGCAGCCAGGCCTGTCCCTGCTGACCCAGCACCTGCTGTGACACCACCAGCAGGCTCACCAACGTCACCAATGGGCTCACCTGAGATTAGCGTTTCCAGATGACCCATAAAACCCTTTTCCTTGTGGGATGGAACAACACTTTGTCCTGTGGGGCTCGTTTCCAGCCTGGCTGGGGCTGGGCTGAGCAAGAGCTGCCCCTGTGCCCACCCTGGGGTGGTCCCAGCAGGGACCCAGCACTCAATGGCACCAGCCCTGCACCCTTCACCCACAAGAAAAAAAAAAAAAAGGAAAAAACAGGGTACATTTAGCAGTTTCCATTTGTTTGCTCTTTAAATAATTGTTTCCTTATCACTATTGATTTAGATCCCTTTAAAATTCTGACAAACCTGCTTCTCAGGCACCCCCAGCTGCTTCCTCCCAGCCTGCTCGCCATGGGCAAGGAGAGCAGCCAGGCTCATCCTAGGGAGAGTTCCCTGCTTGGGGAGGCCCCTGCAGGGCAGGGAGCCCCCTCTCACCCCTCCTTGCCCAGATGGACCAACCAGAGCTGTGATTTGGGGCTTTGTCCTCTCCCCATCCCACTGTGGGGCACACATGGGGGCTTTGGGGCTGCTGCCAGGCTCGGGGGGCTCGGAGGGGGCACCCCCAAGGGCACAGTGGCCATGATTGCCCAGCTCTGTGCAGAATCCAGCTCTGGCCGTGCACAGCCCCACTGTGGGCAGCACAGTGACTGCTGGGTGGGTTTGTGTCCCTCAGGCACAGCCTGGGTGTCCCCGAGGCCTCGCTGGGGACAGACAGGGACCCTCTGTGCTGCTCAGGGCAGCAGTGTCACTCCTCAGGTGCCTCTCACTGTCACCTGCCAGGGGGTTCATGGCCCTGCTGGGCTCACAGGGGTCCGAGGGGCTCATCCCAGGGTGCCTCCAATGCCACCCGGGGTCTGGAGCTGCAGTGCCACAGGCTGGCATCACAGCCCAGCCTGCAGCTGTCAATTAATTGAGGAAACACGGCCACAGCAAACAGTGAGGAGGGAAAATGCTGCAGATTAGATAAGGAATGGGAGTTCTTGCTGTGCTCCCCTGGATGCCAATGCTGCACAGACCTGCCCAGCCCAGCTGCTCCATAGCAGAGGTGCAGAGACCCAGGAGAGGCTGAAAGCTCTGTCCTGTGGGATGGCTGTCCTAGAAAACAGCCTTTAAAAAAAGGGCTTTACCCCAGCTCCAAGGTTTGGGGTCCCTCTCTCTGTCCCACAGAGCTGTGCACCACCCTGGGGCCACAGCAGAGCAGCCAGACCCCCTTTTGTCCCCAGCCCTTCAACATGGGACAGCAGCTGGCTCTCCAGCTGTGCAGGCCCTGCCTCACTCCCAGCCCAGAGGGGTGAGCCCTTCTGTCCCTGCCCAGCAGCTCCTGCCCCAGCCCCTCAGTGCTGCTGACAGGCCAGGTGACAGTGGCAGTGCCACTGTGCCACCCCACTGCCCAGCCAGGCCAGCAGCTGCTCTGCAGGTGGGGGGACATCAAAGCCTGGAAAAGCCTCATCCAGCAGCTCCAAAGGGTTTTGTGGACGAGGAACAACCTCAGCTCCCTCTGCTGGCACCTGCCCCGGGCTGGGCCTGTGGGCAGCAAACGCTGTTTGGGCGCCTCGGCTGGGAGCCCCCGGGTCCGGGCCAGCCCCCAGCCCAGCCCCTGGTGCCAACACCATCCCCTGGCAGCACAAGGAGCTGTGTCCCCACTCCTGGGCATGGCTGTCCCACCTCTCTGCACTCTGCACCGCTCAAGTGGTGAAAACCAAACTTTTCTCCCCTTGCTTTAAGTGTCTGTGAAAGTGTCATCCCTGCAGGGAAGAGAGAACCAAAACATGGAGTACAATGAGCAAGGAGGCAGCTCTGGAGCCAGCCCAGCCCACAGCCCTGCATGGGGCAAACAGGGCTGGTCCGTGCCCACGCGTGCCATCTGCCTCCCTGCTGGGCTCTGCTGCCAGCTTTTACTACTGGGCTGTTTTATCAATGGGGTAGGAAATGTTTGAGATTAGATTTCCTTAATTAATTCCTGTGTAAGTAGGAATTTTCCAACGAACACACAGGCAGAGGGAGCAGGCTGTGGAGAGCTTCCAGAAAGATCCCAGGTTCCCCTGATCCTGTTCCTTCCCCATGGCCCCCTGTAGGATCCCAGGACTGGCCTGGCCTCGTGTCCCCCTTGGCCCATTAACATTCCCCTGTGCCTCCCAAGGGATCTGCAGAGATGCAGGAGCAGAGTGCTGCACACCACAGGCTGCTGCTGCAGGATGCAGCAGGCAGAGGAGGAAAAATAAAAAGAATCACAAAAATCCTCTTTGCCACTGTTCCAGGTGGGGCTCCTGGATGGGAAGGTGCCCATGGGAACCCTCGAGGTCATGCCTGCATCTGAATATTTCACTGAATTTTAGTAAAATATAGATGGGTGAAGAGCCCTTCACTTAATGTTTTTGCTTCATGAAAATTCCACATTGATCCAGAATAAAGTGGATTTATTTGGATACTCCTGAAAACTCCATGTCTTCCTTCTCCCCTTCTGTAGGAGCATGCACATGAGGATGTGGTGGTGCTGGGGAGGTTTGGGAGCAGATCCTGCTCTTCCCTCCAGCCTGAGGGGCATGAGTACCCAACCAGGCACAGGGCATGGGCCCGAGCAGTGCTGGGGGCTGAGCACATCCTCATCCCTGCAATCCATCACAAAAATCTGGGAACACCCTCCCTCCGACTGCCATTGCTTTGGGAACCAAAAAAAACTGCGTAACACCAGAATTAATTTTGCAATTTTTAATGGACGACGATCTGGTTCCCCTAAAAAAATAAACAGGCAGCAAAAGCAGCACCCAAGCAGCTCCCAGTGCTGTGGCTGCCGTTTGCCTTGGCCTCCTGCCCGCCAGCTCCGCTCCGGGGATTGCAGGATGACCTCCACCACCACCACAGCAATCCCGCGGGTATTTGCCTGCCCAGGAGATTCCATTAAAGGTGTGATGGGATTGTCCTGTGCTGGCAACCTCTGACAGGTTGCAACCCTAAAGATAAACAGATTCTTTCGAGCAAATAAGGAGTAAATGCAAAGCTGGGCAGCGAGCGGGGCGGGCGATGCTGCCCTGCCCAAACACAGCGGCCTCGGGACACCCAGAGCACCCCGAGGTTCTGCTCCAGGCACAGAACAAACACCCCCAGGCACAGGGAGCAGGATGTCTGTTCCCAGTCAGGCTTTCAGTCAAGCTTAACCAGCACATGAAAGCTCCAGGCATTTATTCAAATGATAAAAGCAAAGCCAGCACACACAGAGCGAGGTTTCTCGTGGGGATTAGTAACAAACTCCCAGGTAAGCAAAGGAACGGGCTCAGCCGAGCTGCTCTGTGGTGCAGTTCATCCACGTCGTGCTTGGGCTGGGTGTCCTGAGCAGCAAGGCCTCACCTGGGAGCTCAGATCCACCTTGCACAAGTGTGCAGGTGCCCAGCAAAGGGAAACCTTCCTGTGCCCCTATCCCGATACACAGTGTCAGTGATTTCCCTAGGGATTGGGGGAAAATAAAACCCAAACCAACCTTCCTCTCTTCAAACTCCGGCTCCTGCCTTCCCGAGCCACTCAGGAGATGGAAGGTCTGACCCCTCAGGACTGGGCTGTTTGAAGTGAGAAGCATCACCCTGTCCTGCAGCAGGCTCCGAGGGAAGGGCTGGGGTGTGGATCAGCCCCGCCAGGAGCCACACCTGGGGACACAGCTGTGGCATTGCTGTGTGCTGGTGCCCCTCGTATGGAGATCCCTCAGAGCTCCCACTCCTCCTCAGGAGCTGTCCTGGAGAAGTCTGCTGACATTGACACAAGGGAATGTGGAGTCCCCTCCCTCCCCTGCCTCACAACCACCCCAGAGCCTCTCCCCGCCCTCACTCCCACCCAGGTGGTTTGATAACCTCAGTATGCACTGAACTGGGGCTGGTTTCACAGCAATTTGGACTAAATTAGGGCTGGAGCTGGGTTTAAGGGAGTTGTGCCTGAGTATCTGGAAACATTTGGGAATGGAGCAAACCAGGTACATTTACCTACAAGGTGACAGACTCAGAAGTTTTGCAGCTTCAATAAAACTCTCGACAGCTACAGAGCTTTTTTTTTTTTTTTTTTTTTTTTTTTCTGTGTTAATTTAATCATACAAATATTCATTTATACATTAAGGAAAAAGCTTCCTTTATTTTCACCCCCAATGTGCTATCATAGGACTTCTCCCAGACTCAGAGAGGCAACACACCATCCCGTGCTACACATGCACTGCCCCGGCGAGCACAGACAGGCTGGGAACCACCCACGCACTCACACACGGAAAAAATGAAACACAACAGAAACCCAGACGTGGGACAGCGTGCATTTCCACCCCCACCACTGCTCTCTGACTGCACGGCTCTGCCCCAGCTCCCAGACCTTGGCAGGGCTCCAGTCCAGCACTCCTGATGTGTGGGCAGAAGATTCCCACTCTCTCACCCCCTCCCATGGCACTGCACAGAGCGAGGTTTCTCACTTTGGGGCCAGTCCCAGGGACATCCTGCTCCACTTTGCCAAGGCTGGGAGGTGACACTGCTTGAGCTGTGTTAGTGACAGGGTCCAAGTGGCTCTTGCTTACCACAGGGACCCACTCAGAGGCCATCAGAGATGTTCTACATTACCCGTTCCCATATGGGAGCTGATACAAACTGCAGTGTCACCAGGTCACCTGGGCAGAACTTTGTCAAATTCACCTCAATCTCCCCATCAAAAGTTGGACACCTGAAGCACGAGCAATCTGAGGGCCAGCTGCAACACGAAGCTCCAAGAAACCAGGAGATAAAACCACCTTTGGCCTCAGTGAAACAGTTTTTACTCGAGGAAAAACACAGAGATAGAGCAACCCGTTTTAAATATCCTTGCAGTGCCACAGCAGGGGCCACAAGCCTGGCCCAAAGATCCCTCAGCTGCCTGGGCAGAGCAGGATGTGAGCAGCAGGAGCTGCAGATGCCAGAGCCCTGCCTTTCCTCACAGCCTGCAACGTGCACCCCTTGTCACCAGGACACCACGGACTGCAAACGCGTGTGCCTTCGGAGTGGGAAAGCACATGGCTACTTGGGGCACATGCAGGTTTTGGTTTTTCAAGACAAGGGAATAAATTCAGCCTTAGGAAGAGCACAGGAACACGAGTGTGGCAGCCAGGGGACACAGGAGGAGCACACGTGGCTGGGAGCAGAAAGCCAGCGTGGGGGTATCCGAGTGCAAGGGTCTCCCAGGCGCCTCTGCTGCCACCAGGCAAAGGTCACAGCACCGGCTCTAACTCTCAGGCTCAGACCTTGATTTCTCCTCCCTTCCACTATGCAGCTGCCACAAGGAGCCAATAAAGATAAGGAATCACCTCGTCACTTGAACCAAGAGCTGTCTCCAGGGGTTCAGTGCCCTCAGAAGGGAGCAGCAGAGCTGCAGGTGTGATGTTCATTTCCTCAGAGGGGCTTGTGAGCCCCCTGTGAGGAAAGGAGTGAGCAAAGATTGCATCTGCCCACACCACACTGTGGGGCTGCAATCACCCCCCAGATCAATCTCAGATCTAATACTCAGAATTAATCCAAGGCAAAATGTTGTTACAACACAAGAACCAAAGCTTCTAAGAAGCAGCTCCTTCAGCAGGTTCACTCCAATCCCAACACTTGCCCAGACCCAGAGAACAGCCAGGTGCCCACCAGACTGCAATACAAGTGTCAGGCAGTTCAAATCCTGTGGGGCCATTTCCACGCAGGCAGTTTCTCATCTTGTTTCTCCCAGCTAACAGATTTCTGAAGGCAGATTTCAGCTGATGGTGATCTGTAACAACTGAACCTCTGAAATATGAACAAAATCCATCGCCCAATCCTTGCTCTGTTGGACACCAGGAACTCCCAGTGGCCCCTCGAGGTCCATCCATATGCACCCAGGTACCAGTCCTTGGCAGCTGCAATGAAAGATTCCCCCATTCCAAACCAGCCACAAAAACAAAAGCAGCCAAGAGCAGCGAGGGCAAAGCCATGCAGTGTGCAGCTCTGACACAGGGCAGATCTGGAAGAAGGTAAAGGGAGCTTTGCATATTCCTGTATCTTTGGCAGATGGCTGTTCCAGCCTGGTTCTTTTGGGCAGGATGGTGCTGCAGGGCTCACTCCCCTCTGCTTGTGGGGTCAGCATTTCACAATAAATTCACCACAGTGCCTGAGACCAAGCTGCATCCCCTCACACTGCACTTTGCAGTCCAGAATGGGAGCAGAACATGCTGGAGGAACAGCAGAGCAGCCCAAACCTTCTGCAATCCCTCCCCTAACGTGAGCCCACTCACAGCCTCGGTGCAGCCCCAAGCCCAGATGACAAAGGCAGAAGAAGAGGAGGTGACAGTGGGACCCAGCTGGTGGTGTCAACTCCTGCTCTGTGCTCCAGAACACAGGGATCAGCCTCTGAGCTACACCTCAGCACAGGAGAAACAAATGCAAACTTATGCTCTGAAAGAGAGAGGGGAGACTCCAAATGAAAAGGACAGGATGTCTGTGAAGCTTTGCAACTATCAGCAGGTGAATTACAGCTACAGAGATTCCTCTTGGCACACAGCTCCAGGCACAGCTACTGCACACGAGAGTGAACAAAAAGGGACTTTTAACTGCTAATCACACAGGACAGCTCAGCAACTTGAATAAATCAGTTTCTTATCAACATGGGTGTGTATTTGTGTACTTCATGTACAAGAGAGAAGGGAGATGAGCCCTCCATGTTATTCCAGAAGTCCCAGTGTCTCCAATTCTGATACTGAAACCTGTCCATAACGTGACTCCCAACGACACGCAGGACAACTTAAAAGCAACACCCAAACCAAAAGGAAAAGAGGAAATAAAAGATTAAAAAGTTGGTAACTAAAACCAGCAGATGCTGTTAAAAACGCAGTGCTGGGTGCAGACCCAACCTGGCATTAAAAAAGCCTGACAGAAGCAGTCCCTGCACAAACCCCAGCAGGTGCTGAGCCAGTCCTGTTCAGCAGCAAACCAGGACATTCTGGGAAAATGCACGCTGTCCCTTAGGAAAAAAAACCAAAAAAAAAGAACAAGAAACAAACAGAAATTAAACATTTGCTCAAACTACAACCGCTCTGTAGGCAAAATATTCTTTTTTTTAAAGATGGCTTTTAAATTTTCATTCTTAAACTTCTTTTTAAGCTACCTAATTACACATGAAGATGATTTCTAAAAACCCATAGTGTTGGTGTCTCTTCTTCCTCATAGCATTTACACCACTCTGAAATCCAGCAGTCACACATGCATACTCAGGTTTTGGATTTTCCTCTGGAAACAGCTAGTCTTAAGTTACTGGGCTTTTGTTTTTTCTTCTTTTCCAGAACACGGAGGCAGAGAAGGGGGGTCCACGCTGTGTCTGTCTGCCACATGAATCCCCCTCCCTTCCCCCAAAAGTCAGCTTTTTCTTAAATTCTCCTCTTGTCGATACCCGTTTTGTGTTTTTGTGTTTTAAGACTGTCCGAAGTGATAAGGACCGTGGAAACCCTGAAAGAAAGTTGGAGACATAATCAATTTTCAACAGGCAAGAAACAAAACGCTCAGTGCTCAGCTCCAAAGAGTGCCCAGCCCAGCCCAGGGCTTCCCACCAACCCCACTGTGGCTCCAAGGACAGTGAAAGCACACATTGCAGGGCTGGCTTCCCCACAGAGGGCAGATGCCACCACTTACCTCTGTCAGATGTTTTTTAGACCAAGGCCACAAATTAACTTGTGTTTTCTACACCAGAATTCCCTATAGGTGCTACAACACCTGCAGGCCCAGCCCCTGCAGCCTCCTCTGTCTGTCCCACAGACATGGGGCTGTAAATGGGTAAGAGGCTCTGCCAGAAAAAAACCCAACAAAAAAAAATCCACATTCCCACAAGTGCCATGTGTGCCTCCTCAAGGTGACAATGCACATTTGCTTCCAGTGAAATCAACCAGAGCATTTACCAAAACACCCAAAATGCTTCCTAGAGAATCCATTTCCCTCCTTTACATCCTGAAGTGAGTCACCTAAATGTCAGGTGTAGTCACAGGTCTCAAATTAACAGGAACTCCTTTTGTAACTTCTATTGTCCAGATCAGTTATCCGGGGTTTCATCAGGAAGCAGAAGAAAGACCAACAGGCAGCAAGGGATGCCCCAGCTCACGGCAGATGAAGTTTGTCAGTGAAGAAGGTACAACCCCCACACAAACCCAGACACACACTGAGGTCAGGAGAGAGATGAGGGAGAAAAACTTGTATCTCATGGCAGAGCTGGAAGATCATTATGCAAATGCTTCTAAACACAGTCCAGCTCTTCCCAGCACACTCTGGGTAAGGCAGCGAGAGCCCAAACCATTCCTGTTCTGGCTGAATGGGAAGCTCTGACCTCAGTTTTCACCACTCTGCCTTTAACAGGGCAAATTTCCTAGGAAATACCATTTCCTTCATGTTCTACAACTTCAAAACCCCCTCACTGCAGGAGCCAGGGCTGTGGAGCCACGAGTGGGAACACGGATTATGTAAAGCATCAACGTCACTGGCAAACCCCAGGCTGGAGAGCTCTGCTGCAGATCTGACTGGGAAGGAAATGCCATGAACAGTCTGTAATCTTGCTACAGCTGGAGAGAAAAAGTTCAATCTTGGGGATATAATCAGGTGGTAAATACAAGCAAATGGCAAAATGAAGCAGTTCTCAGAATCCAACCAAGAGGAGGATCAGCAGACAATTAACCAGGACATCTCCTGAACTGCGTGGGAAGTATGAAAGACTGGGAACGTGGAAATTGCTGTTTGCAGACAGAAATACACGCAAGTGATGGAAAAACAAACAGGCTTCTACCCCAGGAATATGCTGCAGTGCCAGTTTGTAAAGCTTTTCAAAAGAGAACAGCCAGCAGATTCCAGCATGACAGTTCACCTGAGGAAGGAGATGCTCCCATCAAAATCCAGAGATTGAGAAATCCAACATTTCCAAAAATACACTCACTGAAACGGGGGCAAGGGGAGAAGCAGGAGAGAAACATTAAGATGGTGTATAAGAAAAGGACACAGAGGAAAAGCAATGTATAAACAGGATCCCAAGCAGTCTCACCTCACAGGGATTAAGCTATTGTGCTTAGCACTCTGCAGAAGGAAAACAGGATTTGCTGCTGATGACCTGCACAGACACATTTGCCAGAATTTGCTTCATCTCTGAGCTACCTGCACACAAGGCTCTGTTTGAGGCACTGCCTGGTGAGCTCAGGAGGGGTTGAACCACCCCCTGCCCCTCTGCTGGGACCACCCTTACCCCGTGGCACCTCAGGGGGGATGCCAGAGGCAAAACAAACTTGCTTGCTGTAATCTGGGGGTTCCACAAGCAGCTTCTGTGGTGTAAGGAACTGCCAGTCACCCTCAGTCTGACATCAGAGCAGCTCATTTGTGCTTTTGGATGCAGAGACCCTGTGAAGTCACCATGAGCTGGTTTGCAGGGAAACCCTCTGGATCTCCACAGAATGGTTTCTGGAGCTAATTTAAAACTATGGAATTATGCAAATTGTGTCAGTTAAACCCAGAGTTTAGCTCAGCACAAGAGATTCCTCAGCATGCACAGCTCTGCATCACCAGCCACCCTGCACTGAACACCTGGCACCCTGCAATGAGCTCCCCTGGCAATGCTGGGACCATGGTCAGCTCCTCCTGACACAAGGAATTTCACCATGGAGAAGCCCCAGACCTTTCCTTTTGGAATTGCCACTCTTCATTGCATTTTACCTACCCAAGATTCATTACTGAACATGAGAACTTGGCAAAATTGAACCCCACTTGCATCTTTAAGGTGAGTGAGAGCTGCTTTAGTGCAGGTGACTCCACCTCCCCTGACATTTAGTCACCATGCACAATGTAAGGGTTTGATACCAGAAAACTTCAATTACTGCTGCATTACAAATACCAAACCCCTGTATGACATTTTCAAGCCTAATTATCCCCTCTATGCAACATTTTACATCACAAACATGCAAAAATAATTCTGCAGACAATTGCAGTTTTTCTGAGTTGTTTCAATGGAAGGATTATTCCCAGTATTTTTGGTGCCTTCCCGTCTATCCTCCAAGTGGGATCACTGTTTTTATGAAAAGCTCAGCTGCAGCTTTGCAAACTCGCTTTCAGCTCTTCCAGAATGTTCCCCAGAAGTAACTGCTCACTTGCTGGTGGGAGCACTGGCTCTTCACACAGACCAGCGTGTCACAACACAGGGCTGTGATTTTCCAAGCATGACAACTACTGGTATAAATTATCGTTTGCCTCGTGCCTCTAGAAGGGAAGTGAGATGTTTTGTGTAGTTAAAACCCTTTGTGAACACTGAGCTCTGCAAACCGAGGTACCTGTGCTGGGAACAAAGCGAGGATTAAGCGAATCTTTCACAAAGCATCACACACAGGCTTTCAGACAGCTCTTTATTTCACCTCTGTGACTGAGTCACCACCAATGCAGGTACACTTGCAGGGACAGGAGGTGGATGCACAGCAATACAGGAGTCTCCCAGCGGGCACTGACAGTGGCCCAGCCCAGGCTGCAGGTCCCCATCCCCTCAGGCCGCTCCTACCCCGCGCTGCTCCAACCTCGCTTACGTAAAACTGAGCACAAACAGAGAACAAACATCCAGCACTTGTGTTTTATTCCATGCATGCTGTGCAAACATGGCGTGGCTGGGAGACCACCAGGAAGTTCAGGACCTTCTGGGAGCAGGCACTGCAGGGCTGGGTCGGGTGCCTGTGGGTGAGGAGGGGCAGGGCTCAGGTACCTGAGCTCCCTGATGTGCTGCTGGGATAAACAACAGGCAGCTCTGCTGGGCTGCAGTGGGGCAAAGTTGGGCTAAACCCAGATTATCTGGCACTTCCCACAGTCTGGAAGGACATGGATTTCATGGATGAGCTGACATGCAGCACCCAAACCACCAGTCTCTCACTAGAGAGGCAAACCAGCTCATGCCAGGCTGCAGTGCTGTGGGAGCTCCAAGTCCAACCTTCTCCCACTGTGTCTAAATGGATGGAACCACACAGTGACCAGCCCAGAGTGAAGCCCAGACACCAGCATGGAAGGGGCTTCAAAACATTTTTGGGGCATCATCTTCATGCATAAAGACAGTTTGATGCCCAGTTTCCAGTACAAGTATTTCTGTGTATAGTTTACAGAGGTACTCCAAAAATCTGCAAAGTGGAGGCCCTGGTTTGGGAGAAGCATGGCTTTAGAAGCAGCAACAACATTTAAGCTCAGAGAGGGGAAGCCAGTTAAAGGCTCCAAGGACACAGGGTTGGTTTCCCCTTATGTACAGAAAGCTGCCAGGTAGCTCAACTCCACACAGAACACAGGGAGATGGGGAGCATAAACACAGCAGGAAAAAGGGAGCTCAGATTTTACAGCTGTGAACTCCAAATATGTTTTTATTTCATTGGGCTTTGAAGAGCAGCACAAGCAATGACCAGGACAGCCAGGCACCATTTGCTTAGGTGGGGATGATGCTCAGTGTCCTGTCTGGGCAAATCTTTGCAGAATCACAACCTCCAGGTGCAGTTTTCTGCATGACACAGAGAGGAGTGATTCCTCAATTCACCTGGGCAGCAGGTTTGGATACAGATCTGTGGATTTCATACAGAGATGTTAAGTACAATCTAAGTGTCAGGATATGGCTATTCACTTCTGATCTTCTCAAACATGGAAACCTGTACATTTCTTTCCTCAGTTAAGCAATTAAACTCTCATTCCCAGGCACTGTAAGACTGGATCTTGGGCTTTTAATGGGAAAGCCAGTCACAAGAGAGCAGCAGTGACCGTGCAGGGTTGCTATGAGACAGGAGTAAATAGGAGAGAGCTGTATCAACCTCAGATCTCTGGAGAATCCAGGGGAAGTGACTGCCAGAGAATAAAGTATCTGTGCATGGGGATTTCTGGGCATCCTATCCTGCACTTAGGCACATCTTTACATCTAAGAACATGCAAAAACTCCATTGGGAACAGATTTAACAACAACATGCTTCAAGCAAAGCCCTGGCCTGCAGCCTCCCAACAGTCAGTGTGGATGGTGGGCAGGGGGCCCCAGGGAGGTCGGTGCCATAGCAGGAATAAAGGGCACACAGCTTGTTCCAACCATGCCACAGGTTTCATCTTACCCACTTCCAGGGAATTCTGTGTCTGGTTTTGTTTGTTTTTCCCCAGAACACCCAAACCACCCACTCTGCTGCTGCTGTATAAAAGCATTTTGAATGTTTCCAGGTGTGAAATGCTGCTGTACTTGTGTAACCCAGCAGCAGATGGCACGTCGGTGTAGCCACAATCCTGACTCCAATGGGAGCTCTGGAGGACAAGTCACACCTGCTCAGTGCACCAGAGGGAGAACTAATTCTGACAAGGTCTGGCAGCTTCGAGTATGTTTTACACCTGCAGATGCCAGAAACTGCTCGTTTTACCTCAAAGATTTCATGGTCTCATGCACTGCATGACTGGGTGTCCCCAGTGTCTGTCAGCAGAGGAAGCCTCCACAGTCAGCTGAGAAATATTTAAGGGCTTATTTTGCTTCTAAATACAGGACACAGGCTCTTCTCAACACTTTAACTAAACCTGAACCATCTCCTTCACTCACCAAATGGCCTGGGGATTCCCTCTCTCTCCCAGGTACATGAAAGAGACAAAAATATCAGAGATCCTGCCCAAGATAAATAAAATCCAGGAATTCTTGGAGTCTGTGCCACTGCCTAAGCAACCCACAGTGCTCTTCTGTGTGCTCTAGAACCTGAAATAAAGCCTTTCACATCAGAATTCAATCACAGGGCAGCAAGTCCCAATGCAGTAGTTTTCCTTCTCCTCTGCAGCAGCAGAGTACAGGTCAGATCCCCTGGGGACGAGGAGAGGATGGGCCAGGTAGAGCTTTTCCCAACAGGAACTGGAGCTCCATCTGTTCCTCAGGTAATTCAATGCTCCTGACATCACCTCTAATAACCCCTTTTCTGCTCCAGCAGCATCTCCAGCTGGGTACACCAGCACACACAGGGAAAAAGCCAAACAAAACTGCATCTCCTGTTCCCAGAGGCCTGGTCAGGGAATGGGGGAATGTTCACCTGACCATTTCAAACCAGACCAGGCATCTGGGGTGTCCAACTCCCTCAAAACTTGTTTACTACAGAACCAGTATTGTACCAATATGAATATTGGGTCTGTGGCAGAAAACCTCCTACCCTGGGCAGGATGGGCAAGGCTAGAACAGGACTCAGATCTTCAGACCTACCAGAACAGCCTCCAAAGGATAAAATAATCTGTTTTAGTATGCCACAAACAAAAGAACTGCAGTAGAGAGAAAAACCACCCCAAAATCAACTGGCTTTTTCATATCTCCCACCCCAAAGCAAAAAAAGGACTATGAAGTTGTCCCTTCTGAAGCCAGCAAACAAAATGTCTGCTTTAATCTCAGACAATCCACCTCAAATCCACCCAAGAATATTCTGTAAATACAAAAAGAAGCAAACAACAAACAACCCCAAAACAAGGAAAAAGGGGAGGAAAGGTCACCTGCCCTACGTTTGGGGTTAGATTATAACTGCCCCCATTTCCTCAGAGCACAGAGCTCTGGGTTACCAGCTAAACCAGCTCACTTCAACCTTGTGACACCTCTCAGCTGCTGCTTCACTCTCCTGCTGGCTTCTCTCCCACAGCACAGCTGCTCCTTGCCAGGGGCTCTGGTTCCTCACAGCCACGTTCTCTGAAGGCAGAGCCAGCCCAGCCCCTTGGGGAGCACCACGACCCCAGCACGCAGCCCCTGCAGCAGAACTCAGCAGTGCCACCTCAGGGGGCGCTGCACTGCCAGCCATCACTTCCCAAGCCATCCACTCCGCTGCTGGGAGCAGGGCCTGGCAGCAGGAGCCAGCCCAGAGATGTGTTTGGGACCACTAAGGGGGGCAGTCAGGCTCACCCCACACATGCCAGCCATAAAAAATGCACAGCCCTGGGGTAAAGGTCACTAAAACAAGATCCACTGGCACAGGACAGGCAGGTCATCCAGGGAGGAACTAAAGTGCTGTAGGTGAACTAACATTAGGGCTTTATTAAGTCATTCAGCAACCAAATGTTATTGTCCTACACAGCCTGCTCAAAGTACAGTAAAGCATTTTAAAAGGATTTAAAAAATCAAACTAGTTTGACATACGACAGTACACACCTACACATACTGCTGCATTAACAGGTGGATTCTGAATTGTAAATAATCCTGCAATTCATTTTTCACACACAAGCAAATAAAAACAGTCAAAATATCACTCAGACTCATATAGCATCCACCAAGCAAGCTTTTGAGAGAGATTTAAAGTAAAGATAATTTAAAAGTCACCTACAATTATGAACAAGACAAGGACACAGACAGGAACGGTCCTTTGATTGACTGTTCCTGCAGGCAGCTTCTGAGATCAAATGGTGTGCTCTGGAGTCTCCCCACACCAGCTAAAAAGAAGTTATCTGGCTAATCTGAACTTTGAGGGTGTGGTAATTTGTTGTCTGTTCAAAATTATGTCAAACTCAGGACACATCTAGAGAGATATTTTGACTTATTTGCACACGCAACTGGAGCAGGCTCCAGCCACTTGCGGTTACAGCACCCAAACAAGGCTATATAAATTTTCAGAAGGACTTGAAGCAAAAACAAAAAGGTGGATCTGGTAGAGTCTATCAGAGGCAAAAAATATTTTAATATAACATGAGGACTTGGCAGAGTCAGACAGTCAAATTCAGAACCTTCCTTAGCAGGTCTGGCAGAAGCAGAAGGAAAGGGCTTTGCAGTTTGGAAGGAAGAGCAATTACACACCTGCCAGGCTCCTCCCCTACCCGTTCTCCTGCTCGCCCAGGGCACCTACCTTACTGTACGTCACTACCGACAAGTTGTTCGAGTGACTGCTGGGGGAGAGATTTACAGAGTTTTGTGACAGTCCATTCTGATCTTGTTCGATTTGGTCAGGAGCAGGCCCCCATGTGTTTTTGCTGATTGTGCCTAGCTCGGAACCCCCAGGGTCTTTTAGGTTGTTTTCATCTGGTTGCCTGTTCTTCTGTGGAGAGGCGAATGGGTTAAAGTTTCCTTCTACCTTGCGATGCGGCTGCGTGTTGAACTCTGTTTCAAAGGATGACAGCTGCTGTGTGACACCCAGAAGTCCTCCAACTTCCACGCTGAGGATCACCCAGATGACATCTGTGGAAAAATACACGTTTGGGTTGTCACTAAATAGGAATTCATTAAGAAGTGTCAGAAGGAGCAAATGAATTCCATCCTTTACACTAGCAAGAAAAAGACTTATTGCTTAAAGCACATTTTTACAAAGCCTCAGCAGTACTGGTTCCAGTGCCCCCAGTTTAACAGGCCTAGGATCAGCAGTTTGAATTTTAGGAGCCAATTGAGGACAGTGGGATTCTACCTTAGGGGAACGTGACTCACCTACGGAACTCCACACTCTGCTAGGGCCAGGACTCCTACTGCACACCACTAATCCCCCCTGTGCATAACTCCCCTCACTGAAAACTGTACAAACACCCCCACTGAGCCCTGCATTCACACACCACTGATCTTGTACACACACACACCACTGACTGCACACACAACCACCACTGACCCCCCGCACACCCCCAGCCCCACCAGTGATTCCCACCCTGCCCCATACCCGTCCCCCACAGGCGGCGCTGGAGCGGCCCCGCAGCGCCCTCTGCCGCTCTCTCACGGCCTTGCTGTCCAGGTGCCATCCCCGGCTGGCATCACCGGGCTCCCGCCCCAAAACGGGACAAACGTCCAGGCCCCGGGATCGCCGGGACAGCCCCCAGCAAAACCACCAGCTCGGCTGCAGGGCAAGAAGGACTCAGAGCTTGGCGGCCAAAGGGGTTCAATCTTCAGGTCGTGTTCTGGCAAAAGTGACAACTTCTGGCAATGCAGGGACATCTCCCATTGTCCAGGACTGTGAACCCTCTGGAAACCCTGGGAAACTCTCGGCCTTGTGAGCATACAGGACCAGCAACACAAACTGGACAGGCTGTCCCACCTGCACGGGGATATCCCTGAGGGACACACTGTGTCCCCCCCAGACAACGAGGAGCTGCATGGCAGTGCCAGCACTGCCAGCCCCCTCCTTCTGGCACTGGTATTTTTGCCTCCATGTGCCAACACTGCTCACTCAAGCCCTGAAACTTGGGATACTCCCAGCTGCCAACACAGACACAAAGATGTTCTCAGTGTAAACTAAAGTTGGCACAAAAGGGAGGGAAGGCTGCACTGAAGGCAGATGTTTGAGGCCCAGGCTGAAGCACCAGGCAAAATAGCCAAATGTGTTCTTTAAACAGAGAAATAGCTCACAGGGGGTGCACTAAGTCACTGCATTAACTTCACATGAGGTTTCACCACTATTTTATGCTCATATGCAGTTCACAAAGTTAAGCAATGGAAAACAGGGAAAGAATCTCAACAAGGACTGAGTGGGAAAGAGTCTCCATGAGAGCTGTGCACATCCCTTTGTTTTCCAGAGTTTTATGTAATCTGTAATTTGTTCCAGTGCTTAGAAAACACTGACCAAGACAACAAAGCAGCTCCCTTGATGTTTTCCTCCACTCTGTGCTGTGTATTTAAGCCCAGGGCTGGCAGAGCTCTGCCCCCTGCTCCATTCTGTGTGTGTGCTGCCCCAGTGGGGCCGTGGGCAGGGAAGGGGCTGCTCACCTCCGTAGTAGAGTCCCGTGGCAGTGCACATCCGCCACTGTCCCTGATACATTCCGGCGGTGCTGGGGCTGCACATCTGCACGCTGACATCAGCCATCTCCTGCGGCGCCAGGGACCTCACCATCACCATGTTCACGTGCCCAAACTGGTCTCCACCGACATACTTCAGGCAAACCCCTGGGGGCCACGCCTCCGTCCCTGGGATTAGACAGCACAGGCAATTACTGACGGCGCACCAGGAAAAGCTTGGGCTGTTTGTGTAAGACTGGGTGAAACACGCTTGTTAAAACAGTTGTGCAATTGTTGGATGGTCAAAGGGAACCGAGGTACACAGGACACAGCAGCAGTGGATGCTGAGGAAACGTGGTTTTCAGAGCAGGCTTAACTGGTGCATTTAGGGACCAGCAGAACAATTCCCAATGTCTTTGTTACACGAAAAAATTCTCAAAGTCACAGTGTAACAGCTTAAAAAAAAAAAAACTTAACTTACACACACCTCCCCTTCCCCAGGGCCAGAGGCAGAGACAAGGGCAGGGCTGTGTTGTGTGCCCCTATTTCTGCCTCCCTCCATGAAGCTCCTGAACCATGCCACATCAAATACCTGTTTATTTATATAAAGTGTTGGCAATGTGTCCTTTCAGGGATTCATTTCTTTCTAAGCCTGTTAGGAGTCTCAAGAGGAACTCATAGTTTGAGCTGTAACTGAAGTGCCAGCATTATTTCCTAAATGGATTTACTTCTCTCCTTGCACCAACCCTTTTCTCAGGCTTGTGCAAAGGTGGCAAGAAGGGTTGTGAATACACAATTCATCTGTGGGGATCCATGTTTAGACTGCAGACACCAGGACTGACAGCGTGACCTGGCAATCAGAGAGACAGAAAACAGCTCCTGCGTGCGGCACCGCTGCCAAAGATAACAACTGCTGGGGCAGACAGAGAGAAAGCCTCTCTTCTGAGACTCGTGAAAAATCAGTTTAGCACAATTTTCTTTTGCTTCTTCCCCAGTCACATCACATGACTCAGCCAAGGACTGAGAACACCTCCTGCTCAGCTGAGGCTGACGGAAATGGCTACGGAAAGCCTGAACCACCATGAAGCCTGGAACTGCTCCGTCTGGTCCGAGGCGAGCGCGCTGGAGGCTGCTCTGACCTCACATCACCTCAAGGAGCATCCTTTGCAACAGCTTGCCTGCTAATTTAATCCCTGTGGACACTCCAGTGAAGGCACAGCAAGGACTGATTTTCTTGCAAGTCCTTATTTTGGAATTCCCAACCTGGCAGTGAGAGCAGGATGTGCACGAGTGCAGAGGGATGTTCAGTGTGGGGGATGCACCAGCACAGCTGGAAAGGTGCTGAGAGAGCAGGGCTCTGAAAGAGGAGCTGGGTGTCTGGCTGACCTCAGCCTGGGGCATGGGGCACTTGAGCATGAAGCCTCATCTGCAGAGGTTGGCAGCCCAGCAACATGGCTTAGTTTAAATTATTTATGTGATTTTTATCAGGTTTAATGGCTTTAGGCTTGCAAGGTGCCTAGAACGCTGCAACTGATAAGCCTCATAAAATGAAATTATGATTATGTCATTCTATTTCAGTACACTCATCTCTCAGGAGATGATAAATTGCAGAGAGTGTCCTGCAGAGCCAGCAGCAGCTGGGGGCAGAGTGGGGAGAGGAAACCAGGCTGTTAAACCCTGCTGCTCTTTCAGCAATGGTTCTAACACAAACCGCTCCTCTGGCAGACAAGGCAGCACCGTCCTGCAGGTACCAGAGCAGGGCATTGTTTTTTAGTGACACAAATGAGAACCTGACTGAACTGAGCTCACAGCTCACACGCCTCAAACTGACAATCTCTGAGCTCTGCCTGTCACACTCATCAGACCTGCAACGCTCTGGTGACACATGCCTCAGGTATTTTGTGTTCTAGAACTGAAATCATGTAATCAAGGACTCCTGGAGAGCTGTTAAAAACCTTGGCTCTGCTTCAGTTATCTGCCTAACAAGTAGATATTATCTGGAAACACTACAGCCCTTTGATACTATACCTTAATTAAACCAAAGAATGGTTTTCAAATGCTGCAGTGCTCCTCACACTGCACAGTCATGAGCAGCATGTGAAGCTGCACTTCACTAACCCTCAGCAGTGTGGTTGTACCAGGCCCTGGCCTCCAGCACCACTGCTAGGGCATGGATGGAAGGTCTGACAAGCCAGGTTCAAACCACACAGAGGCCAAAACATGTGTGCCTTGCCAAGAAATCCTAAATCAAGATGAGATCCAGTCCCCCATTTTAGAAGGCCCAGGATTTCAGAAGGTGAAACATTCCAAGAACAATGAAACATCCCCTGAACTAGGATGCTAAATTAAGGCTGAATTTGCATCCAGGAAATGGCACATCAGAGGAACAAGGAAGGGAGGAGTCAGCCCAAGATAGAGGTGTGGTCATAACACACACAAATTGAGATACTAAGAGTAGAGAAACAAGACCTATCACACTTACTAGATTTGTAAGAGATGTATTTGGGACAGTTATAAAAAATTGCCAGTCAACTTTTCACAGTACTGGAGTTCAAGCAAGTTCCACGTTTCACCCTTCCATTGTACTTCCAAACAGAAGGAGGCAGAAAAAGTACACTGAAATATTAAATCCTTCCTCTAGAACACATCCTCTATAAATCAGTGTTCTTAAAAACACTAATGAAATACTTTTAGATTTTTAGTGTGGTTTTAGTGTGGCTATTCTGTCCAAGTCCTGCAGCTGTTCACAAGCAGAAATACTGAGGGAGCTGAACCTGATTCGTGATGACTCCCAGCATCACACCCCGGTGTGAGATTGTTCTCTCCCACACAAGTACAAGCAGGTCAATTAAATTCAGACAGAGTTTTAAACGTTCATGCAACATCCCCTCGCTGCACTGCTTGAGGACAAGGGCTTCCTTCACATCCATGGACCTCATTTTCCTCTCTGACTGCATCCCACCAGATCAAGCACTGGGAATGCACTTTGCCCAGCCTCACTTCCTGGATCCCAGGCACTGCTTTGACTTATTCCAAACTGGAATGTGGTCTCTCCAGCCCTGCATCCTCTCAGAGCATGAAAAGGCAATCCTGCCCGAATTGGACCTGCCACATGACCCTTGTGTCACTGCCTTGTTTGTCTACAAGTTCCCTAGAGTTTGTTTGTGTGGTGGCACAAGGAACAAGCCTGGTGACCTGACCGAGCTGCCCATCCCACCACAAAATGTTTGTGCCAACCCAGGAAGGGAACTTGCACAGGCTGGCAGCACCTCAGGGTGGCTCCAGCCCCGGTGAGTGACACAGGCTTCCTGCCCCAAGGCAGCATCCCTCCCACTGCATCCCAGCACCTGCAGCTAAAGGCCTCACCTGTATTCTGTATCCTCCATGTTTTTGTAAACTGGGTATCAGGAGGGATGGACTCTCCTTCACCTATGGTGACATCTTCCACAAATGACATGGAGGGGACATTGATATTTGGACTCTCAAAATCATAGTAGGCTCCAATGGCAGCTTGTAGATTCCTGAAAAGGAAAAAAGCACATTACAACCTGAAGTACAGTTGGGTCAGGCCCTTTGCACAGGTCATATGTCATCCTAAACAGGTCAGCAAAAATATCCAGACTGTAATAACTCTGCTGCTTGTGTGTTTTTTAAAAGCTTTTATCTCTATCCCATATGGATTCTCTAAGATACCAGAGCTCAAAATACAGCAGTTTTTCTTGCCAGGGACACTGGCTTAGATCACTTTTCTACTCTGCTTCTACTTTCCCTGGAAACTTTAGAACTTACAAGTCTTGAAGGCCTCTACTCCAACAGTTCTTTATGAAAGTTGCTGAACAGTTCAGGAGCACCAAGAGAAGAGCTATGTCACAAACACTGGGCAGTTTCTTCACCAGCCTTGTTACCTCAGCTAATTTCAAAAGGACCAACCAAACCTCTCCATTTTCTTTTGGCACACAAGGTTCAAAAAGAGCACAAGAGGAACAAAACACAAAGATAACTCTCAGGGCCAAAGGGCACCAGTAGCTACAGATAATAACTCCAGCCTCGCTGGAGTTTTTGAAACATAGCATCAGGTACAAATTGCTTATTCATCAATACAGTGCCTGCTCAGCTCTGAGTAGTCACAACTTGCAGGAATTTACAAACCACCTGAGTCAAAAGTTCTCACTGAATAAAGATAAATGACAGTGGAAGTCTGTGATATATTAAGGACATTCAGAAAGCCACAATGCTATTGATTCCTGAGCCATGGTGTAGCTGCAACTCATGGTAATTAATGTGAGAAGAAGAACAGTCAGGCAGGAAGAGGATTCATGAGCCTTAGCTCAGTTCCACGATATACTATTAAGTCATTATGTAAGTGTTTGGCAAGTCATGTAATTCCTCTGTTTATACATGTCTGAGAGGTTATGGCCCTGATTTACATGTTGTGAGTGGGTGCTGTGAGAATGGAGATGAGTAAAATCTCCCCAAACGCAATGGGCATAATAACTGCTTTTTTTATTCATGACTGCAGAAATCTGTGTTGCTTTTTTGAGCAGGATAGAAAAAAAAAACCACCAAAACCAAGACTTCAGGAACTGGGAACCAGCACCTAAAACCAAAGCCCTGCAGAAGCTGCTCTGTGTGGGCACAGTGACATATTGAGGGGCTGGACAGTGGTGGGGTGTCATGTGTCCGAGTCAGACAGCCAAGGTGAAAGCAAGAGAAACATTTGCAGCGTGACCCTGAGCAAGAGCAAACACAGGGCTTTGCGGGGCTGCTTGCCAGCTGGAAAGAGGCTTGAAACAGTGAGTAAAGAAACTGCCTCCTGTTCAATTCCTACAGTGTTCATGGCAAAAAACATTCCAATCAGACACATTCTGGATAAAATCTGGACTGCATGGGAGCAGTGTCACTTTCTCCTGACAGAAACCTCAGGGACCCAAAATGCAGCAGCTGACTGGGGGGCAACAGCAAGGGGGTAGAGCCACACTGGGGGCACTGGGAGAGGACCCAAAGAGCCCCACTGGTTTTGCAATCAATCCATCCATCACAGCACCAGCAGCCAGCACATAATCGCTGTGTGAGTCACAGGAGTTGCTGCCATTCTGCTAAGGAGGCACTGGAGGAACGTCCTGCACAACATGGCCACGGGGACAGATCAGCAATTCAGCAACCCCAGCGTCACAGCCAGACCTTTGCCATCCGTGCCCAGCGGACTTTGGTCCAACACAGGAGCCACCGGGTCCCGTGCTGTGGCCAGAACTCAGAATTCCAGAGCAGAAACCACCATTCAGCCTGAAGCGGTTTCTACTCAGGAGTGTCAGGGCTCTATTTAATCCCGCCAGCTCAGTCAAATGCTGCAGGAAGGGGCCATGTCACATTAGCCAGTAAACAGAGACAAATGCTCAGTTTTACGTCACCAACCGCCTGTTGCTTATACACTGCACAAGATTTACATAACTCACACCAGGGCTGTGCCAAGAGACTCCTGCTCGCTCACCCAGCTAACACCATGAGCTGCAGCTTAGTTTGCACCACGATTTCTTCCTGTAGCACAGCAATCCAAGGCAAAAGGTATTGTAGGAGATACAAAGACAGCAATGCAGCTCTTTCTCTTCCTAATCCACTACTACATAACTACATTTTCAGATGGACCACAACACCTTGTGAGCGATCGTTCTGGAATCAGTGGCAGTGACATTTTATTGACACTGAGAGGAAAAAATAAAAGCTCTGAGGGGCAGATTTCTACTGCAACTCTTTGCAAGGCAGCCTGGCTGTGTTTGTTTGCTGGGCTGCAAACAGGCCTCAGAAGGCAGTGGGCTATTTGTGCACACAGGCCTGGGGCCAGCGCTCCCATCCCGGGGTCATATTTCAGTGTGCTTTGCCATTGGGAAACAACAACACTCCTCTGCAGCATCGGGTTAAAAACTAACTAAAGAACAACAGCATGCTGGAAACACAAATGGATTTGCCCCATTTGTGATCAAATATTCCCAAACCCGCCTCCCCACTCCCACCATATGATCTGTGTGATGGGGGATGTTTGGGGTGAGTCCTTCTATGTGTTTCAACGCCTCTTGGACTTCCCAGTAGAGAACTACAAAGAAGCTTCCAGAAACTGAAGAGAAATTCACAGTGGCAAAAGCCAAAGTCAGGATGACAAAGCAAATCTGCCTTGAGTTCACGTTCTTTGACACAGACAAGCCCAGGAGATAGGGACAGAGCAGTGGCAGCTGCGCTCTGCCAGAGGCACCCCCGGCTCACACCTCGCACAGCCACTGGCTCTGTCCTGCTCCTCCCCCAAGACACAGTGCTCCCTCCCTGGCCCCAAAACCAAAACCTGGCCCCAAATCAGCTGCAGAGCAGCACTCTGGGGAAAATGCCACTTGCAGAGGTGAACTCTGCTGATGTGCAGGCAGCGGAAGCCAAGCAGCACAGCCTGCACTCGCCCTCCTGCCACAGGCACAGCACCAGTGCAGCCCACAGCCAAGCGTGACCCCAATGACAGAGATGCCTTAGGGCACACACACTCCAGGCCTTGAGATCAGTCTATTTTTAAATACATATTTGGGGTTTTTTAGGTCTTTGCCCAGCTGTAACTGCACAGCCTCAGCTGCAGCCACTGCAGGGACAGACACAAGGCTCAGCCCTCAGAGGCTCCAGTTATCATCTAAAGGCTTCTGCTCACACATCCCTGCCTGCTCCATTTCACTCCTCACTGTGACTCACACCACACCACTTACTACCCTCTGCTCTCTGCCACAGGAGATAAATTACCATTATAAACCAAACAACTCTGCAAATCCAGCCAGTGTAATTGACATGATTGAGCTCTCCTAATTACAGGGGTGGCCACGGAGCTCTTTCTTCACAGGGCCCTCCAGGTCTCAGGCCTTACCTTCTCAAAATTAAGCAATTTTTCCATTTTTAGAGCAGTCCTGGACCACAGCAGTTTGTAGCCCTGCCACACTTACAGAGCAGGTCTGACAGGATCCAGCTCCCAGGAAAAGCCTGCAGTCACCCCAGCGATGGGGTGAGCCCAGGACTCAGCACTGTGCTCAATTTCAGCCCTAAGAGCAAGATTCCAGAAAGAGACAGGGGAGTAGGAAGCAAGTACAGGTTGTAGCTCCACATCATCAACCAAATCCACTCTAACTCTGGGTATCCCTCTCCTTCCTCTCCAAGGGCATCCCATAACTCTTGGGTGACAAGTGCTTTTCCCACACAACACCAAAGTGTTCCTTTCCAGATCAGTCCTTCTGCTCTGCTGCTTCATTTCAAGCCTCAGGAACTAAATTACAATAATCAAGTTAAAATCCTCTCTGCTAATAGCTCTGGTGACATCCCTTAACAACTCTTAAGTGATAGCAAAGAGGTGGCTCATCTTGAGCCCTTCTTTCCCTTCCCTGTTTTGTCCAGCCAGCCTTTTGTTATGTTAAATCAATATATTTAGCCATTAATTAATTAAAGTAATTCAGTGTTCAAAATTAAGAGAAACTCTTCCAAATCAGTTCACAAACTCAAGGCCTCCTTACAGAACCTCCCTGTCCTGCAAACAACCAACAGCACACAGGTAAATGGAAATTGTCTTTAAATTGGTTGTATCAGACTTTCTTGGGAGACTGAAGCACAGAGGCTGCTGAGGCCCCAAGCAAAGCAGAGCAGGGGCCAAACCCCTTCTGCTCCCCAGAATATGGAGAATTCTTTCAGCACAGAAAAGTTCAGTATCTTGGAAGAAAAGCAGTATAAGCAGGTGCCTCAAACATACAAGACAAGGGACATCAGAACTTGAACTATAAATGTTACAGAAATCTGCAAGCTTTCATATATTGTCAAATTACTTGATGAGCAAGCCAAAGCCAAAGATGTAATTTTTTTAAAGAACAGATTTTTGGGGGGTAAAAATTCAAATCAAATCACAGCTTAGGCTCAAAATCCAGCCTGGAAATTTCCCTCTCTCTGGCTCTTGCCCATGCCCACAGCACAGCACCCACCATGGCCTGACCCTGGGGAGCACTGCAGGGCTCTGGAGAACACCCAGACAGAATGCTCCCTGCAATGGCACCTTCCATTTGGGATTTCAGATGGGAGGCAGCCCTCAGGCCATGCACAGACAGCCAGCAGTATTTATGTAACAAATGGACTTGGTGATTGGGAGGAAGGTGCCAAGGTCTGTCCCTGTGGAGGGTGAGAGCAGCCAGGCAGGTGCCCTCAGCACTCACAGGGTGCAGTGTTTTGTTATGAGCCAAGCAACTCAGGTGACATCTCCTGGAAATATGCAATGCAGACGCTGGGCAGTGCTAAACAGCACAATAAAACCTCCAGCACAGAGCACGTGATGTAGGACACCTCAGACTCCTCTGTAACTCAAGTCTCCACCTTCACAGAGCTCCTGTCGCTCTCCAAATGCAGTCTGTAACCAGGCACCACAGCTCCCCATAAGGTGTCTATTGTTAAAAAACAAAAATCAACAGTGCAGCAGATGGACAGTTTCTCACTCCCAAATAATGGAACTTCTCTACATAATACAGGGGGAGAGACTAAAAACACATATGGGAGACATCCAAGTGAGGCAACCCCTTTTGTCTCTTCATTTCCACAAATTAGCTGGATGCTCCTCATCCCAGCTCTTGTGGACTTGGATGGCTGATAATCCAGGCTGGGACATCTCCAACAGCTTCTCTTGCTCCTGAAGCAGGAGATGCCTCACTCCAAGCCTTGGAGAAGGCCAAAGGGGGTGGGGGAAGAGGCAAACACATCAGGCTGCAGGGAAGCACTTCTACCTGGAGCTTTCAATTCAAACCTTCAGTAGGGATGACACATGGCAATTAAGTGCAAAGCCTCAAGATGTTTTGAAGGGCTAGAATTTTAATCAGTCAGCAGAGAGAACTTCAGAAAGCAAAATTACTGTGTCAGTTTTCTTCGTTCTTGACCGCTCTTACACTAAAGTTACACAAAATTCTACGTATGAAGTTGGGAAACTACATTAGATAATGTCTGATGATGGAAAAGGATCACTGAGGGATGCTGAAAGCTTTAAGCTGAATTTACACAACTGAAGGCAGGGGGGAAGATCTGACTAATTTAAAGCTTATGTATTTTTTCATATGAAGACACAGAAAAACATTCATTGTTTTAGCTGAAAGCAGCAGTTCCACATACAAGTGGGGTGCTCTAGGAAGAAGACAGAAACATGTGGTGACAGAAGCAATCCTGGGACTGCAGGGGCAGCACGAGGAGAGAAACTGAGAACCCACAGAAGAGGCACAGAGTCCTCAGAACACCAAACCATCAAAGGAACTTACTTTCCCTGAGCTGCTTTAATGTGCACAGAAACACCAACAGCAGCTGCTGAAACCTTCCAGATACCTGCACAGGGCTGAGCACAGCACCTGAGCACAGGGAAAGCACCTGAGCACAGGGAAAAGCACCTGAGCACAACCCTTTGCCCAACAGCAGCACCACAATAATGCTGCTACAAGCAGGAGTCCCCAGAAGCATCCCCAGCAGCTGAGCCCTCCCAAAGCAGTTGGTCCCAGCAGCTTTAAGAGGGGGGTAAAATATCCTGAGAATGTCCCAGCAGGAGCTGCCACTGAAAACAGGCAACAGCTCTTCCCAGTGGAAAGTTATTGAGAGCTGCCAGTACGCAGGAGATTCTGGAACTGCCAATTCCTCAGTACAAACTATGTTACCAATCTATAATTGTCTGATGAAAGTGAAAGGGGATTAAGCTACAGAAACTGTCTGAGAACAAGTTGGGGCATGTAAGGCAGAGTCCAGCTGGACCAAAATGATATTGTACCCAATCCTGCTACAGTTACCTGCTTATGCTTTCATGCCACAGGCACCAAAGTTTTCAATGCTTTGCACCTTAGAGCACAATTATAGTATGTTCCACAGTTATAAATACAATTTCTTTAGAGTCTAGATTTCATTCAAAATAATCAGGTCAAACACTTGAGTTGCTCTGGAGAAGAGGTGTGGGGTTGGAGGTTTTTTTTATGCACTAGATAAAAGCTTCTAAGAAAATATTTTTAAATTGTTTAATTCTGTAATGTTGCTATTTTTAGTAGCATTAGGAGACAGCTGTGGACACAGGGAGGCAGCAGCCTGGGATGGTTCACAGGCACTAAGAGACACCCACAGTGTTTCAAGCGAGCCACAACAGAGCAAACAGTTTAAAACCTCTTTTCCTTCCCCAACCCAAGGGTGTAAATGACCTTGCACCCACCACAATCCACAGAGCTCCCCAGACTGTCCTGACATCCTGGTGACAGCACATCAGCAACCACCAGCTCTGCTGCTGGGGTGCCACTTCTGCCTGTGAGGACAGAGTGTCACCAGTGGGTTAGAGTAAGATGGACATCAAGTCCAAAGCCTCAGCTTCCTTCTTCCCTAATGAAGTTTATCAACACCCCATCGGTGTTTTGAGGCCACCCTCCTCACCAGATTTGGCCCAGCTGGTCAGCATAAATAAATATTAACCCAAGCAGAGTCACACCAGACCCAGACTGCTGGACAAACGTGTCCTGAGTCACAGAGAGAACACAGACTCTGTCTCTGTCACCTGATAAGGATGACGGGAACTCCCACCCGCTGCTGTCCCTGCCCCGTGGCTGCTGGGGAGGAACAGAAACCCGCAGGCATGCCCAGGGAAGGATGATTATTGGCAGAATCACGGCTGGTTCCTGCCTCCTCCTTGACACGAGGATTCCCCACCAAAGGAAGGGGTGTCAAAACCAAGCTCGAGGTCTATGCAAGGCAGTGGGGAAGTTTTCCTCACATTTGGCAGAACGTGGATTCAATCTGAAGAGCAGACCAAACATCTGTGCTCAGAGGACACCTGCAAACACCTGAGGTTACACATCAGGAGCAATGCTGGCGTGAGCCACTGTGGCAATCACATCCCATGTGAGTGAATCCCCCTGACCCAGTGTGTTCTGCTAAATTCTGAGGGTCCTGACTTCCCACACAAATATACCTCAAGTATTTCTCTGAGTGGCACCTACACTTCATGTAAGTCATGGGAAAATCAATTAAACCCCTATTAGTTAAACCATGTCTTTAGACTCCCAATTAAGTACATCCATTTCTAGGCAATACAGGGGTTTCACTGGATATAAAGAATTTGAATAGCCCACCCACAGGGATGGAAATGTGAATCTATAAGACAACTGTAGCACAGAGCTGCCTCACACCTGACATGAGACAGAACAAGGTTTTACTGCAGATTCCTGCAGTATTTTCAGAGATAAACTTATCTTCATGCAAAACATTACCTAGGGAGTACTAGTTAAACCATGATACAGCTACAAATTCTCCTAAATAGATGAAAAAAACACGAGGATCTCTAGAAGAGATCTGACAACCTTACAAATAATGACCTTTTCACCTAAAGCTGGATCCAAAAAGCTTTGTTACAATAATGCTTTTTTTTCCCCCACACACAATGGAAACCATCGTTACCTGACACACTTCAATTAAATATCACACCTACTGCTCTGATAAAAATTCAGCTTTCTAAACAAGAGCTAAAAAGAGAATGTAAAGAAATATTACATGTAATTATTGAAATATACATTAGTTCTTCCAAACTGGGAACCTCTGAGCCAGCTACACTGAAATATGGATTTTAAATCCACTACCATTAGCTACTTCAAACTAATTCACTTTCTCATGGAATTAAAGCAGCTCCAAGCCTCTCACCCACAAAGCTGGCACACACTCCAATTCAAAGAAAATCATTCCATTTTCTTGTCCCAATACAGTTTCCACACCAGCTTTAGAGGAATCCAAAGACTTTTACGGAGCTCCAGGAGCTCCCTGTGAAGGCCAGCCAAGGCCAAAGGGGCTCAGACCCTCTCCTGCCCCTCTCAGAGATCACTGTGGAGCTGCAGGTGACCCCTGGGACTCCCCTGCACCCCAAACCCCTCCTGTGAGCCCCCTCCCTGCACCTGTGCTGGGGCCCCACGTCTGGAGGGGAAGGAGCAGAGCCAAGGTAACTGAGGGGGATTTCATCCTGGATGCAACAGTAGCAAAATGCCCTCCCCACTTCACTGCCCAGGGTTTCCTCCCAAGGAAGAAACGTTTTCAGCATCAAAACAGCTCATTTTTGGTTCTGCTTTTTGAACAAAGAAGTTCACTTTTGGTTTTAGGCCGAAAGTGAAAGCTCAGCCTCTCTGAATGGAAAATAAATAACTAAATAGTAAAGCAGGATGGTGTGTGCTGCTGCTGGGGAATCAGATCCATGCAGCAAGAAGGCAGCACAGAAAACAGACATAACTCTAGCAAAGTGTTTAGTAAGTACCAGGGAAAGACAAAGGGTTTAACCTGTATTTCCTGCACATCAAGGAACAGCCTCTGAAACTTTGGATGCATATGTTCAAGCCAAAGCATTTTTACAGGATTTAATAAAACCAGCTGGCAGTTCCCTAGCACTGCCCAAGCCTGACAGAGGTCTGAAGGGGCACTGAGCATTCCTGAGAACTGGAGAAGTGGACACAGACTTTTAGAGGCTACTTACAGGTATTCCTCCCCAGCCAGCCACTATTTTTTCCCCCTAGATTGGCCAAACAAGCTATTTAAAATAATTCCTTTATTCCAGCAGTACTGCTAATTCACTGTAAGTCCTCTGACCACAATTCCTAATGATGCTGTTGGAAATGGTCTTTCAAAGCACATTAAACTCTGAGTGTTCCCTACAGTACAGGAAAGACAAAGTGGGGAAGGAACTGTGGGTCTGGAGACAACAATTATTGCCAAAGAGCAGCTTTCACACCTGGGAACAAGCTCTAGTGAAACTATTTATGTGTTTGTTAATTAACTCACACATGGGACACTGCTACAGGAACCTGGAACACCCAACAAGTGCATTTGTGTCACCCACCATGAGCTCCCTCACCATTTCCTGCAGGTGAACATCAACCCTGACTGGGAACACTTGGAAAAGTGACCTGAAAGTCTCATCAAGACAAATTATTTGCAGGATTTGCTGGTGCCAGAAGGTTCAGACCCTAATCCTGGTTGGGCACCTGAACCACCTGGGCAGTGTGGGTTGCACAGGGCCCCTCCATGACACGGAAAAGGCGCTTCCAGAACTGGGACACGTGTGCTGACTGTCCCTGCTGAGGGACAGCAGGGGCAGGGCAGGGGCAGCCCAGCAGGGCCAACGACCCCGGGGCCATGCAGGAAGGGGAGGGAGCGGGGCAGGGGGGCAGGCACGGGGCACAGCACCCAGCTGGGGAGAGGAGCAGCCCCTGCCAGCCCGAGAACGGGCTCTGAGCCCTCTCAGAGCAGCCCCAGCCCGTGTTTGTTTGCACACACATCTCACCAGCCCAACAGGCACATGCCCATCCAGCCACAAGACTTACCAAACTTCATAAAAAAATGTGAAAACAGATGTTTTCAGAACCAAACTACTGAAGTTGGGAAATAAAGGCTATTTCAACCACTTCAGTCAGTTCTGAGGCTGGATTTGAAACGCTGTTATTCCAAACAAGAATTCAATATTCCTGAATGAAAAAGAGCTGCTTCAGCACAAAGCAGGAGCACTCTGGCTACACAGAGCATCTTCAGGAGTAACTTTCAGGCAACTCTATTCCCTGCTCTCCCCAGGAACCTCACAGAACCCCCAGGATTACAGTGCAGTGTCAGTTTTAGTCATATCACCAACACATGGATGAGGGGGGAAAGCATCTTCTGCCAACCGTTTCTTCCAAGCAAACTCCTCGAGACCTTCTTTCATATTGCATCAGCTTACAAAACATAAGGAATTACTTGCTATTCCCCTACTCCTTCTGTAGATGCTTATTTGCCACTAAAATTCGGCATGGAGCTGTAGGAGGAAGGAAAAACCAAAACCAAAAAGCCGACAAAGTTGTCTCACTACTGTTTATAAACTCAACAATTCCACACAAGTTTTCCCCCAACTGTTGATATCCTGACCTCCCCTTGGATTTCAGTTTTGAAAGCCGAGGTTTCTGGGTTTGATGTTCTACCTCTAAGCAGGGTTTAGCTAAGTGATCTCTCTGCTCACCGTGTCTGAAACACACAGAACTCATTTGCTCTCCTGCAGCTCCCACCCTGCAGAACTTTTAGGTCAACACACTTTGGAGATGAGCAGAGAGGACTGAAAACGAGCCAAAGCCCCCGACACACAGAGCAGCTGCTCCACAACAGCTTTTTTACAGTTCCTGGGCTCACTACACCAGAACACTCCTGTGCGCTGTTTTTCACCCTTGTACCGAGTGTCTCTCCTGTTTTTCTCGAGCTACAGCCTCGCTGATAACCCGTGCCTGCTTTTTCCTTGGGCAGTGACACAGAGCCTTTATCAAGACAAACACACACCCGAGAGTCAGAAGATTTAGAGACCCTCAGTGCACAGGCAGACGCTGAGTTTTCCCCAAACACCCCGGTAACTCTCACACGTGCACCGCGGCCGCTTCCAGGCTTCTCCAGCGCATTTCTGCCACAATTTCCCTCCCTCTGAAGCTGCCCCAAAGTCGGGGCGCCACAGCCCGTCCCCGAAGGCAGGCTCGCACGCCCCGGGGATCTGTTCGCCACCTCAACAGCTCCGCGGCCCTCGCACCGGCGAACCCGCACCCCGGGCCGGGGCCGAGAGTCAGCCCCGTCCGCCACGGCCCCGTCCGCCCCGGCCCCGTCCCGCTGCCGCTCCGCCATGGGAGCCGCCTCCGGCCCGGCCAGGGGACAGAGGGCCCAGCACAAACACCGCCCGTTCCCCGCCGGGGCCCTGAGGTGACCGGGCCGGGGGGGGCCGGGCCCGCGGCCCCTCGGCCCCGCGAGCCCCCTCAGGCCGTCCCGCCCGCCCCCCCCCCGGCCCCGGGCCCGCACCAGTTGGTCATGTCGAGGAAGAAGGCGCAGCCGGCGGGGCTGAGCTGGAAGCCGAGCAGGCGCTGGAACTCGCCGATCAGCACGTCCTTGTCGGTGGTGCCGAGGCAGCTGAACTTCTGCATGAGCTCCGCGTCCAGGTCCACGTCCATGCCCTCCATGGCCGGGGGTCCCGGGGGCTCCGCGGCCGGGCCGGGGCCGCCTCAGCGCCGCGCGCGCGGGGGGGGCGCGCGGGGGCGGGCGGGCGGGCGGAGGGGAGGGGGGGGGAAAAGTGGGTGCGCGCGCCGCCGCCGCCGCAGGCACTGCGCCTGCGCCGCCCCGCCCCGCGGCGCGCGGCACGCGACGTCACCCCCCGGCCGGCGTCACCCCACGCGCGGCGCGGGGCGGGGCCACGTGCCCGCGGGGGGGAGGGAGGGAGCGCGGCAAGGGCGAGGGGGCGGGGCCGCGCATGCAAATGAGAGCGGCGCGTGACTCCGGGGCTCCGCGCAGGCTCCTTGCGTCACCGCGGGGCGGGGTGATCTCTCGGCTCCGCCCACATTTGCGCCTGCCTTCCATATATGGCGGTGAGTGCGCGTGTTTGTGTATGCAAATTAGATTTGGTGACGTCATGCGGCGATATGCAAATGAGAGGCGCAAGGCCCGACGGGACCACCTTCAATGTTTTTTTCCGCCTAAAAATGATTTATTTAATGCAGCTTTCGACCTCGCGAGGCTGCTCCGTGCGCGGCCGGCGATCGGAACTACCGGACGTGTTCCGCGAGGAGAACACAGAGACCGAGCAGAACACGCTTTGGCAACCCCGGGGGCCCCAACGAACCCTGCGCGCCGGGGAGGGCACTGCCGGGGCTGTGAGCGGGTGATGGTGGCGTGACTAGAGACAGACGGGCGAGCGGGGGATGGCTCCCCCTGCCGGGCGGGGAGAAGGACACGGTGGAGGCCATACTGTCACTTCCGGGCCCTACGGCAGCCGGCGGGGGTCAAGCGACGGCGCTGTGTGAGGGCGTCACTGCGCGTGTGCGCCACTTCCGGCTGGCGGCGGCGGGAGCACCATGCCCAAGTGAGTCCGGGAGGCCGAGCCGGGGCTCCCGGGGGTCCCGGGCGGGGGTCCCGGGCGGGGGTCGCTGCTTCTCGAGGGTCCTGGTGCTCCCCGTGAGCCCAGGGGCGCGGATGGCCGGGCGGGCCGAGCACTGGCGCCCTGCGGGGTCGTCCTCGGGGCTCCGTTAACGCTCAAATCGCTAACACAATAAGGCTTTTAATAATAATAATATTGTTATTAAAACAATATGTTAATATTATAGTTAATAATTATCAATAACATAATAAAGCTTTTAATAATAATAAAGCTTTTCCCCGCCAGGTTTTACTGTGATTACTGTGACACGTACCTCACCCATGACTCGGTAAGTACCAAATCCTCTGCTTCAATTCTGTCGCGCATCAAGAGCATTAAAATAAAATTTAGCTCGGCTAAAAGCAGCTCTTGTGGGGTACAGCGGTGTTTCCGCGTGTTTTCCACTTCCAGAAAAGAAGGAGAACGTGCTATACCCCTGGTGTTCTCCAGGGGAGCAGTGGCAGGGTCAGAGGTGGCACCTGGGGCAGCTTCAGAGCAGGTTTTGGAGATTTAACATTTATGTGCTGATAAAAATTTATATAAAAGTTTTGCACATCACCCCTTCTCTGCCTGGGTACAGAAACAAACCTGCTTTATGGTGATAAATTACACATGTTTAAAACAATAAGGAATGCCAGTAACCTTGGGGTTTCTGCGGCCTTTCCCAGCCCTCCGTGAGAAAAACCCACTGCAGTGGCCGGAAGCACAAGGAGAACGTGAAGGATTATTACCAGAAATGGATGGAGGAGCAAGCCCAGAGCCTGATTGACAAAACAAGTAAGGCCAATCTTTCTGTGACCCCGCCTGCCTCCCCATTCCTTCTCCTGCCTTTCCTCCAGCTGCTGCTCCCTGCTTCCACCTTGACCTTTCCTCACTTCCCTGGGGAGTCTTTGCTCAGTGAGTTGTGAGTAAAATCTTGGAGAGTGGATCTTGAGTTCCTCAGGTTTTGGGCTGTCCTAGGGCAGCCTGAGAGCTCTGTCCACCATACAAGAGCTGAGGTTCCCTCCAGGGCTGGTGGCAGTGGCTCCATGTCATTGTTCATGAGGGCTCTCAGTGTTATCCTGCAGGGCCTCATAACAAACTTGTTCTGCTTGGCAGTGACACGTTTTTGCTAAGAGGATGGATAAGAATTCCAAAAGATAGGAAAACAGACATAAAAATATTTGGATTGTGGCATTTTTTACATGCTGGGGTTGCCTGCCCTCAGTTGTCAAGTGATGTTTTTTCCAGGCACGTAAAGGCTTAACTGAAGTGTGGCATTGATTCCTCTGTCACTTTGAGAGGTCCTTTTCCTCTTTCCTGCATGAAAGAAACACCAACACCAGATTAGCTTTGTGGCAGCACTCCGTGGCTGGTGGGATAGCTCAGGTTGGACAGGACCCCTCAGGATCACTGATCCCACTCCCAGCTCTGTGCAGGACTGCCTGAGACCAAACCAGCATCTTCCAGCTGCTCCCTGAGCTCTGGCAGACTCAGAGCTGTGCTCACTCCCCTGGGGAGTGTTCAGTGCCCAACCACCTCTGGGTGAAGAGTTTTCCTAAAACATCCAGTCTGGATTTCCCCAAACTCATCCTCACTCTGTTTTCCCTGTGATGCTTCCAACTTCCCCATCTTTTGCCTTCCCTCCAGTCAATACCAGTGGAATTCCTCCCCTTCCTTGCCCCCCTTTTCCTGCTCCTTGCCCCCTCCCCAGCCCTGTCCCCATGTCCATTCCAGCACAGCATGTCCTGGTGGAACGCTGCGGATCCCGCCACGTGGTTGATTTTTGTTTTTTCCCTCTCCCACCTCCCCTCCCTGCCGCCCTGCCCAGGGGTGTGACATCCACGCAGGAGCTCTCTAGTCCCAGCTGTAACAATAATTGTCTCCAGGAGTCCCAGGTGCTCCCCAGGTGCCCGGGATGTGGCAGCGCACGCAGCATGACGTGACCGCGGGGCATGACACGGACGAGCGACCCGGCCCTCCCTCCCTCGGCCTAGTAACTGGTGTTTTTTTTTTTTCCTGGGATTCTTTCTTTCCTTTTTTTTTTTTTCTTTTCCCCCCCAATGTAGCGGCTGCATTCCAGCAAGGGAAAATTCCACCGACGCCGTTCTCGGCACCTCCTCCGGCTGGAGCCATGATCCCACCTCCGCCCAGCATCCGTAAGTTTGGGGCACTTCGGGACTGGGCTCAGGGCCCTCTGGAGCTGTTTGTGCCCTCAGCTTGGAAAGAAAAGGCTTTTAGCTTGAAGCCAAGCCCTCTTGAGCTTGTGCTGCCAGGGTGTGAGGAGTTTTGTGTAATAGCAGCTCAGTCCTTACCATGTCTGATTCCTGGGATGCTGAGTGCACCAGGAGCGGTGACACCCCCTCATTCCATGGGGGCTCCCAGGCAGGTGGCTCTGTTTAAACTGCACAGTGGGTTGGTTTGGGTTGGTTTTTCTAAATAGAAATCCCTTTGGTTGCCTTTTGCCCTTGAGCTGGGGAAGGGCCCAGAGCCCTCCCAGCCCAGAGTGGCAGCTCCCTGTGCTGGTGTGCACAGCTGGAGTTGGCAGCCAGCACATTCCTGCTCTGCTCACTTCTGGCACCTGGAATCAGGGCTGGAATGGAGGCAGAGGTACAGCCACTGAGGCATTAGTAACTGCCACGTGCTGTGAGTAGCTGCAGTGCCCTTTGGGGGCTGAGAGTGCCCGTGTGTAACTGTTGTGTCTGTCCAGCTGGCCCCCCCCGGCCCGGCATGATGCCAGCCCCACACATGGGGGGGCCCCCGATGATGCCAATGATGGGCCCACCTCCCCCAGGAATGATGCCAGTTGGACCTGGTAAGTTTGGGATGGGGTTACTCTGCCATGGGGGGCTGGCTGGGGGGGTCTGGGGGGTGTTTCCCACCATCCTGTCCCACTCAAGGCTGGGCTGGTCACACTCTGTCACTGTGTCACTGTTACCCCTGCATAGAAGACTACAACAATTCTACATCCACTCATTAAACCCCTTTGCTTCTCATTGAGAATCACCAGCCCCCTGTGCAGCTGGAATTATGGCTCTGAGAAGTCATATCTGTTCTCCCTCAGCTCTGAGCAGTGATTGTTTAAGAGTTTGGTGCCTCCAGGTCTCAGGTTTTGCACAGGAGGTGCATTTTTTGCACTAAATGGTTTTTTAGTGTTTGAAGCGTCTCAGGGGAACGTGTTCCAGAGAAACAATGGGCCTGGAAAAGGCTTTATCAGAACTGTAAACTAAAAAGTCTTTGATCCATTCCACTCCTGAGCTTCCTGGCATTTGAAGAATTCTCAAGGGATATCTTATTGGAAGAGTTCCCAGAACAAATCTATGGGAACACACACACACACGTGCACTGAAAGTAGTGAAGTGTCTTTGTAATTGTTGTCTTGCATTTGAAAGTGTTCCTTAAGTGTTTTTAAAGGCTCTAGATAAATACACAATCTGTGATATTCAGCAGCCTTATGAAAATAAATGGCAAAGTGGGATGGAAACCATTATTTCAGGGCTGTGGAGTAAGAGCCCCTGCTTTCCCCTGGCAGAGGTGCTCAGTGCTTGTTTGTGAGCACATGGGATGGTTTTGCAGCACTTTTCTCCAAATTAACACATTTCCACATCAGTAATTAAGCTGGTGTGTCTCTTGAGTGGCTGGAAATAAGTTGTAAGTGAATATTGTCAGAGTGGGTGTATAACCCAGGGGCTCAGTTCCTCCTCTGCTGCTGGCTGAGCTGCTCAGGGAACAGAATCCATCTCGGCAGCTGCCAGATCAGAGCTTCCAGACTGGAACATGGGAGTTCCCTGGAGCAGAATAGAGAGCCTGCCCACAGTGTGAAATTTCCCCTCTCTGAGGCTGGTGAGGCAGATGTTGCTGTGAAGAGAAGCTGTGGCTGCCCCTGGATCCCTGAAAGTGTCCAAGGCCAGGTTGGACAGGGCTTGGAGCAACCTGGGGTAGTGGAAGGCATCCCTGCCCCTGATGGAGGAGTGGAAATAAATCTTTTAGGCCCATCCCAACCCGTGTTTTACCAGGGCAAGTGGTGCTCCCAAGTGCTGTTCTCTAACCTGTCTCTCCCCTGGCAGCTCCTGGGATGAGGCCACCCATGGGAGGACACATGCCAATGATGCCAGGGCCCCCCATGATGAGACCCCCCTCCAGACCCATGATGGTGCCAACCAGGCCAGGAATGACCCGTCCAGACAGATAAAGATGGAGATGGAGCTGCCTTTTCATTTTAGGACCTTCCCTATGACAAACACCCCAGACCTGTGTCCCTGGGGCTTTGTACTCAGTGTGTGGAGAGATTCTGCTGTAGCTTCAGCATAAGAATGGACACACCCTGCACTGACTTGTACAAGGTCTGGCTTTTTGGGTGTCTTTTCAATTGTATTATTTTTTTCCCCCTCGTTTAATGACAAAAGCAAGAATAAACATTGATGTTGTTTCCATATTGACTCAGAGCCTTGTTCTGAACTCTCTCCTGGGGAAGAAAATAAGGGTGGGAGGGGCAGTGCTGGGCTGTGAGGGAAGCCAGGACTGATGGGGGAACCCCTGGGAAGGGTGTCTGGAGGATCCTGGAGCAGCTCCAGGGTGGTCTGGAGGGTGATCCTGGGTTGGTTCTGGTTCTAGTTCCAGTGTGGTCCCTGGAGGATCCTGGGGTGGTGTCCGAGAGGGGAGTTCTGAAGGATCCCGGAGTGGGTTCTGGGAGGGGAGTCCTGAAAGCTCCCGGGATGGGTTCCTGGGTTGGTCCTGGACTGAGCTCCGGATGGGGGGTCCGGGAGCGGGTCCCTGGATGTCCGGGGTCTCACTGTGGCCGCGCCCTCCCCGCATATGCCCGGAGCGCGGCTGGGGCGGTGCGGGAAGGGGCCGGCCGGGGAAGGGGGCGGTGCGGACGGGGCCGGGCGGTGCGGGAAGGGGCCGGCCGGGGGCGGTGCGGACAGCGGCGGGCGGTGCGGGAAGGGGCCGGCCGGGGGCGGGCGGTGCGGAGCGGAGCGGGCGGTGCGCGATGGGGTCCCGCCGCCCGCGGGCCTGACCCGCCGGCCCGGCATGGCGGGCATCATCAAGAAGCAGATCCTGAAGCACCTCTCCCGGTGAGGCTCCCGCTCCTCTTCCTCCTTCTCCTCCCCATCCTGCTCATTCTCCTCATCCTCCTCCTCCCGGGGGGCTGCGGGGGACGAGGGCCGGGCCTGGCGGTTTGGGGCCCGCCGGGCTGCGCCGGTGCGGAGCTGCCGGGCCCGGGGTCTGAGCGCCCGTTCGGGCCGGGGAACCGCCGGGCCGGAGGGGGTGTCCGGGGGTCAGGGGGTGTCCGAGGGCCGTGGGCACTGTGGTGTCCGGGGGCAGCGGGCCCAGCCTGGCCCTGCCGCCCCTCCCCGGGTCGGAGCCGTCCGAGCCCGGCTTTGCCCGGTGTCGGTGCCGGCCCTGGGCCGCGGTTGGCGGCAGTGGAAGTTCCGGAGGCGAGAGGGGAGCAGAGCTCTAGCGGGGTGTTGGCGTTGTATTCCGTCATTTTCAGTGAAATTCACCCGAGGGGCGTTGTGGAAATGCCGGTGCTCCCGGCGTGAGGCTCTGCCGGGAAATGCGGCTGCGGCCGCGGCTGCTCGGGGCGGGCCCCGGGCACATAGCGGTGCCTCAGTTTCCCTTCACGGCGATAAAAGAGCTGCCTGTGTTATCTCATCGCTGCGGGGTCAGGGCAGCGTGCACAGAAAGGTGCCGTGCCTGTGAGGGTGCAGGTGAGGCCACAGCGCTTGTCCTCTGTGCTTTCTGAGCAGGTCCTTTCCATCCCTGCTGCTGGACACGCTCAGGTGCGCAGTGAGGGGTCTGCCGTGACCTGTGTGCGGTCAGGGTTGGCGTGATCCATGAATCCCAGCCCTCTGAGATGGATCCTGGGGGTGTCTGGAGCCCCAGACCGTCCCCACACACCCTGAGCGGGCAGGGCAGGGTCTGTGTTGGAGTCACCAATTCTCCATGCGCCGGCTCTCTCGGCGCTGTCCCGAAGGAGGAGTGATGGAGCTGCTTTAAATGGATTTCTGACACCCCGAGTTTCTGAGCTTTCTGTCTCATTCAGCTCAGAGAGGTGTGTTGTGGTCAGTACAGATTCAGCCTCCTGGTACAGAGGTATTTAAGTATTTTATAGCACGGAGAGTTGGGTGGCAGCAGTTCTTGATAGAAGGTAAAACACACCTGGGTGTTATCCTGGGTGCTCTTCTCGTGGACAATTCTCTTTCTTTACATAAATACAGTTTTGCTGGTGCTTTTGCTTAATTTTGTATATCAGTCTCTCCTTACCGCTGCTACAGCACATTCTTACCCAAAGAGCCCCTTTTTCCCTCTGATTGGGCCAGTTCTTAATGTTCACCTTTGGGCGGTTCCAAGGAGAACAAGGAGTCCCAAAACATTCAGCATCTCTGCCTGTTTTCCTTCTAGCTGGACTTTGTTATTTGGCTGACTGATCTAATTCTACCCCTCACTTGAACAAGGATTGAGGATCTTTGCAGAAATGAAATTTGAACCCAATTTAATAATGTATAAAAAAGATTAATTCCTTTTGTTTCAGTTTTGTTTTCTCCAAATACCTCATCTTCACCCTCCCTTTGGGTTTTCTTTCAGCCACGCTCATTTGCCTGGAAGAATTTTGCTACTGAATCATTAATCTGCCGTTATATTCTGCTCACATTTGCATATGAAATAATTCCTTGTTCTTTTTGTTGTGTCTCCGCTCTGAGTCCTTTCTGCACGGGGCTGTGTTTTTGTCCCTCTTCCATGTGGAAATTTGCAAGAAAGCGGTCAGGAGAGGCAGCTGGGTCAGGAAAATGTGAATGAGGTGTTTCACCTGACTGTTCCTGTGATCCCACATCACCTGAGTGGTCACAGCAGGGTTTGGTACAGCCGGGCTTTGCCCAGTTGTGAAGGTATTTGAGAAGTCTCAGCCTTGTGTTGTGCTTCAGCAGCTTCAATTCCTAGAGCAGGAGAACCTAAAAACTTGCGGAGCTTTCGCCATCTGTGCCTTTCACTCCTTTGTCCTATATTTAGCTTGGAAAAGCAAACAGATGAGGTGGTTTCAGTTCTTGCTGCTTGCAGGCAGGCACAGGGCTGCAGTGCTGGGGAGTGTGTGAGCCCAGCACCAGGGACTCCCCCAGAGCTGCTGCCTCTGAGCATGGTTGTGCTCCCCAGCCTGTAATTATCCATGGAAGCACATCTGATGCTTTAAAATAAAATCAGTGAGCTGCCTTTACCTCTTCCTGGCCCTATTTGAAAGGAGCTGCTTCTCCTTGTCTTTTTTTTTTGTTCCAAGCAGTGTTGGCGTAGCCGCAGCAGATCCGCGTTCTCAGGGTGTGACAAAGGCCCTGTTTATCCACAAGCCCAACTGCCTCAACTTCATGTGCCACTTTGGGATTTGAGTTCTCAGCACTGCAGTGGGAATCCTTGCCAAAATGGCTTTTATTTAATTTCCTTGGAGAGGTTTATCCCCTGCTGCCTGTAACAGCTGCTTTGTGACGTTTTCTTTTGGGACACGTGTTGAAGCTTGTGAGCTTGTGGAGTAACAGGCACACCAGACATGGCTTCCAGAGGAAATGCAGCGTGCAGTCCTGCTGGGAAGAAATAAAAGCTGGTGTCAGCAGAGGAGCAGCTGGACTGGGGTTTAGTGGCAGGTCTGAACACAGGGGAGACCATAAATGTGTCTTACTGTGACAGAAACCCCAGAGGACTGCATCTGGGGGGTAACTTTGGGAACCTCTGAGAGTTGTGGTGAAAAGGGAGCAGAGGAGAAATAAGAGAGGATTAACAGCAGCAGAGGTTGCTGAGAGGAACCAGAGAGGTTACGGTTACCAGAGAGGAAAAACGGTGTGGAAAATGAGACCTGTTTGCAGAGGAGAGCGCTGAGCGTGTGTCACCGGTGCAGGCAGATGTGTAACAGATGTGCAGCACAGAAATGAGTGGATAGCAGAGTGTGGATTTGGCAAACTGTCCTCAGCACAGGATGGAGCCACCTTTTCAGGTAAGTGAGATATAGGATTTAGAAACAAAATTAAAAATACTGTTAGGGAACGACATGTGCAGGGTGCAGCGCTGAGGTGCTTATCAGGGCAGGTCAGGTACTCAGCCAGGAGGAACAGCATCATGGAGCTCCTCATAAATGGTGCTGCACCTCAGTGGAGGGATGGAGCACAGCCTCTGCACTCCAGGGATTAAACCCTGCATCCCTTTTTCCAGGAGAGGTTGCCTTGACTCCTGCCCTCTCTCATTTGCAGCTGGTGGGTCAGTGAAGGCCAGGGAGGCTCATGGTGTGGCTGTAGATTGTTCTAGACCTGAACATGTGCAGCGTGTGCTGAGCTTACAGCAGGTGCACTCCTGGGGGCTGTTGTTTCCTAGCTTGGATGTGAGCATCTCAAAATCCCTTCCTGGCCCTGGAGATGCCTTTGGCATTATCCCTTCCATGCAGTTGTGCTGCTTCTGTGCCAACACAAGGAGCTGAGAGCGGGCTCCCAGACCCAGCACTGCTCTGTGTGTGAGCCCTGCCTGTTCTGCAGCTGGCCTTGGGGCTGTCTGGGGCTCCTTGCTCAGTGCTGTGACTCCTCCCTGTCCATCCCCACCATCGGAGACCTGCACTCAGGCTGAGGCAGGGCACAGAGAGGCCTTTGCAGCCATGGTCATCCTGCCAAGGGGTGAGAGGCTCCCTGGGGTCAGGATGGCAGAAATTGGATGTTCTATCTCAAGGGGACCCATCCCTCTCCTCAGAAGAGGTGGGCAGATCAGGTAGAGCAGTTCTTCCACCAAGAAGATGGGATTTGCTCTGTGCCATTCAGGAATCCTTGGAATGGGCTCCGTGGCTTGCACCAGGCAAGTCAGGCCATGTCACCAGCTCTGCCTTTGCCCAGCACAGCAGTGTGGGGAACTCCCTGAGTCTAAAGAATGCTTTCCCTGCTCAGCTTCGATTTCTTGCCCAAGTGCTGCAGTCTGGGTGCTGCTATAAGAGAGCAGACCCTTGAATTCCTGCTCTGTTTGCTCTCCCTTGCCCTGAAGTGTTTTGCAGCATCGCTGCGTGCCGGAGCACTGCGCTGCAGCTGTGCCCTTGCTGCAGTCACAGGATGGCACACGCAGCTCCTGAGGGCTCTGGGACACCCTCAGAGCCAGGAAAAGCTACCACCAATAAAAGATTTGCTTACTGCCAACCCTCCAGGCCTCTCCCAGTTTCCTGACCTTGGTTGTAAATTACCTGGAAGCAATTTTAGCAAGCGTGGTGGGTAAGGAGGAAAGCAAAGAAACTGCATCTGGGAATGGCCTGAAGAAGCTCCAGAATCTCAAGTGATTTAGGCAGCAAAACCTCTGACCGGCTCTGCAATTCTGGCTTTAGCTGCTTGAATATCCTCCTTTGGTGATCAGGGAAATTTCTGTGCTGATCTCTATGATCATTTGCCTAAAATAGCTGTTGCAGCAATGGGAAGTACATGAAACCACAGAGCTGCCAGCTGTTAAAGGCTGATAGAAACTGTTACTTTCCTATCTGCACAGCATCCTGCTCCTGCAGTTCAGCACGTGCTCTTTGTCCTGGTGCTGGTTCCGCTGGTGCCCCAGTGCCCAGGGTGGATCCAGAGCATGAAGCAGTCTGTGGCAGGGTTTTATGAGGCAGTTTATGAGGAGGGAGCTCTGCCAGGTCCCACAGCTGCTGCTGCTGCTGCTGCAGCACCAAACCCCCGGTGATGAGCTTGTCTCTGAGTTCTTACAGGCTGTGCCCAGCCAAGCATGTAAGGCTGGATGTAAACCCTCTACTCAGTGTTTGAATTTGGAAATACCTTATTTTCCTGGTGCATTTTGGTGGCTTCTTTTACTCTTAAAAATTTTAATGTAGCAGAATTATTGATGGCAGGGCAGAACCCCGGGCTATTATGGGTAAAGTGACACAGATCTGCCTCTTCTTGGGTGGAAAAGAGGAGTGGGCACAGACAGGACGTGGCATTTTCCCTTCACTGAGCCTGAAGTTGTCCCTTGCAAAGTCATGGTGGCTGTGCTGCGCTTTGCTGGGAGAACCAAGGGATCACTTTTATGGAGCTGCTGGGTGCAAAGTGTTTCCAGCCACTTCTCCTTGGCTCCAGACACGTGTGTGCTGTTTCTGGAATGCTAAATAGACTCTTGTTGCAGCAGGGGTAAATTACACTTGAGTAGCTCAGGAGGAAAACGTGGCCAGAGCTCCTTCACTGCAGCTCTGGGCTTGCAGAGCCCTGCACTGACCCTGTGCAGCCTCTCCAGAGTCCTTCAGCTTCACTGATGGAAGGGGAGCTCTTCTTTCTTATTTCTCCTGGACTCCCTGAGCCCTTGCCTCCCCTGCAGCTGCCCAGTTGAGTCAGAATTAGGTAAAAACCTGTTTGTTTCTGCACACTGGAGACTAAAATGACTGCAGGGTGAAGAAGAGGAACTTTGGACTAGTGCTTGTATTTATGGGGTTTCTTTCTAGTTTTCTTTCATCTGTTGTTTGCTTGAGGATTAGGTTTGGGAAATTCCCTGGCAAGTGCCGAGGGTTTGCGTTGCGGATTTGTTGAGAGCATGGGGCAGCTGGCATTTAAACTTTGCTGAGTGTCCAGGCAGGGAGCTGGAAATAGCAAAGGGAAGGTGGAGTTCAGCCCCTGGCAGAGGCTGGGCTCTCAGCTGAGCTCCTGGTTTGTTTTCCAGGGCTCCCAGTGCCCAGCGAGGTGCTGGTGGGTGTGAAGCAAGGTGTCCCAGCCTTCAGAATGCTCTAGAGAACAATAGAGAAGTTCAGAATGCTCTAGAGAAACATTTGTTGAGACAAGAAAGTGTCCTCGGTGCCAAGAGAGGAGTGAGCTGGAATTCTGCTCTGTGTCGTGGTTCTGTCTGATCTCCTTGGAAATGCAGAGTTTTCTCCCTGTGAGTTTAACTCTGAATTGAATTTTTAAGCCTTCCCTTAGCCTCGGTATGTTGCAGGAGCAACACAGAGCCAGGACAACTGCTGACTTATCGGGATGTTTTGTGTTTGGCTGAGAGGCCCAGCCTTTCATTCAGTGCAGCTGAAGCCTGGAAAAACAGAAAGCTGATAATGGAAAGCCACCAGCAGTGGCCTGTGTGTACAAGGACACCAGATGTGCCCAAATCCACCCTGATAAGGAGTGTGGGATGGGCTGGCACCTCCTCACGTGGAAACTGTTTGCCCTGTAACCCAAGCAGGCTGAATTTCTCAGGCCCATTGTCCATTGGGAAGGAGTTCCTGCCTCCCAGCATATCTGGGGTGCACAGAGCTGTGCACAGGTGATGAGATTATAAATGTGCTGCTTTCTGTCTTCTTAACAATTGGGCAGTTTGGTGTTGATGGGATTCCCTGAAACTCTAAATGGCTTTGTGCTAAGAGGGTGTGATACCAACTCCATCTCATGCTGCAGTAATTAGTCCCATCCTCTGCTAATTCAGCGAGTTTCTCTTCCTCCTGTGCCAGTCTGCAGAGCAGCTCTGTCCCCACTCTCAGACAGAGTGCTCCCTGCTAACACCAAAAATTCGAGGAGGTAAAATGGCTTTTCTTCCTGAAAAAGCTTTTAGTTCTTCCTGTGCGTCTTTGGGGCAGCTATTTTTTCCCTTTTTACAGAAGTTTTGATCACTTGCCCAGTTTTATTTCCTCCAGAATTATTTTTAAGTTCATCCTCAGTCATGTGTGCTGCACTTAAAGCTTCTGCTGCTGCTGCCTTCCTTGAGAGCAGCCCTGATTTGGAAAGTCACTGACCTTTCCTTTTAGCAGTTGTGAACCTTTTGTTCTAGTAAACATGTTATATGGCTTTTGAGATAAGAGGTTTTCATTTGAGGTGAAATGCCCCATCACAGAGATTTTTGGATTGTAGAAGATATTCCCAAGGAAGATGGAAATCCCACTAAATGCCCTGTCCAAAACCAGACCAGGCAACACTTGAAAAGACTTTTGGGAAGGAGCAAATTTGTGTTGGTCAAACTACAATTGTCGGGGTTTTTTTCCCCATGTCCAATTCCTGTCATAATTGATTAAATTACATATTTGTATTTCAAATTAAAGAGGAAAATCCTCATCTCTTCCCCTGCTGTGATCCTTGTGGAGGCAAAAATCCCCAGTGGTTCCTGGGCTGGTTTCCCACTGGGCTGATCAGTTCCTCCTTTCTGCCTTACCTGTGATTGCTCCCTGCAGCTGGGCTGGTGTCACAAGCCATGCACTTCATTCTGCCAAGAGATTTTGCTTGTCATTAAGCAAAATCAAGGTCACTGATGTACAGCTAATGAGTTCTCCCACAAAATAGCCACAGTGACAAAGGCATTAATAGAAATGCTGGGGTGGTGGCTGTGTACAACCAGGGATGGCTGCAGGGAGGGGGCTGAGGCAGAAACTGAGTATTTGAGAAGGTTCCTGATCCATGTGGCAGCAGGGTAATGAGACAGGGATCTGAGGAGGAGTTTTATGATTTCAGATGTCTTCTGACATTATCTGTCCATGCATTTGCTCAGTTGGAGACAGTGTGGCGAGACAGCTACAAATGTGGACATAAATTTATTTATGATTCCAGCCTGGCTTTGGTCCAGCGGTCAGATTTACCCAAATTCCTCTTGCAGTCAGTGAGTTTGTGGCCTCTGGATATGCAGGCTGAGGAGCTGGGCAGTTGTTTTCAGTAGTGACATCATGTTTTGATCTATAGTCAAGCTGATGATTGAGCAAATAGATTTCCAGGCTTGACTTTTGTCAGAGTAATCCCAGCAGGCTCAAAAGGAATGCTGCCCTGTGAGTTTACTGGCTCAGCTCTGCTTGACTTCTGATGGAGCTGCAAAAAAAAACAAACAAACAAAAAAAAAAAATTCAAATATCCTCTGGTGTCAGTTTTCCCAATAGGCACCATTTTCACCATTTTCATTCAGTTTTCCCTCAGCCAGCAGCCCCTGCTGCCAAGGCTGCTGCTGTGGGTGAGTGTGAATGGAGAGAGCCTGCCAGCAAACATCTGACACGTTCTGCTCTCGCTGCTGTTCCTCCCCTGGCACTGACCAGCGCAGCAGGGACTGGCACCTGTGAGCTCTGTGTTCTCAGGAGCTCTCACCTGAGGCCTCCTGTGTGACAGGTGCGTGGGGAAGTGGCTCAGGTGTGAGATTATTCCAGTGGAAAGTCTGGGATTCCTGTGCAGGGCAGCAGCTGAAAGCAGCAACATTATGTTGCTGATAATGTGCAACATACCCTGAGAAATCTGGGCCCTGGTTTAAAAGAAATGTTTCCATTTTTCCATTTGAGGTTTATTTTTTTTCCAGAACCTCCAGCTTCTGTTGTCCCATCACGGGTGGGGTGTGTAAGCTCTGTTCTGGGGATGGAATGGTACATTTTGGTGCATGGATTGCCTCATTAAAGGATCCTTTAATGGAGCTTGGGTGCACTGAGGTGGGTTTGGTACCTCCCAGCAGGATTCTGCAGCCTTTCCCTGGAGATGGTGATAAAGAGTTGCTTGGTTTGGCTGGATCAAGTTTCATACCTCACTCTAGGCTGTGTCCTGTTTCACAGCTTTGGTTTTTCCACAGTGTGCTGGTATTTTTGCTACACCTACACACTAAACAAAAGTGATGCCCTGGTTCAGACATGTGCTTGTGTTGCCTGTAATCAAAAGGAAAAAAACCTTGTATTAGAATAGTAAAGTAAAAAGCTGACCTTTATTGGGAAGCTTCCAGGTGTCCTGCTGGTGATGGGAACACCCGGAACTGAATTTCTACAATTTTATAATGTTAATTAGGATATCTAACAGGTACATCCTATAGGAGATTCAGTTGCCCCAGTAACCTACCCCTGGGTCAGCCCCTTGGAGTTGGTCCAAGGGGTTCTCTGCCCCACTTCTTATTATTCCTTATTGTAGGTTCCCCTCCTTGGAATAAGACTAAACAATATTTCAGGAATGTGTTCAGAAGGTCAGCTTATTGTTCTAAAATCTAGAGGAAAAGGGTAGGAAAACTACTGGAGCTGCAGCCATGCATTAGCAATCCTCAAAGCTACAAATGTATGAAAAATATATAAAAAGCTTAAGCATCATTCCCTCCCTTTAGAGACTTGGCAGTATAGAATTATAGGCAACACTTGTACTTTTCCTCTGCATTACCAGCTGAAAGCAGCTTCCCCTCTTATCCTGGGATGAGGCTCCAGCCCGGGGATGATCCTTCAGTGCAGGTGTGAGAAAGCTCAGCCTGGGAGCTGATCACTGCCCACAGCAGCTTTTGGGCTTAACTGCTGGCTATTACCTACCTGGCCGTGTTTGGTTTGAGCTTTAGTGCTGGCTATTCCTACCTGTCCGTGCTGTGCTTGGTTTATTCTTAGCATCCAATCCCAGGCAGACACGGTGACATCAGCTCTCAGCAGGGCTGATTCTCTGACACAACACAAGGGTGCTCCTGGATTGCCTCTGCCGGTGTTTGCTCTCATTTTCAGCCGTGCCTGGGTTTGTGGGTGCTCACTTCAGGACCCCAGGCCCAAATCTTATGGATTCTCAGTGCTGCCTGCCAGTGGAGCAGCTGTTGGAACACACTGCAATTTTCAGTTTCTTGGTGCTGATGCTGAGAGGCCAGGTTAACCTCAGCCACCTCCCTGGGCGTGTTCAGACAGGAAGGCTTTGGTTGGAGGGAGTGATGAGTCTGAAGGGAATGTGGTGTAAAATTGGTGTGAGCTGTCAGCGTGTCCCTGTGGCTCAGGGCAGGGAGGGGACAGCATGTCACCTATAATTCTATATTGCCAAGTCTCTAAAGGGAGAGAATGATGTTTTTTATATATTTTTTCATACGTCTGTAGCTTTGTAGATTGCTAATGCATGGCTGTAGCTCCAGTAGTTTTCCTACCCTTTTCTGCTAGATTTTAGAGGAGCTGGCTGCAGGGGAAGAGCAGCAGTGGGCAAACTCACAGCTGTGTGCTGCCCTCCTCTTTCAGCACTACTGGAAGGGTTGACAGCAACATCTCAACACATCTGTCAGCCTTTCTCCTCCAACAAAATGTTTGGAAAAGCCCTTTTGCCCCTGGAAGCCCTGGGCTGATGGCTCAGCTGCTGCTGCAGTGCCTCAGCCAGGTTTGTGCTGCCCCCTGAGCTCGTGCAGCAGCTGCAGTGTGGCTCTGGCTCCTGCTGCCCTCCTGGAGCTGTGGCTGCTGCAGGAACCCCTGGTGCCCCTCCCAGAGCAGTGCCCACGCTGTGGGTGCAGGGGCAGAGCAGGCAGGGCAGTGTGACTGAGTCTGCTCCTGCTTAGGCTGACAATGGGGGCTTTCTTTCCATCCTGCCTCCTGGACCACTGTGCAGAATGAGAATTAGCACTGGCGTGGAGGAATGTGTGAAATAAGCCCTGGATTCAGTGGTGGGAAAGTTGTCTGGCAGGAACTCCTCAAGTGGCATTGGAATGCAGCCCCCTGCTCCCGTGGAGGCAGCTCCTGCACTGGAGAGAGGTTTGAGGGAGACAGGAGGGGTTTTGCTGCCACTGGGGGGTTCTCTGACATGGAGAAGTGTTGATAACACTTGTACAGCCTCTGTGATCTGCTGCCCTCTGAACTGGCCCCTCTGATTCCTTAGGGGCCACTCTGGTTTTGATAAAGTCAGAGCTTTCACACCAGGATCCCCTGCTCTTGAGCAGTCCTGCTGCAAGTGTTTCATCCATGTCACTGGAATTGTGAGCAGATGAGGGATGTGAAGGGCTTCACCCAGGGGAGGTGAACACTGAAATCTCAGGCACATGAGGGATGGGAAGGGCTGCACACAGGGCAGGTGAACACTGGCAGCCCTGGGGAGGAGGAATTTCGAGCAGAGAAATCAGAGGAGGGAGCTGGGGCAGGCTCTGGGAGGGGAGGTGCTGTTTGGCCAGAGGGCAGGCTGGGCTGCAGTGATGGTGTTAAAAAGAGACAGCCACAAAAGTCATTCATTAATGATCTTTTGCTTTCCTGGGTGAAAAGGATCTGGAGAATTAAACTTTCCACCGCTGACACGGCAGTTCTGGGGGCAATAAAACTGCTGAGCTGTTGGAGTTTGGCTTTGGTTTTCTTTGGTTTTGTCCTAGGGCAGTTTTGCTGGTTTCCAGGATCCAGAGCTTTAGAAGGAAATTTTCCAGTTTCTCAAACCTGAATTTAGTTTAAAACAAAAAAAAAATCCTCCAAATGTCAAAGTGTAGAAATGTTTTTTTTTCTGGAGCGACCAACTTGCCTTGGGTTTAAAAATGTCAGAAAGGGTTTAACAAAACAGCAAACAAACTCTGCTATTAAAATAGCTCTGAAATGCTCCTGCAGCCTCAGCAGCTTTGCTGGGGGCTGTTTGTGAGTTTTCTCTTTGTTCCCCTGTAGGTTTACCAAGAATCTCTCTCCAGACAAAATCAACCTGAGCACGCTGAAGGGTCAGGGGCAGCTGACCAACCTGGAGCTGGATGAGGAGGTGCTGCAGAATGTTCTGGAGCTGCCCACCTGGCTCGCCATCACCCGGGTCTACTGCAACAAGGCCTCCATCAGGGTGAGCAGAGGCAGCTTTGAATGGATGAAGTTATCCATTTACAGGCAGAATCACTGAGGTTGTGCATGGACTTGCACTTTGCACGCTGAACTCTTACAAGTTCTTCCTCCTTGTGCTTTTTAGAGCAAAAAAAAAAAGTGGTTTTTTAGTTGTTATAAGCTGTCAGGTTGTTTGATTGCACGTGGTGCTAACCACTGTTGCATTACATGAACTCAAAAGTTTTAAGGACATCAAAGAGACTTTCTATAAAAGAAATATGATTCTACTCTGCCAAGTGACAGTAAAAATGAGCTTGTCTTACTCATCTGATGTGCTCTGTTTTTAGAGTCAGATCTGCTCAGTTTAGTAACAAACATTTGTTCTCCCTCCTACAAGAACTGCAGAGTGAACGTTGCTGTATGAAAATAAAATGCAGCTTTTTGGTTTGTGCACAGGCTTCAAAAGAATTGTGTGACTTCCAGTAACAGCAGCAGTTAGTTGTAAACTCTTAAAGGCCAGGAATGTTCCCCACAGCAGAATTTGACCTGCAGAATATCTGTTACTCCTGATGATATATGAGATCCAAAAGCTCAGCTGGGTTTGTAGATCTGGTGTCTGGAATGTCTTTTCCCTTGTCTGTGTCTCTGTTTGACCTGGATACAATGAGACATTGCAGACATTTCTCAGAGAAATGGGGCTCAAATTTTGGGCTGAGGAGGTTTCCTGCACTTTCTGAAATTTTCCAATGCAGAAATCACTCTGATAACCTCAACTTTATCATTTCAGATCCAGTGGACAAAGCTGAAAACACACCCAATCTGCCTGGTAATGTTGCCTCTCTTGTCTTCTTTCCTTCCTTTCTCCCTTCTTCCTTTCTTCCTTTTCTTCCTCACTCTTTTTAATCTCTTCTACTTGAGAAAAATTCTGGGGAGGGAAACCATCAAGTGCTCAAATGTTCTTTGGACCTGAATCCTCCAGGTTCTTAGCACACAGGGGACAAGGACCCTCCCATGGGTCCCTCATTTCACTGCAGGATGGAGCCAGATGAGCTCTCAGGGAAGTCCAGGGCTACCTTGTGCCTGTTTTTTGTTGGTTGCTTCCCCACTCCTGGGGTTTCAGGTTTCCCACTGACACTGATGGTGTGAGAGCTTTAACACATGAGACTCCTGGAGCATTGAGACTCCAGAGTTGGTTCTCCCTGCCCTGGAATCTCACCCCAGGGCTGGTGGGCTGGGCTTGAGGCTGGCTGTGGTGTTCATGGCTCCCTCTTTGTGTCTCTGCAGTACCTGGACAAGGTGGAGGTGGAGATGAGGACGTGTGAGGAGCCTCGGCCGCCCAATGGACAGTCCCCCATCGCTCTTGCTGCTGGACAGAGGTCAGACCCCGAGCCCTGCAGCTCCTGCTGGGCTGTGGGGGCTGCTGTGCTCCTTGACTCACCACTGGCCTCCCTGCTTTAGGGTTTAAGTGCCTTTGGTGTTGCTTATAAACCTCTCTGTGTGAGCCTTACCCCTGCCAGGCCTCATGAGGGGGATCTTCTCTTTGCAGTGAATATGGCTTTGCTGAGAAAGTCGTGGAGGGGATGTTCATTGTTGTCAATTCCATCACCATCAAGATTCACTCCAAGGCCTTTCATGCTTCTTTTGAGCTGTGGCAGCTGCAGGGCTACAGTGTCAACCCCAACTGGCAGCAGAGTGACCTGCGCCTCACCCGCATCACGGACCCGCAGAGGGGAGAGGTGAGCCTTGCCTTTGTACTGGCATCACAGAGAAAAGTGTCATGAATGATCTTTCCTTGTTTCATTTCGTGTCTTCTGAGTGTTTTTGGGGTTTTCTGAATCCTTGAAGTTGTGAAAGTCTCAGCATTTTCCTGTTTTTCTCCTCCCTCCTGGGCAGGTTCTGACGTTCAAGGAGCTCACCTGGCAGACCCTGAGGATAGAGGCAGATGCCACAGAAAATGGTGATCAGGATCCTGTCACCACTCCTCTGAGGCTCATCACCAACCAGGGCAGGATCCAGATCTCTCTCAAGAGAAGGGTGAGAGTTTTCTCCATGCTTTGCAGGATGTGGTCTCACTGCCTGGTGCAGAGATGATGCATATTTCCTCCCACAGTCCTCGACAGCCCTTCTCTCCCTTCTGAAATGTTGAGCCCTAACTGATGTATCTCTCCATGTTTTCTGTCAGAGACAGCTGTGTTCTTAGCAAATGTCAAAGCAGTTTCTTTCCCAGGGGAGGATCTCGTGGATGGAGTGAGTTTTTCAATCTGTTTGAACATCCTAAGGAGAGCTGTCATCTCCTTACTGGGAGCTGGAAGCCTGGCAGCCTGATTTTTAGCTGTCAGTGGAAATGTGATGATTTAAAAAAAAAATGAATTAAGCAGTGAGCAATTTGTCTCTTAAAGAGGAGGTGGCTTTGACTGCTATCCATCTGAGAGGAGGTGCTGTGGATATGCACCAGATACCATCTCTCAGAGCAGTTTCACAGCAGCCTCCCTTCTTTCTGCCTCTTTGTTTTGGGAAGACTCTGTCTGTGGAGTCAATTTTTGAAGTCCCTAACACCTTCCTTGCTGTTTCAGACCAAAGATTGCAATGTGGTGGCCTCCAAGCTGATGTTTCTGCTGGATGACCTGCTCTGGGTGCTGACAGACTCTCAGCTGAAAGCAATGATGAAATATGCTGAGTCTCTGAGTGAAGCCATGGAGAAATCTGCTCAGCAGAGGAAAAGCTTGGCACCAGAGTCTGTACAGGTGAGTGAGTTTGGATACTGGTCTGCCAGGGAAAAGGGCAGTTTCTGTTTGTGTGGCACTTGGCCCACATTCACAGCATTTTCCTTGATGGGAACTCTGGTCAGTGTCATGTGGACTGTGGGGTAAAGAGGTGACCAAATGAGTGGGATTCATTGCCAATAAAATACATTTTCCAAGTCAAGGATGAGGCAAGAGGAATATTTCTGCTGGGGTTGGAAGCTCCAGGGAAGCAGAGATGCACACGTAGTGCAGTGAGGCTGCACAGGAGGTATGGGGAGTACCTGGCCCTTTTTGCCCAGGAATCTTAAAACATGATCCAAGAGAAGTGCAAGCAGCTGGCAGAGCCACAGGCAAAGGTGAGAGCACAGGAGAGGATCCAGATCCTGGGAACCCCAATTCAGTCCTATAAACCAATGCCTTAGAGGCTGGCAGATGTGCATGAGCTGATTAATTGCATTATAACCTCAGTGATTTCCCTCTCTCTAAGCTCTCCCTGAGCCTGTCCCTCTGCCACAGATCACCCCCCCTGCTCCCAGTGCCCAGCAGTCGTGGGCTCAGCCCTTTGGAGCCAGCCCCAACGCCAGCAGCATCGGGCAGTACTTTGACAAGCACGACATGAAGGAATCCTCCTACCACCTGCTCATCTCCCGCCTGGACCTGCACATCTGTGACGACAGCCACGCCCGGGAGGCAGGTCAGCAGGGAGGGAAGCATCCAGAGGCAGAAACAACAGCCAAAGCAGTGATTTTCTGGCTGGAAGAGGGTTGGGGTTTTGCAGTTTGGGATTTGAGTCTCCAGGCCTGGTTCTTACCATATAAACCATTGATTCAGGTGTCCTTTTCCTGGCCTAGGACAAGATTTTGGTGTAGGTTGCTAAAGATGGTACCCTAATCCTGGCTGTGGTGTCAGTTAATCAGTGGGGCAGTCAGAGCAGTGTGGTTCTGAATTCTCCGGGATCAGGGCTCTCATTGCAGAGCTGACCATGGTTTCCTCTGCTCTGTTCCTCACAGGTGCTCAGAAGCATGGCATGCTGGGCGGTGCCATCCAGCTGACCTTCAGGAGGATGGCTTTTGATTATTATCCTTTCCACAGGGCAGGTAGGGAGCCTGGGGCCTCACAACCTGAGGAGGGGGGTAAAAAATGAGTTTAAAGAACTGTTCTATGATTGCAGGCTGGACTAGAAGAAAGAAGCTGCATTTTTAAAGCTGGAATCTTTGCTTTTCTGCAGGAGATGCCTGCAAGCATTGGGTGAGGTACAGTGAAGCAATGGAGACACGGGGACAGTGGGCAAAGAAGTTGGTCAGTGAATTTCAAAGCAAGATGGAGAAGTTTTATGAAGAATCAGACCCTATGTTTGCCAGGACTCCACTTTCTCCTTTCAAAAGGAAACCAGGTAAAGGTACTTGATAAAACCAGTGAAGCAGGAGGTGGTACCAACTTTGCTCCATCCAGCAAAATCTTCAGTTGCCCATCCCCAGCTGAGCAGGCTGATTTGTTGGTGCAGGAATGCATAGCACTCTAAAAATCATAAATATAATGGCAAAGGAAAGTGGCTGGCAGAGCACTGCAGCAAGAAGGGACAGGCTGCAGTGGATTATTGTTGAGTTTCTCCATAAGATACAAGGATGAAATTACATACTTAAGACCTGGCTTAGGAGTGTGTTCTCTTGCCACAGAACAGACTCACCTTTCACAGTGTTCTTCCTTCAGAAGTCCTCAGTGTTTCTCCTGCCCAGCTGTGTTCATCCCTTTCTAATTCTGGGGCTGTTAGTTCTGCTCAGTAAGCACAGAGGTGATGGTGCAGAGAAGGTGACCAACACCCTGTCTGTCCCCACAGAGCCTCCCCAGAGGAGCCCTGTAGAGAACTGATGGTGCAGAGGAGGTGACTAACGCCCTGTCTGTCCCCACAGAGCCTCCCCAGAGCAGCCCCCCAGAGAAGGGCCGGGCTCCCCCCACGAGCCTCCCGCGGCTGCGGCAGCCGCCCTGGCACCGGCTGCGCTCCAGCTGCGTGCTGCTCCGGGTGGATGACCTGGATGTGCACCAGGTAGGGACCTCAGCCGGCCTGCACGTGGCAAGGGCACTTCCAGAAAGGAAATGATGTGATTCAGTGTGTAATTCACAATATGATTGAAAGGATCATGCAAATCCTACGACATGGAAACGCTGCGCGGAGAACCTAAATGCTGTTATGATGTTTTCTGTAAAACTTTAAACCCAAGAGTTTAAAGAACTGCTGGTAGTTTTCATGGTCAGAGGGAACTGCTTAACCACGGGTTTCTGCCCTCTGTTGCTACACCAAGCATCAGGCACGCTCAGTGTAAAACATTTCATGCCTTTGAGAAATCAGTGAGGATGTGGATTTTTGACAAAAAAGGAGGAGTAAGTCTGACCTCAAGCTTTCTGCCCTGGATTAGGCCCTGCATCCATGTGCCCTGTGTCCATCCAAGAGCTGCTTTTGCTCTTGCAGCACCAGATACTATGATGGACTTGCCAAGTGCTGCTGATCTTGCAGACAGCTGTAACAGATTTCTGTTCTGTTTGCTCATGTCACCTAATTCTGCTTGTCACAGCTCTTACTAGCAGTGACAGGAGACACAAAGAGCTAAATTCCCTCAAAGGAGAGGAGTTGGCAATATCAGCAGGTAGAAGAAAATTATGTCTTTGCTTGAAAGCGGTGTATGTTTGATGTGTAAATGAGGCAGATTGAACACAGGCAACTGAGGGGTCACCGGGGCACTTGGGTTTGCCAAGTCTGAGTTCTGCACCACTGCATTTCCTTCTGTTTTCAGGTCTCTACAGCTGGGCAGCAAAGTAAGAAACCCTCCACCTTGCTTTCCTGTAGCAGAAAAATCTTCAAACTCCCTGACCAGGTCTCTGCAATCCATATTGAATTCACAGAATATTACTTCCCAGACAATCAGGACTTTCCAGGTAATACATCAAGGTTAGCACCTTCTTTCACAAGTTTCTTAAAGACTCATCAATGGTCTAGCTGTGTTAACCCTGTTAGATATTCTCTGTCTGTTGTTGTTTAGTTTTCTGATGTTTGCCATCCTAATTTTTTTTTTTTCCCTGTGGGAAGGTGGGATGGAGGTTGTGCACAATGTGGAAGCAGAGCTGTGCTTGCAGGAAGGAATTGCAGCAGCTGCTGTTTGCCCAGTTCCTGGGGTTCAGCCTTACTGAGAGCCCTGGAGCAGGGCATGGGGTGCTCTGGGTGCTGTCCCAAGGGGTCACCTCATTGCTGTGGGTGCACCACAGCTGCTCCCCTTCCAAGATGTGTCTCCCAGGAGTGGTGAAACCCCTGCATTGGTGCTGTCAGTGCAGGTTCTGCACCCAGGGGCCTTTCCTGCTATCATTAATCTGTTTCCCTCTAGTTCCATGCCCAAACTTGTACATGCAGCTGAATGGCCTGATGCTCACCCTGGACACACCAAGTGTGCTCTGGATCAATCTCTTCTGCCTGGATCTGTGTCGCAGCCTGGAGCAGTTCAAAGCCATCTACAAGCTGGAGGACTCAGGCAAGCGGGATGAGCACGTGGATGTCCGGCTGGATGGCTTCAGGCTGAAGGTACCATTCTTTTCCTTCCTTTCCCAGTGTTCTCTCTGTGAAAGAAACATGAGACCAGGACATAGCTGGAGTCCATCATGAGGAGACAAACCTGCTGCCTTCCTCTGACTTTGCTCTGTCTGCATTTTGTGTTGGTTTTGTTTGGTTTGTGCTGCTGGAGTTCTCATCCAGAATAAACCTCTGCTAATCCTTTCTCACCTTCCTTCCCCTGCAGCTCAGCATCCCCGTGGATAAGAAAGTCACAGAGCACCGGGACCGGCCTCGGGCCCTGTGTGTGTGCATGTCAGAGGTGACAGCCACCAACACCCGCCACGCTCCCTCCTGCAGCTGCCAGGACCTGCAGGGCCTCTTCAGGAAATTCGCGGGCTCCGAGTTCTTCCACTCCAGCTACGCGGCGTTCCCCCGGGAGCAGGGCAGCTTCAGCCTCCTGCACACCCTGTTCCTGCGCCACGCCTTCCACGTGGAGGACAGGCCACACAAGCACCACAAGCTGCCTCACAAAACCTCTGCCTCTGAGGACCTGTGGTCTGTGAATTTCAGTGAGCTCTCCCTGGGGTTTGAGGGGGCTGAAAGCTCCAAGGGCAGAGCCCTTAGCTTTGTTGACCCTTTTCCCCTTTCCATATGGGTCTGCCTGCCCAAGAGGTGGGGGCAAGCTCAGATGTCTAAACGACAGGAGCTGGCCACCTCAGAGGTGAAAATCAAGCCTTCTGCCAGCTTTAGCAATCACTCCAAGAACGAGAACCTCTCCAGAGAACAAGGCATTTGTCAAAGATCAAAGACTGACCAAGATCTGAGGAATATCTACAAGGCTCCAGACACGATGGATGTCTTGGGAGAATCTGACTGTGAAGTTGATGATGGAGTAGACAGTAAAGAGCTGGAAGCCTCTGCTGATATCCACGTGCTCATGTCCTCCTCTGTACATGTCAAAGTTCGGCTCAACCACTACCAGTACTTGGTGCTGCTCAGGATGAAGGAGGTTCTGCAAGCACTGCAGGAGCAGCTGGCCCAAGATACCCAGGAAATGACTGGGTCTCCTTTAGATGCCATGTCTGCTTGTGTGGGAGTTATGTTCCCCAGTGCAGAGGTGGCCCTGCTCATGGCCCCTGCCCCAGGGTCTGTCGTGGAGCCCAGGTCCCTGGACTCGGACACAACCAGCCTGATCGAGTCTGAGCTCTCACCCTCAGACAGCAAGGAGGGGCTGGCAGCTGAAGAGAAGGAGCTGAAATCAGAGAGCAGTTCGGAGAAGGGCTTGGGCAGCACCTCAGAGCTCCCAGAGGACAGTGGGACCCAGGACAGCGGTGCCAGCGTCCCTCTGGAGAGGCTCCCGAGGTCCGCGAGCGACGGCGCCCTGAGCGCAGCTCCCCGCGGTAAGGGCGCAGAGGAGAAAGCCTTGATAGAGGAAGCGCACGAAGCTGTGGAAGCCCTGGTTGCAGAGAGACCAGCAGAGACCAGCAGCCACCCTCAGAGCCCCCCTGCTCTCCCTTCCAGCCCAGCCTCGGACGCGCAGCCCTTGGGCAGAGGAGGTGTTGCCCTCAATGGCCAGGCCGAGCTCGTCCCGCTGCGGAGCATCGAGGTGGAGCTCTCCAGTGCACTGCACATCACCAAGGACGCCACCAAGGAAGCTCTGCACGCCACCATGGACCTCACCAAGGAGGCCGTGTCCCTCACTAAGGATGCCCTGAGCCTGAGCAGGGACAAGATGACCTCCACCATGCAGAGGATGCTGTCCTTGCCCCCGGCCAGGTGAGCAGGCCAGGCTGCTGAGCTGCAGGAGGGGAGACAGAGCTCCTTCCTTTCTGTCCTTTGTATCTGGTGATGCCAAATTTTGCCCCAAACAGGCAGAGTGACTGCCTAATCAGACTCAGCTTAAGTCAATTAAGCAGGAGGTATTTTTATTAGCGACGCGTCGGAGAAATCACAAAATGGATTTCTGAGTTCACATAGCAAAAGCAAGCCTTATATACAATTTTTGGGTATAGGATTACATCAGATCAGATACATAATCATGCATATTCATATGGGGCGTGGTGTAGGCGGAGCGTGGGCGGAGCGTAGGTGGAGACATCTCTTTTGGGGAATTTTCAGGTGGTCGTTCCTGTTGCCTTCATCATAGACGGGGTCTTTCCGATGAGTCTTCCTCTTTAAACTTTTGAACTCTTTTCCTAATTTGGTCAATTCCCGGTGTACTTGGCTTAGATCCCGTGGCTTGGCAAAAACCCTTAGGGTCGTTTTGACATTGCTGGCTCTAAACCTGCTTAGCTTATACCTATCTCTTCCCCTGTCATGATGCTCTACCTTTTATCTAATTTATTGCTCTGTTTTCCTAGTGCTGTGCTTTCTCCGTGTGTTCTAGTGCTAGGCCCTTCTTTACATGCTTCTCATTCCATGTTTTAACCCATTACTTCTGGAAGGCTATCTGCTTTAGGGCTTCACTGGGCTGGAGAAGGGTTAAGTGTTCATCTCTGGGGCTGTTCTGAGGGTACTGAAGTCTGACTTGCAAGTGGTCAGAGACTAGCCCAACACTCAGATCATCTGCAGGCTCAGCTGCCTGCCTCTATCACTGTTTCTGTTGGGTTTTTCTGTAGGGATTCTGTGCCCAAAGCAGAGGAGGGAGCGCTGACCCCGGGCGGGGCGGGCAGCGGCCGGATGCGTTTCTTCTCCATGAAGAGAACCTCATCCCAGCACTCCTTTGACACCACATCCGTGGATGGCAGTGGCCCTGAGGACGGGCTGTCCGTGGACAGTGATGGCAGCGATGGCTTCGTGATGCTCACAGACTCTGGTAAAGCCCTTGGCTTTTGTGTGCCCACCCTCATCATCAGGGCTGATGCTTTGTGCCACAGGCAGCTAATGCATCCTGTGCTCCTATGGAATCACTTTTGCTGCTCCTTGTTTTTGAAGGTCTTGAGGAGTTGCCTCACAGTGGTTCTTTCTGCTTTTGTAGGTGCCTGTTCTTTGAGATGAGGAGGGTGAATCAGTGTGGGGTGACCCTGCACGTCCCAGTGGTGTCCTGGGGGCTGCAGGGGCTGTGATTGCTGGTGGTGGGTGGCACAGAGCATTTAGGAAGGGCTGGTTGGATACTGGGTACTCTGGACATCTTCCACTTCAACCTGTGTTGCTTAAGCTCATCTGAGGAGCTGGAGAGAGATGGATCTCCAGAGGATGGTACCTCCAGAGAGGCCAGAGATTCAGGCAGTTACTGATAGCAGGATTCCAGAAAAAGAAATGGAATTGAGTTGTTGTTGCTTCCATTTCAGAGCCCAGCCTGGACCCCCTTTCTTCAGGGCAGCTTCCCCCAGCCCACAATGACATGGGCAGCAGGAGCAGCCTGGTGGCAGAGGACGAGGGTGGAGTGTCCCCTGAGGTGAACAGCTCCACGTCCCAGAGTGAGGACCCCAGTCTGCAGCTGGTCAGTGCCTGACATTGGGATTCTGTCCCCGAAGGGCTCTGGAGGTGTTTGCTGTGACCAATGAGCTCCTGGTGGCTGTTGCAGGTGTCTGTCCTCGTGCTGAAGATGAGTGATGTGAACTGTGCAGTGGAGGTTCAAGGAGATGATTTGTCTGTGGCTTTACAAGTGATGAAGGTGGTTCCAGAGCAGCTGAACAACGTTGGCATGTGGCAGTTCCTGCGTGGCTACGTGGGTAAGATGCTGCTCTGGGACTCAGCTGCAGAACTGGCTTTTATAGCAGCCTCCCCCAGGGAATATTCCATTTACTGGGGCCTCAGTGTTTGGGGTGGTTAGGATTGAACACAACTCATGTGTTGAGGGTTCAGATCTGGCATTTGAAAAATGTTTCCCAAGTGCCTACACAGTCAAGCTCTGTGGTGCCTAGTAATCATTGATTGGGATTTTTTAAGTTGCATGAAATGAATTAAAAGAGTGAATAAAGTTGTCTAGGGAAACTGAAGTTATTCCTGATCTGAAAAAAAATGCTTTTGGTCTACAGTACTTCCTCTAAATTTGAATTAAAAAAAAAAAACCAAAGCCAAACCTTAAAACAATCAATTATCCCCCTGACACCCAAAAAAACCCCAAAAGCAGCTCCAAAACTGAAGGGGAAGTGTGAGCAATTCCCAGGCTGTTGATCCTGCCTTTCCCAGTCCTGCCAGTGGCCATGGTGGAGCCAAGGGGTGAGGAAAGGCTGGTCAGCTCTGGAGAGTGAACAGGGCACTGGCTCAGCTGTGGAGGCGGAGCTGGGACAGGTCTGGGGGCAGAGCTGGGACAGTTTTGGGGGGCAGAGCTGGGACAGGTCTGGGGGCAGAGCTGGGACAGTTTTGGGGGGCAGAGCTGGGACAGGTCTGGGGGCAGAGTTGGGGCACTCTGTAGAGTGAGTGGGGCACTGGGCCAGGTCCTGCACATGCAAAATGGGCCAGTTTTAAAGTGTGCTGAGAGAGGGATGTGCCTGGGACCTCAAATGGTCCAGCTCAGTGCCAGCTCAGTGATGTGGGCTCTATTAGTCCTTTGAAATTGGGATTTCTCTCCTCTGAGGGATGATGTCAGGCCGAGGTCACTCGGCTGCTTTTGGGCTGAGCTGGGCTTTGCAGGATGCCCTTTCTGAGCTGATACCTGATCACAGGCCCCGTTGTGCAGTGAGATCTCTCTGCCCCAGCTCTAGGAGACCCAGGAGAGGGGAAGGCTGCGAGCCCTGAGCCCAGGCAGCCCCAGCCCGAGGTGTCCCTGCGCCTGCAGTCGGGGCCGCGCGCAGCCGCGCTCTCAGCCCTGGCTGAGCACAACGGCTTCCTGCAGCTGCTGCTGCACAGCCAGGCCACCGAGCTCTGCACCTCCTGCCTCGCCAGCCTGGGACCCTTCCTGGAGGATGAAATCATCCCTGAGGTCATCCCCATGGAGATAGAGGTGGTGGATGCCAAAATCACCTTGAAGGTGAGAGATTCCCCCCGGGGCAGTGCTCGCTTGCAGGATTGCACTTGGGAAGGGCTGTGGAATGAATGCTGGGGGCCTCTGTAGAGCTTCTCTTCTGCTGAGACTGTTTGGTTTTGGTTCTCAAAGCAAAACCAAACCTAGGGATGAATAAGGAACACAAGGGGAGTGTGTACCTGTGCACCCTGTACATAAAGCCAGGCCTTTCCCAGTGCTGCTGGTCAGGAACGCTGCTCCTGAAGAGGCTGCAGGCAAGGGAAATCCTTTCAGGAGCTGTCACAGCTGCTCATCCCTTCTCTGCTTCCTGTTGCTCCAGGATGACACCCCCCCAGTGTACCCCACCTCCCCTGGCCCTGTCCCCATCACCTTGGCCATGGATCACATCGTGGTGAGGCGCAGGGATGACGGTGTCTTCTATCTCACAGGTGAGTTACCTCTGGTTTTACTGCCCCTCTGCACCCCCAGGCTGTGCTGGGAAGGATGGGATGTGAGGTGGGAGCAGTCCCTGTGTGTGTTTCCTGCTGTGGGAGCCCTCCCTGCCTCTGTTCCCTGCTGTGAGAATTCATGTCTGGTGTTTCCTTAAGCATACACAGACAGGGTCCATGATTACCTTATAGTTTCTCCATTTAAAAAGGGAAAAGAGAATTTTATTTCCCTGTGTAACAAGAAGGAAAGAAATTAATTAAAGTTATTTTTTTGTTCTGAGAGCCCTGTTGTGTGAATGTCCGCACCTGAGTGGGTTCTGTTCTTTCCAGCTCCCCAGGGGAAGGACTCAGTGAAACAGGAAAAGTCTGTGTCAGTCCCTGAGGAGCAGAAGGCCCCATCAGAGTGTGTGTCACCAGCCCCAGCAGCAGGAGCCCGTGGGCTGCAGGTGAGTCACTGCTGCCTGGACAACAGAGAGCTGGAAATTCTCTTTTGCCTCGGTGTGTTTGCAGGGCTGGGCAGGTGTGGTGAGCTGCAGGAAGGGAGTGCCCCGAGGAGCAGCCTGTGCCTCCTCCCATGGGTGTTTTGAGGAGTGAGGGCACCTTGCCCAGCATGAACTCACTGGTTCCCTTTCAGAATCTGGTTGGGGGTTGTTTTCTGATTGGCTCCATCTTCCCCACTGTGTCCAGTTCCTTGTTGGAAAAACAGGAATTGAGAGGTTCCCAAAAAGAGAATTTCTGTCAGTGGTGGTATCTCAGTGTGTAATTGATCCCAAGAGCTCCTGCTGTGGTTTTCCTTGGAGCAGCTCACTGTGAACCTTGAGGACTCCTGCCTTGTTCTCTGCTTGTCTCCTGCAGCTCAAGCAAGTGCCAGAGTTGCAGAGGGAGCTGCAGACCTTGAAACTGGCCCTGGCAGAAGCCAACATGGACAAGGCTCGCCTTCTGCAGGAGATCAGGAAGTACAACCCCCTGTTCCAGCTCTGACACTGCCAGGGACAGGGCACCAGCACCAGCAGGGCAGGTTTGGTCATTTCGCTGCCAAACGGGTCCAAGTCCAGGACTGAAACCAGCTGAGACTGCAGAGACTGGGCAGGGAGGGACAGAGGGGCCTGGCTGAGAGAAATGGGGGAATGAGGAGGAGTTTGCTCTGCTCTGGCCTGGGAGGGCTGCACTGAGCCAGGCCATGGTCAGCCCACCAACACCAGCTCAGATTTTGGGGGGACACCCCATGTCTCCTCATCTCTGGGTGGTTTTCAGCCTCCAGCTTTTGTGGTGACTTGTGGAGATGGTCCATGCTGGGGGTTCTGCTTCTTTCACCCTTCCCTGTTGTGTTCTTGGCCAGCTGTGCTCACCAGGCCCACAGCAGGGGCAGGGTGAAGTGACCCTGTTCCTGTCCCCTCAGCACCTGGGCAGAGCCAGGACAGGGGTGGCAGAAGGGTCAGGGAGAGCAGGGCTGGGATGCCACTGTGCAGTGAGGGCACACAGCTCACTACTCCCACAAGAACAGGGGCAGGACAGTACAGAAATTCCTTCAGATTCCCTTTCCCACCAGTAATTCCTTGTGTAGAGATGGATGCAGTGTATGAGACTCAGTCCAGTCCACTTCATCCCACAATGTTTGGCTTTAGTGGTGCAGGATTAATTCCTGTCAAGGCACTGTTTCAATTTTTACTATCAAATAATGGGGTGAGGGAGTTGGTTCAGTCTCAGGAGATGACCTGGGTGTTTTTTTGGGATGCACTTTGTCCTCTGAGCTTTGTGTGCCTGAGTTCCCCACTGGGGAGGAGGAGCTGTGGGGTTTTCAGCACTGGGTGGAATCTTCCAGCAGGGCTGGGATGGGACCCCAGAACCACCTGCCAGCCCTGATCCCCAAAGGAAATCACTGAACACCCCCATGTGGAGCAGCTCCCTGTGAGGAACTGCCCACCAGCAGAATTTGGATTTTGTTTCACCAAACTTTGTGCTGCTCCCTCTCCCTGTGGGGGAACACAAGAGCTCTGAGCACTGCCTGCCTGGGGTGGAATGCCACGGTGTTCCTGCTTTTTCTTCATTAATTGCTTGAAAATCGGAGGTTTCTCTCTTCTGCTTTTTCCAATTTTCATGACATTTTGTGTGAGTATGGGAAGGCTTTGCCAAGGGTTTGCCCAGCCTGCAGGGCCCCACAGCTCCTCCCACGTGTGCAGGCTGAGCACAGCTGGGGCCAGGGTGTTTACAGCAAATTCCTGCTCCAGCTCCTTCAGTCCATGGGTTTTGGTGAAGAATTCCAGATTCAGTCCATGGGTTTTGTTGAAGAACTCAAGCATTTCCTTTGCTCTGAAGACCCAGTAAAAAGGACTGTAACCCAAAACCCACACACATGGGAGGACAAAACCTCCAGGGTCCCCACAGATTGTAAATATCAAAGTTTACTTTGTGGAGCCTCTTGTTTAAGGATTCTTCCTCAGTTCCAGTGAGAGCCCAGGGAGTCCTGCCTGGCACAGGGGCCATGGAGAGCACGTGGTCCCAGCAGCTCTCACAGGGCCCCTGGAAGGGGAAGGGGAGAATGTGCAACTCTGAACTTGAATTTAAATCTGAATTTTAGGCAGTATTGCAACTTTGCTGCAGTTTGTTTCCACTGATGCATTTATTGGTTCTATGAACCAGGAGCAGAATTAAACTCATTAACCTCCTTCCAGCCTCGGCTCTCTTTTCCTGCTTTTCCTTCCCCCTCCATCCCAACACTGCTGATTTTCGGGCAGCTCCTGGATTTGGGAGCAGAGCTGAACCCTGACTTCAGATGTTCCAGCTGCCAGCACAGCCCTGACCCAGGCTGGGAGCAGCTCTGGGAGCACCTTGGGTCACACAAAGAGCAGATCCCAGACAGGTTATGAACACAAGAATGAGTTTAATGTACAAAAACAGCCACACACCTGGGCACAGGTGGCACACCTGGGCCAGCAGGAAATGCTCTGCAGCCCCTGCATTTCCTCTCCCTGCTGTGCTGAGACCCCAAAGTCCAGGCTGAGGGTGGCCCCAGCTCTGCCCACGGTGGGCAGGGACAGCAGGAACATCCTTGAGGCCCCCAGGCCAGCCCAGAGGGGCCTTGTGGAGGATTCCACGTGGGAAGGTCCTGCAGGAAGCTCCTCTCAGCCTCCCTCAGTGGAAAATGATCTTCTTGTACTTGGAGTTGGGGATCTGCCCCCGTGCCTTGAGCCTCCTGACAGCCTCCCTCATGTGCTTGGGCTGCAGGGGGGGCAGCTCCCCCCACTTCTCACACACATCCAGGGCTGCACGGACAGACAGACAGACAGACAGAGCTCAGGGCAGGGGCCAGCTGAGCTCTGCCCAGCCCTGCTGCAGCTTTGAAAGGAACAGGTGATGTCTGTGTTGGGCTTTGAGGCAGGAATGGAGCTGCTCCTCTCCCTGCCAGGAGTTCCAGAGGACAAAAAGCTTCTGAACCCTCAGGCAGGGGGGAGATCTGGATCCAGGGAAGGGATGAGCTCAGAGCCCTGGGGCTGGCTGGGCTGTGATCCCCCCCCGGCTCAGCTCCTGTCCCACAGGGGAAGCCTGGGGCAGGTGTGGAGCTCAGGGAGCCCCTCTGTCCCTGCAGCACTGAGATCCTCACCCTGCAGCTGCTCTGGGATGGACAGAGCTGCCAGCCCAGCTCCTCTGCTGAGCAGCACTGGGGGAGCAGAGGGGCTGTGGCAGCTACAGCAGGCCCTGCCCTGAGCCAGAGCTGCTGCTGGAAGGGGGAACCACGGAGAACTTGCTCCTCATCCTGCCCCAAGCAGGGAGCTCACCCCGGGCCCCTCCCCTGCACTCACCTTCCTCCACCACCTCCCCGACGAACACCTTGGAGATGCCCGACATGGCGATGACGACGTTCTGGGACACCGAGGTGCCGGTGATGGACTGGATCAGCTGCGGCAGGGACAGGGACAGGCGGGGACATCAGAGCGGGGCCCTCCCCGCCCCTCGGGGCCGCGGCAGGAGCGGCTCCCGGGGGGGATTTGAGCTGGGGCCGCTCGGGATGGGCTGAGCTCGGGCTCCCGGCGCTCCTTACCCGTTTGATGGCGGCCTTGGGGAAGGCAGAGCGCCGGTACATCTCGTAGCGGTTCAGCTGCTCCTCGGAGAAGGAGGAGACCAGGATCCTGCGGGGCACAGCATCGTTCCCAGCCGCTCCCAGGGCCGGCAGGGGCGGGAGGGGAGCTGGAGGGGGCCGCGATCCCCGGACCCGCCGGCACTCACTGCATCTTCTGGATCTCGTCCTCGTCCACCTTCTGCTTCTTCTCCTTGCGCTCCTTCAGCTCCAGCTTCACCTTCCTGGCCGCCCCCGCCTGCAGCCCCGGCTCCTCCGCGTCCGCCGCCTCCCCGTCCGCGCTCCTCACCTGCGCCAGAGGGCAGCGCTCGCTCTGCGGCCCCGCGGCCCGGCCCGGCCCCGCTCCCGCTCCCGCCTCACCTCCCCGTCCGCCACCTCCGCCTTCAGCTCGCCGCCGCCGCCGGCCTCGCCCACCTCGCCTTCTCCCGCTCCCTCTGCGGCCGCCGCTTCCCCCGCGGCCGCGGCCCCATCGCTGGTGCCGGGCGGGGAGGAGCCCGGGGGCGGCTCCGGAGCGGCGGCGGCACCGAGCGCGTCCCGGGCCGGATCCGCCATGGCCGCGCCCGCGGCGCCTCCTGATGACGCAAAACCAGGGGAGCAGTGAGGGGGCGGGGCCTATCGCTATGGGAACGGTGACGCGTGGCGGCTTGTGATGACGCACATTTACCGGCGACGCAGGGGGCGGTGGCGTCTGAACCCATGGCAACGGAGATGCGACGGCGCGTTCTGATGACAAAATTGCGAGCGCCGCTCCGGAGGGCGGTGCCTGTTGCCACGGCAACAGCGACTCGGCAGCGCAGCCTGATGACGCACTCTATGAGCGCCGCTATGGAGGCGGAGCATGTCGCCATGCCAACGGCGCCTCCTGATGACGCACTCTATGAGCGCCGCTATGGAGGCGGAGCATGTCGCCATGCCAACGGCGCCTCCTGATGACGCACTCTATGAGCGCCGCGATGGGATGGGCGGGGCGGGGCTTGTCGCCATGGCAGCGGGGCTGCGGAGGGGGCCTGTGCGGGCCTCACCCCGCGCTCGGACCGACCGGCCCCGCTCCGAGCCGCCGTGACACGGCGTTAGAGCGGCCCCGCTGCCCGGGCCCCGCAGGGAAAGCCCCCCCAGACCCGCCCACAACGAGCGCGGCTGAGGGACCGCGGGCAGCGCTCGGGGGCGGGGCCTACCCAAACCCCGCCCTCTGCACCGCCCACCCTCTCAGACCCCGCCCATGCTCCGCCCACCAGACCACGCCCTCTCGGGCACCGCCCCCGAGCCCGGCGCGGCCCCGCCCCGGAAGTCGCACGGGCGGCCGGGCCGGGCCGCGCCGGCCATGGGGAAGGAGCAGGAGCTGCTGGAGGCCGCTCGCACCGGGAACCTCCCGGCCGTGGAGAAGCTGCTCTCGGGGAAGCGCCTCAGCTCCGGCTTCGGCGGCTCCGGTGGTGGCAGCGGCGGCGGCGGCGGCGGCTCTGCGGGGGGCGGCGGTGGCGGCAGCGGCGGGAGCGTCGGCGTGGGGCACCCGCTGTCCAGCCTGCTCAGGTGAGCGCGGCCCGGGGCTGAGAACGGGGGATGAGCCGGGGGCTCCGGCAGGCGGCTGGGGGGCTGCGGGCTGGGAGGGGAGCGGGAGCTGTGGGGCTGGGGTCAGTGAAGGGCTTGGATGCGCTCCGGTTGCAGCGGGACAGAGGGTGCGGGGGATCCGGGAGTGCAGCGGGAGCGCTGCGGGACGTTGAGATGTGGGGGTCCCGGGGGTGCAGCGGGAGTGCAGCGGGACAGAGCGGTGCGGGGATTCCGGGGTGCAGCGGGAGCGCTGCGGGACAGAGTGGTGCGGGGTTCCGGGCTGTAGCACTGCGGGACAGTCCGGGGTCTGTCCCCGCTCTGTGCCCCGAGCTGGGGGATCGCGGTGATTTGGGACCGTGCAGCGAGCGGGCTGTGAGCGGGTGTGACCTGGGCACCGCTGAGCGTTGGGTGCCCCCGGAGCTGCTCGGGCTGTGTGCCCTCGCTGGGCTGGCAGGGCACAGTGACTCTGGGTGCTGCCCCGGTGCCCCCGGCCTCAGGGCGCTGCCGTGCCGGTGCTGCGGATGGCGGCCCTGGGGCTGTGAGTGTCCGGAGGGCTCCGTGGCCGGGGCAGGTTCCGTGTGGTCCCGGTCCCGCCGTGCGGGATCTCCGGTGTAGCTTTCCCGGGTGTCCGGGCCCTGTGCTGGCATTGTCGCGGCTGGCAGTGACCCCTGCCGGGTCTGGGGTCGGCTTGTCCTCAGCCTCGTGCTGTGGAATTTGCTGGTTGAAGCTCTTGGATATTTGTTAGGTTTTTTTCTCTTCCCCGTGCTTTGGCATCACGTCTCACTGCTGGAGCTGCAGCTTTGGGCCATGGGAATGCTCCTGGGCCCTGGGCAATGGGTTTGTACTGGGAGCTGTGGAGGAGCTTTGTGTCCAGGGCCAAGTGACACTGTTGCTGTGCAACCTGGCCGTTCAGAGGGATGTGACTTGCCCCTTTTTTGCTGATCCGTTTTTCCTTTCACATAACCCAGTTAGATACCTGCGGGTTGTTCTGGTGGCAGAAGCCTGCAGGCATGTGAGAGCTCGCTCTGCCCTGGGGTACACGTTTGCCTTTCTGAAATCCACCCTTGGGTCGAGCTTTGTTCTTGTCTTTTGATGCATTAAACAGTCTGAGTGGGATGGATGTGCCCACAGGGGGCTCAGATCAGTGCAGAGGGTTGAGCACCCTGTGAGCTGAACCAGATCCAGCACCTGGGCACGATGGGGCCTTTCCCTGCCTTTCCCTGGCACAGTGCCCCCGGTGCCATGGTCCTGGAGCAGCCCTGTGGTGCCAGGGTGAGCCAGGCCATCCCCGTTACTGTTTCTGACACGTGAACAGGGTTTGGTGCACATGTCTGAAGGAAGGTGACTGTCACAGCTGTCACTCATGTTCTGTGCTCACTGCTGTGAGCAGTGGCTGTACCTGCTGGTGACACTGCCAGGTCCCAGCTGCTGAGCCTGTTTCTTCCTGCACAGCTGGGATTTGTGCCTGTGACACCAATCCCTGCTCTGGCTGCACGCTGTGGGACATGGCAAGGTGTCCTGGGTGCCACCTGCTGCCATTCAGGAGCTTTGTGGCTGTTTCCCACCTCCTGGCCACTTGTTGGGCTCTGGCTCTTCCAGCTTGTGACGAGGTTTGATGAGGAGCAGCTGCAAGGAGAGGCCATAGAGTGCAGGAGACAGGCTGGGGCAGGCTGCAGGGAGCAGACTGATGAATTTTAGGGTGGAGAAAACCTCACCTTTTCCAATGCTAGAACATGGGAGCTTTTCTGATGTAGATTTTGCCCTCCTTGGTTGTGGGAGAAGCCTGTGCTGAGTCAGGACTGTGTGCTCTGCATTTTCCCTTCCTGGGGCAGCCCCTGGCCCTGCTGAGCCTGGTCCCTGGTCCTGCTGAGGCTCCTCATGTCTGTGAGGATCTCTCCTGACACAGGAACTGCTGAGCTGCTCTCCTCCCCCAGAGCTCACTCCCAGAACAGGATCATAAACACTCTGCTGGGCCAGCACCTTTGTTCTTTTCTCCACCCAATTTCAGGTCCCTGTTTTAGTTTCTGTTTAAGTCCCACTGTTTGGATAACCTGTTCCCAAAGCTCCTCTCTCCTAAGGTGCCTGTCACAGCTCTTTCTGTCAGTTCTGCACTTCAGGTGTCTCAAAGATGCAATTTTGGATGGGGTACAAACCAGGCATTCCCTGGAATTCCCACATTACACCTGGTGTGTGCTGAGCTGGCGCCCACTCTGAGCTGGCACTCTTTGGTTTGGGCCATTTCTCCTCCAGAGAGAGCAAGTGCTGCTCCATGGAGTGCTAGAAGATGGCCCTGGCAGTAAATTCCTTGGATTGTGGGGTTTTATCAGGTAACCTGAACTGCCATCAGTGTGTTATCAGTTAAATGTGAACTTTGTCACAGTCTGGGCTGTGCTGCTCCTTCCCAGGCTGAGCAGGCCCTGCTGGGTGTGGAGGCAGCACAGACTCCAACCACCCATGGCTGCAGGTGAGCAGGAAGCAGAAGGGGATGGAGTGGATAAGGCACAGGAGGAGGAATTTCAGACAATTTGAGTCTCTGGAGGAGTGAATGTGCCAGGGTGGAACACTCAGGGCACTGGGAGCAGAACAAATCCCAATGGGAGCTGATGGGAGTGGGGAGTGCTGACAGCCAGCCTGGGGAATGAGCAGGATGCAGGAGGGGGAAATGGGAGTGTGGATTTGCCAGAGCAGATGGTGGGCTCACAAAGAGGTGATGGCTGCCAGGCTTGGGGAGGCTGGGCTCCCTGCTGGCACCCACACAGCCCCTGGGAGCTGCCAGGAGCTCTCAGGAGCAATCCCAGCCCCTCATCCAGGCCTGGCTGCTCCAGTTCCAGCCATGGACCGTGGCACAGGCAGGAACAGCCAGGGACAAACCCACTCTGTGCATGCACAGCTCAAGGCTTATGAGCAGCAGCAAGCCCAGAAATCAGAGCTGGTCTGTGAATCCTCGCGGTTCCTTGGGGTTATGAGCCACTTCTCCATCCAGGCTGCAGAATTTGATTTGTTGTATTGTTTTTGTAGTGGTTCACTGTGAAGTTCGAGGTGGGAAACAACAGAGCAGTCTGTGCCTGAGCTATCAGGCTGCGTTCAGGAGGCTTTGCCAGGAGCAGTGAGGGATGGGTTGTGTTAAAGCCAAAGCTGCAGAAGCAGCTTTTCATTTCCATCCATTGCTGTGCAAAGTCTGGCTCTGTGTTGCCAGAGGGGGAAGCTGAGGCTGCTGCTGAGCCCCAGATGGGACATGCAGTCCCCAGGGAGTGTATCAAGGAGACGTTTCTGCTGGGAATGAGGAGTTTGGGTGCACATCTGCTGTGGGGAGGGTCGAGTGCTGCTCCACAGAAGCCACAGCCCTTGTTCCAGCCCGTTTTCAGCTGCTGCTGAGGGGTCTGGTTCGTTTAAAGAGTGATGGCAGAACACTTGAGGTGGCTTCCAACAGTCCAAGGCTGGTTAGGAGTCAGAAAAATGAGTTCTTTTTTTAAAAAGTGCAGTTTGGTGTTTGTTCTGGAGTGGCTGGTGGTTCACAGCAGGGATCTGACAGTGCCCTGTGTACTCCTGGGGAAGGCTCTGACTGTGCCTGTGTGCTGCCATTCCCTGGGGGAGGGACACGGTGCTGCTGCCAGGGACGGAGGGATTGCCCTGTCCGAGGTCAGGCTCGGTCTGTCTGTCCCTCCACGTGTCCCCAGGCCTGTGGGCAAGCACAGAGTCCTGCAGGAGGGCTCCAAGGTGCAGCTCCCAGGCTTGTCCAGCTCGTGCTTCCCTTCCCCATCCCGAGGGAGCTGCTCCTGCTGCATTCCCACAGAACAGGGCAACGCTGGGTCTTCCCCTGCTGCTGCTGCTGTGATTAATCATCTCACCCACTCTAAACCTTCTCCTCTCCACACCCTCCCGTGCACGGATCCCTGTTTAATTACACACCTGAGCTCAGGGATTGCTGAAGGTGCTTGTGCCACAGGCACAGGTGTGCACCGGCCTCAGCAGGGAATTGTTTCCTAAGTGCTTCTTGAAGAATTCAAAGGCTGCACTTAGTGCCTGTGACTCTGTGGTGTTTTGTCTCTGTGTGATCTTGTGATGCAGTTTTGGAAAGTTTTTGTTTGCTTGCTCTGGTCTGTGCAGTTCTGTGTTCAGGGCTGGGTCAGGAGCACCAGGCTGGGGCATTAACCCTGCCCTGCTCCACTTGCCCAGGCCAGGGGGCAAAGCAGGACTGGTGGTTTCACAGCACCTGGGGCTTTCTTGGGCACATGGGAATTGGTGGGTGGGAGGTTTCCTTCCAGTGAAACCCCCTTGAGAGAGCCCTGCCTCCCTCCCTTCCCAGTGGCTGTGGGCAGCTCCAGGTTTGCAGGGTTTGGATGGCAGGGAGGGGATTGAAAGTGGAAGGCTCTGCCCAGGGGGGTGTGGGGAAGCACTGGAGCTGGCAGGTGTGACAAACCCTGGATCAGCAGCAGGGAAGGGCAGGAGGAGCAGTGTCTCCCCTTCCCTCCTGCCCCAGCAGTGGGTGTGGGTGAGGAGCTGCTCCTCTCAGTGCCACAGGTCCCCTCCAGCTGGGGAAGGCCCTTTGGCAGGGGGCAGAACTTTCTGGAGACGAATGGCTGGAGCAGTGTTTGGTGTGTTGGGAGCAGCTGAGCCAAGAAACAGGGTTCATCCAGCTGGGTTTTGTGAGCTAATGCATCATTTCAGTGAGACTGAAGGACAACAAACAGGATAGAGGAGCCATGGGTGAAAGGTGTGACACAGCACAGGTACTAGAGAGTGGAGGAAACGCATCCATGCCATGCCAGCCCAAAGGAAAGCCCCTCTCAGCTGCCCTGGCACGAGGCACAGGCAGGTCCTGGAGGCTGAGCTCCTCCTGTGGCAGTGCCCCAGGGCTGCCAGGCTGGCTCTCAGCACAGAACAAGTGCTGACACCTCCACCGTGTGTGAGCTCACTGCCTTTCCGGGCTGTGCCATCCACCCCTGCTCTGCCTGCTCCTCAGGTGCAGCTGTGGGGTGCTGTGGTGCTCGGGCTGTGGGGTCCTTTCAAGATGAAATGTCCTCAGGATGGGAAGGTGCCTCTGAACAGGGGTGATGGCTCCTTCCTCTTGTCCCTGCAGCACGAGCTGTGCCCGCTGCTGAGCTGGCACTGTCACTGTCCCAGAGAGCTCTCTCCAGAGCACAGCTTAGTCATGGAAATGAGATAAATCCTATTTCACAGAAACTGGTAAAAATAAAACTATTGAGGATTGATTTGTTTCTATAGCAACCGACTGGCAAAGTGAACACAGCTGCTGTCTGCAGGAGGGAGGAAAACAGAGCTGGAAATGTCGGTGCACCTGGGCTGGCTGAGCCTGGGGCTGGGGAGGGGGCAAAGGCTCCAATAAACACAGGGCAGGAAGGTGTCAGCTGCCTTTGGAGTGAAATCTGAGCTGCAGTGTGTGAATGTGCCCTCTTTACACAAAGCCTGCAGAGCCTCAGAGCTCTTTATGTCCTGCTTCCAAAAAGTTCCACTCCTGCACCCTCATGGGTGGGGAAATGCCCTGCCCTGGGTCAGGCCACATCAATGCCACGTGGTACCTGGGCATCCATCACATCACAGCACGTTTCTAGACCTCAATCCTAAATTACTTTGTCCTGGTGCCATAACAAAGCTGAGAAATACTCAGCTTTGATGAATCAGATTGGAGTTAAACTTTTTTTGATTGCCCTTTAAGTGAATGTGGTGCTGGATGCTCAGCAGGGATTCCTGCAGGTGTTTGTATCCTGGAAGAAAATCGAGTTGGGCCTCCAGACTGCTGGATAAGGGGCTTAAGTTTGGAACTGTTTCTATCTCAGCAGTGTGTGGATTTGTGTGGTTTTTCCTTTTTCCTAAGCCAAGGATTTTAGCAGGCTCTGGCACACGCAGGATGTTGAGTGGCTGTTTCCCCAGGGTTAGTGAGGGCGAGCTGTTGAAATGTTTGGGAGGCTGCAGGATGCAAAGTGCTGGGTCTGTGTTTGGTGCATTCTTGGCTTGCTGTCATGTGGCTGTTGAGGATTCCAGGTGAAAATCAGAGTGTGCATCTGACACGGGATGCTGAGGGAATTACAGGAGTGTGTGTGCATGGCTTCACTGGACACTCTGCAGGAGCCTGAGTTATTCAGCTGGAGGGAAGTTGAGCTGGAGTTGGTGTTTGGGTTTGGTGAGCCCAGGCACATTCACACTCCTCCCTTGTTATTTTAATACTTGGTTTCTTTTAAAGGGAAATTAGATTTTAAAATAAACCTCAAGCTTTTTCCAGTTCAAAGGAAGTGTCTGTAGTGCCATGTGCTGAGGATAGTCCTCAGCACGCGAAACAAAACCCTGTCTGAGAGTGAGTGCCATAAATATGATGTAAATACATTATCTCATTAGATTTTTATCTAATCCCAGTGCCTGCTGTTGTGCAGACTCCTGAGGCGAGCAAGGCTGAAGATGTCATAGGTGGTCTTTCAAATCTAATATTAAAGTGGGTTGGGAATGAGGTGAATTGACTTTTGCCTCATCCTAATTAAGACCCTGAGAAATCCGCTCAAGTTTGGCGTTAGAAACTGCCTGATTTTAGAACAGAATGTGATTCCAGAGGCTGGGTGCCTGCTGAGGTTTGAAGCACCCCCATGCAGGGACCCAGGTGGGCTCCACAGGCTCTTCCTCACTGCTGGCACTTTCAGGAATCAGCACAATTTTTTTAGGCATCAGGAACAGGATTAGGATAAAGCCTTAAGCTCTGAAGACTTCAAAGCTTTGCATCATCATCTTGGTTCTGTTACAAGGACAGTGAAATCCATCAGATGACTTAAACAGGAGACTGTGTCCTGTGGCTTGTGTTGGTTTTTTCCTAGTGCTTCTTTCCAGTGATTTCTTAGCCATGGTTTCCCACTGCACTGTGGGGACTCTGTCAGAGCTGACTGCCCTGTGAGAGATGTTTGACCTCAGTTCATCCTGTGATCCCCATGGATGACTTGTGCCTGTCCTGGGGTGCTGTTAACCCCCTTTGCATGATTTTCAGTTACTGCACTGCCCCTGTGCCCCTTTCACAGCTCCTTTCAGCCTGGGGCAGGCTCTGAAGCTGTGTCTGAGCTCCTGGGGCTCATCTGCTCTGGGTCAGAACAGCTGAAAATGGAGCTTGGAGGATGTGTGGAATTCGTGCTGGATTTGGCATTTTGGAAATAGTTCCTCTAATCTCAACAGAAATTATTTCACAGAAGGAGTGAAACAGGATGTGACCTTGACATTCCTTTTCACTGGAAATAAAGACTAAAGAGAATTGGTTTAAAAGCTCTGAGGATCCTGCTTGTTATTGGGTGTGAGTTGTTACAGCTGAGATATAATTATTTGCTGGGACAGTCACAGTAACCCTGAAATTGTTTGAAGTCATGGAGAGTTTTATCCTGCATATATTTAGGAGTCTGACTGGCATATGTACATTCCTTCTGTACATTAAAAATGTCAGGCTGGGAAAGGCTCTGCTGCTGAAAGCAGCTTCTGGCTGGGAGAGCTGTATTGAGCAGAGAAAAGGCTCAGAGCTGGGTCTGTTATTCTTGCAGAGAAGTGTGCAGAAATATTTCAAGGGGCTTGGAACATCTTATGCTGTATATGTTCCCCAAAGAACGAAGTTTCTTTTCTGGTGAGGAAAAGCTGTTTGAGGCTGTCATTGCAGGCAGGGTCAGAGCTGGCATTTGGGTGAAACCAGGCCTGGAAGCTGCAGATCCACCATGAAGTACATGGGAACATCTCTCTTTGCTGCCTGTTCCGTGATTGTTTCCGTTTTCCAGCCCTGGGGGTGGGTGCAGCTGCCCCTGGCAGCTCCTGGGGAGGGTCCCTGTCCCTGCCAGGGCTCGCAGGGCAGGGCAGGGCTGTCAGCTCCATCCCTCTGCCTGCCTGGCTCAGCCCTCGTGTTGTTCAGCTCCAGCCTTATCTCTGTACAGATAGCACAGACAAGTAATGACAACTCCGAGCAGCTATCTCGGGCTTTGGGAATCATTTCCTGCCTTGGCCATTCACTCCTGATCCTGCTCTCTAACAGACTGGATTTCAAGGATGCTTCTGGAGTTAAAGGATGTCCTTTCTGATTTCCATCCTTCTTTTCCTGAGCTTTTCCTTAGGAGCTGTCGTCCATGTCAGTGCTTTCTCTGCCTGTGCAGCACTGACATGGCAAGCAGAGCTGGTCCCAGAGCTCTGTGGCTGCTCAGCTGTGTCCCCATGTTCCCATCTGAGCCACCATGGGGTCACTTCTCTGTTTGCCCTCCTGCTCTCGCTGTCTTTGCTCTCTCCTTTCCCTGTCACTTGCTCTTTGGGCACCCAATAAAAAGCTCATCAAGGAGGAATGTCTCTGGAGTCAGTGCTATGTCAGTGCCTTGTTTGTGTCCCACACTGTTGCCAGTTAATCTCTCCTTGCTGTGTCTTTCTTTAGCCCTCAGGGACTCCTGGTTAAGCTGGAGCTGGGATTGGTACAGGCTTAAATGGAGCCATGTGGGTGAGTGCTGCTGGTGTGGGCTGTTCAAGGGTAAAGTGTGCTCCAAACGCTTCAGTGGAAGCTTTGTAGTGGCTCTGAGTCCTCCAGTCCCCCCTTCCTCCAGGGCCTTGCCTCTCATCCTGTCATTCTGCTGCTTGGTATCAGAGCAGCTCATTCCCTGTTCACTCCAGCACTGTTTCTCCTGCCTGTCCTGGTGTCCTGCAGCCCAGGATCCCTCCCAGCATCCTGGGCTCTCCCTGTGTGCCCAGAACTGAGCACTGCAGGGCCAGCTCCGATTCAGATCTTCTGTCACTGACCTGGGCAATGTCACAGGGGAAGGGTGATGTCGTGCCAGTCTCTGTCTCACTGCTTTCAGTCTCCCTAAGGCAAAAGTGCACTCTGTGTGCAGTTGTTGGTACAAAATAATTGCATTTGCTTTTTTAATTGCTGTAGGGAAGGGGTAATTCGGTCCCTGAATCTCTGTCTCTGCTTGACTTGGCCTATTTACCTGCTTTTCATCATCTGCCCCAGGTCAGACACGTCATGGTTCAGTGTTCAGGCAGCAGGGCTGGGCAGCAGCCAGGGGTGTGAGCAGGGTTTGGGCTGGATTTGGGGCTGTGAGCAGGGTTTGGGAAGGGGTGGGCAGCAGCCAGGCTGAGGGGGATGTAAGCAGAATTTAGGAAGGGATGGGCAGCAGCCAGGCTGAGGGGATGTGAGCAGGATTTGGGCAGGATTTGGGGCTGTGAGCAGGGTTTGGGAAGGGTGGGCAGGGTTTGGGGCTGTGAGCAGGGTTTGGGAAGGGATGGCAGCAGCCAGACTGAGGGGATGTGAGTGTGGGTGACATGGCACAAAGGGAAGAGCCAGTGCCCAGAAGAAGCCGTGGTGGCCCAGAGGAGCACTGGAGCATGGCTGGCTGGGCAGAGCACACAGACCTTGAGAAGTTTTCAGTGCTGAGATAGGAGGAACATGGGTGGTTATTGTCTCTCTACAGAGAGGCCTGAGGCTGCAGCAGGAGGAAGGTGTCCATGTTTAAATAAAGGATCACCATCCCCACACCCTTCTAAGTGCAAGGTGCTAGAAATCCCACATTCCCACTGAGATGTGTATTGGATCAGATCTCTGTGGGTGCTGGGAACAAAAATTTACTTCGAGGTGTGTTGATGTTGTCTGACAGTGAGCTGAGGGTGACACATTTTCTGCCGTCCCAAAACCCTTAATTGACACATCCATCCCCTACAAGGGCCCTGGCAGGTGGGGGAGGGCATGTGCTCTACCACAATTGTTCCTGCACAAGTTCCTTTTGATGACATTTTTACTCCAAGCTCAGAGCTCTGTGCCTGTCAGAAGGGAGCAGCACAGATGGACATGTTGGGCTCCAGACACGATGCTCCATTGCTGTTGGCTGACTGACACGTCCCGTGGGATTCTGCAGCTTGTTAAATCATCTCACAAAGGAGAAGGGGGAGGGAGAGCCCAGTGCAAGGTTGCCAGCTGCAGCCAGCTCAGTGCTGCAGCATCAGCTGCTTGGTGGTTTTGATGAGGAATTTGTGGCTGCCCAGGGTTTCCTTCTATTTCTCTGGAAGTGCTCAGTGAAGGGAAGGCCAAGGGGAAGTCTGGCACCTTTCTAAGGAATTGTGCTTCAGTGGAACCCAGCAGCCTGCACCATCTACATGTCTTGCTAATTTTCCCTGCATCTTATTTATTTTTTAATATTGTATTTTCTTCCATGTAGTGCATTTTCTCCAGTGCTGTGGGAGCAGAGCTGAGCTGCACATGGAGAGTGAGGAGTGTTTACCTGAGCAGTGCTCTGGTTCCTGTTTGCAGTTCCAGGATATTGCTTTATGGCTTTGATAATGCTGCTCAGGTCACTGAATTTCTGCAGGAATGTTTTTGCAGGAATGTTCCTTTTGCTCCTATTCCTCAAAACCCCATCTAGTCAGATGCAAAAGAAGAGAATGGGACGCAGAATCAGTGAGAGGTTTGCCAGCATTTGGGAAGTGTTGTCAAATCTCTTGTCTGTCCTCTTTTAGGGGTTGCTTTCCTGCTTTGAATGAACCAGACTCCATGTCAAACCCTCCCATCTCCATGCTGGGTGGTTGCATTCCCATTTTCCTGCTCTTCCCCCACCTTCATGCTGCCTTTGGCCAGGGTGTGGGCAGGGGGATGCCCTGCTGCCACACACATCAGACCCCAAAGACCCCTCCCAAAGACCCTGCTTGGCTTTCTTTGACTCAATGGCTGATCCTTTGTGCACTTCTCCCAGCCAAGCTTGTTTGGCCCTGGCCTGAGGTCAGAGCCAGTGTTGGAGCCTGTGTTGTGGGGCTGCTCCTGCTCTGTGGCCTGTCATCAGCTGGGAATGCTCCTTAATGGCAGTGGGTTGCAGAGTGCCTGTAATGCTTTTAAGAATAAAGAGCAGCATATGCACTCAAGCCAGACCTATATTTTTCCTGTCCTGCAGCTCTTTATTTGCCCCTGCTCATGTAGCTCCATGCCTGGCCCAGCCTTTCTGTCCCCACTGCCACCCCCCACCACACATTATGTTTAAATAAATGCATTTTCACTGCCAGGAGCCATCCATAAGGCTGGGGCTGGCCTCTTCCTAATGGGGGGTTTTAGCTTGGATGGACACATTTCTATTAGTGATGTCTGGTTCCTTTCTAGTGTGAGCTGCAAGCCCAGGAGTTAAATGTGACCCAAAACAGCCTCCCTGGAAATGAGGAGTGGGAGATGGTGGGCAGGTTCTGAGGGGAGCAGGTGAGCTCACCTTCTGCCTCTCAGTTCCTGAGCTGATCCTTCACAGGCTGCTGGCACTTCACCAACCCGTGCAGGTTTCCTGCACCTGAGGAACAAAGGGCTCTGCTCCTTTCCAAGGGAGAAGGGATCATTTGGCCATCAATGGCCATCAATGGCCATCAATGGAAGGAAGGCCAAGGGAAAGGATTGGTTGCTGCACAGTGTTGCTCCACTGGTGGAAATGCTGGTTTCTCACAGCACCCTGTTGACCTTACAGTGGCTGAACTGTCTGCAGGTGTTGGGCAATGAGGCTGGAGCTGTTGGTAATTGTTGAGAGCTCTTGCTTCACTCAGAATGAGCTGCTGAAGTGGGAGCTTGAGCTCTGTGCAGAGGGCCAGGCATGGCTCTGATGCTGCAGTGTCAGTCAAAGTGCACTGAACCTGAGGATTTTCACTGGAATCCCTGGTCAGTGCCTCTGCTGGAAGTGGGTCTGAGTGCAGACCAGGCTCAGCAGCTCTCGTTCTGGCTGTTGTGATGTGCCATGTCAGCTGGGTCATGTGTCCCACACAGTTCTATGTGTCCTGCCTTTATGGTGGTCCCTGCTTTTCCCTGCCCATTCTGGCATCTTGTACTTGAGCTCATGACCTTCTGACTTTGAGGAAAATCTACCCACTTTTCTTACAACAAATTAAAATCTGGCCCAAGAAGTTGAGTGCAGGAGCAGAAGTTCATGGTTTGGCTTGCTCTCCAGCAGTGGAGTCTGACCAGCTGTTCTCCTTGGGCTTTCTCAAAACCTGCCAGCATGGGCTGAGAGTCCCTTGCCCCAGCAATACACTGCTTTAATCTCCTCCAGCCTTGCCTCAGACATTTATTTGTTTATAAAAGCTGTTGTATTACTGGTGGTTGGGGTGCATAACAAGCAGGGTCCCTGCTCTGTTGGGAGTCCCACCATGCCAAACCCTGCCTGCTGGCAGAGGGGCTGCAGCAGTGCCTTCCTCACATTTCAGAAAAACATAAGCAGCTTCCTAACCCTGAGGCCTTGCCCAAAGGCCCTGGGTTGTTTGTGTTCCCTCTGTAAGCAGGAAATACCAATGAGGGTTGCAGGAATCCAGTGGTTGTGTGGATGTGTGCCTGACCTGCTGTGGTGGCCTCTGGGCAATGGACTCCAGGGAATCCTCCTCCAGCCCTCACTGCCCTCCTGACTCTGTCTCCAAGGCTTTGAGTGAAGAACACAAACATCTGGGGCCAGTGCTTTAAACTTCCTGGTGCCTTTGGGCCAAGCCTCTCGTGTTTCATCTTGCTTTTTGTTTTTGGGGTTGCATCTTGCTTTTTGTTTTTGGGTGTGTAAATACAGGGGTCCAGCACCCTCTGCTCTGCACAAGCACCCTGAGCTCTCCTGGTGCTTCCTTGACCCATGTTAGTGAGACCAGAAACCAGCCCCAAAGGTTCATCTTTTGAGCTGAAAGCATCACGTTGTTCTCCAGGCTTGGCCCTGCTTTAGCCCCTTGCCTGGGGTGGTTTGGGGAGAAAAGTCAACTACTGCAGCTGGGAAGAAAGAAATGGAAAAGCAGGAGGACAAATGTGGTCCTGTTTAAAGGTACTTTGGGGTTTTACTGTGACCTAAAGCATGTGCTTTATTCAGCAGTTTTCACCAGCAGGAAGTTTTATTTAAGGCCTTGCTGAATCATAGAGCAAGAGAAAACTGAGCACAAGAAATAGTTTAAATGGAGCAGATTTTGCTGTTTTCAGAGATTTCCTGATGTCCTCAATGTTCAGTCTTAGTTGTGTTAAGCAGATGTCATCAGGAGCGTCTTCAGGTGCTACCTGGGTGATAGCCAGAGACCACAGGGTAAAAGTAACCTCCCTCTTTGATGTGAAGGGATTTTGGGGGAATTGAGGGAGAAAGGCAATCAAAAAGCAGCAGTGGTCAAACTGGCTCCAGACCTTTACTGGAGACCTGTATTTACAGCATTCTCCTGCCTGTGCTGCAATTGGGGTTTCTGTTTAGAAATCAGAAACAGCCCAAAGGCACAGAGAGTTCTGGGCTTTGTGTTCTGCTTTTCTCAGCACCCTCTTTCCATACCTCAGGAGAATTGTGTGGCCTTTCGGGCTGAGCTGAAGAGGAAGAGGAGGGAAGGGAGTGATGTCCTTTGTTGCAGTCCCTACATTTAAATATAAATAGTTCTCCTCTTGGATCCTTCCAGTCTGATCTTATGGGTGATTTGACCTTTCTTTGATAAAAGCTTTCTTTATTTGCAGGAATAAAAAGGCAAAGGGGAGGGGAGGACATAGGAGATGTTTTTTTAAAAAATATCTTTAGATCCTGGCAGTTGGTTTCTGCAGCACCCAGTGCTCCCTCCTGGGCTCCAGCTTTGCTCCCCCTCTGAGCTTCTTGAACAAACTTTGCATTTTGCTGTGAAGCATTGACCTGGAGATTTCTAAGGAAATGTTTTATCATGGGGACACCACGCTCCAGTGGGGACAGATGCCCCAGGCTCTGGTCCCCAGCCCTGCCCACTGCACCACTGACCCTGCTTTTCCTCATTTCATAACTTCAGCTGAAAGAAACATTTGTGTTAATTGCTGCTGGTTTTTCATGTGCTCACCCTCGAGCAGTTTGGGCTCAGTTTAATGTGTAAAACCACGGGACGCTGGCACTGCCCAGGTTCCAGCCCAAGCAAAGGCAGCACAGGTGCACACAGTTAGAACTGCTCTAGACTGCACACAAGGCTTTCTGGCACTAGTTCTAACCATTAATTGCCATGTTAAATCCAGCAATAAATTATTTGGGCAACCACACTGCAGGAGCCCACTGCCAGGAACAAACCAGAGCTGAGTGCTGCTCAGTCCCTTCATGCTCCAGGGCTGCAGGCTGGATCAGGCAGGGCACTCCCACACTCCCTGAGTGGGGGTTTTGGTGTCTCACTGACCTTCTGCGTGGGGTTTAAGCCACTGTTCCTGTGAACAATATTGTCAGTGCTGGAGGTGTGTCTAGATCTGCATGTGTGTGTCCTCCTGGAGCACAGGATGGTGTGTGGTGTGCAGGATGCCTCAGGATAAGCCTCTCATCCTTTGCAAATTGGATTTTGTGGCTCACTTGCCTGTCCTCTTGGATAAAGTTTCCCCTTAGCTGCCTCTCCTGTAGCAGAGCTCGGGTTCTCCTCTAGACTGCAAAGCCTTTTATAATGCTCTGCAGATCAGGAGTCGCTTGGAAGGGACAGGGACAGACTTTCCATTTCCCACTGAAGCATGCTGCAGAGTGAGCCTGCTGCTCCCTTCCCTTGTGGAGTTCCCTTGGTTTGCAGGAGATTCCCCTTGGTTTGGTTTGGTGCCTTTCCTGCTGGGTGGCTCTGAGGTGCTCCTGGCTGGCAGCCCCCCAGTGATGGCTCCTGTTTTAGGAAGCCTCTGGGCCATGGGAATCGTTGTGATTTCATACTGGGGAGGAAATGGATTCCTCAGAGAAGGCCAGCTTCAAACAGAGCTGCAGCTGGCTGATTTTAAACCATTTCAGCTGGGGATCACAGGGTGCTGTGAGGTTTTACCCCCAAAGAAAACAAAACAGGAAAATGCACCACGTTAGCATAAATAGGATTTTCAAGGCTTGTAATAAGCCCCATGTAATTCCTAAAAGGATGGTGTGTAAAACAGGCCAGCACACACAGATGATGGAGAGCTGAGCAGCTCCAGTTTGCTTGTAAGAATGTGCTGGTTTGAGTTTCATGCCCATTTCTGGGGGAGGGTGGTGGCCCTGGTGAGGGACAGCAGTCACCACACTCCTTCCACAGCAAGCTCAGGAGCAGCACTGGCCTCTCACTCGTGCCATTCTGTGCTGATGTGAGCAGGACACCCTGCAGGGGCTGGGGAGGAGCAATCCTTGCCAGGGTTAATACTCAAATCTGTGCTGCTTGACTTAGGAGCAGGGGAGGGGAGTTAATGCTCTCAGAAGAGAGCACCTACTCTGGGGTGCAGACTGCCAGCAGCTGACAGATGGAAGTGATTTTGGGACAGTGAGAAGTCAGTGTGGAATCACAGTGGTGACCAAGAGCAGACTCTGCATCCCACAGCCTTTGACTTACACCCACCCCTTGTGACTCTTGCTGTGGAGAAGGACAATTTCCCAGAGCCACCAGAATTCTTCTGTGGGGTGGGAATTAGCAGTGGGTCGATGGTTTGCTGTCTCCTGTGGTTCAATGTAATAGACACACTCTGAAGATGCTTTTTGGCAAGGCTGTGCATGGCTGAGGGATGTGAGCAGTGGAGCTCTGACTGGAGAGCAGGATTGAGGTGAAGCTGACCCCTGTGCTCTGTGTGCTGCCCCTGACCACAGTGTCACCCACCTTGGTGTGAGAGCTGTGCCAGCCCTGCCCCTGTTTGGTGTTTGCCTAAGAGTTCCCTGTCTGTTTTTTGTCTTGCAGCATTTGGAGGGGGCCAAACGTGAACTGTGTTGACAGCACCGGGTACACCCCGCTGCACCACGCTGCTCTGAACGGCCACAAGTGAGTCCTGTCCCAAAACTGGGGTGCCAGGGGTGGATTTGTGCTTCCCTGGCCACAAGTGAGTCCTGTCCCCAAACCTGGGGTGCCAGGGTGGATGCTTTGTGCTTCCCTTGTGTGGTTCATTCACCAGCTGAGGCTCTGGTGCAGCACTACTCCATCTTCAGGGGAAGTGGAGAATGTCAGAGCTTTGGCTGCTGGCTGATGTTACATCTCCAAACGCTGAGGTTTTCAAGCCCTTTTGTTTCTAAGCAATTTGGATGAGCTGTAACATGGGGTGAAAGGGGCTCCCCTGGTGACAGTCCCTGCAGTCTTCCTGGTGCCCAGGGTGGTCTGGGTCTGCACCACTTTACAGTTTCCTCATGTGCTTATCACATTTTAAAGTAATTTTAGTGTGTAGATCTCGTGTTTCTCGTTGCTGCCTGAGATATTGAGAAATCAAATAGAGTTAAAATCTCTGTTCACCCTTGTTGTGCTGTGTTCAGCAGAGGCTTGTGGCTGACTTCAGCCCCTGTTCAGCTCCATTAGTATGGAGTTGATGTGGATCCTCCCTGAGCTCATCTCAGCATTATTTATTTCCTTTTTTTTCATTTCCTTTGGCAGCATTTAATAGGAACACTTAAAAATCACATGTCAAGAGGCTCTCTGAAACACTCCTGCTCAGATTAACTTCTTGTTCAGTCCTTGCTGCAGAAGGGGGGCTGTGAAACAAGGACTCAATGTCTCACTGCAGCTCCTGTCTCTTGCAGGGATGTTGTGGAGGTTCTGCTGAGGAACGACGCCCTCACCAACGTGGCAGACTGTAAGGGCTGTTACCCCCTGCACCTGGCAGCCTGGAAGGGAGATGCTGACATTGTGAAGCTCCTCATCCACCAGGGCCCTTTGCACACCAAAGTGAATGAGCAGGTCTGCCTGATTTTCTCTAATGTATCATTGAATCACTTCCCTGGCATGGAGAGAGACTCCTGCAGCTGACCCCTGACCCTTCCCAAACCAGTAGCAGTGGTTGTAAGGTCCTACTTGCTGGTGGGATAGGAGGGGCACTGCCTAAAGCAATACATTCAGCCTGAGTTAGTCATAGGATGAAAAGATATTTAAGTTTCATAGCAGACACATAATTTGAGAACTGCTCAACACTTAGGAAGTGGTCTCCTGCTTCTGGGCTTCTAAAACTAACCCACAGTTTTCCTTTCAGCTGCTGGATAGCTGAGCAGGTTTCTAGTTCTGCAGAGGATCCATTGGCTCCCTCCTTTGGGAACTAATCCAAGCAGCTTTGTTCAGTCTCTTTGGCCGTGCTCTCTTAGCTGCTCTCCTGGCTTGTCTCTGGCACTTGCTCCAGTTCACTAATTTGTAAGTTCTAAGATAATTTTAACAATACTTGCCCCCAGATAAATCCCCAGCCTAATCTTAAAGAATTATTTTTGCAATCAGGCAAGAAAAAAAGCCTCTTGGATTTGTTCCTTTTGTCAAGCTGACGGTTTTGGCCTGGGGTGCAGAGGGAGTGAGGGGTCCATGACAGCTGTGTCCACTGCAGAGGGCTGGCTCCTGTGGAACTGCCCATGGACATCAGAGGTATCTTAAATGCCAGGGAACTTCTGAAATGCTACTGCTGGAAGGCCTAAACATTCCTGTTGTTGCAGGGTTTTGTTTACAGGAACTGGTTTCATGGATGAGCCAGCTGAGTGCTGTCACTGAGCTGCCCCTCCCCAGCACAGAGTGACAGGCCCACACCAGTGGCTAAAGCTGCAGTGGGCTGTGCTTGTCCTGTCCCTAAGGCAGGAACATCTGCTGACCCTGGGAATCAGCTCCTAAACCACTCAGGTGTTCTTTCAGGAGGAAAGGAATGAACCAAAATAGGTTCACCAACCTGCCTTGGTGCCAGCAGGCTAAACCTGGATGTTCATTCCAGAGGTAATTCCCAGGTGGGTCAGACACCCCTGGCCTGAGTTCAGCTCACAGTCAGGGTGAGCAGCTCTGGAATCCCTTCTGTTGATTTGCTCCATGGTAGTTTTTCAGAAGCTGGGGAGCAAACTCCTTTCAGAGGCAGGTTTAGGAGTCCCAGTCCTCCTTTGTGGGGGCCCAAGTGCCACACTGGAGTTTCCCAGGATGGGTAAATCGATGCACCAGGCTGCCCCAGGGATAACTGCTGCTAAAACATCATGGAATGAAAAATCTGGTTGTAGTGCAACTCTGTCATTCCTCCACTGAGCAGGAATAAGGAGGAATGTGTGTTGTGATGTCTCTGGTGACAGTTCTCCCGTTTGGGGCTGTGTTAATCATGTCTCCAGGCACAGCTGCAGGCACTCTGTCTGACTACATGGGCTAGAGTGCAGGTTCCCCAGTCAATCCGACAAGAACTGAGTGAGAGCCCATAGTGTAAATGTTCTGCTCTGAGCAGGGCAGCTAGAGGGGTGATCTCTGCCAAGGCCCAGAGCTTAGTGTGATCCTTGCAGGTAATGTTTCATGAATGTCTGTTTGGTAGGAACCCTGTTAAATGAGAACAGTCAGCTGAGGAGCCTGTGCTTGGAGCCTGGTCCAGGTGACAGCAACCCCAGCTGGAATGGCTTCTGACTGGAACAAGATGCTGTGTCCTGCCATTCCACCCCTTGGAGTCACCCATTGCTTTGTTGCTGTATCTCACCCATTTCATTATCACATTTTTTTTTCTTTTTCCTCTTCCTTTTTGTAGAATGCTCTTGAGATCAAAGAACTCAAAAAGTACGGCCCCTTTGACCCATATATCAATGCCAAGGTGTGTACTTTGCTGTCAGCATTTCACTGCATCATCACTCCAGGCTGCACTCGCGTGCTTCCAGGTGCAATAATACCTGTTCACTTTGCAGCTGCTTGGGGAAAAGGAAATTGGGACCATTGATTTACTGTGGGTTTCTCTCTTCAAAGCAGTTATAGAAACATAATTAAAGGAAAGCTTTTCCTTACTTTCCTGGGGGCTCCTTCCTTGCTTAGCCTTGTAGGACTCGCAGTGATGGTCAGTTTGCTTGATTGGGCTGGATGACTTCCCAAAGGTAATGTTACCTCAATTTAATGTTCTAGGTTTTGTTTCATGTGCTGGTGTTGCTGATAAATGCAAAGAGAAGGAATTTTTTTCCCCTGCTTAACCATGGTTGCATTTTCTCTGTGGGCTGTTTGGAGTGAATTTTGATGCCTTTTCTCCTACCAAATGCATAATGTTCTGTGTTGTTTGAATGGACAGTTAATTCCTGTGGTGGTGGTGGGGAGAAGGGAGGGCAGTGATGTTCCTGCCTCCCTTCCCAAGTCCTCCATGTCCTGCTTATTACATCAGTCTCTCTTTTATGTTCAGTCTGTGGTGTTGTTTGACCCTCCAGCCCTGGTCTCCTGTTCCTGTTCTCTGGCCTGTTTTGCTCCTCTCTTCTTTTCAGTTGTTTTGAGCTACAAAAGACACAACATCAGCTTGTGCAATGAGCTGAGACTGAGCTGTTGAAGAAGCTTCCTATCCTGTATTGGGATGTTGAAGATCAAATTCCTGGTGGTGGTTTCTCAGACACCATTTTTCAATTTTATTTCTAGTGATTCTACAAGCCAGGGGTGGAAAAAAATCTGTTACTCTGTCCTGAGACACCTCTGCCATGAGCCACCATGCCACAGCTGCTTCCAGCCACTTATTTTGGATCCAGCCATCCATGGCAGATTTCTGCCTGTCAGAGTTTCCCTCTGCTTGGTCTGCAGGAGCTTAGGAACACACAGGCAGAGCTCCTGTGCTTGCTGGGAGTTAGGTCTGGTTCAGGGTCACTGAACACAAATGTGTTCTTGTAAAGCTCATCCAAATTGGGGATTTTTGCAAAAATACAAATAGGAATTTTATGCCTTTATGTATTCTGTGGAAACATCATAGTTGAGCAGTGTACTTGCCTGAAAGGAGCTTCCTAAAACATTGTCAGTTACCAAGCAAAACCTTACACACTCCAGTGTTGGGATGTTGAGTGAAGAAGGAATGTACAGAGGGAATATTCAATACTGGCAGTTTATTTAACCCTTCAGATCTTTACAGGTCAGAAAACTTTCCCTTTTTCAAAGCCAGTCTCCCTGTGCTCAGTCAGAGCTGCGTGTTGGGAGCAGGGGGTGCAGAACAGACACAGCACTTGAAGGGGCTGTGGATTCTCCACAGGGCTGTGTGTGGTCAGTGCCATCCCATCAGCAGGGCTCGGAACCTGTGCTGGAGCCCATAAGAAAGCAGAGCCACCCCTGCTCGTGCCCTGTTTGTGCTCTGCAGGCAGGCATTGCTCCCAGCTCCTCTCTTCCAGCTGAGAGCTGGGGGATGCAAGGATTCCTGCAGGAATGCAGCCCCTCAGCCCTCCTGAGTGCTTTATTTTTCTAAGTAGTTCTGAAATTTGAAGCCACGTGCCTTCTGGCAGCTGGAATGGAATTTTCCTTTTCCATCTCTGATACATCTGTAGGTCTGAGCACTCCTGCTCTAGTTTGTGCCTGGAGAGGTGAGGCAGGAAGGGAGCAAACTCCCTTGCCTGGAAGAACTGGAGTATTTTTGGCTGCTCAAACCTCTCCCAAAATGGAGGCAATAAAGACTCAGGCAATAGTGGGAGTTTCCACTGCACAATCTGGAATTGGGAGAGACTTGCTGTGATGATTCAAGGGAGTTTATTTGCCTGGTGATCTCTGGAGGAAAGTCTGGGGATTTTTTCTCAAGCACTGGAGCCCCAGTCTGCTTAAGGAAAATTGGACTGAATTGCAGGGAAGATGAGGGAAGTCTCCAACAATTATGTTTTTAAACAATGTTGTGTTCCCATTTCTGAGCCCTCAGGCAGATGCTTGGAACTGCTGCATGCTTTAAAGCCCCCTGAGGCTGGGAGAAAGGAGAGGGGGCAGTCCCAGGCAGGGAAATGCCCAGCAGCCAGGGCTGGCACGAGCAGCGTGTGCCCCCAGAGCTCTGGGGCAGGGACCTGCTGCTCAGGGGGGCTGGGCTCTTTCCACAAAGCCTGGCAGAGAGGATCCCTCGTGCCACAGGGCAGGCTGAGAGCCTGGCCCAGCTGTCGTGGGCTCCCTGATCCCCGCACTCCCACTCCGTCAAATGGGAATAATGGGATTTGCCAGCTCTGTAAATGCCCGAGGGCAGCAGTGTGAGCTGACGGGCAGCTGCGAGCTCTGATGTTCTCTACTCTGTCCCCTCTCACTCCCTTTGTATATTTTTTGTGCAGATTTCTGTATCCTGCAGTACCCCTGTCCACGTGTCTGTGCCTCCCCCCAGGATGGAGCCTGTTTGCCTTGGCCCTTCTGTGCTGGCAGTGGTGCTGTGCCCCCTGTGCCCCCTCCCCTGCACGTGCCTGGTTCTGCTCCTGCCCTGCCCTGCAAACTGCAGCTGCCAGAGCCTCTCCAGCTCCTGCTCCCTTTGCTTTGCCTGTGCTGAGAAGTGATGCAAAAGCCAGACACAAACACCTGGGGATTGACAGGACTGCTGAGGGTGACTGAGCACCTCAGCAGCATCCGAGTGCTCGAGCAGCCTCACGAGTTTGTGACATGGTGCAAAATACTGAGCAGTGTCCCGAGGCATGTGTGTGCTCTCACAGCAGGCAGGGATCAAATTCCCTTCTGCAGTGGTGCTGCTGCCTCCAGCAGGACAAGAACATTCTGTTTATTTTATTGGAAATTGTTAAAATGACAAACTCAACCACGAGTCTTTCAGTTGAAGTGTGGAACTGTTTGTGTTAAACTTTTTTGGGGTTATATTGTCAGATAGTTTTTTCTAAAGTGCTTAAACCAGAATCCCTTTGTGGATGACACACAGAAACTTGAGAGGAACTTAATTTGAGAAAAGGCTCTCTTAGATCTGGCCATGTTCCTATTTTGCACCTACACATGTGGGGTGTTGGAGTGCTCATTTTTGGGCTTTGCATTGCTGGTCCTTGGCCTGGCTGCTGCTGCATGCTCTGGTTTGGGTCTGGCTTCCAGCTGGGGGTGCTCCCTTGTCCCTGAGACATTGCTTCCCTCAGCTGACCTGAGCCTGGCTGGTTCCTGCAGTGGTGGAATTGCACGGTTCTCTGGTTCACAAACTGCATGGGGCTGGGTGCACCCTGTCTCTAAACAGCCAGAATTGCAGAGGTGGAATGACTTTATAACCAGGATAAGTAGGATTTGAAACAATTGAAGTTTAAATCTAAAATTATGATGATAATGAAGTTTCAGCAAATAGAATTCACACAACAGGTTGCCTGCCTTTTATTTTTGTGGCACCCTGAAGTGTGGGATGCTGCCAAGACACCAGACTGGTGTCAGCAGCATTTCTCAGGTGCCAGCAGCATTAATGGGAACCTGGACACAGCTGAACATCCCTTAAACTTTAGGATCCTGCCCCTGGTGCTTGGAAAGCAGGCTGGTCCATCTCTAGTCCCTCTTTCCCACAGCTGAAGTGCCTTGTTCTGGACATCCCTGAGGCTGTGGCAATGAGCTTGTGAGGGGACACTAAACACCCAGGGAGATGGTGACACATTGCTCAGGCTGCTTCAGACTGGGCTCTCTGCTTCCCCACTGCTTTTTTTTTTTGTCTCAATTTTGGATTGAAACACTGGAGCAGGGCGCTGCCCCAGGCCTGACGCGCTGCCCCTTGTGCCCCGCAGAACAACGACAACGAGACGGCGCTGCACTGCGCGGCCCAGCACGGCCACACCGAGGTGGTGAAGGTGCTGCTGGAGGAGCTCACCGACCCCACCATGCGCAACAACAAATTCGAGACCCCCCTGGACCTGGCGGCGCTCTACGGGAGGCTGGAAGTGGTCAAGATGCTCCTGAACGCCCACCCCAACCTGCTGAGCTGCAACACCAAGAAACACACTCCGCTGCACCTGGCAGCCAGGAACGGGCACAAGGCAGTGGTGCACGTGCTCCTGGATGCTGGCATGGACAGCAACTACCAGGTACCTGCTGTGGTGGTGGTCTCAGGATGAGGGAAGAGATTTGCAGGGGTCTCAGGATGAGGGAAGACACGAGAATGTTGACTCCACGTTTATTATTTTATGATATATATGATATTAAAACTATACTAAAAGACTAGAAGAAAGGATTTCATCAGAAGGCTAGCTAAGAATAGAACAAGAATGATAACAAAATCTTGTGACTGACTGAGACAGTCCAAACAGCTGGACTGTGGTTGGCCATTAATTAGAAACAACCACATGAGGCTAATCACAGATGCACCTGTTGCATTCCACAGCAGCAGATAATCATTGTTTACATTTTGTTCCTGAGGCCTCTCAGCTTCTCAGGAGGAAAAATCCTAAGGAAAGGATTTTTCATAAAACATGTCTGTGACAATCTGGTGTGTCTGAGTGGGGCCAGGCTGGTTGCTGGGCATTGGAGAGCTCCAGCAACCCTCGTTGCAGAAGCTGAGGAGAGCTTTGTGTTGTGCTGGGCTGCTGGGGGGGCTGCCCGGAGGGGCTGGGGTGCTGTGCATGCCTCACGCCTGTGCAGAGCCCCAGACACAGAGAGGGACACAAACACCCCGTGGCCAAAGCTATTCTGCCCTGCAGTGCTCTGAGCTCTTGATAGGCAAACGTGTCCCTTCCTATCAAGCCACTTGTGAATGTGCTGTTTTCACAGCAATGGCTTGTATGTGGGTCTTGTTTTTCCTTGTCAGGACACGACCTCTTGCTGAGCTGTAGGAGGCCCTTTCTTGGTCTCTCTGATGGAACCATCCCCATTTTTCCATCCCACATCCTCGGCATTGTAATAACATTGACAGTCTGTCCTCAGCCATAGGTAGCCACAGCTCGTGTACAAGGCCGTGTATTTATTGCTTCTGTAACCCTCTAAGCCATGCCCCCCTCACCATTCTCTGCTGTCTGGCTTCATGCTATGTTTCCATTTAATTTGCAGACTGAGAAAGGCAGTGCTTTGCACGAAGCTGCTTTGTTTGGCAAGACAGATGTGGTACAAATATTGCTGGCTGCAGGTGAGAGAATGTTCCCCCTTTGAAGCACTAATGTGGTGATCCCTTCGCCCAGAGCTTGAGGAAATCCCTTTCTATGCAGCAGGTTTCTCCATCCGGCTGTCAGAGCTCCTTGGAGCAGGATGTAGGAGAGGTTGGCTCTTGGAATTTGGCTTTAGATTTCTCTCTAGAGTGCCTTTTAGCTCCCCCCAGTGCTGATCACAAATGTGACTTGATGAAATACACAAACCTGCGCATAGTTAGACAATATTCTTGCTTTTGCCCTCTGTACCCCTGTGGCCACAGGTATTGATGTGAACATAAAGGATAACAGAGGCCTGACTGCTCTGGACATTGTGAGGGAGCTTCCTTCCCAGAAAAGCCAGCACATAGCAGCTCTCATTGAAGGTGGGTAATGCAGCTCTGCCTCTGGGGAGGAGGGGAAAGCTTGGGGTGCTGATTCTGCCAAGGCAGGTACAGGATGTGCTTTTCTAGACCTGGAGAGTGCTGAAATTAAAGCAGTTTCAGGGTGTGCTGGAAGAACCAGTGCTGAAATGCTGGGGTGAGCTTCCCCAGACCAAATGTTTGGAGGAGGACTTGGGGGGATTTAGGAGGATTAGCCCTTTGCTGAGAGAGTGTGGCATGACTTTTACAGTTTAAATGGGCTTAATTGAGCTTTGTTTAGCTCACTTTAGAAGTTAATTAAAATTAAGGATAGCCTAAATCTGCTTGCAGAATGCAAAGTAACAGCTTTAGAAATGGTTCTGGTATAATTCCCCTTGACGTGTCTGTGTAGGCAAATCACTGTCCACAGATCTCACATCCTGCTCCTCGCCTCGTCGTCAGGCTTGGGCATGGAATTTGCAGATGAGATTTACAGAAAAGGCCTTGATTACTTGTGTTTTATAAAGGAGCTTGGTCCATTGTGTCTGTCCAAATTCGGGAATGAAATGTGACATCTTGGCTAAATTCATACCTTGTAATTACGCTGTCTGCATTTCCTCTCAGCTGTGGGGAGGATCAGAAGCATTTGGAGCTGGGCTGTGTTATTCATGCTGAGCATTTGGGAGCTTTGCAGGTTCAAAGCACTTCTCAGACTTTTAACTAAGCTGTGCCTGTGAGGCTGGAATGTTTGAGCTTTATTCTGAAACTGAAGACAAAGATGGGCTTTAAAACTGAAGGTGTTGCAGATAAAGGCTGTTAGTTTTCCCCAGGAGGGAGCTGCTCTTGGATGTTACATCAGCTGAATGTTTCTGGCTTTGCCTGTGGTTGGGGGCTGCAGCTGGAATTGGTTTCTCTTGTTATGACTCTGTTCAGTGATGGAGTTTGTGTCTACAACACGAATTTGCTCCGTGACTCTGTGTCCGTGCAGCAGCTTTGCAGCTTTCTGATTAAAGACTCTGAAAGTTCAAAGTGCCATCCCTCCCCTTGTGCCTGTGATTAAAGAGGCTGCCTGCTTCTATTTTGGGATCTGAGCTGCAAGTTTTAATAATGTTATTTTTTTTTTGGACACTTAATAAGCTGACAGTTGGCCTTCCACCCACGAGGGAGGAAGCGCCATGTGCTGAAGGGGACAGAAAGCCAGATGGATGTGAGCTGACCCTGTCCCCCCAACCCCCTTGCAGATTACACCGTTGGGAAGAAAAGTGCCAAAGGTGTGGAGAAATCTGCTCCAGCCCCGCTCGCTGCAGCCACCGATGCCCCGGGCCGGACGTCTCAGGGTGGGCATCCCCAGCATTCCCCTCCCTGCCAGCGCCGAGCCAGGACATCCAGGGACAATGCCATCTCCCTTTCCCCCTGCAGGTGATGTGGACAAAGCTGTGACAGAGCTGATCATGGATTTTGATGTGAACCCCGAGGAGGAGAGCCCCTATGAGGCTCTGTACAACGCCACGTCCTGCCACTCCCTGGACAGCCTGGCCAGCGGGAGATCGTCCGACCGCGACTCTGGGAACAAGGAGGCTGAGCCCAGCGGCCTCAAGGCAGCTGCAGTCAGGCCTGTATGTAGCTGTATGTGCTTGCCCCAGAGGCACAGGGGGCTGACCTGTTTTGCAGCAGGCTGCCCAAGCTTGAGGAAATGTTTAAATCCTTCCCTGACACTGATGAGAGCAGGCTGGTGTCTCTCCTTCCCTACCCTGCTCTCAGGGATTTTCTAAAAGCAGAGAAGCAGCCACTTCTTCATTTCACTTTGTGTTGCATCCTTCTGTTTTCTGGCAATGTGCTGTTGCCAGTGAAACTTGGTCTGTCTGGAGATTGCATTTTGCAGAAGGGCTGACTCCTTGTCCTGAAAAAGGTTCTGGAGACTTGTGTGGAGCATCTTCTCATGGCTCACTGCTTTACCATAGCTGAGGCTCTCAGGAAATTATCTGTAATAACCTCTTGGAAACTAGTTGGCAGTGGAAGGGGTTTGTTTTTTGTGTATTACTTGCAGAGCTCTGTAGAGGGTACTCCAGGCTTTACAAAGCAGCACAGAGCTCCTGGAACTGTCCCCAGAGAAGTCTTCCTCACCTTCTGTCAGCTGCATCTGCTGCCCTGGTAGCAATCAGCAGGAAGGCTGCTGTGGGGCAGATGGGACACGGGCCCTGCAGTGCTGGGTCAGCTTCAGGCTCTGTGTTCTGGTTGGTTTTTCAAAGCCTGCTCTGTGGAGGTGTTTTTGAACAAAAGGCAGAGCAGCAGTGAACAATTAAACTGCTGGGGGCACAGTAACCATGGTTTCCCCTCTGTGCAGAGAGTTGCAGCCTTTGGCTTGTGCTGAGAGCAATAGAATAGAAATGAGACATAAGCTTTGGATGGGGGACATTTTGGGCAGATATCTCAGGTGTGCAGTACCAGGCTGTCCTGTTACTGATCAGATCTTGTCATTGTCCTGTGCTGATGGGGTCTGGTGTGAAATGAGCTCAGTTCTAGCACAAGTAAGGAAAGAGGAGAGCTGAACTGCAGTGAAAAGAGAGCAGGAAGAGAGACATGCTCCAGGAGCTGGCTGAGTGTGAGCAGTGCCGCTCCCTTGGCCATTAGATGGAGCTGTGGCTGGGCAGGAGGTGCCCCGGGAGCAGCTCCAGCTGCCCAGTTGCAATCCCGGGATATCGCAGGAGAGCAGTGCAGCTTAGTTTCTTGATCCCTAGAGTTTTCCACTATAAAAGGTGCCCTGGCATCGGTTTCACTAAGCCACAAGCCCTTTCTTCTCATCAGCTCGTTGCTCATTGCCCTGTGTAATGCTGCGGAGATGCAGGTTTGGGTTTAAGTGAGACCAGTGGAACAGGATCAGTGTCCTGAGGAAGAGGAGGAGGAAAGGCAGCAGCCATTGCCCAGCTCTTTGCTTTTAGGCTGAACTTCTCCACCAAGATTAATTTGAAGAGATCTTTGCTGCACCCACAGCAGTGGGGCCATAGGGCTGGGGGGCAGAAGGGATGAGCTGGGGTGCAGAAGGGATGAGCTGACAGTGTCTCTCTCACCTGCAGAGAGAACGTCCTCCTCCGCCAGCCAAGCCCCCGCCTGATGAAGAGGAGGAGCAGAATGTGGAGAAGAAGGCAAGCCACAGTGCTCCCTGTGAGGTACATGGGGCTTGCTCTGGGGTGTTTCATGGGAGAGTTTAAACATCAGTTTAAATAGTTTGGGAGAAGCCAAGGGTGCTGTTACCTCCTGTGCTCGTTGGGCTGTGGATTGAAGCATTCCCTCACTCAGCACTGCTGCTGTCCCTTACCATGGGAACTTCCTTTGTCCGCTTCCTCCAGGGCACCTCAGAGTTGACCTTCAGCCTTACTTTCCTATTCTTGGCTGAGAATTCCCTTAGGAGGAGATTTTTCTGACCCACGTTGTGATGTGGACCATTGCCCTCTAGTAACGATCCCACCACAGGCATCTTCAGTTGGACTGAAGCACAGAGGGGCTGTGAGTTGCTGCTTCCTCTGAGCTCCCAGCTGTGGAGGAGCTGCTCAGGCTTGTGGGTCCCACTGACATGAGCAGGGATCAGGAGCTTGAATTCAGCTGAGGGTGTGGCCCAGCATGTGTTAAAGCTGCCTTCTGCAGGGCTCAGTGGTGTGAGCTGCTTTCTGATGGAACTCAAGCTCTCCCATTTCATTTTGTTGCTGCTGGGGTTTCCTGTTGCTCACCTTATTCACCTGCTGTGAAGCTCAGATGTAAGGACTCCCCAGGAGACATGGCTGTGGGAAACCACAAGTGTGCCTTGGCACCTTGTGCTGACACCCAGGAAAACCTTCAAAGCAAATCCCAATCCTGTGGATTTCTGTGCTCTCCCAAAGGCAGTGGGCTGTGTGTGAAGCTCGTGGAGCGTGTGCCACCTCTGCTGTCAGAGCAGGCTCTGCTTCTGCAGGTGCTTTCTTTGGGTGTGCTGATCTGCTGGAGTTCTGCAAGGCATAAATGAGCTCTGTTTTCTGGAGAGTGTCAAATCCACGTGAGACACGGGTGAACATGGCCTGCTGTGGTAGAACTGACTGCAGAGAGGGAGTAAATCTGAGCTGTGTGTGTGCAGGGAAACTGGGATGTGACATTGTGGACTGATCAAATGCAGGGGGTGGTAACCAGTCCTGTGCCTGGCTCTGGCAGCAGGTCATGGAGTAATTGGGAAGCAGAACTTGTTTATGACAATCAACACGGGGAGGGAAACGTGCCCTGATCATTCCTGCTGAGCTTTCTGGCCATGTTTAATTACCAAACACCTGCTGTGTTGTCCTGCCTTTAATGGCTTTGGAAGCACAATCCATTAAAGGGAATCTTGCTGGCAAAGGGCAGAGTGACTCGCTGGAGAGACCTTGATTTGTGACCAACTTCAGTGACAAAACTTACAGGCAGCATGTGGCTGCCTGGAAATGACCTTTTGGACATACTGATGAGCAGTTTGGGGCTGATCCTTTTACTTTGCTTGTTCCTCCTGGCCTGCTCTGCTTTTCTGACTCTTGCCCATCTTTTCTCACCTCTCCCTGGGCCAGGCAGGTGTGCACATGCTCCAGGAATGCTGTAAACATTCTCCTGCAGCATCCCAGTCTGCCACCCTCCAGCCCTGCTCTCCCATTGGAGCCAGGATTTAAAGTCATTGAGTATTCTGGGGTTGGGCCAAACTCCAGTTTTCCAAAGTAGTCTTTTTATTCCTTGCCAAGCTGGGGCTATCACTCAAAGCAGATGAGAGTAAACAAGAAACTTCACTTTCATCGCGGAAAAGCGTTGGTACAAACAGGCAAAGGAGCTGATTGTGTGGAGGTGCTTGAGTGGTGCCTTTCACTATCTGCAGAAACCTTCTGGGTTTGGAGCTGAGTAAGAGTCTGCACTGTCAAATTAAACTTCAGTTCCAGTTGTTTACTGCTTGTCTCCAGAAGGGAAGTGCAGATCAAGGACGAGGCGCCGCGTTGGCTCCACGAGCTTGGTCTGCAGCTCTGGGGAGGGAGAGGAGAGGAAGCAATGAGTTACCCTTTAAAAAGTCTTTCAAACTCCTCTGCTGTGGATTAATGAGCATCCTCATTATTCACAGCATCTTATTTTTGAGCTTTGCTAGCAATGAACATTTATATATGCAAGCAACATGGTGAAGAACTAAAAGCTGAATTGGAAGAAAGCTTTACTTGGTGGTGCTGCTCCTGGTCACAAAGCCCACAGGGCAAGCAGGGCTCTCCAGCAGTGGTCTTTGTTTTGAGTGAATTTGAACCTGGAACACTGTTTAGAGCTTGGAAGGATGAGAGATGAAGATCAAGTGTCACCAGGCCTGTGAAAGTTCAAAGTAGAAGCTGGGAACTCTGTGCTGCTGGAGAGCTTCTGCCTTTGCTGCATTTAAAGAGGGCAGCACAGGAATCATCATCCACAGGAATGTCAGGAGAGCACAGGGCCTGGCTGAAGGTCCAGGCTGCTGCTGTGCTAACAGGCTGCTGCTGGGCAGGATTTTTACAAGATCACTGTCAAGAACCTCTCACCTGCTGTTCTGGTCTGACGGTTTTGTGCCACCATCTGGTCAGAATTTTTCCCTAATTTGCTCATTATGAGCTCCTTCACCTGGAAAGGAGCAGGTCTGCCTGGCAGCTCTTGCTCAAAGCTGGTAGAATAAATAAATATTTCCCATGCCAGACATGGCCCATTTCCTCCCATTGGGAAAGTCACATTAAAAGCCAGGTGGGTTTGTGCAGAGCAGCACATGGATGTCAGAATCCTCTGTGCTGCTGATTCTTGGGTGCCTCTCCAAGACTCCTGGCTGGGTTGCAGTCAGGTGGGCACCAGTTTGCCCTTGGAGCAGCTCTGGTGCTCTCATTTTGGGGAGAAGCAGGAGCTGTGCTGTGCTGGTGAGGCAGTGGCAGGTCCAGGGGTGTGAGCAGTAGGAGCCCTCCCTGGGAGCACATTTTGTTCAGATCTGCTGTTCCCAGTCCTGGCAGCAGGTAGGGATTGTTTGCTTTCTGCCTTGGGTTTGTCCCACTGTGGCTGGGGACAGTCACACATGGTTTGGGCTGGAAGGGACCTTAAAGATCATCCAGTCCCAAGCCCTTGTCATGGGCTGGGACACCTTCCACTCCACCAGGTTGTTCCAAGCCCCATCCAGCCTGGCCTTGAACACTTCCAGGGCATTCACAATTTTCTCTCTCTCCATGCCCCTCCCCAGCTCTCCTAGAGCCTCTTAGGGTGCATTCCTGGTCATGTTGAGCTCCTGGGACAGGGTTGCATCAATCTGCCAGGGTCTGGCCAGGAGATGGTGCTGAAGGCAGCTGACTGTGCTGGCAGGGTGCCCTGTGGCCAGTTTAGCCCCTTCAGCACTGGGATGGCACACGAGGGTGGCCAGTGCATCCTTGGCATCGGTGCAGAGCAACACGTGCGAGTGCAGCACGACTTGTCTGGATCCTGCACCAAAACCTCAGCCCTGCACATGGCTGGTGGCTTTCCACAACAGCTCAGGGAGAGTCTGCCAGGGTTACAAACCAGCTCTGAGTAGAGGCTTTGGGGGATTTAAATGAGCACAATCACTGCTGCACATCCTGAAGTTAAACTGAGTTCATGCAGTGCTGCCTGAGGACTCTTTAGCTCTGAATATGCCATACATCCTGAGGTCACAAATGCAGATCTGAGGTGCCTGAGAGGGTGGCAGGGATTTGGGCTTTTGTTCTTTTTAGCCCTGTCCTAATAGGGCCGGCAGCTAAAAAGTGAATGACTGTGCAAATTCCAATGGCAACAGCGAGTCTGAGATGGGATGAACAGGAATAACGGCCTCAGCTCTTTTCTCCCTCCAGGCTGTCTGCAGCCCTTGCTCAGTTGGTCAGTGCTGGAAAGCTGTCAGCAGCCAGAAATACTGAAAATTAAAGGGCTTTGGGTGGGGTTTTTTTGAGGGGGTTAAAAAAACCCAAAGGGGAGTATTACATTTTGGCTCACACTCCACAGTGAAGGTGTTGCTTCTGCCAATTCTTTGCTTAACCCCTGGCATAGAGGCTGTGGGGTTTATGCTGGGACAAAGCATGGCTTTGCAGAGCACCACATTGTGCTGTTCTTCATCAGGCCTCTGCTGCCCGGGGAAAGAGCAGGGGAAGTGGAGCTGAGGAAGAGGAACACCCCTACGAGCTGTTGCTTACAGCAGAAACTAAAAAGCCGGTTGCAGTGGACAGGAAAACAAAAGGTGAGTGACCATCCAAAAAGCAGAGCTGTTTGCTTGCATGTGCTTCAGGAAGGCACGAGGGCAGAGGGCAAGTGGAACAATGAAAGTCTCTGCAGGGTGGGGGCTGGAGGGTGATTGTTGTGTTTCCTGGTAATCTCTGTGTGAAGGAGAGAGCTCTGAGCGTTCCTGTACAGAGTGTACACAGAGGAAGGGCAGCTCCGCTGTAGGACAGTTCAGAGATTGCCAGGATCTGCTCTGTGAGCTCAGAAATGCCCAAATCTCATGCCTGGCCAAGCAGAGGCAGAGGGTGAGAGGCTGGAGGCTGTGCCTCTGCCAGGGATGATGAGCACCACGAGTGTTCCAGTGAGCCGTGTTTCCATCCAGCTGGCGCTGCAGGTTTCTGCTGTCCTGCTGTAAAATCAACATCCTGCTCTGTGCTAGAGCTAATTTGAGATGGAAACTAACAGGAGGAAAACAAAAATGTGTAGAGCAAGAACTAGAACTGGCTGAGAGCATGGAGTACACAGGTTGATACTGAGGCAGTTTCTCCTCACCCTGAAGGACCTCTGAGCTTTACAAAGCATCTGGGAACACCTTGTCTCTTGTGTTTAGCTGTTGTTGGCTTTTTGGCTTTCCTTCAACAATAACAACAAAAGATTTGTTTAGAGGGAAAAGATTTCCGCTTTATTCAGAAGTCCCGAGCAGGAATTTGGGTGGATTTAGTTTGGGTTCTCACACTGGAGCCCCTCTGCCTCTGAGGATGGACAGGGCTAACAAGGACTTGAGGTGATGCCTCACTGAGTGCTTTGTCAGACCTGCAGCATGATAGCTCTCATTGCTCAGGTCCTGCTGCTCTCCTGGCTGCTCCAGAGTGGCACAGGAGGTCATTGTGTTCCCACCAGCACTTGCCAAAGCCCCTCACTGCCAGAGGCAAGTTTTGAGAGGTTTTCAGGTTGGTGCTTTCAGTCTGGGCCAGGAACAGTCCTTGGGCAACAGCCACTGAGGGCTTTCAGGGCTTTCAGGCTTTCATCAGTGGGCAGCTATTGCTGGTTATTCCAACTGCTCCACTCCTTCCCCTGGCTGCACTGCCCAGGCTTGATTGGTGAGAGTGGAGGTATTTCCTAATTCTGTGTCAGCTTAAAATAAAACCTCAGAGTAAGGCAGCTGTCTGTTCCTTATGCTGATCTCTTCCCCTGAACTCCTGAAGACAGGAGAGGTTGCAGGAAGATCTTTATGGATCCAGAGCAGAGTCCCATCTTTTGATGCACAGTTGGAAAGATCAAAGCTGTGACTTCATGGTTTGCACTCCATGGAAAGTGTTGGTAACAAGCCTGGAGCCCTTCCCGCTGTTACAGTGGGAGAAATCCAGGGATGCAGTTGAGTTTTTCCTCATCTTCCCTGACTTTCCCATTCTTTAAATGCAGTCAGCTCTGTGGCTGATGATGGGGGGAGAAGATAAATTTAAGGAGCGGCAGAATTAAGCAAGAGTTGAGGGAGAGACCAAAACCTTACTTGGGGTGTTGGAGAATTTTCCCACCTCTGGGTCAGAAGAGTCCTGGAGCATCAAAGGCAGCAGCAGCTCAATCCCAAGGCACAGAACAGGCTGGAGCATGGCTTTGAACTGCTCCTTGGCTCTCAGAGTGAGGGTCTGGCTTCTGCATGAGTTCTGGAGCAGCCTTTGGTCAGGAGAGGAGGGCTTGGGTTCCTGTGGCTGTTGAAAGGGCCTTTCAGGGCAGCAGGAAGGCTGAATTTCAGGCCTGTGGGTTTAATGGTGCCTTTCATCTCTGATAGCTGCCTTTGTTCCTCTGGCTGCCAGTTGTCCTGTGTCCAGCCAGCAGATGAATGTGGCATTATCCACTGGCTTTGGTGGCCTTTGTGTGTGTTAGAGCAGCTCGCTGTCACATGCTGGAGCACTGGCAGAGGTTGGCCTCATGTTTTGGGCAGAGTGTCAGAAGTGGTTTGAGCCAAATGCTCTCCCATCCACTTTGGTGTGCAGTCACATGCCTGAAGTCAGGGCACTCAGGCCCTCTAACAGGGTGTGAAATTAAAGCAAAAGGGGAGGAATGTGTGTGGAGTGACCAGGAGGAGGCTTCTGAGCTCCTGCTGCCTCCAGAGAGACCGAATGGAGGGTGAAAAGATTTGAGTTTTGAGCTGTTTGGCTTCTCAGGAGTCACACCCAGGTGTTGCCAGCAGTGACCAGCTGCAGGTAGGACTGACTTGGTGCCTTCTGGCTGTTATCACAAACTGATACTTGTTGGGGTTGTTCTGTGCTGCTTCCATAGGAGGTCCAGCTTGAAGTTCCCACTTTGCCCTTCCTGCTGTAAGAGATTTTCTATGTGGTTGTGCTGGTTCAGCCAGCACAGTGTGACTGTGCTGCTACCCAGAGAGCTGGAATGATCCAGCAATAAAGTCAGAACACACTGCAGAGAGATTGAAATAAACTCTTTTCTGAGAGCCAGAATGGCTGCTGAAATAGCAGGGTGGATATTGCTGTGGGGTTCTGTGGGGACACTTGGTTAATGCAGGAAAAGATTTGGGGACAGCCCACAGCCTACATGGTGTTACCTTGGACAGAGGATAGACTTCTGTCCCATATCCCAGGTCCAGGCCTTTGTTTCTGCTCTCATGGTGTTGTGCAGAATCACATTAATGATCTCTCTAAGCAGGGCAGTGTCTCATTGCCCTTTCTGAAGAGGGGAGTACAAAACAGCACAAATTCAGGTGGATAAACTCTGCTGGAATGGCTGAGCTTGGTGAGGTTAACACAGGAGTGTTTCATCCTCAGCTGGGCTCCACACAAGGCTGTGGAATGGGCCTGTGTTTCAGTCCTGTTGTTGGTAAATGATATTTTTGCACCTCTCAAAGCCAGTTTCTTCCTCTGGCTTTCAGTTTCACAGGAGGGAAATTTGCCTGCTCCTCACTTGACAAACTCTGGCATGATGTAACGTGGGCAGCCTTTTCCATGTGAGATCAGAGGCTGCTGTGTGCCCTCACTAATTTTAAGGTTGGGGAGCTTGAGCAGGCAGCAGCTGCAGGAACAGCTTCACTCTCCTAATCCAGGGTTGTGAGACAAATCCTGCTGTTGATATAGAGGGAAAGAAATCCAGTGGAGGCAGGGTGGTTACAGCTTAGCATGGAGTGTTTAGGGAAGTGCTTCGTATCTGGAGAGCTCAGGCTGCTGGCAGGGAAGCTCTTGCTGGAATTCTCCCTGGGATGTGAACAGCCTGTACCCAGGAAGGGCTCCTGATCCCGGGAAGGGTTGGGAGCAGCTCTCCTGTGGGTGAGACCTGCATCAAGCTGAGGCTGAAAAAGGGAGAATCTGTCAAATGATCTGTGCTGGGGGGTAAAATCTGTGAAGGGAGAGAAATCCATAAAGGGAGCTGGGCAGGAGTCCCTGTGCTAGGGACCCTTCCTGAGTGTAACTCACATGAAACTGGAGGAGGAGGATTCTTTCAGATCTCCTAAAGGGAGAGGCCTGGAGAGCCCTGCATGTTCCTGCTCCGTGCACCTCAGAGACAAAAAGACTGAGAAGACTTTATACATTAGTTGTGTCTGCAGCTTTCAGGGCAGGCTCTGAAATATCTCCTTCAAGATGTTTCTCACAATTTCTGAGCCAGTGCTGTTGCCCTCGCTCCATCCCTTCCTTCCCTGGCAGCTGCCCTGTGTTTCAGAGTCCCACTTAGCTCACAGATGAGTGGGTGGCTGGGATTCCTGTCCAACAGGAGCCCTTTTGTGAGGTGCTGGAGCTGGATTTGGAGCACTTTGTTCTGGCTGGACTCAAGTGTTGCAGCACGTGGCACAAACTTTGGCCAGCTGCCTCTCTGCCTGCAGCAGAAATGTCACTAAAGGTTCAGCTGGGCACAGAAGAAATGGTTTCCAAGGAAGGGAAGAGGTTGGGAAGAAAAACTACAAAAGTTTTTCTTTCCCCACGGGTTTATTGACTGTCCCATCACTGCTGTCTTGCTCACCTCTCTGTGGCTTTGCATTAGTACCAGTCTGTCCTGTGAATGCAGCACATCTGATCTGCTCTGAGGTTTGTCCTCTGAGGTTTCTCTCCAGCACTGGAGCTTCAGAGCTTTATGCAAAGTAGCTGGGTTTAGTCTGGCCTTGTAATGTGGGGTGCTGCTGCTGGTGCCTCTCAGGCAGCACTGGGACCTGCCTCCCCCTTGGCAGCTCCAGTCACAGAACTGGTGGTTTATGTGCCTGTGCAAGAGAGTCAACAACTACTTCACTGTCCTGGAATCTCTAACTCATAGGATCCAGGATGAGATAATCCCTCACATCGCTTGATCCCAGTGAGGGCTGTGCCTGTGGGAGGGACTCACCATCCTCACCAGGCACGGGGTACCTGGGACCCCCACACAAAGGCAAATGACTAATTCAGCTCTTCCCTGCCCAGTTCTGGTGTGAGGACAGACCACAAAGCCCAGTGGGTATTGGTGTTTGAAAATCCCCTGGTCAGGCTTGGTGCTGGAAAGGAGAAAGGAAAAGAGAAAGGAAAGTTGGGAGCTGAGTTGGGCTCTCTGTGCTGCTAACAGGTTACTTTTAGTTGGAGTAGAACTCACTGTTTTGCTCAGGAAAGGAGGGTTCTGCAGAGCAAGTGATTTCCTCTTCAGATCCAAACATCCTCCCTGCACTTCAGAGCCTCATTATCCGAGCGTTTCGCTGTATTGTTCCCTTGCAGCATCAATTTCTAGTTCTCAGTCTGGAGAGTTTCTTCAGCACTAAATGGAAGCAGTTAAAATTCACAAGCAATGCTGAGAGGGTGAAGGAATCCTAGGAAACCAAAGTTAGATTGTTGGCTTGACAAAGTTTTTTGCTTCTGCAGTTGAAATACTCGTTCAGCTGTGACAAAGGTGAGTGCATGTTTGTGTGTGTGTGTGTGCACCCAGCACGTGGGATCAGTCAATTCTTCATGGTTTATGCAGGACCCTGGTACCTGATATTAAGGTTGCTGGGGCAGGAGTAGCTGGGAACCAGTGTCACATTTCTGGGGCAGCCAGTGCTCCACCAGCTCTGGCCGCTCTGTGCTCAGTTCATTGCAAAAGAGACTTTTTGCTCAAGCTTTTTTTTCCCTTGCATAAACTGTTTATTTCTCTCCCCTGAGCAGGGAGGAGAGGTTAAACTCGGAAGCCACTAGGGAGGGAAGCAGTGGGTTTTTTTGGGAGCGGATTTTGGAACTCTCAGGTCGGTTGCAGTCCAGGCGTTTTCCCACCCTGCAGCCTGTGCCAAGAGCCGGGTGAGCGGCTCTAAATAACGCTCTGGCCTTTATGGAAAGGGATCAGATGTTCCAGGAGCCTCCGTCTCTGCTGCTCCCACCTCACTTGCTCTCTCTGCAGGATATAGTTAGCACTTCTCTTGGCCTTATATAGCAAGGCCTGATAGTTAGTGTTAACAGGAATAAAAAACACGGAGAGCTGCCAGATTGCGTAAATCGGGCCAGTGTTTGGAATTTCATAAATGCCATGACTTTGGGTACAAGTTGAGCACGCGGAACAATACGGAACTGTTCTCTCTTTAGATCTCTCCCTCCCTTGCTGAGGGAGAGAGCTGGAATTTTGCTGCTTCTTCCACGTTTTTAATTTCCCCCTCCTCTCTGCTTTCATCCCCTTGAAGACCACAGGAGGAGCAGCGGCGGCCGCAGCCAGGACTCTGCTGACAGCCAGGACATCCAGGTGCCAGAGCAGTTCTCAGGGTTGCTCCACGGCTCTTCTCCAATCTGTGAAATAAGCGAGGACCCTTTCAGGCTCGCTTCCTCCTCGGAGAAGGGGGACGCCGAAGGCACGAGCCACCCTGCTGCTATGCAGCTGGAGGATGCTGAGCTAACGTCGTCAGGAGCGGCCCGGAGCAGCTCCCCGGAGCCCACGCAGAGCGCGGTGTACGCCACGGTGCAGCACGTCAGCCGGGCGGATCCCGCCGCCCTGGGCACGCCCCACGCGTGTGCTGAGCCAGAGGGGGACAGAGCTGTGGGCAGAGCCCACCCGGGCAGCAAACCCAAAGCCGAGCTCAAGCTCAGCCGCAGCTTGTCCAAGTCGGACTCTGACCTGCTGACCTGCTCCCCGAGCGAGGACGATGCCATGGGGAGCCGCAGCGAATCGCTCTCCAACTGCAGCACCGGCAAGAAGCGGCTGGAGAAGTCCCCATCCTTTGCTTCCGAGTGGGATGAGGTAAGGCTGAGCTTGCTAAAGAGCCTCTGTGCCAGGAAGGAGTGTGCAGCAGGAGCTCCCCTCTGCCGCGCTGCCCTCGGGGGTCCTGGGTGGGTTCCGTGAACTCTCACAATGCAGCAACAGGCACACGCTCACCTGGGAGCCTGCAAGGTGTTAAATGCCAAAAGATAAAGTTCATTGGAGTGGGGGAGTAGCAGAATTGCAAGCAGTTTCTAAGTTTTTTGCTCAAATACACGGTGTCCTGGTTTGAAAAAAGGAAGTGAGATTTTTTGGGATTAATGTGCGCTGTACGCCAGTGTCGAGCAAAGCTTTGTATTCTTGTTCCTCTTCACCATATGTGATGATAATGACAATATTTTCAATCCCCTTGAAGGAACCTCCAAGACATATGCCCAGGGAGCATATATTTTCATGGGGGCACTGGCATTAGGCCAGTTTCAAACCGTGACACAGGGCTTGGTTTCTTTTAGGCAAGCCAGATAGGTTTTCACATCCCCAAAATGAGAAAGACTTGATAACAACGCCCTTCACCAACCTGTGAATCAATCCTGCTTTCCTCCTTCCACTTCTTCCCTGTTGATTGTCCCAGTGTCTTGGAAGTGCTGTGTTGCTGGGTCCGTGCTGCTGGGGAGTGTGAGCAGTGCCCAGGGGTTCATGGGGATGGAAGGCAGGCAGCAATTAGGCTGGTTGGTGTATTTGATAGCTCCTGCTCTCCTCCTCACACGCTCATTTCAGTGGCTGGTTAGCACTCTCTTTATTATCATATCGGACGCCCACGGACAGTTAAATATTTCATGCTCAGAAAGTTGGCCCTGGAGAGCCACTGGGGCAAGATTAAGTGTCCCTCTGAAATTCAGCACCGCAGCATTACTGAAACATTCTTTGGGGATGATTCTGTGCTGGGGGAAGTGGGGCTGCAGGAGAGATAAGCTCGGATGAACCACTCTTTGTACTCTGGAAAGGAACTGGAAGCCTGGCGTGGTGCTGGGGGTGTGGAGCCGCGTGTGCCGGGCGTGGAAGCCCGGGGGAGGGTTGTGCCCCTGCACTGGCTGATGCTCAGCTGCCTCTCCAGCCCTAACTCAGAGAGAAAATTATCATCTGGGGAAGAGGGAGGTATTTAGAGATGCTAAAAGCAACGTGAGAACCCATCCCTTGGTCTGTTCTCTCCCTCCCCCTCACTCCCTGCTGGGTCTCAGGGTTGCCAAATAGATATTTTCCTCTGCAGCTGCTTGGGCTGGAGAGGCTTTGCTGTTAATTGCCCAGGTCAGTTGTACCATGGCTTAGGGAAAGGCTCTGCAGCAGAAGGTTCTTTGGAAGGGCTGGATAATTCCCTGTGCTTTTATTTGAGCTGTTTGCAGCAGACACTGAAAGGGCAGAAGCCTTTGGCACGAGTGCATTGGTAGCAGAGGTCAAGTGCTGAGCTGCCTGCACTGCCTCTGCTTCCTCTGCTCCGATGAACCCTCAGAGCTGCTTCCTCCTGCCTGTAAACAAATCCCTCATTTCCCCTGAGGCAGCCGGACAAGCCCCAGGAGAGGAATCTGCTTTTCCTTCCTCTCATGTTTAGGTGAGGAAATCACAGAAAGAATGCGAAAAATTCACATCTGTCTGCAGTGGGGCAAATCTCATTTTTTTTAAAGTCTTGTTGGTCATGGTGGCATCAGTGAGATTTAAACATAAATGTAATTCTGTGGTTGTGTGTCAGATTAGTTCCCTGGATGGGATAATGCAGCTGCTCAGAGCTGGATGCACCTTGCAGCCTCTGCATTTACCAGGGATAAATAAACCTTGTTGAGCCATCCCTGTTAGCAATGGTTTGGCTTTCCCTCTCTGCTGGGGGGAAACAATGGCAGACTTATATTATTCTGTTGATTTTAATGGCCTTTATGCAGGTGACTGAGGAGGGAAATGATCCCTGTGCAGCTCTCCCAGCTGAGCACTCTGCCTGCTGGCCTGGCCAGCTGTAGCTGTGTCTGTGCAGGGCACAGGGGCCTGGGAGGGATCTGTGCTGTCCCTGGACAGATGAGATCTGCAGCACAGCCTGAGCTGACCCTGCTCTGGGCTCTGGAGGCTGACTGGGGACAGAAAATCTGCTGCTTGTGAGCAGAGGGTCACGTCCTTGCCCTGGCCGAGCGCTGCCAATGCCCTTTGTTGGAAGTGGAAGGTGCTGCTGGCTTTGCCAGGAGGGTGGGATGGGGAAGGAGTTATTCACTTGGCAAAGCTCATCCCTGTTCCCAGTTGCAGCTCCCCTGTGCCAAGGAGCTGGCCCAGAGTGTTGCTTTGTGCTCTGTGCTGCCCAGGAGCCCGTTCAGCCCATGTCCCATCTGCTCCTGACCCCTGCAGCTGCTGCCAGGTGGGACTTCTGTGTGAGCAGGGCAGAAAAACTCTCACATCCAACATCCAGGCACTGCCCAGGGGGGTGAGGAGTGAAAATGCTCAGTCCTGCTCTGGTGAGGGCAAGGGGCATGTGAGGGGATGCAACTCTTGGTCAGCATAAATGTTTGAATCCTTCCAAACCTGTCTGTGGGCTGAAGGGATGGATCTGGTTTTCATCATTGGCTGGTGAGTATTGAGCAGACAGGGATGAGTGGGGCAGCAGCAGCTCTCAGGGGTTTGGTACAGAACAGCCTGGATTTGCATCTCTGAGGGAGGGAGGGGGCTCTGGCCCCCAGCCCCCTTTCCAGGGCAGGTTAACCTGCTTCTGCTCTGCCTTCCTGCTCTCCAGAGCAGCTCCACACCTGCCCTTCAGCCTGGTTCATGCCCCAGGCTCTGAGCAGGGATTCTGCAGTCAAGGCCTGGGGCTGCTCTCCCTCTTAGCTGCTGGTAAGAAAAACGATCTGTTAAATGATCAGGGCAAAGAACAAGGAAGGCTGCTGGGAATTACCCTCAGACCTGGCTCCTGACATCCCTTGAAATCCCCTGACATCCTCCACTTCCAGCTGCCTGCTGTCAAGTCATCTGTTCCAATGCTGAATTTCAATTTTGGAGGTTCTGGTACCCATCTCACAAAATGAGGTTGCAGTTCTGTGTTCTAACCTAAGTGCTCCTAGGAAAAGATTAAACATCCTTCAAAAAAATTTAGGTAACTGAATAAAACATGCATATCACTTTAGATTTTTTAGAAAAAGGAAGGTGCACAGTCCACGAGGTTTTTTTTCCCTCCCAAGTGAATTAGCTGAAGAACTAATGAGTATTCTGTAGCTAATTATGGCACTGGACATTCATCTCTGATGACTAACTGCAGTGGTGCTCCATGTCTCCTGTGAAAGGAATGCTTTGCATCTGCAGTAACCATGGATGAAGTATTTCACCAATTCCTGACCCATTTTGGGGCTGTTGATGTCTCCTAAGGATGGATGCCAGGAGCAGATGGCACAGCTGTGGTGCTTCCACCTCAGGATTGGAGCTGGGAAGGAGTTTGATGGAGATTGTGGGTGCCTTTATGCCTTGTCTGGACTGTTGGGTGCTGCAGCACCCTGTGGAATCAGTGTCTTAATTACAGGCTCACTGTGGAGGATTAACAACATTTGCATTGAAATGTCAAACTTTGTGGAAAGCTTTTGATGCAAAACCTGCCACTGCCTTTAAACACCCAGGAGTTGAAATTCAGAGCTGCCAGCCAGCACCCTTGAAAGAAAATGCAAATATTCCCCTTGTTACTCAGGAAGAGCTGCTGCTTTTGTGCCTGGTGAAATTGCATGGTGTATAAAAGCTCTGCCTCCCAAAATGTTCCATTTATTCTCTTGGTTCAGGTGTTCAAATCTCAGCTTGCCCTGGCTTTGGCTGGTGGGACCAGGCACAGTGACTTCAGTTGTTCCTGGGTGTCCCCTGCCCTCAGCTCACATTCCAGTTCCCCCTTTGCTTGAAATAGCTGTAATTCACTTTTGTCTAGGGCAGAAGCAGCAGTGGGGTCAGTATTTTTGGTTTTGATTCTGCTAAACAAGCGTGGCCAGCAGGCTCTTAATCAGCTTAATTATTGGGCTGATTATTCCATTGTCTCCAGATCCCAATGTTTCCTCCTGGTTTTCCTGTGCTAAGGTCAGGAATTCTTACATCATCCCTCGTGTCCAAGCTCTTCTCTTTGCCCCCAGTGGTGAGATTTCCTCCAGCCTGATGAACTTTTTGAAATGAAAGCTTTTGTGTTTCCACCATTTTTAAATGTGCTGCAAAGTTGGAATCCTGAGCCAATGTGGAACTGAGCCAATCCAAGCCAGTGTAAGACAATTTACTGGTTTGACAGGAAAACCTGTGTGCTGAAAGGCCAATGTAAAGACCAGGCATGCTTTGTTCCAGCAGCCACGGTTGGACACAACAGGGGTTGTGATATCTGCCAGTGCAGCAGCTCCATCCACCTCTGTGTGAGTTTCTGGGAGCTTCTCAAGTGTGTGAACTCAATATTTGTGAATCAGGAGCTTTTGATTCTTGTGAGAGTGATGGGATGTGTAGGTTATGTAACAGCCTTGTGATCACTGGCATTTTGGGGACATTTTTGTTTTTCAGGAACAGAAATGTCTGGCCACAGTGTCCTTACTAAATCCAGTCCTTCATTATGTTCTCTTCCGCTTTATGTCCCATCTTCCAGCACTTCTGAGGCTTTTATTTTAAAAAATGTCTTTAAATCTCTCTCTCCATCCTGGAGCAGCTTCTCTGCTCTGTCCCATAGACCAGAGCCAGCCTTGCTTGAGAGCCTTATTGCTTTGGGGTTTGTGTAAGGAGGCAGGAATATGGAAAGACAGTGAATTGATTCAAGCCTTTCTGGGGGGTTTGCCTTTTTTATTGTGACTCAGAGTAGCCTTTGTCCAGTTCAATAAGCTATCAAAGATCAGTACCTAGAAGGAGAGGTCATTTTGCCACTTAAACCGGAGGCCAGTGAAACCAGTGATCTGTTTTGGAAATCTAAGTTTATATATAAGACTGCAGTTAAAACAGGTAGCATTTGGAAGCAAAATGATAGGTATTTGCAGGAAACAGTACTGTAAAAATCTCCTCTGCTGTGGGCAGCTCTGTTGCTACGTTTGGCCATTCTCTTTATCGTGTCAGTGTTGGGTTTTACTGTTTGTCAAAACAACATTGATATTTGGAGGGCTGTGATACTGCAGATCCATCAGACACTGTTGTGAAATTCAAGTTTATACCATGAGTTCCTTTTGGTACATGTTTGGATTTGTAACTTTGGGATTTGTACAAAAACAGAGGCTGGAGAGTGGCGTGAAGCAACAGGCCCTGGTCCCCATCCAAATGAATTTCTCAGAGACCATATTAAGCCAGAAAATGTGTTTGCCTTTATCACTGGTGAGCAGTTGCAGGATGATTTGAAATAAATTCAGCAAGTCTCTGTGCTGTGGAAGGCTGCTGGGGGAGGATGGAGCACAGCAGCTCTGGGTACCAGTGCTCAAATGTGCCGTGAACAACTGCCTGGTGCAGTTTAGCTTTGAATAAATAAATGGAGCATTATGTTTTCCAGGCCTCTGGTGTTTGTTATGCTGAGTTCATACAGGCTGGTGTCTTTTGGAGACATGGAATATATTGAGCAGTGAAATACGAGCCATGTGCTCCATGGGATGGCAATGGGAGAACAGAAGCTGAAGCATCATAAACCGAACCAGAAGTGGTTTATGGGCTGTCACCAACCTAGAAATGAGATTCATGGCCCAAATCCAAATTTTGCAGATCTGTACCTGTATTAAGGAGTCAGCAGGTATCATCCCAGATCCCACTCTTGCTCCATCCCTTTCAGACATGCTGGTGGATGCTGCAATTCTTCTGCTCCAGGGTATATCCCAGCTGAGTCTGAGCAGCCTCCTGTCCTCCTTCAGGGGTGAAATATCAATCAGTCACGTGAGGTTTGCTGTGCTGTTGGTACAGAATGGAAATGTCAGTGATTCTGTGCTGCCACAGCATCCTCTGCCAACCTCACGTGCCCATAGCTCTCCCCTGGAGTTTAGAGCTGACCTGCTGGGCTCTGATGGGGGTGTTCACATATCACTGGGGGTTTGCTGTGCTCAGAGGGGTTTGAAACTGTAGAAGCAGCTTGTTTGGGCGTTCCTTTTTTATTATAATTTGAAACCAAATCTGCCCCATCCCCCAGCTGTTAAAGCTTGGAAATAATGAAGTCTTAACTCCTGACACTCTCCTGGAATTGCAGAAATTTAAAAGACTGATAACCTTTCTACCCAGCTTTGTAAGTAGCTTTTGAGACTGAAATCAGCTGCTGGAGCTGCTCTTGTGTGCTGAGCCTGAGCCCCAGGCAGGTTTGTACAGTAGGTTATGAACCCTCAGTAATAAGGATTTATAATGGGAATCCTGCTATATTCTTAATTATACTCCTGCTGCAGGGTGTCATTATAGTGCACTAATGCCCTCCATATGGCAGATAGTGTGTGCTTGGTTCTGTGTGGTTTTATTTAATTACAGACCTTTATTTGAGTAACTTCTCTGCCCAGAGTCTGAGGCCTGTGCAGGTGCACTGCAGGTCCTCTTCTGGTGCTCAGGATTCACTGCTGATTTTTAAGCTGAGAGTTTGGGAGGGGGCCACAGAGAAGTCATTGACCCTCACAAGGTAGAGAGGCCCTGGCACAGGGTGCCCAGAGCAGCTGTGGCTGCCCCATCCCTGGAGGTGCCCAAGGCCAGGCTGGACAGGGCTTGGAGCACCCTGGGATAGGGGAAAGTGTCCCTGCCCATGGCAGTGAGTGGGTCTGGATGAGCTTTAAGGTCCCTTCCAACCCAGAGTGTTTGAGGATTCTGTGATTTTAGTTGTGTCAGGGTGACCTTGCTGTGTCCTTGGCAGTCTCTGATGCTGCGTGCAGAGACTGAGAACAAACTTCGGCATTTGCATTGCTGCTTAGTGTAAGGTGAGGTTTATAAAGCCCCTTTCAGAAAGCTCCAGGAGCATCAAGGTGCCTCCAAAACTGGGTGAGTGTCACCCTGACAGAGTGATGGTCAGTCTGGTGCTGCCCAAATGGGGCTCCTGCTCTGTGTTGTGTGAAGCTCTTTATTCTGGGACAGAAGCACTGGGGCTGCTTTAATGGCCCTCAGTCTCAATGGATTCATTGGCTTCAAACTTCAGCAGTGGCTGAGGAAGAAGAGCTGGAGAGATCAGAATGGACACCATGGCTTGGCATCCATCAGGGCAGGGTGTGGAGTGGGGAGCAGAGCCTCTGCAGGGCACTGTGTGCCCTTGGGGACAGGGGTCACTGCCCTCTGCACACCCCTGTGTCCCTGCTGCTCCTGCAGGCTGCCATCAGAGAGGAGGAGGCATCCTGCCCATGTAAGGAGCCATGGCTGCTGCTGCCATGGGCACTGTGAGGTGGGGAGTCACTGGGCAGGATTCTCCTCCTGTCCTGCAGCAGGACAGACCCCAGCCTGCCACGAGGCTGGCTTGGCCTCACTGGCCTTCTGCAAACAAATGTCCCTTCCTCTGTTAGCAGAACTGTGCTCAGGGTGGTTTGTTTTGAGCCAGGCTCTGTTTTGGAGGCACTGGCCAGTTGCTATGTTCCCTGCCTGCCTGGAAGAGCTCGCCCCGGCCCTGGCTGGACTCTCAGCCGCACCCAGCTCCTTTTTTTGGGACATTTGTGTCTCTCACCAAATGTAGGCAAATGTGAAACTAAATCCAAGAGCTCCAGTCCTGGTAACTGCTCCACAGCTCCTTCCAGGCACATTCCTGCTGTGGGGTTAATGAGGGACACTCTGCTCTCCTTGCAGCCTTTCCTTCTCCCAGAGTGCTTCAGCTGTGCAGGAGTTTCTCCTTCCCTGCTGGGGGTTGAGGGCTCCCTGTCTGTCCCACGTGGAGCCACTGCCCCTCTGCATCAGAGATAACAGATATGGTTCTGTTAATTTAGAGGGTGGAAGTATTTTATGGTTTTATTTCTGTGGCTGTAAAACAAATAAACCATAAAATCCTCACCCCAAAGCAACCCCAGAGCACAACCAGAGGTGGGCACTTGGTGCTTCAGTGGAAAAATACAGGTTAAGCCAAAACAAATCAGAACTGTGTGTTCAGGCTACAACTAAGTCTGAGCTGCAGTGCTATATTTAAGCATGGTATTTTTGTATTTTAATAATTAACCAGTGGGAAAGGACAGCCTAAAAAACTGTAGTCTAGGCTGTTTTCAAGGTATCTTCTCTTCAGCCCCTTGTCCAGCTGGAGTGCAGCTGAGGAGAGGCTGCAGAGGATGGGGATGCTCTAAAGCTTTGGTTCCCTCTCTAGGTTCGTCCTTCCCCTCATGCTTCTTTTTGCAGCCTCCTAACAGTTAAATCAGGCTGGTCAGCCATAAACCCGTGTTTGAAGTGGTGTGTGAGTCTGTTTGAGGTGTTTGCTTCTGGTGGAGAGCCGAGGGCAGGGCAGGATTTCCCTCTGCAGTAATGGTAACAGCTGGGACTGTGACCAGCACTTGGCAAAGGAGGGCTGGGAAAGGTAAATCCTCTGCCACGTGATTGTTTAATTTCCATTCAGTTTTATATAGCACAAGGCAATTCCCTGCTTTTGAGGAAAGGTCGTGGGTGTTTCAGTGCTCCAGAGGCACCTGCAAGTCCTCAAGGCAGGGCTGGGACTGCAGAGCTGGCAGTGCTGGGGGCTGAGCCTGGACAGCATCAAGTCTCTCTCAGATCAGGAGAGAGCAGCACGATGGAAACAAAGGAACTTGGCCTCAGAGTTAATTTGCAATCTGAATCCAGCTAGAGATTCCCAGACAAGCTCCAAGAGCAGCTCCAGCTCAGAGATTTACCTTGTCCTGGAACTGATGGGCACCAATCTGCAAAGTTTAATGTCCTTAAACTTCTGGAGCTTCTGATGTTTTCCCAAGCTGATTTTCAAATCTCTCAGTAAATGAGTGTTAATTGTATTTCAAGCCCAACAGAGCTGCTCATCCTCGTGGTTTTCCAGGGGCAGAGGACCTGCATCCTTAAAAGCTGTCACAGCTCACAGCACAGCCTGGGCCCTGGTGAGATTTAACCCTGCCAGTGCAGTGCCTGCTGCTCCCTGCAGGAGGAGAGGCTTCTGGAGATCTGCCTTGGCAGGAGCCTTGCAAGAGCTCTCATTGTTTCACCAGAACCCCTCTGTGGTGGGGCTCAGCTCCAAGCTGCCCCTGAGGGTGCATGGCAGGCAGGTCCAGCCCCTTGCAGCATCCCCAGGAGCTGCTCACAGCAGTGGGGAGTCGTGCAGCTGCACCAAACACAGCATCACTCTGGGAGCCAGGCAGGGCAGAGGCAGCCAGGGGTGAAATCCAGAGCAACTTGGACTCCTTCCCCAAGTATGTCCTTAAATGACCAGGAGAAAAAAAGTTGAGTAAGAGTTGAGGTTCATTCCCCCACTCTGTGGCCAGTCACTTTGCATTCAGCAGCAGCCACTCAGAAGTGCCTCACAGGGGTGTTTGCTTGGGAGATTTCCTTTTGGGAATCTTACTGGAGGCTTTTTTTTTTTTTTTTTTTTAATTTTCTGCTCAGTTATAGACTGAAGGCTGGGGGTAGGCAACCAGTCCTGAACTTCTCAAGTGTTTCTCTTTGGGCAACTGTGGAGTTCAGTGCTGAGTATTGAAGGGTCTGAGCTGACCAGCTGAGCTGCAGTTTGTCTTTCCTCTTACACACTAACCTGGGAATTGTCAGTTCTCCCTCTGCACCACTGCATTAGAAGCCTCAATTTACAAATTCTGCTCAAAAATTGCTTGAAAAGTTTCTCTTCTCATTTAGGGAAGTCTCCTGAAAGTTCACTGGGAATTGCAATTAATTTATTCTTTTGTATGTGTGGCAAATGCAGCTCTTAAGAGGACTCAGACCCATTCCAGCCGAGTTTGAACCTTTTCTTCCTCACTGCCTGAGGTTTGTCTGGAGCTGATGGAGCTGTCTCCTGCTCCCTCTCCTGGGTCCTGCAGGCATTTGCCCCGTCATGCTGTTATCCCACACAATCTGTTATCAAACCCTTTGGAAGCACCTGCTCCATGCATGGCATTGGGAAATATGATGGTTTAAAAAATAAATCAAGCCAAAACAAAAATGCCCAACAAACCAGAGTGTGGGGAAGCTGAGCTCCCAGTCAGCTTGCTGGGAAGGAGGGGGTGAGAGCATTGCTGCAGTTTCACTGCTGGTGTAGGGGGCTGTGTGCTCCTGCAGGGTGAGGGAGGAGTTTGGGGCTCCCTCTCACCCCCAGGCTCTGCTGGGGGATGCTTTTGTTGAAGCTTTTTATTGCCAGGCACTGGCAGGTTGTGGAAGGGAAGGCTCTGCAGAGCCTCAGCCTCTCCATATCCCTTGTGGTCCATCCATCCCAGCAAAGACTGCCCAGGCAGGGTGTCCAGGGAACCTCTTCTGCTTCAGAGATACCTTAACATCCTTTCCTGCATTTCTTCAGCTGTCACGTGGGAGGTGAAATCCTGAGCTGCTTTTACCTTTCCCTGAAGCTTTATTAATAATGTAACACATGCTTTTTTCTTTATTTCCAGATTGAAAAGATCATGAGTTCCATCGGCGAAGGCATTGACTTTTCCCAGGAGCAGCACAGGATCTCAGGTAGGGTACCCAGCCTGTCTGTCTGTCCTGGCTGTGCTCTGCACACCAACAAGGTGCTGGCTCCTGTGTGTGGATGTCTTTAACCTGTTTGGCTCTGGGAGGGAGAGGAATGCACTGGCACAGGAGGAGCAGAGCTGGGTTCCCACATGATGCTCAAGGCTGCTGCCAGCAATTTTAATTCTACACTCCTTGGGAAGATTCGATTAATTTTACAGAATGCAGCTGCAGGATTTTCCTCCCAGCTCTTTCCCTGAGGGCAGCAGCTGTGCTGGGCAGGGCTGGGTGGTGCCAGTGTGGGTGCCATGGTGGCCATGCCCTTTGCATGTGGCTGATGTGCCAGGTGTCTCAGGGACTGGGCATTTCTAAATGCACCTGAAAAAGGCCCTTGGGCAACCCTCAAAATGTGAATTCCCTTCTCTGCCTTTGAGGTGTGAGCAAAAGCAGAACTCAGGCTTGCTGGAGAGCTGCCACCACAGGGGATTCTGTCCTTTTAAATCCTTCACCTCCAGCCTGCTGCAGCAGAGCAGCCCTGACTCTGGATGGGCAGCAGCTCCTCCTGATGAGATGCTAATACAGATCTGCACACACAGCTCACACGGGCTGTGACAGAGCTCACATCATCTCCATTTGTCACTCAGGTTTTTGCTTAGGTGAGGAGGAACCCACTGTTCCCAGTGGGAGTTCAGCCTGATTCAGGCTCTGCATTCCAGGATCAGATGGCTTTGCAGAGGAGTTGAGGCTGTGTGGGTTTGCTCCCTGCTCTGACAGCCCTTCCCACACCGGTTCAGGCTGTGATGGATCAATAGCAGCAGGGAAAGGCCTGACATGGAGGAGAGAGGCAGAGCCAGGGCTCCTGCAGAGCAAAGGCAGGATTCCAGAATGTGGAGCATAGGGGGAAGGATGGAGCTGAGAAATAGGAGTTTGTTTCAGCCAGAAGTTGTGATCAGGATCTTGCCAGGGGGCACAAGTGCTGTGATTCTTGTGTTCTTGTATCATCCTTGTAACACACAAATATCAGGTGTACTTGGGGCATCTTCGTTTTCAGCCTGGAATGTTTTAGGTGTCTGTTCTGTTTTTGAAGACCATTCCTCCATTCCCTCCCTCCAAATACTTCCCTCTCTTCATTTTGTCATGACTTGAAAGGGTTTTGTTAACAGAAAGCCTGCACTTGGTATCACTGTAGGTTTCCCTTTTGAAAGCAGAAATGTATTTACAGGTGCATACAAGGCTGAATAGAGTAAATAATTTTAAAAATTAAATGCAGGAGCTCTGGGGAAGGAGCTGCTGTGGTTTCATTCCTTCTGCCAATACCCCGACAGCTCCCAGGAATGCTGTGGTAGGCAGCAAGCCCTTCCTCACCTCTCTCTTGATGAATTAATTCTGAGCCAGCCACAAATCACTCGGATCTGTCGGAGCAAACCTGTGACATCATTTTTTAAAACCCCCAAGCCGTGTTGTCCATCATGGAGTAAATACTGAGGAGTCAGTGATTTCCACTGGAGAGTTGCGGAGCCGCTGCCTCCCTCCCGGCGGGTGGGAGCACTGCGAGGGGGGAGAGGATGAGGAGAAGGGAGGGACAGCCAGGGGCTCGCGGCTCAGACAAAGCCGCCGCAGCCGGCGGAGCGCAGGGAAAGGATAAAGGATGGAGGGGAGGATGGAGACCTGGAGAGAGGCAGCTCCTGGCACACAGTCCGGGCTGAGCTGCTGCCCCGGGGCATGGGCTGGCTCAGGGCAGGGGGGCAGAAGCCTTTTGTGATCTGCGCTGGAAGGAGCGGCCGGCGCTCCTCAATACCGAATACCGGCACGGGAGCAACCCCGGGAGCGGCCAGCAGGAATTACCCCAGGGATCTGCAGGTGACACCGTGAGCTCTGCGTGTGCAGCATTGCAGCACAGTGGGGAGGGATGGCTGGAAGGTACCAAAGTGCTTCAGCTGACCTGAAGGTTCAAAGGAAGCAAACGGGGGTCTCCTGATCGTCCTTTTCTTTGCATCCATGCTGGAAAGAGACGTGCCAGGGAGCCTGGAAATCTGCCTGTCTTGCATAGCAAATTCCCTGGTGAAAAGGAGATCTCTGAACTTTTTTTTGGTCATACTTAAGGTCTTGAGCTTTACTAGAGAAGAGTAACAAGTCACTGGACTCATCCCAGGGATGAGGGAAGGGAGAGCTCATCTGCCAGGGCTTCCATAGGTGTTGTGAGGAATCTCCTTTATCAGAGGCTGAGGGGGAGGTGCCAGGGCATGGCTCGGACTTGAGCTGCTGCAGGAAGAGGAGAGAGTGTGCTTGCATTTGCTTTTTTCCTCTTGCTGTGGGCTCGGAAGCAGGGAACCGAAATGCCTCCTTCCTGCAGAGCTGCTCCCCGTCTGAGCGAGGGGCTCCGTGCGGCGGCTGCGCTCGGCTGAAGAAAATGAAGGAAGGGCAAATCCAGGTGCGTGCCCAACACCTGGCAGGACCAGCAGTGTTGGGTGAGAACCGTCCTGGCTGTGCTGTCACACGGTGCAGAGGTGGGGCTGGGCTCTCTGGGGCCAGCGTGCTGGAATGCCAAGAGGTCCGGGCAGCGTGCTGGAATGCCGAGCGATTGGATCGCTGGTAAATGACAGAGCCAGGGCTGCCGGACGTGAGCCTGGGGTCCCCATAACACAGAAACGGCGAGACCAAGCCCCTGCCATGGTTTGCCTCTCTCAGGACTGCTGGGGAGGGAGAGCACAAGCCCTTCCTCTCGGCTGCTGCAGTCTGTGCTTCCTTTGTCTTGCGTGTCTTCCCGCGGCCAGCCGCTCTGCCTGGGCTCCTGCTGCTTTCCCGAGCATCCACCGTGTCCGAGCTGGCTCGGCTGCATGAAGTTGTTTCCTCCCAGGCTGCTCCGTGCTCCCTGCTGAGCCAGGGCTGTGTCCAGAGGTGTGTGGATGAGAGGACTGGCACAGCTCCGCTCCCTTCCCTCGCACCTGCGACTGCCTGGGAATGCCTCGGGTGGAAGTTTGCTGCTCTCCTCCCGCCCCCTTCCGCTGAGCCGAGGAGTGGATCCGCATCCCCACGGGGTTGGGCTTCATGTGCTTGCCTGGCGAGGAACTCACGAGCCCTGACAGCAGTGCCTGTGGTCTCAGCGCCCCAGCAGCGCCTCTGAATCTCTGCCCGCGCGAGGAGTTTCTTTTCCGAGTGTGAACTGCAGAGAGATTTGCACCCGGAGCCAGCCAAGGCAGCGCGAGCTCGTTGTCCATGCTCTGTGCACACAAGAGGAATTGTCAGCCCGCTGATTTGTTGTACTCTGAGCATAATTTTTTGAGTTTCTTTATGGTAATGACTATGATGTGGCAATGCCATCTGTCCTCCTCAGAGTGCCGCTGCTACCGCCTGAACGGTTTCTCCCTGTTCAAGCGGCTGCCGATTCCTCTCTCGTCAGGTTCGCGGATGCTGGAGCAGAGCGTCGGGGAGTGGCTGGAGTCCATCGGCCTGCAGCAGTACGAGAGCAAGCTGCTCCTGAATGGCTTTGATGATGTTCGCTTCCTGGTGAGTGCCCCCAGGGAGCCCGGCCTCTGGGGGATGCCTTGGCCAAAGCTTCCCACCTTGGCAGTGCCCCGAGTGGGCACCGGGCAGAGCCGGGTCCTGCTGCTCGCCAGGATGGTGTTGGGGGGTGTAGGAGATTGGGCAGAAGGAATAGCTGAGGGTTGTGTTGGGTTTTTGCATTTAATTCAGGTGTTGTTGGTTTTCTTGCTAAAATTCTGTTTCATCTGCCCACTAAATCTTAACTGTGCAATTTACTCCAGAAATGGGAGCTGAAATTCGCTGGTGTTTTGATGGGAGCCCGGAGCACTCTGTGCTCTGGGCTGTGAAGGAGGCACAGACCTCTTGTTGGAACTGTACTTGCTCAGAGCATGCAGGCAGTATGTTAATGAGCTGTACCTAATTGCACTGACACTGTTGGCTCTGAAACCTAATGATGACGACATGGTAATGCTCAGAGTTGAGGGGTTTGATAACCAGTGTCTAGAAACTTAAAGCAGCACGCTGTAAAAATCCAGGAATTCGTTTGGAATGATGGATGAACTTCCAAGAGGGAAAATCTTGGTGCTGCAGGAGGGGTTCTCTCTACATGGCTTAAAGAAATACTTTTGAATGTGAAACTCTAAGTTTGGCAAATAACAAAAAATGGATATAAACCTTGGCAAAGTAATTTTGGCAAATGCAGCATCCTGCCTTGGAACGGGAGCAGCGACATCCCTGGTGCTGGGGACAGTGCAGAGAGGTGGCACCAGGGGGATGTGTGCTGGATGAGGGGGTTTGGGAGCACACAGTGCTGGTGGGGAGGGTATGAGGGACAGGAGAGAGACAGGAAAGGGCATGGATGGAGGCTCAAGGAAGGACACACCTGAGCAGCATCTGTTGGGCTGCTTAAAGGCAGGGTGTAATTATACTTTACAGAATGACCTGGACAGGAGGATAAATGTTGTGGGGCCTATCCAGCTGGGCCTCCTGGTCTCCACAGCAAGCAGCCAGGCCATTTGCTTTCCCTTCCCCTCAACACTCCCCTCCAGAGCTGGGGTTTGCTCTGGTTTTCACCCCGTGTCCCACCCAGCCTGTCCCAAGTGGATTCTTGGCCAGGGATGTGTGAGGGTTCAGCATCCCGGTGTGTGCTGGGGCTGTTTGGAGATGGTACAACAAATTTAAATGAAACAACCTTGTAGATCCTCTTGGATCCCCTGCTGAGCGATCTGTGATCATTGTGGGGTTGGTGGCAGCTCTCTCCCAGCAGCTGCAGATAAAACACCTTTCCCTTGCTTGCCCAGCTGTGATCGACCCCATAAAACTCAAAACTCCAGTATCAAAGGTTCCTCTGTGTGTCCCTCTGTGTGGTGGTGTTGGGTACGTGGTAGGATTTGCTCTCTTCATGGCTGGATGTTCTTCTCCCCTGTCCAGTGCTGGGTGGCTGCTCCCAGTGCAGCACTTGGCTGCTGCTGGATTCAGGGCATGGGACACTCATTTGCTCATTCCTCTTAAATTTAAAAGGTCAAATAATTTCACAAAGATTTTGTGCAAAGCCCAGCTGATTTCCATTTTGCTGCTTATCTCCTTTCCTTGGGAGCTGACCCTGGCACCCGTGCCAACCCTGGCTTTAAATCCATTCATCCCAGCCCTGAGAACTCCAAGCTAATACATTAGCACAGCAGGAAAGTTGAATTATTTAGAATCTTTCCCTCTGTGTTGTTCCTTGCCTTCAGCTTCTGGTGTTGAGGGAGCAAAACCTTCAGATGGAGCACAAGTGAGGAACAGGTAGTTAATTTGGTTCTAGTGGTGTTTTTGATGTTTTTGGATGAATTATTAAAACAGCTGTGAACACTGAAGCTGGGCAGAGCAGGGGCTCAGGACACCAAGCCCAGTCCTCTTCTCTGCACAACCATTGCTTTATTGGCTGCCCATCCAGTCTCTAACAGAGAATATTCCAAACTGAGAGTGTTAATTTCCTGAAATTGAGCAGTTTCTATGAAAGGATTAGTCCCTCTTAGGGCCTCACTGTGTTCAGTATTTCAAGGTCCAAAGAACGCTGGGTAATGCCTTGCAAATCACCAGGTGGGTTACAAGGTTAATTAAGTTTTAGTAGCCTAAACTAGGAAATTGGAGTCTTTTGATATGAGAAGTGTTTTCTGTGCAGGATTTTGCATTGCACTGCTCCCTGCTCAGAGAGCTGCAGGGTGTTCTGGCCTGCCAGGATGGTCCCTGGGATTTGCTCTGGGATCCCCAGGTGCCTTTTGGGGCAAACCAGGAGCTCTGCAGGAGGAGTGTTCAGTGTGCAGAGATGGTGTAGCTACAGAGCAGGGCAGTGTCCTAAAAGAGCCCTTTAATTACTGAGGAAGATACTCAGCCTGTAGTAGATAACAACACAGAGGAGGGTTAAAAACAGTCTGACAAGGCATTGGGGTGCCCAGTGCTGTTCTTCACTGGAGAAGCAGGGTTTAAAGTGCCCTGTTTGCCCCCAGTGTGGGACAGGGTTGTAAGAGACTCAGACTGGGGGTGCTGGGCTTGCTGGAGCCCTGGTGGCCTGTGCTGCAGCCAGGTCTGCTTTCAGGAATTTCTGATTCCCTGGGTATTTTCAGCTGGCTCCTGTGTTAATCTATGCCCCATGTCACAAGAGCCTTTACCCCCAGGTAGGGAAGTGATTCATGAGCACACTGTGTGTAAAGGGAGTTTGAAAAGTGCTCTGTAAATATATTTGGCTTCTTAATTAGATGTTAATATAGCAAGGCAGAAACATGTGTTGTTTCCAAAAATAATAATTCCGTTATTTTCAGAACTCCAGGAACTGGGGATTAGGGGATTAGCTGTGCTCCAGCCACGTGCTGGCTGCCTCACTGGACAGGCTGCAGCTGGAGTGGGCAGCAGGGAGGGTCCTGCTCCTCTTGGGGTCTGCTGAGCCACAGCTGAGAGGGGCTCAGGGACCCTCAGCTCCTGCAGGTGACAGTGGGAGCCACAAGTGTCTCACAGGCTGTGCTGAGGAAGGGAAAGGTGCTCTGGAGCCTCCTCTCTGCTCCTGGGAACTCCAGCTCTGCATCTGGGACAAAGTTGGTCTTGATCAAGCACTGGCTTCACTCGGTGGTGGGTATTGCTGGCACAAGTCAGGAGGATTTTTGGGACATGGATGTGATGTGACGTTGGAGCGCCTCGTCCCTGTGTGTGTTCCTGGGTAGGGACCAAAGTCTGCACAGATCTGGGATTGTGTAATCTTTTGGCTTGGTTGCGGGAAGAAAGGGGTGATAAAAGGTGAATTTAAGTAGCTTAGCTTTCCAAAACACTGGAGTTCTCTTCCTACCTCTGCATATTGGGCCACATCTCTGTGTCTGCAGGAATTCTTCTATTTCCTTTAAGTTTTCTAAAGTAGCCGCATTCTGTCTGTGGACAAGGCAGGGAAGAGGCTTTCCCTGTTATTCTGCCTCTCTCAAGCACAAACCCCACTGTCCAGAGAGCAGCTTCTTTCCCTCACCCTCTGCCTTGCCACCAAGTGACCTTCATGGCCAGCACCACTGCCCCGGGGCACTCAGACTGGGCCACTCAGCTGCTGCTTTTCATATGGAGCTGGAATTGGGCAGCAGCCTGTGCAGGCAGCTGGGATTAGGAACAGCTCAAGTGGAGATAGTGCTTCCAATCCTCCTCCTCTGCTCTGCAGCCCGCTGGGATTCCTTCATCAGAGGGGAAAGTTTATTTGTGCGCTGGGTGAACAGAACCGCGGCGAAGCTGCTGGCAGTGGCTGTGCTGTCCTTGACTTAGCAAAAATCCAGCTCTGCAAGTAGGATAAAACCCTCAGCAGCACTGCCTGCCAAATGTGAGCAGCTCCAGTGAAGCAGGAATGGCCAGCCCACCACCCAGGAGGAGCAGCACTGCTGCCTCCCACGTGGAGGAGCGCGGCCCCGTGGCGTGCGCGAGTTCCAGGAGCCTCCTTGAGCCTCATTGCCTCATCCCGCACCAGAGGAGGGGAATGAAAGGTCAGATCACAGAGCTGCAGCACTGAGTGAAAAGTGTCATCCAGAAAAGCACACAATAAATGGACTTAATTGTCCTTGGTGGGAAATGAGCTGGGAGAGCAGGAAAAATGTCACAGGAATATGGACCAAGAGGGATTCTGCTGCTCCTGGAGCTTGGCCCCATCATGTCTGCTGTGCTCACCAGAGCCTCTGCCACAGATGCCTCTTTTGGGATGTCCACAATGCACAGGAAATTGATTTTGGGATACCCAGTGCATTTCTGGTCCCTAAAGAAGCAGAGATTAACCCAGGGAAGCAGCAGGCTGGACTTTGCCTGTCTGGAGAGGGGAAGGACCCGGCCGCTGTAATGAGAAGGAATTGCAATAACTGATGGCGGAATTCCTCCACAGAATGGGAAGGAAATGCCATTACCTGTTCCCTCACAGGGTGTTTTGTGATCCCACAGATCCCATAAATGTATCTGAGATGCTTGCAAAAGCTTTCCCCTTCCCCTGGAGGGTGGGATCTTGCTGCTGCCCCACAGCTTCCCCTGGGCTGACATCTGAGAAGGGCAAACCCCGCGTGCTCTGGCAGTGCTACCAGTGTTCTGGAGCTGAACTTCTTATTCAGTTCAAAGATATTCTGATTCACAAATGAGCAGGTAAAAGAGAACATAAACCATTTTTTATAGCTTTTTTTTTTTTATTGTTCAAGCCTGGATTCCCATGGAGTGTGTGGAAAGCAGCTAATGCTGATTCAATGAGACAGCGTCAGAAAGGGAAATCTGTTCTCTGTGTGTAGTGCCCTGGGCTCCTCTGGGGGATTTTATTTATTTTTTTATAATTGGGGAGAAGTGGTAGAAAAATGATGGTGGTGGAAGAATGGGGTGTCTGCAAATAATTTAGAGTACTGACATTAATGTGGTTCAGTGCAATTCAGGGCCGTGTTAGATTAGCCTGCAGTGTTGTTCACTAAGAGAACAGCCTTTCCTTCCCTTCTCCTCTCTGTGTGTGCAGGCAAAACCAGGATAAATGTGGAGTTGAGGCCTTGGTTCAGGTTGGCTCACCTTGGCTGGGGTGTGAGATGAGCTCAGCGCCTCTCGTGCCTTCCCAAGCCGAGGACAGCCCCAGTCCACATCTGACAAAGCCAGGTCTCCTTTGCTGTTCACATCCTGAGATTTGGGTGTGGGCTGACATCTGCACAATCCTCATTCTCACCTGGTACCTGCCCTGCTGCAGCACTGGCATCTCCTGTGTCCTCAGTCACTCGGCTCTGCCTGATCCCGTTGAGAATGGCCCAGCTTGGCACGCAGCTGCTGGTCCCCTGGGCAGCAGCCAGGCTCTGGACATGCTCTGGGAATGTGTCTGCCCCTGAGCTTCTTTCTATTTTCATATAGAACTTGTCATTTTATAGTAGCCATTTGGGGAAAACTGCTCTGGAGCATTCCAGTAGCTGTTTGCACCCAGGAATGATCTGTGAGGGGCCACCAGAGACCCCTGATGGGGTTTTACTGCATCTGCTCTGGTTGAAACACAGCAAGAGCATGGCCTGACCACACTTGGTGCAGGGATTTTCCTGCAGATTCAGGTGAGCTCTGTGTAGCTCAAGCCTGGGCTGTCAGGCTGGAACTGGAGCAAACTCTCCTCAGCTGGGCAGAAGCTCTGGGTGGCAGTGTCTGGATTTGGTCACTGCTGTCAGCCCCCAGGAACACGTGCCAGTGTCCCCAGACTGACTGTGCAGCACTAAATGAGCCCCCTAAGAGGGGAGTTGGACCCTGGGGTCAGGGTGTCTGCCAAGCCCCAAGTGGGAATCATTTCTTTCAATTAAATGAATTTTGTTTGACATCTCCCCAGTGGGTTCTGGCTGGTCCTTGGGAGGTTCCAAGGACTGTGCTTTATCCACCATGGTAGGGGTGTTGGGGTTGTCTCTGCAAGAGAATGGTGAGAGCAGAGGCATGCAGGGATCTGGGGCTGGAGGAAGTTTGAGGATCTTGGGAAATGGCAGAGCTGTGCCAAAGCTCCCTGGATAATAGGAATGGACTCCACGGGGAGCAGAGGTTGAAGTGGATTTTGAGGAGCAAAGTGGGTGGACCAGAACTGGCAATTTAGAGGATACTTATGTTTGATTCATTAGTAGCTCCAGGCCCTATAAACATTAAAAAAAAACCCCATTAAAGTTGCAGTTAATTTTTTTTCTCTCAATAAAATTGCCTGAACTTGACAACCATGACCAATTCCCTCTGTTGCCATTGTCACGCTGCCAGTCTGCATGGGGAAGAAAATTAAAAATGAAGTGGCTGTGTGCTAATCTCAGATTTATTGTAGGGTTTTGTGTGAGCCCCTTTCCCCATTGATGCTCTGTGAAGAGCTGGGACCAAACAGATCCTTTTCCCTGCTTTCCACTCAAGTACCCCAGACTGCAGATGGTTTTAAGGGAAGGCACCAAACTCCACAGATCACAAACACAGATTTGTGTGATCAAATGGGGTCCCCCTGCTCTGAGATCTGGGTGTGCCCAGCTGTGAGCTGGACCTGTCTCCATCTCTGCCAAAAGCAGAGCAGTAGCAGTGACAGCAGAATCTTCAACAAGATGCAAATTGTCTCCAATGCACTGAGGGGAGAAAGAAAATGAGCTTTGTGTGCACTTTGTATGCACAGAGAGCTTTCATCTGTCTCTCTGCTTGGGGTGTCTGCAGGAGCCTTTGGAGTCTGGGAATGCTGTTGGGGTTTTGCATCTGTTGCTTTCTGGAGCAGCCCCGTCCTGGTGCCATCGTGCCCGTGCAGGGGGTGCCATGGCAGTGCTGTCCCTGTGCTGCCAGCCCAGCCACGAGTCCTGCAGGGAGCACTCGCTGCCCCAGGCCCTTCCTTAGCTGGAACAGGAGCATGGATGGATGCCAGGCTCTGGGGAGGAAGCAGCATCTGAAAATTGGGTATTTAAGTGCCTGCAGAGTGTCCTGCTGGAGGAGGAATCTGGCAGATTTCAGCAGCTCTGCCTTTGGCTCAGTCACTTTGGGGTCACCTCGGTCGCAGGAGGGGACGCTGCCTTCTGCCAGGTAACCTCTGACTGGTTTTTTCTGCCTTTAATGAGACACTTGGAGCCTCACAGGCTGTTTAACCACAGTGCAGGCACTTAGGTGTGACCAAAGCCAGCCCTTTTTCCAAGAACTCGTGTCGGCTGCAGCAGCATCCCACGGGATCCCAGTGGGGACAGGGGTCACTGGCACATCCCTGCCCTCCCTTGGGGCGGTGTGGAGGGCAGGGACAGGGCTCAGGAGTTCCCTCGTGGTGCTGTTTATTGGTGCCTCTCCAGGGAGGGGGCTCAGAGGAAGCTGAAGGCCAGGCTGGGGGATGAAGGGCCCTCTGACTGCTTCAGAGCAGAGCAGCTGCTGGTAGGTAATCTGCCCCAGGTGCTGCATTTCACCTTCCCTGGCTGAGCCCAGGTGGGGCTGGTGCCTCACAGAGCACATGGTGAGATGTTGGGGTGGAGGGGCTGTTGGGTGTCCCTCACTGCCCCAAAATGTGGGGGACAGGGAGAGCCCTGGCCCAGGCCAGCCCTGACCCTCCCTGCCTCTGCTCAGCCCCACGGAGCTGGGGCACCCAGGAGGGACATGCAAGGTAAAAGCGCTTGTCACAAGGAATGAAATGGGAAAAAAGTCTTTTTGATTGCGATTGGCATCTCTGAGGCTGCTGCTAGAGGATTGGGCTGATGGCAGAGCACATCCTGGAGCGCTGCTCTCCTCACTGAGCCCGTCCTCAGAGCACCTGGGGAGGGACTGGGGCTGCTCTGAGCCCTCAGAGGGGCACTGGGAGGTGGCATCTGCTGCCCTGTGGGTCAGAGCAAAAAGCAGCAGTGGCCCCTGCAGAGCAGCTCCGCTCCTTGGCTCTTGCCTGAGGGCGTGTTGAGTGCAGACAGGTTTAAAGTCTGGCTCCTCTGTGTGGCTGGCAAAGGTTAAAAGATCTGTGGTGTCTTTGTATTTAATTCTCTCTTTTAGTGGCAGATTATTGTTTTGCATGGGAGTTGAAATCCAGATGGGTTTGAAGGACATTTCTCCTGCACCAGGGGCTGGGATGATTTGTTCAGAGCTGCCATGCTTTGTCTATCCTTGTTAAGTACCCAGAGAATACAGACTGCCACCGAGGGAATTTAACGTGACACATAAAAATAAGGAGTGCAGGAGAAAGCTGTAGGCCTCACAGTGTTTAACTACCTTCTGTCCTTGCTACAGAGCAAGCAATTTTCTTTGAATTTGAGATGCCAAAGGTGGGAGGACACCTACTGCCCTGCCTTGGGGCTGGCACTGGTGCCCTGTGGGAGAGGGAGAGCCACCAGCTCTGTGCTGCTTGTGTGGGATCAGGGCCATGCCAAAGGGGATTAGCACCAAAAAGGGCTCAACCCTGGAAAGTGAGCATGAGTGAAAGTGCAAATAGGATCAGCAAGTTTGTTTGGTTTTTATACATGAAAATTGCTCATTGCCATTGTCACAGCTCCTTTGGCTGCTGTCCGGGTGGCACCAAGGGCAGGGCTGGCTGTGAGCTCTGCCCTTGGCAGCATCTCTTGCACTGCCCCAACCTCAGCCCTGGCCCTCTGCAGGGGGATGGAGCCTCAGAGCGCCAAGATGGGCAGGTCAAGGGAGCAGAGCAGCCCAGGCATTTTCAGGTACCTGAGGTGTGCCATGCTGTGGGCATTTCCCCGTTCCTCCCCCTCACAGGGCAGTAATATTTTGCTTTCCAAAGCTGTGAGAGAAATCCCATCACTTGTTCTGGCCCTCTTTGTCCATTTCAAAAAGCTCTTTCCAAGCCATCTCTCTCTGGGAGATGAATTCCTCACACACATCCTGCATTCCTGCCAGGTGAGGTGTCTGTCAGGGGAGTTAATCCCCATTAATCCCTTCCCTCCTCCCCAGAGCCCAGCACACAATCCCCTGCTGTTACAGGAATGCACATTAAATGTGGCTCTTTGGCTTAAAATTCAAGAACAAGAAAGGGGAGGGGATGTTTCCATCTTTCTGGTGGGATGCTGCAGCCCACCAGCCGGAGGTCACTGCCCTGGCAGCAGCAGCTCCTCCTGTTAATCACTGGGAATTTGTTCCCAGTCCAAGAATTGCAGCTTGTGCACCAAATGGGCAGCCTGGAGCTTTCAGCAGCAACCTGCCTCTTCTTACTCCCTGATTTTGTGCACTTGAGGGGTGCACAGGACAGTTCATGAGCTGTGGTTCCATCAGGTGAGCCCCTGGTGTCCCTTGGCCTTGCTCACAGGCTCTGGGGTGCAGGGCAGGGGGGTCTGGCCATGGTCTGGTGTGCACAGGGGCTCTGGGCCATGGTCTGGTGTGCTCAGGGGCTCTGGGCCATGATCTGGTGTGCTCAGGGATTCTGGGCCATGGTCTGGTGTGCTCAGGGATTCTGGGCCATGGTCTGGTGTGCACAGGGGCTCTGGGCCATGGTCTGGTGTGCACAAGGGCTCTGGGCCATGGTCTGGTGTGCACAAGGGCTCTGGGCCATGGTCTGGTGTGCTCAGGGGCTCTGGGCCATGGTCTGGTGTGCTCAGGGGCTCTGGGCCATGGTCTGGTGTGCTCAGGGGCTCTGGGCCAGGCCTGGTGTGCACAAGGGCTCTGGGCCATGGTTTGGTGTGTTCAGGGACTCTAGGCCATGGTCTGGTGTGCTCAGGGGCTCTGGGCCATGGTCTGGTGTGCTCAGGGGCTCTGGGCCATGGTCTGGTGTGCACAAGGGCTCTGGGCCATGGTCTGGTGTGCTCAGGGACTCTGGGCAGTGGCAGAAGCTCTTCCCAGCACAATGGCCCTGACTGGCACAGTCTGTGAACTGGCCTTTGGGAAAAAACACAGAATGAGCCCCTCCCCATTGGCTGCAGAGCCATTCAGCCCAGACTTTTCTGTTGTTTGAACAACTCTCAGCAAATAAATGCCTTTGTGCCATGGCTGTCAGCTCAGGCTCTGCTCTCCAGGAATGCAGGGTGTGGGAGCTGAGCTGCCAAGGGAGGGGGAGGCAGAGGAGCCCTGTCAGGGGGTGTTGAGGGCTCTGCCTCCTGCCACCCACTGCTCATTTGCTGTTTGCTCTATGCCTGGTCTGGGCTGCAGGGCAGAGAGGTCTCTGGGCATCTCTGCTGTTAATTCCCATTTCCCTGAACACTCTGTGGCCAAGGGCAGGGCAGCTCCTGCATGCAGAGCCATGTCCATCCTCTGCTGTCACCACACCTGCCGTGGAAGTGGCAGGAAGAGCTGAGCAGCTGCTGGCATGGCCAGGAGCAAGGACAGGCTCGGGAGGAGGCTGCTCTGGGGCAGCTCACTGCATTTAAAGCAGGTAGCACTCAGCAAAGCACACATTGTGCTGAAATCCCACAAAAGCACGGATGGGAAGGGGCAGGAAACCCTTGCTGCCCTTTGTGGAGGGTGCCTGGCAATCTCACCTGCCCTCACCTTCCCTGAGGCCGGCCTTAATTGGGTTTCTCTTATAAAACCAAAATGTGGAGCAGCGAGGCGCTGTCGGCACTCACCTGCTGGGACTCTCTGGGGAGCAGAGGGAGGCAGGGCCAGGGAGGGGGTCTGGGCTGGGGCTGGAACCCTCAGTCACACAGCAACAGCTCTGCCAGCCGTGGGAGACGTGTCCTGCTGAGCTGTGCCCAGGTAGGAGGGCAGGGAGGTAGGCTGGGACAGAGGCTTTCAAAGGGGGATGGAGTCCATGTGCTTCTGCTCTGCAGGGGGAAGGGGGCACAAAATGGGTTTTCAGCAGTGTGGGGAGGTTGAGCAGAACCCAGAGCCCCTGCTTGGGCATGGAGGGGGCTGGGGTTTGCCTGGGCACTGTTACAGGATGTTTAAAGCCTCTGTGTGTGGAATCCCACGGAGGCGGCTGTAAGCCATGCCCTGGGGCTAAGGGCTGGAAGCTGCTCCCGGAGCAGGGAGGGGAGGGCAGTGCTCTGTGTGCCCAAGGTCGCTACATGGGGCAGAGTTCCCAGCCTTGGATGCCTTCCTTATCCTCCTCCTGCTGCTGCTGCTGCTGCCAGGACGTGCTGGAGGTCAAGCCAGGAGGGTGCCCTAACTGTGTGATGTCCATTCACACAGCGGTGTGGCTCCTGTTGTCCCCTGCTCCCACCTCACTCCCTGCTGTCCCCACAGGGCTGCAATGTCATGGAGGACCAGGACCTGCGGGATATCGGCATCGGGGACCCGCAGCACCGGCGGAAGCTGCTCCAGGCTGCTCGCTCCCTCCCCAAGGTCAGCACGCCAGGGTGGGCACTGCCAGGCACGGCTGTGGGCACAGGGGAAACAGCAGCCAGACCCTGCATCTGCAGGGCTGTGGGAAGGCTCTGGGGAATAGCAGGGAGGAGGAGGAGGAGTATTCTGCTATTCCAGGCTGTGTGGATGGTGGTAGCTCCATGCTGGGACTGCTCCTCCTGCTAGTCTTGATCCCAAGCACATTCTTTGTTTGTACAGTGTTTTTGTTACTGGCTAGTGGAGATGGTGATGCCCTGTAAACTGATTTTCATTGACCCCATATCCCTTGGGATCCCAGCTCCTGCAGCTTTTAACACCTTCCTTATGCTTTCACAGTTGAAACCCCTGGGCTGTGATGGGAATAGCCAGCCATCAGTTCCTGCATGGCTCGACTCCCTGGGGCTGCAGGATTACATCCAGTCCTTCCTCTCGAGTGGCTACAGCTCCATCGACACTGTGAAAAACCTCTGGGAGCTTGAGATAGTGAACGTGAGTGTGACCCCTGTCCTGCCAGGGCAGCAAGCTCCTGCCCTGTTCCCTGGGGGTGGCATTGCTCCAAGTCTCTCAGAGTGGCTCTGTGCCCGTGGTGACCCTGATCTCTCCCTGCAGGTGCTCAAAGTGAACCTGCTGGGCCATCGGAAGCGGATCATCGCCTCGCTGGCAGACAGACCCTACGAGGAGCCCCCAGCCAAACCACCACGGTTCTCACAGCTGAGAGTGAGTCCCTGCTCGTGGCTCCCTGCCTGGCTCGTGTGTCAGTGCTGGGAGAAATCTTGCCATGGACAGTGGTGTCCATCCAGCTGCTCACCTCATCCTCTCCAGCCACCAGGCAGCAAATGCTTGTGCAGGGACAACCTTGCAGTGAGTGGGGCAGGGTAATTCCAGCCCTCTGGATGCTGAGCCCATGGGAAAGGTCAGGCTGCCCCTTGGGATCAGGTGTCTGCACTGAAGGGGTGCAAGGAGCCACTCCCACCTCTGCCCTGCACAGAAGGGAGCTCTGAGCCCACTCTCTTGCCCTTGTTTCCTGGTCAGAGATGTGGGAGCTTTCAGCAGGCAGCAGTGAGCCAGCCCAGCTGGAGAGGGGCTGCAGCTGGGACTTGGTGTTTGATTGCACCCTTGGGATCCAGAGCCCTCTCCCTGGCCCGCCTGGGCTGCTGAGAGCTCCTGCTCTCACTGCCAAATAACACTCGACAGGATGCGTGGATGTTGATTTTTGCTGCAGGAGTGGCAACATTTGGCTGTCAGGCCCTTTTTACAGGGTTTGGCTGGGAGGGAAGCATCACATTCCCTGCTCTTCCTGAATCTGGCTTTTGAGAGATGAGTTTGGCAGAAGCTGCTGGGCTCAGAGCGACCCTGAGCTCAGGAATGGGGTAGCATGTCGTGCTGCCTCCTCCCAGAGATTGCTAATCAGCTTCCTGGAGCAGGAATTGCAGTGATTAGAGTTTACCCAACCTGAACATCTGGTCCTTGCCCTGCTGCAGAGCTCTGCCCTCTTGGATTCCCAAGCCTTTCAAACCCAAACAGCCTCAGCTGAAGCGAGCTGGGATCCATGTTTGCTGACAGGGGATTCTTTAGGAGCTGGGTTCAAGTGAGAGAACAGAGAGAGCTCACTCTGGTGCTGCACTGGGAGGGTGCCCAGTACAGACCCACTGCCCACTGCCCTGTGCCAAGCAGCAGGAGCCCGGGAGGGACCAGCAGCCAAGGAAGGATCTGCACCGTGGGCAGCAGCAGGGCTGAGGCAGGGAGAGGCTGCTCAGCTGATTGAGATGCTGCCGGGGAGGCAGAACGGGCCATGTGCAGCATTTCCTGGCGCTGCAGCTGGTGAGCTCCACGCTGGCTGCGGCGCGGGGGGTGGGCGGACGTCAATGGCAAATCAAGCGAGTGCTTTGAATGGGACTAATGCGGCCACAGCTGTGCCGAGGCTCGGCCGTGCCTGCGGGGCCTGGGCGCGCTCTGGCGGCGGCTCCCGGCGCTCCTCGGCTGGGCTGGCTGATCATCATCACCCTCGGGTGCTTAGCTTGGTGTTTCAGGGGAGTCCACCCCTCTGGAATCACCTTGCCCCCAGCCCAGCGTGTCCCTCCCCTCCTGGGATGAGCTCTCAGAGGCAGAGGCACGCTGGGCACAAAGAGATGAGTATATGGCTGAAACCATCCTGGGCACAAAAGGATGAGTACATGGCTGAAACCATGCTGGGTACAAAGGGCTGAGTACATGGCTGAAACTATGCTGGAGCATGCTGGGCACAAAGGGATGAATACATGGCTGAAACCAACCTGGAGCATGGAGTACATGGCTGAAACTATGCTGGGCACAAAGGCTTGAGTACATGGCTGAAACCATCTTGGTGCACACTGGGCACAAAGGGTTGAGTACACGGCTGAAACCATCCTGGAGCAAATCAGGTGTCTCATGCAGAAGGCAAAGGGTGGGATTGGCACTGAGGCAGGAACCCCCAGAGCAGGAGCTGACCCCGTTAGTCCACTCAGTGCACGCTGTGTTGGGCAGTGTAGAGGGAGTGATGGGGGGCACAGCACAGCCCCAGCTGACTGGGTTCCTTTGTGGTGTTTGCTCCTTCCAGTGCCAGGATTTGATGTCCCAGACGTCGTCTCCCCTGAGCCAGAACGACTCCTGCACGGGCAGATCTGCTGATCTGCTGCTGCCCTCCGGGGACACTGCCAAGAGGCAGCACGACCGTGGCACTGAGCTTGCTCCCTACTCCAGAGTTGAGCGCTACAAAGCACAGGTTAGTGGGTGCTTTGTGTGTCCTGGGGGCCTCTGCACGGGCTCCCCCATCTCTGGAGCCAGGGAGAAACGAGGATGATGCAGGGAGGGAGCTGGTCAGGCTCATTTCTCTCAGACATTCAAGTCAGCAGCTCCTTTATGGCTCAGTTTCACCTCAAATATGGATGGCTCACACTTCCATCAGCACTGGCACCTTAACCCCACGTGCTGCCTCCACCCAGCTCCTGGAGCATTTGGCCATTGCCAACCTCAATCCCCTCAGCTCAAAAAGCCCCCCTGAGAGCTGTTCCAACCCATTTTGGCTTCACATCCGTGCTTGTTGCCCTGCAGGAGGACCGCCGGGAGTCCAGGCTCACCCTGCGCCCCCCCAGCCTGGCAGCCCCCTATGCCCCTGTTCAGAACTGGCAGCACCAGCCCGAGAAGCTCATCTTCGAGTCCTGCGGGTACGAGGCCAACGTAAGTGGCTTTTGCTTTGTGGGGTGGTGAGGATGAGGAGCTCTGGGCTCTCAGGGCACTGTCATTGCCTTGGGAGTGACAGGATTTAACATCTCTCCCTCCCTCACACAGTACTTGGGCTCCATGCTGATCAAAGACCTCCGAGGGACAGAGTCTACCCAGGACGCCTGTGCCAAGATGAGGGTAGGGAGACCCTGGGGCTGGGGGCTTCACTTGCAGCCTGTGGGGGATGATGTGGGCTGGGGGGAGGACCTCAGTGGTTCCCCAAACCCTGTCCACAAACAGGCAGTGCCACTGTTTCTGGTGAACTACCCCCTTGCCAGCATTGTTCCCAGTACCCAGAGGGTCTGGGAGGGTGGGGAAGAGGTGGCAGGGTTCTCTTTAGGTCCTTGTCTCTTCCACCTCTGCATTCCTCCTCCTGTTCCCAGATCCCCAGATTCCTGTACAGGCCTGGGGGTCTCTGGGGTGGGGGTAAAGAGGGAGCATCCATTCACAGTTGGTCCATCCGTTCACACTTGAATATTCTCATTCCTGAAGAAATCCACGGAGCACATGAAGAAGATCCCAACCATAATCCTGTCCATCACGTACAAAGGGGTGAAGTTCATCGATGCCTCCAACAAGGTGAGCTGCTGATGCCTCAAAGTCAGTGTCTGGAGGGACACAGCCTGCAATCCCATCTGTCTGGGGGCTGCAGGTCTCTTTTTGTGGCTTCCAGAAGCCACAGCAAGTCCTGGGGAGCTTCTGGGGCTGGGGGAGAATACCAAGGTGGTGATGGTCACCTGAGCGCCAAAGGCTTGGCAGACTGGCTGCTTGTGGACCACGTTGCCATTTCTTCCTGCCATGGGAGGGAGCTGGGACTGGTCTGGCTGGGAGACTCCCCTTCCCTGTCCCCAGGACACCCTCCACAGGCACTGTTTGCAGGGTGTATTTGCCATCCCCAGAAGGGTGACGGGTGCTTGTGGTTGACCCCGGCAGAATGTCATTGCTGAGCACGAGATCCGGAACATCTCCTGTGCTGCCCAGGACCCTGAGGATCTCTGCACATTTGCCTACATCACCAAGGACCTGCAGACCAGCCATCACTACTGCCATGTCTTCAGCACTGTGGATGTGGTGAGTGCATTGCCCTGTCACATCTCCTGGTCCTTCACAGCCCATTTGTTTCATCCCTCAGCATTATTGGCTGGTCACAGACTGCTTCTTTCCAGGGTTTTTTCACCCATTTTTACCATAAAGTAGTCTTAGTTCCAAATGCCTCTCCTTTGGACCTCTGTGGACAAAGAGAATATTTGTCTGGTTTCATTACTGCTGTCTCCAGTGTTGAGTAAAGCAGGGCAGGAGCTTTTCCTCCTGGGGAATGTGCCGTGCACAAACCCCTAACATGCTCTCAATTATGTTCAGCATAATGGGCTGATTTAACAACTCAGAGAAGGTAGAAGGGTGATTTGCTTTTATACTTGGGCAGAATCAAAATTGCACAAAACTTTTGGGCTGTTTTTCTTTATGCTGTTGAACTGGCAGTGCTGGTGGGGCCTTACAGGTGGGCAGGGACCTGGGGCAGGCAGCATGGTCAGGCTCTCCTCATGTCTGGAGCTCAGTGGCTTTGCCAGGGACACAGCAGGATGTGACCCGCTGATGGGAAGGTCTGTGACCCCATAACAGCTTCTGAGCACAAGGGGGACTGTGTACAGGGCGATCTGACAGCTTTGTGTTCTCTCTGTTCTCTCCAAGAACCTGACGTACGAGATCATCCTCACGTTGGGGCAGGCATTCGAGGTCGCCTACCAGCTCGCCCTGCAAGCCCAGAGAGCAAAGCCTCTGGGTGCTGGAGCAGGAGAAATGATTGAAACAAAATCTTCCAAACCGGTGCCTAAACCACGAGCAGGCATGAGGAAATCCGCGGTACGTGGGTGCGGGCAGGAGCGACCTGCTGGGCTGAGCTGGGGGTTCTGGTGGGCACCACACCCCTACACACCTGCCCTGGGTGGTGGGGGGAGCCCAGCCAGGGTCCAGGTGCCTCTCCTGCTGCTGGCACTGCAGGTCTGTGCCTGTGTCACTTCTGCTGTGGGGCTGGGGCTTCTCCTGGTTGCAGAAGGGCAGGCAGAGGTGGAAATAGCCCAGGTGGGATGGGGCTTTAGTGCCCTGCTGGGTCCAGCACAAGCTTCCATGTGCAAACCCTGCAGTGAGATACATAGGTGAGCTGCAGTATGGGATTCCCCATAGCCAAAACCGGCTAAGACTGGAGCTGCTGAGGAGCAGGGACTGCTGCACAAGCCACTGCCTTCCTTTAATGTGTCCTTTTGTCTGTGTTCTGCTTGCTCCCCCCGCTCAGGTGCCGCTCCCTCCCGACACCCGCTGTTGTTACTGTCACACCTGTACAACTCACCGCCCCTCCTACCTGCCGCTGCAGTCTGTTAGTCCTGGAGCGAAGGTCTTTACCCTTCTTCCTGCCATCCTCCATTCCAAACCGCCCCGGGCTGCCTCCCCACTCCCTCTAACCTGCTGTGCCCCCATGTCCTGCCTCACTGTTGTTCATCCCCATGCTCGTTCTGGCCCATGTCAGGGGTTTGGATGAACCCCGGGGATCTGTTGCTCCCTCCCGCCCCTGCTGATGCAGTGTGGCCGCTCTCAGCTAACCCTGCTGCTCCTGCTGGGGTGGTAGCTTCCCCGTGGCACCCTGATTTAGCAGGACAAGAGGAAAGAGCTGTGCTGGGTCAGGAGGGTGAATCACGTGGGAGCTCACCTGCCAGGAGCTGTCTCCCTCTGTCCCATTTCTGTAGCGCTCCGTTTTTCATGCTTGTTTGAGATGAGCAAAGCTGTCGCTGATGGTGACAGGGACTCACAGCCTAATGCAGGGAGTCATCTTGGGGTGCTGGGTTGAGACTGACGTGGCCAGACACGTTTTAGCTGTGAAGGGCTCAAATGCCTCCCCAGCAAGAGCTGCTTCCTTGCACACGTGCACATTTTTGGGACGGGCAGTAGGCAGGCAGGCACTCTGTGCTTTGAGTCCCCGCTCATTCTGTCCCAGAAGTGCAGGAGTCCTAAGATGCCCTTTCTCTCCTTATTTTCTAGCTGGATCCTCCTGAAGTGGACCAAGACTCCCAGTCTCATGCCAGTGTCTCCTGGGTCGTGGACCCCAAGCAGGACTCCAAGCGGACCCTCAGCACTAAGTATGAGACCACTATCTTCTAAAGCAAGCGCCCGCGCCCGCCCCGTCTAACCGTGCCTTTGCGATCTGATCTGTCTGCTCTTCTAAACTCCCTCTTCCTCCAGCTGCTCGCCCTGAGCCCGCCTAGGCACCACGTCCAAGGCAGCAGCACTTAGGAGACTGTAGACTTACCCGGCTTTTGTACCTGCTGAACACTGTGAATCTCCTTTCTCGGAAACAAGGGTAACGCTGTAGCTGCCCGCCAGGCGGGAGGAGCAGAGAGGGCAGGCTGGCAGGCGGAGATGTGGATCCAGGAAAGCCGCCCACCGTTTTCACGTCTTCCCCCCTCGCTCTGGCACTGTGAATCCCTGGGGCAATGTGATACTCCCCAGGCCTTTTTTTTTTTTCTATCTCACCTTGTCTTTGGACTGATGGAGACCTCTTGTCTCTCCGGTGCACACACTCCCTCCTCCTAGATCCTCCCCTTCCCGACTGAGCCACGGCTGTGTACTGTTCAGTGAACTCACCTCTCCTCCCTGCCACTCGAACCGACACTAACCACTGTGATGCTCTCTGCAAATAACACACGGGCACTTCCATTTCCTCACGGCCACCCTTGCCCACAGTCTCCTTCCTCAAAGCCCAGTGCAGAACTTGCTCTGGGTGGTGGGGGAGCATTGGTTTGGGCCGGGTGTGATCGTTCCCACTGTGAGCTCTGTCCCCTCGGATATGAGGGGCGGTTTGGTGGCATGCATTTCAGTCCTTTGTAGGTTTTTCTTTCCCTCATAGTCCTTGTGTTTACACTCACCAGACTTCTCGTGAGAGCTGGGTGTAGTTCTCATGTGGCAGCCTGTGGTTAGGCTTCCAAAGGCACATGTTGTTGTTGGCCCCAGGCTGGGGAGGGTAGGTGTCAGCTGGGCACCACAAGCAGCATCCCAGGGAGAGGTCAGGGAGCAGCCCTGGGTTATTTGCCCCTGGTGTTAGGGCCCAGTAGCAGCTTGTCTGAGTTTTGCTGTGGCTTTGGAGCTGCTGCTTCAGATCTTCCATTTCCCCTCACCTGCAATGAAATCTGATGTTTTAAAAGTCCTTATTTTAGCTCTTTCTCAGGAATGAGTTTGATCTCCCAAGTCATTTATGACTTAATGGCAAACTGACCTCAGACTGAGGGCTCAGCCAGTGGGAACCCAGTGAGAGGACTAAAAGTAAAAATGTTGTCTTAAAGCAAAAAAAAACCCAAACAAAAGAAAGCTCAATCTAGTTCATACATTTCATATGCTATAGAGTCCCCTGACACAGAGTCAGCATTGCCCAGGGCCTGCTGTGCCACCCTGCCAGCCCAGGCCTTGTGGACAGCAGAACATTGCTGTGCCTGAGGTGCTCTGGGAGGTTGGGTTTGGGTTCCATCAGCACTTTTCCAAGCTCTAGGAGTGCCATGAAGGTTTCTGTGTCCCTTTAAGAGAAACTCACTCCCTGGTGTGGGTGGCAGAACGGTTTCTATGTGTAGGTGTTAGCACAGAGCTGCCACACGTCCCCCTAGTGTCAGAGGCTCTGAGCCCTTCACCTCCCCCTGCTCTCAGCTGTTAGGGCAGGTCCCTCCACACCCCTAAATCCAGGTCAGGAGAGCATGTGCCTTTCTTAGGGTGACCAAACCCAGCAGGGATCACAGGCAGCCCTTCCCAAACCAAACCACTGCCGCTCTGTGTCCGTACCCTGACAGATTTTGTGTCCCATCTCCGGGCCGTTCGCCCGGCCTTTCCCAGCACGTGTCTTTGTGTGACTCGGACATTCATTCCATTATCTCCCTTTCTGTTTGCCTCTGCGAAGCTGAGCTCCGGGCAGCCGTCTCCTACCACGGGATGTAGTGCTGGGGCAGAGACCTGGGACGCAGTGGCCTCCTGACACGAAGATCATCTCCCTGTGGCACGGGTGGGTGCGTGGCTGCTCGGTGAGGGCTGCCGGAGCACAGGGGGGCAGGGAGCCAGCCTCTGCCAAGGAAAGCTGCTCATCTCCATTCCTAGCAAAGGAAAGCTCCACACTCGGAGGCCAGGAGCGATGTCGCCTTTCCTAGTTTGAGACAAAACGTCTTTCAACTCATTTCTTTTTTAACAAAGAGACTCAGAGCAAATCCGGTTCACGGTTTCAATGTAGCGCTGCAGCCTTTTGGTGAGGAAAAAAAAAGAAAACCAACAGATTTTTAATTGTTGAGAATCCTGCAGTCTGGCGAGGAGCACGAGAGAAAGTCTTAGCAGGGGCGTGGTGTGCACATTTCTGATGGTACTTATTCTGCCTCAGCTCTGGGTGAGCAGGAGAGAACGCCAAATTCCTGGAGATCGCTTCCTCCTGTGTGAGAACCTGGCAGGGTAAGTCTGCATCCTGTTCTCCGAGCCACTCCACGCTTTTGTAGCAAATGGAAGGAACTTGAGGAAAAGAATCTGCGAAGGATCCTTCACCCCAGAGCAGCTGTGGCCAATACCCCCGATGGTACAAAGCTTCCTTATCCCCCTGAACTGTCGTGTTGCAATACTTGACATTTCTATGGCAAGGACCCCATTTCTTCTCATTTCCGCACTGAATTCCTGGGGACAACTCCCTGCCCCAGCCTCTGTGCACCTGTCTTGTTTTTAAATGCAGTTATGCCCTGAAGGGTTGGGGTTTTTTAAAGTATATTCAATTGTGATTTAGCACTTTTTTGATACTAGCTCATTATTTAATTAGTGCAACCGTTTCAGAAGATGAACAAATGAGGAGTTAAATTTTGGGCATTACACTGAAACAGTCCATCCCCAAGGACAAACCACATCAGCCTGAGGGTGGCTTGGCCCCGTCCGAGCCCAGTGTCCCCAAAGACACCACCTCAAAGGTGTTGTGTGCTTGCTTTTATTCTGAGTTACAGAGCGTTTCACAGTGGTTTGGGCTGTGACTGACGTGTTTTCAGACTGTTCCCCTCTGGGGAGAATGTTAAAATGGTTGTGATTTGATTTCTTCAGATGCAGAATGCAGCGCAGTGCGTCTGTCGCGATCTCGTCAGGCCCTGACAGGGCTGTGGGACCTGCTGCTGCACGAGAACACTGTGCCCAATAATTCCTGTTTAACTCCACTTGCTGCTGTATTGTCAGGATTTCCTTTAGTCTCTCTCACCAGTGAGGCTGGGAGGGAAGTGAACCATAATCCCAAGGGCACAGACCTGTAAAGGATTGGGAAGGGGGAGTGGAGATTTTGGGTTGAATCAATGAATTTAAGAAACCTAACATTCCTTGTTATGCACATGTTGCAATTCATACTGGTGTAAGTGTAAATATTTGGTGTGTTGGCAACAAGTCTTTGGTGAGATTGCAAATTGAACCTCTGCTTGGGAGGAGGGACACCTTTCCTTGCTGACACGTGAGCTTTTTTGGAGGTTGGCTTGGAGGTAACGTGGTGATGAAGACTCCAATCTTCAGGCACTGGGCTCGGTGACCCTGGCGGTCCATTCCAGCCCCACGTGTAAACCTGTGGTTGTCTTTAGTGATCCATTCTTTAGCCAGACACTCCCTTTCTCACCTTTCTCACAGACAGAGCAGTTGTTTTGGCAGTTCAGTGTGGTGGGGTGACCCTGGGCTGTGCCAGTCCTTGGCTCCTGGCCACCCTCACCCACCCACTGTGCAGTATTCGGGCTCTTCCTCCCTGCAGGGTTTTGTGCTATCTGGAGGAAACTGCCCCAAATTTCTGGTGCTGAACATGACCTTGCATCCAACTGCATCTGCTGTATTACCTGCCCGGGAGGAGTTGGGGCTCCTCTGTTCCTCTCTTTAAAGACAGATTGTGTTTTTCACAGACTTTGGTTTGTGGGCTGAGCCCTCACTCACGGCTGGCAAACAGAGTTGCCAAGTTTTGTCTTTCCTTTTATAGGAGGGGATGATTTTTTTTTTTCAAATTGAAGATGCTTTATCCTTTTTTTTATTTTGTGTTTACAAAGAAAAAAAAACAGCGCTAACCTTAGCTGTTCAACTGACTTTAAACTTGCTTTGGGATTGTTCTTTTTTAGAAGAAATTATGCAACTTTTTTGGGGTACACGCCTGTCCCCCTCCCAGGGAGAAGATGCAGCACCTTCCAGGCTGTACCTGCAGTGAAGTCTGTACCTTCAGGAGGCTGCTGAGACACAGAGCAGATGCCAAAAAGCCCCGAACTCGTCCCGTTCTGTGTGCAGCTGAGGTGGAGCCAATGCTTTAATGCTCCTTCCACCCACCTCAGAAGTTTCCAGCAGCAGCATTTCCCTGGCTCTGCTCAGATCCTGCTTTGGAGCTGGCACAGCGCTCACAACGCTGCCGTGTTGCAAAGGTCTCCCTTTTAGATCTCTCATTGAAATTACCTTAAATTTGGTTTCCCAAAAGAAAAGTACCTGTGCTGTTCTCGCTAAGTCAACCCAGCTCAGACATTTTTCTTACCCACAGAAGAATAACCTGGGATTCCCTGACAGGGCAGAGACAGTCGAGTTCAGTTTGCAATGTGGACATTTTTGCTAATTGTGATGTATGGCAGTGGGGCTGATTTGTAATACAAATGTTATTTAATCTGTCTGTATTTTGATACTTGAATTTCCTTTTATTTCCTGTATATACAATTGTTAATCTGTTCAAATTTGTCTGAATTTTAAACATCTTGTGGTACCAAACATAACCAATCTGTGCAACAACATAGACTGACCTCACTACAACAAGGCGAGATTGTAAATATTCCTGGGCTTCCAGCAGTCGTTTTGTTGTTTTCATAATTGTACAACTTAGAACAGACCGAATTAATAAACAACCTTAGACACACGTGTGTGCTCTTGTGTGTGGCCCCAATGTTGTGCCCAAGTCCTGCTGGGGGTCTGTGTCAAAGCAGGGCAGTTCTCACCCTGCAGGGGGGTTTGGGAGCTTTGCTTTTTCTGCAGGCAGTCATAATGACCCAAACACTGAATATTATTATTTTGAGCCTAATTCATGCATAAAATCATATCCAAATGTTGTTAAAGGCAGCACGAGGGTCTGCAGCCATTGTGCCTGTATTCTACATGTGATGGAGGGTTAGAAAAGCTCATTTTCACCCCCACTAAGGTACATCTGCAAGGACTGTGTCCCTGGGGGCTGTCATGTACTGGGGATAGCCACTGAAATCTTTTTTTGCAGCACAGCAGCGAGTGGTTCCTGTGACACCAGTACCCATTTGGGCAGCCATGGTTCAGAACATTTACCCAGCAAAGACCTGGGGCTTGCCAGGAACTAGGACATTTGAGTATGTCAAATTAGAGCAAGAAATCCAGACATTTAAATACAGGTTAAAGTTCAGATTTTCGTGTCGAGTAAAATCTGACTGATGTGAAATGCTAAATACACCGGGGATTGCTAAATTTATACCGTATGTTCCATTTCTAATAACAAGGCAAGTCAGGTTTTCAGGCTGCCATGAAATAAATACACTGAGCTGGTTTAATGGTTTGAAGCACCATGAGGTTTTATCCCTCACAGCCCAAGCTGGGACTGACACCTCAGCAGAGGTTACAGGCCCCAGGCAGAATCTTTAATTTTTTAACTCTGAGTTTCAAAGGCCTGATCTGCTCTGCAGTTCAGTGAGCTCCACAGCCCCTTGCCTTCCCCACCAAACAGTGACAGGCTTTTGAGGAAAAAAGACTGCTACTTTTTCTAGTTGAGAGGTTTATTCAGATCCTGATGGGCCAAGGGTCATCTCCTGCTGGCCTCAGTGGAGTTGTTGGATGAATTTTTACAAGCTCAGGCAAGATCTGAGAAACTGGGGGAGAATGGATTCCACCCCTGCCTGGTACGTGGAGAATGCGATCAGAAATAATTCAGCTTGCAGCTGGGAGAAGTTCCTTCCTGAGAGTTCCCAAACTCTTGCCTGTGTCGATTGCACTTCCAAACCTACACCGAACTTCCAGCAGCTCCTCCTGAATGGAACCAAGGCCCTTTGGGAAATCTTTTTGAGGATATTGTCCATGGAGGAAAATTAAAAGGCTGAGGAGGGAATGAATCCACTGCCCTGTAGGAAGGAAAACTTTTTTTGCTTATTCCAGGAGCTGTCTTATTTTCTTGGTCCTTCTTCAGTCAGATCCAAACCCAACTCCATCCCCATTCTCACACATTTTTTTGCTAGGAGACAGAGAAAAGCCAAGCCTGAATAAAGTGATACATATTTATATTTATATTTATATTTATATTTATATTTATATTTATATTTATATTTATATTTATATTTATATTTATATTTATATTTATATGCACGCAGACCTGTGTGGGAAAAGCCGACCCCTGGCAGTCCAAAGTCGCTCTAATGACAATTTCACGCACATTGGTCAGTGTGGAAATGTCACCAGTGACTGCCCATAGCTGGCTCCAGGAGAGAACTGACTGCAGAAAAACAAGATAAAAGTAAGAGAAGGAACGCGAACCACAGCCTCGAGAGGAAAAGGGGGTTAAATCCATTTACTGAGCAGTTTTTGAGTGAAAACGTGCAGGTTTGTGTACAGACAAATCATCGCTGCGGCTGTGAGCGGGCCCGGCTCCCTCCCGTGCCCGCGATCCCCGGCGCGGGGCTGACCCCTAGTGCCGGCCGGGAGCGGCGCCTCGCCGAACGAGCAGCGGGCACGGAGCGAGTGAACAGCGGGCACGGAGCGAGTGAACAGCGGGCACTGCCCCAACCCCGGGGTCCCGCACCCGCCACCCCCAAAGCCGCCTTCGGGCCGGGCGGGCCGGGACTCCCCTGCTCCGCCAATGGGCCGCGCCAGGCGCTGAGTCGAGGCGGCGCGGCGGGGCGCTCCCATTACGGGCGGAGGAGGGGGAGCGAAGGGGGCCCGGTGTGAGGCGTGTCCCGGCGCCGCGCTGAGAGGCGGCTGCGGCGGCGAGACCCGGGGGCAGCCCGGGGTCTGGCATCGCATCCCGGCCCTGCCATCGCATCCGGGCCATCTCGGCCCTGCTATCGCATCCCGGCCCTGCCACCCCGGGGCTCGGCTGAAGGGGCGGCCCCGGAGCTGTCGGGGAGCGGCAGCGGGAGCTGCAGGGAGCGCTGCCGGCCGTGCAGACGCCGCAGCATCCTTCCCGCTCTCTCGTTCCCGCAGCATCCTTCTTCCTCCCTCGTTCCCGCAGCATCCTTCTTCCTCCCTCGTTCCTGCAGCATCCTTCCTGCTCCCTCGTTCCTCTGAGTTTGTCCTTGTCCTTTCCGGTGGCTTGACTCCGGTCACCTACTGTAACCTCTCCCGCACTTCTCTGGGATTGGGGTTAAACCTCCCGGAGGGCAAACCCACAAACGCTGGGACGATGTGTGCCAATAAACAATTTGCCTTTTTCTCCCTCCCAGCATTTTTTCCCCACTCTTAATTTATTTCCTCAGCATCCATGACATCCATGACAGAGGCATTACAGAGCCCTCAGGGCCACAGGGCAGGGACAGGGAATTTCCCTCAGTGCTCCTTGTGCGTTTTTGTGCAGTGCCAGACCCAGCTCCTGCCCTTTTCTGATCCTTAGCTTCGTGTGAGGAACTGAGGATGGGGAAATAGCATTTATAGAGAGTAGAACAGCACAGCTCCTGAGAGGACTGCGCTTTGCTCTTGTCTCTTGCTCCTGTTTCAGAGCCGGGCCCGTTGCTTCCATCCCATAAATCCTGATCCCAGAGGAGGCAATTGTATTTAAATATATATGCATTTCCCCTGCATTAATTTCCTTCCCATGTGACTGGTGACATGAAGGATTGCAATAGAAGAATGTATTTTTAATGCATTTCCTGCCAATTTCTGCAAGGCAATCTAATTCCTGAGTGGGTTTAACTCCCCACAAAGGCAGAGGACCTCAGGAACACTGGTAATTGGTCTGGGTGGGTTCTTTTAATCTACTGTTTTAATGTGCTCCATCCATCTCTCTGATTAGATTAATCTCATTTATATTTTAGCCGAGCCATCTAGCTGAAATCCCAACAGAGGAAATTGGGATTTTGAGTCTTTCAGGGTGAGTACTTGGAGTGCTAGGCAGCAAACTCCATAGGGAGATTTCCAATTTGCCCTTTTATCACATCAGAAATTTGTAACCCTGGTAATCCCGTTGGAAAAGGACCACTTGGGCTGTGAATCTGCCTCATCACTGAGGAGAGCCCACGCAGGTCTCCTCTGCCCTGCTTGAGGCAAGTTCCCTAAGGAATTGAGCCCAGCCTGGTGCAGAGGGCTCAGCTTTCCAAGAGGGCTCCCGTTTTTCTGGCAGGAGCAGAGAGAGCTCCATGGCTGGGCTTTCCTCACCTGTGGAATGGCCCCACTTTTGCAGCCCCACCGTCACGGCCGTGCTGGGCGCGGCGAGGGGGAGAGCCTGCCAGTGCAAACAGAAATACCTTCCCCGTGGAAGGGGAAATGTGTTTTTTGTTTAAGAGATGGCAATGTTTTTCCAAGGCTGATGAATATGAAAGTCCCCATTTAAAGGAGTGGGAGCAGCGGAGAAGCCGGTCACTGTTTGCACGCCCACGCGCCGACAGAGGAGGTGAAAGCAAACTTCCTGGTGTGTCCCGGTCCAAATCACCTGGGAGGGAGGCACAGTGCCCCGAGCTGTGAGCTGCGAGCTGAGCAGCCGCAGAAGGCTCTCTGTGAAACACCAAACCCCATCCCAAGAGCAGAGGCAGAGCCCTGGCCGTGTCACAGCCCTCACTTCCAAAACGGGAGGCAATTTGGAGCTGCGTCTGTGGCTGTTGGAAATTGGCCTTACAGGGGGAAGGCAATGAGGGTGGAGGGCAGAAAGTGTTAGCAGGTGTTTTGGGAGGGTGTGGAGGGGAGAGCAGGGGAACACTGGAGTTTTCCTCTGCCCAGTCCGCCAGGAAAGCTATTTTTGCAGGAGCTCCTGGGCGCCAGACAAGGTTTGGATTGTTCCTATGCTGGATGCTGGTGCAAATACGTGGGCAGACAGCAGGATCCTGAGGAGCTCCCAGTGTCCCAGCAAGCGTGTGAGGGGTATTTTACACCTTGTCCAGGTGAGAGGATGTCTTGGCGCCGGGTTTGCCATATCCCTGGTTTTGTTTGGGAATCCTCTGGAGGAGTGAGTGCCTGCAGCAGTGCTGCTCTGGCAGGGGCATGCAAGGTGTGTTTGTGCCCATAACACACCAATGCCCCACCAGCAGCTGTGGTATCTGTCAGTTCCTTACTCCTCAGGTGGTGCATGACCTTTCCTGTGAGACATCCCATCTGCATGAGCTGGCTTTGCCACCTCAGTCACAGAGGACGTGTCTGAGCTACAGGGAGCAGCCAGGGGAGCAAGCCAGCCCTTTGTCCTGCCCAGCCTCCTGTGGCTCTCAGGGTGTTCCAGACCAATCTGCCATCTGTGTGTTCAGGGATGGGTTGGTGCTGGATAAACTGAGGCTTGGAGGGGTTTGGCTCATGGTCACACGGGCAGCCTGGCCACAGCCCCAGCATTGTGACTGAGAGTTGTTCATGGAGCTGGGGAGAGGCTTCTTGTGCCATCTCACCCCGCTGGACACCCCCACACCCAAAATTGGGTTTGGGCTCCCCGTGCAAAGCACTGGGTTGCTGCTGGTGCCCCTGGCTCTGGATAATCTTTGTATTTGCTGACTTGACTAAATTGTGGCTTGATGGAGAGCTGGGGAAGCTGAAGGTACAGGGAGGCCCAAACCACACACAGCGCTCGGGGAGGAATTGTGATCCAAAAAAAAAAAAAAAGAGTTCAAAGGTGTTTTTGGCTTAATGCGGTTTATCTAGATTGCTTTATGTTCGTTAATCTGTATTAACACAAATTCTCTTGGAATGGCTGCCTGGGGAAGGGTTTGCTCGGCTATCCTGACAAGGACAGACTTTTCCAAAAGTAAAAATTTTGGGCTGGGAAAAAGAAGCCAGGTCCTGTCTGGCATGAGTACATGGAAGCCTTGTGAGCAGAGCAAGGCTGTTTCATCCCTGCTGCCCACACCCAAGCGTCCCTGGCAGCCCCAGACACTAATGAGTGCTCACCTTCCCCCACTGCCATGGAGGATTAATCCCCCTGTGCTTCCTGGGGCGATGGGAACCCCTTTTCCAGTTGGCGTGCCAGAGCGGATGGCACAATTAGTTAGTGAGCTTCAAGGTAAATTGGAGGTCAAGCCCAGATTTGAAGGTGGTGGTGGTGGGTGCGAGCGTGACCCAGGGAGCCATGTGATGTGGGCGACGTCCTGCAGAGGCAGGTGATCTCCCTGTCCTCTCCTTTCCCCAGGGCTGGGATTAGCAGAGATTTTCCAGCTGAGTGATCAGCCTCATGCTGGGGTTTGGTTCACAATGGCTCAGCCCCCAGCCCCTTACCAAGGAAACTTCTTGGTGTTGTACGGCCAAGCTGGGCATCAGCAGGGCAGTTTGTGCCTGTGGGGGACCTGTCCCTAAGAGGCACCACCCCTTTGCATCCACAGGGACTTCCCACCTTGAGAACAGCCAGAGAAACAGCCAGAGGAACCTGGAACTTGTGGAGATGGATGGCAAAGCCCAGTGCTTTGGAGAGGGTTATCTAATGCTTGAACCTTCAGCTGCCATCTGAGTGCACTTCTTCAGAAGTCTTCTCGTGCAGCCTTGGGCAGGTCCCTGCACCAGGTCCCATCTCTTCCCACCAGCTGCCTGTGATCAGGATTGTTTGGGTGCCACAGGGCTGGAAACCTCTCGGGGACCAATGGATCAGCTCCACAAAGGGCCCAGCTCCAGCTCCCAACAGCCAGGAGCAGCAGCAGGCAGGCCAAGCATTCCTGCAGAGCTGGGATGGGAGTTGTCAGCAGGACCTGGGGCCTGCCCCAAACCCAGGGGACTCCCTCCTCCCCCTGCCCGTGCAAACACACCAGATTAACAATTTATTTGACATGTTGCGGCTGGTTGGTTCTTCACCCGCTCCCCTGATCAGAGGGAATAAGTGTTGCAGTGTGCAATAATGTTCATTTCAGGTGAGGGTAAATATAGAAAGGAAAACCTGCTGAGAGCAAGCCATTTATTCCTGCCTTTGGAAGCCTCTGCTCATAAACAGTCAGTCATGCCCATTTGGAAAATCCCAGTGTGGTTTTCTTGGCCATCCTAGAAGAACATTTACTTTCCTGTAGGTTAAGAAGTCCGTTTTAAATAAAAAAAAAAATAATGTCATCTCACTTCCAGCTGCCCTCGGGCGTTTAGGGCTTGTTGACACACTAAGGCCGCTCTGTTCTCATGCAGAAGTGGCCTGATGCAGGAATTAGGAAGGAGATCCTGCAGGGCTTCCCCAGCTGGTTGGGCTGTCAGCCCCTTGTTCTTTGGGCTCTCCTTGTTCCCTTTGGGATTTTATCAGATATTTTAGCCATGTGTAGGGTTAAAACCCCCCAGTTTTGGGGATGTGGATGCAGGGAGGTGCTGGGGGTGCCCTGAGAGCCCCATGCACGGGGAGGCTGGGGCAGAGGGATGAGCTCATGCTGGACCAGGAAACCTCTGAGGGTTTTTGCGAGGGCGTGCCAAAGGCAACAGGACAGCGAGGGCTGCAGGAGCATCCCTGAAACGAGCCAGCAGCCATGGTCTGCCCACGGTGACCTGCTGCAGGACAGCAAAGACACCCCAAAGCAGGAGGACACCCCAAAGCAGGAGGCTGAGGAAGGCGGGCAGCCTCTGGCACAGCCCAGCTCTGCCTCTCTCCCCATCCCAAAAGTGGCACCGGGGCCGTGCAGGATTGCAAAGGGGCCGGTTTGGGTTGGACGCCTGCCCCCGTTGGCTCCACAGCTGGCACCAGGCAGCTCCCTCCTCTGGAGTGTTCTGCACTCAATAAGGGTCTCTCTAAGTTTTCTGACATTTGGCTCGGGTTTTGCCTTGGTTTCCAAAGGCAAGAGGCAGTTAAGTCTCTTGGAAGAATGAATTAATTAGCAAATGCCTTTGGTCAGGTCAGTGCCCTGAGCAGTGCCCGGGCCTCTGCACCAGGTACAGGCTCAGAGAGGCTGCTCTCACCCTCCCACATTTCCAGAGCTCTGCATGCATCATCTAACAAAAAAGAAAGGGAAAAAAGCCTCCCCCGGAACGCAGTATTGACTTTAATGGTGGCATTTGTGTAAGCAACAAAATATTGACGCAGTTGGCTGGGGTCTGGCCGGGGCTTCTGGAAATAAACTGCTGCCTTGTTAAATTGTAGATGGAAATGCAAGTGGGAAAATGACTGACATCTTACGCAAGGCGGGCAAATAAAACCGCTGCTTTACTACGGCGTGAAAAAACTCAGGAATTAATAGGTCTCCTTCTGCTCCAGGGTGTTGGATTTATCCCCAAGTAAGATCCATAAACTATTTTAAGGAGAGAAGTGCTACTTTTAAACATGTGTGTCTGGGTCCTGGAGTTCCCGTGGTGTCACAGTTAACCCCTGCCTTGTCACAGCAGAGCAGCCCCCCAGAGCCCCCCAGCCCACCACAGCCCCGTTCTTTGAGTCACCGTTCTTGCCAATGCACAGACACATCAGCACCTGATAAATGATGGGGTTACTTTCAAAGGATGTTTTCCTACGATGTGCTCCCACAGCTTTTGTCAGAAATGTGTTCGGGCCTCGACCTGGACTCTGAGCTTGATTTTACCAGTGTGGGACATAAAATGTATTTTACAAACCCCACCTGCTCCAAAGCTGTGTCTGACTCAAAGCAGATGCACTGAGAGTTGCGGAGTCCATCTGGGGTGTGACCCAGCACACCCCCAAAGACTCCTTTTGACTTCAGTAGCCAAAGACCTTTTATCATCTTCTGTGGGAAATGTGATTAACAGAGCTGTGGGGAGTGATACATCACTTTCCTTTCTTCCCAAAGCCCCTTCCTTCTCCACCCACATCCTGACGATCTCCCAGCTGACGTACATGTGCTCGTGGAAAAGTAGGATGAGATAAAAGCTGTGTTCCAGTGGCACAGGGTCCGACTCACCGGCAGTGTAATTATACACGCTCCAGTCCGATCTCCCAGTAATTATTCTGGAATAAAAGCCTGCCTATTTCTGTAAGCCCTTATGTCACTTGGAAAGCTGTTATAAATTCAGCTGGAAAAAGGGACCCTTATTCTGGGATAAGTGTGGTTAGTGGTTAACTGGGAACGGGGCTATTCCTGGCGTTGCCATCGGCCTTGCCGGTGACGCCGGGGTAAGTCACTTCACCTCAGCGTGTGTCACCTTCTCCTGCTGCAAACGGGGAATTACAAACAAGGCTTTTTGCAGGCAGCGTTTTGGGAAGCCCCATGACTCTGGAAAAAAGGTGTCACAGGGTGCCAGGCAGTCATTTAGAGAGACCTGGTGCTTTTTTACCCACCTTGGAGGCATCTGGATCAAGCTGTAGGCTGGGGAAATGAGGGACGAGTGCTGGGGACCGGCTGAGCCGCGTGAGCCTGGGCTGTTGGCGTGTTACTGGGAATGCTGTGTTTTCCTCTCGGCTTTTAAAAATAGTCTATTCTGTTCCAAGTTGTAGACCACAGCCCTCGCTGGGGCATTGAAATGTCTGGGCTGCTGTTTTCTCGAGCCAGCACCTTCCAGCGTTCAGGGTGGGGATGCAGTGCCAGCATCCATCCCCCCAACTGCTGGGTCCAGCAGAGATGAGGGGATCCTGCCCTGGACTGGCAGCATTCTGATTCTCATGGACAGGAGGGAAATCTGGTTCACTCTTCTGCCTGCAGCATCCCTGCCTGGTTCAATAGCTGCTTCTGCAAGCCCTGAGGGCCTCGGGGACTTTTGCTTCTCAGCAGCTTCTTGTGCAGCCTCAGAAGCTGCTTTGGCTCGGCGTCACACGAGCACACGCAGCTGAAGATGCGGCTCGTTCCTAGCACAAGGCATTAAATCCGTGCTAGAGGTGGGGAGGATCCCCTCGGAGGGTTGCACAGACAGTGCAGGCTGGCTCACAGCCAGAGCCCCTCTGCGTGCCAGAGCGGGCGCTGCCCACGGAGCAGCAGGAGCGAGGTGCCGATGCCAGGAGGTGCCCGCAGAGCTGCCCCGGCGCGTTCCCACGGCCCCGTCCCTGCGCAGGCACCGGAGAGGGGCTCAGTGCCGCTGGAATTGGGCTGGAGCCAAGGAGGCAGAGGGGAAGGAGCCTTTTACAGCCCATTAGTGCTCCCCAGAGCCGGTCAGCCCCTCTCGTCGTAAAAGCGGTGGAAGCCACAGAACCATTACGGCTGCTCTGCAGAAGATGCTGGTCTGCAGAAGATGCCAGCCCAGCTGCCGGCTCCGTGTCCCTTCCCAGGGACTTGGCCAAAGCCGCTGGCCCTCAGGGCAGCTGGGCTGCTGGGATTCCCTCTGGGAACAAGCGGGTTCCCTGTCCATCCAGTTGGGCTGCTGGGATTCCCTCTGGGAACAAGCGGGTTCCCCGTCCATCCCGAGCTCCCCCCAGGCAAAATGTACATGGGAGGGTTCCAAGCGCAAATGTGTGTGCGCGCTAATGGGAACTGAATTGCCTCTTGCCCCGCAGCCTTGCAGCTTGAGGAAAACAAGGCAGGGGCTAGGAATGACCTCATATCGCCTCCCAGGGAATGTTTTGCCAGATGAAGGGGGGAGAGGCAGCATCAAGACAGCACAATGTATGTATCTCTCTCCCTGTGTAAACATCTCTGTAGCTGCAGAAACCTCTTAAAACCCCGAATGAGAGGAGAACAGCTGCTTTGATCTGTGGATGTGGTTGTTGTTTTCTGAGCGCAGATCCGTTCTTTTTTTAATTTTGCTTCAAATTAAAAAAATGCCTGTTGTGATCTTTTGCTTTTATTTCTTGGCGAGGGACCGGAGAGTGGTGCAGTAAATTTTCATGACTCCCCATGTAACCGTTTCAGCATGGCTGACAATTCCTTGCCGGCTCTTCAGCGCCGCAGCACAATGGGCCGAATCTTCTGGCCCTACATGAAGCCAAAGCAAATGGATTTTGCCCAGAAGTGCACAACGGGGAGTGGAGGCAGCGGGGAGGAGAGTGCTGCCACCTCCTTCCCCACCACACACACACACACACACACACACACAGGGCTCGGGCTGGCGATGCCTGTGAAGGGTTTGGAATCAGCTCCTGGGCACGGATCCGTGCCAGCCCTGCGGGCCAAAGCGCTGGGCTGCCCTGCAGGTGATGTCAGTGCGACTCGTGGCCCTCCCTGGGTGATGTCAGGAATCCCCATCTGCCCGGCTTTCCCCTGTGCTTGGAGGGGCACCAAAGCACGCACAGCCCTGGCACCACCTCTGCCCCTTTGGCCACTCTGCCGGGCAGCATCAATTGCTGGACTCAGCAATGCTTTGGGAAGATTTAATAGTTTTTTTGGGAATTCCTGGACATCAGCAGTTCACTCCAACCCCACTGCTTCGCTGCGGTGCTTCATAACCCCGTTGGAAGAGCGAGACATGAGGGTCAGCCCCTTGGCTCCTGTGCCATGACCCCCCTGCCAGCAAGGCACTGGTTTAACTGGGAGTGCTTGGCCAGAGTTGTGTCCCCAGCGAGGCAGTCTGGGCACGAGTGAGGAGTTTGAGGAGTTGGTTCATTTCCCCCATGCTCTCACGTGGCTCCTCGGTGTTTTGGCGTTTTAATTACACACGGCCCTGTGTATTTAAGGCTGGTTTATGGGTGTTTATACTAATGCGTAAACCTGCAATTTAGAAGCTCAGTTATAAATCAACATTGCTGAAGGTCTTGTCCCTCGTGCCGTGAGATCGGTCTCCAGATTTAGAAGATAGGTTAGAGGGGAAACAAGGAGGGCTGTTTAGTTTTCCTCTGGTTATGATGATAAAGGATCACAGGATGGGGTGCGAGGTGCAGAGGCCGGGCACAGAGATCTGCCAGCGTAACCCAGAGCAGAGTTTCCATTTTAACTCTGCTCTTAGGAGTCTCTGCCATAAGGAACTTGTGTTTCTGCAGCAAATTCCAGCCCAGAAAGAAAAGCAGTGCCACAGCTGCTGATGTGATACTCACAGGAGGGTGGTGGCACCCCACTGGTGATGCCTTCAGATCAGGATGTGAAGATGCCCAGAGCCTTGTCCCATTCCACACCTCAGGGGAGGAGCTCTTGTACCCAGGAACTGCTGGCACAGACTGGAGCTGGCTTCCCCCAGCAGCAGTGCCCAGTGGGATGGCACATACCCACTGGTGGGGCATGGTCCTCTCCCAGCACATCCTAAGGACAACACCTCCACATTCATATTTTTATGTACAACATTTTTTTACAGCTTTAAGGATCATTTGTGCACCTCTGCCCCTTACCAGCTGCCGTGGAGCCTGGCTGTGCCAGGGATGGGTTCGGGTTACTGGTGTGCTCCTGCAAACCCCATCCCCAAGGGAAGGTCCCTGTGCCATGAGGGCAGCCCAGGGAGGGAGTGACTTTGTAGGGAAAGACCCAGGGACCCTCAGCATCCTCCTGTCCAGCTGCAGTCCCTCCTCTGTGCTGTGGGTGCTTGGCTTAGCTGGACATTTCCCACTGCCTCCAGCCCCCTTTGTCGTATCTTTAGGGGATATTGGGACAAAAGGGGGTCGGGGAGGGTGTAGGGGCAGCACAGTGGGCGGGCAGGGGGCCCATGGGCACAATGACCACTGGGGCTGTCAGAGCCCTGTCCCTGGACAGGTGGCATCACTGCACACCTTCCTCCCCATCCCGCTCCTGGCTCCAGCCTCCATCTCCCGCTGCAGTTTCCTGGCTGGCAGTGCCTCTCCTGGCTCAGGGAGCAGGAACACCCAGAAGGGAGATGGTGCCAGCAGCTCCCAGCACCAGGATGGTCACAGGATGGGGCAGGGTCCCCCTCCTCCCTGGGGTGCCCCTGCTCCGGGGGCCGGGCTGTGGAATGTCCTGCAAGCAAACAAAAAATCCCTGAACATTTCAGAAAGGTCTTTTTCTTCCCCCTCCACCCTTATTCCCAGTCCTCCTCCCACCTCTCAGGGCAGCCAGCAGAGCTGCTCTCTGGCCCTGTTTCCCCCTGCCCAGCACCCCGAGACTCTCCAAAAGCTACCAAGCCCAGCCGGGTCGTGCCATCTGCAAACTCTCCGGGTTTTTTATTATATCTAATTTTTTTTTCCCCCTTGTCCTTTTCTTTCCCACCCCTTGCCTTTTCCCACGGCAGACGCCTCCCCCTGGCCCCCCTCCCCTTGCCACCACGCCAAGCCCTGGGCTGGCCGAGGGGCTGCGAGGTGCGGGCTGGGTCTGGGGGTTGCGGGGGGCTTTGCATTGATGCATTGATCGCCCATGGTCTCCGCCTGACCTCCCTGCTCCCAGGGAAGCAGTCTCCATGGCTACTGGCCCTTCTCCTCCAGCGCAGACTGTAAATTCCTGCAGGCAAAGCCCAGCCTTGGGGGTGCGAGGGGGGGAGCCGTGAAGGAGTAACCAAAGCCAAATAGAAAGAAAGAAAGAAAGGCTGGGAGAGAGAAAAAGGGCGTTGCTTGGATGGGGCTCTCCTTTCCACTCCCCTTTCCCAGGTCCCCAGCACCAGGGCAAGGCGCCTGCTTCCCCCCTCCAGCACTGCTGCTCCTGCTGCTGCTGCTGCTGCTGCTCTTGCAAAACTGGAATTGGCTGGGATTATTTAAGGGGAAAAAAAAAAAAAAAGGAGGAGAAGGGATCAGAGCAGCCGCCAGAGAGAGGGCGATAGAGTCCACTTTCCTCCAACTGCCCTGGGTCTCCCTCCCTCGCTCTCTCCTCTTCAGCAGCACCAAGAGCCCCAAACTGAACCCAGAGCAGCTTTTTCCATCAGTTCAGCTCCCTTCCCTCCCTCTGTCTCACACACGGCAAGGAGAGAGCCCCTTCCTCCCTTTGATTTCCCTTCGCATGCTCAGCCCCTTGTTTCCTTTAAAGCACTAGAAATCCCCCTTCTTGCCCCCGCTCCTCCCTGCAGACTGGGATTGCCATGGGAGCTTTGCAGATTGCTGGATTTTCCATCCTTTTCTTTCTCCTCCACTCTGGAAGCACGCTGGCGAATAAAGCCAGTCAAGGTAAGAGAAAATCTTCCCTGCTCGAAGGTTTGCTGTTTGATGTGTGGATTGGGCAGCCGGATCTCCTCGTTAGAGCTGGGGTTTGAGTGCAGCCTGGAGAAGGCAGCAGCAGCAACAACAAACAGTGGAGGGGATTTTAAATGTCGCTTGCAGATATTCTTGCCTACTGCCTTGGAACTGGGCTTGGGTTTGTGAACTCTTTAATGAGTTGCGTTCCTTAGACTTTAGTTCTTTGGGTTTGGACTCTTTATCTCAAGGCAGGGGGTGCAGGGGCAGAAAATTAGGGTGGGCGAACAAGTCTGCATCCATCACAGGCGAAATGCGGCTGTTTGGAGAGGCTTGGGGGGCTCTGCTGGTTTTGTGTCTGGGAGATGGGGCAGCAGGGTGGGCTGGGCTGGAGGGCAGGGATGGCAGAGCCCGGAGGCTGCATCTGTGCTCGGGGACTGCACATGGGGCACGGGGGAACCTCAGATGCTGGGCAGCAGGAAAGTTCAGGTAGCTGAGCACAGCTAAGCCTGAAAATGAAGGGAGCTCTTTCCCTATCTCGTGGAAGGAGAGGTATGTCCCATCCTTATCAACTTCGGGCTTTTCTGTTTCCCAGCTCCCGTACTGAGGCAGAGCCTCCCCTTCCCAGACGTACACACGGAGCTTTATGTATGGTCTATCTATACCTTCCCTTTTCTATAGCACCTCTATATTTAGCTCGGATTTTTTCTATAGACGCGCGGGAGCGCGCGGAGCACACACAGCCCTATACATGGTCCCGTTGGCTGCCTCAAAGGGGGTTTTCTCCTTCATTCACCACTATCTGGACAATCTGCCGGGTTTTTTTTCTCTTTTTCTTTGCACGGCGTGCGAGGTTTCTGTGGCTGTGGCAGCTGCAGCGTTTGTGCGGACGGTGAGATTGAGCAGCGTGTGAATGAAATCTCGGAGCGCAGGCTATAATGAAAGATCTCTTGTAGGAGGATTCCAGCCACGCGCATGGTCGCCCCAGCCCTGTCACCGACAAAGTTAGAAGGAATTTCAAGGCTATTGTCTTATCTGGCTCAAAGTGTTTCTAAAACAATGGGCGACTTCTCCGGAGGGCAGCCTGGGCAAGCAGGAGAGATTTTTCCAGGGCAAAGGTTTGGTGAGAAGGCGTCCAGCTTCACATAAAGCTTTATGATTTAGGCACAGAAAGGAATGCTTAGGTTTTTATCCCCCCTCAAATTATCTTGAGTGTATGCATTGCTTTCATTTCTTATCATAATATTTATTTATTAAGGCCTTTTGGTTTCCAGTTCCATTTAAGCCCGAGCCAGAATTGCATTAAAATAGCAAAGTGAAATTCCATCGTGCAGAGACTTGACAGATCCCTTCAGGGAAGGAGAGGGGTGGAGTGGGGGTGGAGAGAGGTGAGCTCAGTGCTGAGCTGGGTTCATTGCCTGGGACAGTGCTGGCTCCTCCAGGGGGGCTCTGCTGGGGAATTGATCCTGGGGCTGCACTTTGGGGGTTCCGTGGGCTGGGCAGGGGGAGCTGAGGTTGGTGTGTGCGGGGCTGCGAGGACTCTGGTGCTGGTGGTCCCTTTTGGGTGAGGCTGAACTCATGGGCATCACTGATGGCAGGTACAACGTGTGCCTTCCCTCAGATCCTGCTGTCTCCTGCGTTTTCTGACTGTCACTGAGCTCTTTGAAGCTGCTCTGTGTGTCTGGGACATGTGGTAGCAGGATATTTCTCAAAAGCATCAGGTGTGCGTAGCAGGTGACACCCCAAGGATGGGGCACACATCACCCCGAAACCTTTGTCCTTTTGAGGGACAGCCACCCTTGCCAGGTGACTGTCACGGGCTGGGAAGGGCTCCTCTCCCGTCTCTCTTTTCTTGGTGGGATAACATTGTGTCATGGGTTGGGCTCGCTGACTCGTTCCTTGTACTGAATTACCCCACAAAGTTTAGTCTGTGGGGAAGGAAGGATTTAGAGAGCTGGCTGCTGGGCCTGCAGGGTGTCTGCCAGTGGACCTGGCTGGCTCTGGAGTCAGCTTAGGGCTAGGGAAGCTTTCAAGAGGAGAGCTGGCAACATAAATCTAAATAACCATAGGGAGGCTCCTGACGCACACTCACATCTGTGCTCCACAGGCCAGGCTGCCCACGTGTTGCTGTGCCCAGCACTCCTCTGGTTTCGGGGAGATAATGTCACTGCCAGTCCCAGGCTCTTGTCTGTCAGTCCATCTCAGCCTTCCAGACAGGAGGCTTTGTCCTGAGCTCCTGCTCTCAGTGGAGCAGTGCCCTTACCTGCTGCCTGCCCGCCTCCGTCCCTCCCTGCATGCTGGCAGGACAGACGGACATGCTCCCAGGGACTGGCAGCTCTGTGCCCTCCTCGGGCAGTGCCAATTCCCTCATCTCTGGGAGCACATCCCAGCATTTACCACTTTGCCTGCAGCTGACTGCACATCCCCTCAGTTGATGCTGCGCCGTGGGGCCAGCAGGGAGAGGCAGCGTCTCCCTGGGGATCCCAGCACCCCGTTGGCATTCCAGCAGCCCAGTTCAGAGTCCTGGCTGGGATGGCAGCCTCAGCCCAGCCCACTGGGCCCTGGGTGGTTGATGGTTGACTCCAGCCCTCCTGGCCCCTGTCCCACATGAGGGGCTGCTGCGCTGCAATGCACCTGCAAACCCTACACACCACCACCGATTATTTTTCTGTATTTTTTTCAAGGAGTCTTAAAATTTTCCAGTTGCAGCGTGGAGATGCTGTTTGGTTCCCCTCCCATTGCAGGCAAACCTCCTCCCCCTTGGCCTCTGCCTTCCTACCTCTCCAGCATTCACAGTGTGTGACTGTTGTGCCTGTCCCCTCCACCCCGCTGAAATATGAAATGTAAAACTGTAAACATTTCACATGCACAGTTCAAAGGAGATCTTTGACTGAGGACGTCTAACATGCCTGTACTGAGATTAAAAAAGGGGAGGGGGTGGGTAGGAAGGAGGGAAGAAGAGTTTTTTTGTAACTGCCAACTGGAGTATAAATATTCAGACACCTTGAGTCTTCCAGTGCCGATGTATTGCTCTCTCCAAACTGCTCAGGAGTTTGGGGGTTCTTATCTTTTATTTTTATATAGATTCTTTTTTTCCTTTGCAGACAGCCACACCAGAGTACTTTAGGAAAATAATATGCATGATTGACCTTAGCCTTCACTTTCAAAATTCTAAGTGCCCTGAGAGGCTTTAGGAGAAGCCCGGGATGGCAGATAAAGTTTGCTCTGTCTGGCAGCCCTGGAGGATGCCTGGCTGTGTTTTGGAGAGGCTGTGTCCCCGCTGGAGATCTTGAGATTGTTGCTCCCGGAGCAAAAAACAAACACATTTCTTAAGGCAAGGCCGGGTCAGTCCAATAAGCCAAAGGAACAACAACAGCAGTGACAATTCCATGGGGAGATGAGCAGGCTGCTGGTGTGGGGCACCAAACCCTCTGTGGGGTTTGATGGAATTGGGCTGAAGTGACCAGGGCTGGCACAAGGAGGTGGATGGAGCATTTCCTACCCAGGGAATGGTGGGGAATCCATCAGGATGACCTGGGCTGCTGCAGAGGATGGACAGCTCAGGACCCTGCCCTCAAGGGAGTGGGAAACATAAGTGAGTGGGATAAAAAAGCCCTTTTCTGCGTCATTAACAGCTTTGGGGAAGCACAACCCATGGTGGGGGTTATAGGGCAGGGTCTGGGCATTGAACAGGAGGGTCCCAGGCTGGGAATGGCCCCAGGTCCTCTCTCTGACTTGTGGTTCCTCCTCCTGTACTCCATCATTGCACAGGGCCGAGTGCTGGGGCTGCACCTCCTGTGCCCCACCTGCTTTTGGGAAAGCTGGGTGGATATGCAAGGTACAGGGCTGGTCTGGGGGTCTCCACTGCACGGTGAGATGCAGACACCCCCTCTGAGCATCCTGAGCACAGCTACCTGCCCAGTGCCCACTGGCACCCCGTCCTGGCAGCAGGGCATCACCCAGCACCCGAGCCAGCATCTCTGAGCGCAGGTGACACTTCTTTAGCCAGTTTACAGAAAGCTGCCCTGCAGAGCATCCTGCTCCCCTCTCCTGGCCCAAATCCCCTCCCAGGGGCTGCCACTGCCCGTGGCCGTGCCCTGAGCCTGTGGTGCAGCACGAGTCACCCCTGCAGGCTCCCTGGACGAACAAATGATTAATAAACTGCACCACAGTGTCTGAGGTGGTTATTAATACCCTGGTAAAAGGAGCTACTGAAGTTATAAAGCTTTAATTTGGCATTAAGGCCGAGTGGAAACTCCGCATGTCTGCCAACAGCTACACACACATCCCCATACAGACAGGCTGTTAATATATATGCCTATATAAAAACAAAGAATAAAATTAATTTGTAGAAAAAGCTGAAGCACTTGTAGGAGAGGGGGAAAAGGATGGTGGGTTTGTTTGTTTAGGATTTTTCAGGCCAATTTTTGCTGTCCTGTCTCACCCCCCTCCTCAAATTTATTAGGACTTTTTAGCCTAGGGCTAAAACCATCTTTTATTATTATTATTTTTTTTAAACAAAATAAGGAAGTGAGGAAAGAGCCTCAATCCAGGCTCTAAAATGTACGAGCTGTGCAGGGCACAGGGGGCTCTGCCGTGCCTCCCCTGGGTCAGAGCCCTCGGGGGTCCCGGGGAGGTGGCGGTCCCCCCGCTTTTGGCACGCCCGAAATGGCAGTGGCGTTGAAACCGTCTGCCTGCGCTGCCTTTGAAATGGAGAATAAAGCTGCAGCTGGAGCGGAACGGGGCCCAACAGCCAGCGCTGGAAAATCCCACCCACAACGGAATAAAAAACACGGCCCGAGGCGCGGGGCGAGCGCCGCAACCTCCTGCCCTTGGCGCAGCCCGGGCGGGCAGTGCCAGGGATGCTGTGCCCTCCGAGGAGCCCTGCCCGGCCCCAGCGAGGTGGGGCTGTGATTCCCGGCCACACTCAGCATCTCCATCCCAACCAAATTCCTGCCCGCGTGCAGAATTCCCCGTGCCGGGCGTTTGGGGCATGGTGTGTCCATCTGCAGTGCCCGCTTTGGGCTCGTTTCAGATGCTTTAGGGTGAAAATCATGCCAAAATTTTGGTTGTTTGTGGAAGGGAGAAATGGAGGAGCTGTAGAGGTACAGGTTTGGCAAACTCTCCAAAAAACCCACCTGGGTTTGGGACTTTGAATGGAGCAGCTGCTCTGGAGCAGGGGGACAAGCAGGGCACACCCCGGGGAGGAGCTGCTGAGAGCAAATAGGAGCATCAGTAAGGATTTATTATTTAATTTTTTTTTTTTTTAATCTTCACTTGTCTTGGAGATGAACCCTCTCACATGGTGGCAGCAACTCAGAGCACCTGCACCAGTGAGGCCACAGGCAGCTTTTTGGATGCAGAGAATTCTCCTGCAGGAAAAACGGGCTGGCCTGAGAGAAAACCTTCCCTTTCATGGGAAAATGCTGCTTGTGCTGACAAAAATGCTAAAAACTGCGTTTTTCAGGAGGTTTTACTTTAATTCACTACATCATTTCTGAAGGATACTGAACAGCCAAAATTTCAGCTTTCTAAAATTGGGATCTTTGCCAATCCCGGGATGGCTCCTGGAGTGCCCGGGAGGGTATTTATTCACTCTTCCCACAAACACACTTTTTTGGCTTTTTCTTTTTTTTCTTTTTTTTTTTAGAATCCTGTAACCTTTCAGAATGACTCTAGCTTTGGAAAAATTACAGTGGAAAACTGATAATGTTTTCTTTTGTACTTTTGCTACTGTGTAATCTTTCCAAAGTTAGACAACTTTTGAAGTTACAGAATAAGAAAAAAGATAGGAAAAAAAGGATGCTCTACATGTGTGAGTGGGAGAGGGCCAGAGGTGCATTCAGTGCCTCATGCCTGTTGTCCGTGGTCTTGAGTTTGAGAGTGCAGAAGGAAAAATAAATAGGAAATAAAATTCCCCCAAAAGTGAGATTCCTGGCAAAAGGCTGGGAAAGTTTCAATGATGTGATTTATGCCTGGTGGATGCTTCATGTTCTGAGTGTTTTTAGGGAAAGGAGATGGGGTTTGATGGATGGTCTGAACTGTTTGGGTGCTGGTTCCCACCCAGGGTGTGCCAGGCTGGGTGCCCGGGGTGCCAGACCCGACAACTCACCCTGGCACCATGACTCGAAGCATCACAATTGATTTATAACTTTGGGGGAACACCTGAAGGGGAGCTCCCAACCATGCAGGGCCAGAACCAGGATCTGCAGACTCAGGAAGCCTTTGGGTCAGCATCAGCTTTGCTGCTGCTGAGTTCCCATGCCCACATCGCCCTGCTCCAGTGCCAAACCTCCCAATGCCCCTCTGGGAGCCCAGGGAGGGATGCAGGAGCCTGAGGCGAAGTCACTGGGATGCTGAACAGCCCCCAAAGGGACAAGTGGTCCTTGGGTGCCCTGGCACAGGCAGGGGTTGATGCTGGGTGCTGGCACAGTGGCACCATGCCCAGTGCCATGGCTGCTGTAGGTGCCAGCCTGGAGCAAGGGCTCTGGTCCCCGTGCAATCCCTGCATCGTCCCCACCGTGGTGGGTCAGCCTCCAGCCGGTGATTAATGGCCCAAGGGAGGCCGTGGTGGCCGCGGGCCATGGCTAATGTCAAATAACAAATATGAATGCGGGCTGTAAATATTTATACAATGCGCAGGCACGTGCCGCCTCCCCGATGCGGAGACAAAGCTCCGCTCCTCCCGGCCGGCCGGGTGAGTCACATCCCCAGAGTCAGTCACATCTCATCTCCAGAGTCAGTCACATCCCCAGAGTCAGTCACATCCCCAGAGTCAGTCACATCTCCAGAGTCAGTCACATCTCATCTCCCAGAGTCAGGGACTCTCAGGTCCCCCTTCCCCAGTGAGAAGCTTCCTAGAGGTGGAGGAAAATCCTCGCAGGAGCAGAGCTGGTGCTCCCCACGTGGAGCTGGAGCCTGGGCTGCTCTGGGAGCCCTGCCCATACCTGTGGGGCTGTGGGTGATGCTCAGCCCCATGTGACCCTCCGCACCTGATCTGCAGGCATTGGCAGCCACGGAGGGGATGTGCCCGCTTCAGGGCACCACATCTCCCTGACTGCCAGGGCACTGAGAGCCAGCTGAACAGCCTTTTGCTCACAAAACTCCACTCCTTGTGCTTGAGGCTTCTCCATTTCCCAAACACCATTAAAACCTCCACTCCCACGGCCTCCTGTCACAGCAAACCCTTGGGCATTGCTGCCTGAGGCCATTGCCAGCACATGGAGCTCTGGATGTGATGTCCTGGGTACCACAGCACTGCATCCCAGAGAGGGGGTTGAGGGGAAAAGGGGGATGGGGACGATGCAAATTTTGTCCATGTCCCCACAGAAGCCTTGATGTTTTTCCCAGTTCTCCCTCCTGCTTCTCACTCCTGGCTCCCAGGTTTATTTAGTGTGGGCCCTGCTAATTCGTGCACATTCCTTGGCGCCTAAGAATAGAAAGTGATGACGATTATTTGGGTGCCTGGTCGGCTCAGGAAACAGCTAATTGGAGACAGAGACTTTTACCTCTGCCTGGGCTGGCTCCAGCCTGGACTGGGAGTGCTGGAGCAGCATTTCCTATCATCAGGCACATGAAAGGGCCAGGGAGTCTCAGGGTGACGTGTCCGAGAGGAGACACAGGTTGTGCTGTTTGGGAGGGGACCCAGTGATTCACCATGTCCAGAGCCCATCCTCAGGGCTGCTTGGGGAGCCAGAGGCTGCTGGGATCCATCACCTGGGGTGGTGGCTCCCGTGGGGACACGGATGGAGGTCCTGGGCTCTCCCCTTTGCTCCCTCACGTGTTCTCTTGCAGATGTTGACGAGTGCGTGGAGGGCACTGACAGCTGCCACATCGATGCCATCTGCCAGAACACCCCCAAGTCCTACAAGTGCATCTGCAAGTCCGGCTACACCGGGGATGGGAAGCACTGCAAAGGTAGGGACACAGCACTGGCAGGGCCAGAGTCCTGCTGAGTGACAGCCCCAGCACGTCAGAGGCCACCAGTGGCTCATCAACCCATGCAAAAAAGCCACTTGTTCACCCTGGCCCATTTCAAACCTTTTATTCCCTTTTTCTGCCCCAAACTCCTGTCCTGTTGACAGTGCATGGGGACAGAGAGGACTCTGAGTGTCCTTGCTGGTGATGGTGGCAGCCATTGTCCTGATATGGTTGGGGCTGCCCATGAAAGGTCACATGGAGCTTGTTTTAAACAAAGCTGGGCTTATTTTCTTGCAGGATTTCTGACCCTGAGGCTGCAGAACTGTGTTAGCAGCTAAAATACAAACTTAAAAATAAGACATAGAAACAGAGATATAAATGGTGTAGAAATCAATTTAGATGTAGATATAGGTGTAAATCTAGATGTTGATATAGGCATAGACATATATCTATATATAAAAACAACTGAATAGGGAATGGAAAGAAAATGGGGTCCTTGGGGCAGCAGCAGCAGGAAAGCAGGATTGGGGCAGGGGAAAATTCCCAGCTGGGAGCAGGTTCAGGGTCAGGATGGGCCGAGTACAAATAGCAGAGGGATTAAAGCGCTCCAGGCACTGCAGGGCTTTGCCATGGAGACGGGGCTGTTCTGGCAGCACCCTGGGAAATCCCAGGAGGTTCCCAGCACTCTGCACCAGGCTAAAGCTGTGGGACACTGGGCTAGCTGGGCTCCAGCATCCACGCTGGGGAGAATGGGGATGACTGTAGGCTCTGGAGGGATGCTGCAGGTGATAATGGAGCTGAGGACCTGCTGGAATAGGCAGAGACAGCAGAACACCCCGGGGCACATTACCAGCTGGGTGGCAAAGATGCTGGAGAAGGGGAGCAGCACCCATGGTGGGCAGCACTCGGGGCAGCCCTGCAGCTCTCCCACCCTTCTCCCCTGCAGATGTTGACGAGTGTGAGCGGGAGGACAACGCTGGCTGCGTGCACGAGTGCGTCAACATCCCCGGCAACTACCGCTGCACCTGCTACGACGGCTTCCGCCTGGCACACGACGGCCACAACTGCCTGGGTGAGGGATGGCGGTGCCCTGCAGCTCCTCAGCTGCTCCAGCACCTTGGGGCTGACCTGCCGGCTTTCCTTGCTGGGCACTTCCCAGCACTCAGCACCCCCAGATGTGCTGTAGAGCCATGGAATGTGGTGACACTCCCAGGGCACACCTGTGCTGGGGGCAGGATTGCTCCCGGTTACATCACGGTGATGCCAGGGGAGGATGCTCCATGCTGGCAGGAAAACTCACTCTGTGGGTCCATCTGGGAGGGCTGGGCAGAGGCAGAGAGTGCTGTAGAGCCGTGGAACCGTGGTGGCACTCCCAGGGCACACAGGCATGTCCTGTGCTGGGGACAGGATTGCTCCCCGTTACATCGGGGTGAGCATCCTCCCTTGGCATCCGTGCTGGGAGAAAAACTCACTCTGTGGGTCCATCTGGGAGAGTTGTGTTTGGAGTTGCTGGGGTGAGGCGCAGGCTCCCCACAGCCTCACCCTGCTGCAGCCAGCAGCCAGGCCAGCAGCTCTGTGCCGCTGCCGAGGGCAGCACCAGCTCACCCGGGCCCTGCCGCTCGCTCCGCTCGTGCTCGGGGTCAGCCCTGCACCTGCCAAAATAGATGAGTTAATAGCAAATACGGTGGGGATGGGAACCAGCGGAGGGACTGGGTAAATAATCCCCGGGCCAAGACAAACCCGGCATCTGCCTACGGAGCGGCCGCGCATCCTCCCCGCCACTTCCCACCGCCCCGAGCTCCATCCGGCCGCGGCCGGGCCAAAGCTCCCGTCAGAGCCCCGGGGCCCATCGAGCTGCCCGCGCCCGGCCCCGCTTCCTCCCGCGGCATCCGCGGTGCGAGCTCCGGGGCTCCGGGCACCGCCTCCCCGCTGCCTGCTGCTCGTGCTGTTTTCCAATTAGTGTCTGCAGAGGGGTCATTAATGAGCTCATCACTGGGAGGAGGAGGAGGGGGAAGGGATTATGGACACATACGCTTTGCATTAAGCGCCATCACCGGGATCTTTGCAGCCTCCTCGGGGAGGGGGGAGATTTACACAGCTGGGAGGAGGCGCGGGCGGGCGGGCGGCTGGCTCTGCCTTCCTCTCCTGGGGGAGGATGAGCCCGGGAAGAAGAAAGGAAAGCTGGACGTCATGTGTTTACAGAGTTGGGTGGGAGGGGATGGAGGTGGCTGGGGAGCAGCCGGCCAGGCGGGGATCTGGGGGCAGCACGCTGGCTCCCGCCTTGAGCCCTTCCTTAGCTCATCCCAGCATCTCATCTCTGACCCCGACCAGCTTTGCCCAACCTGTCTGCATCCCCTTTTAGTCAAAAGAAAGAGAAGCAGAGCAAAGCAGCGTGTTGTGCCCGGGCTTTGCCTGTGCCATGGGCAGGAGCTGAGCTGGAGAGGGGTCAGGGTATGTGCCCACCAGAGTCCACAGGCCCCTCCATTGCCCATCCTGGGCGACCTTTTGAACCAGGACAGGAATTCAAGCCCCCGTCCTGACACAGGCCCTGCTGGCTTCTGCCCATCTCTGTTGCCTTTAATAAAACAGGTATTAGGGAAGTGGAGTCTCATTTCAGCCATTGGGTTTGAACGGCTGCCTCCTCATTTTTGAGCAGAGCTGGAAGGAGAAGTTGCAAGACATTAAGCCCTTGTTCTAAGCAGGGGGATTTCAGGAGGGTTATTGGCATCTGCAGGACATAGCTATGAGCACTGGGGGAAGCCATGAGCTCCCTGCCATGCAGAGGATGTCCCTGCATGCCTGGCTGCAGCCCAGGTGTCAGCCCTCGCTGCCCTGTGGGTCAGGGGGTGTTTTCAACCCTTCCTTTCCAAGACAGCAACTTTGTGGGGTGTTCCTGGGCTCTGCTGCCTGGTCACTTCCAGCTAGAGCTGCAGCCCTGCTTTGGCAATTCTGAGCGAACCCTCAGGGCTTGCCCGGGGCTGGGACACAGTGCGAGGCACCCACACTGCTCAGGCATCCATCTGTCCATCTGTTTAGCCCAGAAGCAAAGGCTTTGGGTGTGCTGTGCTGTTTGGGGAGGGGGCTTTGCTGGCAGCCCCCGGTGCGTGCCGTGGCTCAGCCGTGGTTCCGGTGGGCTCAGTTTTCCCCTCAGCCCTGGCTGTGCCACGCTCGGGTTCACAGGAGGTTTTCTTTGGCACGGGGCCCCTCGCTCCCAGCCTGACACCATCACCCAGCCCCGGGCAGAGGGGGCAAGGGGCGGCCATGGCACAGATTTATCTTTGCCAAGCCTGGCATCCCGGTTGTTCTGGCGCCTCAGGGCACTGGTGAGCTCAGCTTGCGCCACTGTCCCCAGAAAGCCTCTGGAGAGAGCAATGGGCAGTTACTGTTCATTAAACGCAGGTTTTGCAGGAGCAGCCCGGGGCGAGGGCATTGCTGCTGCCACGGGGCCACGTCCCAGCGCTTGCAGCCTCGGCTTGTTAAACCAAACCAGGTGTGAGGGCAGAGCAGGGGATGTGAGTCTCCTTACAAGTAATTATCCCTGCTCTGGGCTAAGGTTTCCCAGCTCCTCCTAATGAAGTGCAGGCATCCCCAGCTGGCAGCAGGCTCTGAGGGGCTGGGAGCAGGGGCTGGCTGCAGCCAGCATTCTGGAGGAGCGTCCTGGGTGCTTTGGGATTTCTGGGACGAGGGAAAGCCCTTTCTCTGTGGTCGGGTGTTCCCTTTGGTAAAATGAGGCCATCACTCAGGGAAGCTGTAAGATCCCTGCAGCCACTCCTGCTGTGCTTTGCCTTCATCCCCTGCCCTGTCCAGCTGGGGGGAAGCAGGAGCTGCCCAGCAGATCTGTGCCCATGCCCTTGCTGTGCCAGGGAGCTGTGCCACCCGGTGGCCATGCCCTCGGTGTGCCAGGGAGCTGTGCCACCCGGTGCCCATGCCCTTGCTGTGCTAGGGAGCTGTGCCACCCGGTGCCCATGCCCTTGCTGTGCCAGGGAGCTGGGCTCACCCCCTGCCCTCTTCCCTCTGCAGACCTGGACGAGTGCTCGGAGGGCAACGGCGGCTGCCAGCAGACCTGTGTCAACATGATGGGCAGCTACGAGTGCTTCTGCAGGGAGGGCTTCTTCCTCAGTGACAACCAGCACACCTGCATCCAGCGCCCTGAAGGTCAGTGCTCAGCCCCTCCACGCCCTGGGCCACCCTCTGTCCCTGCCTTGATCAGGCAGGTCTGTCCTCTGTCACCTCTGGCCACTCCTGCCTGGGTTTAGGTGCTGCTGCTTGGGCTCTTGGTGTGGCAGGTTTGAAAGGGAATCTGTGGTAGGAATGTTGGGAGAGGTGGTAAATGTCCTGCAGCAAAACCCTCACAGGTTCCTTGTCCAGGTACAGCAATACTGAGCTGGGGACATTAATCCCATGCCCAGAGGAATTTGCTGATAAATAGAAGGACCTGGAAATCCTCACACCACCTTGAGACACATCTTCCCCTGCCAGTTCTTGCACAGCACCGAGCCCTTCCTCTCTATATCAACTCTAAATTGTTGCCATCTGGAGCAACCTCTTAGCCAAAATAGGAGGAAATGAGAGATTTTTGTGTCTCTGCTGATTTTTATCTCTGCTGCTTGGCAAAGCCAGCTGAGTGTTTTTGCTTTCCTCCTTCCCCCTTCCCAGCTGTGTTGGTCACTCCCCAGGAATCCCACCCTGCCCAGGACAGCTGAGCAGCTGCAGTGGCATTCCTGTGTCCCCATCCCTTGTGTGTGCCAGGATGAGCTGGCTGCTCCTTCCTGCTGGTGCCACTCTGGTGGGCCCTGCTGGGGACAGGGGTGCAGGTGCTGGGTCTGGAGCTCAGTGGGGTTTAAAGCCACTGAGAGATGTGGGAGCAGGGTCTCACCCAAGGTGGGAGGCAATCAAAGGCTGAAGGCTTCCAGGTGGTTTTGTCCACCTTCCCAAGCAGCTCTGTGCCAGGAGCTGGCCAGGGTTATCCTGTCCCCACAAGGTTTCCCCTCATTGCCATCAACTCCCCGTCCCATCCCACCTCAGATGTCCCTCTGCCACTGCTGCCCAGTGCCAGCAGCTTTTGGAGCATTTCTCTGCCTCCGTTTCTCTTTTAGAAGGCATGAACTGCATGAACAAGAACCATGGCTGTGCCCACATCTGCCGGGAGACCCCCAAAGGGGGCATCGCCTGCGAGTGCCGCCCCGGCTTCGAGCTCACCAAGAACCAGCGGGACTGCAAACGTAAGGAGCACCCCAGGGCTGGGGGTTCACCCTCCCAGGGACCCCCCAACCCTGTGCCCATGGCACACACACCTCCTGCCCCTGCAGCAAAGCCCTGACCCCTGGTAGCTGTTGGTTCATTGAGCCTGAAGCTCAGCACGCTCAGCTCTGCCTCTGCTGCCCTTACAGACAAAGCTTCTGGCAGCCCCCTTTTCTCTGGGATGTTGTGTCCTTACATGACCAGGCTGAAAGGGCAGTTCAGGGGGGTCCCAGAGGCTCAGCATCCCCTGTTCTTGTCCCAGTGTTTCACTTTCCAAAGGGGGGGTGAACAAGGAGAGTGTAGTTGGCATGTGAGGAGTGCAGGAATCCTCTCCCTGGGGCTTGTGGTGCTCTCAGCCTGTCTGATCTCCTGCCAGCATCCCACTGGCAGTGCCAGGGTTATTAAATAGATATGTGTGTGTTTATGCAATTATTTTTATTTTGTTTCTCATTTGCTGCGTGCAGCAAATGTGTAAAATCGCTGATGAAATGAAGGCTTAATCCTAAACGAAATGAACAGCACACCTTGCCCCCTGGGGAGGGCTGGCAGGGATTCCCAAAAGCTCCTGTGTCATTCCAAAGCTCAGGAAAGTTCCATCCCTTCCCTGCAGCACTGGATTCAGGGTCCACCAGACCACCAGTCCCCTTTGCTTGGACTGCACTGGTGGCATTTAGCAGGTATGCAGAGGGAAGATATAAGAAACCACAAAACAGCTTGGATGTGCTAAGATCCCACAGGGAAAGTGAAGGGCTGTAGGAATTATCTGTGAGGGAAGGAGGGAGGAAGGAAGGGAAGGAGGGAGGGGAGTCTCTGAGGGTATGGATGAGGTGTTTCCAAGCCAGCTTTATGTGCTACATGTGGATGGTAGGCAGGGAAGAGGAGCTGGGGCCATGGAGACAGGGAAGGACAGGGAAGAGGAGCTGGGGCTGTGGTGACAAGGAGGAGGATCTGGGGCCATGGTGACACTGGTGCTTTGCTCCCACAGTGACCTGCAACTACGGCAACGGGGGCTGCCAGCACACCTGCGACGACACCGACCAGGGCCCCAAGTGCGGCTGCCACGTCAAATTCCTGCTGCACTCGGACGGGGTGACGTGCATCGGTAGGTCAGGGCATCACCCACACAGGGGTTGGGCTGTGGGGTGGCTCCTCTTCCTCCCTGGGGGATTTGTCCTTGGCCTGGTGAAGGTTTTCCCAAGCCTTGGGCGTTTTCCTTTTGCTGAGACCGGTGATGCTCAGCTGTGTGTGAGGGATGCTGCAGCACCTGGGATGTGTCTGCACAGCCACAGGGAACAAATATGATCTTGGTGGTGCTTGAGGGGACACCTGGGGGCACATTGCTGTGCTTCTGTGCTGCTGAAGAGAGAGCAGTGAGGGTGTCCTCGTGCTGGGAATTGTTGCTGTCGCTGTCACTGGCAGCTTTTGAGCAGGGATGTGGAGGGGGCAGGTTTGCCCACAGCAATCTGTTCCAACTTGGTGTTGTGGGGCCTTGGCTCAGGAACAATTGTCTTGCAAAAAAAAAAAAAATACAAAACCAAAACCCCAACAACCTGACAACTCAACCACCCCCAGAATTGTCCTTTTCCTGTGTGTGTTTTCAAATTGTAAAACATCAAGCAGAGATAGAAGTTTTACTGGTTTCATATGCTTGTGCTGTTTAACAGCTGCTTTGATTTAAAAAATGTTATATTTGGGGAGTGATTAAGTCCACAATTGCTTGAGACATTTGAGTTCTTACTGCAAAATGAAAAAGAAAAAGGAACTGGAAGCAAGAGAGGTTTTGGCTCCCCGTGTCCCTGCTGTGCCCGAACAGAAAACCCTTCGTGCTTTCCGCAGACAGCTCCGTCCTCGGGGCACAGGATCCCCCCTGAGCCCCTGGCTCTCCCTGCCAGCTCCAGGGGTGTTTGGGGCTGAGCCCCCAGCAAAGCCCTCTCCCCATCAGCTCGCTGCTGCTTTAATGTCACCGCTGTCCCCCAGGGTGGATCCCAACCCCTCCTGGCTGCTGGCAGCGCTCACAGCCCCTGGTCCCCGCCGTCCTCTGTTTGTCCCCACAGCCACTGCGTCCTGTCCCCACGCTGAGGAGCCTCCCAGGGGTTGTTGCTGTGCCTGGGTGGGGAGCTCAGGACCCTGGGGGTGCCAGCTGGGGGGTTCCCCCTGGATGAGGGGCTCTGTGTGCGGCGTCTGACTCGGGCAGGTCTGGGACCAAGGGTGCCCCTGGACCTGCTGGCTGTGGGGGTGGGAGAGCAGCTCTCCAAAGCATCTCATGGTTTGAGGGAGGCCTCAGAGCAGTCTGTTTGCTGGGAGGTGGTCTCTGCACTCAGACCCTGGGTACAACAGGTGTGAGGGTGGGATCTGGGGGTTTCCAAAATCATCCATCCTCTGTCCTTGGCCAAAGTGTCCCTCTTTGTCCCCATGCTGGGGAGGCATCTCCCACCAGAGCCAGCACATCCCTGTGAGCTCTCCCCTTGTCCACCTTTCCAGGGGAGATCAAACACTGCACTAGTGGATTTTAGGAGCAGCACCAGCCCAAAGCCCACCAGCACCCCACGCCTGTCTCATGCCTTTGGGCCCTGCAATCCCCTCTCACAGAAAGGGGCCTGCCCAGCTCCTGCACTCCCTGGGGCATTCCTGATCCCCACCGTGGGAACACCAAGGGCTTGTGCTCCTCCAGCTGCCCTGCAGGGATGCCCCGCCAGCAGGTTTACAGCCGAGGTACCTGCTCGGATATTTATACCCACCCTTTCTTGTTTTATGGCTGGGGCACAGCAAACAGCCCTCCCCCATCCACGCTGCCCCCTTCACCGCCCCTTCCCCATTTCCTCCAAAATATTTCATCATTTCAAGGGGAATAAAGTTTCCAGCGAGGGGAAACGCAAAGTCGTTCCCCGGGCCACGGGCTTTGAAATTGAACGCGGTGTGTTTGATGGGCTGCCGGGACAGGCCCCTGGTCCAGGTTCCCTTCAGATCACACCACGAGGCAGGAAGCACGATCAGCCCCTCTGAGTGACAGTTTCATTAGGCCACGGCCGGTGTTTTTCATTTTTCTGCTTTTTATTGCTGCTTTTAAAAATGCAGATAATGAGGAACATGCCTCTAAGCACAGGGGCCATCACTAATGGCTCCCAACATGTCTGCAGGCATGAGGGGGAGGGGGAGCTGGGAGGGGAAGCCAATGACCTTATATATTTATATTTATGCTCCAAAAGCAGCCTTTAAAAAAAGAATTAAAAAAAGCACATAAACCAGCCCTCCAGCAGCCAAGGGTGCAGTGCCTGCGGGGAGATGCAAAAACAGCTGTCACAGTTGATGCAGATTTTGGCTTTCCAGGAAGATTTATTAGCCAGGGCATCATTGCAGCTCCCTCCCACCCGTATTTAGGGTGCAGCAGGGCTATTGCTGGCCCCCTGCTTGTGGTGGAGTGGGAAGGGGTGGAAAGGGAAGAAATACAGTTAGATGGGGAAGGAAACTAAACCCAGCTGAGGTTTTATGGCTGATTTCCTGACCCACACCGAGGCAGTTTGCAGTGCTCCCCAGTTTGGGGGGCTGGCGGTGCTGGGAGCTCTGGGGTGCTCTGACCCACAGGGGAGGCTGAGCAGCCCAAACAGCCCCAGGGTTTGGGCTCACTGCTGGCTTGGCTGCTGAATCCATGGGGTGCAAGTGGCACAGGGGGATGTGGTTGCCTTCCCAACGCCCCTGTGTCCGCGTGGCTCCGCTCGGGGATCCCTTCGGGCTGGTTCTGGTTCTGTTCGCAGCCAGGACCCGGCTCCCCACACTAACAGGCTGCACTAACGCTGCTCACAACGCGCTTCTCCCGCTCGCATGGGGCTCCAACCAGCCCAGCACAGCTGGAGGGGTTTGGAGAGGCTGAGGGACCTGGAATGCTTGGGAGGTGGGAGAGAAAAAGCCCAAAGGGAAACAGGGACAGTTTCCACCAGGCTGGAAATGCAGCAGAGTTGAACCCATTGATGTGTGACACCAACCGAGTTCCCTGCTGGACACTGTTTCTAAATCACTTTTTTATAATGTTAAACAGGGGAGAGACACTTCCAGCAACACGTTATCCTTGAGACGTTTTCTAATGGTAAATATTTTTGTTCTCTCTATCTCTACCGAGGGGTCTAACCGTGGATGGTCTCTCCTCTGGAGACCATGGCGGGGCTGGGGGCTGAGCTGCTGCCTGACCGCATGTCTCACTAACCCTGCCCCGCTGCTGCTGCTTCCAAACCCCGGTGCCAGGCCAGCCCAGGGCTGGGGGACAGGGCAGGGAGCCCTCCCCTGCTGTGCTTGCATGAGACGGGGCTCTCACGCTGCTTTGGTGGATCCAGCCTGTTCCAGGGTGACAATCTGCTGTGCTGTGGCTGTGGCAGGGTTACCCCACACCCAGGAGGAGCTCACTGTGGGCTGCCAGGTGGGGAGGGGGATGCTTGTGCCCATCTCTGTGCTGTGCACTCCCAGTTACCCCTTCCTAGAGCCCACCCACTCGAGGATGGTCCCCTCTGGGACCTCCAGGGTGTCCCAGGGTTTGGCCTCGCCGTGCGCTGTGGCTCTCAGCCCAGAGAGCTGCAATGGCCCTTTGCAGGGCTGGGCACCTCCCCAGGGATTTCTTTGCATCCCCGTGGGGTCTCCAAGCCCTTCACAAAGGTAAGGTGATGCCTCTGCTCTGCCACCAAGGAAACTGAGGCAGAAGGTGCAGCAGCTTGTTTGTGGTGGGGAATCTTGTTCTTGGATGTGCTGGGCACAGGCAAACTCTTGGCACACCCAGGGGCTCTGGAGCTCAGCTCTGGAGCTCACCAGCACAGGGAGCACAGACTGCAGTTTTTGGGGGGCTCTGCAGAGCCTTTCACACAGGGGTGGGAGAAGGGGGGACCCCAGATCTGCGTCATCACCATGCTCCAGCCAGCCCAGCTGTAATCCCCCTATTACCATGCAATTATCCCCTCTGGCTTGTTGGGCTCACACCCTGCTGAGATTGTGACTTCTCAGAAGGTGGAGGTGAGGCCAGAGCGTCACCAGCATTGAGGTGCTGAGCAGGGCGAGGGGTGCCATGGCACAGCAGTGAGGCAGTGACAGCAGAGCTGGCCTGGAGGAGCGTGGAAAAGAGTCTGAGTGTGTGCTTGTATGTGTGTGTGTGTGTGGAGCTTTGTCCTGTCCCTGCCTGAGCGATGGAGGCCTCACCAAAGCCCTGGGTGGCTGGTGAGTCACCCTGGGCTGCCAGCTCCGCCGAACAATTGCTGCTCCCCAGGGCAATCCAGAGCCCAGCCCTGTGCCACCAACCTCCTCTGCCCCACAGGTACCCCAGCAGGCCCCTCCAAGCTTTCTGCCAACCCAGAACAGGGTTTCCCCTTTCTCGCAGCGGTGCTGTGGCTGTGCTAACCGAGCTCACACCCAATGCCCACCCTGGGACGGTGAGTGGGACTGGCTTTAACCTCAGGTGAAATTCCCAAAGGTGCAAAGCGGCCAGGAGGGGTGCACAGTGCTGGAGGAGGCTGTGAGCACAGTGACTGTGCCCAGGGCACCACATTCTCTCTCTGGAGAGCTCCATCCTCCCGGCTGCAGCTGCTCCTCCAGCTCCATCCCGCTGGCAGCAGCACCTGAGCCAAACCAATCCCCTCATCTCAGCCTGACCCTGTTAAATCGATCCTCCCCGGGCTGCCCCTGCATCAGCTGCAGGAACAAAGGCTGGCGTTGAACAAACGATTCCCTTTCAGAAAGTTTCCCTTCCCTTGGGCACGGTGTCCCCCGCCCCGTGTCCCTGTCCCCTGGCACGGCCGGGCAGCGCGAGGACCTGGCTGGAGGAACAATATCTGCAGAAATCCTTCCCCTGCCGTTAGGTTTTGTAATTGTGCTGGCGATTAATTTCATAAAATGGTCCCTTTTGTTCTCTTATTATGGGACATCATAAAAATAGCAGTGGCAAGACGAGCACAGAGCGATCCCAGCTCCCGGGCCCCGCGGCAAATGGTTGGATGGTTCAGTCATTCCTACCCCATGTGGTGCTTGCAAAGAGCAGGAGAACCTGGGATTTGCTCTTTCCAAGGAATTTCTTCAAGGCATTTTCATCTTGGGTTCCTTGAAGCCCAAATGCCTCATTTATCCAAGCAACCAGCCTTCTGAAAGGAGTATTTTATTATCCTTTGTGAACAACTTAATGCACTTCAAACCATTGTTCTGGTGGTTAGGGTTGAAATTGAGGATTGATCTCACAGGGAAGCTGTCAAGCTGAAAATGCTTCATTTAAATTAGTGTCCCTTCTAGTCCTACCAGCAACAGCTGACTTTGATAATACTGAAATAATTAGCTCTTTTTTTTTTTTTTAACTGGATTTTTTTTTCCACTGATGCTGCCTGCCTCTGAGTGTGTGTTTTAATTACATGATGCGTCTCTCAAATTAGCCTGAGACACATCTCAGTGGCTGAGCAGTGGGTGACGGTCAGGGGCTGACAGCACAGGGTCACCCGTGGCTTTGTGGCTCGGTAGCTTGGTGGCAGTGAGGGGGACAGGACCCTCCTGCCGCCCCGCTGTGGCACTGGGGCTGTGCACCCACACCCTGGGAGCTGCGGCCTGGCAGGACCCGTGTCTGGCTGCTTTGGCACAAGCACTGTGCCTTTGAATTGCCCACTTTGGGAAACTGAGCTCCCCCTCTGTGGAGCTGCCCAAGGTGGCCCCCAGGAGGCCCTGCCTGTCTGTGGGGCACGCCAGCCCCATGTGTTCAGCATTTCACGCCCCTGTGGCCTCGCTGCTGTTGTGTGAGAGCCAAGGGAGCTTTCCATGGGCTCTGAGGGAGCTTTGTACCCACTGCCCCTCCCAGGCCGTGCCATGGGGAACATCTGGGTGGTGTCACTCCCCCAGCCTTTTGCACAGGGATCCCTCACCCCAGCCTTTGTGTCCCCTTGCCGTGCAGAGACGTGTGCTGTGAACAACGGGGGCTGTGACAGCAAGTGCCACGACGCGGCCACCGGCGTCCACTGCAGCTGCCCCATGGGCTTCATGCTCCAGCCCGACAGGAAGACCTGCAAAGGTAGGTGGGTGTGAGTGGGGCTGGGGGCTCACTGCTCACCCCTGGGTGCCCCAGGTCCCCATTGTGTCCTCAGTGCCCCCAGAAAAGGCTCAGATTTAGCTCAGCTCGACATGGCCCTCAGTGCTCACCGGCTTGGTGTTTGCATCCGTGGGGTGGGCACAGGAATCACCCCCTGCATGGGGACTGGGATGCCTTGCTGCAGGCACCATGCTTGCCCCCACGCCCCTGGGAAGCCTGTGGGGAGGAGGAAAAGGGGGTCAGGTCAAGTTTGAGGCAGCCCTTGTGGGGCTGGAGGGTCCTGTCCCATCTCACCCCACCCCAGCGCCTGAGCCGCCCCAGGGGAAGGGCTGGGTGTGCAGGGAATGCACAGGTCCTCCCTGGGACACTGCCCAGCCAGGTCTGAGCACCAGGTCCCTGCTTTCCCTGCACCCCAAACTGTCCCCCCTCAGGGCTGGCCAGTGCCTGCATTGTGTCTTTCGGCAGCTCTCAGAACTTGACCCCAGCTGAAAGGAAAGCCTGTCCCACTGCTGGCTGCCTGTCTACCTGCTGACTGCTTCCAGAACCCCTTGTCCTGGTATTTTATCAGAGCACCCACCCCTCTCCAGCTCTGCAGTTCGCAGCAATAACCCAGAGCCACGTCCCCTGTGTCTGGGGTTTTATTAGGGCTGCAGGCAGGTTTACAGCTTGCTCCCTCACAGTCATAAAAAGAAACCCTCAGCCCCAGAGAGGCAGAGCCGCTGCCCCAGCCCTGGGGGTGGAGGGACAGGGCAGGCTGCTGCCTCCTCCTGGTCACACGTTGTTTGCTAACAGTAAATTTTGTGATCAGTAGGAAAACAAACCACATCAGCCACGTTCTCCTGCTGACCATCAGAGCCCAAAGGGCTCCCTCCATTGTCCCTCGTGGTGGGGACAGCATCCAGAGGGAAGCCCTGGGCTCTCCTGGCCGAGCATCCCAGCCAGGGAGTGACCCTTGGGTGTCCCTTGTCCCCACCAGACATCGACGAGTGCCGGCTCAACAACGGCGGCTGTGACCACATCTGCAGGAACACCGTGGGCAGCTTCGAGTGCAGCTGCAAGAAGGGCTACAAGCTGCTCATAAACGAGAGGAACTGCCAAGGTGAGGGGCACTGAGTGCCCAGGGCCCTGCCCTGCCCCTGCCCTGCCCCTTTCCCATGGCTGCTGCAGCAGTGCTGCTCATTCCTGTGCCCTTCCTGTGGACTGCATGCATCCTTCGGGGCATTAGTGCCTGGGATTCAGGCTCTGGTTTGGGGCCTAGCCCTTCAGTCTCAGAGCTTGGGGCTTGTGGGCTCTTGCAGAGCTAAAGCCAGCAGTCAGGCAGCTGCCAGGGCTCCCAGTTCTGGGAGGGCAGGAATGGGGAGATGCCTCCTGCTCACTCCAGATGGAGCTGGCTGCTCCATGCGGCTTCTTCCACCTTTTTCTCCCTGTCCCAACATCTTTGTACTCATCTCCCACAAGCCCAGGAGGTCAGTGCTGCCCCCGCAGCCCATGGCCGAGGTCAGCACGGCAGGTGTGCCTGAGCCTGAGCGTTCCCTCCTGAAAACACAGGGCCGGGAAGGAAGGAGGGGCTGGCAGGCTCCGGGGCTGCCACTGCTTTCATCTCCGTCCAGGCTCTGTGCTCGGGGAGTTTGACGTGAGCGCAGCAATTAACTTAATGAAGCCAATGAAATGATGCTCCAGCCCACCGGGCTGGGTTCACCTCCCAACCAGGGCCTCCCTGCCCCAGCGAGGTGCCCGCGGGGCCGAGCAGGCATTGCTGGCACCGTCCCGAGGCAGGACCTGCCCGCACAGCATTCCCGATCCCTCCCTGGCATCCTCCCGATCCCTCCCTGGCATCCTCCGGATCCCTCCCTGCCCCGCACGGGCAGCAGCCGGGGGCTCCTGCAGCCCTCCCGTGCCAGGGACAGGATTTTGACCCTGTTTGGCCCGTTTGGGGTGCAGAGGGGCTGCAGGAGCTTGTGGCAAGGGGATGCTGGTGCCGTGGGTGAGGAGGAGCTGGGGGCAGGGAGGGAGCCCAGGGCTCTGGAGCACGCTGGTGTTGGATATCCAGAGCATCCCGAATGCCCAGAATTGCACTGAATGCCCAGAGCAATCTGGTTCTGGACCCTTGGAGGATACCAGGGCAGGGTCCCCAGCATCACAGCTTGTTGGAGCAGGAAGGGGACAGTGCTGAGGCCGGGATGGCCCCTCTGCCGTGCCAGCTCTCACCTCCTCCCCTTGCCCTTCCTGCAGACATCGACGAGTGCTCCTTCGACCGCACCTGCGACCACCTGTGCATCAACACCCCCGGCAGCTTCCAGTGCCTCTGCCACAAGGGCTACACGCTCTATGGGCTCACCCACTGCGGAGGTAGGGCCAGCTGGGCCCTGCTGGGGTCCCAGGGGTGGGACAGCCCCGGGTGCGGCTGCCGTGGGACCCCTGGGGATCCTGCCCACCCCAGGGCCCGTGGGTACGCTGGGTTCCACACCCCGGGCAGGGATGGGGCTCCCAGCCAGACTCGCTGGTGTCTGCAACTTCAAACAGAGCGACAGGAACAATTTGCGACTTGTCTGCAGCGGGAGAGAGAGAGAGAGAGAGGGAGAGAGAGGGAGAAATCCCCGGCGTTTTTGGCAGGGAGCTGTGGCGGGGTGGGAAGGGGAACATCAAAAGGGTTTGATTTAAATTTCACAAGGCAGATAGCTCCCAAGGGCGGGGGCGGGCAGCGGGAGGTGGCTGGAACGCGCTCCGCAGGGGCTGCCGAGCGTGTTGTGGCAGCGGTGCCGGCGGCCCGGGGTGAGAGCCCGGGGGCTCCGGGGCTGGGGCAGCGACCCTCCAGATATTTCTGAGCTACACGGTCAGCGTGAGCCCCTGGCAAAGGGATTGATGGCTCCCACCAATGCCCCGAGTGAGGGCGAGCTGGGCAGGGAGGGCTCTGACAGGGACAGCTCCATCCCTGACCTGAAGCATCATTGCAGCCCTGCTGAAGAGAGGGACCAGGGCTGAGCCTTTTGGGTTCAGTTTCAGCTCTGTCTGCTGTGCCACGAGGGGCTGGGGCTGGGCTCAGCCTGGATGGGCTGCACCTGTCCCTGCCTGGCCCTTGGGGACACCGGGAGCTGGGCTGTCCCTTATCCCCATGGAGCTGGCACAGCTGGGGGAGCTGGCACTGCTGGAAATGCCCTGAGGTGCAGAGGTGCCCCAGCTGGACTTGGCTTTATCCATCCAGAATCCCAGCCCTGAGAAATGCAGTGATTCAGTGTCAGAGCCGAGGAGTCCCCACTGTCCCTCAGCCACTGTCCCTGCCTCTGTCCCCACAGACATCGATGAGTGCAGCATCAACAGGGGTGGCTGCAAATTCGGCTGCATCAACACTCCTGGCAGCTACCAGTGTACCTGTCCTGCTGGCTGCAAGCTGCACTGGAACAAGAAGGACTGTGTGGGTACGTCAGGCCAGGAGCCAGCAGGGCCAGGGAGGAGCTGGGGGCTCTGGGATGCCAGGCTGGGGTCCCTGTGCCACGCTCTGGCACCATCTCCTCCCTTGTGAATCCCCCATGAGCTGGAGGGCACTGGGGTCCCTCGTGGGTCTCTGAGCTGTGCCAGCCATGGGCATCCCTGATTGTCATCACCAGCTGGTGCTTGTCCCTTGGAGCTGGTGAAGTGCCTGCCAGGTTCGGTGCCACCACGGGCCACCCTCACCTGCAACAAGATGGGCAAGAAGGACAGCTGTGCCCTTTCCTGCACCTCCAAGGCCAGATTCTTGCCAGGTACTGGTACTAGTGCCACCACCAGCATGAGCAGGGGGTCCCCATTTCCCTGCATGGCCTAAACTGAGGGGAGAGGAGTGGCTGCACAGCTGGAGTGCGGGAGGGAGGGAGGGAGGGATGCTGTTGTTTAGGAGGGCTCATTGTTGGGTGTAGATCCACGGGCCAGGTCCCTGGTGCAGGATCCCTATGGCAGGGTGCTGGGCATCATCCCCCCATGGCACAGCCTGCCTGCATCACCCTGGCAGAGCCAACTCCCCTTTCTCCCTCCCAGAGTCCGACAGCAGCTACACAGTGAGCTGTGGGACCCCCGTGCTGCGGCAGGGCCAGCACAGAGCCACCAACAGCAGCCAGCAGTGCCTCGGTAAGGGGGCTCCTGGGGTGCCCACGGCTGCCAGCAGCCTGGCTGGGCCGTGCCAGCTTGCTGAGCACCCACCTGTTCTTTCAGAGACTGTGGCTGCCCCCGTCAAGCAGAAAGCCTCCTTCAAGATCAAGGATGCCAAGTGCCACCTGCACCCACGGAGCAAGGGCAAGCAGGAGGAGGCTGGGAGGGCAGGGACACAAGGTGAGCTGTGAGGGTGGGGAGGTGCCCGTGCCCAGCAGGGAGGGGGTGCTGACCTGTCCCACCCTGCAGGTGGCTCGGCGCCGTGCTCTGACTGCCAGGTCACCTTCGTCAACCTCAAGTGCGACTCGTCCAAGAAGGGGAAGGGGCGGCGGGCTCGCAACTCCCCCAACAAGGAGGTGACACGGATCACGCTGGAGTTTGAGGCAGAGATCAAGCCTGAGGAGATCACAGGTGGGCACAGCACTGGCCTGACACATCCTGGGTGGGAGCAGGGACATGATGCCATCCCCATGCAGCAAGGAGAGATAAACCAGTCCTCATCTTGCACTGGATTGGCACACGCTGGGTAGCACCTGCAGCTGGGCATTTGGGGGATGGTTTTGATGCTTCTGGGCTTCCCTCTGCACCCCTCCCTTCTTACTGCATCCCTCCTGCACCCCCATTCCCCTCTGTGCCCCCCAGCCAGCTGCAACCTGCACTGCCTGCGACAGCGAGTGGAGAAGAAGCTGAAGTCGGCCATCAAGGCGCTGAAGAAATCCATCAACCAGGAGCGGTTCCTGCTGCGCTTCTCGGGGATGGAGTACGAGGTGGCCCGGAAGCTGAGCGTGGCCCCGGAGCGGCAGGAGAGCTGCGGGCCGGGCCAGCAGCGCCTGGCCAGCAAGTGTGGTAAGGAGGAGCGAGGCGGGGTGACGAGGGGACCCGGCGGTGGCAGCGCCCGCAGCATCACCGACGTCCCCCCCGGCTCTCAGTCAGCTGCTCGCAGGGAACCTATTACCACGGGCAGACGGAGCAGTGCGTGCCCTGCCCGCCCGGCACCTACCAGGAGAAGGAGGGGCAGCTCTCCTGTGACCTGTGTCCCCGCGGCGACACCTTCGGACCCATCGGAGCCACCAACATCACCGCCTGCACCGGTAAGGGGGGCACAGCCGGGGCTGGACGCACGCTCAGGGGGTGTCCAGGGCTGCAATTTCAACCATTAGCCAGCAGGCAGGAGAGCCTTGAGCATCCCCAGGGCTCACAGGAGTTGCTGGTTTGGGTGCTTATTATTTAGAGGGCACCGCGGGAAGGGCAGCACTTCTCTGGGTGTACTGGTGGTGCCACAGCTGAGGGGGAGGAGGGTCTGGGTATGGGGCAGGAGAGCATGTGGGGTGCCAGGACTGAGCGATGCCTTGCCTGCAGGTCAGTGTCCCCCTGGGCAGCACTCTGCTGATGGCTTCAAGCCGTGCCAGCCGTGTCCCCGTGGCTCCTACCAGCCCGAGGTGGGGCGGGCGCTGTGCTTCCCCTGCGGCGGGGGGCTGACCACGCGCCACGAGGGAGCCCTGTCCTTCCAGGACTGCGACACCAAAGGTAGGGCAGGGCCGGTCCCCAGCGGAGCACGGGCGCACCCAGCGGGGCCGTGCCAGCCGCTGACACAGCCCCTGTGCTCCCTGACCCCCCAGTGCAGTGCTCCCCTGGCCACTACTACAACACGAGCGTGCACCGCTGCATCCGCTGCGCCGTGGGCACCTACCAGCCCGATTTCCGGCAGAATTACTGCATCTCCTGCCCCGGCAACACCACCACCGACTTCGACGGCTCCACCTCCGTGTCCCAGTGCAAAAGTAGGCGAGCTGGGGTGCAGCAGAAGGGGGGGACAGGTGTGGGGTCCTCCTTCAAAAGTATTTTAAAATCCTGCAGAGTTTGGGGTCATTTCAGGCAGGCATGGGGGGTTCTGCCCGACCGTGTCATCAGCTGATTAGTAGGAAGGATATGATTCTGACTCCTTCTCAGCCAGTAAATAGGACAAATAGGTTGTAGGCGATGATTAGGGTGAGGATAGCGATTAGGAAGAATAGTAGATAGGTGAAAAATTTTGTAGTGTAGGGGTCTGAGGCTATATATCGTGTTGCAAATTGTAGGATAGATCATGATACAAATAGTGCAATGGGGAAGAAGGTAAGGGAGTAGAAGTCTTTTTTCAGGCTGATGGGGATTTTGAAGTTTATAATGAACTTTCATTCCCAGAAGGAGGTGAGGCTTTCTGTTCCAGTGGATATAGATTGCTATTGGGATCAGGCTGATTAGGAAGGAAGTTTTGACTGTGTTGGGAGTGTTTTTGAGGTTGCTGGATAGAAGAAGAAATAGGATGGGGGTGGAGAGGGTTGCTGGGGTTAAGAGTATGAATGTGTTTAGGACTAGTGAGATTCCACACTGCCCCTCTTGCCCAGCAAGCCCTTCCCAGGACTCCCACCCATGCCCTGGTTCCCATCTGAACTGCTCTCCTGCCTTGCAGACCGGCAGTGTGGAGGGGAGCTGGGGGAGTACACGGGCTACATCGAGTCCCCCAACTACCCGGGGAATTACCCCGCCAACGTCGAGTGCACCTGGAACATCAACCCCCCGCCCAAGCGCAAGATCCTCATCGTGGTGCCCGAGATCTTCCTCCCCTCCGAGGATGAGTGCGGCGACGTCTTGGTCATGCGGAAAAACTGTAGGTAACCGAGCAGGCCACGGTGCTCAGGGGAGGAGCTGGGCAGGAAAAGGCTGGGGTCTGGCATGGAGGGACAAAGGTGCATCCCCGGGCAGCAGGAGGGGAGTTTTGGGAATAGGGTGAGTGGGGAGATGAGCATCACCCTGCCATCCGGGGGTCTTGCTGGATCTCAGGGGGATGTGCGTGGGCTGGGCTGCACACCTGGGCCTCAGCCTCCATTTTGGGGGTTAAAAGCCCCATGTGGTGCTTTCCAGAGCAAGGAAGGTATAACAATCCCTGGTATGTAACATGAGGGCTAGGGGAAGCTCAGCCTTGCCCAGACTGGACAATTCCCATCCCTGATGCCACCCCTGACCCAGTAAGGCTGGGGGTACTCTGCTGATGGGCAAGCAGCATCCTGTGTCCCCTTGCTGTTCCCTGCAGCCTCCCCATCCTCCATCACCACCTACGAGACCTGCCAGACCTACGAGCGACCCATCGCCTTCACCGCCCGCTCCCGCAAGCTCTGGATCAACTTCAAAACCAGCGAGGCCAACAGTGCCCGGGGCTTCCAGATCCCCTACGTCACCTACGATGGTGAGCACGGGCAGATGCCATCCCAGCACCCTGGTGCTTCTCCCCCCACAGTTTGGGACCCAGGTCACCCCCAGTTCACACCTCCTGTGTGTTTGGGGGCAGTGGACTGAAGGATGGAGGCCAGAGGTTTGGGGACAAGTGGCAGCTCATGTTCTGTGTGTTTTGGCAGAGGATTACGAGCAGCTGGTGGAGGACATCGTGCGGGATGGAAGGCTCTACGCCTCTGAGAACCACCAGGAGATCCTCAAGGTGAGCCCCAAGTCTGTAACCCCCAGGGCATCCTTCCTTTTGGAGATACCTCCTGCTCTCCTTGCCCTTGGGGCTTCAGAGGAGCATGGAGGTGATGCTGAACCTCCCTCTGGCTCGGCTTCCCTGCAGGACAAGAAGCTCATCAAAGCTTTCTTTGACGTGCTGGCGCACCCCCAGAACTACTTCAAGTACACAGAGAAGCACAAGGAGATGCTGCCCCGCTCCTTCATCAAGCTCCTGCGCTCCAAAGTCTCCAGCTTCCTCCGGCCTTACAAATAGCCCCACAGCCAAGGAAACCCTCTTCTCCCTTCCTTCTCCTCTCTGATTTTTCCTCCCTCCGCCTGGCTCCGGCAGGATCGCCTCTGCTCGCCCCGCAGACGTCTCCCCACGATCTCCCCGCCGCTCCCTGCAGACCGGGGCTCGCTCCGCTCCCACCCAGCGCTGGTGAAGCCGCTCCCCTCTTCCGAAGCAGAAGGTTTTAGGAACCTGCAGTAGTGGTCCCGTGTGCTTCTCCCTTTGGTTTCCTTCAGGCCAGGTCTGTCCCCGTTCCCTGGTGCCAGCAGCAGCCCGGGACAGTGAGGGGGGTCCCTGTCCCTGCAGCCCCCGAGGAGCGCAGGAGGCGACGCTTTGGGGGAAAAGAACTGACAAAGCCGACTGGATGGAAAAGGAAACGCAAAGGAGCGGTGGCAAAGGCCACCAGCGCGGCACCGTGGTGGCTCCGGCCCGCTGGAGAGCCGCGCTGGTGCTGCGAGGGAAGCGCAGCCAAGCCACGTTCCCGGAGAACAATGTCTGGCTGCACGGGAGAAAACAGGGAGCAAAGGAGAAGGACTTTCAGCCGGGTTCGATTTTTTTTTTCTTTCCGCCCCCCTTCCTCCTCCACACACCCCAGACACTCGTGCCAAGAAACCAGACTTGGTTACAAGCTCTGCCAAAGAGTAACTCGGAAAAGCAAGCTTTGAGAAGAGCAGGAGTTAATGTTTGTGCACTAGGATATCCTCCTTTCTACCTTTTTCATATGTATTAAGTGCAATCATTTGAGTCTTCCTTATATTATTTAGAGGGAAGTTGTTTTGTTTTTTTTTTTTTCTACTAGAAACGACAATATTTATATCTGCCTGAGAAACGAGAATGTGTGTTTGCAAGAAAAACAAAAACCACCCACCCAGAGCAAGCTGGGCCTGGGCTGCGCTGACCAGCACAATGGCATCTTCTGGCCTTTTCTGCCACGTTTGTCCCCGATAAAACCCCTCTCTGGGGGGAGATGGTGCCTCTCCTGCTCGGTGCATTGGGGTGAGTTTTTGCAGGGAGTTGGAGATGTCTTGGTTCATCCATGGGAGTGGAGCTGGTCCTGTCAGACTGACCAGCCACAGTTTGGATGTTCCAGTCCCATTGCAATGGGCATCAGCTCTGTCACCTGCTTGCTGCAAACTGATTTTGTTTCCCTGCAGGGGCTCGGGGATGAGCCAGCACCTGCTGAGGATGGGGCTGGGAGGAGAGGGGAGCTGGCCCTCCACTCAGCCCCCAAATCTCTTCCCCAGGTACAGCAATCCCACCCTCACAGACCTGGGCAGCTTTTGTGCCTCTGAGTCCCACCAGGCATTTTTGGCCCCATCCCTGGATGTTCCGACCCTGCAGGGATGCTGTGGGAGTCCCTCCCCAGGGAGTGGGGTGCAGATCCCAGAGAAAACTCATCCTGCCACCCCTTGTTTCACTGCATCTGCCTCCCCAGACAGGCTCAGCTGGGGACAAGGGCCAGGTGGACATCACTGGTGGCTTTGTCCCCCCAGCATCTTCAGGTGGACAGAAGGACTCCCAGGGACAGGCAACTGCTCACCCTTCTCCTCCTCCTCCCCAAGCCTCCCTCCTTTTCCAGCCCTGCCACCAGTTCTCAGCTGTCATCCTCCCACCTTCATCCCCATCTTCATCCTCTCAAAGACCTGGAGCTGCCAGGACTAAAAATGATCAAGCAGCCTAAAGCTCTGCCAGCGGCAGCTCCCTTCCATCACTGTCCCCACCTGTCCCTGACTGTCCCCCTGCCCACACCTGAGCCCAGCCCTGCTTTTAACAGACCCATTATTTATTGCTCTGCCTGTCCCACTGGGTCCATCTTTCCTCCATCCTGTTTTCCCTCCTCGATCCACACTGCTCCAGCACCCCAGGAGCCTCTCCCGGGCTCTGTGAGGGGCTGAGCACTGGCACAGGGGCTGAGGTTTGTCCCCAGGATGCGTCAGTTGGAAAAGTCTGTCCTGATTCATCCCAGCTGTGGATTTTCCCCTGCTGCCGCCGGCTCCCAGCCTGTTTGGAAGCTCCACATCTGTGGGCTGAGCTGTTTGTCACTTGGTCGCTGTCTGCAAGCAGCTGCTTTAATGCACAAAAAGCTGCTGGAGGGATTTTGTGGCTCTGGGACAGTGACACAGGACAGTGACCTTTGGAAGGGTCCTTAGCATTTCGAAGGAAAAAAACCCAGCAAAAATAAAACCAGCAAAAATAAAACCAGCCCAGGAATGACCAACCCTGCCCTCGTGCCCACCAGAGTTCATTAACTTTGATTAACTCTGGCTCATCTAATGTCAGGTTTCAGGGCTGTCCTGGCTGTGTCCCCACACCAGCCACTGTGGGGGCCTGAATATATGTTGTATTGTAACACCAGTGTGGTTCCAAGTTACTCCAAACGAGCTGCAGCTGCAGGGTCCTTAGTTGGGCAGCAGCTGTATCTCGTGAAGGTAACTGAGATAAATAGGGGTGGGTCAAGAGCCCAAGAGGAGCCCCTGAGGAGAGACAGGACTGTGCTGCAGAGAAAGGAGAAGAGCCCCAGCAGAGAGGGAAGAACAACGCTGCAGCAAAGATTACAACAAGCCACCTCTGCTTCCTGCTGTGGAAGGATGAGGTGGCAGCACAACCTCCTGGTAATGGAGCTTTTCCCCCTTCTGCTTTCACCAAACAGCTCAAATTGCCCCCAAAATCCCACAGGGCCCCTGGAGCCACCCACCCCCAGCTCAGAATGGCTTTGAAAGGCTGAACCCACATCAGCCACCTCGGGGATCAAGGTTTTGAAGCAGTCAAGAAAATTTAGGGTTGTTAGGGTTTTGGATTTGGTTTTTTTTTTTTTTTCTCATGTTGGAGTATTTATATCTGCCTTTTGCAGCGGGCCAGGACTTGCCATCTCCAGCAGAAACGATTAAAGTGATGAGCAAGATGTAGTTCATGAAGTTATTTGCACTTGATTAAAAGAAAAAAAATTGTTATTTGAACTTTGTAAAAAGAAATGTTTGCATTTTGTATTGTCTTTTTTTAATTATTAAATGGAATTTCTTGGTGTTGTGTTGATCTTTCAAAAACTGGCTCTGATGCTTATTTTAAAGGTTTCTAACAGCAGGATCCAGAGCTATTTTCATTGTTTTGTTCCCTCAGATGCTGACAAGCTTTTGCAGGGCCCAAAGTATTTTTTCTCCCCCCAGAAGCTTAAATGCTGCACTTCCCTAAGCTCTCCAGTCCCTGCACAATGTATTTATTTATGCACATTAATTTCATTTTTAGCCCAGAACATGGAGTTAGACTGGCTTAGAGGGAAGAGGGGATGGCAAACATCCTCTACCTCAGCCCAACCCCTTTGCTGGGCTGCAGCTCTGTCCTTCAGCACACCTGGACTGACAGACAATGCTCAAGTCCTCATGAGCTGCACCTGGGCAGGTGTGGGCAGGTGAGGGGCAATTGCATTTAAACACTTCTGCTGCCCCTGCCAGAGCAGGGCTGGGCTCTGCACAGGATTCAGGGGAGCTTTGCAGCAGGTAAGGGTCCCCTGTGTGGGCACAACTGCTGAACCTGCACCTGCTGGGCCACCTCTGCTCTGGGGGCGAGCGTGGGATCCTTTCCTTCCCCACCCTCTCTGAATGCAGGGGGTGAGGCTCCTTCCCTCAAAAGCTCCAATTTCCCACTTGGAATTCATCTCTCAAATGAACATCAAGGCCTCATCTGAGCCCTTCCCCTGGAAGGAGCAAGCAGCTCTTTGGCAAAGCCTGCCCCAGGAGCTCTGCAGGAACACAGGCACACACAGCTGAGGGTGTCTGCAGGGTTTATTGCTGCCCCAGCCCTTAGTAGAGGCGCTGGGGTTTCCCCATGGTGCTCTTGATGTACAGAGCTCGCACGTTCTGCCAGTTCTTCTTCAGCAGGGACACCAGGAAGTTGATGGCCAGGTGGATGTTGTAGACCAGCTCGTCCTCTGTCATCTTCACGTGACCCACGGCCACAGCCAGACAGAGCACCTGGGGACAGACACAGGTACAGATTCCACAGGGAAAGCAAAGAGCTGACCCACGGCCTGGACATGCCCACACCAGCTTCACTTTCTGCCCCCAGCTCTCTCTGCACTGTGGCAGAGGCCAAGCTCCTCTCTGAGCAGCCTGGAAGTCAATGCTCCCCACAGGCTGGAGGATTTATGAGTGAGCCAAGAGGCCAAGTGTCAGGACATCGTTAGCTCAGCTATTTTAAATGCTCAAGCATTTGCAAACCCTCAGATCTGCTGTGTCCTCAGGAACTCTACAGCTGCTCCCAAGTTCACTTGGACAGAGCCAAGTCCCAAATTCACCCCCAGCAAAGCCCCCACTCATGCTCAGCCCCCCAGGGACACGCCATGAGCAGCACCCACGTGCTGGGAGCAGCTTTAATCATACTGGATCGTGCTCAGCACTGAAGCATCCAACCCTCTCCTCATTATCTGCTCCAAGATCCACCAACCACAGTTAAATTATTCCTCCTTCCTGGCTGGCCATGGAATACTCTGGGTACATTTCCCCTTGCTGGAGGAAAGCAGCCACAGCTCCAGAACACTCGAGGGACACCTACAGCCCAAGCCAGAGATGGCAGAGACACTGAACAAGCCCCAGGCACACAGATAAAGCCAGGCTTTACCTTCTTCATCTGGAACTTGATGGTGGATTTGACCTCATCCACCTTGGCCACCAGGTTTTCGTTGTGGGTGAGCAGGGAAGGGAATTTCCCAGCTTTGTTCAGGCCCGGGCCCAGGATTCGAGGGATTTGCTTGATCAAGGACTCGGAGGCCAGGAAGGCGTCGTACTTCTTAGCTGCAAGGAGACAAGCAGGAGCTCAGGATGGACCCTGCTCCCACCCCAAGCTCCAGGAGGGACTCGGCTGAGATCATGCAACTCCTCCATGCAGATAAATCCAACATTCCTGGGTCCCACCAGAACTGGAGCTGGTTTTGCCAAGGATCTTTGAGGAACGATTGTCACAGCAGCCAGGCCCCAGCCCCACACACCAATAACCCAAATCCTGCTCCCTGAAGGAACTGTCCCTTGCTGAGTTCCAAGCTTTGCTGCAGCCTGTGCACAGCAGGATGAGTGAGACAGAGGATCCATCTAGGAGAGGCTTAGCCAACAATCACCTAACAACTACAGTTCCATGGCCCATTATGGACTGAGGAACAAGTTCCTGCTGCCTGAGCCATGTACAGAGGCACTTTGAGTTCTCAGGAAGGGAAGGACTTTTACTCTCTGACTAGGGAAAATGAGTGCATTTCATTCTGTGCACACAAGAACCGCAGGACTAAAGCTCACTCTTGCCTCTGGTGTTTCCTGGTTTTTGCTGCCCTCCAGCTCCCCGACCAGGAAAGTGAGGGACATCGCAAGGGATGAAACTGTTGACAGGGATATTTTTTGTGTCTCTCCCTTCCTTGGACAACCAACCCCATTCCTGCAGTACTGATCTGTCAGATCTGCACTGGAAAGAGCCTGGTGGCTTAATAGTTTTCGGCAGATACTGGGGCTGACTCTGCTCAGAGTTTCAGCTCTGCAACTAACCAAGACATGGAAATCTGGGAAAAGCCTTATGGACACTCACCCAGCTTCTTCACCAGCTTCTTGTTTTTGTTGAGCTTCTTCAAAGCTTCTATGTCCATATGAGGGATGTCAACTGCTTTGGCCTCATCGCAGTGCTGCTGATCCCCCAGCAGACACACGGAGAATTTGGGCCGCGGCGTCGACTTCAACCTGGGGAAGGAAGGTCCGAGTCAGTGACGGGCCAGCCCCAGCGCGTGTGCACGGAGCCAGCACGGAGAGAGCTTACCGCAGCACGGGGCATCCTCACCTGCCGTCCCGGGCAGGCCGGTGGGCACAGCCCGGGGGCTGCCGCACCTCCCCTCATGTTTTAAGACCCAGGGTGAGGGTCCGTCCAGCCGCCCCACCGGGCCTGGCCGCGCTGGACTCCCCGAGCGGTTCGGCACCGCTGCGGCCCCGAGCGGGACCGGGCAGCGCCGAAGGCTGGGTAGGAGCGAGAGGATGGCGAACCTGACGGTCCCGGAGAAGCGCTTGTCCTTCTGCGGGTCATAGTTCTTGAGGCTGATCTGCAGCTCCACCGTCTCCACGAACCTGCGGGAGGCACCGGGTGAGGCCTGGCCGGGGGAAGGCCGGGGCCGGGGGTGACACGTCCGTGTCGGCGGCTCTTACTTGCGCTTCTTGGCACGGCTGCCGTGCAGCACCTCCTTCACCGCCTCGTACAGGGTGTCTCGGGACACTTTGCTGCTGCGGGGGGAAACGGCAGAGGGGACTCAGAGCCAGCCCCGCCCGGGACGCGGCTCCGAGTCCGTCCCGGTCCCTGCGCGTTCCCCCCGCCATCCACCCCGAGGATCGTGCTTCGCTGGCTGCCCGGCCAGCCCCGGGGCCCCCACCGGGCACGGATGGCGGAGGATGGGGGCGGATGGAGTGGAGCAGACGCTGAGCTGCACGCACCTCATGGCTGCGGCTGCTCGGGTCGAAGGACCGGAAGTGGTTCCGGCACGATATAAATACTGGCGAGATCTCGCGAGACTGGAGGGCGCTGCGCGCCGCCATATTGGGAGCGGCGGGGAGCGGCACCACGGGGCTGCCATGCGGGGAGCCCGCCCGGCTGCCCGCCCGCATCTCCTTCCTTGTTAAATAAACAACCGCGGGCTCTTTGCCCTCTGTGTCCGACCACCAGGGTAGGAGTTCCCGCATCGCTTCACAGTGTATTCCAGGAGCTCCGGGCTGGCCTCAGCGGCCGCCGAAAAGGAGCTACCGGTCCAGGCCGGGCGCGGGCGGCAGCACTGCCCGGTCCCGGTCGCGGGGCAGGTACCGCCGGCGGCCAGGGCCGGGCCGGGCAGCGGTAACCGGGGCCGTGTGGCTTCAGCGTTGGCACCGCGCATGCGCCGCCGGCTGCACTCCCCGTATTGGCCGCGGGGCGGCGCGCGCGCCCCGGAACCCGTATAGCGGGCGGGGGCGGCCGCGCGCGGGTGGGAGCGGCGCCGCCATGCGGGCTGCGGGGTGGGCGGGGCCGCGCGCGGTGCACGTCGGGCCGGCGGCGGACCCGGGCCCGGCGGGTAGCTCAGGTCGGTGTGGGGGATGGGGGGCGGCGATGGCGGCCGGGCCCGGAGCCGCCTCAGCCCCCGGGGCACCGCGCGGGGGAGCCCCCCGTGTCCCCGCCATCCCCGGGCCCTGCCCTCGCAGCCCGTGCCGCGGTTCCCCGGTCTGTCGGGGGCACGGCGGGGTGAGAGCCGGGGTAGCGCAGCGCGGGGAGAGGCGGCACCGAGTGGGCACCGAGCGGCGGCGGGCACGGTGTTCCTCGCTCGCTGCTGGAAACGAAACGATCAAAGATTTGTCTGTCAGGGGTGGCTCAGGAAGAGCGCGCTGTGGCGCCTCTGCAAGATAACCGATCAGCAAATGTTCTTGTGGGGGTGTGCAGGCTTTAGCATCATTTGCTTAGAGCCTGGGATTGCGTTCCTTGGAAGGCTGGGAATTAGTCAGGAGAGGGAGGGGAGAAGGAGGAATAAAGCTCATCACCCCTCTGTGCTGCAGCGCAGGACATGCTCAGCCTGTAGGTTCAGGATTTAAAGTACCTGGAAACCCCCGCAGATCATTTGGAGGACGGGAAGGGCTGGAATATAACATTTGTGCTGTCTCCAAGAAGAGTCTGTCACTTCAGTTCTCTGATAACCTTTATTTCATATCTGGCTGTGGAATAGATTCTTAACCCTGCCTGCCTTTAGTGTGGGAAGGATGCAGCATTGTCCATCTTAACCCTTTAAACCTCAAAAGTCTTTTGAGGCCATTCAAGCCTTTCCTAGCGTGCAAAAGTGGAGAAACAAAAGGAGGAGGAGAAGCTAAGGGCAGAAATTGAAACGGAATTGTTCTTTTTACTCAAGGCTCACAGCAAAGACGCCGACCCCGTGTCCCACAGGCCCCCGTGCTGCCAGGCAGGATCCATGTGTGGGGACTCGGGGCAGGATGGAGAGCCTGGGGCTGCCAGCAGTGACCCTTGGGGATGGCACCACGGCCTACCTGCAGCAGGCTGCCAGAGGTAACAGAGCCTCGGGCTGTCAGAGGCTCCTCCTGCCTCTGAAATGAGAGTCAGGCTCACCAAAAGGGCCCCTCACGGCGTGGGAGCTGCCACGCAGGCAGCTGGTGGATTTGCACTGAAGTGTGATGTGAAATAAAATACAACTCAAACGTGCCTGTGGTTTGGAAGTGAAGCTGTGGAGATGGGAGAGGTGTTGCTGTGGAAATAAAGGTGCTGTTCAGACTAGGAGAGCCCTGTTCTTCCCAGGGTTGCTGTGAACAGGGAGCTGATGCTGTGGCCTGCAGGGCTCTGCTCCACCAAAACTTCCCCTGGGCTGAGCAGGTGGATTTGCATCCCTGGTGTGCACAGGGTTTGGTTCACAGCAGTGCTTTCGCCACTCAGAGAGGTGCCAAATTCCACACCTGCCCTTAGCCTGGTGTTGGTGAGGTGCCCCTTTCTGCACCACCCACTGCTCCCAGGAAGAGGAGCACGCTGTTTCCCAGCCTGCAGAACAGGATGGAGGAGTTGTGCAGCTCCCTGTCCTGGGGGTTGCTCTCCTGCTTCATTTTCTGAGCAAACTCACTGCAGGTTTGTTGTGTGTGTGAAGCTGTGCTGTCTTGGAACCACCAGGTTGTGTGACCCCTCTCAAACCAACCTGGATTCTCCATGTTCAGTGGGATGGAGCAATGCACCAAATCCTCTCTGCACCAAATCTTTTGGTAACTCAGTCACAATTACAGGTTTGCAGTCAGGCTTTGGCAGAGTTGAGCCTCGACAGCCCAACAGTGGCAGCACTTTATGCTCCTTTAGGTGCTGTAATTGTTTCCTAACAGTTGATCCTCTGCCAAAGTAATAGATAAATCTCCCAGCCCTTGCTGATGCTGCTCAGCACACACAGTTGGTATTTTCTTCCAACACAAGTGTAATTGCTTCCTCTGTATGCTCTGTCTGTGAGGGGCAGCTCCTCACCAAGGGATGCCTGAGGATCTCTGTGTCCTGTCTGGACAAAGCAATGCCAGCATTTCTGGGAAGTGTCTCTGTGGGGAAAAGCTGATCCATACCAGCCTAGAACTGACAATTTGTCCCTTTTGTGGGCAGAGGGGCTGGGTCAGCAGCTGATGGTGTGTTTTAACTGTTCCAGGTGAAAAGCTGATTGAAGGGCAAGTCATTGAACTTGAAGATGGGACCACAGCTTATATCCATCAGGTGACAGTTCAGAAAGGTGAGGAACACACACTGCCCTCTTTCTCTTTGGAAGGACACTGTAGGTGTGGCTGCAGCTCTCAGTGCTCCAGCATTTGGGCTCCTCTGTCAGTTCAGCTCTCAAAAGTCCACATGAGCATAGGGTTTCTGTTGGGGTTTCTTTCTTGTGGTTTTGAGGCTGAGTAAACAAGGCCATTGCCTGCAAAGTCGTTAGCAATCTGATGAGAAGGTGAATTTGGTGGAGGTGGAGACCAATGTTCAAGTGCCATTTCACCTGTGGGCTCTCCCTGTTGTCATACCACGAGCCCAGTGAGCTGTGAGCTGTGTTGGTGCCAGGCACACAGCACACACAGAGTTGTTTCATGTGGGAGCAGCTGGGCAGGACTTTCCTCTGAACTGTGAGATAATGCATTGCTTCTGGAATAGGTGCTGCTGGTGGGAGGGGTCGTGTGGGGATTGTTGGGAACAATGCCACCTTGGCCACTGACCCATCAGCCAACATCATCTCTGAAATTAGGGAACTTTAGAGAGGTGTTGGGAGCCCAGTTCATGTGGCAGGCACCAGAGGGGCACGGAGGAATCATCCTTGGCCATGCCAAGATGCCAAAGGGCAGGTAGAAAGAGCTCTTTTACCTTGGGCAGTCCTTCCTTGATGCTCCTTGTGTGCCACCTCCCTGTTCTGTTCTCCAAAGGCTGCTGGAAATGGATGTTTTATAGCTGGCTGTGCCCCTTTTGCCCTGCAGCCTCCTCCCTGCCTTCACATGCACAGTGAGAGGGGCTCTCCTCACCCCTGCTTCCCCTGGCATGGGATGTTTGTGCTTTCCTTCTTCACACTCCCCTGTGCCAGAGCCATCCTTCTCCATTATATCCCCTTCTTGCTGGGATATAACCTGGCATTTTGAAACTGGTGAGACACTGCATCACTCCTTTGAGCAAAGGAAGAGGCAAATCTGTGCATGAAGCCTTGAAAACCTCACCATTCACATCAGAAGGGCACAGATGGTGTCTTAAAACCTACACTTGTGGTTGCCTTTCAGGGCAAGCAGGCAGCCCTGTGTCCTCTCCTGCCTGGCAGCCTCAGCTGGGTGCTCCAGGAAGGTGTGGGGATGTTTTCCTTTCCTTTTAGAGGCTGTGGCTTTTGAAGATGGGCAGCCAGTGGTGCTGGAGGATGGCAGCATGGCCTTCATACACAGCACAGCCAAAGGTAAAGCACTCCCTGCTCTTTCCCTGGCAGCTGGAGAGAAGCTGCTGGAATGTCTCAGATTTCCAGGGCTGGGGAGGTGAAGCACTTTTTTCCTGCCTCACACTGAGCTTTTTTTCAGCTGAATTTTTTTTCAGCCCTTTACCTGAACGTTTCCTCTTGCAGAGAGTTACGAGCCTGGCACATTCCAGGCTGTCCAGCTGGAGGATGGCTCCACTGCCTACATCCACCACCCTGTCATCGTGGCACCTGGCAGCACCATCCTGCAAGTGCAGATGGAAGCTGGGCTCCAGGGGTTGCCTGGGAAGGAGGAGGAAGATGATGTCCTCGATGTGGACACCATTAATGCATTGCAGCAGTATGGCAGGAAGGTGAGGGCACAGCAGCATCTGCTGGCCTGAGTTTGTGCCCTCCCTGTTTGAGAGAAGTCCTTGGACAGGGTCCAGTGTGAGTGGCACTGCTGAGGGGTGCCTGGCAGCTGGGGACACAGAATGGGGCTGTTTGGTCTTGTGGGGTGCTGGGCCTGCTGCAGGCTGAGGTTTGGGAAGGGAGGAGAGCTGCTGTGACACAGCCTTTGGTGTGCCAGAGCCATGGCCACTGTGCCCATGGTGACCTCCAAAGCAAAGCAGCTTCAGATCCTGCTGTGCTGTCACTGCAGTGTCCCACCCCAATATCCCAGGCAGTTCCTTTTTGTCCCATCTCCATGGGCTGGGGAGCAGGGGCTGCCAGGAGGGTGCTGCAGTGCTGAGCTGGGCACAGACCTTCCTGCTGTGGCAGGCCCAGCCCCTGCTCGCTGGGGAAGGGTGGGGTGGCACTGTGGCTGTCACTGCCTTCCTGCTGCACAGGGACACACAAACAGGGCCTGTGCTTCTTCACTCACAGGGCTCTGATGAGGAAGAGGAGGGAGTGACAGACAGCTGCCATGTGAAGAGTAAAGACTCCAGCAACATCTCTTCCCAGGTCTGAATTTTTCAGTGACTGGAACTCCTCTTTGCCACTAATTATAAAAATGTTGTGGCTTCCCTGCTGAGTTAGCAAATACTAACTGCACATTTCTCAAATGAGCTGAGAAAGGGAGTTTCATGTCTGAGAACCCTGGGAGGTGGGAGGGGGAAATGCAGGTTCCTAGAGCCCTGTCACCTGGGCTTCACCATGTGGGCACAAACTGGTTTGTAGGAACATGTTTTTGGAAGATAACTGCAGGAGTGCATATGTATGGCAAGGAGGGAAGTATTTGTGTGGGCTTGGTGAAGCTGTGGTGGCTTGCTGGATTGATTCCAGTGCTTGTCCCAGCAGGATCTGCAGGAGGAGGAGGTGCAGAGCCACAGGAAGGGGCAGCAGGTCGGCAGCAGAGCTTTCCGCTGCGGGTACCAAGGCTGTGGCCGCCTCTACACCACTGCCCACCACCTCAAGGTAAGGCAGGAGGCATGGCAGGGTGCAGGCCAGACCAGCCCAGGTTACACGGCCAGAGCAGGATGCTCTGCTGTGTGCAGCTGAGTTACTGCTGAGCTCCGCAAGAGACCCAGTTGTGTCAATTGGCCAAGGTGAAATCCAACAGGGAACTTTAAATTCTCTCCACCAGCATTTTTCCATAGTTTTCCTTCTTCCTTCCCTTGGACCTCATTTTAGGGACCTGTTGTTTCTTTTCCAGGTACATGAACGTGCTCACACAGGTGACCGGCCATACACATGTGACTTCCCAAGCTGTGGGAAAGCATTTGCCACAGGTAACAAATTCCTGTTTTCAGCAGATTTCATTTTGTGTCCAAGCCAGTAGAGCACAATATCCAGAGCATCTAAAGCAAGGGAATCACAGCACGGGAGCCTTCACTGATTGTGGGCAGATAATGGTGGCAGCAGGGTTGGAAGTGGTGTTGGGGTTGGTTATTTCTTCCCTTTCAAGCTTTGCAGACACAACACAAACACTCAGGTACATGCGCTGAGGGCTGGTACTCCTTGTCATGGTGTTTCCTTCTCATCACAAAATTAGTTGTGGTCTCTGTCCTGGACAGGGTATGGTCTGAAGAGCCACGTGAGAACACACACAGGTGAGAAACCCTACAAGTGTCCAGAAGATTTGTGCAGCAAAGCCTTCAAAACCTCCGGGGACCTGCAGAAACACATCCGCACGCACACGGGTGAGCAGCATGGGGCAAGAACTGCACAGGGCACAGCCCACTCAGAGGGACTCCAGGTGGCTGCATGGTGGCAGCTCTCACCTTCAGCACCCTGTCCATGCAGGTGAGCGTCCCTTCAAGTGTCCCTTCGTGGGCTGTGGCCGCTCCTTCACCACGTCCAACATCCGCAAGGTTCACATGCGGACGCACACGGGCGAGCGGCCCTACACGTGTGCAGAGCCTGGCTGTGGCAGGGGCTTCACCAGCGCCACCAACTACAAGAACCACATGAGGATCCACACAGGTAGGAGGGGGCCAGCAGCAGGGAGCTTGGTGGGGCTGGAATGGGCATTGTCACAGGAGTGGATCTGGGAGTTGGAGGAAATGGTGGGAATTGCTTCATTGGATTGATTGTTGTTCCAGCAGTCTGTCTCCAGCTGTTTGCTCTGGTGGAGAATCCCTCCCCAGGGCGTGAGGAGGGTGACGTTCAGCTCTGTGGCCTCTGCCCTAGGAGAGAAGCCATACCTGTGCACCGTGCCGGGCTGCGGGAAGCGCTTCACCGAGTACTCCAGCCTGTACAAGCACCACGTGGTGCACACGCACTGCAAGCCCTACACGTGCAGCAGCTGCGGCAAGACCTACCGACAGACCTCCACGCTGGCCATGCACAAACGCAGCAGCCACGGCGAGCTGGAGGCCACCGAGGAGAGCGAGCAGGCCCTGTTCGAGCAGCAGCAGCTGGAGGGTGAGCGGCCACTCCCCCATCAAGGTGTGGCAAAGGGGAGGGAGGTGACGGCAAGAGCAGACACGCCCCTCCAGAGCCGAGTGTGGCTGCCTGCTTCCCCATCAAAGCTGGATTTATTGGAAGGTCCATGAGGTTGGGAACAGGCCCATTCTGTGGTACAGGGAGAGGTAAAGGTCCTTCTTGCCAGGCCATCATGGTCTTGTGCTCTTCTGTGCTACCCTTGGGACCCAGGCATGGGCTTTCACACCCTGGTAATGCTGCTCTTCCCCTTCTCTGATCCAGCTGCTGCAGCTGCTGACAGAGGCTCTCCACTGAAGAGTCAGCATATTGCTTTCCTCTCAGAGATGGAGGAAGATGAAGAAGAAGATGCTGTGCCTACACAAATCTCACTTATCTCTCAGGATGGGACAGAGCAGGTATGGACACAGACACCCTCCAGCATGTCAGGGACAACAGTTATTATCTGAAGTGAGATTCTTCCTCCACTCAGCCAGGATGTTCTTTGCAGGGGCTTTTTCCAGCATTTTTTTCAGACCTTGGAGTTTCTTGGGCTCTTCCTGCCCTGAGGGCTCCCTCCTACATCCTCACCCACTGCTGCAGTGTTGGTGTGGGGTTCTCTGGTCCCAGTGTCCCCATTGCTGAGGGTTTCTGGGTGTTTGTGTGGTCACTGGCAGCCCTTGGCTCCCCAGCTCTGCTGACCCAGGCTGCATTTGGAGATGTTTTGTCATCACTTGTATACAGCAGTGCTTTTCTTGTACTTCCCTCCGCCAGCTGCCCCTGTGCTGACTGGAAAAAATTTCCTTCTGTGGCACGGGGCAAGGGAAGCAGCTGCCAGCAGTGACCTGTTTCCTCTTAGCCTGAGATGCTCGTGCTGCTGCAGTGCACAAAGCCATCCCCATCCAGGCTTCAGACAAAAGGCAGAGTGGGAAGATGTGGTGGGATGGGGAGGGCCGAAGACTCAAGCTCTGAGTTCTCTGTTGTCCTGTTGTCAATTTTGTCCCTGGTGCTTGGAGCTCTCAGTTTCCTCCTTGCCCAGCCTGATGCATTGCTAAACTCAGGAGGTGCCAAAGGCTCGCTGAGCTCTGCTGTCATCCCCAGGTCAGTCTGTCTCAGGAGGAGCTGCAGGCCCTGGGCAGTGCCATCGGCGTGGTGGCACAGAGCAGCGTCCTCGCCGTGCCCGAGGGAGGGGACACTGGGACCATGGCTGTGGCCAGCACTGATGGCACCGAGGCACAGGAGGTACAGACAGAGCTGGGGCTGCCCCTGCTGCCTCTGCTGGAAGAGAGCTGCATTTTCTTTTAAAACAAGATTAACTGAACTTTCCAGGTGACCATAGTCGCTTCTGGGGCGGTGGTGTCAGAGGAGTCGGACATTGCCCCGCTCTGCCATCAGCAGGTGGCATTGCTGGCCACCTCCCACGGCACCCACATTGCTGTGCAGGTACCACGTGGCTTTTCCACTGTCCCCTTCACTCCCTGGCCACCCACTGCCACCTGTGGCCCTGCTGCATTGCTGCTTGCCTGGGGGGCTTGCTCCTTAATTCCCAGAGGCCCTGTGTGCAGAGAACAGGGACATCCTGCTGGGACTGCAGAATGCTCCTGTGCAAACAACCCTTCTGCATCTCAGCCCTCTGTCCTTCTGCTTCACCCCCTGTCACCCACCTGTGTCACCCACCTGTGTCACCCCTCTGTCCTGCTGGGAGCCCCCTGAGCTGCATTATGGGGGTTCAGCACTCATTCTCTGTCTCTCCCCCTTCCCTCCCCAGCTGGAAGAGCAGCAGAGCCTGGAGGAAGCCCTCAGCATGGCCACAGCAGTCATCCACTACGAGCCAGTGCCCCCTGCCACAGCCGTGCCCGGGAAGGGGAGCTGAGGCCAGCAGAGCAGCCAGGGCAGGGCAGTGCCAGCCCCAGCCTGTGCAGGGGTGGCAGGGACAGTGTCTGAGCAGTGCCAGCGTGCCCTGTGCCAGCTGGGACACTGACAGGGCACAGGGCTGCTGGGGTGACCCTGTCTGAAGGGCTCTTCCCTCTGGGAGGGAGGGCAGGTACTGGGCTGCTCTGGGCTCTGGGCAGCAGCTCTCCCTTCAGGGGCACTTCCTGCCCTCTCCCTCCAGGAGTGGTCCAACTGCTCCCCTTCTTGCTCACCCTTCCAGCTCAGTGGGCAGCACATGCACAGAAGCAATAAAGGCCCATCAGAGCAAGGCCAGGCTGTCCTGAGCTTGGTATGGAGGGTGAGCAGTTCCTGCCACTGGAGCCAGCACTGGGATGGTTCCAACAGCAGTTCTCCCATCTCTTTGTCACACTTCCTTTTCAAGCAGGGCTTCCATGGCAGATCCCTTGGCTGTAGAGCAGAGCAGCCAGCACTTGCCAGGAGCTGAGCTAGACCTGGATGTAAATGCTGAGTTGAAATAAAAACAAATTTTGAAATTGTTTTTTAAAAGGACCCCTCTTCTCTTTGGTGGAAGCTGGGAGGAGAGGGTGGATGGTGGGGTTCAGCAGCTGTAAGAATTGAGGAGATTTGTGGAATTGACCAAGCACCTCCTGCCAAAGCAGCAGCTGTCCCAGAGGAGGGCTGGGAGCAGGGTGAGCTGTACCCTCAGCGTGTGGCTTGGAGGGACATGTCCTGAAATCTCTCATCAGTCCTTGGCTCTTCCAGGGCCTCCTGCAAACCCAGATTTAGAGAATTGTGCCTGTGGACACATCCTGCATCCTCCCCTGGGCTGGGGAGAGAGACCCGGGCTGGTGTCCGGCCCCCTCGGTCCCTTCACTGCCCTGGGTGCTGGGCGGACAGAGCTGGAGAAGCCCTTGGAGATCCTCCTGTAAACCCGAACCTGGCACAGGCTCCCCCCAGCCTCGTGGGTCCTGTTTTGGACATCCCAGAGGAGTCTGCAGAGAACGATGGGCGCGGAACGGGCACAGCCCGAGAGCAGCCACCGGCTGAGCCTCCGCTCTCCGGCTGACACCGATCCCTCCGGAAGGCTGCGAGGGGCAGCTCTGCTTGACCCAGCACGGGCATTTCTCTCCCCAAACCGCGAATCCCCACGGAGCTTTCGCGGTCCGTGCCCCGGCCCCGCGGAGCGCGGCGCGGCCCGGGGGGGGTTCCCGGGGAGCCCCGGGCAGGCGGCGCTCCCGCCCCGCGTCCCGCCCGCCCGGGCGGCTCCAGGAACCGGATCCGCGGGCTCGGCAGAGCCGCCGCCGCCGCCGCCAGCCATGGACCTGCGAGCCGAGCTGCTCAAGTCCATCTGGTACGCCTTCACCGCCCTGGACGTGGAGAAGAGCGGCAAGGTGTCCAAATCCCAGCTCAAAGTGAGTCCCCGCGGTCCCGGGCACGGAGGGAGGGTGGGAGCGAGCGGAGGAACGAGCCCGGGGCTGCTCGGCATCCCCGCGGGTTTCCACGGAGAAATTGTTGAATTTTGAATATTAAGATCAATGAGATCGTGCTGTTGCTTCCTAGTGAAGTTCTCAGGTTCTGTGGCATCTCCCTTTAAAAAAAAGGGGGTAGGGGGGAATTCATGCTCAGATGTGTTTTCTAGGTGAAAATTATAAGAAATCTAAATTTTAGTTATCAGTCTCTTGTGCTTTTTATGGCCAACTAAGAGCCCAAATTCTGTTTACGTTTTCTTGCTTGCCGGAGCACCTGTGTTCCTCCTTGCTGAGCCTGTGGGTCGGGAGGTAAGGACAGGTTGTTTTTTAACAAAAACTCCTCAGTGCTGTGGCTAGAAGTAACCCAGCACTTTAAAAACTCACCGCTTTCCCCTCTTCCCACTCTTAGCAGCTTTCAGAGGGCTCATGCCCTCAGCCTTTCATCAAACCCATCACAGCTTTAGAAACCTTTTTGTCAGCCCCCAGGCCAGGGTTGCTGGCACCCACCCGGGAGCCCCTTGGCTCTGAGAATAATTGGTTTTTTTAACCTTTGCACGTGGTGGGAATGTGTTTTTTTCGTCCGTTTAGTTCTCAGGCTGGCACTGGGGTTGGAAATGCTGCTTGGTACCAGGGTTTGGGATGAGAGACCTGAGCAGGAGCACGCTGAACACGGGTATTGCGTCAGGACATGGCAGCTGCTGCCAGGCTGCGAGACCGTTCTGAACCGCTGCAAAAGGACCCCCTTTTCCTCCATTCCCTTTATTTTACAGTGCTTCCCCGGGACAGGCTGCAGGGAAGGTGCTGGTCTTTGGCAGGGGGTATGTTTTGCCCCAGAATTTGGAGTTTTTCATGCAGGGATCTGGAGGAGAAGCAGCGGGAGGCAGATTCTTCCTGCTCAGCCTTTGCGGCTCAGAGGCTCCGGCTGCCCCCCAGAACTCGTGGCATGAGCCCTGCGAGCCACACTGCCCTGCTAAAACTGTAGAAATAGCTGAAGGAATTAGGGAAAATCCTAAAGTAGGCCAGAGCTTAATTCTGTTTGCTAATTCCTGAGAGGGGCTGCTGTGCTCCCTTCACAGCACCCCCTGCACTACTGCTCTGGGTCCAGAGTCTGGCCCGGGCATGGGATGGACCCAAAAGCAGCAGCAGTGCTTGTCTTGAGAGATCTGTATCACCAGAGACCATGCTGAGGCCACAGAGACTCTGATTTTAATGGCAGTTTCGTGGACAGTTCATGCAGGGTCTGTGGCTGTGGTGATGCTGGGCATGGCACCTCCAAAGTGACTTTACCCAGGGGGACACTTGAGAGGGGAAGGGATGTTCTCCCACGCACCCAGTGACGGGATGGGTTGGCAGCAGGTCACTGAAGAGCACAGCTCAGCTCTGAATGGCTTTCCCCCTGTCTCCAGGCCAGGCAGAGCCTGTTTCCACCCACAGAAACGCTCGAGTTTGCCCCAGCCTACACAGGCCAGCCGCGGTTCAGTGAGGGAGGAGTGCGGGGTCCCGCTGCTCTGAGTGATGAAATGTTAAAGCCACCGAGCCCTCTCCAAAGCCCTCCAGGGCTGCTGGGCCCTGAGCTGGGCTCTGCTCTGCTCCCTCACCTGGGCATGTGGGTCTTGAGCAGGGGTGGGAAAGACACCAGGCTTGAACCGAGAGGACAGGGCTGGGTGGGAGAGCAGAGCGAACTCGTAGGAATCCTGCTGATAGGAGCAGGACTTTTGTGGCTAGTCCAACAGAGAATAGCTCTTGAGGGAGGTTGAGAGGCTTGGCTTAACGAACAGAATAGCAGTTAGTGTGTTCATGAGCATGATGTTGACATATTCAGCTAAGAAGAAGAGTGCTAAAGGCCGTGCTGCATACTCTGTGTTAAACCCAGCTCCGGGCAGTGCTGTGAACCTGTCAGGGTTTCCAGCACGGACACCCAGCTGTGGGAAGCCGTTGTGCTCCTTGCAGGGGCACCTCAGAGCGGGCAGGCATGTGCAGACACCCTGGCAGTGTGTGTGTGTGCGTGTGTGTGTGTGTGTGCGTGCGCAGGAAGGAAGGAAGGACAGCTTGCGGTCGCTCGGGTGCTGCGCGCCCCGACAGCTCGGGGAGCTTTGCTCCCAGCACAGGCACAGCCCCAGCCCCGCTCCTGGCAGGGTTTGTGCTCTCAGTGCCATTGTATTGTCACTCCTGGGCCGGGGTCAGGGCAGGAGCAGGCAAGAGGCAGGATCATAGCAAAGGCAAAGAAGCTTTATCCAAAAGAACTGCGTGGTTTTTGTAGAGTGGTACGATAGGTTCTGTTCTATTGGCTAACTAACAGAAACATCTTCCTCATGCACTGTCTTTGAGTTTTTCTTCTTTATTTTTTCGAAGAAAAACAAAGTAGAAAAACACCACTTGCAAATTGTTTATAGTCAACAAGTTATCACATCTTTCTAGCTCTTTAAGACGTCTCACCAGCCGCCGTGAGAAACGCTTGCCGTTTCTCTCTGTCTGTCCCATGGCATCCACAGTGCATCCCCTCCCTGGCTGGGGTGTGGTCTCTGTGTGGCCATGCATGGCTGGGAACACCCAGCACTGCCCTGGTGCTTTTGGGCACCTCTGCTCATGGTGATGGGTGTGCCAGCGGTGGGAGAGGGTGGAGAGCGCAAACACGGCTGCTGCTCACGGGAATGCAGGGCACTAGGAGGAGTCAGGCAGACCCCTGGCCACAGGGGAAAGGCTAGGGTTAGGTGCCTGCAAACTGCTTTCCTAGCATCCCTCTCCCTGCTGTTCTCCTCCTCCTGTCACTGTTTCAGAGCCCACAGGGGTTTCTCAGCTCTCCCATCTCCAGCCATGCCACCACTGACCAGGCCAGGGCTTCCCTCCCCGTTTGTCAGTGACAGCCCCGTGACAGGAGAAACCTTGGATGGATGGATGGATGGATGGATGGAGGGGCTCAGGGTGTCCCCCACGGCCAGGGTCACAAGTGAGACCTCACAGGGATTTTTAGGGGTGCTCTGGGAGGAGGGGTGAAGGATGGAGATGAGGGACCACGTTGGAAACACTGAATGGATACGATTCCCAAACTCTGAATTCATCCTGATGGACTTGTTACCATCCTGGAGGGTGTCCATGACATTCCCAGGCCTTCCCACCACTGTGTGGACCCTGGGGCTGCACTGAGCCCCAAAAGGCACCAGTGTAGCAGCAGTGCTCGGGGCTACAGCACTGCTGTGTGAGCACAGGGTGGAGTCCTGCTGATCCCATTGGTCCAGAGGGTGGAAAAGAGAATGAAAATCTGGTTGAGCAAGAACTGTCTCCAGCTGCAGCAGCCATCGTGGCCTGGGGCAGCTCCTCTGCTGCTGGGAGGAAATTTCCAGCCCTGCTCAGAGGATGCTGTTCCATCTCCTCCAGCCCATCGAGCTGCATTGGCAGATCCTGGTGCAGTGGGGAGGTGTCAGTCTGTTTAACCATCTCCTGCTTCTGGGATGTAAAGGCAAGGAGAGCATCACAAGCTGGAGATGCTGCTGGTGCTCATGGGCAGCCTTGCTCCAGGCTTTCCAGCTCTTGGGAAATCCATGAGCTTGTAAACGTGCTTTTTTGGGGGGATTTGAACAAAGGGAGCTGTTGGCAAGCTTGCTGAGTATTTCTGGTGTGTCTCCAGATCTCCATTCCAGACAAAACCTTTGCTTAGTTTCTCACCAGTCTTTCCTATTTTCATGTTTCCATCTTTCTGTGTCCCCAGCAGACGGTACCAGGCTGGGCCTGGTTGTGCCAAATGCATAGCTTGGGGTGGCTTATCAGCTTTTCTAGATCAGAGCGAGTCCTGTTTGCTCTGAGAGGTTTGAAACAGCCCTTTCGAGAAAGAAGTTCCTCCTGTGCCAAGAAAAGAAACGAATGTGGGAAAATCCTCAATTTTTGCCTGTTTCTAAATGATTCTCTAATTTACGTTTGGAAATGATGCCAAACCAAGCCTTGCCTGGATGCTGTGGCCGCAGGGAGGTGAAGCCATGCAAGGGAGTGACTGGGGGGTGGCACCTTGGGCATGTGCTGGGGCAGGGCTGGGGGCTGCTCACCTTCTCACCACCCCTGTGCTTGGCCAGGTGCTGTCTCACAACCTGTACACGGTGCTGTGCATCCCCCACGACCCCGTGGCACTGGAGGAGCATTTCCGTGATGATGATGATGGGCCAGTGTCCAGCCAGGGCTACATGCCCTACCTCAACAAGTACATCCTGGACAAGGTGAGCTCCTTGGTCACCCCCCAGACCTGCTGCCCCTCGTGTGAGGGTCCTGGGAGCTCCCCTGAGCTCTTGGAGATCACATTCCTTGGTGGGTGGAAGGAGGGTGCAGAGAGATGGGGACTGCACAGGTGAATGCCAAAATGAGTGAGAAATGTTTAATACTCAGCATCTCCCTGGCAAGGATGAAGTCATCCCTTTACATCACGGCTCTGGATGGAGCAGCATCTCTGCCCACATTTCCTGAAGGGCTCAGAGAGAGAAATCAGCCCCTTCTATCCTCACCTTGGAGGTGTGACCTCATTTGGCAAAGAGGAGAGGGGAAAGGCTGAGCTGCAAGCAGGAGCAGAGTTGGGGTGGGCAGGGGCTTTCTCCCTTTTTTCCTGTGGTTCAAAGCCACCTTTGTCTGGCACAGGCAGAGGTTGCTCTGTGGGTGCTGTTTCTTCCAGGCATGTGAGGAGAGGAAGAATGACTGACAGCTTTCTTCCACTGTGTGCTCACTGAAAGGGGCCAGCGCTGGTGCAGTAACCCTTCACTGCCCTGGTGTTCCTGTCCCTGTGCCAGTCCCCATCCCTGTGCCCATCTCTGCCTTGCCCAGAGCTGCTCAGCAGCTGCCCAGCTTGGTCCAGCAGTGCTGATCTTGGCTGCAGGGATCTGGTCTAGCAGCAAACAAGGGCAGAGCCTTCCCCAGCTCCCTCAGCCCACAGCAGGAGCTGCCCAAGGTCAGCCCAGCCCAATCTCCCCATCACAGAGTGGCCCAAATCCTTCCAGTTGCCCACATGGCTCTTTGGGAGGTGATCTGTAAACCCACCCCCTCTGGTTTCACCATGGCAAAGAGAATCCCAGAGGCAGCCTGAAAAGAGGGAAGTGGGTTTTCCTGGTAAGAGAAGCTTTGAGCTTTTGCCACCCAAAGGTTTTCCTCCAGCTTTGCTGCTACAGGCCACACTCTGCTCCTGTGCTCACACAGCTGGGATAGAGCACCCAGGGACAGCCAGAGCTCCTCTGATCCCATCTGCACCAAACCTGCTGCCTGGGGCAGCTCACAGTGCCAGGACACAATTCAATATCACCAGCAGGGACGAGGCTGCTGGAGGCACCATTCCTGCTGGCTTCCCTTCACTCCCCAGTTCCTCCTTGTGGTTCAATGGGATAACAAGAAACCCCAAACCGTGGAGGCACTGGGGGTGAGAGCTCCACGTCATCCTGCCTGTGCTGCACCCCAGGCTTCCTGCTGGTGCTGCCATGCTTCTCACTGGACAGATTTTAGGAGTGAGGTTCCTTCTCTCCAGCATCTCCTCCCCTCCATAGCTCTTCAGCTCCCCACTCACCCCCTGACTCCTGCCTGCAGGTGGAGGAAGGTGCTTTTGTCAAAGAAAACTTTGACGAGCTGTGCTGGACCCTGACAGCGAAGAAGAACTACAAACCCGACCGGAATGGGAATAGTGTTGTGTCCCACCAGGATGCCTTCAAGCTCTGGTGCCTCTTCAACTTTCTGTCTGAAGACAAATACCCTCTTGTCATGGTGCCAGATGAGGTAGGAGCTGCCTCTGCCCCCAGCCCTGCCCTCCCTCCCTCCATGTGCTGGCAGAGCCCCATTTGAGGGTGACACATCCTGGCGTGTCCCTGTGAGATGTGGTGTTCCAGGGGTGAGAGAGAGGAGGCTGGGGGTGGGACAGGGGGGCTGCCTGCCCTGGGCACCCCTGCTGTACCCACTGCCACCCCACTGCCCAGGGACAAGGGGATATTTCACCCCTCCAATGTGCTGTCCTGCCTGGAGGGCAGTGGCAGAGCAGACCTGGCTGTCCCTCTCTGTGGCCACTGCCACCCCTGCCCAGCATGAGGAGTGTTAAGGGTGAGGTGCCAGCCAAAGAAAAGCCTCACAGTAATCTCCAAATTCCACAGCATTTAGGGGGGAAGGTTCTCCCTTTCCCTTGGGTCACATTAAACCCTTGTGAGAAGGGGGGCAGATGTGGGGAGAATGCACACGTGCAGGGGCCAAGGGTGGCCTCAGCAGAAGGAACTTGGCTGGGCAAATGGCTGCTGTTGTCTTCTACCCTTCAACCTCCTGAGATCAGCAGAAAAGTCAAAATTGAAAAAAAAAAAAAAAGAAAAGAAGAGGAGCAAAAAGGCAAGAAGCACGGTGCTGCGCAGACGTAGGAGGGCAACCGCACTTCCTGTGCCCTGGGAGAGGTGTTTCCTGTTCCCCAAGCATGAAAAACTGAATCATCCTGAGCACCAGCACTCAGTTCTTGCCCCCTTTCACAATTAAATGACATAAAAAATCCAGCTGGCTGTGGGGACCCTGCTGTGTGTCACCTTCCTGTGTCACCCACTGGTCTCAGTCCCCAGACTGGGGGCAGAGGAGAGCTGGCAGCAAAACTTGAACTGCAATAAGTCTTCCCCACACCAGGTCAACCACCTTGACTCTTTTTATTTGCAGTTTTAAAACGATGCTCATTTCCACAGGGACCTGTCCCCCTGCTCCTCCCCAGGGATTTTTGGGTGCTGAGCTCACTGTGGCTTTGAGACATCATCTCTGAACACTGTTCAGCAGCGCTGGCCTGTGCTCCTTCAGGCTCTTGGCTGCTACAGAGTTTTCTTACTCTGCAGAGAAGCCAGAAAAAACATCCCAGCCTTGGGGTTAAAAGGAAAAACCTCTCAGTAGAGGTCAAACTCTAACCCAGCTCCAGTCTCCTCCATTCCAGACTGCTGCCTGGGATGCCCCAACCATCACAAAGGATGATCCCTCTGGGATCAAGGTCCTGCATCTCCAGGCTGGAGAGAGATGTGGCCTTGGGCTCTCCAGAATGCATTGATGAGATGGGGACAGCCCTGTCCCCATGCAGAGACACTGTCACTGAGTGTCCTCCTCCCCACAGGTGGAGTATCTGCTGAAGAAGATCTGCACAGCCATGAACGTGGAGCTGAACTCCTGCGAGCTGGAGGATTTCCTGTCCCAGGAGCCGCAGGGCCAGGGCGGCCTCACGGTCTGGCAGTTCCTGGACATGGTGAACTCAGGGAGGTTCCTCAGAGGCATCGAGCAGGAGGCCATCAGCATGGCCGTGGAGGAGGTGTACCAGGAGGTCATCGAGGATGTGCTCAAACAGGCAAGGAGCTCACATGTTCTGGGGCACAAGCTCAGTCCTGCTCCCACCCCGTTTTGATCTCCGTGTCTCTCGGGCGCAGGGCTACCTCTGGAAGAAGGGCCAGCTGAGGAGGAACTGGTCAGAGCGGTGGTTCATGCTGAAGCCCAGTGCCTTGTCCTACTACATGAGCGAGGAGCGGAAGGAGAAGAAGGGGAGCATCACGTTGGACAAGCACTGCTGTGTGGAGGTACAGCCTGGGCCACACTCTGCTTGAAAGGGAGACCCAAGAACACACAATGAGCGTGGGAGAGCCACTCCCGTGGCTGAAGACGGGGGGATAAGGTGTGGTAACGCTGTGCTGTGTCCCCTCCCTGCAGGTGTTGCCAGACAGGGATGGCAAGAGGTGCATGTTCTGTGTGAAGACCTCGTCCCGCACCTACGAGATGAGCGCCTCGGACACGCGGCAGCGCCAGGAGTGGACGCTCGGTCTGTGCCCACCCCGTGCCCCTTCCCTAGCTTCCCCATGCCCCTGCTGTCCCCACTGACCGTGCCCTCCCTCTGCAGCCATCCAGACTGCCATCAGGCTGCAGGCTGAGGGAAAGAAGTCCCTGCACAAGGACCTGAAGCAGAAGCGCCGGGAGCAGCGGGAGCAGCGGGAGCAGCGCAAGGCGGCCAAGGAGGAGGAGACACAACGGCTCAAGCAGCTGCAGGAGGAAAAGGAGAGGAAGCTGCAGGAGCTGGAGCTGCTCAAGGAGGCCCAGAGGCAGGCAGAGATCCTGCTGCAGGAGGAGGAGCAGCGGCGGAGGCAGCAGCACGAGGAGATGCAGAGGACCCTGGAGATCCAGCTGCGGGAGGCCGAGCAGGTGGGTGCATCCCACAGGGGCTGTGGTGCTCACGGGGTGGGTGCTTCCTTCTCCTTCCCTTGTCCAGGGTCGTCCAGAGGTTGGATGTACAGTGCTGCTGCCACCCATCACCTGTGGGCTCTGGTGTGCCTGAGATCCCTTTGAGCAGGAGATGAGGACAACCTGCCTCAAGGGGCTTTAGCTGGGGGACAGTGAGAGGCAAATGCTGGTGCCAGGCTGGACAGGGAGCCCATTTCTGACCTCACAGCCAGCACTGGCTCCAAATGAGACAGCCTGTCTCCTGAGCAGGGAAACAGCTTTGCTTTGGACCTGTCACCATGGGCTGCCCCTGCTCTGGCCCACTCCACCCAGTGGGCCCAAGTGGGTTCTGGGGACACTGGTGTGGTCTGGCCCACTGATGGCTCCTGTCCCCGCGCAGGCTCGTGCCTCCATGCAGGCAGAGATGGTGCTGAAGGAGGCCGAGGCAGAGCGGCAGCGCAAACGCATCCTGGAGCTGGAGGACATGCAGGAGAGGCTGCAGGAGGCCCTGCAGCAGGAGGTGAAAGCGCGGCAGGACGAGGAGGCTGTGAGATATGCTCAGGCCAGGTAGGACCAGGGTATCCCTCCTCCTCCTTGGGCAGCTCAGTGCTCCTGGGTACTGGGGTATGCTGGTGAGTTCCCAGTATGCAGGGTGGGACAGAGAAACTGGGGGAAGAAGTGGCAGAGGGACATCCTCACCTCTTCATTGTCAGGCTACTGGCTGAGGAAGAGGAGAAGCTGAAACAGCTGATGAAGCTGAAGGAGGAGCAAGAAGAGTATATCATCAGAACTCAGATGGAGAAGCAAGTCCTCAAGCAGGAGATGGAGAACAAGAACAAGTGTCTGGAAGAGGCGCAGAAGCAGCTGGAAGAAGTGAGAGTGAACAGGCAGCGGGTGGACCAAGATGTCATGGTGAGCATCACATCCGTGCCACATCTCCTCACATGGTGAACCCAGGGGACTTTCCAACCCTCCCAGAGTCACCTCCATAGTGGGGAGGACCAAGCTGGAACTGCCATGGGGGTTTCTGAGCTGTGCCATGTGCAGGCACAGAGTGGTGCAGTGGCTGAGACAGGACAAGCGTGTCCCGCCCTGGGGACAAAGCACTGATGTCAACAGTGGGAGTGTGTGAAGGGCGAGGGTTGGAGGGGGAGCAGAAGGTCTAGAGGAGAGTGAACTGGGTCTCCATCCCAGAGGGAACCTCCAATCCAGGCTTACTCAGGGAAGGGAAAGCTGTGCCCATGGTCCCATGGGGCAGCAGCTCACCCTTTGCTCTGTGCCCATGGGGCAGCAGCAGCTCACCCTTTGCTCTGTGCCCATGGGGCAGCAGCAGCTCACCCTTTGCTCCGTGCCCATGGGGCAGCAGCAGCTCACCCTTTTCTCCGTGCCCATGGGGCAGCAGCTCACCCAGCTCACCCTGTGCTCCGTGCCCATGGGGCAGCAGCAGCTCACCCTTTGCTCCATGCCCTTGGGGCAGCAGCAGCTCACCCTTTGCCCCGTGCCCATGGGGCAGCAGCAGCTCACCCTGTGCTCCGTGCCCATGGGGCAGCAGCAGCTCACCCTTTGCTCCATGCCCATGGGGCAGCAGCAGCTCACCCCTTCCTCCATCCCCTGCAGGCGGCCCAGCGGAAGCTGCGACAGGCCAGCACCAACGTCAAGCACTGGAACGTGCAGATGAACCGATTGATGCACCCCATTGGGCCTGGAGGTAGGAAACAGCTGAGCCAGATGACCACCCTTCCCTTCATCCCCTATGCCCACACCCCCACCCATCTTCCCCTTTTTGGGGGCTGGAAGGACTCTCAGAGAAGATACCGCAATGGCTCCTGCAAGGAGGGGCTCCAGCTGAACAGTCAGTGTGGGCCCCAGGTAAACAATTCTCTTTTTCCCTCCACCCCCAGACAAGCGAACAAACATGAGTGGAGGAGTCTTTGCTGGCTACCAGCCCCTTCTGTCACGGAGAGATTCTTCCCTCAAACTCAAGCAGAGGGTGGAGGATAAAGGCAGTGACCCCACGAGGGAAAACAGCAAGGAAAACGTGAGCAATGGTGGGAGCAGCAGCACGCTGCCATCGCCAGATGCGGACACCATGGCCACAGAGCCCAGCAATTAGCCTGCCAGGATGGCAGAGCCCAGCTGGGAAGGGCAGGGCTCAGCTTGTCCCTCCAGGTGGACGGTCAGTGTGGCCATCTCTGCATGGGGACCAGCACAGAGCGTACGGGGGACTGCACAAGGCAGAAGTGCTCCCATTTCCATCAGTGAAGGGCTGCAGCCACCATGTGCCAGGAGGCTCAGGCAGCCCAGTGCTGGGGAGAGGGCAGTGGGACCTTCTCCTCTGGACTGAAGAACTCAAGTCCTTGTCCTCTGTTTTACACCCTGTACTAAAAAAGAGCCACTGCTGGATTGGGGCCCTGTGGCCCAGGACTGCAGTTCCCCCTTGGTTTCTACAACAAGCCTTCTGCATCACTCACTGTGCTCCAAGGTGTGGGGCTTTGCCACCAGCCAAGGACACCTGGACTGACCAAGCAGGGCCTTCTTGTCACCCCACACCATGCCAGGTGTCCCCAACTACAGCCACCACTGTGTTCCCAGGCAGTGGGTGGTAGTACTGGAGCCACTTAGTTAGCAGAAACTAATGACCAATAAAGCTTTTTTGGAGCCACTGGCCACAGACCTCCTGCCCCACACACTGCAGGCACCAGCCCTCTTTCCATGGCAGTGCAGGGTTTGGATTTCCCCTGTGTGAAAGAGCCCTTTGAAAGGAATCACCCACAACCTGTGAAAAGTGGCCTCACCAGCAGATTTTTGGTTGGTGTGTGGAGGGCCAAGAAGGACACAGAACAAAACAAAAAAGCCCCGATAACACACCATCATTTGGGTTGGTTTTTTAAGCACCTCTGTATAGATACAGTCCCAGCTGTGCCTTTGGGGTGTTATAGCCTGGGGCTCAGAGCCAGGGTGGCCTCTGAAACAGGCCCTGGGTGCAAGCTCTGCACCGACTCCATCTCTGCACCCGCAGATGAGCTGAGTTCGTTGGGGAGATTACGATCTGTTTCCTCCCGGGCCTCGAACAGCACTCTCCCCAGTCTCACAGTGTTTCTCTCTCAGTTTTTTTCCACTGTGGCTGAAGGGACAAAGCGCTCAGTGTGCCCAGGGTGCAGGGCAGCCCTGGGCCGGGCCCACGCGGCCACGCTGACGCACAGCGGGGGCACGGGCACTGCAGGGGCTGCAGGTCAAACACATCGCCTGTGTCCCCTTCCCTCTGCTGGCACACACAATATATGATAGATCGAGGTGGCCCTGAGTGGGGTCCCTCGTGGGGTCCTGCCTGCTCCACACCATCCTGGCCAAGCCACTTGGACACAGGATCCCGCCGGTCAGCACGGGTTTTGTGGGCACAGTGAGCCCTTCCCAGCTCTGCCTCGAGGCTGGGTTGTTGTGCTGCATATCGAGGGGGCCGCGGTGCGAATTGCTGGGGGCGAAGGGGGTCACTAGCAATGCTTGGGGTACTTGGGCACGGAGCCAACTGCCCCCAGCCGGCGCCGCCGCCATCGCCATATTGGGCAGCCTTCAGAACGCCCCGCCCCCTAAACGCCCCGCCCCAGGTTGCGTCACAGGCAGCGCCTACATTTCCCATGAGGCCACGCTCCGGCCGCGGGGCGCAAGTGCGGGCGGCTCCCAGCAGGGGGCGGTAACGGTGTGGAGGGGGCGGGGCCGTTGCCGTGGTGACGCGGGCGCGAGGCCCCGCGGCGGCGGCGGCGATTGGCCGCGGGAGCGCGCGGGGTGCGGTGGCGTCAGGGCGTGCGCGGTGACGCGCGGGGCCGGGGGTGACGGGGAGGGAGGGGGGCGGCTGCACGAGCGGGGCCGCGCGCGAGGTGAGTGTGAGGGACCGGGGTATGAGGGGTTGTGAGGGGCCATGAGGGGATCTGAGGGGGTATGAGGGGCTGAGGGGGTGACAGGGCTGGGGCAGGGGGTGTGAGGGGCTGAGAGGGTGACAGGGCTGGGGCAGGGGGTGTGAGGGACAGGGCTCGGTGCAAAGGGGACATGGGTGTGGACAGTGCGGCGTGAGGGGCATCTGTGAGTTTAGGCTGTAGTTCCTGGGAAATCAGGCGGGACTGAGGACGGGACGTGGCCCACACGGGAGGAGGGTTAGGGGGACTGTGCCTGCCTGCTGTGCCAGGATGGGATGGTGGAGGGTGCCAGGGACTGCAAGAGTTTGGGGCTGGAAGGAGGAGAAGCAAGGATGGACCTTGAGCAGAGCATCTGGTGAGGGGCTGCTCCAGGAGAAGGATCTGAGAGTGCTTTCTTATCCGTCCTTTCTGCTCGTTCCACTCCCCCCCTGCCGTGGGATCCCAGATGAAGGACATGCGTGTGAGAAGGAGTCAGATGTGCTGTAGGATCTGGGCAATGCCCGTCATGGTGCTGCAGAGGGGTCTGAGCAGTGGCTGCCCCATGAATCAGAGTCCCAGGGCTGGTTGCAGTGTTGCTCTCTAAAACTGACCTGTGGGGTTGAGGCAGCCCATGTCTTGTTTCTTGTTTCTGCTCTGCTCTCCCTTCCTCCTGCCCTCTCCATGCAAGTCCCTCATTGCCTTCAGCAGAGTATCCTCTTCTGCTGCAGGCTGAGGTGGGAGTTTTCCTGATGACTTGCCATGTGTCAGCCAGGGACAGCAGAGGAAGCATCCAGGTGGGATGTGCTGGCAGGTTCCCTCCGTGCCCTGCTGAGCTGGTGCAAGTGTTGCCTTGTGTGCAGTGTGATGGGCATGCCCTGGCATTTAGCAGTGAATGGGACAAGGTGAGCCAGGCATTTAGTTTTAATTCTCAGATCTCTGGCAGCAGCAGAGCACTCTGGTCTGCAATGAGAGAGAGCTCAGGGTGTGATTGGCACTCCCTTCATGTGATTCAGCCCTCCTTGACAGTGTCAAGGCTAATGCTGTGTTACTGAATGGGGATGAGCTTTATTGCTGATGGAGGAGAAAGCCACCTCCTGATGTGCCAGTGGGGCTGGAATGGCTTTAGTGTTGTTCTTTGTCAGAGAGATTAAAGAGAAACTTTGTGAGGATTGTTTAGGAAAAACTGTCTTCCATACTGGAGGAGAAGGGATGAGGAACCCACTCTGCTGTGAAAGTGAAGCTCCTGAGGGCAATTTTGTGGCCCCACTGAGGCAGAGGCTGGTGCTGGATCCACACTTGGCAGAACTCTGTGCTGTCCTCAGCCCCCACCTCTAAACAAGAGCAATCACTGCCTTCAAGAGGATGTGGCTTTGACATCACTGATTGGGAAATCCTGATGTGATTGATGTCCAGTGCAAGGGGCTCGGGACGGTTTTTTGTATCTCACACTTGTGCCCTCCTCTGGATGTGCCTTGATCCTGTAGGGAACACCCTCCACACTCAGGCCACCCTCACCCTTTGAGGCAGTGGGTTCGTGTTCTTTTTCCGTCTCTCCTGGGCAGCTGCAGCTTCCATGTCAGTCCTGGAGGGATGTGCTGCACTGGGGGCTCACTCTCAGCACAGCACTCGCAGGTTGCTGCCCAGCTGCCTGCCCTGGTAGGAGCTGGTGATGCTGGTTTGTTTCTGATTTGTTTCTGATTTGTTTCTGATTTGTTGCTGCTTTGTTGCTGGTCCTCATCTGCCTTACAGGTTGTCCCATGTCGAGGGCAGCAATACAAAATGGGGCTTTTCATTATAGTGGGAGGAGCAGCTAAGCCTGGGTAATGTCAAGGAGGGTATGTGGGTGCAAATAGCATCATGTTCACATCTTTGTTTAATGTTTTAGTCCAGTTAGTCTGCATAACTGTCTAAAAATAGGACATATTTCCTCTAAGTCCTCTAGTTCAAAGCCTCATAAGCCATTTTTTTTCCAGCATTAGTCTCTTCCTTCTCTTTTGAGTCTGAAATTCATACAAGGCAAAGTTATCAGGAAAACCAAGAAGAGTGAATGAACTCTGTTGAATCCTTAAGTTTCAGCCACCCAAGAGGAAGTTCATTAAAGTTGCAGGAACTTTCTGGCAGCCTCTTGAAGGTGGATTAAGCAAGCTGGGTAAACAAGCAGCCTTGTGGCCACCACAGCCCTTTTCCTAGCATCAACTTTGTGCATTGTCATAAGAGCTCAGGGTCATCAGGCTCTGGCTGCAGGTGACTTGAGGCAGAGGTGACATCCATGGTGAGGGGATGGGGCTGTCCCTGCTGGGACACCCCAGGGTTTGCTGTCCCTCCTGCTCTGGGACAGATGCTGCCTGTGGCAGGGCTCCCTGCAGTCACCCTGGCCCAGGGTTCCAGCGTGCAAAAGAGGCAGTGTGTGTTTAAATTTCAGAGCTGCTGCTGGAGCCAGCCCAGCGCTCCCAGCAGCATAAATATCTGTCCTTCAGCACAGCCGTGGCAACTCGCTGTGTGTCCTCCTGCAGGTTGCTCCAGTGCTGGTGTCCGTGCTGACATGGTGACCCAGCGGTGGCTGTCGGCGCCAGGCGGACAGGGACAGCTGCTCTGCAGAGGTAACCCTTCCCTTTGCATGCAGGCCTCCCACCCAGGCACTTAGCACTGTTTCTGAAAACTTGGGGTAGGGAAGAGCAGCTTGCTTTGTCCATGATCTTAAACTTTCTTAAATTTAATTTTAAGTTTAAACTCTGTGCCTTATTTTTGTTCCATTTCTGAATGTGATCTTATGGATTACTTTAGGAATTCACTGTGAAGACCGTGGTCTAATCCTGTTCTCCTCAGCTGGCTCTTGCTGTCAAAGCATGGTGACATAACATTTCATTATTTCACTGATGTTTATGATGGAAATTGGCTGTTGTAGATGAGGGAGGGCAGATGAGATCCGGGGCTGCACGTGGGTCACCGATCACCCAACAGTCCCACACACAACCCAGTGCTGGTGCTGTTGGTGTGGGACACAGCTGGGCAGGCCGTGGCAGAGGCAGGACAGGGGTTTGGAGGAGGTGGTCAGCAGGGCATGGGCGGGCACTGTCCTGCCTGCAGAGCTCTGAGGGATTCCTGGAATCAGCGGTGCTGTGGCTGTCTGCTGTGGCTGTGGGTGTGTGTTTGCCTCAACACAGCTCTGAGGTGTTGAGCTGTTGTGGGTTCTGTGTCAGATTGGTGCAATGGTTACGCCATCTCTGTTCTGGTATTCAAGACAGACTTCCAAGGATCTTCACAGTGTGTGGAGAGGATTTTCTAATGAGCCCCGTGAGGCTTTGCTGATCAGAAGAGCATTGTTGTGCAGAATTCTTTCTGGCGTTGATGGGCTCTGTCTTTCTTGCGTGAAGCCTTTTGAAAAATATGTATTTTTGTACAGTACATCTTGTTGCCCTTTGGGGAATATTTCATCTGTGGCTATTGAATTATGGACTGGAAATCTGCAAATGTTCTTGGAGACAGAAGGATTGGCACAACAATAGACTCTTGGGCTCCTCTGAACAACAGAACCTGACATACAAATGATGTTTTAATTGGGTGAGATGATGTTACAGGGCTTATGCCTGAAAGGTTATTTGCTGTCAGAGCCCAGCCTGGCTTGCCCTGACAATGACATTTTAGATGTCAGGGGTTTTGTGGTTTGTACTGACTCTTTTGCTTAGGGCAGGAACAATCTGATAACCACAGATTCGTCGGGCTGCATTTCTGCTTCTCATCAGGTGCTGCAGAGTAATCTCTGCTTTTTCCAGAAGTCTCTCTGTTCAGGAATGCATTGCTGCAGTAATTTTGGAGACTTTGGGAAAGTCTGGACAAGCAGAAATTATTTCCATAGTGAGGACAAGTAAGATTTTTCTGTGGAACTAGTTTTATTTTTTTGTTAATTATTCTGAAGTGTGCTTGCCTTGGCAGAATGCCTGGGAAATTGCTTTCCCAAAGCAGGGTTTAGAGTGGAATGATTGATGCCAGTATGAATCCTTTTGGTCAAGGAGATTGTGAAGTGCATCTTCCCCAAAATATGTTTTGTGATGACGTTCACTGGAGCCCTGCTTGACTGCAGGAAGGGTTCAGAGCAGAACTCAAGATGTATCTTAGTTTCATTATGACTTCTTGAAATGCTTTAATATTCACTGTTTCAGTCATAGTGTCTGGAAAATGTCTGTGTTCTCCAAGGCTTAGCCAAGAGCTTGTGAACATCTGGGATCGTTTTGGCCAGGTCTGTTTGGCTTTGCAAAGGGCTCTGAATTTCTTGTGTATGTTGGGGTGCTTTCCTGGGGAGCTCACAGACAGGCTCTGCTCAAAGTTTTGAATTTTGGGGAGTCTGTGGTTTGCAGGGGAATCCTGACCATGGAGGAGGAAGTGGCAGGATGAAAGCACAGCACAAGTGTTTGTTCTGGTGCTGGGTGAATCCAGAACCCACCTCTGGGGCTGGGGCATGGGCACAGCCTGGTAACCCCCCTGGTATCCAAGCTGGTGCCATCAGGCTGCATTTCCTGACTTGTCTTGGTCTGGGAACTGGAACTTGAAATAGCAAAAACCAGAACATGCATGTTCAACCCTTAACAGATGTGTGGGTTGGAGACAGGGAATGGTTTTGGTGATTTGAAAGGGCAGATGAGCAGATAGGGAAGCATTTCTTTGATGGGCTGTTAAGACAGACTTTACTGCGAAACACATGCCTATCTCATTAGGACAGGCTTTGTCAGGCCTTTCCTGGCAGGGCTTGTGTGACATGGCTTCAAAATAAGCAATGCTTTGTGCACTCATCTTTTTGATGGGAACCTAAACTCAAATCCCTGTCCTGCCTGACTTGTTACAAGTGTTTTTCAGTGGAACTCTTGATTTCATCATATTGCCATCTGGGATATTTCTGAAAATGTCCAAATCAGCTTTTCACCTTCAAGTTGTTTATATGGGTTCTGCTAGAGATGTTGGCTCTTGAAAGCTGTTAACCCCACGAGGGCCGATGGTCAGAGACCCACATCTCTGAAAATACCATGTCCATGGGGTAGAACTTGTGTTGTGGAACTTAGGGACATGGGGATCTCTGGAAAAGGGCTCTTGCTGAGCATGAACTTGAGGAGCCTGCTGAGCTGCCAGCAGCTGGCTGTGTCAGGAAGCAGTAGCTGTTGCTGGCTGTGAGCTCTGTGGCTCACCCTGTACCCCCAAGACTGTGCCAAAGGCACGAGGATGTTATGAAAGGTGCGAATGCTTTGCTCAAGCATTTTGTTTTCTGGGGACTGAGGCAGAAATCCAAATGGTCAGAGCACTCTGTGGGTCTTGGCAGGATCACACTGACACGGTGGCTGCTCCTTTCCCTGCTGAAAAGGCTGGGGAATCTCTGTTGTCCAGGCAGCTATTGCTCTGTGAATGTGGCCAAAAATAGCAAGGAAACAGCATTCCCATCTCATTCCCTGGGAGGGTGTTGTACTAGTTTGTGTGGAAAAGCGATTCTGGTGTTCTCTGGAGGTTTTCTTGGGGGGATGTGTGCAGTCAGCCTGGGACCCCTCTGTTTTGCTGCCCTGTGGCTGCAGGGGAGCTGCAGCAGACCCAGCAATGTGCTCCATCCCTCTCGCTGCGCATGTTCCCGGCCCTGCTGAATCATCCAGCTTGGGCCTGGGCACAATTGCTCTCTGTCAGCTGTGTCCTGGGAGCAGAGCAGGGGGCTGGTGCCCAGGGTATTTTGCTAAAGTCTACAAAACCAAGTAGCACTTCTCTGGGAGTCCAAATGTAAACATAACAAAACTTACAGGCTGATGGATTTATTTTTTTCCTGGTTAATCCATGGGGTCTCAAATCTGTTGCTGCAAAGAGGAGGAGGCTTGCTGTTGGTTTTGTGGGCATTTTTGTGCATCTGGGAGCACTGGAAACAGCACTAAAGCCAAGGGGCCTGCTGGATGTTTGGCTCCAGACAGAAGGCTGCATGCATGTGTGTGATCCTGAGTGACTCATTGGCCCACTGCTGCTTTTCTGCCCCCATTGCTTTTCTGGGGAGCTGATTGCCCCTTCCAAAGCATGGATGGCACTTGCTGGTGTCCCAGTGACCCTGAGACTTTGGGGAAATCTAAGCTGGGTGCTGGTGTGTGCAGCACTGCCAAGCTTGGCCTCACTGCCCGCCAGCAGTGCTCCCGTTCACAGCCACAGCTTGTTCCACTCGCCGCTTTCCTGGAGTTCCATTTCAGTGCTGCTCTGGGTCTGCAGCACCCTGTGCCCACTGTTTGCCTTGGGAAGTGGTGTTGCTGTTACTGTGAGCTCCTCCCTCAGCAGCCCTGTTCTATAATTACTGATGTTCCTGAAACCAGATCCTTCCACGTGTCCTGCTCAGGTTCGGGAGGACAAGGGGTCCCTAAGCAAACTGACTGCCTTGGAGTGCAGCCAGGACGACTTCAGCAGTTTGGGAACACGTCATCCTACAGTGGTTCATTGAGTTCTGAGCCTCCAACCTCCTCACCTTTGGGATGCGAAAGGGAAGGGGAATATATCCCACACAGCCAGGTTTGCAGTGTGATCCCAAAGCATTGCCACAGTTTCACAGCCACCTCTGCTGTGCCCTGGGCTGTGGGGAGATGATCCTCTCTCCTTGCCAGACTTAATGATCTTCTCAAATAGCAGCACTTCTGTGCCATTTCAAGCTCTGAGAAGTCCCAGTGGTGTCACCTTTCCAGTACCTGCTTGTTTCCTGGCTGCTGTCCTTGTTCCAGTGGGTCAGGCCCACGTGCCCCTCCAGGCCACAGATACTTTGGGCTGTCCTGACTTGACCACTAAACACAAATACCAGTCAGCAGTTGGCAGAATGAGATGTGCCAGTTTACTTCCTGAAAGTCATCCTGGAATGCCTTGTACAGGAATGTACAAGGAGAAGATGGTCACAAGCAGTGCAGGGAGCTGATCTGGGGCTGGGCAGGCCAGACCTGCGAGTGTGACTGCAAACAGGTGTCAAAATCTGTAATGCAGGAATAAACAATGACACTTGGTGCTCATCTATTGCTCTGCACTTCCAAAACACGCTGTCTCCATGAACTAATGCAGCCAGGGAATGATCAGGAAGGAAGCACTGTTTTAAATCCTGGGTTTGTTTCTTTGTGGTGGGTTTTGGTTTTCGTTGGGTTTTTTTTCGTATAATTAAAGAAATTGAAGTAGGGACCTGACCAGATTTGCTGAAGGTCATGGAGCAGCACCTCAATTAAGAGCTAAGAACTGGGCAGCTCTTCCCTGCCTGCCCTGCTGCTGCCCATCAGCCTCAGAGCCTGTAGGGCAGGGAGTCCCTCTGCTGGGAAGCTGCTGAGGGATGATTCCTCTGTCTTCCCATCTCTGCCATCTCAAGATTTTGGAGCACGTCCCATGGAAGCTTGCTGCTGGAGCCAGGGATGGCTGCAGCTCCTGGAGGAGAGCAGCCTGGCAGACCCTGCTTTGTGCATGGCTGAGAGTTCAGTGCCCAAAGTCTGCTCTTTTTTCTGTGCCTGCAATACCTCTCAGAGTCTGAACAAAGCCAGCAGCAAGTTCCTTTTGGAGCAAAATGTCATGACCTGGTTTTGGGGACAGCATCAATCATGGTACAAAAAGAGAAGAATCCAGCAAGTTTCGTAACCTTTTTAATGAGCTGGGGTTATTTCCCCCCTCAGTGCCCAGGAAGTGGGTGAGTTCAAACATGCAATAGATGTGTGATTCATTTGGGCAAGCCAGGCTGCTGCAGGCAGCTGAGGGAATCTCCTGCAGCCTGTGTCACAAGTCCTGGAGTAATTAGCAGCAGCTAATGGTCATGGCAGCTCTGGCAGCCCCCCTGTGCTCAGTGAGCCCAGCTCACTCCTGGGGAAGCACAGGGGGGCCACACTGAGCAGCCTTGGAGAGAGAATCACAGGACTGGGTCTGGGGCATGGTGCAGCATCTAAGCAGATGCTTCAAGGAGAAAAATCTGTCCCAGAATGTCCATCCTGGTCAGTGCTGTGTGGGAGGGCTCTTCCTTGCTAGCTGTAGTAGTTTATTTTTGTGTGTTGCCTGCCTTGAGGCCAAGACTTTGAGTAAGGAAGGAAACACTCAGCTACTAAGTGCTGCTGAGATCTCATTGGCTGATGTGGGGGTATGCTGATCTTCCAGGAGCAAACATAAACATGTTTTCAGCGTTCCTCTCGCCTGTTTTGTACTCTCAGTTACCTTTCCTGTATTGCAGCATCTGCTTAGCTCTTATTTGGCTTTTATTAGTAGTAGCTGACGTGTAGGAGGAGGAACAGAAACTTGTACTTGATCAGCAGATCTTGGAAGCAGTGACACCACCTGAGGAAGTCACCAAAAGGTGGTCAACCAGCAGCAATCACATCTCCTTTGTGGATTCAGGTCAGTTTTTGACTGTGGATTCAAAATGTGCTGCACATCACAGTGCTGATTTCTCAGCTCACCCCTTCTGTTTCTTTTGGCTGTGAATTTTCTTGTCCAGAGGAATGAACACAAGCGAGGAGCACTCCCTTGAGTAATTGGTTTCCTTCTGCCATTCTTTATGACCTCTTTTACAGTACAGTTGTATTGACCAACTGCTTTGAGCAGATCAGCTCTGTGACTTGACTCTTGGGAGGTTTGGACCTTTCTTTGGTGCTTTGCATGGAAACTGAGCTTGGCTCCAGGGTCTGTGTGCTAATCAGCAGGATTGGCTGCCAGGGGAGCTGCCAGGCCACAGGGGCACAAGCTGTTGGTTGATGATCTGGAGGCTTGGATCTTGCTCAGCTCTGGAGAAGCTCTGCCTTCTTGCAGGGAAACCACACTGAGGATTTGTCTCCTTTTAACTTCTACTCCTGTTTTTTTCCTCTCCTGGTTGTGCCACGTCTCTCTCCCTGTTCCCACTGATGGTTTAGCTTGGCATAGATGCCAGCTTCTAGGAAAGACAAACCTGTTGCCCAGGCTGTTTGCAGCCAGCAGGCATCAGCCCAAGCCCAGAGCCAGCAAACAAACCCTCCCTGCAGAGGAAGCTGCTGGCTCAGCCAGGGTTACCAAAGCTCCTTGGAACAGGCATTGAGGCAAGGGCACAGCAAGTCATGAGATGCTTGTGCAGACATCTGGGGCAAAGCAGAGAGCTCTGTCTGCAGTGGGTTTAAAGCAAGGGGCTTGTGCTGGATGACAGGGAAAGGGAAATCTAATGAGCTGCTCATTAAGCTGCTGCAGGATGGATTTTCCACTGTAGACAAGCTTCTCCTGCCACAAGCTTACCCTACTAACTGCTCTTCCAGGCAAAAGTGTTTCCCTGATGTTGGTGTGATCATTTATATATAACCCTGAAAACAGTGCCGTTCATTCCCCTCCATCTCCAGTGAATAAGTTTTCCTGCCTGTCTGCCATGTCCCACTGCGTGGGATGTGTGAGCAGAGGCCAAGGATAACACAGCCCTTCAATGGTCCCTCAGTGCTGCTCTGGAGGCACGGGGAGGGAGCAGCCCCTGCCTGCCCTGCTGCCAGGAGCACAGTGTGCTCACGGTGCCACTCATGTGCCTCACCTGGAAACAAAGCCACCTGTCCTGCAGTCTGAGTTCCCAGTGTGGAGGGAAAAATAAAGCGCCCTCAGCCGCAGGAGATCAAAGTTCTGGTACAGCACGAGCTCCAGGGGTGACTTGTGTTCTGGCTTTGTGACGTGTTTGTGCTCAGCCTCCCACCTGCAGGTTTTGCTCTCTCCCTGAGCTGCTTCCTTGCTCTTTCAGGGAGCTCTGACCTTGATGTCTTTCCAGCAATCCAAGGAGCTGGCTGCAGCTCAAGTTGGAAGTGCCAGGTGTGAGGGTCTGCTGTGGGAGGGCAAACAAATCCAGGGAGTTCTGAGTCACTGCTGCCCTTGGCCAGCAAGCCCTGAGGTGGGCTTGGGCACGGGGCACAGACCATCCCAGAGCTTGGGGCTGCCCTTATACAAGGCCCCTGCAATATCCTGCATTAGTTTAGTTTTTGTCTGCAAATCGAGGCTCTCTTGGTTGAACCTGGATTTCAGTGGCTTTCCTGATGGGTATTTCTCCACTTAAAAATAACTCTCTTCAGGAAGTGGATGGAACTTTACATAAGATGTGCTTGAGATGTTAATTATTCAAGGAGGAGTCAGTTTAGGAAGTCAGATCCGGCACAGTTGGGAGGGAGGTGGGAACTGCTCTGCCATAGCCACGGTACCGGCGCTGCACCGTTTGGGTGGCTGGAGGTTTTGTGGGCTCTTTGGGATGGAGTAAGGCAAACAAGGAGAGGAAGTGTGTGGGGGAGGATGGGGCCGTTCCTCCCACAGGAAACCCGGGATTAAGACACTGCTTGGATTGTGAGGCTGTTGGGATTGCACTGCTGGAGCCCGTGGCTGAGCACGGCCCGGCAGCTGCGCAGAGCAGCAGCAACACGTTCAGCCCTGCTCTTGGCAGAGGAGCCAAGTGAAAACAAACACAAAGGCTGCAACTGGCAGCACTGACGGGAAGGAGTGTGAGTGCAGGGCTGACAGGAAGCAATCAGTCTTGCAGATGGCTTGCATGGGCCAGGGACTTCTAGCCACTGCCTGCTGCTGCACTGAGCCCTCTCCCCCAGTATCTTCCACCCACGGGCACAGTGTGCCCTGATCAGCTGCAGATCCCAACCCAGGCTCTGCCATGGCTGTTACAGAGGGTGAAGCCAGCCCTGTTTTGATCCTTCTGGAGGTGTTGGTTCTATCAGACCCTGGCCCTGGCTGCTACCATCACATCCCAGGTCACTGGTGGCTCTGGGGAACATTGTCTGGGACAGCATTTCTGCTATGGCACTTGTAAGCTGGGGACTTCCAGTCCCTGGGTGGCATCTGGGCTGGTTTGTGGTCTGCTGGGCTTTAAAAACAATTCTGTGAGCTTTTGCTTCCTTGAGTCCTACACATTGTTTATTCCACAGTGCAGAGGGGTCTCTCATTTAAATGGGCTCTGCTCTGCATGTCTCACTGGCCAAGGAGCCGGCTCAGAGCAGGAGTGGTGGGTTGGTGACACTGCCCTGCTGCTGAGCTGCTCCTGCAGCACTCAGTGGCCTCTCTCCATGTCCTGCAGGCTAGCAGGAACAGCCTGGTGGGGTCCATCTTGGATAGACGCGGATGATGCCAGAGCTATGACAGGGACTGCAGTCTTGGCACTGAGGGGTGATCAATTATGGAACAACTACAGGAGGAAGTACCTGAGGTCAAGGAAGAGGAAGAGGAAGAGGCAGTGATGGTGGCAAGTGGAGCCTCAGACCCAACTGGAGGACCAGACAGCTCGCTGCCTTCGAGCAGCTACACAGGTGAGTGGAGCCACAGGAGCTCATCCTGTGGAGCATCCAGGTGCCCACAGCCCCCAGGCAGCATGCCCAGCTGCAAGGGCAGATCTGTCCCTGAATGGAGTTCAGCTGAACTGAACATTTCACATTTTATTTGTGAAATAATGCTCGAAGTTATGGAGAGGCTTACTTCTTCCTCTGAGGTCACTGCATGTCCATTGGCAATGGGTTTTGGAATGGAAATTAAGAGGACAGGCAGGGAACATTGTGCTTCAGAGCTAGGGGCCTCCCAGGGTGCTTGAGAATGCTTCCTTGAACACTTTTTGGGGTCCTCAGAGCAAAGTGATTGTAAGGCTCCTCCAGAGCCCTTGATGTTCCAGCTGGGATATCCTGTGCCAGCAGCTGGCCAACAGGGGATTATAAAATCTGCTGGTTGGGGTTTCATTGCCAGGACATGAGTCCCAGAGGGAAGAAAGGAGCATTGATGTGGAGTCTGAGCTGCTGGGGCATTCTTGGCTCTGTTCATGGCATTTGCCTGCAGCCAGTGCCAGATTCCAGATGTGATACCAGGGGCAGGCAGGACAGGGCTGGAAATCAGCCCCACGGCTGGAGGAGCTGGCCACACCAGGAGCTGTGACATGGAAGGACGTGTCCCTGTGTGTGTTTGCAGACCTGTCACAGAGCTCCTCTCCCTCGCTGTCGGACCAGCTGCAGATGGGCTGCGAGGAGGCGGCGCTGGGAGCGCTGAACGTGGAGTGCAGGGTCTGTGGGGACAAAGCCTCGGGCTTCCACTACGGCGTGCACGCCTGTGAGGGCTGCAAGGTGAGTCCCAGGGACAGCTGGGTCCAGCTGCACCAAGCAGGGGTTAGGTCCCAGCAACTGGGCTGCCTCCTCACACAAGATTTGCAGCAAAACGGGGATTCGGGATTGATTGTAAAAAACAGCCTGTCTAGAATGGGGCAAGTATAGGCAGGCAGCAAATGCTGCCCTGGGAAGAGGGCTGAGACCTGTGTGGCCCAAACCTTGCCTTGTCATGCTTTGTTGTGTAAGGCAAATCCATCTGTCCCCATAGGGACCCTGAGTTTACTTTTAAAAATAGTTTGTGTGCTGCAGATCAGCAGTGAGCTGTGTATTTATCTCCCTGGGATCACTGGCTGCAGCTTGGATGTTCCTCTGGAATTCTTTCCCCTGCAGCAGATCCAGCAGGGTTGTGTTAGCAGCCCAGACCCTGCCAGACATTCCTGCAGGCTGGGGTTGGCCATGGCTGGTTCCTCCATCCCTCTCTGTGGGCTGCTGGCACAGTCACAGCACCAGGCATGGGGTGCCCCCACAGCTCTTCCTCTGCAGCTGGGATAGACCCCCAGAGAGACCCAGGGCTCCCCCTGCTGAACCTCCCTGCAGCTCCTGGGGATAACAAACCAGCCTGGCCCCAGACTCCATGTCCCCCTGCTCCCTCCCTGCCTCCAGGGTTTCTTCCGCCGGACGATCCGCATGAAGCTGGAGTACGAGAAGTGTGAGAGGAGCTGCAAGATTCAGAAGAAGAACAGAAACAAGTGCCAGTACTGCCGCTTTCAGAAATGCCTCTCGCTGGGCATGTCACACAATGGTGAGTGTCACTGCTGCCAGCTGGGTGACACAGGGCCAGCTGCCCTGCTGTGAAGGATGCCCATGGCCTGCTGTGCTTTAGCCCGTGGCTCTTCTCACTAGGGTATCACTCAAACCCAGTGCTTCAAGCATTTGACTCCTCTTCCCCTTTTTCTGTATGAGAAGGGGCTGTTCATTCCCCCCATGCAGTGTAGCTGCTGGCACGTGGCTGTCCCTTATGGACAGGCACCAAGGGAACTGGACACACAAATTGATTTTCTGTGCTGAGACTTTTACACTTCAGGTGTAAGAATCTCAGACCCAGACAGGCAAAGGTGTATATGTGGGAAGCAGGGTTTGAGCAGGAGCCAGAGGAATGGGATGGGAGACTGGTGTGAGGAAGCAGCAGTGGCTGTTTCATGCAGGTGTTAGTGCTGGAGGACTGCAGCCTGGAGAAGCATTGTGTTGTGTAGCTGCAGGTGTTCTCCAGCAGACCTGTCTGTCTGCAGTGGCAGAACAAGCTGCTGCCCCTCTGGATGCATCTCCTGGGGTGCCCCTGCTGTCCTGACCCCCAGTTTTGCCCCCAGCAATCCGCTTTGGGCGCATGCCAGAGGCAGAGAAGAGGAAGCTGGTGGCAGGGCTGACAGCGAGTGAGATTGGCTGCCAGAACCCACAGGTGGCTGACCTGAAAGCTTTCTCCAAGCACATCTACAACGCCTACCTGAAGAATTTCAACATGACCAAAAAGAAGGCAAGAGGTATCCTGACCGGCAAGGCCAGCAGCACCCCAGTAAGTTCCCTCCCAGGGCAGGTGGGGTTGGCCATGGCCAGCACGGGGGACTGTTCTCTGGGAGATGCTGCACATCTCCCTGCTGCTCTAGCTGTTCCACATGCAGCCAGGTGGGCTCTGCATGTCCTGCCCCTTGCTGGGCAGAAAAACCCCATTGCTCTGCACACTCGTGCTGTGGTGGGTGGGTGCAGATTACCTGGGCACTCTCAGCCCCAGAGGCAGGGCACAGCACAGGGACAGACAGACAGACATGACAGTCCTGAGCAGAGCTGGCAGCTCGAGTCCCCGCAGCAGACTCCTAACTTGCTTCTTGTCCAAGCAGCCTTTTGTGATCCATGACATGGACACGTTGTGGCAGGCAGAGAAGGGGCTGGTGTGGAAGCAGCTGGTGAACGGCATCCCCCCCTACAAGGAGATCGGGGTGCACGTGTTCTACCGCTGCCAGTGCACCACGGTGGAGACCGTGCGGGAGCTCACCGAGTTCGCCAAGAGCATCCCCAGCTTCGTCGGCCTCTACCTCAACGACCAAGTGACTCTGCTCAAGTACGGGGTGCACGAGGCCATCTTTGCCATGCTGGCCTCCATCATGAACAAGGACGGGCTGCTGGTGGCCAACGGGAACGGCTTTGTGACCCGCGAGTTCCTGCGCAGCCTGCGCAAGCCCTTCAACGAGATCATGGAGCCCAAATTTGAGTTTGCTGTGAAGTTCAACGCGCTGGAGCTGGACGACAGTGACCTGTCCCTGTTTGTGGCTGCCATCATCCTGTGTGGAGGTGAGCGGGTGCCCTCGGCCGTGCCAGGGTGAGGAAGAGTTCTCCCTGCTTAGAGGTGGTTCAGAGGGGGCTAGGGGAGCTGAGCTGCAGCTGGGCTTGAGGCCAGCCAGGGATGTCTCCGGGCCATGAGAGAAGAACTGAACACTTCCAAAAAGCTTCTCTGTGGAGGTGATGCCTGACAAGCTTGGACCAACAGCAAGGAATGCAGAAATGGCATCTCCTTCTCATGGGCTGCTGTGGGATACGTTGTCCAAGGGCACACTTCTCCCTTTTCTGGCTGACGAGGTTGAGTCATGGTGGGTGGGTTACAGTCCCTGGCTCCCTTTCCCCAGCAGCAGAGTGTACTTTGGAGGGGCTGCACCATGACCCTGCAGCTCCCGTGCTTCCTCTCCACAGACCGCCCTGGCCTGATGAACGTGAAGCAGGTGGAGGAGATCCAAGACAACATCCTGCGAGCGCTGGAGTTCCACCTGCAGTCCAACCACCCCGATGCCCAGTACCTCTTCCCCAAGCTGCTGCAGAAGATGGCTGACCTGCGACAGCTGGTGACAGAGCACGCCCAGCTGGTGCAGAAGATCAAGAAGACAGAGACAGAGACATCTCTGCACCCACTTCTGCAGGAGATCTACAAGGACATGTACTAAGGACTTGTTATTTATGAGAATGAAGCCATGGATTCCCATCAGGACTCTTTGTACAGGAACAAAGAAAACCCTTCCCAGTGTCTTCCATTTCTCCTACTGGAAACTCTTTTCTATGTGACCCTGACGTACGGTACATAGGGCAAGATGCCGTCAGGATTTGCAGGTGCCTCCTGCTCAGCCAGGGCTTCCATTAACACACACTAACAAATCTGCAAAGCTGCTGTTCCCCTTCCTGTGGCCCAGCTCTGGCTGCCCAGTTTACATGGCTCAGGCAGGGAGGTCACTGTGGGTGGGGAGCCCTGGTCCTTAGGAGGGCCAGGGGGGTGCAGGGGCCAGCAGGGCTGACAGCAGCACTTAGAGGTGTCTGTATTCTCGTTTGTTTGCACTCCAAGGACGTGGTCCTGAGCCATGAAGTCTGAAAGGATGTTTCTCTCTTTCCCAAAGAAAAGCTCTGGAGTATTTGAACACAGGTAGGGCTGTCCCAGAGGAGACCTCAGCTGCAGCCCCCCTGTGCTCTGCAGTGTGTTCCTGTCTCCCAGTGGGGCTGTGGGAACTCTGCCTTCCTGGGTGCTGGGTGGGAGCCTTTGCTCCTGGCACCCTCGTTCCGTAGGGAACATCTCCCTTGGCACCTCAGTAGGAGAGAGGCTGGGATGGGGAAGTAGGAGTGAAAGGATTTGACTCCTTAAAATTCACCTTCAGAGCAGAGGCACAGAATCCATGGCTTCCACAGGCTGCTCTGCACAGACCTGAGTTACAAAAATGGTGTGTGGAGGGTCAGAGGCCTTGAGCTGGTCAGGGTTTGGTGTCCTGCCTCAGTTTCCCCTCTGTGATAGAGACCTGGACTATCACATGCTGCCTGCTCAGAGCAGGAGCACGAGGATCTGTTAGTGCATTGGTTGCAGAGAACTTTGCAGCTGTAAATGCCAAGGATTTATAACCAGGGAGGGGGTGGTTGGGATGCTCACAATGAGCTGGAGCTTCAGTGAGCGTGGCTGTGGCAGGGAAGCTGCCAGTCCCCCTCTGCCCCCGTTCCCAAGAGTGGCAACAGCTCCAGGCCTGGAGGTCTGCCTGATCCCAGCACCACTCTGGGACTTTACCTCACAACTCCTCACAGCTGTAGTGAAACACCACGGTGCTGCCTGGGCCAGGCCAGGCCCCTGCTGTGGGGTTGTGTCCCTTGGGCTTGGGGCAGGGGGAGCATGGACCTGGCAAGGGCTCAGTTTCCCTTCCAGGATAATGAAAGTGGCACTTCCCTGTCTGCAGCTCCTGGCCCCCTGTGTCCTGAGCAGCCTTATTCAAATGCTGATATTCCCTAGGAGGGGTTGTGGGAGCAAATTATTCGGTTTTATTTTACTTTCCTCCTCTTCAGGGTAGCAGATTTCCCTGGTGCAATAATTCCTTTTAAAACCCAAAGGGGAAGAGCACTGGGCTTTCCCTCCCCATCACAGGGCTGGCCGGTCCCAAACCTCCCCCTGCTGCCACACTCCTCAGTTCGCCGTGCCTCAGTTTCCCTGCCCGCCCTCCCCTCCCTACCTCGCAGGGGTGTTGGGAATCACCGTTTGTGAAGCACTTTGAAGCCCTCTGGGGGAAGGCACTGGGGACGTGCATGTGCTGGTTGGAGCCCGGGGATTTGTCCCTCCCAAAATCCCGGTGCTGTCCCCACCCCGCAGTGCAGGACTCGTGCCCATCGCCTGGGAAACTTTTTGCTCTTCCTTCCTCGACAGTATAACAACCCTCAAACTGAAATGTATATTTTTGCTAGAAGTACAAACCTCCAAGTGTTTTTAATAATATAAATAGTGTCCACAAACTGACTTGACTTTAAATAAATCTGAACTAAATATTTAAGAACCTTTTAGCATCCAGCCTGTCTTTTTGGGCTTTCTCTCAGCACCTGGGTGCAGCTGTCCGTGGGAGAATTTCCAGCAGAGGTGATGGGATTTGCTGTGATTCCTGGAGCTCTGTAATTCCCAGATCTCATACCTGCTGCGGTTTTCTTGCCTGCAAACCTAAAGCAGCAGAAAGAGCCACTCATGAGCAGGATCCCAGCCTCAGCTGGAGGTTTGTGCCCCAAATGCTGGGGGTGGAAATGAGCTGAAAACACCGCGAGGAGGGGAACAATGAGCTCCGGGGTGTCCTTGGATATGATAAAACACCTGAGAATTTGCCTGGAGGAGCTGGAGACCCCCCAGACTCCCCTGTGCCCCGCTTGAGTGCTCTGGGGGAAGCTGTTCCACTGCTCCCCCCCTCTCCCATGCAGCTGGGGGCACTTGGGGCCGCGGTGCTGCTGGGCAGGGGTCCTGGTTGGGGACCCTCCCTGTGTGGTTACCCCAACAGGCAGCATTACCTTATCCAGCTCTTCCCAGTGTGATGGGGAGAGAGCTGAGAAAGAAGTGAAATCCACAGGCTGAGTTAAAGACAGGACTGAAAAGGAAGGGGAATTGTAATGCTAAAAGGATTAGAATACACGGAATTTCGTGCTGCAGGCTAGAGTGGTGCCCCCCTGCAGGCTCCTCGCTGCAGAGTCCTTGAATGAGCGTAAACAGCGCTCGGCAGTGGCTGCTATCAACTAGCCCGGGCATGTCCTCCGCCCCAAACACGTGTGCCCGGCTATTGGGGGAGAACGAGCCCAGCCGGACCCATAAATAGCGCTGGGAGGGGGCCCAGCCCCCATCACTGCTGGGGAGAGATGGAGGTGGGCTCCACGATGGCATCTGGGCCGCTGAGGACCGAGGCAAGCTCTCTGAGACCCCCGTGCAGGTAAGGGCTTGAGGATGGGGAGACAGGCTGGAGATGGGCCCTCGCTGTGGGGGTAGGGGGCGGGTTGGGATGGCCTTGATCCCCCTCCCCATTTCCCCATCCCCTCCGGAGCTGGGGGTGGGCGGCAGCTCTCCAGCCATGTCCCCAAACCAGGGGCTCCCCCCTTCTCCCAGCCCCAGCCCCCAGGAGAGCCCCCTGTCCTGGGCTTCCTTTGATCCGTAATTAGCAGGAGATTGGGCTGGATGGGGGTGGGAGGACCCCTGGCTCTGCCCTTGGCGAGGGCTCCCGGACACCAGCCGGGGGGAGGGGGCTTCCAAAATATGGCCCCCTCAAACAAAGCTGGTACCGGGGGGCCTCTAGGGCAGGGCTGGAGCAGGGTCTGAGCCCATCCACACTCCTCCCCTGGCCAACAGGAATTTTGCCCGCGGATTCTGCCGGTGGGGCCAGAGCTGCCGCTTCTCACACGACCGAGAATCAACCCGGGTCTGCAAGTACTTCCAGCGCGGGTTCTGCCTTTATGGAGAGCTGTGCAGGTAAGGAAGGGCTGCGGTGCCATGAGGGTGGGCTGGGAGCCTGGAGGAGCCATGCTGAACTGATGGGACCCTCTGTCTGTCCCTGGGCTCCTCCAGCTACCAGCACATCCAGGAAGAGTCAGTACCAGTATGGGCCCAATACGGTCTGATGCCTCACTGCCACTGCGGCCAGGAGCCTGGCACTGAGCCCACAGCCACGGACCACGACCACAGGGGAGCCCAGTGCACCACGGCCTGCAGCACGACATGTGTGGCCTTCAAGCTCCCCAAAGTGGAGGTAAAAGTGGAAGAGAAAGACAAGAAGAATATTCCAGCAGTTGGTAACATCCCCCGTGGGGCCATCAGTGGAGAACTTGTCCCCACAAAAGCTTGGGGTGCCTCAGGTAGGTGCTAGGCTGCCCAGGGGACCAGTGGGGTGAGATTGGGGTGGTCATGGTGAAGTAGCCTGTGCATGTTTCTGCCTATGACCAAGCCTGGGCCAGGCTGGGCTGTGGAGAGCTCTGCAGTGTCAGGACTGTCACTTGTCACTGCTGAGGCTGCACTCTGAGGAGCCCACCCTGCTCGCTGAGCTTTTCCCCTCTAAGAGCTCTCCTCCTGCAGGCTTCCTGCCACAAGGGCCAGCACTGGAGCCAGACTCCTCTGGCCCCAAAAAGGCAATTTTGGACACAGCGACACAGACTGACCCTGTAAAGGTGGGTTTGGGGTCTCCTGTGGCCGGGTGCTGGCCGAGGCCAGGGCAGTGACAGAGCCAGGGGGTTCCACGCTGTGCTGCTCTGCTTGCAGGTCCCTGCAGAGCCAGGTGCTGCGGCAGCCCCGGTCACCACGGCAGCGCTGAGAGCCCGCAGTGAGGCTGTGGTGTGCGGCATCTGCATGGACAGGGTGTACGAGAAGGCGCTGCCCGAGCAGCGGCTCTTCGGGATCCTCCCCAACTGCAGCCACGCCTACTGCCTGGGCTGCATCCGCAGGTGGCGCCGCAGCCGCGCCTTCCAGAGCACTGTCATAAAGTGAGTGGCCTTGGGGACCTGGCAGGGTGGTCACCGTTCCCCGTTCTGTGCCCTGAAATTCTTCCTTGGGACCAGTGATGTGGCTTTGGGAGTGCTTTGGGAACAGGCGCTTCTGAGTGGTGATGGGTATGGGGGTGCTGGGTGAGGCCAGGGTGGGTGCTGAGCCCATGCTCCCTTCTTGGGACACCCAACTGCACCCATCACCCTCATCCAGGGCCTGCCCAGAGTGCCGGATCCCTTCCAACTACTACATCCCCCACAAATACTGGATCTCAGATGTGGCTGAGAAGGAGAAGCTCATCAGCGCCTTCAAGGCACGGACAGGGTGAGTGCGTGGCACCGCTGCAGGTGGCAGGGCTGTGGGCTCCGTGCTGCTCTGGGAGCTACACTCACAACGATGCTTGGCATCCCACAGGAAAATCAGGTGCAAGTTCTTCCTGCGTGGCTACTGCCCTTTCAGATCAGAGTGTATCTACCTGCACGAGCTGCCTGCCGGCTGGCTGCGGCGGCACAGGCAGCGCCAGCTGAGGATGCCCGCGGTAGGTGGGGTGGCACATCCCGGGGCTGGGCTGGGCACTGGGGCTGTGCCTCATCCTCCCTCCCTTCCTGCAGGTGTTCCTCCCTTCTTCCTCGGAGAGCTCTGACGAGGAGGATGAGGAGCTCTGCACGCTCGAGTGGGCTCTCACCCTGGCCATGCTGGAGCCAGAATTTCCCCACTCAATTTATGGCCACGAGATGCTTCTCATCGACTTCAGCGATTCCGACTGAGCCGTGGGGACCACGCCGGGCCTGGGGGCTGCTTTGACTCCTGCCATTGTTTTGGGGTGGCTCCAGCTGTCCTGCCATTGTTTTGGGGTGGCTCCAGCCGCGGGGATGCTGCAGGGATGGGGTGGGATGGGGAGGAGTCTGTCTGGCATTGATGGGTGCACCGGGGGACACTCAGGGCACAGCCCCCCCTGCCCTTGCCCTGGTTGGTGCCCACTCTGCCCCACGGGTGGGGTGGGCTGGGTGCTGGCAGGCAGCGGGGGGGTCTGACATCCACGGGGGGGACAGGGCAGCAGGCGGGGGCACTGTTTTAAACTCTTTTTAGCCAAATCCGGGAATAGCGAAATAAAACGGGCTGTGTAATGCTACGTTTCCGGGTGCCTCTGATCTGTGGGCTGCGGGATTCACTCTCGGGGGAGGTGGGGGGGAAGGCGGTGTTTGGGTTGGAATTTCAGGGATATTTGCATCGTGAGCTCGTTTGCGCGCGGTCCGGTTGCGTTTCCCGGGGCGGGGCCGGAAGCGGCGCCTTGGGGGCGGGGACAGCGGGCGGAGCGCGGCGGGAACGGGGAGCGGCGGCGGGAACGGCTCTGAGTGAGTGTGCGGGGACAGCCCCGAGTGTGCTCGGCACTGACCGGGGCGGTGCTCGGGGCCGGGGGAGCCGCACCGGCAGCGGCCCCGGGAGCGATCGGCGTTGGGCCGGGGGTGCGGGGTTGCCCGCCAAGGGGTGATGGAGGGCACGGAGGGGACCCCCGGTGCTCTCCCGCATCCTCGGCTGGGGAGAGGTAGAGGCAGCTGCCCAAGCTGATGCCGGGGTGGGCGCCGAGCATGGACAGGCACGTCCTGATCGTCCCGTGCCTCCCGAGTGGGAGCCGTGTCCGGTCAAGCTAGGGTCAGCCATGTGATAAGAAAGTGCTTGGTGTGCCATTGGGAGTTAGATGTTTTCTTCTAGGTATAGGCTCAGTAGGAGTACGAAAACACAGGCCTGGATTATCGCTACCGCTACTTCTAGAATAGTTAGTAAGAAGACAATTAGTAAGGTAAGGAGTGAGACTGCTGATATTGTGGAGAACCAGGCTGTAGGAGCTGTAGAGATGAGCTGGGTGAGGAGGTTGTTGTGCTGTGAGCTTGGCTGTTGGGCGCACACCCAGTGCTAATGGGCGAATTATGAGCCTCATTGTTTCCATTAGGATAAGGGCGGGGATTAATGGGGTGGGGGTGCCTTCTGGGAGGAGGTGTGACCCGTGTGTGGCTGTGCCCTTTGTTTGTCCCCCGTGTCCGGCTGTGTCCATTGTCCGGCTGTCCCCCGGTGTGTGACCGCGCCCGGTGTCCCCGTGTCCCGCAGGCGCTGTGCAGCCCCGGCCGCAGCGATGGAGCCGCGGTGCCCGCCCTGGCTGCAGCTCTGTCCCCGGCCGTGCCGCCTCCTGCTGCTCTCGCTGTGCTCCGGCCCCGGAGGGGCCATGGCCGCGCTGCGGGTGCTGCAGCGGGGCGGGCCCCGGCACGGAGCGGGGCTGCCGTTCCCCTGGCCGGCTCTCACCGCGGCCCTGTGCGCCGAGGAGCCCTCGCTGGAGGGGCCAGAGGATGCCCTGGCCGTGTGAGTTGGATACATTTCTAAACTTCGGTGTTTGGCGGGAGTTTTGGGTGTGGGGTGCACAATTTTGGGTGTCAGGTGCACAACCTACAACTAATAGCAACCCAAACTGCCACTGCCCCTCTGTTCCAGCCTAATCAAAGCCTGCTTAGGATCATTCACCCTATCCATTCTCATCATCCTCATATCTGCATACAGAAGCAACCCATAGCCCTCAATCTTCATAAAAATCCACTTTCCCTGGTGCACTGGCCCATACATGAAGCTGGGATCATAGCAGTGACCCACTGGTGTCCCAGCTTGTATCTGCAAAAGCATCAGGCGCCTTCCCTTGCTCCCTGGTGCTGTGGGACTCTGTTCCACGGGGTGGGTTGGGTTCAGGACAGGGGCTTTGCTCTGACCACTCTCACCTCTCCTTTTCCAGCAAGCCACGGCTGCTGCTGCTGCCCGTTCTGTGCCAGAGGAACCTCTTCTCCCTGCTCCTGGTGGTGCAGGATGCAGTGCCACGGGACTGCCTTCACCAGCTGCTCCAGGCCTTGGAGAAGGATTCCCGTGTGGATCCCTGGGTGCAGGCACTGGGGGATCTGCTCCAGCAGGGACCAAGTGCACAGGAGAGCTCCCCACATCCCACTGTCCTGTCTGCTGGGTGCCAGCAGCAGCTCAAGGGCCTGTGCCAGAAAATTGCCCAGAAGAAACCAGAGAGACAAGGAAAGTTGAGCTGGTGCTTCAGCAAGCAGGCTGGTGCCCCTGACTCTGTGCCTCAAGGTGGGGAGCATAAGGAAGTGTCAGAGGACAGCCTGGAGGTGGACAGTGAGAGAGGGGGGAAGAGATTGCTGGAGGAGGAGGCATTTGAGCCTCAGGAATGTGGAGATGGGGCAGAAGTGGAAGAGGAGGTGCCTGAGGAGCCTTCAGGGGATGCATCTGCTCAGGGCACAGAGAAAGCTGCTCAGGACAGCTCCCAGCAGGATGCAGCTGGGGAGCCCAGGAGGATTTCCCAGACAGAGCTGGCAGCAGAGGTCCAGTCCTTTGTCCAGGTACTGAGTGGGGTTTGCTGTCCCCTGCCAGCCAGGGAGCCTTTACTGCCTGATTCCCATTCCTTCATCTCATTTCCCTCAGGTGCACGGACAGGGGCTGAAGATGCTGCTGCTGCAGGAGTCCAGTGTAAGTGGTTGCTTCTGTCCCTCTCCTGGAGCTGCTGCTCTGAACAGGCTGGTGCCAGGGCCTCAGGAGGGGTGGAGAAGGAGCTGGATTTCACAGATGGGGATAAAAAGCCCTGTTGGCAGCTCCTCTGGGCTTGGGATACCAACACCTGCCTGCACCCTGCAGGTGTGAGGGGCTGCCTGTGGGCTCAGTGCTGACAGACACAGGGGAAGGGAGAAGTCCTGGAGCTGTATTTTCTATTTTGGTTTGTTTGGTGCTTCACTCAGGACAGTGTTTCTCTCCAGCACCCTGAGCTGCACCCCCTTCCCAAGCTGAGCATCCTGAACACCTGCACCCCCAGCCAGGTGAGCCCCAGCACTCCTGCTGCAGCTGCTGTGGGGTCCTGCAGCTGTCCCTAATGCCCCTGTGCCACCCCAGCTCGAGGGGCTGTGCTCCTCCTAATGCCCTTCATGCCCCTGTGCCACCCCAGCTCAAGGGGCTGTGCTCCTCCTAATGCCCCTCATGCCCCTGTGCCACCCCAGCTCGAGGGGCTGTGCTCCTTCCTGCAGCTCTCCACGTGCCCCGAGCCCTCCCTGGTGCGTTTCTGCAGCTGGCTGCTGCCTCTGAGCCCTGCCCTCAGCCACACCAGCGCAGCCATCCTGGCCCAGCAGCTCTTCCTCAGGCGGGTACGTGCCATGGCAGCAGAGATTCCTGCTCCCTGTTCCCCTCTGCGCTGTCCCCACCTCCTCCCTTTTGTGTCCCCAGGTCCTGGCCCTCACCCAGCCGCCTTCCCGACACCTCATGGCTGCCCTGATGTCGTTTTGCTCCAAGTATTCCCATGCCCTGTGCCGTGTGCTGGTGGCTGCAGTGCTGCAGGGGCCAGGGGAAGGTGTGCAGGGCTGCTGGGAGCTGTGGCTCTTTGGGGGTGGCATTTGTCCCATGTCAGGAACCATGGATGCCTGGGGTTGGTTTTTTTCTGGGCAGGTGAACACTTGGGGGTTGGGATGGGAGATGGGTTTACAGATGGAGGGGAGGGCTGGCTAGGCTGGCTTCTGGCTTATTTTTTTTCCCAAAGGACAGTTCCCATCCCTCCGTGATTGGAGGGCTCCTGGCAGCTCCTAATGCTCAGGGCAGAGCTGCCCCTGTGCTGCTGTGAGGAGAGGGTGATCCCCTGCCACAGTGTTCCCTTTTCCCAGAGACTGGAACTGTTCAAACCATTCCTGCAGCTGGGCAAGGGAAGCAGGATTATCCTCAGCTGTAGGAGGGGGCACAGCATGGTTTCTGTCTGTCCTGTCTGGCACATACTCCCTGTGAAGAGATGCCAGGAAGGGCCAGGCACATCCCCATGGATTTGGCAGCCTCTGGAGGCTCTCCCCTGCTGCTTTGCAGGTGCTGAGCAGACCAAGCTGCTGTGTGAGCTGGTGGAGGAGTGCCTGGAGCCCCGCTCTGTGCAGCTGGTGCTGAGGTGAGGGGTGTCACAGGGCTGGTGAGGGGTCACAGGGCTGGCAGCTCTGCTTTGGCCTCACTCTCCAGCCTGCCTGGATGGCTCCAGCCATCTGGAGGCACCAGCAAGGCCACAGAGCAGCACCTTTCCTCTTCACTGTCCTTGCAGCCAAGTCCTGGAGGTGCCTTTGTCAGAGAAGCTCCTGCCTGTGCTGCAGGCTGTGCTGGGGCGGCAGGTGAGGAGCCCACCTTGTCCCACGGGTGTCCTTGGTGACTCCAGCAGTGCTGGAGCAAGGACCCACTCCCCATATCTGCCCCTGGGCCTTTTCCAGGAGATGCTGCCCCCTGAGCTCCTGGATCTGCTGGTCCGGACTCTGTGCCAGCAGGCTCCAGCCTTTGCCACGTCCCTGAACTTCGCCAGGCTGGTGACAGCCGTGCTCACGGTGTACCAGAGCCAGGTGAGCCCAGCCAGGGCTGTTCCTGCAGCTCCTGGGGCCCAGCCCAGAGCTCCCAGGTGGGCTCCTGGCGGGGCAGGGCCCTGAGCTGGTGCTGCCTCCACCCCAGGTGAGCCCAGCTCACAGGAGCAGCCTGGCTGCTGTCCTGGACCGGAGCACTGCGATGCTGAAGAAATCCCTGCAGGCTGTGCTGGAAGGGGCCAGGTGAGCTGAGGACAGGTCCGTGTCATGGCAGCCTCTGCACCCTGGGCTGCCCCAGGGTGGGCAAGCAGAAGGTGCCACCCCTGCCATGCCAGAGCTGTGCAGAGCTGGGGATGGCAGTGAATTTCCTCTTCTTGATTTTTGTCTTTCCTCAGGTGACCACCCAAAGGAATCATGAGGGGGCAGCTTCCTCGCGCAGAGGATGCAGCAGCAGCCACAGCCACCCTCACTGGGTCCTCCCTGCTCAGGTGGGACCCTGTGAGTGGGGTCTGCTCCCCACGGAGTGCCCAGGGCCTCCTGGCAGCACCTGGTCTGAGGGGGCTCCTGCTGGGCAGTGCCATCCCAGCCCCCCTCACTCCTGGGGCTCAGAGGGGTCTTGGTTGAACAATCCATGTGTTCCCATGAGCAACCCATGTGTTTCCAGGTGTTTCTGTGTGTGTTCTCCTGCCACACTCTACAAGGTGACCTGGCCCCCCTGTGATGGGGGCAGGACACAGCCCATGGAGAGCTTCCAGCTCCTGACTTCTTACTGCCCAAAACCCATCACTGGGCCAGGAGAGACATTGATTTGAGGCTGTATGGAGTTCATAATTCTGGAGTTACTTCACTATCTTGATTTTACCTCAGCTCATTCCAAGGCGCAAAAACTGTGCACGTCCACGTTCCTCCCCATAGCCAAGCGGTGCAGGCTGGGCTGCTGCTTTGTGTATCTGATCTGCTGGGATTTACAGATCTCTGGGTGCAGGAGAGCAGCATTTAACTGAATTCCAGCTGAATTTAGCTGGGAAATTTGAATGTTCTGCTTTAAACCCACCTTTCTTTCCTGTTTGCCTGGCCTGTGAGGGGCCCTGCTGTGTATGACACATTTCTGGTGATGATGACACTGCTCATGGCCCTAATAGTGCATGACTGCTCCAAGTTCTATCCTGTATTCTTGAAAGTACCTACTGGAAACCTCATCCAGGCACCTCCTGGTCTGAGAACTGGGAAGAAAAGGTTGGGACAGAGAACTCAGCTAGAGCTGAGGTTTCAGTGGAGGTTTTGAAGCCTTGCATATTGCAGGAGCTATTTAAAAATCCATAAACATCTCCAAAGGGAGAAGGTGAATTAGAACGTGCATGTGTGACTTGTGACTGCTCCAGCTTTGCTCAATAATGTTCAGATCCCAGCCAGAGGAAGGAAACTCTGAAGCATTAGGTGACACTTTTAAGGCTGAGAGCCAGGTTTTTTACATAACAATCTCTTAAGCTATTTTAGGTTGCAGTGGACTGATGAGGCTTCAAAATCCGCATTAGCCGGAGGATGGAAACCTCCAGGGAGCCGGATTGTTGATGTGTTTGCATTCCACTGAGTTTGTGGCTGAGTAAAGTGAAGCTATTGTAGGGCTGCCCAAAACACGACATAAATAGAAATTGTGCCATGATCATCAAAGGTCTGAGCCTGCTCTTCTGGCTTTATTAGGCAGCAGGCTCTGATCTTTGCAGTTTCCCTGCAGAGCTTCTCCCAAGTGGCCTCGGTGTCACTGTCCCCAGTGCTCTGCCTGGCTGTGGCTGTTGGTCACATGGAGGTGACTCCTGCCTTGTGGCAAGAGCCTTCCTGGCCCTGGTTTTGCCTTTGCCTAGTGACAAACCAGCCAAAAGCTCTGTGTTGCTCTGTATTACAGGGTGACAACAGGGTGAACTCTCTCCTTGCTGTGACCCCTGGGCTGGTAGGGATGACACAGTGACCTCAGTCAGCTGACGCTGCCTGTGCCATCACCTGGCACTGATGTGTTTGATGAAAATCCTTTTGCTGGGATTTTTCTTCTGAGAAGCCTCAGAACAGAAATGGAACCAATAACGATCTGCTGGCTGGAGATGGTTTAGCAACCGGGGCATCTTGGATTGGTCTCCTGTGCATTGCTTCTACTTGATGACCAATCATGCAGCCCCCGTGTAGGGGCTGTGAGCAGTCCCAGGTTTTTATTATTCATTCCTTTCCAGCTTTCTGATGTCTCCTTGCTCTTTTAATATAGTTCTAATAACTCATTTTCTTTTAATAAGATAAAGACCATAAAATATTAAATGAGCCTTCTGAAAGGTGGAGTAAGATTCTCATCTCTTCCCTTGTCCTGGGGACCGTCAAACAACACCACAATGACCAGCTTGAGCTGGTCTGGGCACCACCAAATAAAATATAATAAAATGTTTTAAAAGTAGAAAAATTAAAAACTACACTAAAAATAACATAAAATTAATAAAAAAGAAGAAAAATTAGGTAAAAAACAAAATAAAGGAAAAGACGAAAAGTGCCGTGAAGTAAAAGGCTGTAAAGTGCTGTAAAAGTTCCATAACGTGCCTTAAAGCATTGTAAAATGTCACTGTCGTAAAAGCTGCCGTAAATCGCGACTGTCGTAAAAGGTGCCATAAAGCAGCACTGTCATAAAACTGCCGCAAAGCAGCACTGTCGTAAAAGCGGCCGTAAAGTGCGACTGTCGTAAAAGGTGCCGTAAAGCGCGACTGTCGTAAAACTGCCGTAAAGCGCGACTGTCGTAAAAGGTGCCGTAAAGCAGCACTGTCGTAAAAGCTGCCGTAAAACAGCACTGTCGTAAAAGGTGCCGTAAAGCGCGACTGTCGTAAAAGCGGCCGTAAAGCGCGACTGTCGTAAAAGGTGCCGTAAAGCAGCACTGTCGTAAAAGCGGCCGTAAAGCGCGACTGTCGTAAAAGGGGCCGTAAAGCGCGACTGTCGTAAAAGCGGCCGTAAAGCACGACTGTCGTAAAAGCGGCCGTAAAGCACGACTGTCGTAAAAGCGGCCGTAAAGCGCGACTGTCGTAAAAGGGGCCGTAAAGCGCGACTGTCGTAAAAGCGGCCGTAAAGCACGACTGTCGTAAAAGCGGCCGTAAAGCAGCACTGTCGTAAAACTGCCGTAAAGCGCGACTGTCGTAAAAGCGGCCGTAAAGCGGGACTGTCGTAAAAGGTGCCGTAAAGCGCGACTGTCGTAAAAGATGCCGTAAAGCACGACTGTCGTAAAACTGCCGCAAAGCAGCACTGTCGTAAAAGCGGTCGTAAAGCGCGACTGTCGTAAAAGCGGCCGTAAAGCAGCACTGTCGTAAAAGCTGCCGTAAAGCGCGACTGTCGTAAAAGCGGCCGTAAAGCAGCACTGACGTAAAAGGTGCCGTAAAGCAGCACTGTCGTAAAAGGTGCCGTAAAGCGCGACTGTCGTAAAAGGTGCCGTAAAGCAGCACTGTCGTAAAAGCGGCCGTAAAGCGCGACTGTCGTAAAAGCGGCCGTAAAGCGCAACTGTCGTAAAACTGCCGTAAAGCGCGACTGTCGTAAAAGGTGCCGTAAAGCGCGACTGTCGTGAAACGTGCCGCAAAGCGGCATGGAAGTTACGTCATTTGGTTGGGCGCCGCCATCTTGTCCCCAAAGCACGTGCTCGCCTCGGCGCTTCCATCTTGCTGGAAACCACGTGTCGGCATGGGCGCCGCCATTTTACCGGAAACCACGTGTCGGCCTGGACGTCGCCATCTTGCCGGAAACCACGTGTCGGCATGGGCGCCGCCATTTTACCGGAAACCACGTGTCGGCCTGGACGTCGCCATCTTGCCGGAAACCACGTGTCGGCATGGGCACCGCCATTTTACCGGAAACCACGTGTCGGCCTGGGCGCCGCCATCTTGCCGGAAACCACGTGTCGGCATGGACGTCGCCCTCTTGCCGGAAACCACGTGTCGGCATGGGCGCCGCCATTTTACCGGAAACCACGTGTCGGCCTGGGCGCCGCCATCTTGCCGGAAACCACGTGTCGGCATGGGCGCCGCCATCTTGCCGGAAACCACGTGTGGGCACGGGCGCCGCCATTTTGCCGGAAACCACGTGTCGGCATGGGCGCCGCCATTTTACCGGAAACCACGTGTCGGCTTGGGCGCCGCCATCTTGCCGGAAACCACGTGTTTGCCTGGGCGCCGTCATTTTGCCGGAAACCACGTGTGGGCACGGGCGCCGCCATCTTGCCGGAAACCACGTGTCGGCATGGGCGCCGGCTTCTTGCCGAAAACCACGTGTGGGCACGGGCGCCGCCATCGTGCCGGAAACCACGTGTTTGCCTGGGCGCCGTCATTTTGCCGGAAACCACGTGTGGGCACGGGCGCCGCCATCTTGCCGGAAACCACGTGTCGGCATGGGCGCCGGCTTCTTGCCGAAAACCACGTGTCGGCATGGGCACCGCCATCTTGCCGGAAACCACGTGTCGGCATGGGCGCCGCCATGTTGCCGAAAACCACGTGCTCGCCTGGGCGCCGCCATCTTGCTCCAAATCACGTGACCACCGCCCCCCTAAGCCCGCCCACCGGCGTCACCGCGGCCCTGCCCCTCCTGCCCCCACCGCTTTCCCCCCCCGGTTCCCCGCGAGTGCGGCCGCTCCTGCCGCCCGCCCAAGCCCCCCTCGCCCCTTTTGCCGGCACAGCGGGGCCGGTGCTGGCTCGAGTCCCGTCGCTGCGGCGTCTCTGCAGTCCCATGCGGCTCCCGAATCCGCGGTGCCGAGCCCGCCTGGCGCGGCCGCGCTGGGTGCCCAGCGCCCCCTATGCACGCTGCCGCCCCTCCATCCCGGCCTTAGAGCGCACGCAGCGCACCCCGACCTGCACACGGGCCCGGCGGCATGGCAGCCGCCCACTGTTAACCCTGTCCCTGCCGCCGTTTCGGCGCAATCCCCCGGTCCCGGCACGGCACCGCTTGCGCTGGCACCGGGGCGCCCCAGCTCGCCCGGCCACCCCGTGCCGGCGCCGCGGCGTCCGCACCGGTGGCTGCGGCCCCTCCCGTGCCTGCCGCCGCTCCAGCGCCGCCCCTGCCCGCCGGACCAGCAGCCACCTCGGCTCCCAGCGGCTGCACGCCATGGCTCCCCCGCAGCAGCCTCACTCCGCTCCTCCCGCCACCCCGCGATCATCTCCCGCTGACGAGGCCGCCCCGCCGCCGTCCGTGGGCGCCTTCCCCCTCCTGCTGCCGCCGCTGCATGGCGGGCCGATCCGCGCCTTTCCCCCGGCAGCCTCTCGCTTCAAAGCTGCTGGGTGGCGCGGTTCCGCCGCCTGCTGCAACCACGGCCGTGCCGGAGCTCCCTTCCGCAGCCGCGGCCCCGTGCCCGCAGCTCCCCCCTCTCCCGCCCGCCATGATGGCTCCCCACGTTGCCCTAGAGCCACCAACTACGCATGCGCAGTTGCTGCAACCCGGCACTCCGCGCCGCCTCGTCGAACCACAGCGCTGCTTCCGGGATCAGCCGCACGCATGCGCAGTTCTATCTCCACGCCCCAGCACCACCTCGCCGCTGCTTTCGCCGCAGCTTTGGTGCAGCCCGGTCCCGGTTCCGAGCCGCTGCACGCCGCTGTCCGGCCACAGCCGGCATCCCCGTGCCCTGTCCCGCCGCTTCCGCCGCCACCGGGTCTATACACTGCACCGCAGCAGGCGAAAACTGCAGCGGCTTGCATGTATCCTTCCGCGTCTCTCCCTCTGCCGGAACTTGAGGAGCCGCGCACCGAGAGATCCCTCCGCAGCGCGATACCTGATATCCCTCCGCGTTTTCGCATTCCGCACTCACAGCACCGAGTGGGACTACTTTGTGTCACGATCCGACCGCACAGCCACAAATGAAGGAGGTTGGCAGCACAGAAATCTTCACTTTTGACTCCTCTTGACCCTTTCAAGAACTTTAGAATCCATCCTGAACGGCGCAGGGGGGCGGATGCAGCACAGAACGTCAGTCAGTCAATATTATTTATTTTTATCTGAATAAATAATAAATTTATTTATAAATAATAAAAAAAATATTTTTCTCTGAATTATATTTATCTATATTTATTTATTTATTTATTATAATAAATAATAAATAATATTCAGATCAGTCATATATGTATTTATATCTGAATTATCTGAATATTGTTTATTTTTTTTTATCTGAATAAAAAGAGCAATTTTCCTCCTTGTCTTTTTGGTGTTTTGGGGGGATTTGTTTTGACTACAAACTTTTAATCATAAGACAAGAATTGTGTTCTCTCTCGGTGGCTGCCAGGTTGCTGTCAGGCAGGGAAGCCACAGAAAGGTGGATTTGAGGGAGGGCTAGGTGCTGGTTTGTGGCTGTAAATCCCAATTGCTGCATCAGTGTCGGGCTGAGCAGCTTTCCTTCCCAGCAGTGAATAATCCAGATGAGCACGCTGTGATCTGAGCTCAGCTCAGCTCCAGGTGCCCTGGGCGGTGCTGCTGCAGCCGAGGGGACCCGGCTGGAAGGGGACAGGGGACAGAGGTGCAGCCCATGCTGGCACCCACCCCCGGGGCTGCAGATCCCCCTGCAGGCTCTCTGAACAGGTCTGTGCCATCCTGCCTTGGGGCCCTGCCATTCCCGGATTGCACCCACGCTTTAGCTTAAAAATAAGAATGCCTAAAACCCCCTGCGTTCTTTTAGTAAATGCTTTAGTAAATGTTTCTAGTAAATGCTTGTAGAGGCTCTCTGAACGGGGTGGTTGTGAACAGGGCATTGCCCTCCTGGCTGTGGGAGGGGACAGAGAGGACACCCAGGGACCCTGGGCTGTGTCCCTGTGTCTGTGTGTCCCACGGAGCAGCCCTGGGATGCCAGGACACCGGGCAGAGGGCACTGATGTGCCAGCTGGGGGTCTCTGTGAGGGTGTCCCACCTCCACTCCCCCCGGTTTGTCACCCCTGGGGCTGCTCTCGCTCTGGCACAGCCTGGGCACAGCCTGTCGGGCACTGGAGATGCTGTTTGCAGGGCTGGAGGGTCTGCAGCCCCCAAAGTGAGGGGTCCCTGGGCATGGGGGGCAGCAGCAGCTGCTGAAGGTGGAGCCCGAGCCGCTGTAAGCTCATTAGGGGAGGAAAGAAAGCGGCTTTAGGATCTGAGCAAAGGGGTTGGAGCACTGGGGGGATGGTGGGGCTGCTGAGAGGGGCGGGAGGAACGGGGGTCCTGGGCAGCATCACCGAGCCAGGGGCTGCAGGGGCTCCTCATCAGCCGTTCTGGATTATTCTCGTGCTGGGACCCCAATAAAAGCACGGGGGGGATCCCGAACTGTCCTGGCTGTTCCCACCCTGCTTGCAGGGTCTCCTGATCAGCCGTTCTGGTTTATTGTGGTGCTGGGACCCCAATAAAAGCACACGGGACCCCCATCTGTCCCGGCTGCCTGCAGGGGCTCCTCATCAGCCATCCCGGTTTATTCTGGTGCTGAGCCCCCCATGACAGCACAGGGGATCCCCACCTGACCCTCCTGCCAGGGGGATGCTGGGGCTCAGCTCCGCGGTCACAGTGTCACAGAGGGATCGCTCCTGCTCTCCCCCGGCTCTGTCGCCTCCCGGAGCGGGTGCGGGACCTGGCAGCGCTTCCCCGGCCACCTGCAGCCCCGCTGCCCGCCCCGGCCGGCGCGGGGAGCTCCCGGCGCTCTCATGCATCTCCTTTAAAGGCCTTCTGTGCTCGGGCTCGGCCCCGGCCGCTCCGAGCGCCGCAGATGCGGCTGCTCTGCCCCGCGGGAGCCCCGGAGCACGGACAGGGCCGAGTGCGGGCTCCGAGCCGGGCGCCAGCATCTCCCTGCGCTGCTCGGGAGGAGCTCAGGCAGGTAACGATGTCCCGGGAGCGTTCGGGCTGAGGGAGAGCCCGCTCCGGCTTCTCGGGGGGTTCCTGGTGCTACACCAGCCGTGTGTCTCGTTATCTTTGCCATCTGGAACACAGAGATAAGGAGCGGGTGTCTGCTCGTTATCTTTTCCATCTGGAACACAGAGATAAGGAGCGGGTGTCTGTGGGGAAGCCGCAGCCGGCAGGGGCTGCCGCTGCTGTGATGGATTGAGAGCTCTGCAGCCGGGACCGGCCCTCCGGAGCGCTCTGGTGTGATGAGTTTGGGTGATCCCACCCCGAGCCCCTGGGTGGAGTTATCAGCGATAATTCCCGCTGTATAGGTGTGAAACGGGCTGGCTTTGAAAGGTGCCAAGCGCTGCTTTTTACACCTTCACCAGAGCTGAGCGGGCACCGGGTGATGCTGAGCTGGGCCGAGGTTTGGACACGCACTTCAAGCAGCTCTCTGTCCCCCTAGATCTCTCCTGAATTTCTTGTCCTGGACAAAAAAAATCCTCCTTCTGTCCCAAATCTGCAAGTCCATGGGCACCGGGACAGTCCCTTCAACCCTGGGTTGGGAGAGGGACTTTGTGAAATTCCTGCGTCCCTCTCTGACTCTTTAAACACTGTAAAACAGCTTAGATGGGTTCTCCAAGCTCCCTTATGTTTGGAAATGTTTAATATTTGTCTCTCGGGGAGCTCGGGGGCTGTCAGGGACAGAGACTCCAGGTCTGCAGCCTGGAGAGCAGGGGTTGCTGCAAATCCATTCCCCTCCATGAACCTGACCCACACCACAAACCCCAAAATGAGGATTGCCCTGGGGGAAGGAAATGGGGGTGGCAGCAGGGCAGTCCCCCCTCTTGTATTGAATTGAATTTCTTCTTTTCCTCGCTCCTTGCCCGCCCAAACCCCTCAGCCCCCTCCCCAATCCCACTCGCCCTCCCCACCTCTTTTCCCACAGTTAAGCAGAGCAGCTCGGAGCTCCTGCTGGGTGAGAAAACGCTTTAAAAATACAACATTTAGCGGCGTTCTCCGCCTGCGCCGGCTAATGCGGGTCTCTCCCATAGGTGAGCTCTCCTGGAGCCCGATGAAGCCGCTCGGAGGGAACTCGGCGGGACAGGGGGAGGAGGAGGAGGGACAGGGACCGGCCCCGGGGCGGCGGCGGCGGCAGCGGCACCGGGCGAGCGGCCGGCCCAGCCCCTCGCCGCGGAGGTACGTGCGCTAAAAACTCCCCCGGAGACGGTGGCGAGGATGGCACAGCCATGGCAGTGCCAGGCAAGGGGCACTGAGCATCCTTGTGGCACCGCGGCTCCTTCTCCGGCTCTCAGGCTCGCCAGGAGGAGAGGGAGAAGCTCTGCTGCAGCCCTTTCCAGAGCCGGGGAGAGAAGTTTGGGGGTCAAACCCTCTCCCAGCTGGGTTCAGACCCTCTCCCAGTTGGGTTCAAACCCTCTCCCAGTTGGTCAAACCCTCTCCCAGTTGGGGCTCAAACCCTCTCCCAGTTGGTGCTGGGCTCCAGAGGGCTCTGTGCACAGCAACCCCTGTGCCCTGCCCTCCCTGGTGTCCCCCAGCATCACTGAGCAGGGATGCTGCAGAGCTGCCAGACCTCCTGGCACCCAGGACAGGGTTTTGGGGTGATAAACTGTCCCAGTGCTCTTTTAGGGTTGCCTGCCTTGCCCATGGGGTGCTGTGAGGTTGTGCCTGGCTGGGGTCTGGCTGTGTTTGTTGTGGTGCTGGAAGGGACCGGCTCACAGCCGGAGCAGAAAAAAAAAAAAAAAAAGAAAGAAAAAAAAAGGGAAAAAGCCGTGCTGAGCACGGCAGTGGCTGCTGAGTACGGCAGTGGCTGCTGAGTACGGCAGTGGCTGTTGGTGACTCATTGCTGGCTGGAAACGGCCCCGGCGGCGGTAGGAGCAGTGGAGGATGCTCGGGAAGGAGCCAGGTCCGGAGCAGCCCCAGGGGGGAGCACGGGGGGTGGGATGCTGCCGATGCCTCCTGAGTTCCTCCAGGGCTTAGCCGGGATTCCCTCCGCAGGGAGCAGCAGGCAGAGCTCCCCGGGCTCCCCCCGTCTCCGGATGAAGGTAAGGGCAGCCCGGGATGGGCTCACAAGGGTGGGGTTTCCACCAGCAGCAGGAGGGTTCCCCTGGCCTGGCAGCTCCTGCCTGCAACCCCCTGGGACCCCAAGCCTACCCCATCCCCTGGGTTTGCCTCACCAGCTGTACCCCACCCTCTGCACTGCATCCATTGCCCTCCTCCCCTGCCCTGGCCCAGCTTGGCTCCAGCTCCCTGAGTCCCACAGGGATATTTTGGGGGGTGCCTGGCAGTCCCTTGGCAGCCTGCAGGCTGCAGAAGTGCCAGTGGCAGTTTTGGGGGTCTCTCCTGAGGTGGTGTCAGGCTGGGAGGGGTCCCTGCTGCCCAGCTCCTTTCTGTCCCCAGGCAGGATGAGCAGTGCCCAGGGACAGCCAGGTGGGGATTTGGATTTGGATTTGGCCAGGAGCGAGCAGAGCGTGGAGCAAACCAGCCAGGTGAGATGGAGGGGAGGGGACAGCTGGGGACAGACCCTGCCTGGTACCTCGGGCTCAGGCAGGCCCCAGCCTCTCTGTGCTGCTCCTCTGGGGTGCTGTGCAGAGAGGATTGCCCCAGCATCCCCTTTGTGCCTCTCAGGAGCCGGGCAGGGCTGGGCAGGAGCAGCCTGTGCACCCTGGGGACAGTGACAGCACTAAAGGAGGTGAGGGTGAGTCCCCATCCCACATCCCAGCTGGGCCCCCTTTGGGGGAGGTTTGGAGTAGCTGGGGATGAGCATGGGAACGTGTTCTGATGGAATTCATCTCCCCTGGTGGGGACATGGGCAAGGGGAGATGGCCTGGGGGGAGCCAGAGCCCCCCTGATGCTGGGGGAAGGATTGGGAGGGTTCCAAAGCATGGGCAGCACCCCCAGGAGGGCAGAGGGAGGAGGGAAGGCCCAGGGAAAGCCCTCATGTGTGGTCTCCTGTGGCCCCACTGCCTTCCTGCAGATGCAGAAACCCTGGAGGAGCCGCTGCTGAGCCTCCCCAGTGAGCTCTCAGTGCTGGACAGGCTTGGCTTGCACAGGTAAGAGCAGGGAGCACCTGCATCCCCCAGGGCAGGGGGGTCCCAGGGCACAGCAGGGCTCAGAGATTGGATTTCCATCCTTTTCCATTGCACAAGAGCTGCTGCCCACACAATGGGCACCTGCCTTCCCCCTTCTCAGGGTGGCTGGCACCCCTGGGAGCAGGGCAAGGGCATTTTCAGCCTGCAGCCCCCATCCCTGACAGCACTTCTCTTTCTGCAGGGTGGCTCTGACCGAGCAGGATCTGGAGGTGAGGGCTGCTGGGGGCCCTGGGTGGGCTGGGGAAAGGGGACACCAGGACGGGGACACCGTGCTGGCTCACTGTGCCATGGCTGTGCCCTGCTCCCTCAGGCACCGCAGGGCCCTGGCAGCCACCTCCCAAACCCTTTCCCAGAGATGCTTTTGGCACTTGGAGGCAGCTGCGTTTCCATGAGCGTGTCCTCTGCGTGCCCAGCAATCCCACAGAGTGCTCTGCAGTGCTGAAGGGCGCCCTTGGCCCGGGAGCCTCGCTAATAAAAATCATTTCCCTGCGAGTGCCAGGGCTGAGTCAGGCTCAGCCACCAGCCAGGACCCAGCGAGGGCAGGCAGGGCTGGCGTCTGCCCGGCTGTGCTCTTGCCAGGAGGGCTCAGGATCGTTATCAGCTGCTGGGGGGCGTTATCAGCTGCATCTCCCTGGGGACTGTCCCCACTTGCAGCAGCCTAAGGGTGCTGGGGCAAGGCAAGGGCTGATTATCTTCACTGCCCTGATGGTGGCATGCTGGGAGGTCTGTCTGTGCCTTGAGGACAGCTGCACGTGGCCCTGGTGGCTTTGCTTCTGCCCCTGTGTCCCACCTGTCACCCTGCAGGCAGCCTTTGCCCACCTGGCCCTGGCTTTTCGCTGCGACGTGTTCACCCTGCAGCAGCGGGTGCAGGTGGAGAGACGGGCACGGGATGCAGCGGAGGAAAACATCCAGGAGGAGCTGGGGCAGTGCCGGGCTGCCCTGGAGGTAGGTGGGCACCAGGGCAGGGGGCTGGCACGTCACCCAGCCCCAGAGGGGTGTGGAGAGCTCAGAGTGGCGGCTCCAGCAGCTCCATCCTTCCCCCCACAGAGGCTGGGCCGATCCTGTGCCAGTGCAGGCTGCAAGGAGACGCTGGAGCAGGTGCAGCACAACCTGGCCGTGCTGGCAGCAGCTGTGGAGAGGGCAACCAGTGCTGCAGAGAAGCTGGGGGCTGTGCACCAGGTGTGTCACAGCCCAGTGTGGGAGCGATGGAGGTGCTACAGATGGGCTTGGGGATGGTGAAGCCCATGGGCTTGCTGGGGTTTGTTCCTCCTCCTCACATTTCTTGACCTCACTTTTGTGCTTAGCAGGGTGCAAGGGATCCATCCACCCACCCCTGGGAGTGGGAAGGGGATGCACCTTGGCCAAGGCTTTGCACAGGCACGCGGGGCTTCAAGCAGCTCTCTGTCCCCCTAGATCTCTCCTGAATTTCTTGTCCTGGACAAAAAAATTCTCCTTCTGTCCCAAATCTGCATGTCCATGGGCACCGGGACAGTCCCTTCACCCTGGGCTGGGAGAGGGACTTTGTGAACTTTCTGCATCCTTCTCTGACTCTTTCAACATTGTAAAACTAAATGGGTTCTCCAAGCTCGCTTATATTTGGAAATGTTTAATATGTGTCTCTCCCTGGCACTCCCTGTGTACTGGAGCCTTAGGCAGAGCCCTGTTGGCTAGGGCATACAACTGTTAACTATCATGGGATCAAAGCCCATCTGTCCAGTAAATGGAAGGTCCTAGCTTAATGAAAGCACCTAAGTTGCATTTAGGGGATGCAGGGTAATGGCCTGTGGACTTTAGCAGAAACTAAAAGGGTTTTTAACTCTTGTTTAAGGCTTTGAAGACCTTCAGTTTAGGTAATCCTAAATTTCTTAGATAATGGTAAGGATTACAGGGGAGATAGGAAGGACTCCCAGGACGGGGAGGGACTGGCCGGGCTGGCTCCTATGGAGGTTTAGGAGCCCTGATCCCCATCCTGGCTGGCTGCAGGAGGCCAGGATGAGCCGGGCAGCAGAGGTGATGGTGCAGCACGTGGAGAACCTGAAGCGGCACCACCAGCGGGAGCACGCGGAGCTGGAGGAGATGAAGCGCCTGATCCAGCAGAACTCCCGCAACCGGCAGCTGGCAGAGAGCCAGGGTGAGGTGGGCTCTGCCCCCGGGGCTGGGCATGGCTGGCACACTGCAAACCTGCAGCACTTGGCCCCCAGCCCCTCTTTGGGGCAGTGTGACCCCGCACTGCAGAGCCAGGGGTGCTGTGAGCTGAGGAGTGCTGGGGGGAGCAGCTGATGGGGCAGTGAAGGGAACAGCTGGGGCCACTTGTGAGGGGACACTGGGACAGCAGATCAGTGTGGCAGCAGGTGCTGGTGGCCACAGAGCCATAACCCAGCTGGGAATGCAGGGCAGGGGGGCCCATGCACAAAAAGGACTCTGTTCCTGAGCACCAAACCCCACAGGTGCCACTGTGTCCCCTTCCCTGGGCACCACCTGTGCCAAGCACAGAGCACACGGCCAGGACAGCTTTGTGTCTGTCTGTCTGTGCATCAGCCCCATCCTTGTGCTGGGGGATGATGTAAGGCAGCTTTTCTCTGCTCTCAGATGATGTGGAGCCACGGCTGAGACCTCACCCCCTGAAGAGAACTTTCCAGCAGGTAACTGGTCCCATTTTGGGAGTCTTGGAGCCACTGCCTGCCCATGCCCTGCTGCCCTCCCTCAACTGACTGTCCCCACACACCCCCTTGTCCCCAAACAATGCCACTGCAGCCAGCTGCTTGCTGCAGGGAAGATCTGCTGGGATGAAGCAGAATGCAGCTTCAGAGAGCTGTTGGTAGACAGACAGGATGCCCAGCAAGCTGAGGGCTGCCTGTGCAAGAGATCTTGGGCAGATCCTTCTTCCATTACAGGGTCACAGGCTTGGCTGTTCTTTAGCACCTCCTTGAATCCCACACTGATCCAGAGGTAGGGCAGGGGGTCAGGCAGCCCCAGCAGCAGAAATGACAGGCACAAACCTCTTGGCTTTGACCTTCCCTGGCTTTCCAGCTTCCCCTCAGCTCCAGGGGGAGCTGGCAGTGTCCCATGGTGTCCCTTACCCATGCTGGGGAGGTGATGGGGAATGAAGAGGTGAGAAGCAGCCGCACAGAGCTCACCCTCACCCCCTCTGTTTCAGGGGTCTGCCCGCCGCAGGGTCAGCATCGCTGTCATCCCCAAGCAGCTCCTGGTAAGGACGTGTGGGGTGGGGACAGCCAGAGGCCTGGGTGCCACTGGGGCTGTGTCCCCTCTGACAGCAGCTGTGTCCCCAGCCTGGGTGCCACTGGGGCTCTGTGTCCCCACTGATGCTCCCCCCTTGTGTGCCCAGCCAGGTGCCAGCCCTGAGAGCCGAGCAGCCCCAGCAGGTGACCTGGAGCCAGAGGGTGCCCAGCGCTGGCCCAGCACCCCCAGGTAACTGCGCTGGGTGGCTGGGCAGCCCTGGCACAGCTGATCCAGGTGTCCCCATGTGGCACAGCACTGACCCATCCTCTCCCTCCCCAGGAGTGAGCTGGAGCCACAGGGCCAGCACAGCGCTATGACTGGGAAGCAGGTGGCAGAGGCAGAGGGCAGAGGATCCAGCACAGGGAACGAGGAGCCAGAGCAGCTTGGGATGACGTGAGCAGCACCCTGGGTGTGCCCAGCATCCCCCCGTGGCTGCTGGCCTCTCTGTGCTCCCTAAGTGGCCAAAACTTGGGCAGGGGATGGGGGGTTTAGGGGTGAAAAGCTGGGGTGTTGTTTGGCTGCCTCAGCTCAGCCCCACCAAGGCTCAGTTTTGCCCATGCCCTCCTCAGGCTTGTTCACTTGGGCTTGTAAAAGGTTTGCCAGGGAGTTTTGGGGCTGAGTTAAACATCCTCCTTGTCCCCAGCTGGGGTGGAGGTGGGATTTGCCCTCTCCCTTACGGATGACAAATGTCCCTGGTCACCTTCTCCCCAGGTCCAAGGGCTCTGGAGAGGAGCTGTGGCGTCCATGGCTCTTCCTCCCACAGCACTACTGGGTTTTCTTCTGGCTGCTTCTGCTGAGCATCGCCTTCCTCCTCCTCGTCCGCGTCCTGGAGCTGCAGAGGCTGCAGCCTGCAGCATCACCCAAGGCCTAGCTGGACCAGGGAGGGGGAGCTGAGAGCCATCTCTGCTCCTTCCCCACATCCCAACACAGCAAACCCCTAGAATAATAAAATGGGAGGAAAAACGGGGGAATTGTAATGGCGGAGCAGGGGCTAGGATCTAAGGCAGGAGCTGTGGTAGGATCTAAGGTAGGGTTGGCATCTCCATGTAGCCATGAAGGGCTCAGGGGGCTGCAGCACCTCCATATCACCACGAAGGGCTCAGGGAGCTGCAGCAGCTCTCACTGATGCCATGAGTTGCCTGTTCTCAGCACCTCCATATAACCATGAAGGGCTCAGGGAGCTGCAGCAGCTCTCACTGATGCCGTGAGTTGCCTGTTCTCAGCACCTCCATATCACCACGAAGGGCTCAGGGGGCTGCAGCAGCTCTCACTGATGCCGTGAGTTGCCTGTTCTCAGCACACCAAGGGGTGCAGATGTGCTCCCACACATCCCCTGCGCTGGGGACAGCCCGGTTTGCTTTACAGCCGTGTCCCTCAGCGCCACCACACGCCCTCAGCCCCGGCTGTAATTCACATTATTGCTCCTTTTCTGCTGGGCTGGAAGGCGCAGATCAGCGATCAGCGGCACCACAAGGGCTCACAAACAGAGGGAGCTCTTTCCGACACACACGCCGCGTTTCCGTGTCCGCCCCAGCCTCGCACGGGTGGGTTCCACTGCCCCCGGACCCAGCGGCTTTGCGGGGACCAGCCCAGCCCGGCCGAGCTCCATGGTGGGGGTTCAGCTCCGGGATCCCCAGGAAGGGCTCGGAGAGCACGGATGGAGGTGCTCACCCTGCTGGCTGTGGGTGACTCAGGGTGACCGATGTGACCCACGCCCCTGTCCCCGTGTCCCTGAGTCACCGGCACAGCCTCGTGGCGAGCTGTCCCCGTGCGTCACAGCCCCCCTGGCCGTGACACCCGGCCCGGCACCCCGCAAGTGTCCGGCAGCGCCCCGAGGACAACAGACACCCCAAAAAGCGCCGGCCAGCAGCGACATCGGTCACCCCGGGGGCTGCCCAAGGTACCTTCACTCCTCTGGGGCCATTCCCACTCGGGAAACGCAACCCCAGAAGTTTCCATGCGAGCTGTGGGGGTCCGGAGCTGGCACTGGGTGGGTCCCCCCAACCCCGCCCCGATCCTCCGGTGTCCCCAGCGCCCCCCGGTGTCCCCAGCACCCTCCTAGCCGGGGCAGCAGCACAGCAGCACAGTGGGAAGGGAGTGAAGGGGTTTGCCTTCATCACCGGAGGGCTTGCTTTTTGCTTGCTTGGCGAAAAGTCTGCTTTCTCACCGTAAAATACAAAAAAAACCCAGCTGGGGTTGCGCTGTGCCGCCCGTCCCGCTGCCCCGAACCTCCCGGTGCCAATCCTGCAGCGGCACAAAGAGGGGCCCGGGCCGCCCCTCCCCGGCACCGCCCGGCCCGGTGCCCCCGGCCGCGGGGGAGGGTCGGGCGGGCGGCCGAGGGGAGGGGAAGGCCGAGGAGGGGAGGGCAAAGGAGAGGGAGGAGGGCCGGGCCGGCCGGCAGCTGCTGCTGGCAGACGGAGAGCTGGTTTCCTGCTCGCTATCGCCCGGCTGCGCCCAGCTCCGGTCCCTCCCCACGCCCGGGCCGTGCCTCAGTTTCCCCCCGTGGAGGTGAGTGGAGGGTGAGGATGGGCAGAGCATCCCTGGGCGTGGGGAGGTCGGGGCTCTGCTGCTCCCCGTGTGCCCCCGCTCGGTGCCGGCATCCCCGGTGCCGCTCCCCGCTGCGAGCATCGCTGACAAAACGGGGCTGACAACACCGAGCGGCGATTCTGCCGTGCTGGGCAGGGCTCAGACCCCGAACTCGTGTCCTGCTCGTCCCCGGGACGCTCCGGGGCACGGTAGCGCTTTTTCTCCGGTGCCTTCTCCCCGCATCCCCGCTGCTGTTTCCCTCCAGCCCCTGACCTGCGCTGCCCTCGGGACAAAGGGGAAAGAGAGCAGCGCCTGCTCCTCCTCCTCCTCCTCCGGTGATGAGAAGGGTGGGGAAGAGCTTTGCTAAGATCCAGGAGGGATGCTCCGTGCATCATCACGGAGATGTCTCTGCCGCAGATGTGCTTTGGGGTAGAGGAGAAGTACGAAGAGGAAAATGATGTGTGGGGTGTGAAACCTGGCCGTGTCCAGACTTCCTCTTTTTACCAAAATTCAGCTGCAAGAGGCAGGTCCTTCCGTGGGCTGATGCTGGGCAGGGGAACAGGCTGAGCAGCACAAATAGGGGGGCAAGTTTGCTTCTCCCCAAGTGTTGTCTGTGCCCAGGCTGTGGTGTGTGGATCCCTGGCAAAACTTAGTGCAGGTTTGTCCCCTCTCCTCAGCCCTTCTCCCCACATCTCCATGCTGGGGCCTTGCAGAGGGTTAGGGTTAGGGTGTGCTCATGCACCCACAGCCCTGCCTCACACCACAGGAGCTGGCAGGGATTTTTTTCCCTCCCTCCGAGGATTAAAACCACCCAAATCAAGGCAGGGGTGGTCTCCCTGCCCAGTCCCACACCTGGGATATTTCTCCTTAGCACAATAATGTTTGTAAGAGCTCCCAGTGCCTTCACCCCTTCCTGACACCCTCCCAGCTCAGCTGGTAGTTAAAAGCAAGGGCTTTGGCAAGCTGTGGGGTGGTCACAAGAAACCTCCATCCTGCCCCTGGCTTTTCACTGGAGGGGCTCTCCTGGGGTCCAGCCCAGCTCAGGAGGTTTGGGTCCCAAATCCAGGACAGCCCATCTGTGCTGGGAGCTGGATCCCAAACTTGGGACAGCCCATCCATGCTGGGACCTGGATCCCAAACCCAGGACAGCCCATCCACACTGGGAGCCAGCACAGCAGCAGCAGCATCGAGGCAATCTGCTGAAAATCCTCCCAGCTTCCATCAGCTCTGGAGCTGTGTCCTTTCCCAATGTATTTCCATGTGCCTGGCAGCCACGTGAGCTCCCAAGCACTTTCCCCACCCTGTCCCAAGGGGCTGCTGCTCCTGGCAGGGGCCAGAGGGAGACCCTGACCCGCAGGGTGGGATGGGGGTCCCTGCTCCAGGGGTGCTCCCCATGTCCAGACCCGGGTGAATTCCCCACAGACACTTCTGCAGCCAACCACAGCTGACATGAGATGAGTCAGGGCTGGCTGCAGCCCCCCCTCCTCCCCCTGCTTGCAGGAACAGCGTGAAGGGAAGAAATGCAAGAGGCTTTGATGGCAGGAGCAGAGCACAGGCTGTGCCCTCCTCCCCTGCCGCCAGCCTTTGTGGGCTCAAAGCTGGGGTTTTGTATCCAGCCCGCAGGAACTGAGCTTTCCTAGGAGTTTCTGACCTTGCCTGCAGTTGTGGAGGGGGTTTGAGCGCGCCAGAGCGCTGGCAGGATAATCCTTTCTGTAGGAAACCGTGTAACACAAGGCTTGTTGTTCTGCCTCCCCTGAGCCTGCCTGCCAAGGCGTAGGGGCTGGAGAGCTTTCCCAGGCACCAAGTGCCCCTGGCACTGTGGCCAGGGGGAATCAAGGCCGGGATGGGCTTTTCCCAGAGCCAGGGGCTGCTGGAGATGCTCCCTGGGGTTGATGTGTGGTGACCTTGGCAGGTGCCAGTGCAGGGACTGGAGCTGCTGGAGGACAACCCATCTGCACAGGGCACTGCTGCAGTAGCACAGGATGGGTGAGAGCACTGCAAACTCTCTGGGGAATTTCTCAGCGCTGCCTCAGTTTCCCCAGGCTCATCCTGTCTCACTAGCAGCACCCAGGGGAAGAGCAGAAATCTGTCCTCAGGCTTGTCAGGAATGCACAGGCCGTGTCCCCTGTCCCTGCCACTCTGCTGTGTGCCAGCCCCCGCCGGGTGCCTTCCTGTCTGCCCAGGAAGGAAGGGGTTAACGTGCCCGGATTTCCTGAGCGCGATGCTGGAGGGGAAGGTGACCTGCAGAAGGGAATGGAGGGAAGGTGACCTGCAGAACTGCTTTGCAAGGCACGTTCTGGTGTCGGGAAAGCCCGGAGTGAGGCTGAACCAGAAATCCAGCTAGAATTCGGCCTTTCCGGACAAAATTTAAGTTCTTAAGTAACTCTTTCCTCCTGCGGGCTGCCTGATTTATTCATGACATCCTTGCCCACTGCAGAGTGGCCCCGGGCGCTGCCACGTGCCCAGGATGGCGCTCAGGGCGAGAGGGCAAAGAGCTGCGGGTCAAAGGTGGAGCTCTGCCTCTTGCCGAGCTTTTCCTGCACATCCTCCTTGGCAGCACCGTGTGTGTGCTGGGCTGGGGGAACCTTCACAGCCCTGGGCTTGGCCACAGTGGCTGGAAAAGGCAAAATTTTGTTTTTGGTGTTCGGGCTGGCAAGACAGAGGGCTGAGGATGGTGATCAGGGCAGTGCTGGGAGTGGGAGAGAGATGCAAGAACAGGTACCCTGGGAGATGCCAGGGGGTTTTGGGAGGGAATGTGCCGCATCCCTCCTCCCACAGCTTCTGTGGCATGATGGGGCTGCTTGTAGGGTGATTTGACTTTTATTTGATTTTCTCACCGGTGCTTCCTCTGTGCTAATCTGCTCCCACCCTCTCCAGGAGTGGTGGAAGGGGAGGTGGGGAAAAAGGTCACCCCATTCCAGCCCCAGCCCCAGGGCTGCTCCTGCTGCTTTCTGCAGCAGCTGTGGGGCTGATTCCTGAAGCCAGGAGCTCCCTCCCGTCCCCCCGGAGTGAAGGCAGGGCTGTGGAGGAAGGAAGTGGTATCTTTGCTCCAAAACAGCTCCCTCTGCTCTTGGCTCTTGCAGGTATCCGCTGCATGGAGGAAGCCGCTCACTGCAGCCCCTGCCTGCCCCGTCCCCTGCCCTGAGGCCACCGTGGCACTCTGGGTGCGGTGACAAGGTGACACCGTGGCTCTCTAGGTGCAGCATCCGGGGACAGTTCCATCACCAAGTGCCAGTTTTGACAGTGCCATCACCACCCAACAGCACCTGCAGCTGGCAATCCTGGCACTGAGACACCAGGTGTGGCATGGGATGTGTTTGGGGTGGGGATGCAGGAGGGTCCCCTCCCTGCTGACCTCTGCTGTCCCTCTGCCAGGCCTCTGGGTGACACGGGATGAGTGTGCCAGCCGAGGAGCCGGGCAACCCTGCCCATGCCATCTTTGAGAGGTTCCTGAGAGCCGGGCAGTGCCAGGAGGTGCTGGGCTCCTTCCTGGAGCTGTGCCAGCAGCTGGGCGTGCAGGGCACGGGGCTGCAGCTCTACCACGGCCTCAAGGCTGCCCTCAACTACTGGAATGCCAAGGCCCTGTGGAGCAAGCTGGATAAGAAAGCTGGGCACAAGGACTACGACCAGGGCACAGCCTGTGCTGGCACCAAGGTAAGCGGGGTGTGGGATGGGAGGTTTGGGTCTCTCTGTCCTTGTCTGGGGTGAGAACATCCCCTGGGACACTCTGGCTCTCATCCCAGGAGGATGCAGGATGTGCCAGGCGGGAGGTTGATGGAGTTTAATGGGGCAGGATGTTAATTAGCACTGCCAGCTCCCCATGGCACGGTGCCACCTCAGTGCCACCCAGCCAGCAGCGTGCTTCCGCCTCCCAGCTGCTCTCACTGGGGACATCCCATGGCAGGGCTGAGGGAGCTGACAAGGCCTTTCTGGGAGATAGGAGCATCCCAAGTAGGGGATAACTGTTCCCTGTCCCACAGATGATGGCTCATTGCTGTGCCCCATTGTCCCAGCCCTGTGCAGAAGCTCTCAGCAGACCAAACCCCATCAGGGCTGCACAGAGCTGCACCTTATCTCACCTCATGCTTTAATTGCTGCCATTGCCCTGGGTGAAGGCAAGGTCCAGGGGGTGGGGGGCACCCCACTTTGCAGGGACAATCAGGGGAATCCTGAGGAGGGCCAGATCCTGACCCAGCAGGTGGGGAGGTGCTGCCTTTGGGTCACCCAAACCCTGTTTTGGGGCTGCCCACTCCTTCACTGGCCATGCCAGGGTTCACCCAAACCCTGTTTTGGGGGTTCACCCACACCCTATTTTGTGCTGCCCACCCCTCACTGCCCGTGCCGTGCCCTGCAGTGCCTGGTGGTGGGCGCTGGCCCCTGCGGGCTGCGGGCAGCCATCGAGCTGGCTCTGCTGGGAGCCCGCGTGGTGCTGCTGGAGAAGCGCGACTCCTTCTCCCGCAACAACGTCCTGCACCTCTGGCCCTTCACCATCCACGACCTGCGCGCGCTCGGCGCCAAGAAGTTCTACGGGCGCTTCTGCACGGGCACTCTAGACCACATCAGTGAGTGTGGGGGGCACCAGGCTGCATGTGGGGGGTCCCAGTAGTCAGGGGTGCAGCCCTGAGGGTCTCCCTCCCCTCCCAGGTATCCGGCAGCTGCAGCTGATCCTGCTGAAGGTGGCTTTGCTGCTGGGGGTGGAGGTGCACATCAATGTGAGGTTTGAGGACCTTGTTCCCCCCAAGGGAAAGGCAGGTATGTGACTCTGCAGGGTGGGTGGCCACTCTGAGCCCCCCAATCGCCCTGCTGTGCCTTTTTGGGGTGAATGAGATGCAGCCCTTTGTCTGTGGACGCTGATGACCACCTCTCTCCCTGCAGGTGGCTGGCAGGCCGTGCTGCAGCCCAGCTCCTCTCCCCTCAGCCACTACGAGTTCGACGTCCTCATCTCAGCTGGCGGTGGCAAATTTGTCCCTGAAGGTGACCACGGGTGTCCCTGCAGCCCCGGGAGCAATGTGGGGGGCTGAGTGGGGGCTCACACCTCTGCCCTCCTGCAGGGTTCAAGAGGAAGGAGACGCGTGGGAAGTTGGCCATTGGCATCACCACCAACTTCATCAACCGCCACAGCCGGGCCGAGGTGGAGGTGGCTGAGATCAGCGGCGTGGCCCGAATCTACAACCAGAAGTTCTTCCAGAACCTCTACAACAAAACGGGTCAGTGGTCCCATGGTCCCAACCTCCATATGTGGGGTGTTGGGGGCTCCTGCCCCTCCTGAGGGAGCTGGAGGCTCAGCCCCAGGATGTCCCCAGTAATGGGGTGCGTGGCCCCACGTGGTACCCCATTGCAGGGGACATTTGGTGTCTGAGCCAGTGCTGGGACACCCCATGGCCCTGGCTCAGCCCCTTCCCTATCACCAGGCATCGACCTGGAGAACATCGTGTACTACAAGGATGACACTCACTATTTCGTCATGACGGCCAAGAAGCAAAGCCTGCTCACGAAGGGGGTCATCCTTCAGGTGAGGAGGGCAGGATGTGGCCCTGGGATCCCACAGCACCGGGCAGCTTGAAAGTGGGATGCAAATTGTGGATGCTGGTTTTACTGCACACCTCTGGAGTGGTAGGGGCTGCAGCAGCTGTTGCCTGTGCCACAGGAAAAATCCTTCCAGGATACTGAGAGCACAGTGGCACAGCTGCAGCCTGGAGCTGGGTGCTCGCAGGCTGAGGGACCAACATCACCTCCCTCATCCCACTCAGCTTCACCCCATCCCCGCAGGACAAAGCGGACATCGAGAGCCTCCTGGCCCCAGACAACGTGAACAGGGATGCCCTCCTTAGCTATGCCAAAGAAGCTGCCAACTTCTCCACCAACTACTGCCTGCCCGAACTGGAGTTTGCCCTCAACCACCGGGACCTGCCGGACGTTGACATGTTTGACTTCACATGCATGACGCGCTCGGAGAACGCGGCGCTGGTGCGGGAGCACAACGGGAGCCGAGTGCTCCTGGGGCTGGTGGGCGACTGCCTGGTGGAGGTGAGAGCCTCCCCTGCAGCCCCCCTCACTCCCCCATTTCCCTCTCCCTGCGTTTCTCTCTCCTTGCATTGTTTGCAATGTATTTCCCCTCCCTAAGTGCTTCTCATCCCAGCTGCCCAGTGCACTCCATCCTTGGGCAGACTCCCAGCAGTAGTGCCATGTTTTGGGGAGGTTATCCCCTTCTCCATCCCCAGAGGAGATTTGGGGTTCGTTCAGGCTGGAGGAGCAGCCCAGTCCCTCCCCAATGGAGCTGTGCTGGCTGGGGAGCAGATGGTGACGGCCACCTCTCCTGTCCGTGCGCGTCCTGCCGCCGCTCCCTCTTTCATCCCTGGCCAAGCCTGGCAGCTCCCAGCTCCTCCCAGCTGCCCAGACCAGCCATGCAACTCCAGTTCCATGGAGTTATTCCATGTTCCAGCTCTGCTTTTCCTTTTGCAGCCCTTCTGGCCGCTGGGCACTGGCGTGGCCAGGGGTTTCCTCGCCGCCTTCGACGCGGCGTGGATGGTGCGGCGCTGGGCGGCGGGGACACCTCCTCTGGAGGTGCTGGCTGAGAGGTGAGTGTAGTGTCCCCATCCCTCTGGGCTGGCTCTGGAGCGCGGCAGGGTGGCAGCAGTGACGCCAGCCCTGTCCCCTGCACCCAGGGAGAGCATCTACCAGCGCCTCTCGCAGACATCCCCAGACAACACCCACAAGAACGTCAGCCAGTACAGCATCGACCCGGCCACGCGCTACCCCAACATCAACCTGCAGGCCATCAAAGCCAGCCAGGTACCTGGCCAGGTCCTGCCATGGGACAGCCAGCCAGCCCAGCCTCCCTGGCTGTCAGGGTGGCACTAATTTACCCAGTGCCCTGTCCCCAAAGGGTGTGAGACTGAAGCTATTAGCCCACAGGGCATTGAATGCATTATGGAAGGTGGAGGGTTCTGGAGGGTTTGGGGGGGATGTCCAGGTGTCCCACCTCCCTGCGTGGTGTCATTGGCTCTGTACAATTGTACAGGTTGTGACCCACCACATGTCCCCATTGGCAGGTCAGGGACCTCTACCTGGTGGGCATGGTGGAGGTGGACCACCATGGGAAGAGGAAGAGCGACGCCCGGCTCAGCACCGGTAGGAGCAACCACTCCTGCCCCATCCCTCCCAGCAGCCCATGCCCACGTGGCCACTGCCCTGATTTTCCTCCACATCCTTGTTTCTTGCTCCCTGGCCTGTCCTGGTGACACCAATGAGTTCTATCCCCTCTGCTTGTGGCCCATGTGGGGACCCTGCTGCCTTGTGGGAAGGAGGCTGTGCCCCTCCAGGCTGCCCAGATGACGAAATATTGACAGATGCTTTCCCAACATAGTTATTGAGACTTGTGGGGGGACAGGGGATGTCTCAGGTTGCTCCCATGGTATCCCTTTCCCCTTAAAGCAGGGAGTCTAAGGCAGGAGGTGGACTGGGGGTTGTCCCCTGTCTGTGCCTCCCCAGTGGCCCCTGGAGCTGTGTGTGAAGAGCTGCTGAGCTGGTGCCAGGCCAGCACGGCTGGATACCGCGGCGTGGCTGTGACCAACTTCAGCACCTCCTGGACCAGTGGCTTGGCCCTCTGTGCCCTCATCCACCGCTTCCGCCCCGACCTGGTGTGAGTGCCCGGAGCCCCCAGAACCCTCCACCCTGCAGGGCCCACCCTGATGCAGCCATGTCTCCCCACAGGGACTTTGACTCCGTGGACCCCCAGGATGCCATTCAGACCCACCAGATGTTGCTGGACGTAGCAGAGCAGGAGCTGGGCATCCAGCCTGTCCTCTCCAGTGCTGAGATGGCCACCCTGACAGAGCCTGACTGCCTGGACCTCATCACCTACCTCAGCCACTTCTACCAAATTTTTGGGACCTCTCCAGGTGCGAAATTTTGGGGGGATTTTTCTCATTTTGAGCTGCACTGGGGCTGGCTGGGTCCCACAAAAATGGCCATGTCCTGTGCAGAGGCGGAGGTCAGCAAGAAGCCACTGTCTCCCCCTGGCACACGAGGGGCCATCCTCTTCCTCAGCAAGCTGCAGAAGAGCCGGAACCTGGCACACAAACGTAGCCAGGTGAGGGACCCCCACCCAGACCCTGCTGGCACACCAAACCCACCACATCCCCACCCCAACCACCCCTGTGGGTTTGCAGGACGGTGCCCAGAAGGACAGCGAGGCCAAGAGGAGCCGCAGGGACGCTGAGGTGGGGCTGCCCCAGGGGGGCTCTGCTGGGTGCAGCTGGCCTGGGGGGACAGTGGGGGGCTGACCCTGCCCTTGGGTCACTTGTAGCTGGACACGGGGCTGGATGGAGACACTCCGGACAGTGCCCACGAGCTGCCACACGCCACCGGCATGGAGCCAGGGCAGGTTGGTCCTTGTGTCCCCTTGGGATGGAGGCTCCAGCTCAGGGCAGGGGGGCACCGGGAGGGCACCGGTGGCTGGCAGAGCCGAGCCAAGGGCTGGCACAGAGCTGCACAAGCAAACGCCCACAGGTTCCCAGCTCCTCCCTGCCTCTTTCCTGACCCAACTGGTTTTCCAGAGCCGAGGCTTGCCGCTCCCTCAGCCATCCCAGCAGCCGGCGCTGATAGAGGGGCACAGCCCTGCCCTGCGCCCCCATGGCTGCTGGCACGGCCACGGGGCACGGTGGGTGCCAGGCCCCCGGTGCCAGCCCCGCCTGTGCTGTGCCCCCGCAGCCGCCGAGGGACAGGACAGGGGAGAACAGCGACGCCTGCTACTTCTGCGGGCGCCGTGTGTACATCGTGGAGCGAGCCAGCGCCGAGGGACGCTTCTTCCACCGCGGCTGCTTCCAGTGCCGGCGCTGCGGGGCCACGCTGCGCCTGGGCGACTACGCCTTCGACGAGGAGGACGGTGAGGCAGCTCCTGGGGACGGGGGATGCTTGGGGAGCGGCTTCTCCACCTCGCAGGTTGTCATGAGTTCACCCCTCACCCCCTCCCTCCCAGGTAACTTTTACTGCTCGCTGCACTACCCCCATCCAGCCAGCATGGACCTGCCCCGGGATGAGGCTTCGGCGCTGCCCGATGGGGTAAATCACCCTGAATCCCTGGAGGTGCTGGGGGAAAGGCAGAATGTTGAGGGGGGTGGCTGGGTGTGGCCCTGGGCTGCATCGCCCCTTGCTCTGGCTCTGCTGCAGGATGCTGATGCTGCTGCCCACGCGCCCTCTGATGCTGGAACGTCGTGTGTGTCCCCCATGGAGAGGGCACCCAGCCCTCTGCAGCCCACTCCAGCAGCCCCACAGGCAGGGGAAGAGCCTGGGGACGCTGAGGACACTGCAGATGCTGGTGACACGGAGGAGGAGCAGGAGCTGCTGGCACAGCCTGGGGAGGATGTGAGGGAAGAGGAGGTTCCCAGAGCGGAGCCCCAAGGAGCAAAAGAGGAGGGTGAGGAGAGTGGGGGCAGGAGGAAGATCACCCTCACACCGCTGGAGAAGCTCAGTCTGTCCACGCTGAACCTCACCAGTGAAGCTGAGCCCGAGCCTCCACTGAAGCCAGCCCGTCTGAGGCTCCCAGCAGCACCCGAGGCCCTCCCTGCCCTGCGGCAGGGACAAGGCGCCTGGAAGGAGGAGGAGGAGGAGGAGGAGAAAATTGACATGGAGAAAGGTAGGTGGTACAAACTGGAGTCTCCAGGTGAGCAGAGCTCTCAGTCCCTGCAGGACCCTGCTGTATCCCACGTCTTGCTCATGAGGAACCAGCCTGAAACAGCTTTTTCTCGGGCAGATTTGGAGGACAGTGACAGCGAGGAGGGGGAGGAAGAGGAGGAGAAAGAGGAGGAGGACAAAGGCCTTGGCATTGTGAAAGACTTGGTGAGGATTTTCCCCAGGTGATGGTAGCTGGGGCTCTTGCTCCTCTCACAGAAGGCTGGCTCAGCTGTGGCTGCCCAGGCAGGAGGTGCCTGCTGCAGGGACTGACCCCCCTGCCCGTGCCACCGTCCTTTCACAGTACCCAGACCCCCGGGAAGAGGAGAAATTCCCCACCTGGAAGCGCACCTTGGCCCGCCGGACCAGGGAGTCCCAGATGAAGAGGTTCTGCAGAGCCCAGGTAACCCCAGAGGGGACAGCCACGTCCCCAGCGTGGCACTGCACCCTGTCCCCTGTGTCCTGCTGCTGCTGGCAGGTGCTGGCCTGCAGGGGAGTGCTGCCCTTCCCTCACAGGCCATCCAGAGGCGGCTGGAGGAGATCGAGGTGACGTTCCGGGAGCTGGAGCAGCAGGGCACCAAGCTGGAGAAGCTGCTCCGGGATGAGAATGGTAAAGCCAGGGTGGGCAGAGCACTGTGACCCTGCAGGGGGGGGTCTGCACCCTGCTGACCATCCCCTGTCCTGCAGACAGCCTGGCTGACCAGCACACACAGTGGACAAACCAGCTGCTGTACCTGGTGCAGAAGAAGAACAACCTGATGAGCGAGGAGTCAGACCTCATGATCGCGTGAGGCTTGGGGGATGCTCCCTGGCGGGTGTGGGGGCTCAGCTCACCCCAATCCCCTGCAAATTCAGTGCCCAGCACACCCTCTTCCTCCCCACAGGGTGCAGGAGTTGAAGCTGGAGGAGCAGCAGTGCCAGCTCGACGAGAAGCTCCGGAGCTACATGAACAAGGAGGGTGAGTGCCATCACTCCTTTTGCACGGTGCAGGGAGCAGGTCAGGGCTTGTGGCCTTCCCAGCTCTACTCCGGCCCCCTGCACCCACAGATGCCCTGAAGACGCCTGAGGATGAGAAGGCTGAGCAGGAGATCCTGAAGCAGCTGGTGGAGGTGGTGAACAAGCGGAACATCCTCATCCAGCTGCAGGAGGAGAAGCGGCTCAGTGAGCTCCGCGCTTGACCCGCACGGCCCCGGGACCACCAGTGCTCCCTGGGCACCAGTAGAGTGTGAGTGAGTGAGTCCTGGGCTGGGCACCACCCTGAGCTACCTCTGGAGGTGGCGATGCCCCAGGTGCCAGCAGCTGCCACAGCAAATCCAGCTCCCTGCTTGCCAAAGTCTGTCACGGAGGGACCAGAGCCGCTGGAGGATGCCCATGTGAGGAGACACCGAGCAGCACTCAGCCCCGGGGTGCTGAGAGGGTGTTCCTGTGCATGGCTGGAGTGCCTTTGCCTTGTGCTGGCTGGAAAACTCTCAGGGGACTGCAAAAGGGGGCTGTGGTGGCTCCCAGCAGCAAGGAGGTGACTGGCCACCAGAGACAGATGCCATATGTGCACCTTCAGGAATGGTCCCTCAAAGCCACCCTGGGACATCCTTCCCAGCTGAGGGCATCCATCCCAGTCTGGACTGTCCATCTCAAGGGACATCTGCCTGTACAAACTGGGACCAGTGACAGACAGACTGGGCTGCTCTGCACCACTGCTTTTGGATGCCACGTCCATGCTGTCCCCAGCTGCTGCAGGAAACCAAGGTCAGAACTCTACCATGAGCCCCTTGGGCCAGGGAAGGGCTTTTTGTGCTGGAATTCCTATGGGAATTGTGCTCGGGGCCAACACTAACACCGAGGACAAGGGACACCAGTGGCGGTGCCCTCCTTGCCCCTTTGGGGTTTCTTCTGCCTGGCAGTGCCATACTGGCCTTTGCACAGACCTCAGATGACCCTGCAGTCCCTGGCTGTTGCCTTTGAGGCCAAATGGTGCTCATGGCAGCCCAGATGTGTTGGAATGGGAGTCTCAGGTTCCTCTCTTAGCCCTCACCCTGTGCTCAGCCCTCATCTTGCCACTTCCCTCAGCACCTCCTCCAGCCCTCCCTGTGCTTGTACCAGCCCTAAAATCCTGCTGCAAACCCCTTCCCTTCAAATAAAGCCCCCCGATCAGGTGCCAAAAGTTAAAATATTGCCTTTATTTTCCATCAGTTAGGACTGGTTGCCAGAACAGCCACCAGTGTAAACTTTGAGGCTGCCCCAGGCAAGGGGAGCCTCAGTGCCTCAAGCCTTCCAGCCAGGCCAGTGGGTCCCTCTGTGTACAAAATAGTGTATTTAAAAAGACAGCAATAAAAATCTGCCTCCATTGTGGTTCTCACAGGGGTCAATGCAATAAATCCACCCCAAAAACCTTAATTTCCCCCAGAGGCAGGTGCCAAACCTGCACTACTGCATTGGCTGCAGTGCTGCTGGCCTAAGACCTGAAGTCAGCTAAAAACAAGGATGAAAAAGGGGACGTGGTGTGGCCAAGGGGACACTGTGGGACACCCAGAGCCCCAGCTCAGCCCTCACTGGGACGCTCCTGCAGGGCCCTCAGCATCATCCACATCTGGTCCTCGGTGCCGTGCAGCATCTTCACCTCCATGGTGTGAAACAGGTGGAGACCGGTGGCGAGGACGAGGACGCCGAGGGCGAGGAAGGCCAGCAGGCAGAAGGAGAGCTTGGGGAAGGGCTGCTCTGCGCCCAGCCCGGCCAGAGTGGCCAGGGCAGCTGCGGCCTGGAGCAGCAGCAGCAGCAGGGCCAGCACGGCCATCCTGCCCGAGGAGTAGCGCTGCTGCCGCGCCGCCTGCAGCCCCGCGCCCACCTCTGCCCGCGCCTCTGCCACCACATCTGCCAGGGCTGGGTCTGTGGGGACAGGGCCATCAGCAGGTGGGACTTCATATACCAGCCCTAGACCCTCCCCATATCCTTCTCCCCATCCCCACTGCTCTGCAGCTCTCCACAAGGGGCAACATCCCCAAAGAGCTCCGTCCAACCCCACCAGTCCATCCACCAGCCCCCCGGCACAGAGTGGATGCTGGCAGCACCCCCCCGACTCACCAGGTGTGCCAAGGGTGGCACCTGCAGGCTGGCCCTGCCTCTGGATGTGCAGTGTTGCCATCACAGCTTCATGGTCTGAGAAGGGGATGTCCGTGCCTGGGGCTCGCCCCGTCGTGGTCTTCAGCTCTTCACACTTGACCGTGAAGCTGGAGATGGCCTGGGTGAGGGGACAAGGGGGTCACAGCAGTGCCTCCCCCCAGCACTCCCAGCTGGTGGGCAGACACCCCTGTTACCTTGTAGAGAATGTAGTCAATGCGGATGCCCAGCGGGAAGGGCAGCAGCTCTGACTTGTCAGTGAAGCAGTTGTCAGGGACAAGGGTGCAGCCGTTCTTACAGCCCTGAGATAGAAGCCTGGGTGAGTTGGGGGCTCTTGGTATGCCCTGGGACCCCTCTGAGCCCCTGAGCTCACCTCAAAGCGCATGGCCTCAGCAAAGGCGTCCTGCAGCCCCGTCCAGCCACGCAGCAGCCGGATGCCCACATCTTCAGGGTGCATGTTCAGGTCCCCTCCCAGCAGCACCACATCTGCTGCCTTTGAGGTGTGTCTGTGGGGACAGGGGTGGCTGTCCTTCCCTGCCCTGCCTGGCCCCCACTGGAGTGACTGGGACCTGCCCAGTGCTCCTCCACCTTATTCCTGACTGGCACTGGTGCAATGGGAGCTCTCTGCAGTGCAAGCCCCAGGGAGAGGGGTGACCACACGTGTCCTGGGGGCCTGCAGGGGACACCCCACAGCTGCTCACCTGATGAACTGAGCCAGCTCCCAGGCCTGCACCAGGCGGTGGGGCAGGTAGGCGTCCTTGTCCCGGCAGTACTCGGCATGCAGCTGGACAGAGAGGGAAAGCAAAGGGGCTCTGACTCCTGCCCTGCTCTCTGCAAACCCACCCAGCCCCTCCAAACAGCCCCTGCCAACACCTCTGTCTTTATGTCACTGCCATGGGGAGAGCCTGGAGCTCACCTCAGTGCAAATCCAGGTTATGGGACCTTGCCCTCCGCCCTGAGCAATATTTTATTAAATCAGTGCATATAACAGGGCAGAGGGTGGAGAGCAGGGTTAAAGCAGGGGAACAGTAAAACAGGGGTATGGCCACTCATTGTCCTCCTCCCCACTGTTCCCCCCATGCTGGATTCCTCCCTGGACTGCTCACATGGGTGACGTAGACATTGAAGATGATCCCTGAGATCTTCATAACAACGAGACCGACAGACTTGCCGCAGAACCAGTCCCCATGCTGGAGCTGCCCAAGGGGAGGAGGAACAGGTCAGGGCTACTGAGGCTCTGTGGGGATGGACACCATGGTGCCACATGCCCCCCAAGCCCACCTACCATGTAGGGGTACCCATTCAGTGAGTACTGGTAGAGGAGCGTGTCCAGGATGGGGAACCTGGAGAAGACGCAGAGGCCGCTGCCGATCACCCCGCTGTGGGAGGGAGAAAGCACAGTGAGGAGATGTGGCTCCCAAAACCTCTGCCTCGCCCTAACCCTGGGCCAGGAGGACTCCCTGGGTGCCTGGATCCATGTGTGCTCCTGTGAGCACCCCCCTGCCCAGGCATGGGGTCTGTCACAGTGACAGAGGTGACATAAAGGACCTGCAGTGGTCTCTGCAAGTGGCAAACCCCGAGGACATGGCACAGCCTTGGCACAGCCCTGGCACTGCCCCCCAGCCTGAGCTTGCCCTTCTCACCTGCGGAAGTAATGGGAGAAGGGATAAGAGCCCGCTAGTTTTGCCTTCAGCTCACTGTAGTCCTGCTCGCTCCACACCTGGAGGACAGAGGGACGGGCTGAGAACAGCCATGGCCACCTCCCAGGCTGGGAAGGGGACACAAACTGCCCTCACCTCCTGCAGCAGCACCAGGTCGAAGCCCTCCTGGCGCAGCGTGTCCCCGATGAGCCGCACGCGCTGCTGCCGCCGCTTGCTCAGGTAGCGGATGGCCCTGCCACAGAGGGGTGACAGTCAAAGCCTGCTGGGGACAGGGCCAGGGGGCTCTTGGGGACCATTGTGACCCAAAATGAGGGAGAGAAACAGGGCTGCAGTGCCAGCAGAAGCAGAATGCACATGGGAAGGATGGAAGGACATGGGGACAAGATGTAGGGAGGCTGTTTGGGGACAGCTTCTCCTGCCTGCAGGATTGAGGCAGCTCATCCTTGCTTGGGGTGCAAATGTGGGGTTTTTCTGGGGCTAACAAGCACAGAAGGGACAGGAGGCAATACCCAGCCAAGCACCTCATGATCCTCTGGGGCTGGGAGTGTGGTGTGAGCCCAAAATGAAGGGGACACGAAGGTGACCCCAAGGTGGGACCCCTCCCCATCTCCCCCCACACAGCCTGGCAAAGTCGGGACTCACCAGCAGTTGAGGTTGAAGATCCGGAGGCGCAGGGTGGGCTCTCCCTCCATGGCTTGTCAGGGGTCTGTGGGGGTCAGTGGGCAGTGCCAGGCACAGGGGGCACCTGCGGGGAGTGGGTAGGAGTGGCAGCCCCCAGGAGCCAGGGCAGGCTGCAGGACAGAGCCAAGGAGCCAGGCTGGGAAGGCGGAAGGGCTGAGCTGGGGCAAAGGCCAGGAAGGAAGGAAAAGCACTCGGGGTACTCCAGGCCATTCACCTTTCCTGCACACAAGGACCACCCCAAACCCTAAAGTGACCCCGTACCGGGATCCATGTACCCAAACCACCCGTGTCACCCTACACCCAGTGGCTGGGTGGGCCAGGGGTGGGCTACAGGGCTCAACCCCTCTGCCTTTCAGCGAGTTGTGTTCCAGGATGGACATTTATCCTGGTTTCAAAGTGGGGCTGCGAGGCACGGCCATGGGGCACCGTCACACGCCTCCCCATCGGGAAACCCACGGATCCTTTCCGGGACCCCCAACCCCGGCGGAGCCAGCGGCTCCCGAGCAGCCCCAGCTCCGCTTCCCCCCTGCCTGACCCCGTGCGATTGTCCCAGTTTCCGGTTTAGGAGCTAAAAAGAGCAGCCCCGGAGCTGCGGGATGCCGGTGCGGGCAGCCAGGCTCTGCCTGCCCCGGCGGGATCATCCCGTTCCTGAGCCGCACTAATTAACGCTGGCGGCTTCCACCGAGCCTGAGCGCCCGGGGGCGGCCCCAGATCCCCGAGGGACGGGAGCGGGACAGCGGCAACAGGTGGAGCGGGAAAACGGGAGCGGGGAAACGGGAGAGAGGAGAGCCAGGAAAGGGGAGAGGGGGGACGGGAGCGGGAAAACGGGAGAGCGGAACAGGAGGAGCGGCGCCGCAGGATGAGCGGGGGCGGCAGGGGGGTAACCGGAGGAGCGGAGCAAAGGGAGGATCGGAACTGCAGGAGCAGCGGGGCCGGGAGCGGCGGAGCAACAGGCGGAAAGGGACCGGGAGCAGCGGGGTCGGGAGCAACGGAACCGGGAGCGTCGGGACCGGGAGCAGCGGGATCGGGAGCAGCGGGGCCGGGGGAAGCGGGACCGGGGGGAGTGAGACCGGGGGAAGCGGAACCGGGAGCAGCGGGCCCGGGGGAAGCGGGGCCGGGGGAAGCGGGACCTGGAGCAGCGATCGGCGGGGCCGGGAGCGGCGGGGCAGGGGGAAGCCGGACCGGGAGCGGACCTGCGGCGGGCCGGGAGCGGCGCGGGGCCGCGGGACTACGCGTCCCGGCAGGCAGCGGAGCGGGGCGGAAGGGGCAGGACCGGGACCGGGGCCGGAGCCCGGGGCCGAGGGGGGGTGAATGGGGCCGAGAAGGGCGGAGGGAGCCCCCGGCGGGTGTGGTGGGTGTAACGGGATGTGATGGGTGTAACGGGGCGCGCCGGGCGTGCGGGGGGATAGCGGGGTGCGGGATGGGATAGCGAGGTGTGAGAGGGATAATGGAGAAAGCGGGCAGTGGTGGAACGCGTGTGTGTCCCCGAGTGTAGGATGGGATGTGAGTACCGACACCGCGAGCAGCGCTTGGAGGGATGGTGGGACACACCAACCCCTCTGTCACCCTGCGACCCCACAAAAATTGTTCCTGACGCCAGGGAATCCTCTGCCATGGCCAACCCAACTTTCCCCAAGCAAACCCCGCAGTGATGCCAACTAGAGCAAAACACAGCTGGATGTGCCATCCTGGTACCCAGAATTGGGGTACCCAGCGTTACCCAGCCAAGGGGTTATATGGGACATGGCCGCTCTCATAGTCCTATGAAATAAAATATGAACTTCAGAACTGCTTGAGCCAACCCATGAACAAATAATTTTAATGTTTTTTGGTTTTTTTTTCAGCAGACCGTAGTTTTCTCGGAGCTCCACAGTCTCCTCTCTTTGAAGTTGGACAGATACAGTAAACACAACAAATATATGATACAACCCATCACAGCTGGATTAAAAAAAAAATACACAAAAAATATAATACATAAAAAAATGGATTTTTAACATTGTGGACTGACGCAGCTCTAAAAATGGTGATTGTAACCCTGGTAAGCTTTACAAAGTCTTTAAAAAAATAAAACAGTACTTCATGTGAAATTCATAAATACACTGGAGGCGAAACGGAGGGGCTGGGGAGTTGAGAAAGTGTCTCTGGGATCATGACTAAAGCCCAGCCAGGGCTGCTGGGGGCACCAGTCTGTGTGCGTGGGGTGCAGTGTGAGCCCTGGGCTCGGTGCAGGCAGCAGGGAGGGATGGAGGCACAAACCTGTCCAGTTAACCAAGAGCTTCATCCCCCAGCAGGGCTGGGAGTGGGCACGCCTGTGTTTTATGGTGGGGGAAGTTTTGAGTTTTCATTCCCAGAGTTTTACATCAGTGAGTGAAACAGAAGAAGAAAAAAACAGAAACCCCAAAAACCTACAAAACAACAAACAAACATGCTACATATGAGAACTTGGCCCAGCACAGCCCTGGCATGGTTTGCCAGTGCCTGGCCTTGGGTTTTTCCCTCTCTCTTTCCCTCCCTGCTCACAGCAGCCACCTCAGTCCATGGGCTGGCATGGGGCTGGCATGGCTCTGCCCCATCCCACAGGGATGGGTGGCTTTTCCCAGCAGCAAGAGGTCCAAGTCCCCATGCTAACAGGACATGTAGCATCAAGGCAGCAGCCAAGGCGCTCTCCTGAGCTCTGGGGCTGTTCCTGCTCCTTGCACTGGCGGCACTGAGCCTAAACCTGCCCTGTCCCTCTCCCAAAGCAGCTGCAGTGCCCCTCAAAGCACTCCTGCCCTCCTTCCCCCTGCCTTCACCCCCCTGCCAACATGAGAAACCCATCCGGACCTGGCCACCTCAGCTCTCTGTCCCCCTGCCACCCTGCTCCCTGCCACCTCTGTCCCTCTGTCACCCTCCTGCACCCTGAGGTTGCTTTCCCCAGACTCTGCCCTTGCAATCACAGCCTCAGGACTGGCCACTCTGCCTTGGCTTGCTTTGGGCTGCAGCCACAAAAACACCTCAGAGCTGGCCCAGTCCCTTATCCTGACACCCCTCCTGTCCTCTGTCCCCTCTCTGTCCTTTCTGTCCCAAACTCTGCCCATTGACAGCTTGGCCCTGCACTGCTCAATTTGTTTTTCCCTGCACCTCCCTGGCCACTTCCCACAGGATGCAGGAGAGTGGATGGAGCAGATTGGAACAGTCATCGCAGAAAAAAAAGGCAAAAAAAGGTGAAAAAAAAAAAAAAAAAGAAACACCAACCTGAAACAAGGAGAATGTACATATACAAAATAAATCAGGCAATCTGCCCTCACTGGCTCTCTACTCCTCAGCAAGTGACCACAGTGGGACACTGAGCCTGGGCCAGCCCCAAGTGCAATTCCTGAACACAGCACAAGGAATCCCCCACAAATCCCAGCCAGAGAGGGAGGCATCCCAAACCTTTCCCTAAACAAGACACTTCCCATGCAGGGTGGGAGGGCAGCACCTGGGCACTGCAGAGGCACATCAGCCTGATTACAAGCCTGGTGTCTTTTTAAAAAGTATTAAAAAGCACTTTCATTTGGAAAAAAAAAAAAAAAGGAAAAAAAAGGAGCCATAAACCCCCATGGTTTGCATTGTCAATGCCCTCATGCCTTCACTGCCACTGCTCCCAGCTGGGCATGGAGAGGGAGCATCCCTGGGGGTGGCACTCTGCCCTGCTGTCCGTCCATCTGTCCATCCCCAAGTCCCCCGGGCTGTGCCACGCGGTGCCAGTGCCACTGTCGCTGCCGTGCCAGCCACCATCACCCCTGGCACGGTGCTGCATCCTCCTGAGCGTCCGTGCTCGCTGCTCTCCTCTCCTCTCAGGGCTGGGGCCACTTCTGAGCGAGGCTGGGCTGAAGGGAGGGTCCTTCTCTGCTCCCACGTCCTGCTGCTGCTGCTGCTGCTGGCACGGTGGGCTCCTGGCCTTCAGCAGCAGCACCGAGGGCTGCTGCTCTGTCCCTCTCCAGCTCCAGATGTGGCTTTCCTTTCTCCCTACACTTCCTTTCCCAGTCTTCTTTTCTTTTTCTTTTTTTTCTTTCTTTTTTTTTTTTGGTAGTTTTATTTATTTATTAAAAAAAAAAAAAAAAGAAACTGTTCCTAAGTAGAAAACATCTGCGATCACAAGTCAGTCTTTTTTGGCTATTGTTGTTCTTCCTCCTCCTCCTGTCTTCAAACGACTTCTCCCAAGGCAACAGGCACAAAGGGTGGCTTTTCTGCAGGGCCCCCTCCCTCCCCTGCACGCCCCTCGTGCCCCTGCCTGTCCCCAAGGGCCCCCCTAGTCCTTGACCAACTTGTACACGTGGTGCTGGGCGCCGTGCTCGCTGGTGGAGACCTCGAAAACGAAGGCAATGCAGAGCAAGGTTTCCTGGGTATCCCTGTTGGTAACAACCTGCAGCAGAGCAGAGTGAGTCAGGGGGTGCTGTGCCCGTGGGCAGGTGCTGTTACCTGCGGGGGTTGCATGGGCTCAGGCACAACCACCCTGCACCATGAGATTTGCTACCCGTTATTTGTGGGGGTCACACAGGCAATTTAATTGCACCATCAAATTTTTTTTCATTAATTATTATTATGAAAAATATATTTTTTTAAAATTATATTTTCTTAAGTTGCACAGCCAATTTAATTGCACCATCAAGATTTACTACCCAGTTTTGGGGAGGTTGCACAGGCTCAGGAACAGCCCAAACTGCACCACCAAAACTTTGTTTCGGGGAGGTTGCATTGGCTCAGGCCAAGCCACTGCATTTGCACCACCAAAAACTGCCACAGATCATTTGGTGAAGTCAAACAAACTCAGGCACAGCCAATTTAATTGCACCATGAAAATTTTGCTCTCTATGATCTGGTAGACTTGTCCAGGCGTGGGCACAGCAGCACCAAGATGTGCTGCCTGGAATTCAGGGTCTGGGTGGGCCCAGGCACAGCCAGGTCTATGCAGGGCCAGCAGGGTCAATGCAAGCGCAAGCTCCACACCCCTGGTGGGCCACAGCCCCTGGAAAGGGAGGGGAGGTACCTGCAGGATGGTGAAATTCTCCAGGACACTGTTCATCATGTACTTCTCGGGGAGGTGCTTGAGTTTGTGGATGAAGTTGATCATGTACTCGCACATGGGCGAGCGGTGGATGCGGTAGACGAACCGGCCGTTCTCCAGCCGCGCGTACTCCGTCTGCAGGGGACAGCAGGGTCAGCAGCTGTGCTGTGGCTGCTGCTGGGACATGGCAGTGTCCTCCCCACCCACCCATAAACATTGGACAGGCCCCCGTGTGTCCTACACCCAGCTCTGGGATTTTCTCCATCCCAGGATGCGCCCTGGACCAGCTCCGACCCCTGCCCGACGCAGCGTGGAACTCACCTCCACCTTCTCCACGACCTGCTTCCCAAAGGAGCACACCTTGGTGGAGACGGTGATGGTCATGTTCTCTGCACTGCTGTACTGGCTGCTCACACCATAGAAGGTCCCTGGCCCGTCCTGGATGGTGCTGTTCAGATCCGCCTGCAGACAGGAGAGGGACAAAGCTCCCATGAGCTCTCGATGGGGACAAGGGACAGCCACCAGCCTTCAGAGCTGCCCAGGGTGCTCCAGCTCTGTGACCGTGTTCACAGGGGCCTCAGGATGAGGGAAGAGACATGGAGAATGCTGAGTCCATGTTTCAGAAGGCTTGATTTATTATTTTATGATATATATTACATTTAAATTGTACTAAAAGAATAGAAGAAAGGATTTCTTCTATCAGAAGGCTAGCTAAGAATAGAATAGGAAAGAATGATAACAAAGGTTTGTAGCTCGGACAGCTGACTGTGATTGGCCATTAATTAAAAACAACTACATGAGACCAATCACAGTTGCACCTGTTGCATTCCACAGCAGCAGATAACCACTGTTCACATTTTGTTCCTGAGGCCTCTCAGGAGGAAAAGAAATCCTAAGGAAAGGATTTTCCATAAAACATATCTGTGACACAGCTCTGCCACAACGAGCCCGCACCTCGAGCCCGACCCTGCCCACCCTCATCCTCCCAGCAGCATACCCAAAACTTGACGAGGAAGAAGGAGTTCTGGGGCCCGCGCTCATAGAGCTCCTTGAGGCCGCCCTTCTTCTCGGGGAACTTGTCGTAGATCTGGCGGATGTCCACGGCCTCCAGCAGGGGGTCGCTGTACGAGGGGTTCGTCTGGCCGATGTGCACGAAGAGGTGTTTGCTGTACTGTAGGGAGCGGGGTGGGGACAGCAGCAGCACGGGTCAGCAGGAGGTTTGAGGTTTATTATTCGTCATAAGGTCTTTGTGGGGCAAAGTGGGGATTTTCTAGGGTAGAAATCTATTTTGATTTAGGTGAAATGTGCGTTTTTGAGTTGAGTCTGTGGTTAGGAAACGTGGCTATTTAGCCTGACTGCAAAACCTAAGCTCAGAGAAATTGCTTCAATGAAGGACAGAGATAAGAGGGGGAGACAGAGGGTGATAGAGAGAGACAGAGAGACTGCTGTGAGAGCAGGTGAACCTGACCTAGGAATTCTTTCTGATAGCGGCAAATGTCACGCAAAATTCGTAAAAATAAATATGTATGAACCTATTGTGAAGTTGTATGCATATGTATCTGAGAAGGGGATAAAAAAGGACCTGAAGTTCCCAGAGGTAGGCATGTCATTTTGAGGGGAACGATTCCTACATGCGTCCAGCACTGTAATAAACACACCAGCTTTACAGCTTTCACAAAAGTTGTGGAGTTTTGATTATCTCCGCAAAACATTTGGGATAGAACTTCTGTCTGTTAGTCCCCACTTTCTACAGTGAAAAACATGCAGTTTTCTATAGTCTGTAGGTGTTACTGCAATGTGAGTGAGCAGAGCTGTGACCTGGGTGGGAATAGCCATGAGTAGTTTTGGGGAAACAGTCTCCTTACTCTCATTGCAAATCAATTTATACAATTCACAGTTTCCTCTAGAAATTACATCTTTTGTACTTTGAAGGCAAGACAACTGAATTCTGCATCTCTCTTGTGTTTATAGGCAAGATCCTTCTAAACTTTGTTTCTTGGTTGTGTCCATGCATAAAATAGAGATGCATGGAGGACATAAAATAAAATACAATCCTCTTGTACCCCCATGTCTTCATTTTTGCAGGGGCAACAGTTACGTCAATTATACGCATTCAAAAAAAAAAACAACTAAAAAGCAACTATCCCCAAATTATTAAACTTTGTTCACTCCATCACAGTAAGTTTTTCTTTTAAGAAGCAATTGCAGGGGGATGGAGGGGTGTGATCCCGGGTGGGAGCGGCACACGGAGGGGAGCGTTACCGTTTCGGCATCCCGGGGCACCTCCATGAAGGCGGAGTACTCGAGGAGCCGCAGCTTGGAGGAGGCGATGGTGCGGTCCTGCCAGACCGGCACGGCCGAGGCAGCTGGCGGGAGCGGAGCCAGGGGCTCGTAACCTGAGCCGGGGGGAGGGACACGGGGTGGAGGGGCAGCCGGGAACGGGGGTGAGCCCCCCCTGCAATGCTGCTGTGCCCCCACACCTCCCATATCCACCTGAGCCCCCCCTGCAATGCTGCTGTACCCCCACACCTCCCATATCCACCTGAGCCCCCCCTGCAATGCTGCTGCATCCCACACCTCCCATATCCACATCCCACCCAGCACAGGATGGATAAAACACAGGGGTGAGCCCCTGTCCTCACTGTATCCCTCCTCACCTCCCATATCCACATCCCACCCAGCACAGGATGGATAAAACACGGGGGTGAGCCCCTCTGCAATGCTCCTGTCCCCACTGCATCCCCACCTTCCATATCCACGTCCCACCCAGCACAGAGTGGATAAAACATGGGTTGTACTGGGTGGGAAGGGACTGGAGGGTCCTGCTCACTGTGGAGCTTTTTGCTGGGTTTCAAGCCAGGCTTTTCCCCCAGTAGAGATGGGGAGGAGACACAGGTGGGTGGCACGGTGCATGGGAGGGGACAATCTCTGTCAGGGACCCTGGGTTCCCTCCAAGGGGGTGAGGACGTGACTTACTGGCTAGTGATGGAGGCATGGGTGGCTGGATGGGGTAAGCTGGTTGTGCAAACGGTTTAATGCTGGAAATGAAAAAGCATCATCAGTTTACCCAGCCCAGGATGCCCCAGCCCCTTGCCAAGGTGGGGTCCTGCTGGTGCTGGGTGTGGAGGGGTCTGTACTTACTCCTGAGAGGGTCCAGGCTGTCCTGGGATAGGCCCACTCCAAAACTGGGGAAAACAGCACAGGGAAGAGTCAGTGGCTTCTGATGCTCCCACTCCCAACATTTCCCTCCCCACCTGCTGCCAACAGCAGGGAGCCCTGCATTGTCACCAGGGCTGAGAACGGCTGTTGAACACCCCCTGCCCAGCCCGTGGTGTCCCCCACCCCTGAGTGTCCCCATGGGGGGTTTGGGGCTGTGCTCACCCTGGGGGCAGCAGAGAAGACGGCCTGAGGAAGAGGAGGAGGGGGGCTGAGCTTGTTCTGCAGGACGCTGGCAGACACGATCTGTGCTGAGGACATGGAAGCCATGCTCTGCAGAGCCTTGTCCTTGGAGACCTGGTCCTGAGGGGAAAGGGGGGACAGGGGGGAGCAGGGTTATAGGGGCAGAATGAGCTCCCTCATCCCAGCGTGCCTGACAGGTTTGTAAAGGCAGCAGCCAATCCCACCACCCAGCCTGGGACCCTGCAGAGGGATCCCCCCACCCCTTCTCAAACATTAATTAACATCTGAAGCTTGCCAAAATCCTCTGGGCAAAAGCTGATGGGTCTGGAAAATACCCCCTCCCTCCTTGGGGATGCAAAGGGTTTTTAGCCCCTCCACTGCAGAGGGCATAATGCAATGGGGAACAAAAGGAATTTCAGACTCAAGCTCAACTTACCAAGTTCATGGCCTGTCCGCAAAAGAAAGGAAAAAAAAAAGGTTAGAGTGTGATGGGAACCTTTGGGTGCTCTGCACACCTCCCCTAAGTGGGTGCTGGTGTCAGCTGGGGCAGAGTTAATTTTCTCCACAGCACAGGCATGGGGTGGCTGTGAAGAGAATTAACTCTACCTGAACTAACTCTAGAGAGAATTAACTCTACAGCTGAAACCAGCACAACTGGGTCATCACCACCCCAACCATGGCTCATCACCACAGCCTGACCTGGGGAGTGAGGCCCTTGACCTGGCTGGTCACCAGGGGATGCCCATGGTGGGCACTGATGCCCAGGCTCAATCTCACCAGGAACGAGATGCCAAGGACCCCCACCCACTCTTTTAGGAGGTCACTGTGGTCAGCCAGGCCTGTGCCTTTCTTGGCTTTTCATTATCCTGCACAGCCTCCTCAGAAGCCCCCAGTGCTTGTGGCTGAGGCATGGGGAGGAAAAGCTGCTGGGATGCCCTGGGAAGTGGGCACCAACTCCCCCACTCCAGGCACTGCAAGGAAAACCCTGAGCTCACCCCCTGAGCCGTGTGTGCACTGACAGAGGAGACCAATTGCTTTTCCTTTTGCTCCAGAAGTCCCAGCAGTGCTGGGCAGGAGCTCCAGGGCTCCTCCAGCTGCATTGCTGGGACACGTCCATGCTGGTCCCAGAGCACACCCTCTGCTTTGCCTCTGAACCCTCCCCAGGGATCAATGCTTCATTTATTTTCACCTGGGGCAGGGCAGGAGGGCGGGTGTGCAGCCACATGCTGGGAGCATGAACACACACCTGACTGCAGCTCAAAAATACAGATACAGATACAGATACTGCTCTGACTGCAGCTCAAAAATACAGATACTGCTTGTGGAAGTGCTTTCATCCCACAGGGTCATCCCACAGTGCTGCCTGAGGGCAGGGGGCTGCCTGCACTGGTCTTGAGAAGGGATGTTCTGTATCCTCCAAGTATTGTTCAGGGGGATCTCTGCCCTGCTGCTCCACGGCAGAATCCTTCAGACAGCATGGCTGGGGATGGAGAGCACAGCCATGGAGCCCTGGGGTCACTCCTGCCTCCAACTTCCCTTTGCTCAGTACCATGCCAAGTGGCAAGGAAAGAATTTTATTTTATTTTATTTTATTTTATTTTATTTTATTTTATTTTATTTTATTTTATTTTATTTTATTTTATTTTATTTTATTTTATTTTATTCTTCCGCTGCTGTTGACCCTGCTGTTCTTCCTACTTCCCTGACTGCTCCCCTTGGGGCTGGAGACTGGGTTTAAGGCATCCAAGCCCAAAGCTGCATCCCAAAATAGGTTTCAGATGCTCTCCCTGGTTTCTCCTGGCAGACCAAACCCTGGTCTGGCTATAGGAGCCCTCCTGGCCTCCCTCTCATGGGGCACTGGGGTCCCTGCTGAAGGATTGTGGGGGGCACACCTTGGTAAGCTCCCAGGCAGCACGAGCTGGAGTTTATTAAAGCTTTGAGGATGAAAACGCTCCAGCTCTGACAGTGGTGACAGTGGGCTGCACTGCCAGCCTCAGTGCTGGGACGGACACAGCACCCAGGACAGGGGGGGCTGCTGATGCCTTTGGGACCTCAAAGATTTCCTGGGCTCCCACTCACCCAGCAAGGCAGCAAATCACCCCTGGGGCTCCCCAAGGAGCTGTGATTAACTGAGGCACACGGCAGGAGCTGGCTGTCCCCAGTGGGTGGCTGTGCTCTGAGGACCCCTCTGATCCCCACCTGGCACCATGTGCGTCCAACCCAAGCAGGGCTTGGTCCTTTGGTGATGCCCTCAGTCCTGGCCATGCCCCCCCATCATCCTCACCCTCCCCACTGCCACCACAAAGTTTGGTGGGAACAGCTATGGAAAGGTTAGTTGGGCTCCAGTTAGGAGGAGGGAAAGAAGGAAGGAAGGAAGGAAAGAAAAGCCAACCAGAAAAGAGAGAGAGAATGATCAATTTTTTTCTCACTTGGCTCCCTTGGCTCCTGGCACTGCCCCCAGCTGGACCTGCTGCCACTGACATCCCTGTGGTGCCCCTGGCAGTGCTCACACCCTGGAGCATCACAAACCACTGGGCTGACACCTGCAGGGACCCTTGGGCCCCTCTGCTTCTGCCCACATCCCACCAGCACCTGCTCTGAGCTGGCTCAGGTTAGCTGTGCAGGGAAATGAGCCTTGGCACACCTTGCTTGAGCCTCACTTTGCCTCACTGCCTGCCCTGGGGGGCTCTTCCCCTTGTGGGACAACCCCTGATGGCCCAAAAGAGAGGACAGCCCTCCCACATCACCAGAGGAGGGTTTAAACCCACATCTCCCATGGCAGAGCCCTTGCCTGGATGCAAAGAGGGGATCTGGCACCACATTCACCCTCCTGGAGGAACGAGCAGGGCTCTGCTGCCCTTCCTTGCACTTCTCTCTGGGCATCCCACAACGATGCCTGTAAAAAACCATCTGACCCAAGGAGCCAAGTGAGGGGGAAGGGAAAAAAACACCAAAAAAAGGAGAGGTAAAACAGGAAAGCAAGCAGCACACGGCAGAGCCCAGTGCGTTAGTGGGGGCCAGGCGAGGCAGGGCGTACCTTCAGCTTGGACTGAATCTCACGAGATTTCCGTCGGGCAAGAACCTGCAAGTGGCTAGAGACCTGCAGAGAGAGAGCAGAAGGAGAGGGGGAACAGCAGAGCCGTCAACCAGAGGAAAGGAGGAGGAAGGAAAGGGGCTGCCCATGCTCACAGAGACACCGCCGCGGACACCTGGGCAAGGGCGCCAACGTACCTTGATGCCAACCTGGTACTCCCGCACCTTCTTCCGAGCTAGAACCTGTATGTGGCTGGACACCTAGGGCCCAACACGCCGTTCAAAAGGAAAACACAGAGAGAGTGAAGATCCTGCAGGGCAGGCTCTGTCCCCGGGGCAGGGAGTGCAGGAGTGGGCAGCGCTGTGGCTGCTCCCGAGGTGCCAAGAGCTGCAGGAAGGAAAGTGCTGGGGCACCCTGGTTGATGCTGGTTTGTGCCCACCCCAGGCTGGGGTGGAGCTCCTTGGTGTAAAGCTGCTGCAGTTGAGGGGGTCCCCATTTAGCACCTCTTGGGGATGGACAGACAGACCCTGCCAGCACCTGGCAGGTTTGAGGTGCCCCAGGTGCCTGTGGGTCCAGGAGGGACTGGCACATTGCCCCAGGGCTCCTGCTGGTTTTGCACGTGGGAAAGGTGACAAAGTTGGGTTTTTGTGTCCAGGCCCCCGTAAGAGCAACATCTGAAGGAAAGGGGCTGATGTCCAGGCAGTAAAGGCACAGCATGGCTGGGGGCCAGCCACAGGAAGGGTGGGTGTCCATGCACCCACACGGCTTCAGGGCTGATTTTGGCAAAAACCTGCTCCCATCAGTGCCAGGCTGTCCAAGAGGAGACACCAGGCTGCCCAGGAGATGCCTGCACAGAGGGATCAGTGCTGTCTGTGGGTGCTCTCTCCCATGGCTTTCCCAAATCCCCCAGAGCACTGCATCCTTCCCCCATGGAGGGGGGGCCCAGTTCAGTGTTTAATCCAGAAATGAAGTGCTGCTTGGCACTGCTCTGAACACAAAACCAGTGGCCACAAAATCCTAACCCTGATCCCTCTCCTTTCAGCACAAGTCCTGGAGGAATGACCTCTGCAGTGTCAGCGGACCAGCATCCCTCTCTTGTGGGGACTCGTGGCATGGGACAGTCCCAGCATAAGTGTCCCAAACCCAACCATCTCCCTGTGGTGGGGGATGCTCCCAAGCATCCAAGGCCATGGGCTCTGCTGGGATGGGTGGACTGGCTTCTGATTCCTCAGACAGGTTTGGTGAAGCAAGGGCTTGCAGGGACCTCTGTGTGCTCCTGCAGGGATCTCTGTGTGCTCCTGCCCTGCCTGCATCCCTGCCTGCCCCAGCATCCAGCCAGGCAGGGCAGTGAGAGCAGGGCAAGGGCTCCGTGGTACCTCCAGCCCCACCAGGACCAGCCCCACACAGCCCACCCCTGGATCCCTGGCTGGCATGGGGGTGCCATGCTCTCAGCCCATGGGGTTTGGAGTGCCTTTGCTGTGGCACAAGTGGCATAAAGCCTGGCAAGGGGCAGAGACAGGAACGGTGCCCAGATCCAGAAGGTGCAGCAGATCCATGCAGGCACACACAGACACACAGACACTGCCCAGAGAGAGTCTGGGGGCTCCTGCCACCCACAGGGTCACCCCAAACAGCTGGGGGGCCGGGGTGCTGCCTGCCCCCTATATCAAGGCATCCTGGGACTGAGGAAATCCCAAGGGTTTTGTGTTCACAGATGAAGGAAGCTCCTCGCAGAGGATGGGGAACCTGCTGGCAGCAGCAGTGGCTGGATGAGGGGACACAGATGACAGCGGGACACTCGCTCCCGCTCGGGCTTACCTGGCACCACCTCCCACCCCGGCCCGAGCCCACCACCCCAGGAGAAACCAGCAGAGCAACGCCTCACCTGCTTCCTCGTCCGTGTCTTCCCCGTTCGCAGCTTGATGTAGCGGGCGATCAGCTCGTTACGACCTGCGGGCAGAGCCTGGGGTCAGCCCTGGCACTCGGGGGTCTCAGGGTCCCAGCCCCGGCACAGGGGGGTCTCAGCCCCGCACTCGAGGGTCTGAGCCCCGGCACTTCGAGGGGTCTCAGCCTTGAAACTCGGGGGGGTCATCAGCCCCGGATCCCCGCGGGGTCCCAGTCCCGCACTCGGGGGTCTCATCCCCGCACTCGGGGGGTCCCAGACCCGCACTCGGGGTTCCCAGCCCCGGCACAGGGGGTTCTCAGGGTCTCAGCCCCGCACTCGGGGGTCCCGTCCCCGGCCCCCCAGCCTGGCGAGGGAGGCGCTGCCAGGAGGTGGCGCTGCCGCGACAGCGTCGGGGCGACCTCGGGGACCCGGGGGTGGCCATGCCAGGGCAGGACACCCCAAACCCCGGTTCCGGCCCATCCCCGGGCTCAGAGCGGGGTGACAGCCCCCAGGGACCCCCGCACAACCCCCAGGGCAGCCCCAGCAGAGCCCAGCCCGGGCAGTGCCCGCAGGGGTCCCGGTCTGATCCCCCCAGCCCGGCATCCCCCCTTCCCGTTCCCAAGGCGTGCTGGCCTTTCCACCAGTATTTCCTAACGTCCCGGGCTAATTCGAAGCAGAAGTTGCTTTTGCGCCACATTTCAGGGGCCAGCTGTGGCCAATCTCCGCTCGAACGTCAGAGCAGCTGGGAGCTTTCTTCTCCCGGCCCCGGCCCCCCCGGCCCCGCCGCCGCCCCCCCGGCACGGGGGCAGCCAGGCACGCCAGATTTATTTTAATGGACCAGATGGTCGCGGTTGGAACTTGTCGAAATGCCCTTGGAGCGGGTTTCGGCTTTAAAAGAATAAAAAAAAAAAATCCCTTAAAGAAAAAAAAATCCAAACCCACCCCCCCCACTTCTTCTTCCAGCCCGATTGGCCCCCTCCCAGCCCCACAGCAACTGGGCCCTGCTGGGGGGACACACACATGGGGACAGACAGGGCCAGGTGGCACGCAGAGACAGCTGCCCCTTGCCAGGCAGGAGCTGGTGGGTGGGTGGGTGACAAAGGGGGTACCCCTGGCACGGCCGGCATGGCACCTTGGTGTCACCCTGGTGTCACCCTGAGGCACAGCTCCCACCCTCCTGGCTCACTCCTTGGCACCTAGCAGAGGCCAGGTGTGCAAGGGTGTCCTTTAAACCCAGGTGAGGTGACACCCCCTGCTGCTGAGCCCCACTTTGGGGATACACCTTCAAACCCCCCTCTTTGCATGCCCTGCTCTTAAATCCCATCCTCTGCCCCCATACCCTGCAAATGGGATTGAAATATGGGGAAAAAATAGAGGAAAGAAATGTGGAGGCTTTGTGGACTCAGTGAGCCAGTGCCAGCCCTGGTGCCCAGCATCTCCTGCACCCATCCTGCCACACACCGTGCCCAAGGCTGCGCCCTCGCAGCCATCCCCGTGCCCACGTGCCCTGTCCCTTGTCCCTCTCCCTGTGATTCATCTGGACCGTGCCATTCCCTCCGAGAGGGCACGTCCTCCTCCAAATTACCACATTCCCCAAATTCCTCTCCCCTGACACCACCACGTGAACCAGTTGGACAGGCTGGGTTAAAAATAACCCGAGTGTGTAGCAAGGCCCAGTGTGCCCGTGCTGGGTCCTGGCTCCCCAGCTCCCACCTTGCTTTGCCACCCCCGCAGTGCCCAAGGGTGATACCCCCACTGGCACCACCCTGGGCACCCATGGAACCCCCAAAAAGAGGGGCGTGAAGGACAGCAGAGGCACTGGCACACACACCATTATGCCACATGTTGGCACTGCCTGTGCTGCCAGTGCCCCTTGGTAATGCCAGCCAGGGGTCCTGGGGGTCCCAGTGGGGAGGTGCTGGGGAAGGTGGGGGGGAGATGAAAGGCGGGCAGGGGCTGCTGCCTCTTTAAGCAGCTGCCAGATGTCTCTGAAAGGCTGGAAAAACCGGTTGGGGCGTGCTTCGAAGGGCCAGGCTCCCGGCGGCACTTCAGCTATTCCCAGAGAAATCCAAAAAATGCATAGGCTTGGGAAGCCCTGTGCTCCCCCGCCTCCTCCTCCTCCTCACCCCGCTCCTCCAGCAGCCCCCATGCCCTGGGTGGGGGCACTGGCAGATGGGGTGGCACAGGGAGCTGGCATGGCTGTGGGGAGAGCGGCACAGCGCACCCCAGCAAGCCTTTGTCCCTCTCTAGTGGCACTGGGGGAGGCATTGCTGTGACAGCATCATCTGGGCAGGTGAATTTTGGGGACAGAGATGCCAGCCCTGGTCTGTTGTCACCATGTCAATGTGGCAGCCTGCTCCTGGCCTTGATGCCACTGGACTTGGGGGTGACATCATGGGATGTGCAGGGCAGGAGGGACCAATCCCTTCCCTGGCAGGGACAGGGAGTTTGGGAAAACACCAAAAACGAGGCTGACACTCCAAAATCAACCGCTCAGTGGGGCTGAGTACGAAATCACCAAAAGCTGAGCTGGGTGCGGGTGGCTCGGGCGGGTGAGTGACCCTTGCCACAGGGTGCTCTGGCCACCAGGGCCGGTTGGAGGAGGTTTGGGGAGCTGTGTGGAGGCACAGCGGAGCAGGAGGGCTGGGGCTGCCCCGGCCCCGCAGTCCCGTGCCCGCTCCCTGCCCCACGGCCTCACCAAACCAGTCAGTCCGGCAGGGCCGAGAGAGGGAGGGAGCGGGAGGGAGGGACACAGGTCACCGGGAGGGAGGGACACAGGGAGGGACACACAGGTCACCGGCACCTCCCAGCCCAGCCCAGCGCCAGCAGGAACCCCAGCCAGCTGCTTTCGGGCTCGGGGGATGCTGCAGGGCGATACCCAGCGTGGGCTGGGGGCAGGAGGTTTCTCAGTTCAGCCTCCACCCCAGCCCCAGCACTCACCGTACATCTTGCCCTCGTCGGAGAGGATGATTTTCCTCCGGCCGCAGGGTGGGTAGATCGCCAGCGCCTCCTGGAAGCTCTGCTCGATGTCTGGACTCCACACTCCCTCGGCATCATTGTCCAGACTCTTGTCCATGCCGTCCTGGCCATCTTCCCGCCCCTCCCCAGGGCTGCCGCTGGCGTTCCAGCTGTTGGACGCTATGGTGCTGGCTGCTCTGGGCTCCGACCCTGAGCCCCCACGGATATGGGACAACCTGCTGGGACACAGGGACACCTGTCAGAGCCAGAAACCCCTGCTGGGCCATGGGGTGCAGTGACAGCATGGTCTGCTCCTGGCCCTTGCTCTGTTCTCACTGGCACCCAGAGCAGCATCTCATTGTAGGGAATCAGACACACAAACAGGCTCTCCTTGGGGGCACAGCATGATTTCTATGAGTACCCCCAAACCCAAGCCACAAGTGACCACCCAGGATCCACCCAAATAAAGTTTGGGAAGGAAACTGCTCCCAGCTACTGTATTACCCATACAAGGAACTTGGGCACATGGTGTTTATGGCTGACACCTCGGGACAGGGTGGCAGCAGCCCCACAGCCTGTGAACCCTGCGACCCTGCTCCAGCACCCACTGCCAAACAGCAGTCTCTTTGGGCAAGCTGACCCAACAAACACCCCGAGGCCCTAAAACCCCAGCTCCACCATGCCTGGCCAAGGCAGAGCTGGGATCTGAAGGGAGATGCTGAGCAGCTCCAAGCCAGACCCCACTAATGGGAACCAGGTGGCCAGAGCCGTCCAGCAGCCCTCCCCTGGTACCAGGAGAGGCCCCCCACCCCGAGGATGCTCAGCTGGGGCCCTGGCCCTCCCCAGCTGGTGGGTGATGCTGGGGAGCCTCCGGCCCTCCTCCTCTCCCTCCTGCTGCTGCCCAGCTCGCAGCGCAGCAGCCTTGCAGAGTTTTGCAATAACATGTTTGGCGGCAGCTGCCGGCGGTGGGAGCGCAGAGGTGTCTCCTGCGCCGCCGCGCTTCCCGGACGGGCTGGGAGTGTACAAAGGTCTCCAGCACAGACATCTCCTTTTAAAGGAACTGCTGAGCCCGCTGGCTCAAGTGCCGCTGCGAGGCCTTGCTCGCTGCCTCTTTTTTTTTTTTTTTTTTTTTTTTTCCTTTTATAAAAAAAGAAACTCAGCCCCCCCATCGCTCCTCTCTCTCTCCCTCCCGCTCGTCGCGATGTGATGTCAGCCCCTCCGGTGCCGTCCCCCCTCTTGCTGAGCACTGTGGCCAAATAAGGAGAACTGCATTGGAGGGATTGCAGGATCGAGCCAGCCGGCCAAGGCAGGGATGGCGGCAGCGCTGCAGGACGGGGCAGGGGCACCCTGGCTGTGCCTGCTCCTGCTGGCAGCAATGCGGGGTCCAAACCCCACAGGGCTCTGGGGATGGGAGGGATGGAGAGGGTGGCATATGGGAACAGGCCCAGGGGGATCCTCAATCCCCCATACAGCCCAGAGCATCAGGGCTCTGTCCCAGTGGGGTGTGACTGTCCTGGTGCTGAGCCCTGGCTGGCCCCTCAAGACCCCCAGACATGGGGGAACCTGAGAGTCCCCAATTTCTGCAGCAGCCCCCAAAGGCCTCAGTGACCCCACAGCAGCCCCATGGCAAACCCAGAGCCCTCAGCACCGTGGCAGCTCAGTGCCCCCGGTGCCAATCTCAGTGCCAGGGACCCTGCAGGCCGGTGCCAGCCCAGGACCCAGCAGCACCCACAGCACCATCAGCTCAGCCTAACAGAGGAAATCCCTGAGAGCTGGTGCCACAGGGTGATTTTACAGGGACTCACCAGACTCCCTGCCATCCCTGATGGGTGTTTTGGGGGCCAAGGGAAAAGCTGTAGTACAAAGAGCAAAACCACCATGGGCTGGCTGCACCCCGGCAGGCAGCGTGCCCAGTGCCCCGGGTCACCGTGCCAGGCACTGCCTGCCCAGGCAGGGTGACAGCTGACCCCACACCCTGCCTGTGACACCCGTGTCCCCCTCCCCTGGCGGTCCCCAGCCCCTCCAGCAGGGAAATCCCGGCCCAGCCTTTTCAGGGAAGCTGGGAGAGGAGGGAGGGCGATGCTGGGGCCCCGGCCAAGGTGCGAGGAAGCAGCTCCTCCTCCTTCTCCTCCTCCTCCTCCTCCTCCTCCACCGAACCTGCTTTTGGCCAGGCATTGGAAGCCATTGGATTTCCTGGAGGGAGGGTGCATGCACCGCGCTGACGCAAGGCACGGCTCCACCCTGCCCTTACAAAACACCAACAACAGCAGCAATTAGGGAACCGGCACGGCTGGACGGCCCGCGGAGACCGCGGCCAGACCTGCTCGGCACGGGCAAAACGGGGACCGGACCGGCCAGAAAATAATGGCACCGGCTGCTGGCTGCCAGCTGCTCCGCAGGGAGAGGGCAGGGAGACCACCCTTCCCATGGCAGGGGCATCTCTGCAGGGTTTGGGCATCCTAGAGACCACCCTTCCCATGGCAGGGGCATGTCTGCAGGGTTTGAGCATCCTAGAGATCACCCTTCCCATGGCACGGGCATCTCTGCAGGGTTTGGGCATCCCAGAGATCACCCTTCCCATGGCACGGGCATCTCTGCAGGGTTTGGGCATCCCAGAGATCACCCTTCCCATGGCACGGGCATCTCTGCAGGGTTTGGGCATCCCAGAGACCACCCTTCCCATGGCAGGGGCATGTCTGCAGGGTTTGGGCATCCTAGAGACCACCCCTCCCAGGGCAAGGGCATCTCTGCAGGGTTTGGGCATCCTAGAGATCACCCTTCCCATGGCAGGGGCATCTCTGCAGGGTTTGGGCACCCCGGGACCTTAACCCACATCCCCAGGGGATGCCTGCCCGCTCTGAGGATGCCCATCACCCATGAGAGGGGATGGTCACTGGCACCAGCCCAGGGGGTGGCCCCACTTCCAGCTCACTCGCCCCTCACTCCCTGAATTTGTGGGCCTGTCCCTTATCTCCCTGCCAGGTCAAGGCTGCCCAGGAGACAGGGACGGTGTTCCCACAGCTCCCAGCAGCAGGGCCAGGGCATGTGAGGAGGCAAACCTGGGGCCTGAGCAGGCAGTGGGGCTGCAGGCCCTGTTGGGAGAGCTGCTTGGGGCTGGGGACCCTGCTAGAGCTACAGGAAACCTCCTTAAACCCTGCAAAAGCAACGAGGGAAGGGCACCTGAGAAATGGGTGTTTTGTGGTGGGTGAGGGAAGGAAATACTTTGGAGGCAGTGTTTGCAGTCACAGAAGCACCGTGGGCACCCCGTGAGTGCCAAAAAGCAGGAGCAAGGTGCTGCTGGATCCAGCACAACCAGCTGAGATAGGGATCGGGTCAGGGACGTGCAGGGTGGCACAGGGGAGAGCACCTGGGGCTGGGCACCGGGACATTGTGACACGGGCAGAGGTGCCCATCACTCCCACAGTGCCCCCATGCACCCAGACCTCACCCTTGACCCATGCTGCCAGGCTGAGGACAGCACATTCCTCTCCCCCAGCATGGTCAGCCCCAAAAGCACCATCCCACCTGGTGCACTATGGGGCACACCCCCTTGGAGCAGCCCTTGCACTGCCCCAAACCCTGGTGTGCTGCCCAAACTGGGACAGGGGTTGTGGTGGCTGCTGCCACAGCTTCTCCCCAAACCACCTGGATGGAGGACATGGTCAGCAGCTCCAGCAGGGGATTGCAGCACAGCACAAAGAGGGACAAGGCGTGGGGCAGAGCAGCCCCAAGGAGCCCTTCTCTCCTGGGGCTGCCCAGGTGCCAGGGGACATTGGGGACATTGGGACAAAAAGGCTCTGCAAAGGGGACACTGAGGAGGCAAAGAACCCTGCAAAGACAGGGAGGGGGTCCAGCTGCATCCTGGATCCATCCTGCCTCCATCCTGGATCCATCCTGGATCCATCCTGCCTCCCCATGCAGGGGCCCAGGGCAATCCAGCCCTTCTCCCTCCCCCTGCACACAGACCCCAAAGGCACAGGCAAAAGGATAAAAGTTCAAGACAAGCCTGGGCAGGATCAGCACGGAGCAGCTCAGCCCTGCCCCAGCGCAGTGCCCCTGCACCAGCCCTGTGGGGGACACGAGGCTGCTGTCACCCATCCCTGTCACTGTCACTGATAGCACCCACACTCTGCAGGTGAGGGGGACACGAGCCCCCATCCTCCCTGGTGCTGAGCGTGCTGTGATACCTCAAAGATGGGGCTCTAGGGCACCCCAGCTCCTCCTGTGCTGGCACACTGGGCTCACAGCTGGCACTGAGCTGTAGGCAGGCAGAGGGTTTCACCAACAAACCCCTCATTTCAGGCAGGGCAGCTCTGGCTGGGGGCCGTGTCCCTGCTCCTGCCTCTCCCCACCTGGTGACACGGCCAGCAGGAATGCTGCCCACACGGTCACAGCTCTGCAGAGCCCCTGCAAGGAAACCCAAAAGCTGTGGAGCTCCTGGGGGACACCAGCAAGACCACAGCACCCCAGAGAAGACGCAGTGCACAGAGCAGGATGCTCTTGGCTTGGCCAGGATGACCCAGGGTGCTCTCGGCTGTGCCAGGATGACCCTGCAGCTCTTGGCTGTGCCAGGATGACCCTGCAGCGCTTCACAGGAGCCCCACACCCCTGGCACCGTGCCCAGGGACCCTTTGGGAACACCCTGGCGTCCCATTCCTGCAGGGGAACGCCATCCTGGCTGGCACATGGCCGTGCCAGGGACAGCCAGAGCTCACCGGGGCGGGTGAGAGGGCGGTGAAAGGAGGTTTGTTTACATCGTGCTCCTCTTCCAAACAGCTCCCAGGCTGTGCTGAGGGATTCCCTGGCTCGGGGAGGGAATGATGGCCACTCTGCTCTCTCCCACCCAGGTCTGCACTCCCTGACTGGCCACAGCCTCTCTGAAGGGTCGCCTGGCACAGGGTGGGGAGCCCAGGCGGTGGCAGAGCCCCCAGTGCACCAGGCCAGCTCCCCGTGAGACAGCCCAGCTAATTTCCTGCCCTCTATCACTTCCTGTCCCTTCCGGCTTGGCGGGCGGCTCAGGAAGCAATCGGAGCGAGGAAACCGCAGGAAGCCACGTGGCAGCATCCCACCAGGGCCAGGAGAGCTGCCAGGGCTGCCCCGGGCTCCCCGTGCCCCCCAACAGGCTCCCCCAGCTCCCTGCAGAGCCCTGGGCTGGCAGGGATGTGGCTGCTCCATGCTCAGCCATGCGAGGCTCAGGGATGCTCAGACCTCATCCCAGGGAGCTGTGGATGAACAAAGAGAAAATGTGAGAGATTTGCTCCCAAAATATTTGGGGTAGGGAGGAGGGAGGGGATGAGGCAAACGCAGGGCACAGCTAATGGCAGAATCACAGCCATCCAAACCAACCCCTCCTTTTCCCAGTCCTGGCACAGCTGGGTTTCACCTTGTGCAGGACCTGAGCCGGTTTTGCTCGAGTCTTGAGGCTCAGGACCCGAGGGCAGAGGACAGACGGACACTGTAACCCGGCGTGCCTCCCTGGCCCAATTACGCTGCCCTGCCCAGCCAGGACGGGGCGTTTCACCCAGCAGCGCATAAATAGAAAGCTTTTAGAGCATTAATTGCTCTCTGTGTTATGAAACATGGAAACAACAGGGTTGGAGTTGCCTGCTGGGGATGGGCCACCTCCATGCTGTCCCGTGACACCCCCAGAGCTGGGAGCCCATGGCACAGCCAGTGCTGGACACAGCACCCATTCGGGACGGCTGGATTGGCCAAAATAAGACATCTCAGCATGTCTTCTCAACATCACCTATAGATGAGCTCAGAGTGGCCACCGAGTCCTTGGGGACTCCCAGCTTGTCCCAAGGGGAAAACAAGGGTCTCTGGGAATCCCGGGTCAGGCAGTTCTGTGCCTGCAGTGGGACAGTGTCCTACCACTGGGGCCAGCCAGGCACCCCAGGGACCCCACCAGCCCTCTGTCCTGCTCCTAGGAGGAGAAATGCCTCCACAGAAGAGCTCCAGGTGCTGCTGACCCCATTTTATGCCATTGCAGCAGGGCCAGGGAAAACATCTCCCAGGGGGACACTACCAGGCTAGGAGGAGGAGGAGGAGGAGGAGGAGGAGGAGGAGAAGGAGGAGGAAGGCTGCAATGAATTTCACACCTGCCCCCGGCCGCCTCCGCCCCCGTGAAACCCAAGCCTGCCCAGGCAGCAGCTGTGCCCAGTGCCTGTGCCGTGGCACCCGCTGGAGCCCAGGCTCAGCAGCGACTGCCACGTTCAGCTCCCAGCCAGAAACATCCCCTGGGATGGGATGGGGTGGGATCCATGGGATGGGATGGGATCCATGGGATGGGATGGGATAGGATTCATGGGATGGGATGGGATGGGATGGGATGGGATGGGATGGGATGGGATGGGATGGGATGGGATGGGATGGGGGCTGTGAGCACTGACAGGGGGGATCAGCTCCTGGGACACCGGGCAGAGCGGCTGTCAGGCATCACCACCATCACAGAGGTGACCTTGGCTGCCAAAGCCTGACACAGAATGTGACACTGCACTGTCATCCCTGTGATGGAGGCATGCTTCCCTGCCCTCCTGCTCCAAGCAGTGCCCAGCTGAGATGCCCCAGGAGCTGCAATGTCAGGTACAGGCTGCCCTGCACCAACCCCATCAGTGCCTTTATTCCCAGGAAGGGATATTTTGATTTAGCACCATTTTGCTGCCACCACCCCAGCCATTCCCAGCGAGCAAACCCTTGTGCGTGCCAGGAGCGTGCTGGGAGCCCGTGGCAGCTCATCACCTCCTCCCAGCATCTCCTGCCCCTGCCCCAGCCCAGAGCTGCAGACGGGCACGGCGGCTCCAGCTCCCGCAGATTGAAAAATTGCTCTGGAATCCTTGGGGAGGAAAACTGCTAAAAATACATGAAGGCAGTATTCTGGGTAAAAGAAGGAGCTCCAGCGAGGAGCATGGCCCCAAGCACAGTGTGTCAGACCCCTGCCCAGCACGCTGATGTCCAAACACCTCAGCTGGACCTGACAACTCTGCAGGGCCACCAAGCAAGGCTGCAAGGGACACAGCAACCACTCCATGCAAAAACTGGAGCCCAAACTCGTGCCACAGCTGGGCACAGGTGCTGGCAAGCAGGGAAAGCAGAACCCTGCCCAACTCACACAAAGCCGGGCAGGGAAAAGCAGGGTCTTGGACCAGACCTTCTCTCCCAGATCCTCCTGCTAATAAAAACCCGACGCTCGGTTGGGTCGGGAGCTCGCACGCCTGCGTGCGGGTGTGCTTCTTCCTAAACCCGAATTGCCTAAGCCGGCGGGGGGAGGCAGGAGCTGGCTGCCTCTGGGGGAAGGGCGAGGAGCTGGCATGGGAACGGCAGCCCATCCTCCACGCACCCGCGTCTGTAAACTTTGAACATCTTCCGGAGAGAAGTTAGTGGCTATTGTGAACAGCTGGATCTAATTTTACGAGGAGCGAGGAGGAGACAGTTGTGGGGAAATAATAAGGCTTGGCGCTCGCAGGCGAGGATCCCCGAGCCCGGCTCAGCCTTCCTGCCTCCGTCGGGGCAGCGCTGGCGAGACGGGCACGGGGAAACTGAGGCACGGAGCGGCACAGGACTCTGTCTCTCTATCCCGCCTCCTGGATGATGCCAACCGGGAATGAGAGGCTTTGCCCTTGAGTGTTTCCGCGGGTGTGATGCCCCTCCAGCATCCGCAGGGCACGGTTCTTCCTCAGAGCACCAAGCGAGGCTGCCAGCGCAGGGCCCCCTTGGCATCATCCCACGGCAGCATCTCCGGAGCCAGGGTCACCCCAGCGCTCACGCTCGATGCTCGTGGGCACCGCGGTGCGAGTGCGACACCTCCCTCCAGCCGGCTGCTTCCCCCGAGGCTCTGCCCACCTCCTAAAATTAGCTGCAGCCCTGCTGTCCCCTGCCCGGCCAGCCACCCCCCGCAGCCCGGGGAGCGCTGCCAGCACACGCTCCGGGCCCGTCCCGATCAGGGGGAAGGGGAGCGAGCAGCCTCCGCCATCACTCACTCACTGCGAGCGGCGCAGCCCCGCTGTCACCTCAGCTCGAACACTGTGCCCCAGGGTGAGCTCCGGGTCGGGTTTATGGAGCAGAGACCCAGCAGAGCCTGTGACACACCCAGCGCCCCGATGGGAGGTGGCAGCGGTGGGCACGATGGGTTTCGGGGCTGCTGTTGTCTCATGGCAGCGTAATGGGGCACGCTGGGGGTGCTGGAGCATCACATCTGTTTGGGATGCGATGGGGGGATGAGTTCCATGGGGATTTGTGATGCCAGGATGGGACGTGCCTCATGCAATCAGTATTTTCCCAAATCATAGAGCCCTATGTGAACACTGTCATCACAAGGCCACCATCTGCCAACCCCAAGAACGAGACCACGGGCTTCATGGCCTGTCACCTCCAAAGGGCTCAGCCTCATGGGCTCATCAGGAGCTCTGCCACGAGCGGCACAGGGAGCCCAAAACAGCACCAGCACCACACAACCCCTGCTCCCACCACCACGGCCAGGCCAGTGGCTGACCAGCAGCACCAGGAGCTTTTCCCGGGGCCCCTCGCTCCCATTTCACAGGCAGGGAAAGCTGGAGCAGCGGAGCCGAGCTGCAGCAGCATGCCCAGACCCGCAGCGGGATCCGGACGTGCGTTATCGCGCAGGGGGGGCCGCTGCAGGCTGGTGCGGGGCATGGCCCCGCCGGCTCACCCCATCATTACCTTCCCTCCCTCCTTCTCTCCCTCCCTCCCTCCCTCCAAAAAAACATTTCATAAGTCGCCACGTGACGGTGGCAATAGCGAACGCCCATGCGCTTCAGGTGTCTGCCCCAACCACAACACGCAGGTGCCTGGGCTCGGCCGCCACGGCTCCCGGCCTGGCCCCCCACCCCAAAAAACACCTTGGACAAACAGCTCAGGAGGTCAGGGCATGGCCTGGCTGCTCAGCAAATCCCCTGTGGATGGCAGCTCCCAAAATCAAGGGTGCTCGGTAATATCCCATCCGCCAGCGGCGCTCAGGGTGATGTAAACACTGCGGCTGTCCTGCCAGCCCCTCGCCACAGCCATCAGGGATTTAATGAGAGAGAGAAGCTCCCAGAGATGGGAGAGTTTTTGGAAAGCATCCGTCCAGTTCAGCGATGGATGGAGAGATTGCAACCTCACCAAGAGCCTCAGGATGGCTCTTGTCACACAAATCTCAGCAGCACCCCTGGTTAGGGTTCTGCTGCCCCTTCTCCCCTCTTCCCCTCCACTTCCAATCCCACAGACAGAAGAAGAGATACGAACGCAGGAAAACAGAACTTCCTCCCCAAAACAGCCCAAAATTGCCCATTTTTGCCCTTTCTGGCTGCTGCGTCCCTGCACCCAGTCTCACCCCGGAGCTCACCTGCCACCAGCCTCGTGCTGTCTGTGTGTTTGATGGGAGCTGCGCGGTTACTTGCTTTTTAATACATTAATTATAGCTGATTACCGCTGCCACCCCCACCTCCTCAGTGCCATGACCTGCTCACACACCGCCAGGAAAAGGTTCCTTCCTTGGGCACAGTGCCAGGGCCACCGGGACTCGCCTCCCAACCCACTTGGTGGTGGCAAGATGGGGATTAAATGGTGATTAAAAGGAGATGCTGTTTCTGATATCATGATAAACAGCCACCGCGTGCCATGGCAAATGGATGCAAGTCCCTTTTCCTGATGGAGCTGGAGGATTCTGCTTTGGAGGGAAGGGGTTTTAGATATGCTGGAGGGTTATGCTGTCCAAAATGCCCTGGTTGAAACATCCCTCCACTCCCCACAACGTTGCAGCCACTTCGGACAGGACAAGGCTCTTTGAAGTACCTGGGTGCCATTTATAGAAGGTGGCTGGACCCGTTGCTTTCAGAGGGTTATTCCTGTCAGAAAATCCAGTGTGGTGCCAGCCACAGGCCCACGGTGGGGAGGTAGCTGGGCTCTCGAGGTCCCTGGGGATGGCACTGTCCCCCTGTGCCACCCAGCTGTCAGGAGGAGCTGCTCGCCCCACAGCCATCTGCAGCCTCTTCCCATGGGAATGCTGACCCTGGAACACCCAAACAGGGCCAAATCCAGCGCCCTCTCCCCATGGGACAGTCATGCTCATCCTCCCTGGTGGGGAAGTGTTGGGGCACTGCCACAGTGACCATCACCTGCCCTGCCACCAGGGTCCCAGCCCCCCTACCCATTTCTGTTCCAGCTTCACCACCTCAGCAAACCCTCACTCCTCATCAGCTTTGGGGACCCTTTTTCTCCCAGTCCTGGGGGAAATGACCCCCCCAAGGGCTGTGGGCTGTGAGGCCACAGCAGCCCCAGCTCCAGTGGGTGCACGGGGGGCACACCAGCCTGGCAAACCCCAATTCCCCACTCAGCATCACGAGTGCCCCAGCACCAAGGGGAGGCTGGCAGCCAGGCTGGCAGGGCCCCCCAGGGTGGCCGGGCACTGCCAATGCCCTGACTCACGACACGCACGTACCCGCGCGGGGTAAAGCGATAGGAGGGGACAGAGGATGCCGGAGCCCAAAATACCCCGGCGTGCCTGACACAGGAGATTATCGCTTCTCTGATGGGACCATCGCCCAGCCCGGTTTGTCCCGGCTCCCTGCAAAGCACCAAAACCCCCCAAAATCCCAGCCTTCACCTTTCCCCCTGCCAAGCACCCAACAGCTGCAGGGTGCCCGCCACACCAGCTGGGCCGCTGGTATCATTTCCAGCTGGTTTCTCCCCAAACTGTTTTTTTTCTCAGTCAGTAGAAGCCAAATGTGTTGAACAGGGCCTGAGCGGTTTCGGGGGGTTGGAGGTGGGTGGCTCTGCGAGGGCTTGGCCGTATTTACCTTCCAAGGGGGTTAAGGGGAAAAAAAACAACACCAAACCCAAGGAGGGTGTAAAAATAAAATAATAATAATAATAATAAAGATGACACACTGCTGAAAATTATACATCTAATTGCCGCCTCGTTAGCAAAGCACCCCTATGACGAGGCACAAAGTGTTTAGCATACAGTCAGTGCACGGTCATCCCCTACATGCGTGTGACACACATGTAGCGTGACACGCGGGTGACCCCGCACCTCACCCGGGGGGCTCGGGCCGGGGCGGGCAATCCCCGTCCGCAACGTCCGGTGCGATGGCTCCCGACGTGCGGGCACAAGGCCCCTTTGTCACCCCGGGGGGACCCGGCGGGGACCGAGCGGGGGCAGCGCAGCCCCGACGGGGCGGGAGCCCGGGGACCGACGGGGGCAGCGCAACCAGCCCGACTGAGCCCCCCACCCAAACACACACACACACCCCATCGCGGGGAGGCACCGAGGGAACGCACCGAGCTCCGGCCGGGGGGCGAGCAGGGCCGGAGCGACCCCGGCGCCCCCCGCCATCCGCCGGGGCTGCGGGCCGGGAGGAAGGAGGGGCTGGAGGAGGAGGAGGCGGAGGAAGGGGGGTTGGGAGTCTCTTCCCGGCGGGCGCTTACCTGCTCCGTGCTCCGGAGGGGCTGGGCCGGCCGCGGTGCCGGGAGCGGGGCCGGGGCCGGAGCGGGGCCGGGGCCGGGGCCGGGCCGGGCCGGGGCGGGCGGCAGGAATGCGGGGAGCGCGGCGGGCTCCGGGTCCGCGCACCGAGCCAGGCGCAGCGACGGGAAAGTTTATGCGAGGGAGGAGCGGAAAGTTGGGAGTCAATCAGGAGGCGGCGGGGCCGGGCCGGGCCTCCTCCTCCTCCTCCCCTAACCTCCTTCTCCACCTCCTCCTCCTCCTCTTCCCGGCCCTTCCTCCCGCCCGACCCTCCCGACCTCCCCGTCGGGGCAGCGGGCAGCGGGACTTCCCTTACACGGGGAGGTTTATTTTTTGGGAAAGGGTAGATCTGGAGTTCGGCTCGGCCCGGGTAATGGGAGCGCCCTCTATGAGCCTTCCTCACCTTCCTCCTCTTCCTCCTTCGCCCTCCGGCATTGCCGGGATGCGGCCTTGGGCCAGGGCATGAAGGTGCTGCTGTCCTGCCATGTCCTGTCCCGTCCGCAGCCAGCCAGGGTCACCCGTGCACACCTTCATCCCCTTCTGCACATCTTCATCACCCTCTGTGCCCACTCTTCATTCACCCTTGTCCCTGTGCTCACCTCCTTCCCCTTCCCCATGTTTTCATTGTCCTCTGCACACTGTAATGCCATGCCACACACCTTCATCCTCCTCTTCCTTCCCATCCTGACATCTTCATCTCCCTCCAAACACCCTCTTCCCTTTCCTCATCCTCACACACATACACACACACTCTCTCAGTCCCCTGCATCCCACCAATGTGCAGATTCCCTGTTTCACGCACCCCATGGTGCCCAGGATGGGAATTCAGCCCACGCTGTTGGGATTTCTCAAGGGAATTCAGCCAGGATCCACGCCATGGTCACTTCCTCTGAGCGAGCTGATGGGTGGTAATGTGCTAAGCCACAGCAAGCAGATCACATACAAATCCCTGGCCATGACCCAGCCTGACCATCAGGAGCTGCAGCCCCAAAAGGGGCAAAAGCCCCAGTCCCCCTGGGCCTCCACAGGGCTGTGCCACAGTACCCAAAACCCCCAGAGATAAACCAGGGTGAGGAATCCTCCCAGCGCCCTGCTGGGACAAGGGATGTTCTTTGCATCCCATTCCTTCCAGAAACATATTTTTCTAATTTTCACCATGAGCTCGGTTGTATTCAAGCGTTTTGGGACAAGACAGCCAATGCTTCAGCCCGTGAAGCGACGGGCTCTGAGGCATCCAGCGCATTCAGCAATTGTGTGTGATTCATAAAGCCATATCGCATTCTTCCACCCTTGGCCTGCTGCTAACTTGTAAGAAATCTGGACCAAAAACTGCAACAAAATGGCTGCTATTCTCCAAGGGCTGCTCAGAGCCTCGTTACTCATCCCTTACTTGGGCAAAAATGACATTGAGTGCTCCTGGAGATGACAGCCTTAATTGAGTTCAATAGGAGTTTAGGCTGAGTAAGGCATGAGCAAACAAGTGTGCATTAGCCCATGAATAAAATCCTGATCCACAAATGTTTAGGAACACATGTAACCCTGAGCAGGGGAGGGCTGAGGGGGTCCCTGCTGCTCTGGCCTTGCCATTTGGGCAGGGGTCTGGCTGCAGCATCCAGCACAACTGATGGCAATGCTGGGATGAGCTTGTTCAGGAGTGCAAAGATTCAAGGCTGGCTCAGTGGCTTGTTTCCATTCTGCCTCTTAATTTTTATTTATTTTCTTCCTTCAGAAGTCCATAGTCCTTGTTTCTGCTATTTTTCTGTCCACTGGTGGGAACAGCAACTTCCTTTCTCAAATTATAATATAAAAGAGCTGCAAGCTGCAACGCCATAAATAATATTTTCTTATGGCCAGAACATCCAAGTCTAGGCAACACACCAAGAACAGCTACAACATTGTAAAACTCCAACACTTCTCCAGAATGGATTCACTAATTAAAAAATTACTCCTTTTAAAAAGCGGTTGAAAAATATTGGCTTTCCCATTGCTGCATCGAGAAGCCCATTCTGCAAAGCCACAGCTGAGCTCACCAGTCTGCCTTTCCCCCTAAAAAATGGTACCAAATAAATAGAAGGGGAGGGGGAGGGAAGAGAAGAACACCTCATGGCAATCACTTCTTTAATTGATTAAAGTTCTGCCACTTCAAAGCTGGAGAGAGATCCCCAGGGCTGGGGCCAGGGCAGCTCGCTGGGAACCAAACATCTCCAGAGGTTCCATTGCTGGACAAGGAGTTTCCCAGTGCTGGTCTCCCCTCCCACAGCCCCCAGCATGTACCAGCCCTTCCCTCCTCAGGTGCCTTCCCAGTGGGGCTTTTGCCTCCTGGAACCCACAGAAATATCTGTCAGCCCCCCAAAGAGAGCAGGGCTCAGAGCTGGGTGCATGGAGCCCCCCAAATCCCCTCTGCAAAAGAGGGAGAAGCCAGTGGTTGAAGAGCCCCCATGTCCACCTTGCTGCTCAGCTCTGGACCAGCATCTTTGCACCCATCAGGACAGGATGGGGACGAACCACAGAGAGAGCCACCAGCGCTGCAGGGACACAGGTCCTGGCTGGGATGGGCTCAGCAGCGAGGTGGGGCCTTATTTTCTTCCTCCCCTTTGCCTTATAAGCACCTCTGCAAAAATAAAACTCATTTCCCAGGAGGTTCCCTTGAGGAGCTGATGACAGTCGCCTCTGGCCACTGGCCATGCTTGTGCCCCTGCACGAGCACTTTGTGGGGTTAAATCCACGCCTACAGCACCAGCCCACAGCCAGCACCCCTAAAACAACCTCAGAACCCTCAAAATCCCACACTGCAGGGAAAACACCATCCCTGGGGATTGAGGAAACCCTTTCTCCAAGGAACACACACACTTTGGACTCAAGCACCATTGATAAGGCTCTTTCTTCTTCTTCTTTTTTTTTTTTTTTTTAATCTTTTCTTGCAGCGAGCATTCCTTTCACACCCACGCACACCCCGGCACCCTCAGCCATTGGCCTGCCGGCGCATCCGTCACACTTTCCGCCGGCCAGAGCAGATCCACATTTCAACTGCTTCCATCCCTCATCTCCTCTGGTGTTAACAGCCAGCGCAAACAAAGGGCCCGAACATCCATCGCCCCATTAAATTGTTTTCATTTGTTTCTTCTGCCACAGTTGGTTTGCGTTAGAGGGTTTGTAAAAGGGATTTGGGGTGGGCGGCTGATGCAGCGGCTGCTCTGGCTTTGGGTGACACTGCAAGGGACACCCAGGACAGGGATTCTGCTCTGCCACGAGTGGCAGGCCAGGGAAACCTGCAAGCAACAGTGGGCAAATGGAAAATGGAAAGTTTTTGGGTAAGGGGAGGGAGAATCAACCCAGGGAGCAGCTGGGATAACAGCAGACAGAATGTGGGGAGCCCAAAGCCCTCTCTCTCACCCGGCTGCTTCTTTTCTCCTTGCACTGGAGGAAATGGGGACAAGCATTGCCTCAACCGTGAGCTGAGCTCGTCCCGATTTCAAACAGATGTTGGGCCTGTGGCTGGATTTGGGCAGAAAGCTCCTGCTTTCCCCACATTTGCTGGCCATACCTCGTCAGGGATGCTGGCCCCGAACTGCTGTGGCTGGTTCTGCCTTTAGCTCACAAAGTGTTCCCTGAGCTCAATGTGTGGGTGATGGATGATGTCCCACACGGGCTGGCTTGTCCCCAAGCTGTCCACCTCTGCCTGCCCCACCACGAGAATCATGAAGGCCAGATTCATGCAGCTGGGGAAGAGCTCCACTCCCATGTGCAAAGCCTCTGGGGCAGATGTTCACCAGTGGTCCAGCAGCTCATGGTGCCCCTGTCGCTGCCATCTGTCCTCAGCTCCAGACTCAGCCCACGGTGAGGTTGCGACACTGCCCGGAGAGGATGAGCATCCCTCTTGCACAACCACATCCATCTCATCCATCTGCTCCTCAGCCTTTCTGCCTCTCAGCTGCATTGATCTGGGGGCTCATATCACCCCCAGAAGGGGGGAACAACCCCTTTGTGTCCTGGGAAGGGAATCCCACACGGTTCTGGAGTCAGTGTGAGCTGAGCAGGTGAGACACAGCACCAGAGAGCTGAGGATGCCATCTCAGGGCTCCTTGGCACGTCCCCGTTTTTCTCACCACTGAATTAATCAGATTTGTTTCTGCAGCCAAATCCTCACCCCATAACTGGTGGAACTGGGGGCATGAGCTGCCCTGCTCCCTGTGAGCTGCTTTTGTTCAGCATCTCCCCATCAATGCGAGACAGGGGATGGCACCTTCTGCCCACCTCCTCTCATGAACAGAGAGCACCAGCTCTGGGGACACCTGGGGCACGTGAGGGGCACGGCAGAGCAAAGGGGCAGCGAGGGTTGAGGGCACGGGGAGCCCAGCAGGGCCCGTCTGGGTGCTGAGCGTGACTCAGCACCGCGCCACGCCTCGTGAGTCACTCACTGCTTCCTGGTGCACCCTGAGTTTTCTCTTCCAGGTCCCTCCTGGCAGCCCTGGCCCAGCTGGGCCACCTGCCAGCAATGCAAGCTCTGCCTCACGTGCCTGCCAGCCCTCCTCTGCTGGCACTGTCACCCCTCGGCACGTGCCCGCGTGCTGCCAGTGCCAGGCTGCTCCTCAGGGCCCCAAATCCCTAAAAAGCAAATTCTGGGCAGTGAGGTGAGACCCAGTGGGTACAAACACACCATGGGCACTAGCCATCCACTCACACCAGGGCAAAATGGGGCAAAAGAGGGGTTTTGTGCCCAGTGGGCAATGAGCTGGCATGGGGGGTTTAGCTGGGAGCTTAGGCAGAGCCCATCTGCATGTGGGCAGGGATGAGGAAACACAAAGTGAGGAGACCACCTACCCCCTTCTCACTGGGAGACTGAGCATAAACCTTTAGAAACAAACAAACAACCCCAAAACCAAACAAAAACAGACAAACAAAAAACCCAAAAAAAAAAAAAAGCGGGGGAGAGGGCAGATGAGTTTCCAGGATCTGAGTCCAACAAAGGGATGAGACAGGGATTGCAGTCAGCCTCATCTGCTGAATATGAATTCACCTCCAGCCTGGCTCTGCCATCACCCCATCCCAGCAATTTGCCCCGAATTTACCCGGAGAGGCAGCGTGGCTGCATCTGGGTGAGCATCCCACAGCACCCAGCGGGCACCAGGTGCCTTGAACCACCCCAGGAGGAGCCAGGGCTGCAGGAAGGTGAAAATGCAGGGAGTGGAGCAGGACAGGGATGCAGGAGCATCCTTGGGGCACTGGCAGCAGCCCCAGTGGCCCCGGTGACCCTGTGGTCCCAGCAGCCCCAGTGGTCCTGGTAGTCCCAGTGGCCCCAGTGGTCCCAGTGGCCCCAGTGGTCCCAGTGGTCCCAGTGGTCCTGGTGGCCCCAGTGGTCCCAGTGCAGGTGCTACTCGCAGGCCAGCTTCCCGTCGAAGCTGGAGAGGGCGATGGCGAAGGCCTGCACGGCGCACAGGGGGTAGTTGTAGTCCATGGTGAAGGCGTCATCCGCCACACGCCCAAACTGCATCACGATGTAGTCAGCTGTGGGAGAGAGGGGAGAGCCGCCAGGCTGTCACCTGTGCACCCACCTGCCCACATGGCAGAGGCCCAAAGAAGCTGCCCACATACCCCCACCCAAACTCAGCCTGTGGCTCCTGTGCTGTGCTGCAGCACAGATCACCAAAAAGCATCACTTTCCCATGGCACCCCCTGGTGCCTCCAGTACCCCCTTTCCTGGGTGCCACAGCCCCCCAAGGGACAGGGACCCCACTCACTCCACCCCCCCTGCCCGTGGGATGGCTGCTGCATGAGGGCGGGTGACAGGAAATCTGTAAAAATAACCAGGGGCCCTCAAGAGGCTTTTTCTGTCCCGTAACCCAACACCCCGGAGGCCAAGGGCTTCTGACTGCGCCGGACAGGTGACGAGCAGCCGCATCCAGGCAGAGCTGCTGCCGCCCCTCAGCTCAGGGACTGTCCCCGAGGCACAGGGCACCCCAGCAGCGTGTGCTGGGGACAATGCTCTGGGCTGGGTGGGTAATGGGGGCTCAGCACCCACAGGATCTGTCCCTGCCCTAAATCTGCCCGGCAGAGCCCCACACGCTGCCCCTGCCAGCGCCCAAGCTCCTGCAGGGAGCCCTGTCTGGCTTCATCCCAGCTCCAGCAAAGGCAGGCAGGACTCCAGAGCATGAAAAAACTGAATTTCAGCAAAAACAGTGGGTGCTGGGGCCAGCTCACGAGGCAGTGCTCCTCCAACCCATCCCCTGTCCCAGCTTACGGTCACTGCTGTGCACGATCTGGAAATTTTTGACGGAGGCGTGGGTGACACGGCCGTGGAAATTGAGGACGTAGGACTGGGTCTCATCGTTCCACACCGGGGCTTTGTTGTGCAGCTCGATCACGTTGTCCATGTTCCTGTTCTGCCATCGCATCAGGAGGCCGTCGTTATCCTGGGGAGGGGAGCAGAGTTGGGGGGACCCCTCCAGAGCCCTGCCACCTCCTGTGGCATCCTCTGTCACAGTCCCCAGCTGGAAATGGGATCTAAAAAAACCAGACACCATGTCTCCCACCTCCCAGGGACACTTTGAATTTCAGGGACACCTGAAAGCCTCTCCATGCCCCAAGATGGGTAAAACCCAAAGTGGTGCCCAGCAAACCCAGCTCCCAAGGAGTTTCTCCCAGTCTAGCCCTGACTTACATTCCGGGGCCGGATGGGCACCCTCTCACAGTCAGCATTCATGCCAGGGATGATGACAGTCATCTTCCTGGGGCCTTTGAACCCTAAAACGTTGGTTTCCTGCAAGAGAAACCCTGTCCCTAAAACCAGGAACCACTGCAGGTTTCAGCCTCCCATGGGGGCTAAACGAGGGCTCTGAGGTGGCTCCAGCCCATTCCACACATCTGCAAGCCCCAGTGAAGGGGTGCAGGGTGGGAACCCCTCTCTCCCTGCCCAGGGGAGGTGGGAAGGGGCTCCTGTGGGGCTGCTCTTACGTAGACCACGGCCGAGAGCTCCTGCCGCACGTTGGACCAGTCGGCGTTGGCCCTGTCGGGGTTGGCGCCGTTGTCGAACACGGTGAACCTCGTTCCCATCAGGTTGGATCTGCAGCCAAGGGTGGGACGTGGCTGTGGCTCAGGTGATGCCACTGAGTCCCCTCTGCCCCCTCTGTGACCTCTCTCCAAGCACAGCCTTGGTTTTGGTTTGGCTGCAAACCCCTGGTGCAGCTCCCCACTAATCCTGACCTTCCCACTCTCCAGTGGTTTCCTTGGGTTCAAGGAACCCCCAAATCAGGGTGTGATAGGGTGCTGCCACCACGGGGACCCCCAGCATTGCTGTGGGGCTGCTGGCAGGGCGGGCTGGGACTTGCCAGGTGCCTTTTCTAGCCATGACCTGTCTGCTGGGAGGAACCGGCCGAGCTTGTTTTCCCCTCTCAGCCCCCCACCACTCCTCAGGTCAGCCACAGCAGGGGGAAATGCTGAATTAACCTCCTGTCTGCGCCAGCCATGGCTTGGGGACAGCCTGTAAGCTGTGGAGTGGGGAGAGGGTGCTGCAGAAATGTGGTGCCACCAAGCTGGGGTGCCACCAAGCTGGGGTGCCAGCTCCGCTCCTACCTCAGCTTCCCGATGAAGTTCTCTCCACCCCGCGACAGGTCGGTGGGGTCGATGGAGATGAGGTAGTTGGAGGTTTTGCTCTTCTTACGCTTTCTCCCAGCAAGGAGGAACACCTGGGTAGAGCAGTGTGGGAATGGGACATTGTGACTGCCATCGCCACTGCTGTCCCCAACAAGTCACTGCCATGACCTTGAGCAAGTCATGAAGATGATCCCCAAAATACTGCCTGCATTGCAGGGCAGGAGGGACTGAACCCAGCCCAGCTTTAGTGGCTCTCCAGCTCTGTCAGCTCATCCTCCCAGGCACAGGAACTGCAGGAGAGGGGAGCAGCTCCATTCAGAACCCACCAGCACATGAGGATGTGGGCAAGCATCCCCCCAAACCCTGAGGGTGCTCTCTGGGATGGCTGCAGTGCCCCAGGGGTCTCCATGCCCCCAGCCCAAATCACCTTTTTGTCATTGTCCAGGTGCAGGTAGTAGGTGGGGTAGAGCCCCCTGTCCATGCCCTTCTTGTCCCGTGTCACCCGGCACTTGACGGTGACGCCCTGCGGCGCCGGCTGCAGCACAAACTCCTCCAGGTTCTCCACCTCGATCACAGGGGACGGGGGCCTCTCCTCCTTCTGCTGCAGGGTGAGAGGGGATGGTGAGCCCAGAGACCCCTCCCTTCCTCCTCAGCTCATTGCTCCTTGCTATCCATCCCCCATGGCTCTGCAGCTGGTGGCTTTGGGGACACTCTGGTGGCTTTCACTGGAGGATGCTGCAAACCTCCTGATCTGCCCTGAGGGGTTGCCCATGGCCCTGAGGGGTCTTTTGTACCTTCTTTGATTTCTTTGCTTTCCCCTTCTTGTTGGAGTTTTTCTGCAGGGTCTCCGGGGTCTCCTCCTCGCTCTCATCCCCTTTGGGAGGAGCTGCTGGCAGGAACACATAGGGACACAGAAACGAGAAGATCCTGACTTTGCTGAGCCCCAAAATCAAGCTCAGCACAGACCCATGCCAGCATCAATGATTGTAAACCCCTCTCCATGGCCAAGCTCCCTGCACCCCCAGAAGCCCCACCAGAACCCATCACCCACCAATGCCAAGCTCTCACCTTTCTTTTTGGATTTTTTCTCTTTTGGGGGGTCCCCACCAGTCTGAAAGAGGGATGCTGGGTTTTTCTTCTTCTCTGACCTAATGGGTTTGGTGCTGGAGTCGGAATCATCCTCCTCATCACTGCTGGTGGCAGCTGTGAGGGACATGGGGGACATAAGGGGACATGGTCACAGAACACTGGGGGCTGTGGGCTCAGGGTGATGCCACCTCCTCCTGCTCATCCTATACCTTTCTTCTTGCCTTTCTTCTCCTTCTTCACCTGGAACACGGACATTGGCTCCTTCTTGGCGCTTTTGGCAGATTTGGCTTTGCTCTCAGGGTCACTCTTGTCTTCTGCGGGGATAGAGGAGCTGGTGAGCAGCCAGCCAGGGGGATGGGAACGGGCAGTGATGGGGACAAGGAGGGGACAGGATTGGAGCAGCAGAAAGGGCTGAGCAGGGGGGAGATTGCTTGGGGAGGGGGCAATGGCCCTGCAGCCCCCTGGGCCCCCCGGGACAGTGAAGGCCCCTCCCAGGTCCCAGCAAGGACAGATCCCAGAGCTGGGCTCAAGCCATCCCTGGGCACTCACCCTTGGGCTTCAGCTTCTTCTCCCCCCCGCCCGAGAGGGGCTCTTTGGGAACCTTCTTCTTGAGCTTTTTGGGCGGGTTTTTATTCTCCACCTCTTCTTCCTCTTCCTCATCATCCTCATCCTCTGCCGGCTCTGCCCAGAGGTGACAGCGGCATCAGCCAACACACTGGACAGCCCTCCTGCTGTCCCCTGGGGTGATGGCCGGCGTCTGACCCTCCTGCTGTCCCCCCGGTGATGGTGTTGGAGGTCCTGCTGTCCCCAGGGGTGGTGTTGGGGGTCCTGCTGTCCCCCCGGGGCTGGGGCCGTGTCCAGCTCCGGGCACCGCAGCCGCAGCCACAGCGCCCTCTCGCGGCCGCAGCCGTGCTGAGCCGATCCGAGCCGCTTTTCGCTCCCGAGAACCGTCCGGGGAGTTCAGTGTCACCCACCCAGAGAGCGTGACATCCCCTGTGCCCACCGTCCCCCTCCATCCCAACTCCCCGACCAGGGCAATGAGCGCAGCATCCCCGTTTGTCCCAGGTCCGTAGCTGGGTTTTAGGCAAAAAACTCTGCCGGGGATGGGCAGAACCCCCGCAGAAGCTGCAGCAGGAGCTCCAGCGGGCACTGGCAGCACCGACAGCGCTGTCGGGACATGGTACAAAGGGACACGAAGGGACCCGAGCGAGTGCCTGCAGAGTTGGGTGTTGCCCCCGCACCTTGTGGCTTCTTGGAGCCCTTGGCCACCTGGGAGCGGGCAGCCAGGCTTTCCTTCTTCTTCCGAGGCTCCTTGGGGAATTTGGAGGAGGGGTCCTTGTCGCTCTCCTCCTCCCCCTTCTCCTCCTTCTTCTTCCTCACCTTCTTCACCCCTGCGTATTTGAAGAGATGCCCGTGATGGAGAGCGCTTCAGGTGCAGGGTGGGGCACCCCAATTCCCCCCATTTCCCCCATTTCTGTGGGGGATTTGTGCTCACCCTGTGCCGGGGCTGGAGCCTCCTCTGCAGCCTCATTCGGCTTCTTCAGCCTCGGCCGCCGTGGTTTGGCCTCGGGCTCCAGCCCGGGCTCCTGCCTCTTCTTCTTCAGCTTCTGCCCTCACGGACGGTGCTGCAGGGGTGGTGCCAGCCTTAAACTCCTTTTCCCTTTACAGGGAACCCCTGCTCAATCAGCACTGGGTTCCTTTCAGAAATACAGCCAGGCTTTCCCCTGGCCCAGCACGGGAGCAGGGACAGACACACTGACACCTTCCAAATGTGACTTACCATGGGCAGCCCCCCAAGGAAGGCAGAGGGAGGGAAACAGAAAGGTCTGTTAGCAGACAGACAGACAGACAGACAGACAGAACATCTGCCCTGGGACAGCCCTGGAGGTGAGGGAGGTGATGATGGTGCTGCTGTGCCAGCACAGAGGGACAAATCTCACTGTGGCCATGGGGACACTGGTGGCACTCTGGCACTGGTGGCCTCACTGGGCACCTGAGCTGGGCCAGGGGACACAGGGAGGGGCAGGCAGGCTGGGCTCTCACCTCCAGCAGCTCTCACACCCACCAGAGGCTCCTGTGGACCACAAGGAGGTCAGCAGGAGCAGGGAAGCAGGAGGATTAGGCACAGCGCACCTAATCCTGGTGAGCTGGGGCTATAAATAACCCAGATTTACCAAACACAGAGCATGTGGGTCAGCACCTGGCTCTGGGCAGGAGGTGTTTGGGGAGTGGGTGCCAGCTCAGGGCTCTCAGAAAGTGATCTCAGCAAATCCAGGTGCACTGAGCCTTCCACTGCCCAGCAGAGCATCTTCCCCCTGCAGGAAATCAGTCCTGCCCTGCTTCTCCCAGGGCAATGCGTGAAGGTGTTTTGCAAAAAGTGGGATCCTGATGGGTCCCTGTGATATGCCAGGGCTGTGAATTTGGGGAGGGGGAGCTGGGGGCTCCATGGTGGAGCTGGGAACTGGCTGCTTTCTTCCGTGTCATGAGCTCACACAGAAAATCTCCTTTGCACCCCCTAATCCCTTAAGAAGCTGCAGGGTGGGCAACCACTCCCTTACTTAACAAAGCCCTTCCAGGAGGAGCTGCTGATTAAAAATTAAATTGGGTGGGGGCTGAAATTGCTGCTGAGACCCTCCCAAGGCTGGGGGGCACCTGGGGGCTGCTCTGAAATGCAGGGAAGGGGGGGTCTGGTTTCAGGGTCACGGCCTGGGGAAAGTGAGTCACAGTTTACAGCTTAACTGAGGGGCTTAATTAAACTGTTATCTAAGAACCAGGAACCCTCCTCTTGGGGTGCCTCAGAGTGATGGAGGGGGGGTTCAGAAGGATGCACAAAGAAGGAAGGGCTGTGGAATTGTCTCGACCCGCCCGCTCTGGAGGGGGTTCCCAAAAATCTCGTGCCCTCACAGGCTGCAGCACCCCAATGGAGGGTTGCAGCCCCAAATCAGCCTTGGGGTGGACTCTGGGGTTCTCTGATGTCCCAACCCTCAGGGACAGCCACGGCAGGGATGGTGGCACATGGGGTGGAGGGGAAGGATTTTTTCTCACCTGTTTGGGCTTGTGCTGCTGGGGGCTCCCTGGCTCCTCACTGGGGCTGTGGGGCACAGAAACCAAAAGGGTCAGGGCTTCCACAGACCCTGGGGGCACGGGATTGCCCCAGTTTTTGGTAAAGGGGGAAAGGTCAGTGTTTCATTTGGCTCCAGCAGCATTTCCCTGTCTCCACTGGGTCCAGCTTGCCTGACATCACCCTTCCTAACCAGGAGCACAGGACAGGCTCTGCCTTGGCCAGGGGGGACAGCAAGGAGCTAAATTTGGTGATCTCCATCTAAGAAACTTTTCCTCTCTGCAAATCAACGAGCATTATCCCACCAACCCCCAAAGAAACAACACCATGATAAAACTGCTCACTAACGTGCACTGACATTGAAAACAGGAGAAAAAAAGGGAGGAGAGGGGAGTGTGCTGGGGGTGTCCAGTACATCACCCACCCAGTGGATCCCACCCCATATTATCCACCCAGCAGATCCCACCCTGCGAATCACACCCCACAGATCCCACACTGCAGATCCACCCCAAATCCTGCTCTTCACTAACCAAGGAGACATTTCTGGGTGAAAAACAGATACCCAGGGATCCCACCCCGTGGATCCCACTCTGTGGATCCCAAACCGCATCACCCACCCTGCCAATGGTACCCCACAGATCCCACCCAGCAGATCCCACCCTGCTGATCCCACCCCACGGATCCCACACTATGGATCCCAAACTGCATCACCCACCCTGCAAACCGCACCCTACAGATCCCACACTGAAGATCCACTCTGTGGATCCCACCCTGCAAATCCCACCCAGCAGATCCCACCCCACATCACCCACCCAGCAGATCCCACCCAGTGGATCCCACCCCATAGATCCCACCCCACATATCCCACCCTACATCATCCACCCAGCGGATCCTGTAGATCCCACCCAGCAGATCCCACCCCACATCACCCACCCTGTCCCAGCACCGACCTGTCGGCAGCCCAGACCTCCCGCAGGATCTCCGTTTGCAGCGGCATGGCTCCTGGCACGGCTCGGTTCAGCCCAGCACGGCTCGGCTCGGTCCTGCCCTGCCCTGCAGCCCCTACCAGCCCAGGGCCACGGGGTCAGTGGCAGCCGCAGGAGCCAGAGCAGCCTCCCCGCATCGCCCCCGCAATCCCTGTGCCGGGAGGAGGAGAAGGGAAAGGAGGAAGAGCAGCCGGGGGAGGTGATTAACTTTATTTCTCCTGAAACTCGGTTAATAGGATTTTCTCAGGGGCTGGCAGCCAGCGAGAGCAGCTGGCAGGGAGTGATCGCAGGAATCTGCAGGAATGCAGGGGCTCAGCCAGACCCCAGAGCCTTTTGGGGTGCCCCTGGCTGGTTGGGGGGCCTGGCACAGCACAGCCAGTGGGCACAGGAGCGGCTGACCGTGTTTAGGGTTATCCTCCCTGGGTATCTTTGTTTCTCACCCAGAAATGCCTCCTGAATTTGGGCTGTTTTGTGTGAGCTGAGCATGGAGACCCCATTCAAGGGAAGGCAGCATCCCTGCTCTGGGCAGTGTAAGGACCCTGTGCTGAGCCCTGCTGCGCCCTGACCCCTGCCCCACGTCCCGAGGTCTCTTTGGATGTGTTTCAGAATCTGCCTCACCTCCTCATTACACCACCGAACTCTTGCTATTCCTCCTCAGAGGCCCCCAGGGGTGGTGTTGGGCTGCAAAGCCAGACAAGCCCAGTGTCCCCAGTGTCCCCAGTGTCCCCTTGGCCCTGCCCAGCCCACCACGGTCCCCCCAAACCCCCAGCCCGTGCTTGGTGCCACTAGATGGCATTTGAGCACTGCACACCCACCGGCACAGGGAGCTCCTTAATCCTCCTTACAAAACCCTCCTGGTTTCCCTTTCATCTCCAAACCTCATCACCCACACGAGTTCAACTTCTCTTCCAAGGGACAGAAAAGTGCCAAAGCAAAATAAACCAAAAATCTGGTTAAAAACGGGGAGCAAGCCTAAAAACTGCAAAGCAAGTTGGGTGGATTTTTCTTTTTTTTTTTTTTTTTTTCTGTTGAGATTATTTTCTATGGAAAATGTGGCTTGGGTTGTCCCCAAAGGACTTTTTTGGGCTTTAAGAAAAAATGAAAAGCCCAGGTTTTGCAGAGGTCTTGCAGCAGCCTCCAGGGAGGGGCATCCCATGGTGGTAGAAAATTCCAGCTGTTTAAATGGATGAGCAGCTGGAGCAGCCAGGTGGATGCTGTGCCACTGCTGCAGGTGGGAAAACAGACAAGCTTGAGAAATGATGCTTCAGGTGCAACCCGGTGGGACTATAGAAGAGGAATTTTAACCAAATCTGGCTTATTCTGCCAAGATTGTGGAGAGGGGGATTAAAGAGGGATGGGCAGTGCTAATACCCCCCTGGCTGAGCTTTCTGTTCTCTCCCCATTCAAGGGGCACCAGTGACCCCTCCACCCACTCAGCTGACCCTCAGGAAAACCCCTCCAAAAATAATACACTGGAATGAGAGAAAAAAGCATAAGGATAAAGCTCCCAGGCTGGAAAAACAGCTGAGACCTCCAAAGAGCATCCCCCAGCCAGGCATTTCCAAAGCAAGGATTGCTGGCTCTCCAGAGAACAATGGCACTGAGAAAAAGGGGCAGCAGCAGCTCTTGGAGACATTATTGGAGACATTATTGGAGAATTATTGGAGACACCAATAATTCCTCAACTGCTGGGGCATTTCCCCACAAGGAGCACCCACCCATCCTCCCCACAGCCACCCCGTTTGCTGAGCAGGATGCAGAGAAAGAGGACTATTTATCTTTTTTTCCTTTTTCTTTCAGTTGTTTATTTTCAAGCTCCAAAAGGGGTATTATTGTAGAGACAGGAAAAATAACAACTGGAAAGCTGTTCTCATGGGGTAGAGACAGTGTCCCTTGAGGATGGACAGGGCTGATGGCTGAGGAGGCAGCAGCAGCTCTGGTGCAGGGACACCGTGCACCCAGGACCCCCTCACCATGGGAAAGCTGCTCAGTGACAAACCCATGGCACCAGCTCTGCCTTTCTGAACCACATGTCCACCTGCTCTTTTATTTTCCCCACATCCAGATCCCAATAAAAGCAATAAAACTCCCACTGAAAGCTGGGAGCCAAGGCATGGGGTGCAGGCTGTGGGTTGAGCACCTGCAAAGCTGGACAGGCTTTTTTGCTCTCTAAAGAAACAGGAACCAGCTCCTTCAGAAGGTAAAATCTGTGTGCTCCCCCCTCCCCAAACAGTGCTTTAAAGGCTAAAGATGTCCCTGCACCCCCTCAAGAGGCTGCACAGAGGCCATTGGGTTCTCATCCTGGCTCTGCCCCTGCAACCTTTGGCCACAGGCAAGGAGTCAGCAGGGGACAAAGCCAATCCCTGTCCCGGGGCTGTGCTGGGACACCCAGAGGCAGCACTGCAGGGTACAAGGAGCACGTCCTACATCCCAGCTCCTCTCAGGGGATGCTGTGCTCAGAGTGGACACACAAAGCCCAGGGAGCTGGAGCAAGCTGTCTATGGAAACCTCCCAGGAGCCAAGCGTTTTAATTTATCATCATCATCATCGTTTCTTTTCTTTTTCCTGCTGCCCAAAGGGTATTTGTTCCACGTGCAGTGGTCCCACGGTGTCCTGCCACTCCTGCTCTGCCCCCAGAGCACCCAGGGCGGTGGGACGGGGTCGCTTTTCTTGGCGAGGCGCTTTTGGCTTCCACGATCACACAAACTGTAACAAGCTTTACAAGGAGACACTGGCAAGTCCCAAGGTTTGGCAGCAACCTTTCTCAGTGTGGGCAGGAGGCTATGCCATCCCCTCCTCCTCCATCATACGTGTCCTTCAGCCTCTTCACCTTCAGCACCAGCAGTTTTGGGTCCTTTTCCGCACGCTGCCTTCTCCGCTGCTTTTCCCGCTCCAGTTTTGCTGGCTGCTTCCTGCCAAACAGCAAATGAAACACACTGAGCTGGAAAGGGGAGAGGGAAGGGGCAGGCAAGAGACAGGGTGCTGGGAAGAGGCTCAGACAGGATGGGGAGAGGTAAAATTGCCCCCCACAACTCCCCTGTGCCCATCGAGCAGTGCAGCTCCCACTGGTGGGCTCTGCTTCCTTGGCTCAGTGCTGGTGGAGGCTAAAGCTTGAGGGAAAGGTGTGGGAGCCCTGGGAATGATGTGTCCCACCTCACCAGAAGCAGGGTGAGCTCACAGAGTGAGCCTGGATGGATGGATGGATGGATGGATGGATGGATGGATGGATGGATGGACGGATGGACAGGGAAAAGAGGGATGAGGAGGTAAGGCAGCAGGGTCAGAGCGGAGATAGAGGACTGAGCTGTAGGTACAGCCCACCAAGGGGGTGCAGCAGAGGAGCACTCAGGCACAGGGACTCTGCCCATCCCAGCTGGCCACACAAGCCAAGCTCAGTGCCAGCAGCTGGCCCTGATCCTTGCCCAAGCTGGTTGCCCCATCATGCTGCTCCCCAGGGGCTGCACCAGTCACTTAATCCCCAGCCTCCACCTCCAGACACTGCTTCAGAAGAGGTTACACTAAAAATGACCCATGCACATGGCTTGCAAAGCTGTGTCCTCTCTCATTACAGTACAGCAGGTTTTGTTCAGTGGAATTTTGGATGAGAGCCTGTTCTGAGACAGCGATCTCTCCACCCAAGCACAGGAGCAGGTATTGCCTTACCAGCTTCAGGAAATCCACACTATCATGTCTCAAAATACTCCTGCCAGAGATGGAATGACACTTCATTTTACTGGCCACCACCAACAGTCACTGGCTGGGAGCAGCCAAGTTAAACACCAATGCCAGCCCTGTTATCAGCCCCTGTGAGCTCACACTGCAAGTGCTTTTATTGATGATTGAGCACCTGCTGGCACCCTCTGCATAGGAGAGACCAAGAAGTAAAACACTTCTTCCCACCTCAGCAGGCTCTATCCCATCCTGATCTATAATTTAATCTCTCCAGGCTCCATCCTCCATCCTCATTTAATTTGGTTTAACCCATCTGTTCTCATCTGTGGAGCATCCCTCAGCACAACCCTGGATGGCCAGAAATGGTCAGCACTCACCTTTGCATCCCTCTCTGCAAACTTTGTGAACATGTTGGCGTAGATCCTGCGGTCCCTCTCGTTGTGCTCCTTGGTTTTCTTCTGGCACACGGAGATCTGGGATTTGGCTGCTTTGTTCTGCGGGTTCACTTCCAGCACTTTTTGAAAGTCACATTTGGCCAGCTCGAACTCGTTCATCAACAACCTGGCTTCACCCCTCCTGTACAAGCCTTTCTCATTGTCCTGGTCCAACCCCAGAGCCTGGGAACACACACAGATCTGTTAAAATCTCAGATCCCTCCCAAGAGATCCCCTGCAGCTGAAGCCTCAATAAATCTGTCAGATTTAGGACAAGGTGGCTTCAAATCTCCAGAGCACTTGCATCTTGCTCGACAAAAATTGCCTCATCTCCATCAGCAGCTGGGAGATCATTAATGAAGTTTTATTATCTCTCCTTGCTTAAAATACCCCTGAGTGTGGCAGGGGTATTCCTTCTCATACGAAAAGAAATTTAAAAAAACTCCACCAAACTCCCAATGAGAACATGCAGGAGAGGATGCTTCATCCTCCAGGCTCATGCTGATGCCTTAGAACTTCAGCTTTTATATTTTTAATATATGTAATTCTTTAGTGTATAACTCTAAACTCCACACACACAGTGTGAGCTGCTGTTCTCCCATTTTGGTCAGACACAACAATTCCCCTCCAGGCCTGGAATCAAGGACACCTCAACTGCCTCAGGCCCCAAGACATGGAAACAAAAGTGAGTTGGGGGGGAGAAAACTTGGGGTAAATTACTTCATTGCCTGAAGCTGTAATTGCAAGATTAACCCTCAGTATGAAAATGGCCAAGTGAGAACTCGTGACCCATCATTGTCCATTTTTTGGGGTGTGGTCCCTAAATGTACATCAAGGTCGTTCAATAAATATAAATGCTTTTCATTCCCTTAATTTTCTCTGGCCTCTGTATTTAGGTAGCCCACGAAGGCACCAGTTTCTGGTGCCCAGGGCTGGCACCAGGGCACCCCTACCTTGTCACAGCACTCGACAGCCTTGGCGTACTCGCGCAGCTTCAGGTAGCACATGGCCAGGTTGAGGAAGGCAGCCAGCAGGAAGGAGTCCGAGGCTTTGGACTCCTTCTCAGACAAGCCATACTCCATCTCCAGCCAGGACACAATCTTCCCATACTGAATCACTGCCTGCAGGTACTTGCCTTCCTGAAAGGAGCAAAAAAAGAGGCTCAGGCTGCCCTTGGGGTGTCCCGTGAGCAGGTGACAAGTGGGGTGTTCAGTAAATACAGGCAAGGAGGAGGATCCCAGCTCCTACAGAACCAGCAGGTTTGGGAAAAGCTGAGCCACAACAGTGGGGAGCTGGGGTGCCCCAGCTGGGAAGGGGAATGCAAAGCCCCTCAGCAGGGTCTGATCTGCTGTCCTGCTCTGCAGGGAGCACACAGAGCCAAGGCAGTGCTGGCAAGGGATGGGATTTCTCAGGGAGCATCAAGGAGTGAGAAAAAGGCAGAGGGAGGGCAGGACTCACCCTCCCCAGCCCGATCTGGGGGCACATGGCTTCTCTGGCACTGATGGCTGCCAAAATCAGCCCCAGCTCCCCTCCTCTGCCTCTGCCACCCCCGAGTTCACAAACCTTGAAGTACATGGTGCCCTTCTCCTTGACCACGGCCGCCTGCTCCAGCTTCTCCTTGGTGTCCATCTCCCACGACTCCTTGGCCTGCAAAGGAACACTTGGAGCACTCCCAGGGGAGCAGAGCAGCCTCCCCTGCCCCAGCAGGACCGTGCCACCCTCTGGGACAGCGTGGTGACAGCCAGGGCTCAGCAGGGCTGTGACACAGAGCCTGCGGACAGGTCCTGCCCCTGCTGTGGCCAGAGGGATGGCACAGGCAGGGGATGCATCCAGGGATGTGCAAATCCCATGGTTTTCCCTTGCATCCCATCCCCAGCCTCCTCATGGGCACAGCCAAGGGCTGGCTGGATGGAGCAGCTTTTATCTGTGCAGTCCAGGGGAAAAAAAAAAAGAGGAAAAAAGGAGAAAAAAGGGAAAGAAAATAAAAGAAAAAAAGGAGAAAAAATAGAAAAAAAGGAGAGAAAAATGAGAAAAAGGAAAAAAGTAGAAAAAAGGAAAAATTAGGAGAAAAGATGAGAAAAGAAGATAAAAAGGGAGAAAAAAGGAGGAAAGAAAAGAAGAGGGAAAAAAAAAGGAAGAAGAAACAATAATATTAAAATAAAAAGAAAGTACAAAAGGACAAGGTTAGGAACAAATAAGACACCCAGCCTTGGAGCTGAGCCACAAGAATAAAACAAACCAACAGAGAAGAACAAATTGAGAACACGAAGCTCCTCGGTGACGTGTCCACTCCAGCAGGGGTTGGGCTGCAGCCACGCCAGGGACAAAGGCTGGAGGCTGCACAGGCCCTGACGTTCCTGCAGCCCAGGCAGGGCCAGCAGCGCCTCTGCCCTCACCTTCTCAAAGCTCTTCAGGGTCACCTCGTACACCAGCTCCGCGTTGCCCTGGATGCCGAATTTTGGCTTCCCAGCCTCGCCAAAGCCGTACCTGCAGGGCAGGGGAGGCACTCAGAGAAGGGAAAAGCCTGATTTTCATAAATGCACACCCAGGCTGCCACCCACGGCTTTCTAGCATTTTGGGGACAGGTGATGTTACTGTCCATGAGCCTGCGGATACACAGTCCATGCACTGAGAATTGTCCCTTCTGGCTGCATCAAAGCCATATTTTCACACAGGCTTCTCTCCAGCCCTGATCATTTCCAGAGAGACATTTTCTTTTCACTGGGCTTGGCTAAAGCCCTTTCACCTGTTTTTTTTTTTTTTTAAATCATCTCAATATTCCTGTTTACATGCCACTGGTCACCCCCGCTGGTGTCCTCTGAGGCTCTCACAGAGAGTTCTATTTTCAGGATCACCATCTCCCACAAGGGCTGGAGGCTGAGACCCACTCAGAATCGCTGTGGGGACGCTCCTCACCGTGGGCTGAGGTAGAGGATGCAGTGCTCTCCCCTCTGCATCTTCTCCAGGGCCTTGTCAATGCCGATGGGGATGTCATGGTCCTCCCCTTCGCCCACCACGAACTTCACGTCCTTGCAGTCGAACCTGTGGCCACCACAGAATCCCTCCAGGTGAACTGCAGAGGGGAAAGAGGGGCAGGATAGCACCCAGAATCACCTCGGAGAAAACTGGGCTCCAAAGTGTCTTAGAAAGCATTTTATAAAGCATCTCTCCCAAAACTCAGCAGAGCCTGCAGGAGGGAAGACCCAGGGCTGGAGGAGAGGGATGGGGAGGCCTTGGGAACATTGCTGAAAAGCAAGGCAGGCATATCTTGTCTAAGCAGGGACCAAACAACAGATAAACATCGTGACTAATATGTTCCCCTCGCACTCAAGTGCACGAGTCAAGCCTTACTGGAACTGGATATTGCTCCTGGCACGGCGCCACGCAGAGTTTATCACGGTGATTACAAATCCCCTATACTGTGCTATACTGCCTTGACTCCTGCCTCCACAGCAAGGCCACGTTCTCCCGACTCTGAGAACTCAAAGTACAAGATAAACTTTTTTATTTTTAATCTTCAACCAGGAGCCGTGCTGTTCCAGCCCCAGCGGCTGGCAGAGGCGCAGGCAGAGCGGACACCGGGTACCTGGCACATTCTGCACCTGGCACTCCTGCCTGCCTCTCCACAGCAAGATTATTCTTTATTTATGCAAACCTGAAGACGTTCCAGGCTTTGGGGACGCTTTTACAACCTTTGCATTCTGCTTGCAGGGTAAAAGGCATACACACGCATGCAGGCAGGCATCAAGGAAAAGCAATTTCACAAGGAACTCCTACATATTGTTGGGGGGGGGGGAAAGCTAAAACAAACAACAACAGCAAAAAAAGCTTTGTAAGAGGAAAAATTCACAGCTGTTCTTAAAGGTTTTGCAGCCTGCAAAGACATGAGATTACCTTTGTTTGAGGGGAACAGGATGCAGCCTGAGGTGCTGCAGGGCACTGAGCATCCTGCTGTGGTGCCAGGTGAGAGGCAGGATAATCTGGGCACCAGAAACAGCCACGAGGGTCTGGGCTCTGCTCAGGAGAGCTGCAGCCTGGGCTGAAGGAAATCCGAGCCCATCCCCTGCCCTGGATCCCTCAGAAGTCCCTGGGACACATCCTGCACCCATCACTGGTGCACGGTGACCACGGCAGTCAGGCTGCTGTGAGCTCACCCAGCTTGACATAAGGACAAAAAGCAAATCCACCTCCACCAGGGACAACCTCTGCTCTTGCACTACTCAAAAACCAAGCTGGCTGGTTCTTTAGGCACAGGAAATGTGGAAAATCCTGCCTAAAATACAGGTAAGCCACCCCACAGCCCCGTGCATTTCCCTGCACGTTCCTGGCCAGCACAGATCCATAATCCCTGACCCCAAAAGCAGCACTGCAGCTCCCCCAGGTCCCACATCCCCTGTGGAATGCGGTGGTGATGGGAGGATCCGCTTTAAAACAGGATGCACAAGGGGATGTTGTGATCCTTCCTTCCAAGGATAGCTCTGCCCTGTTTTAATTGCACAGAAAACGCGCCGAGCACAGAGGGGAAAATCTCAGCTCGGGTTTCCAGGAGTGGGTCAGCTGGTTCAGCCGCTCTTGGATTACAGAGAAAAAAAAGTCACTGAAGGAACATCACTCCGGTTGCAGCTCTGACTTATTGTTCTCTCAGTGCCTGCAGCGATTTTGTTTTTGAAGAGCTGAGAACAGAGTGTACTGAGTGCGGCTGGCACACGAACTTGATGTGCTGACAGCAATTTGTACTCAGATTAAAAACGGAGAAGGAGGAGGGGTGTGGGGGGAAAGGATGTAACAAAAGCTGGAATGCCAGATTTCAGCTGCAGCACAGGTTTTAGGGAGCAGAGCTGGGATTTAGGGTCTGTAAAACTTAAAGCCTATAAAAACCCGGAGGTGCTTGCTCCTGGAAGAGTGATTTATTCCAGCCTAATTCCAGCACCTCCCAAACCACACAGCTGAGGTAAACCATGGACTGCTGTGCCACCCCCGGCACAGTGACCACTGCTCAGACAGTAGAATTTGAGTCAAAATCTCATTTTTCCCTAAAAGAGAGTCAGGTTAGAAGAACCATCCACTTAAAGCTGCGAGCTTGGTAAGCTCTCACAGCTCAGATTCAATCTCTCAGTTGATAAAGGGACTTTAGGATCTTTGTGTACAGGAGCTCTGGAATTAAGAAATGAAAGTAAATGTGTCCCATATGGAGCAAGCCCTGTGTGTGTGTCTGAGCAGTTCTTAGAAAGGAAAAAAACCTAAATCTCAGTCTGCCCTCCCCTGTCCAGCCCCACGAAATGATGGGACCAGAAGAGGGAGAGCCCAATGGGATGTGAGCTCCTCATCCTCCCACATCAGCTGAGACCACCTCTGCCTCAGCAAACCCCTTGTAATAATTTCCTTCCCCCCACCATCAGCAGCCCTGTGGCCATAAGGGAAGGAAAAAGCCCCATTCTGTAAGAAATGGGGGACACCCCCCCAAAAACACCATCAACAGTGGAATGAGGAGGCCAAAGAAACTGCTGAGTGTCCCAAACACTGAGCAAGAGCTCAGAGGAGCATCCCCAGCTGCTCTCCAGCCCACCTGGCCCTGGATGGACGTCACTGCATCCATGTCACTGCTCAGGGCAGGGATCAGCTCAGGACGGAGCCCTGCCTGTCCCACAGGGACCAGCACTCACTCTCCACTGTGGCTCCTTCATTGGGGTTGGAGTAACCTTCCCCCTTCCTCTTGATCCTCCGGATGATCCCTCCATCCTCAAACAAGTCCTCGCCCTTGAAGTCAAGCAGCTCGACCTAAAAAATAATAAAGGGAAAAAGTGGGCAGAGAGTAGGGAAGGGGAAAGGAGAAGAGAAAAACAACAGAGAGCCACAAAGCAGCAGTTCATCCCCTGGCTGGAGAAGCAAGCCAGCTAATTCTCCTTTCAGCTGACGAGCAGAAGTTGCCCATAAAAACCCAGATCCAAAAACCACAGCATAATACACAGGATTTATTAGAATCTGGGACACATCCAGTACCTGAAGCATAGCACAAAGTAACAGCAAAAATAAGTTTATCAAACCTGTAAGGGTACAACACAGCTGATGCTGTGAAAGTCCCCCAGAGTGAGCAGGAGCTTCCCCTTCATCCTCTGATGGGACCTGCTCTGACCCCAGCTTAGTTCACACTTGGAAGGCCTGAGCTTTAATTTAGGACAGACTCCCTCCTCCTTCCATGTCCCAAAGAGCCCTGCCCAGGGAGCCCTCTGTGCCAAACCCTTACCTTTCCTACCACCCCTCAGCACTAATGGTTTTCTAGCACCTGGAGGCATTTCCCAGCTGCTCTCTCCTTCCCTTGTGCATGTTGAAAGCAGGAATCTGCCCACTCCCTGCCCCAGCACCAGGATTCTGCTCAACTGGAGTTTCAGTCCCAGCCTTCCAGCTCAGACACACATTTCTGAGAAAGCCCTGGCAGCAGTTCCTGGAGCAGAGGGACACGTTTCAGGAATCCAAGTTGGCTTGTTGTTTTTTTTGTTCTTGTTGTGGATTTTTTTGTTGTTTGGGCTTTGTTTTTTTATTTATTTATTATTATTAATAATAATTTTTTTATTTTTTATTTCTGAGCTGGCTGGCAAGGCAGAAAGGGAGGGAGCTGGCTGGCTCACCAGCATTACTTGCCTCAAAGAAGAGGGTGGCATTGGAGGGGATTTTGGGGGCACTGCCAGCTGAGCCGTAGGCGTACTCAGGTTTGCAGAGCAGGTAGCAGATCTCTCCCTTCTTCATGGTGGCCACCCCAATGTCCCATGCCTTGATGACCTGACCTAGGAGGAAGGCAGGTGTCAGGCAGGAGGGAGCAAGCAGCAAACCCAGCAAGGACGCACCCAGAACAAAACAACCCCACATTCCCCAGGGACCTAAGGTAGGGTTGATGCTGTCCAGCTGTCCTGCAGCAGGTTCAGGGGTGATCCTGGGCTGATCCCCCCCTCCAGCATCCCCTGGAGCAGCTCACCCTTGCCCAGGCTGAAGATGAAGGGCTCGTTCCGATCGCGGCTGGAGTCGAACTTCTTCCCGTTGGCCAATTTCCCTTTGTAGTGCACATAGACCTTGTCCCCAATCATGGGACACTCATCCTCACTCCCAGGTCTCTTAATGATCTGAGAGAGAGAAATCACCCTTGAGCTGGGGCCGTGGATGCATATGGAAAGGGAGGGAGATACACACAGGCATTTACATTAGAAAATATATATGTACACATATAGACCCCAGTGCTGCCCTGAGTAACAGGAGGGAGCTACTCAATTTGCCCCTAAATTTTCCCATCATCAGCTCCTAAAAACAAATCTCAAAGTGGAGCCACAGCAGTGGAGCTGGACTGGGCTGGGAGCAGAGACCAGTCCACACTGGGACTGGATAAACACCATGGCTCCAAACCTGCAGTGAGCACAGCTCCACTCACTCTGTCCATACACATTTTACTCACAGGGGTGTGTCAGCTCACTACTCACTCCTTGTCAACACTTTTTTCTGCAGGCTGCAGCCGGGAACAAGCAGTTCTCGAGCTGAGGATGGAGCAGGGGAGGATGCTATTCTTGGAGGAAAGGTCCTATTCAAGTGGAGAAGTGTAAGTGCTGAGGAGCAGAACTATCCAGAAACGGCCCTGAATATGAAAAAGGGGCTGTGGAGCAGACTGGATGACCTCAGTAATGTGCTCTTTCTAATGTTTGTGAGTCACACACAGAAATGCTTTGTGGATTTACAGCTAATAATCTGATTAGGAACACAATAGCAGTGAAATTCACGGAGCAGCCTGGGCCCACCAGCCTCAACCACCACTCCATTCTCCTTTGCTCATCCTCTTTGCCTTGGAAATGAAAGAACTCAACCCTAGAGCCCTGGAGGTGTGACCCTGAGGGCTGGGGTGACCTGCACCCCAAAGGGCAGGAGGGCAGGACAGTGCATATCCCCCTCACCTTCAGAACCCCTCGGTCCTTGGATGGGGTGATGTCCTCGCCACGCTCAGCCAGAGCTGCTGCCTGCACCTCCCCTTCACTCTTGGTGGCCTCATCAGTGGTCATGGTCTCCTTGGACCTGGGGGGGCACAGCACAAACCCCGTCAGCCCGGCGGGTGGTGGAGGAGGAAAGGGTTTGTGACCCTGCATGGAAACACAACGCACAAATGAAGCACTTTCCCCAAAAATTAAAGCAAGCCCAACACCAAAAGAATTCCAGCTATTTGGGTGGATGAAGAGAAAATTCATAGCAGAATGGGGGATTTTTGGGCAAACTGCTGGAGCACTGTGCTCCCAAATGTCACCACATAGGCAGCCAAGGTGCCAGAAAAGCCACGTTTTCCATTGAACACAGACTTTTTCCAATGGTTCTTGGTGAAAAAAAGAATTGCCTACAGTTTCAGCAACATATTTCCTGATGATTTCCTTCAGACCATGGGGCTATTTTGGTAGCTGCACTGCTGGGCGACACATCATCAAGGAAACATGTGACGGAGAATTAGAAAGCGATGGGATTTTTAAGACATAAACCAGATCTATTAAAGCCACTGTAATTGTGAAACTTTCCCACAGTCTTCAGCTGGTGGAAGCTGATGTTAACCAGCAGGAGAAATCATTCATTTGGGGGACTCAAAAAGAGCAAAGAAAGGATGTTTTCAGCTCCAAGGAGAGATAAGTCGCGCTGCGAGAAGAATTGCTTTCCTCGCACCCGGGTGGAAAGGGAAGGACTGGAGCCCGGCCCCCCCAGCACAGGAAGCCACTGAGACACAAAGAGCCCTGAAATGGAAGAAGCAAAGAGAAAAATAAGGGAACTACTTGTTGCAAGGCTCAATTATCACAGCCTTTCGGGCGGTATTTAATGGGATTCTGCTCCCCTTGCTCTGCGCTGCTGGGGTTTCAGATGGGGACATCTTTTTTAAAAAAAGCATTTAAAAAGCAAAGCAACATGTGGTGAGACCCATTATCTCACAGGTGTTTATTGGAAAATATGCCATGGGATGCTTTGGGAGAAATGTTTGATGATGTGGGTGGTGAAGCAGTGATTACCCAAAGGGGTGATGGGGGCCCCGTTCCTGGGAATATTTGGGTGAGCAACCTGGTCTAGTGGAAGGTGCCCCTGCTCATGGTGGAGGGCTGGACTAGATGGCCTTTAAAGCTTCCTCCCAATGCAAACCATCCCACGATTCAATGACTTGGGTGCTGGGATGCTCTCCAAGCCACCACAGCCTTCCTCTTGGAGAGGAGTGAGGAGGAGGAGGAGGTGCCCATCCCAGCACGGGCATGGCACCAGTTCCCAGCACAGATCCCCTGCAGCACCAGGGCCACATCATCCATAACCCACCCACCAGGACCAGGAGGAGCCCAAAAAGCAGCAAAGCTTGCCCAAGCATCACCCCCTTGTAGGGACAGAACCTCCCCAGCTCCACCAAGCAGCCACGGCTGGGATGCAGGAGACGGACAGGGAGGTGCTGGCTCCGGCTTGCCAGTTGCTAAATCCCACCAAGAGACATCTAAAAATACACCCTACGCATCCTTCTCATTATTTTTCTACGTAAGCAATTAGAGGAGTCATCCAGGGAAGCTGGCCAAGGCGGGCGGGAGGGGAGAGCTCTGCGTCAGCAGCCCTGGGAGGGAAGGAGCCCACAGGAGCCAGCTCTGGAGATGTGGAGATGTGGCCCTGGTTAGGAAAGAGCCCCCAGGAGCCAGCCCTGGGGATGTGGCCCTCGTTAGGAAAGAGCTCCCGGCTCCCCCGTGCAGCACAAACGGCTCCAAGTAGGTTAGAGAAAAGAGTGCACTGCTCTCACTTATCTCCCATTTGGAGCAACAGGAGCAGGCTGGCCAGGGGCCAAAATCACAATTAATTTGAAACAAACAGTTGTAGGGCAAAAAAAAAAAAAAAAAAAAAAATATCTGCTACTCCCTGAAGTTTAAATAGAGAGCAGGCAGGGATGTCACCGAGCACAGCCAGCTTGCTGGTGGTGTCAGAGCCTGAATCTTCTTGTTTGTGTACTCTGGATAAGGGAGGGCATTAATTAACTAATTACTCTGTGCAAAAGCCCCTGGGTGATTCTGACATCCCAAGCAAGTCCTGTTTTCTTGTTGCTGCTGCTACCCACAAGATTAATGCTGTAAATCTGTAAATGAAGCCAGGACAAACCATCCTCCCTCCTCTGAACACCCACACTGCTCATTTCCCCGGGATATAAACATGGATGGGTCAGAAAAGCACAGAAATAAATTTAAAAAATCCTTTAAATTTAACAATTCCCTCTCCACACAGGTGTTGCTGCCTCCCAGCACTGAGGAACAGCTGGAAATGCAGAGGGGAGAATGGGATGCAGATGTCTGACCCGGGGCTGAGGACAGACAGGTATCACACATGCTAGGGTTTCACCATCCATCCCCAGCCCCGTTTCCTAGAAATCGGCGTACCGGGAATCTGCCAGCTCCAAATGGAAACTTCATGCTGCAGATCCCTCCCGGAGGCTCCCAGGAGGGGAAGGGGATGGGGAGCAGCAGCAGGGCTGGGCAGGGCTCTCAGGGGTCTCACCTTGCCACCATGCAACCCTGGAGGTGCAGGGAGAGTCCAGGCGCAGAGACACAGCGGGGAAATACCTGGTGAGAACGGGGGGGGGACAAAAAGAAAAAATATTAAAAAACCACATATGCTTTTTTATTCTAAAGCAGGATTTCAGAAGAAGAAGGGAGAACAGAGCAGTTTGGAGCCACAGATCATGCCCCATCATGGTCAGAAATGGGTGATGAAGACTATGGCCAAAACCTGTTTTGACTCCCTGTTTCCACAAAACAGCATCTCACCATCAGCTTTACAAAACATAAATCAAGGCTATATCCTGTCCAACTGCTGCACTGGGATGAAAATTAACAGGAGGAAAAATAAGAAGAGTTGGCTGCTCTGGGGTTTGTTTTTTAAGACCCACTTAGCACAAAGCACTTTCACTTCCACGGCACCACAGCAGCCCTAAAAGCTCAGATTGCAACACAGGAGGGAGTTTCTTGAAAACGCAAAGGTCAGGCTTAAAAAAAAACAAATCTGAAAGAACAGCAGGGGGATGTGGGGCCCTGGATCCTGGTGATCATCACCCCAAATCCCAGCCCCTCGAGCTGCACATGCATCCCCCAGCACAGACTGATAATGAAGAAAAACCCAATTAGCGCAGCTGCTGTCTCTCTCTCCACTGTCCCACAGTGGATTGCTTTCCCCTTCCATCACAAACTGCTTTTTTCCTAATAAAATCCCTTCTTGCTGAGCAAGCTGTGCCTGTGCAGAGGAGAGGGAAGACCAGAGCAGTGATTTCTCCTGGAGGAAGGTGTTTTAATACACCTCAGGGCCAGCTGAGCAGAGACCAAGGAAGGTGATGGTCATGAGTTAAAACTGGGATTTCTAACAGAATATGACCTTCCTAAGATGGACAAGCAGCTCCACATAAACCTCAGCTGCATCCCAACACATAAGGACACACCTGGACATTGAGTGCCATTTCTCACACTCGTACATCACAGTTAATTAATTAATTTTTCTTTTTTTTTTTTTTTTTTTCTTTTAAAACCTGGCCACTTTCTCCACCTCCTTCAAAACAAACAGGGAAGCCATAAAATTGAACCCATTGTTCACCGACCCAGAGCTCCCATGGATCAATTTACTTCCTACCCTGCACGTTGTGCAAGCGGCCAACACCCCGGCGGGCCAGGCACGGCAACTCCTGTTCCAACAAAAATCCAAAATGCAAACAGAGCTGCTGGGATTGCCCCCATGGCACCCTGGGTGAGCCCTGATTTGTAGAGAATGAAGCACAACCCCTGGTGTCCTTTATCCAGGGTGAATTCCATGGAGACCCTGGTACCAAACAGTGCCACCACACCTTGGGGACACCTCAGAGAGGGATGCAGCCCCCAAGGACCATGAGGTATCTGCCCATGAGCACAAAAGCACCATCAGGGGAAGGTTTTAAAACAATTAAGAGGATAGAAAACTCCTGAGTGCAGCTCACTTATATCCCCATCACACTGGCTGCACCATCCTGCCTGGCGGGTATTTTGAAGCTTCTGAAATGGTTTTATTTAAGGCTCAAGTCATAACTAATTGATTTTTTTTTTAAACATATGTGGGGTAAGAGGCTGTTCCTCAGCTGCAGAGAGAGGAGCAAGTGAGCAGGATGGGTCAGTAACCCTGCCAGCATAAATATCCCAGGCAAAAGCAGGATGGGTTCAGTGTCTATGCATCCCCTGGGGTGAGGTGAGCAGGCCCGTGCCAGCAGCACACAAAAGACTTTCTGAGAGGAGTGGTTTTATCCCCCCCAGTTCACAATATAAACCCATTAAAAATAATCTGGCTCTTCTGCTGGTTTTCTAGCAAGGAAATGCTTGCTTGGTTTTCCCAGGTCGCTTCAAAATAAAAAAATAAAATCAGAGGGATAAAGCTGCTCTGAGGTCTCTGGTGAGCAGCCTGTGGTCCATCTCCTCCAGAGTGGGAACCCACAGACACAACACCCTCCACTTTCGTGTCAAAGGGAATTCAAAAGAAACAGCATTTTCTTTTCTCCTCCCTTATTTTGAAGGATAAGCTTACACCAGGGAAAATCCCACAAAAATCCACAGATATTCATGGACAGCTGCTGTCCCCAGGGGTTAAGGTGCCAGGGGCAGGACGAGGCTGAGGATTTTACACAGGGATGCTCAGCTGCTCCTTTCCTACCTGTCCCCAGCAAGGATTTCAGCTGCTTCCACCACAGAAATCACAGAACAGATCCTCAAAACACTGGGAAAACCAGGAATGCCCAAAGTCTCTGCTCTGCATCAGCAGGGAGAGGCAGCGGCCTGCACCCATCCTGCTCCTGAGGGGCCGGCTCAGCTTTTGGTGGTGGCAAAAACAAATGATAAAACAGATGATAAAACAAAATAATGCAGGAAATATGGGAATAATGAGTTATCAAGAGCTGTTCCACACCAGCCTGAGCTTTCTGGGAGATGCCTGGCACCCTAACAAGCTCAGAGGCTGTAACATATAGACATGAAACAGTGGGGAATGCAACCTCCTAAAGCTTTCACAAATTGGGATTATATAACTGGACAAGGGAAAAAAAATAATAATAGAGCCAAGCAGGTTATATAAACCATCTGTAAAATGTGAGAAAGCGCTTGACATCCCACTACCCACTCCTTGGCACCCTCTCCCTGGGTTTTCTGCCACCAAAAATGAGCGAGGTCCTTCCAGTTGTGTCAAAACAAGCAGGGACAACAGACCAGCCAGGCTTTTAGGAATTAAATATTGCACCTCTGGCTGGTAAATGTGAAGTTTCCCTCCCCACAGAGCACACCAAGGGAAGCCCAAGCCCTCCACTGGCAGCAGCTACAGCAGCGCTGAGCAAATTGAATTTCAAGTGACAGTTTGGGGGGGGACTAAAATAAACACTAAACAGAAATAAACAAGAAACTCCTTGTTTGCCAATTCCGTTTTAATTTAGCCTTTTCTCCGGGATAAATGGGGCAATTAAACTTGGATTTATTTAATTTTTTTTGTTTGTTTGTAGAAGCACCTCACTGCTCAGATTTGGGGGTTTCTCCAAGCAATTTGTGAGCCGTGGCAGGGGGAAATGCTGGGTTTGGTGATTTATCCCCACAAATGAGGGCTGAGCAGCACCTGGAGCATCCCCAGGGCGGAATCCCCAGCTCAGCACCCAGAAATAACCCAGCACCAGCTGCACCATAAATGCCAAATTATTTCGGGCAATTCCCAGTGAAACCAGGCTGCTCTGGAGCCAAGGGAGGAATCCTTGCAGAAGCATCACAAGGGGACAAAGTGCAGGAGGGGACTGGGGATGCTGTGAGGGGCAGGGGACAGCACAGATTTGGAGACAATCAGATTTGGGACAGCTCTGACACACACCTGGTGGGCATCACCTGGGCTGGGGAGGGAGGCTGCACCACACCTGGGCTCCCTTTTGGGATGGTGGCACCTCCCAGGAATGATGCTCCTTCCTTGCCAGGCTCGTTTTATTTAATGTAAATCAAAAAGTTCTTGCAATAAGAATATTTTCCATCTAAGGACAATACTGCTATTTACAAAGATGGGGCACTGCAGGTAGAGGAAGATTTAACTGCAGTCCCTCACAGTTCCTCACTCTTCACTTTACGATTATGTTCCTCATTTTCCAACCGGCTCGCTTGCAAAATCAGAAATCCTTACTAATCACAATTACTAGTTATGGAAAAAGCCTGTCAGCTCCATGAAAAACAAGTTACATGAACAACTTGTACGTTAGAGCACTCGTGGCCACTGCTTTACACCCACAAGCACAGAGCACTAAAATAATAATAATAAAAGAAATCCTAGCTAAGTAATATCTATTTCCCTGTGATGTGCACAAGATCAGGAGGAGCTTCACAGCTCCCTCAAGGGGCTGCAACAACTTTATATAAATTCATGCAGCCGAGAGTGACTGTCAAATAAAATTGATATAAAATAGAATAAAATGAGAACTATCTGAGGACAAAGCATTTTTCAAGCCATTTACAAAATATTTTCCCCCTGAGCCAGCTTGGGAGCTGCAGCCAGCCCGAGCAGGTCTTGGTGCCAAGCATCTCAAACCTTCCAGCAAACTTTCTCCTTCTGCAAGCAGGTAATTAATTAAAACACGCATAACCATGCAGCAGTGATGTTCCGAGGGATGCACTTTGCTTTTTGCTCAGGAATTGTCCTTATTTTTTGGTTCATCCCAGCAGGAAGGTGCTCTAACAGTGCTGGGAAAGGACCCCAACATAACTGAAGTGTGTGCTGGGCAAACACAGCCTTGGGAAGATGAGGTTATTTGCATTTATTTTAAAAAAATAAACAAAAAAAAATCCAGATACAGGCTCTGCCAGACATATTTAATGATTTTCTTCTCCTCAGCCCCTCAACAGGACAGGGGAGGAGGCAGGAGGGGGCAGCTTGCTTATGTTCTAAAGGAAGCAGCAATTTGTGCTTTCAACTTTTTTAAACTTTCAATGCCAGTTCCCAGGTTGGCTTTGATATCCCAGTGATGCTCTCAAACCCACCTCAAGTTTAATAGCTTATTAGGGTGAGACACTATTTAAACTCTATATTTAAAGCCATCAGCTCCTGGCTTCTTTTTTAAGGGTACTTTTGTTTTTAAGGGTACTTTTATTATTTGCAGAAATTCGGTGCAGCTTTGGACCCTTTCCATTATATTTTATTTTTTTATTATTTGCACCGGTGGGGGCAGAAACTCGGTGCAGATTTGGAGCCTTTCCATTATATTTTTTTTTTTTTTATTATTTGCTCCGGTGGGGGCAGAAATTCAGTGCAGATTTGGAGCTCCATTCAGGGGACACCCCGATGTCAGACCCATCTCCTACGAGCTCCTACAGCCCATTGTGTCAAACAGAGTTTCCTGGGAAGAGCAGGCTCACTCCAAAGTGCCTTTTAAAAACAGAACCTCTGCAAGACTTTTTATGCCCGGAGAGGAGGGGAAATGGCAGAAACTTTTTTAAAAAAAATCACATTTACCTTGTGCAGCCACTTCTACCTGCTGTGTGCGGCGATGCACGCACCCTGCGGGCTCTCTGTGCCCGGTGCTGTCAGGAGAAGCGCTCCGGGAGCCTCGGATGGAGCGGGAGAAGCGGAACCCGCCCGGGCAGCACCGGCACCGGCAGCAGCCCGGGATGCACCGGAGCATCCCCACGGGAACTCCCCACGGCGGCTCCGCGGGGCACGAACCCCGCTGCCACCCTCACCCCGCGGGTGCCACCATCCCCTTCCCCAGCGCCCCTTCCCCGCTCGGTGTCCCCGCATGTCCCCAGCCCCGCACCGCCGCACGCTCCCGCACCGCCAGACCCCGGCGGTCCCGCAGCCCCGCACGGGCTGTGCCGGGGGCTCAGCGCCGCTCACGGGGCTCTCCGGCCCGCGGTCCCACCTGTGGCCGGGCTGTCGCCGCCGCTGTCGCCGCTGTCGCCGCCGCCCGGCTCCGAGTGGCCCCGCGCGCCCGCCCGGCCCGGCCGCCCCGCCCCGCGCCTCGGCCCCGCCCCGCCCGCATCTCATTGGCTGAGCCGCCTGCCCGTCTCCAGGTCTCACCTTGCTATTGGCTGCGGAGGAGGGGATATGCAAATCAGAGCGCTGTGCCCGCGCGCTCGCCCGGGTGGCACCGGCGGGGCCGGGAGGGAGCGGGGACAGGAACAAGGATAGGGGACAGGGGACCGAGAATAGGGACAAGGGACGGGGACAATGACAGGGGACAGGGAGAGGGATGGGGGACGGGGGACAGGGAACAGGGATGGGGACAGGGAACGGGGACAGAGACAGGAGACAGAGACGGGAACAGGGGACAGGAGATGGGGAACAGAAAACGAGGGAGAGGGGACGGGGTACAGAGGACAGGGTACGGGGGACAGGGACAGGAACAGGGGACAGGGACAGCCCTGCCCCGGGAAGCGCCCAGGGCTGTTTGACCCGTGCCATGCCCCGGGGCTCAGCCCCATGCACTGCAGCGCTCCTCACTGTCTGTCCCCAACCCCGCGGCTTCGTGCCACCCCCGCAAGGACCCCCCAAACCCGGAGATGCCCCCGAGGTGTCCCCGTTCCCCCCGGCTCCCCAAGGACATCCCAATCCCTCGCAGCTCCCCCCGGGGTTACGGGAAACACGGCGCTGGAGTGAAACATTGCCTCAAGGCTGGGGACAGAGCTGTGGGTTTGGCGGACACGGCGCTGCTGGAACACGCAGAAATGTTCCAGTTCGGGATAAAAGAATTAAGATTTTTTTCAAGAATATTCCTCCCCCTCGAGATTAGAAATCAGAGCTTTTGTGATTAAACATCTCATCCCTGCTCATTGCTGCAGCACCTGAGCCAACAGAGGCAACAAAATTTGGGGGCAGATTTCAATTGGGATATCTCTGTTTTTATAAAGTGGTCATTTTTTACCAGGTTTGTGTTGTAATGAGTGCCCACAGCTCCCAGCCTGCACCCTCATTCCCACAGGTTGATCCAATAAAGCCTTTAGGGCCAAGCTGGAGGCAGCACTGCATTGGTGGGTGCTCTCTCACAGGTCTCCTCTATAGCTGAGTTTGATTTCCCAGCTGTAATTTAGACACTGGTGTCACTCATCAGAAATACAGAGTGAAAATTAAAGCCTGCTTTAGAAAAGGAAAACAAAAAGTTGTTTTCATGGCATTTAATTTTCAAGCCTGGTGAATCTCGCATCTGGTTTCAAACATTTCCCTCCCAGCTTTAAATTTCCAAGAGCTTTAAATATTCATATACAAAACAAAATTAAAATATTGTGGGTTTGTAATACCAGGAAAACCCACAGCATAATTCCATCAGGCCCCTGAGATAACACCAAAACCCTGAAAAACCCCATGGGACCAATGGCAGCAATGAGTGAGGGGGTTCAGCCTGGTTTGTCCCTGTACTACAAAAATGGTAATTTTTTTTTTGTTGTTTGCATAGAAAGCACCCCCAAAAATGCATGGGAATAAAGATCAGGATTGTTTTTTTAGAAAATAAAAGGTATCTTCCAAATCCCTGCTCTGCCAGTGCCAGACCCCTCAGCTCACTCTGCTTTTTTGGGTGGGGAGCTGCCCTAAACCCTCACTCACCCAGTGCTGGGGTCTGCCCCGTTCACCCCCAGCCCTGTAACACAACCTGGAGGAAATCTGTTCCATAAATAATCCTGTTTGGCTTTGTGACGCCTGCCAGGGGTACTGCCTGTTCCCCCTGGCCCTCCAGCTGGCCACACATGTCCTGCCCCAGCCCCAAAAGGACAGGGAGCCTTGGGGAAAGTCTGGGAGCAGGGAGCAAAGCCAAGGCACCTGCTCCCCAGCACCTCGTGTGAGGTGAGAGCAGCCTTCCTGAAACAGAGAGAGAGAAAAAAAAAATCATTAAAATAAAGCAGGGGGATATTTTTATTCATCCTTGTCTTCTGCTAAAAATAACCAGTGTTAATCTGCCTGGAGAGCGTGGGGAGGAGAGGAGTCCCTGCACCTTGGCTGGGCCGTGAGGAGCCACATCAGTGAATCTCTCGAGAGTGGAGGAAGTGGCTTTTCTCTTTTCTCTCAGTTTCCTTTCGTGTGTGGCAGCACAAACCCACGGTCCTGGGGGCAGGGATCCTTCCCGGGGATCAAACCCATCCTTCCCCCCAGAACGCAGCCCACCATTGCCCATTTTGGGGATCAAAGCAGAGTTTTTGGGAGCCTGGCAGTGCCGCCCTCACCCCGTGGTGTGTGCACCCCTCGGGGGCCCCGTTTGGGCTGGCACAGGGGGGCAGCGAGGCAGGAGCAGGGCTGTGGTCGTGGGAAGCTCTGTGTTTACGGGAGGTGCAGCCAGGGCTTGCACAACAGGCGGCAGAGAACAGCAGAGCAGCACAACAGCAGAACGGCAGAGCTGCAGAACAGCGTGTCCTTGCCACCGGCTGTAGGTGCAGCTCCCGGCAGGGACGGACGGACACGGGGACATGGGGACAAGGGGCAGCAGGGCAAGAGCACCTCCTTGGCATGAGGGCTGTGGAGCTGGGGGATGCAGAGCAGCTGAGAGCCGCTTTCTGTATGAAATGGGACATTCCCCTCCTTCCCCTCAGATGTTCCTGAGGAAAGGCCAGACAGGGGATGCTGGCTGTGGAAAGATCAGCCAGACCCATCCCCTCATCCCTCCCGAGCCTCTCCCTCTCTGGTTGGATTCACGGCTCTCAATAGGACTTTTTAACAGCTGAGGGGCCAACACATCCCCCTCACACGTGGGGACCCCCAGAGAAGTCCCTGCTCTGTCACAGGCCTGACCCAGCTGGATCTTTCCAGGTGCATTTCCAACCCATAAATTAGCAGATTGTGGCCCAAACCCTGCCCCTTGTTGCAAAACCCCCAGGCCAGCAGACAAGGGCACCTCCCTCCAGAGGCTTCCCTGACCCTAGATCCATCCCTGATCCATCCCTGATCCCAGATCCTTCCCTGATCCCAGATCCTTCCCTGAGCTCCCATCTCCCTCACCGCACTTCCTTCCAGACACCAGCACAGCTTTTACCAGATGAAAGGACACAAATATTTCCCCAGATTATCTCCCTTCTGAGGAAAAGGGGGAAATCGCTGCCTTCCCCGTCTGTCAATGAGCTGCAGAGAGGCAGACAGAGCTCAGGGCTCCCCAGCCCTGCCGGAGATCCAGCCCCACACGAGCAGCAAGGGCAGGATGCAGCAGCGGGGCCGGAGCAGGGAGGATAAATAAAGTCCGGCTTTGCCTTCCTGGCTCGTGGCCACTTCTAACACAAAGTACATTCCGGTCTGGACGTAACGAACTGTACCAGCCTCGGCCGGGGAGGGCTGGGGGTGCCTGGGGCTGCCCGGGCGGGTTCGAGCTGCAGCCTCGGGGCTGGGAGCCGGGCTGAGGGGGGATCGATCCCCCCAGGACCCTCGGCTGTGCCCTGCCATGGAGATGCTGCTGCCAGACGGATCCGAGAGCCAGGAACCGCCGGGATCGCCCGCAGGTGCCCCAATGCTTGCCGGGCTCCCGGAGAGCCGCGGGTCGGGGGCACGGAGCGGGACCGGGGCCAGCGCCCCCCGCAGCCCCTCGGGCGGCTCCCGGGGGGTTCGGAGCCGGTCTCGGCCCCTCCGTGCCGGGAGCCGCAGCCCGGGAGGCCGGAGCGGGCCGTGCCCCTGCGGGAGCTGCACCGGGCGGGCGCCGTGCCAGGCGCCCGGCGTGGGGACGCGATGTACCGGGAGCGCCGGGAACAGCCTGACTCAGCGCCGGGCCGGCGGGGGGGCACCCGGCCAGGGCCACCCGGGGCCCGCGGGCGGCTGGGCCCGGCCTGCTCGGGGCTCCTGCCCGGGGGGGGCCGGTGTGGCCCCCGGAACCAACCCCCCCGGCATTCCCCCCAGTGTTTCCCCCAGCAACTCCCAGGATCCTCCCCCAGTCATCCCTTTCAATATCCCCCCATGTCCCCCCCAACATTCCCCCAGTGTTTCCCCCACCATCTCCCAGGAACCCCCCCCCCCCCAATCATTCTTTCAATATACCCCCACATACCCCCCGACCTCAGCCCCTGCATCCCCCCAATATCCCTCACAGCACCTCCAAGGACCCTCCCCCAATCATCCCTTTCAATATCCCCTCCTTGCTCCCCCCATATCCCCCCAGCGTTCCCCCCACCATCTCCCCGGACCCCCCCGTCATCCCTTTCAATATTCCCCTTAATATCCCCACAGTACCGCCCCAGTGCCCCCCACGTCCCTCACGCCATCCCTGCCAATACCCCCCCTCAACCCCTGCATCCCCCCAGCATCACCCCAACACCCTTTTTGCACCCCCCAAGAGTGAATCCCCACCGATGTTATGGAGGTATCCCTCAAAATCCTCCCTCCTTCATTCTGCTCCCCCAGCCCAGCTCACCAGCATTTCAGGGAATTTAATGCTCAAACACCCATTGAGGGGGGCCCAGCTGCAGGGAGCGCTTCCCCCCAAGCTGGCTGCTGCAGAGCACCCAGCCCCGAGCTCTGCCCAGACTGCACAGCCCAACATCCCCTCCTCACACCTCCCTGCACTGCTCTGCTTCCAGCAGCACCAATTATTCACAATAAGGATTTTTCCCACTCATGCCCTGGTGGGCACCATCAGGGGGGTTGTGGAGGTGTGTGGGTGCTTGGACGTCCTCCCAGGGCCATTTCTGCATCCCCATGTCCCATTTGTAACCTCTACTACTGCTCTGAGCTGGGCAGTGCTCAGCCCTCAGGGGGACACCCTCAGGAGACCCCAACTGCAGCCCTGAGGGTGGAGGAAAGGCTGAGATCCTCATGCCAGGTCTGGAGCCCCTGGGGCTGATATTTGCCTAGGACAGGTCCCTGACCTTCAGTCTAATCCTTCCCCTCTTCCAGCTCCAGGGGGAAAAAATCAAAGAGAGAAAACAGGAGCACATCTGACATTGTTCCCTCTGTCACAGGCAAAGGCAAAGCCAAAGCAGCCGTGAAAAATCATCAACAATTGGTTTTGGCAAGAAGAGGCAAACCAGAGCTTTCCATGAATTTGTTTTTTTTTTAATTTTTGCTAGAAAGGTTGCCTTTCTTCCAGAGAGAGCTTGAAGGATGGCTTCTGGCCAGCATCATCCCAAAGCCATCTCCCTGGGACAGCAAAAACCTGGCCCAGATTTAGGAAAACCCTGAGTGACAGGATCAGGCCCCCACATCCCTGGGGTCTGCGTTGGGGTCTGCACCCCACTGTGCCCTACAGCCAGGGAGGTTTTGCTGCTGCAGGCACAGCTCGAGGTGCCCCAGGCCGGCAGAGGGTGGTGGGGGCACACTGGGGCATCTCCCTGAGGATTTGGGATTCCCCAAACCCCAGGTGCAGGCTGGGGGTGCCCCACACCCTGCAGGGATGTGTTTCATCCCTCTGGACCCTGCTGTGCCCAAGGGAGACCCTGAGAGGGGCTGCTGCCCCCCCAGCATGTCCTGAGCCCCACTGGGGGTAGAGGTTTATGGGGGGCACAAACCCAGAGCCAGGAGCAGGCAGGGAGCCCCAGGTGCCTCTGTGCACCCCCAAACCCCTCTGTGCGCTCCAGATGTGGCTCTGGGCAGCCCCTCGGGCACAAACAGCCCCAAACCCCCCCTGTGCCCCCCAACCCAGCCCAGCAGTGCCCCTGACCCTGCTGCAGCATCAGCCCCATCCTCACCCCAGGCTGCAGCAAACTGGGGCACCAAACAGTCCCCAAACTGTGCGTGTGGGGACATGGAATTAACCAGGCTGTGCCTGGGCTCTCCCCCTGCTGAAATCACCGTCCTGACCTGGAGCTGCAGGGCTGCTCCCTGTCCCTTCCACGGGGGGACAGAGGCTGCTCAGACCCCCAAAAATCCACATTTCCCCCTGCCAGGGCTGGGGCTGGCAGCCCCTGTGCCCCCAGGGTGAGGCTGCAGGAGCAAACAAACACAAACACACACACACTGACACACAGATACACACACACAGGTTTTCCTTGGAGAGTTCTGCAAGGCTGGCAGTGGGGGGTCTTTTCTGGGGGTTTCTGCAAAGCTGGGCACAGGGTGGGCACCCCACTGCAGCTGCAGCGATTTGGGGGTGCAGGGACACCCCGGAATGGGTAGAGAAGGAATTTTCAGTGCATCTGGGCAGAAATTATAAAGAAATCCAGAAGGAGAGAAAGAAGGAGAGGAAAAGGCGATGTCTGGGGTGAACAAAAGGGTTAAAGCAGCGCAGAGGAGGAGAGGTGAAGGCCGAGGGCTGGCGGAAAGGGGGGAGAGGCGGGGAGGAGAGGTTGGGGAGCCGAGCCGGGCTGGGTGAGAACATCCTGTACCCTGGGGCAGGGCGGGTGAGGGGGCACCGGGGCGGGGATGTGCCACACGCCGCCCTGGGGATGGGGCACCCCATTTATAACATTTAGGGGTGACCCGGAGGGGACGGGCTGGGACAGGGGGGACAATCCTGCTGCTGGGGTGGGGATCTTGGGCTGCCCTTCAGCCTCATGTTCCCGGCTGATTTTCCCCCTGTGCAGGGCAGGGGAGAAGGAAGGGGCACCCCAATGCTGGCACCCCTCCATTCCCCATCTCCCCACAGGCTGCAGCAGAGCCCCCCTGCCCAAGGATGCCCCGCTCACCCCGGGGCTGTCCCCACCCTGCGGGGTCCCCCTGTCCCCAGGGCTGCCAGCAGCACCCCACACGCACCAGGGGCCCCTTCCTGTGTTTGTTAAGACGCCGTGAGTCAGGCAGCGTCTGGTTTTCGGTTCAAGCCAATATTTACCAGCCCAGAGCTGCCAAAACAAAGCTGCGGCTTCACCAGTAAATACAGGGCTGAGATGGCGCGGGGGGAGGAAGGGAGGGAGGGGGATTTATGCGACCCCCACCTCAGCACAGCCCCCTCCCTTCCCACCTCTCTGGTGCCACCATCGTCCTTCTGTGGGGACACCACAAAAACGGGGGCACCACAAAAACAGGGCTACCACAAAACCCGCAGAGTTTAGCGCCGCCTTCCTCACCCCAAACATCACTGCCCCCCTTCCCCTCCGCTGCAGGACTTGGGGGTGGCAGAGCTTGGGGGGCATTCCAGGGACCCCCAGAGCTGCGATGCCCCGTCCCGGGGGTCTGTGCGGGGCTGGGGGTCCCTTCGGGCCGGGGTGCCCGGGCCGTGGGCACGGTGCCGCTGCCCTCTGCCCGCCCCAGCGTTGCTGTCTCACATCCTGCCCCAGCCCGGAGCACGGAGCCCGGCCGGGCTTTGGGGCAGGTGGGCTCCCCGGTGCCTGTCCCATCCCCTCCGGGTGCTCCCAGTGCTGTGGGGACCCCGCAGAGATGGGGATCCAGGGAGAGACCCCTGTCCTGTGTCCCCTGGGCGGGCTGGCTGCTGCAGGAGAAGGTTTGCTGTCCCCATCCCTGTCCCCAGCTGCCCCTTGCCCCACTGAGGACATTGCTCTGGTGGGGTCTCCTGCCAAGAGAACAAGACCCTCCAGATTTTAACCACCCGCCACAAGTTTAAAACCCAGCTCAGAATTTTCTCCACTTGCAGCCCCTCTGAGCCAGACTGGTGCCCATATTGCCCCCCATGTTCCCCTTCAATAATGGGGGCTCCCCCAAGCTCTGCCACCCTCCCAGAGGTGTCCCTGGTGTTCCTGCAGGTGCACATCCTCAAGCTGCCAGTCAGCCTTGTCCTGAAAATGAAGTTTCCTGCAGCACCTCCTCGGCTGCCAGGGGGTGCCCTCAGCCTTCGTGGCCTCCCCAGCTGGTGCAGAGCCCTGGGGCAGTGGGCAGCAGCACTGGGGGTGCCTGGTTCTTGTGATCCCCAGGGATGGAGAAACATGGGGTGAATTCTGCGCTGGAGGAGCCAAGATCCCCCCATCTCCTGCTGCTTCCACAGCTCTGCCAGACAGCTGCCTCCTCTTCCTCACCCTGTGCCACGGCAGGGAATAAACCGAGGCCAGCACAACCTCCGACCCTGGGGCTGCTGCATCTCCCCCTTCCCTGCACCCCCTTTTTAAAACTCACCTGGAGCAGAGCTCAGCCCATGTCCTGCTGCTGGCCTAGCCCAGACTGTTGCATGATTGCACACACACATAGGTAAAGCCATCATGTCCTGGTGGCTTCTTCAGGGACTGCCTGGCCCTGCTGTCCCTGTCCTGGGCCAGGTTTGGTGAACTTCACACCAGGTTAGAGTGAAAACTCCACCGTGCAGCTCGGCAGAAGCTGGTCTTTATTCAGATTCTCCCACAGCTAGGCACAGGAGAGGGGGAAAGGCAGGGGCAGCACAGAGGGGCACGGGGGGCTCTTCCTTCACCGCCTTCTGGACTCATGGGGGTCCATGCAGATGCCAAAGTCGGTGTTGGTGATGGAGCCCACGATGGTTCTGTCGGTCTCGCAGGTCAAGCCGCTCTCACAGGGACACTTGTAGTAGACCCCATAGAGGCTCTGCAGGGAACAAGGGCTCAGTGCAGTGTGTGGGACATTCCCCACGCCTGCCCAGCCCTGGGAGCAGGGGCACCTACCTTTGGGGAGCACTCCTGGGTCTCAGCTGCCTTCGGGGCGCAGCGGGCCAGGCTGAGGCCGTCGGTTCGGTGGCAGCAGCCGCTCTTGCACTGGGCACTCTGCAGGCACAGCTCCCCCGTGTCCTGCAGCACAAAGAGAGCCTGAGCACCACATCCCTCTTTGTTCCCCTTCAATCTCACCCTAGGTGTGAGCCCAGGGGTTTGGGTGTGTTGAACACCAGCTCTGCCTGTTGGCTGAGGCTCAGCAGCACTGCCCCCCTGCCTCAACCTCCTGCTCTGCAGCACTTCCTCAGTCTGGCCCAAAATGCCCCCTCAAAGTGTTTTTTTCTGCTGGACTCACAGGAGGGCTGAGACACCACAGTGTCGCACACATCTTTTATGAAAAATTCTTTCTTTAGGATTTTTCCTCCTGAGAAGCTGGGAGGTCTCAGGAACAAAATGCAAACAATGATTATCTGCTGCTGTGGGATGCAACAGGTGCATCTGGGATTGGCCCATGTCGGTTGTTTCTAATTAATGGCCAATCACAGCGCAGCTGGCTTGGACAGAGAGTCCAAGCCACAAACCTTTGTTATCTTTCCTTCTTATTCTATTCTTAGCTAGCCTTCTGATGAAGTCCTTATATCTATTCTTTTAGTATAATTTTAATGTAATATATATAATAAAATAATAAATCAAGCTTTCTGAAACATGGAGTCAAATCCTCATCTCTTCCCTCAGACCCCTGTGAACACAGCATTTCCCCTCCCCAGGCCCTGTGAACCATCCAGGCTGGGGGTCCTGCCTGGCTCAAGCAGCTGAGTTTGTCTGCTCCACTTTCTGTGTTCCCCACCCCTTTATAGAGCTGATTTCCCAGGCTCCAAGCTCCCTCACAGACACCTCCACCTGTGTCCCCTGCAGCAGTGGGAGCCTCCTGCCAGGCCCAGGGCTGGCATCCCCTTACCAGGTTGAAGATGAGCCCTCGCTCCTGCGGTGCCAGCAGGGCTGGGGGCAGGAGCAGCAGGGCCAGCAGCAGGCAGGCAGGCAGCACCTTGGCCATGGTGGGCTCGCTGTGGCTGCGCCTCGGGGCCAGCAGGTGCTTTATAGCCAGGCACAATCGCCATCAGCTGATGTGGCTGCTCCTATCACACCTCAGCCCGTGGCACTGGGACACTGCTGCAGCGCCCAGGGCAAGGGCCCAGCCATGCCAGGGCAGCCAGGTGCTGTCCCCAGGTGCTGTCCCCACTGGCCATGACACCCTGCCCTTTAGCAGCTCCTTTGGCCAAAGGGAACACAAAATAATGGCACTTGTGTGTGGAGTTACATTTTAGTTCAATGGCTTGCTCTGTCTCACCCTCCCAAAATGTACATTAAGGTTTATTCTAAGCCTGTGACCCTGCCCTGCAGTATCAGGTGTCTGTAACCCCATTGACCCCAGTTTTATTCCACACCCACTTTTAATCTCCCTGTTAAGCTGTGGGAGGAAGACCAGGTTCTCTCTTGGCCCCTTTTCCCCCTTGGCTCTCCCTCTCTCCCCTTCCCTCCCCTTTCCCCTTCCCCATCAGGAACCATGCTGCTCCCCCAATAATTAACACCCTCACCTAATCAGCACCCTCAGGAGCCCTGTGGAATCTCCTTGCCTGGTGATCCCAGTGAAAATACATCCTAGGGGCCCCTAATGGACAGTTCCACTTCTGTGCTTCCTCTTCCTCCTCTGCTTCCCCGTGGTGCTGGGGCTCTCTGGAATGCTCTCCTTGCTGGCTGCTGCTCATGGTTCCTGGCCAAAGCTGCCACAGCAGGAGTTGTTCTCCATGGGACAGCCACCAGATCCTCCATCTCTCAAATGGAGCCATGGGCGCCAAGAAACCTGCTGGAGAAAGCTGATGTAGTGCAGGAAAGCAGAGCCTTCTGCGAGGATCCAGAGCCCACCATGGTCCCCAGCCCAAGGGCCACCACTTCAGCCTGCCCTGACAAATATTTGCTGTGTTTCTGTGTTTGGGGGGGTGGGGCTGATGAAAGACAAACAACCCTGAGAATGACACAGATTCTCATGCCCACAGTGGCTTGGCTATTCTTGGATGTGATTAATGGCCACATAGCCCTGGACTTTGCAGGCCCAGGGGTGATGCTGAGGCTGGCACTGGCTGCAGAGTGACCATCACAGTGTCACAAGGCCCCATGACCCCCAGGATCTCACCGGGCCCTGCTGTGTGTGTCCTGTGATGTGTCCCAATTTCCGTGTCCCAAATTTTGTGTCCCCTTGGCTGTGACCCCTCCAAGCCCTCACCAGGGTCCTCCTACCCTGGCAGGGAGCCCAAGGGCTGCTGCATCAGTCCCTGGCACATTGTGTGGGTCAAGACACATCCTGGGTCTCATCCCAGCACACATCCCAGGACATGTGGCACATCCTGGGACACACCCAGGGGTGTCGGGGGCAGCCCAGGCGCATTCTGGGTGTGCAGGGCACAGCCCAGGGCATTACTGGGGGCACAGGGGGGACAGAATGGAGCCCTGAGGGCACTGAAGGGCACAGCCCAGGGGCACAGGCTGCACCCCAGACAGACTGGGGTTATTTCGGTTACACTGGGGGTATTTGGGTTACCCCAGGGTCCATCTCAGGGCACCCGAAGGAGGCGAAGGGCGCATCCCGAGCGAGCATCCCCGGCGCGCAGGGCGCATCCCCGTTCAGGAGCATCCCCAAAGGCGCCGCCCGCCCCCTCCGGCTGCGGGGCCGCTCCGGCTCCTCCCGGGTCCCCCCCGGCTCTCCGGGGGTGGGAGGAGGTCTCGCCGCCGCCGCCCCCCGGGGCGGTCCCGCCGCCGCCGCCGCCGGAGCCTCCGCCGCCCCCGCTGCCGCCGGGCGGGGCCGGAGCGGGACCGGGAGCCCCGGGATCGGAGCGGGAGCCCCGGTGCCGGTGCCGCTGCCCCGCCATGTCCAAGCTGCTGCCGGCGCAGGAGGCGGCGCGGATCTACCACACCAACTATGTGCGGAATGCGCGGGCCATGGGGGTGCTCTGGGCCGTCTTCACGCTCTGCTTCTCCATCCTGATGGTGGTGACCTTCATCCAGCCCTACTGGATCGGCGACAGCATCGACACGCCGCAGGCCGGCTACTTCGGCCTCTTCTCCTACTGCATCGGCAACGCGCTCACCGGTGAGCTCATCTGCAAGGGCAGCCCCCTGGACTTCGGCACCATCCCCTCCAGTGCCTTCAAAACTGCCATGTTCTTCGTAGGCGTCTCCACCTTCCTCATCATCGGCACCATCCTCTGCTTCAGCCTCTTCTTCTTCTGCAACGCGGCCACCGTGTACAAAGTGTGCGCCTGGATGCAGCTGGCGGCGGGTGAGCGGGGCCGGGGGATGCGCGGGGAGCGGGGGGATCCCGGGGGCCGCCCCTTCCCTTTCTGCCCCCGGCTCTGCTGGGGATGGGGGTTTGGCCAGGTAAGAGACCCCAGTGTCAGCTCCAGGCCATGTGCTCCCCTTTAGGGGTTACCACTGGGGAGTTTTTAGTAAAAAACTCCTTCCAGAGCAGCTGAGACGCAGCAGACTCACTGCATGTCGGGTGATGCTTCCCCAGGTGATGCTGCCAAAACTTGTGGCCCCAAACTTTGTTGCTCCAAACCTTGTGGCCCCAAACCTTGTGGCCCCAAAACTCGCTTCTCCCAGCGCCGCTGCTCCTGCTCAGCCGCAGGGAGGCTTCAGAGGATCAGTTTGAGAGCACCAAAGTTCCCCCCCAGGGCACAGAGCGCTCTCCGGTGTTTGGGATCCGGCAGGAACGGAGCGGGCAGACAGAGGTGATGCTTGCTGGCCCATTGTAGTAACTCCCTGAGCACGGGGAATAATGCAGAGGAGGATGGAACACGGGGAGGGGACCGACTGGCTGATTTGGTACCATCGCTGGCATTTTCTCCCTTTGCTGCTCCTCCCCGCGGCCCTCAAACCTTCCCCATCGCTCCCCAAGGCACCTGAGACACCTGTAACCCAACTCCTGGCTCAGCTGGAACCCGAGCCAGGGCTTTGGTGCTCCTGAATGATTGATGTGAGCCGGGGCCACAGCCCCCTGACACCCGTGGGAGGGGACACGGGGTTCCTTCAGTGCCCTGATAAAGAATCGAGCTCAAGCGAAGATTTAGATAAGAAGCTTGGGGCAGCTCAGCCTCCTGGGGAGCAGCAGCCAAGAGGCTTTGCTGTGGCAGTTGGGGTTTTTCCATTTTTTGTTGTTGCTCTGAATGGGGGAAGAGAAAGTTGTCACAGGCAGTTCTGCCACATGGACAGGTACTGCTGCATTTCAGGAATTATTTTACAGAGTGGGCAGGCTAAGACAGGATCAATTTCCTGGCCTTTGCTCTGAACCAGGGCACAATTTCACAGAAATTATTTTTTTCCCACTTCCCCCATTTCTCTGTTAGTTACAGGGAAGATTTATTCTGTATGCAGTTAACCAGCTGCTTTTCCATGAAGAGAAATCCTCTCTGCAGATAAGGAGCTGCCTGCTCACCTTGCTGCTGGCTTGTCCCCAAGCCAAGGGAAAAGAAAACATTGGCAAGGACAAGGCCACTGGCCCAGAAGGGGTTCTGGTTTCTGAGCACCTGGTGGCAGAGAAGGAGCACAGGTGTGGGACAAGGTGCGTTAAGGAGGCTGCAGATGTCCAGGAGGGGCAGGGACAAACATCTGCTTGTCCACCACAGTTTCTTGTGTGACAGGAATCGGGGACTGCCCCACATCTGCAGCAGTTACTTCCCACACAGGAATGGAGCATGTGAAGGGCTTTTGTTAATCATGTCCCAAAACCTTTCCTATTAACTCATCCCAAGCCTGGTCATTGTTCTTGTCCAGTAAATAAAATTTATCTGAGTGGGGGAAGCAGGCAGTGCTGAGATTCTGGGGCACGAGCTGCCCTTCAGCTGTACCCTACTGGCACAGCTGCCATGGCAAAGGTGAGCTGAGGTGCTGGGGACCCGTGGCCAGGCTGGAGCAGCTCCCAAGGCTGTGTGTGAGCTCTGAGCAGCCACAGGAGCTGCTGCTGGAACCAGCACAGCTGAACAAGCAGAATTAATCTGCCCACAAAGCTGCTGCTGACAGCAGCTCCACCTTAGCAAACCCTGGGCTGGAATCAGTGCAAGGTGCCAGGCCAGGGTTTGCTCACACACAGACTGAACCCATTGCAGTTCTGTTTGGAGATATTTCCTTGCAGTGCCACGGGCAGGGCTCTGTGCAGAGGGAGCAGAGATGTTGCCTGGGCAACGCTGGGACAGGAGATGCTGGTGCTGCTTGTCCTTGGCTGGGGGAAGGCAGCGCAGCAGATCCTGCTCCTCCTCCTCCCTGCCCAGCCCATGGGGATGAGCAACCCCAGTGCCTTCAAGGGACAAAGCTGTAGCCCCTGATGTGTTTGCAGTGTGATGTTTGCTCCTCCAGCTGCTCTCTCCACTTCAGTGTTGGTGCCCGGAAAATAGAATGCATCTTTGCAATTGGGGTGAGTATAAAAGCAAACCTGTAGTTGAAAGCTTATAAGGGGAATAACATGGTGAAAAAGTACATGTGGAATAGTAATTATACAGTTTTTATAAGGTTAGGAGGTCAGTGCACTTATCATCCACTGGCCAGTCAAAAGGTTAGTTGGTTAGGTAATAATTCCTGGGGCCCTGACCCTCTGGAAGCAGTCCAGGGGTTTCTTTTGCCCCACTTTTGTTGTGTCTGGTCCAGATTCTGGCTGGAAAATAGAACATTCTTTAAGTTAGTTCTCTTCTTGGAATAAGACTAAACAACATTTAGGAATGTGTTTATAAGGTTAGCTGACTATTCTTAAAGGTAGAGAAGAAAGATTAGAAAAATACTTGAAGCTACAGCTACAAGTATTCTCTATACAGCTATCTACAAAGCTCCAAATTTATATAAACCAAAAAAAAAGGTAAAAATCTTTGGCACCATCATCAGCTGAGGAGCTCAGTGTCCCCCTGTCCCTGCAGCTACGGGGCTGATGATTGGCTGCCTGATCTACCCCGACGGCTGGGACTCCGCCGAGGTGAGGAGAATGTGCGGGGACAAAACGGACAAGTACACGCTGGGCGCGTGCAGCGTGCGCTGGGCCTACATCCTGTGCATCATCGGCATCCTGGACGCCCTCATCCTCTCCTTCCTGGCCTTCGTGCTGGGCAACCGGCAGGACCACCTGCTGCCCGCGGACTTCAAAGTGGAGGAGAACGGTGGGTGTGCGGGATCGCTGCTGAACACAGAGTCAGCCCTGGGGCGGTGACCTGAGAGGCTGCCGGGAATAGAGACCAGACAGGGCTAAAGGAATAAAGGAGGAATTTTAATAAATATTTATTTAAATAATATTTTAATTATATTATTAATTATATTGGTCAATATAATTATTTAAAATAATTGTTATTTAATGTAATTATTTAATATAAATATTATTTAATATAGTAATCATACAGAGTTAAAGGAATAAAGTAGGATTTAAAATAAATATTTATTAAAATAATATTTTTATTATATTATTAATTATATTACTTAATATAATTATTATTTAATATAAAAATTATTTAATATAATAATCATACAGAGTTAAAGGAATAAAGTAGGATTTAAAATAAATATTTATTAAAATAATATTTTTATTCTATTATTAATTATAGTATTTAATATAAATATTATTTAATGTAATTATTTAATATAATTATTATTTAATATAGTAATCATACAGAGTTAAAGGAATAAAGTAGGATTCAAAATAAATATTTATTAAAATAATAGTTTAATTATATTATAAGTTAGAGTATTTAATATAATTGTTATTTAATATAATAATCATGCAGAGGTTAAAGAAATAAAGTAGGATTTAAAATAAATATTTATTAAAATAATATTTTAATTATATTATTAATTATAGTATTTAATATAAATATTATTTAATGTAATTATTTAATATAATTATTATTTAATATAGTAATCATACAGAGTTAAAGGAATAAAGTAGGATTCAAAATAAATATTTATTAAAATAATATTTTAAGTATATTATTAATTATATTACTTAATATAATTATTTAATATAAATATTATTTAATGTAATTATTTAATATTATTATTTAATATAGTAATCATACAGAGTTAAAGGAATAAAGCAGGATTTAAAATAAATATTCATTAAAATAATATTTAAATTATATTATTAATTATATTACTTAATATAGTTATTATTTAATATAATTATTATTTAATGTAATTATTTAATATTATTATTTAATATAGTAATCATACAGAGTTAAAGGAATAACATAGGTTTTAAAATAAATATTTATTAAAATAATATTTTAATTATATTATTAATTATAGTATTTAATATAAATATTATTCCATGTAATTATTTAATATAATTATTATTTAATATAAAAATTATTTAATATAATAATCATACAGAGTTAAAGGAATAAAGTAGGATTTTAAATAAATATTTATTAAAATAATATTTTAAGTATATTATTAATTATATTACTTAATATAATTATTATTTAATATAATTATTATTTAATGTAATTATTTAATATTATTATTTAATATAGTAATCATACAGAGTTAAAGGAATAAAGTAGGTTTTAAAATAAATATTTATTAAAATAATATTTTAATTATATTATTAATTATATTACTTAATGTAATTATTATTTAATATAATCATTATTTAATATAAAAATTATTTAACATAATAATCATATAGAGTTAAAGGAATAACGTAGGATTTAAAATAAATATTTATTAAAATAATATTTTAAGTATATTATTAATTATATTATTTAATATAATTATTATTTAATATAATTATTATTTAATGTAATTATTTAATATAATTATTATTTAATATAGTAATCATACAGAGTTAAAGGAATAAAGTAGGATTTAAAATAAATATTTACTAAAACAATATTTTAATTATATTATTAATTATATTACTTTAAAAAATTATTATTTAATTATTATTTAATATAAAAATTATTTAATATAATAATCATACAGAGTTAAAGGAATAAAGTAGGATTTAAAATAAATATTTATTAAAATAATATTTTAAGTATATTATTAATTATATTATTTAATATAATTATTATTTAATATAAATATTATTTAATGTAATTATTTAATATTATTATTTAATATAGTAGTAATCATACAGAGTTAAAGGAATAAAGTAGGATTTAAAATAAATATTTATTAAAATAATATTTTAAGTATATTATTAATTATATTACTTAATATAATTATTTAATAAAACTATTATTTAATATAATTATTATTTAATATAAAAATTATTTAATATAATAATCATACAGAGTTAAAGGAATAAAGTAGGATTTAAAATAAATATTTATTAAAATAATATTTTAAGTATATTATTAATTATAGTATTTAATATAAACATTATTTAATGTAATTATTTAATATAATTATTATTTAATATAAAAAATTATTTAATATAGTAATCATACAGAGTTAAAGGAATAAAGTAGGATTTAAAATAAATATTTATTAAAATAATATTTTAAGTATATTATTAATTATATTACTTAATATAATTATTATTTAATATAAATATTATTTAATGTAATTATTTAATATAATTATTATTTAATATAGTAGTAATCATACAGAGTTAAAGGAATAAAGTAGGATTTAAAATAAATATTTATTAAATAATATTTAAGTATATTATTAATTACATTACTTAATATAATTATTTAATATAAATATTATTTAATGTAATTACTTAATATTATTATTTAATATAGTAATCATACAGAGTTAAAGGAATAAAGTAGGATTTAAAATAAATATTTATTAAAATAATATTTTAATTATATTATTTATTATATTACGTAATGTAATTATTATTTAATATAATTATTATTTAATATAATTATTATTTAATGTAATTATTTAATATAATTATTATTTAATATAGTAATCATACAGAGTTAAAGGAATAAAGTAGAATTGAAAATAAATATTTATTAAAATAATATTTTAAGTTTATTATTAATTATATTACTTAATATAATTATTATTTAATATAAATATTATTTAATGTAATTAATATTATTATTTAATATAGAAATCATACAGAGTTAAAGGAATAAAGTAGGATTTAAAATAAATATTTATTAAAATAAAATTTAAGTATATTATTAATTATATTACTTAATATAATTATTATTTAATATAAATATTATTTAATGTATTTATTTAATATTATTATTTAATATAGTAATCATACAGAGTTAAAGGAATAAAGTAAGATTGGAAATAAATATTTATTAAAATAATATTTTAATTATATTATTAATTATATCACTTAATATAATTATTATTTAATATAATTATTATTTAATATAGAAATTATTTAATATAATAATCATACAGAGTTAAAGGAATAAAGTAGGATTTTAAATAAATATTTATTAAAATAATATTTTAAGTTTATTATTAATTATATTACTTAATATAATTATTATTTAATATAAATATTATTTAATGTAATTATTTAATATTATTATTTAATATAGTAATCATACAGAGTTAAAGGAATAAAGTAGGATTTAAAATAAATATTTATTAAAATAATATTTTAATTATATTATTAATTATAGTATTTCATATAAATATTATTTAATGAAATTATTTAATATAATTATTATTTAATATAGTAATCATACAGAGATAAAGGAATAAAGTAGGATTTAAAATAAATATTTATTAAAATAATATTTTAATTATATTATTTATTATATTACTTAATGTAATTATTATTTAATGTAATTATTATTTAATATAATTATTATTTAATGTAATTATTTAATATAATTATTATTTAATATAGTAATTATACAGAGTTAAAGGAATAAAGTAGGATTTAAAATATTTATTAAAATAATATTTTAATTATATTATTAATTTTATTACTTAATATAATTATTATTTAATATAATTATTATTTAATACAAAAATTATTTAATATAATAATCATACAGAGTTAAAGGAATAACGTAGGTTTTAAAAAATAAATATTTATTAAAATAATATTTTAAGTATATTATTAATTATATTACTTAATATAATTATTAATGTAATTATTTAATATATTTATTATTTAATATAGTAATACAGAGATAAAGGAATAAAGTAGGATTTAAAATAAATATTTATTAAAATAATATTTTAATTATAAGTTATAGTATTTAATATAATTATTATTTAATATAATAATCATGCAGAGGTTAAAGAAATAAAGTAGGATTTAAAATAAATATTTATTAAAATATTTTAATTATATTATTAGTTATAATATTTGATATAATTATTATTTCATATTATTATTTAATATAATTCTTTAATTTTATTATATTATCAGTATTATTTATTAAAATAATATTTTAATAAGAGGAAATTTAATAAATATAAATAGGCCTTCAAAGGCTGCCCCTTGGGCAGTACCAGAGCCCGGCTGTGCCCCACCCAAGCTGCACTCAGAGTTCTCACTTGGATCAGTTCTGGTCCATCTCCATGCTGGGCTTCATTGTCCACTTCCAGCCCCGGTTCTGCAGTCCCATCTTTCTCCATTCCCTGTTGTTTGCTGCAGGAGTGTCCTTGGTCCTGGGGCTGGAAAAGGATTATTTTGTGTGACTGAGCTGTGAGGAGAACCTGCTAATGCTTGATATGAAATTCAGAGTTAAACAGCAATGCAGTGCAGAATCTGGAAAATACGAAAGCTCAGCCTTAAGGCATCGAGGTCACGGCTGCTGCTTGGGCGGCTCCATCCCTGCACAGTCACTGCTCCAGCAGCACAAAACTGATGGAGAACAAGGCAGGAGCCCAAATCCACCCAGATTACATTTCCCAGGCCTCGGGGGCTTTCTTCTCATTTTAAACATCTTCCTTTTTGAAAACAAACCTGCAAAACAGACTCATCCTTGCAGTTTTACACACTAACTCTGCAATTCTCTTTTTGTTTTACAGAAGAGGGAAATGACTGACAGAGCTGATCACCATGTAAGTGATAACCCACACAGATTTTTAATATTCCCAGCATCCACCATGTCACTGTTTTATTCTGATTACCAAAGCATTGACAGCTGATTTTGGTGCTGGAGTCACATTGGTTTTATTTGTGCTTAAAGAAGAAATTATCTTTGCTTTGCCTCCCAAAACTGGGAAAGCACAAACCATTGCCAAGTGCAAAATAAAAGAAGCACAAAATTTGAAGTCAAACTACATTTCCCAACAGCTGCCCTACTCTTTCTGTTCCCAGGGACATCCAGAGCTCTTCTTCCATCAGCCCTTTTCTTTGAAGGGACTCTTCTAGGAAGCTTAAACTTACCAAATTCTGTGGATTTTCTGCAGCTGTTTTCTTCACCCATGGGGCTGCTCTTGGCTCACAGCTCTTGTGGAGCTTATTTGGTGAAAAGAGCCCAAAATGGACATTATGAGTTTTTCTGAGTCCATCAGCAAGAGGGACAAGAGGGCAAGGATGGCAATTTGCTGCTTTTTGGGGGGTTTGTACACATTCTTTCAAGGAAATTATTTATCAATAAAAAAACCAACAAAAATAATACCAAACCACCAAAATATCAGTGTTTTGGGTTTTGTGCTTTTCTCCTGAGGGCAGAGGAAACCCTCTGTATTTTAGAATGGAAAAATTCCAGCAGTTCTATTTTTTACTCTTCTCCCCTTTTTAAAATGGATCACAACACCAGCAACAAAATCTATCTCATTCTGGAAATCAAAGCTGAATGTTCACCAGTGAAGCAAATTCCATCCCTAAGCCCCTGACTCAGAACAGAATTACAAGGGGAATGTATGAAAACCAGGGCTCAGTTATTAAATAATCTGTTTATTGCAGGGCTTTCACAAAGGAGAAAACAAAAAAAAAAGACAAAGCACCCAAGTAGAAAGAATAAAAATGTATTTTCCTTCAGGTTTTAGACTGACACAAGTACAAATCCTTTAGTGTGAGCATATCACAGCAATTTGGAAATGAACAGACCCCAAGTGAACGAGCAGAGAGTACAAGACTGAATCATGAAATCATGATTTCTGCAGGGCTTCCACTCACTGGCTTGGCTATCGTGGTAAAAACCCCTCATCCAGTCAGGGCTGGCAAGGGAAGGGAAGGAAGGATGGGCAGGGGCTTTCAAGAGTCAAAGAGTGCAGACCCCTGTGGGAAATGTTCCTTCATCAGCCAGGCTCGAGCAGGCACGGCTGGGTGAGCTTTCAGCACCACAGGAATTGTTTGCCCTGCCAAAGTTATCTTCAGTCAGCTGGAACCCACCACTGCCTGCAGTGCTCCTGTAACAGATACAGAAGTGACCCACAACTGGAAAATGCCAGATAAAAGGGAAAAAAAAAAAAAAAACAAAGGAAAAGGTTAACTCAGCAGTTTAAAACACTTTTTGGTATGTTACCTGTCTTTTTTTTATTATATGCATAGAGAACCTGATCTACCACTAAAGGAACATGCAGCATGATTTGCATAAATAAGCCAAATCAGGCTCTGAACTGGAGAAACTGTTCAAGTGGATTAAACGACCTGGTTTGTGAGTGAATGATCCTCATGAACCACAGTTCCCAAACACACACACACACAAGTGACACAGAACAGTGGTCCTGGCAGCTCTGGCAATGGAAATGGTCTTGGATAGCATCTGCATGGTCTCCAGCAACCTCCACCCTCTGCAAGCCACCACAAATCCACAAATCCACAAATCCAAAGCCTCTTTTGCTTGGTCCAGAGCGAGGAAGTGACTCTGAAGTCTCAATGCTGCCAAATCTTGCTTAGACAAGAGTGGGATGCACTGAACTCTGTAACAGGATGGGCAGGTCTAGAAGAAGCCATCACAAAACTATTAAATGCCACAGTCATTTAACTTCTAATTAAAATTAATCCATTTAACCCATTATATCCAAACCCCCTCTGAGAAGTTTACATAGAAACCCCATAGACCATTTCTTACTCGGGGTAACTCTAGAAACAGCTTCTAATCCAGCATCTATGTGGAAAAGTCACTTCTCTTCCACTTCTGCTAGCTCTCTTCTTGTGCTAAAGGCCCAGAAAATAAAAGGCACTCCCATCCTGGGAAGTTATTTCTGAAGGCCTGCACCTGAAGCAAATTAAAAGAAATCTTTCCACTGGAATTTCAAGTGTTGATTTTCAAAGTGCAGGGCTGCAGCATGGCTGTGATACAGGCACTGCATCCCTTCCCTTGGGGAAAAAAAAAAGTGAATGGTCAAAAATGAAAAGTCAGAGCAGACTGCATCAGTGAAAGCCAATCTCTCATGAATACCACCTCAAGCAAGGCAAAAAAAGTGCCAGTAAGGGATAGAAACCCCCAAAAATGTATGGCTCACTATAATTAAGAGTTGAGAGGTGCCTGCAATGAGGCTCTCTCTGCAGGCTGAGGGTTGTGCGTTGAGTCAGCTCCAGCTGCTGCTGATTTCGCTGTCACCTTTTAGTCCCAGGTGTTGGAGTAGAAAACATCACCAAATCCAGAAACTATTCCGACTATCAAGGGCACTGGGGAGGAGAAAATGTAAATGAACAGGGCACTTTGGAGGGAGAAATAAAGCATACTAAAACCTAGGTTTAAAAAGCTCTTCCAAAAGCAGCTAGGACTAAATAAACGTTTCTGAGTGGAAAGCAAAGAACACAGAATACAGCAGACACCTAGAGAGTGATGGAGGAATTCAAGGTCTTTGCTCTACCAAGGATCTGGCAGCACCTTGATGCCAACTGTTACTTCTCACCCCATCAGTAGCTACTGATCAACAGTGGGAAAATTGACTCCTGAGTCAGTGAGATCTTCATGGGAGGGAGGGAGGAAGGGAGGAAGGGCGGAAGGAAGGAAGGAAGTGGCGGAAGGAAGTGGCGGAAGGAAGGAAGGAAGTGGCGGAAGGAAGGAAGGAAGTGGCGGAAGGAAGGAAGGAAGGAAGTGGCGGAAGGAAGGAAGGAAGGAAGGAAGGAAGGAAGGAAGGAAGGAAGGAAGGAAGGAAGGAAGGAAGGAAGGAAGGAAGGAAGGAAGGAAGGAAGGAAGGAAGGAAGGAAGGAGAGTTGGAATTTAGCTAAGGGAGATATCTGAGCAGGGTGAGCTCACATCTGTCACACACGGTGCTTTACAGTGAGGAGACTGAGGAAAAATCTCTCATTCTAGTCAAATAGTCTTTGGTGAAGCCCAACCAAGGCAAAAACACAGATGATGCCCACTGGCTGAGGAGAGTCCCCATTAAGTCACACAAACAAACTCAGCAGAACAGGTTTAGATTTATCTAAAATCTTGGAAGCCTTGAAGGAAGAACTCCACACTGAAAGTGAACAAGGAGAAAAATGGATCTGGGAAAGGGCAGCTGGGTGTGTAGGCTATGCTGTAAACCAGAGTTTAACGTTGTGGCATTGCTTGGAAGCTTCTAGGAGTTAAGCCAGGGGTGCCTGAGACATTCTGCTGCTGTAGCTCGTTTCTCTGGGATCAGCTCCAGCATAGGGAGTAAGAAGTCTGTGAATCCAGCTGCCTCATCTTGGGCCCAATCGTATTTTTCCACCAGCACTTCAAAAAGGCCCCAGGGCTTCAGTTTGGTGATGTGCTTCAGATCACCTGAAAACCCAAGACAAATGGCTTAAGTGTAAGATACAGGAACAGAGCAGCTCAGTAAAACAGCCAAACGTGACAGGGTGAGCTCAGGGACTGCTCTAAGGAGATACACACTGCTCGAGATGCTGAAGGGAAAAGTCAATTATATTAAACCCCCTTTTCTATGTGCTTTGGAAGCCTGTTGTAGAAATGCACTTCCTCAAAGGGCTCTTTTTTCACCTCCTGCTATTTCATATCCCCTATCAGCAAATATTAACTCCATTAAATCCCCAATTATGCTGCTTGACATGACAGATAAACTGTGCACTGACTCTGGGGTACATGCAATGCCTGGAGCCTGTGTGAGAAAGCAACACACTGCTAATAAAGAAGGCCTTGTTTTTATAAACAAGAGTTATTAAACTAGGTCAAAACCTAATTTTTTTGACTCAGTGCATTTCTGGGGTACTCAGGACTTGAGGATAATGTTCTGTGCTCTGAGCAACACGGCTCATGAGGCCAGGCACTACTTAAGGTGCCTTACATTCAGCTGCAGGTTTACTGATAAAGCATTTCATAAAACAAAGGAAAGACCCAAAGATGCCATCTTTGCTGGCATCTATTTCTAACAGGCGTTTCCAGCAAGACACTCCTGTGTATTTGGGCAAGGGATGAGGGGATAATGTGATATTTGCTTTGTTTCCTTTTACCTTTTTTGGTGAAAAACTCCTTGGAATATTTTCCTGCCAAAATGAGCTTGCGAGGTATTTTCCCCAGAAGTTCTATGATCAATGCAATGTGATCTGCATGTGAAAAATAAAAAAAAAAAAACAAAAAGACAATGAGATTCATCCACACAAAACCTCTCTATGCTAGTTGGGATATAAGGATATCTCTGTATGCTGGGATATAAGGATAAAGACACTACCCTTTAAAAATTACTTTGGAGATCCACCTGAAACCAGTTTACACAAGCAACAACAAAGACAAGGAGCAAGGGGAAAATAAATATGGGCAATGTGAGGTACAATCAGTTTGAGACACAATGTAGAGAATCCAGCAGCAAGAGGAATGCAAAACACCAGAGCAAGAGCATGGAGTTCATTGCAGTGTTTTACTGCAGAAGCTTGAGCACAGCTGCTGCTCATTTGGGTAAATAATCTTTTTGCAAGGAGCTTTTGCATTGCTGATTTGTAAGGCAAGGCTCACTTTGAAGAGGCAACCATTGGATTTCAAGTCCCTGTTTAAAAAGGAAAAACTGAGCCAAACAAACCTTCATCTCGTGAGTAATCTTCCCCAGAGTGAGGCTCGAACAGATAGTCCCCTGTTGCCAACTCAAAGGCCTAAACAAACAGAAATAAGCACATTAAATCACTTCAAAACACTCCAAGATGTGCTGCAGGTTGACTCTGCAAATCTCTGTGGGCCAGAAGCAAAGCAGTGGGAAAGAATACCCTGCAAAACTACAGTAAAGAGCTATAATCCTAAATATTCCATCACAGCCTGAACTGGGCAGTGACCTTGCAATGCTTCAAAACTGCATTAAAAGCATCACAGGCACACCTGAGATGAATTTTGGGTGCAGTTAACCACAAAGTTAAGGTATTTCACATGCTCAGCCTTTCCTCTTCAGAGTTTTGCAAAAATAACACCATGTCCAAACTATAGTTTCTGGGGTTGGTTATTTTGTTTTGTTTTGCTTGGGGTTTTTGGGATTGTTCCCTCTCCCCAGTTTTCCCATGCTTTTCAAACAGTTAATCTCTGAACATCTGTCTGCAGAGATGAAAACACATTTTAAATGAGAAAAACATCTGCACTCATCTCAACTCAGCACTCCTAAATTCTGTAACACATTCACCCCTCATGTGTTCACCTGTACTCAGAGCTGACCTTCAGCACAACTGAACTTGTACCACCCCTGACCTTCTGTATTCTCAATTTTCTTTAAGAGCTGCTGGTGCCAAACAGTGGCATCAGGCACACTGTGCAATTCTGGCCACATGCTCTGCACAGAAAACATCACCCTTCTGCATTTTCTTTTACCTCATTCATCTAAACCCCAGCTTGTTTGCCAAGACAGCAAAAATGTCTATTTTTCCAAGCTTAAATTATAAAACCCAAGCTTTGATTTGTAGAAGAGACAGAGTGGGGACACTGAAAAGACACAAGCAGTAACTGGCTTGACTGATTTTTTCATTGTCATACTCTGCATTTGGCAGCTGTTAAAGGAACAAAGGAACAGCTTCTTCCTCATCTCAGCATTACTCAGACTAAACATCAATTCCAAACCTGCAGAGGATAATTAAAATTAGAAATGCTACTGAAAGCACTGTGAAACAGTGCTAGATGCAGCAGAAAGGCTTTTTTTTTTTTTAATATAAAAAGACATTGTGTTCAGAATTGCCTGGTTGTCCTGTTTTTCCAGAAAGCATGATGGCAAACTACAATCATATTTGAAATCTGCTGATGCTGGACAACAAAACCTTCAAAAGGAAAGCCACATGTGGAGAAAAAAAAGATAAATTTACAAAACAACTGTGATGTGGAAACCTATTATTCAACAAGTGTGGAAGGTGGCTGAACACTCGTAAGGGATTTTGGCCAGTGGCCCAGCAGCTCAGGGCAGAGCAGGACTCACCATGCAGGCTGTGCTCCAGATGTCTGCAGGGGTGTTGTACCCCGACCCTATCAGCACCTCCAGCGACCTGTACTGCCTGGTCTGGATGTCCTCAGTGAAATGCTTGTGCTAAAGACAAGAAATGTTTGATTAACAGCTCAACACTGCTTAGAAGAGGAGAATCAACAAGCTGCAAGGCTGGAGTGGATCAAAGCTCATTGCTATTACATTTCAGCTGATTTTACATCCTATTTCCTTATATTCTGTAAGTGCTGTTAAGATGCTGTACATTCCTCCTCCAAGGGGAACAGTCCAGCAATTCAGAGGAAAGCAAGCCACAAAAGCAGAATAAAGGAAGATTCTGCAGCATCTCCTACCCAGCCCTGGCAGACAGGCCATGGTGCTGCCACCTTAAAGCAGAGAAGGTGAGAAATCACCTTGCCAGGCACTGCAAGCCTGACTGCCATTCTGAGCTCACACTCATCTCTCCCAACAGACCTGAAGTGATTTGCCATTTTAGAAGCCAAGTAAAAAGAGATATTTCTTCTGTTTGAAATATCAAACATTTGAAAGCAGCACAGCACAACCATCAAAGAATAAAACTTGGGAGTTTTACTGTGTGAATCTCTTTCATGTGCAATGGTCTGACAAGCTCCAGAACCAGCACATCAGAGCAATTGTTTGCAACTTTTTAGGCTCTTCTGGAGACTGAGAAACTCCTTCAGCAGTTCCACACAGCAGATTTCTACATTCTGTGTGTGACACAGCTCACAGCCCTGTAAGAAGTAACCAAATGCCAGTGAGGCACCCAGAGCATGGCCTGAAATCTTGTGTTTAGAGGATCATTTCTTCATTTGTGTCCCTGCTTCCCTTCTTTTTTCCCTGTCATAGTTTCAAACTGTCACTGTTTTCACAGCCAGCTCTAAGGATGTGTTTTACAGATTATTTTCCATCTTGGCAAAGCGACTGAATCTGCAGCTTTAAAAAGTCCATGTGAAAAGACCAAACTTACCACCCAGCAGGCATTTCCTAGGTCAGCTATCTTCACTTTGAGCTTATCTGCATTCTTGGGCTCAAGGGGATTAAGAAGGAAATTCCCAGCAGCTGATTTTCCTAGAGGCAATGTGTACAACAGCTGATTAAAGCTCCATAGGCAGTGCCACCATCTGTCACCCAAATCCCACCAAGCTCTCCCCAGCCAGGAAGTTTTCCTGATGGATCAGAGCTGTTCCCTCCCTGATGCCTGGGTAGAAAATGAGCATCACTCTGCTCTATCAACAACATCATTAAGGCCCAACTGGTGTCATTAAGCAGAAGGATAAATGAGCATATGCAACACTGACTATTTCCCAGCACAGTCTGTCTATATTTAAAAAAAATCAAAAACTTGTTGAAATAAGGGCACTGCCAAAAACAAAACAAACCTCACAACCCCCCTTAAGCCTTCCTAAATTTTTGAAGGAAGGTCCCCAAGTTACAGCATCTTTCTGACATACCCTTCACTCACTGCTGCAACACAATTACAAGAGCTAAAGGAAATACTGGGAAAATGGAGTGACACAATGGAGAACAAAAGTATTAAGTCACTAAATGGCATCCAGTTGCACCTCTGAACCAAAAATTTGGGAGAGTTTGAAGCTGTAAATTTGGGAGAGGGCTGTGAGAAGCAAAAGATGTCAGTAACCTAGCAGAGGCATTCAGCAAAGTGCAGTTCAAGTTTCAAAATCCAAATTTCTCTTGTTACTTTTCATCCATGTAACTTCCCTAGTGGTACTGTGGGCAAGAAAATGCTAGAATACTTTTTCTTAGTAAGTACAAATGGTAGTTTTACCCTCCTTCTCCAAGCAGATATTTATCACCTGGCAAGGACACAAAGATGCAAAAATGGACAGTTTTACCAGTTCATATTTTTAACACATACACCCACCTGGAATGTGTTTAAATTGCTGTACACTATTTCATGCCTTATTTTCTCCTAAGCTTACAAGACACAATTTTTTCACTCCAAAGAAAATCGTATTTAAATAAAAGCATTGAAGAAATTTGGTTTCTTTCCCAACACTGTATAAGCTTTGTTTTTAAATGGGAAAACATTTACCTTTCTTGAGTAACAGAGAGAGGTTACCTTTGCTCCATGTTAGGAACCAAACTGTCAGAACACACTGATCAAACCTATCCTTAATTTAACAGCAAGTGACAATCTGTAAGCTTAATGAAAATCATATAAGCAGCACCTGATTCAAAGGAGGAAATGTTCCTGCACTGAAAACCAAAGGCATAGGTGTTTTTAAAAAGTAGGAATCTTTAAGCAATCAAAGTCAAAACAGGCACAGCTACAACCAGCACCTACAAACAGCAAACAATTTGGAGTATGATTGTCAGGTTAATTACTCCTGGCTGGAAAACTCTCAAATGGATGGTTCCGATCACTTCAGCCTACAAAATTCACATTTTTGTTCAAATGATGAAGTGTTGAAGTCTCCCACATCAAGGAGCCCTTTCTTACAAGGTCCCTCCTATACCTTTGTTGTCTGTGGGGCTGTTAGCCTCATTCTCATCCTCTGAAGGGATCTCTGTCCTGATGCTTTCCTGATGAAAATTGTTGATGCCCTGCTCGCTCAGTGCCTGCTCCTGGCTGGGCACGGGCTGGCACACCATGGAATCCTCTGGAGCCAAGGGCACAAACAAGTCCAACACTGCTTCCTGGGGCCCGAGCTCTGAGTCATTGTTGTGCTGGGCGTAATTGGAGCTGTGCAAGTTGTCAGGGAGCTGGGTGCCAGGGGCATTGGCAGGGGCGTTGGCAGGGGCATTGGCGTTGTGCAGGTCGTCCTCGAGGCGCACGCAGCCCTCGTTCCCACAGTCTGTCAGCTCTGTCATGGCCATCACCCCGTTGCAGTTGATTTCTGCAGCCTCTTTTTGCACGGTGCTCTCCATGAGATTGGATCCCTCCTGTCCAAGGGTTTCTGCTGCAAGAGGGGAAGATGAGAATGTAGCAGAATATGTCTTAATGAAAAGCTGGAAGGTGTTCAAGGGCAGCCTGAGAGGGCAGGAGTTCTGCAAATGGGAGTTCTGCAAATGGGAGTTCTGCAAATGGGAGTTCTGCAAATGGGAGTTCTGCAAATGGAATTGAACACAGCCATTCCCTCAGACTGGAACAGGAGATTTCCCAGGTGAAATGACAACAGCCACCTCTGCTAAAGGTACAACACCCTCCCCACATCCGTGAGACAACACTGTCCATGCCATGCTGGCAGTGCTTTAGGTGCATACCTGGCTTTTTGCTGATGCTTTCCTCTGATGGGCTGACTTTTATGAGCATTTCCACAGGAGTCTGAGCTTCCTCCTCCTCTTCAGGCTGTGTCTGCTCAGGGTTTGCTTCCTTCTCCATTTCCTCTATCTCTTGCATTCGCTTCTCCAACAACTCAGCCTGTCTTTTCTGCTTCTTTTTCAACTTCTTTTTCTTATTCTTTGACATTTTGTCAGCCTACGCAGAAGTAAGTAGAGAAATTTGACTTAACATTTTATACTTCAATAAATTTAAAATGCACCAAGGTTTAATTTATCTTAGAGCTGAGGAAACAGTCTCTGATGAAAATGCTGGAGACAGCTCCTCTCCCAGATAAAAAGCAGCTATTCTGGGTTTTGAACTACTTGTGTATAGCTCTTACCAGTGCATTTTTGCCCTGACCTGAAAAAACAACATTATTCTCCAAGTGAGGGAAATCTCAGACTCCACAGAACAGTCACTTTCCCAACAGAGCTTGAGATCACCACAAGAACTCCTTGTTCTGGTGAATGAACTAAATAAATGAACTAACACCATTTACCAGCATTGAAGCTGATGCCTATGCCAAACACAAATCACATTTTTTCCTTCTGATATGAGACTGGTCTCTCTTAATGCTGACTGGATTATGAAACAGTGCAGGAGATACTATCAGAGGATGCATACTTACAGGTGAAAGATATTACACTTACTGGTTTAGGCTGTGGTGCAGTGCTCACTGAAAGGCAAAGGAAAATCAGTAAATCAGAATGGGAAAGGAAGATCAGTAAATCAGAATGACTACACTCAAAAACTGCAACTGCATTCTGATGTTAAGGTGCATTTTTCCTATGTGATCTGATAACATTTTAATGATATCAGCAAATGTGATTTTGAAGGCTCATTTCTCTACAAAAACACAACAATAAAAAAAATGATAAAAACATCAAATGAGCAAATGCATAATTCAAGTTTCAGACAGGAGACTTGTTTGACTGATATCAGAGTTCCTGCCACGTAGCTTCATTTACTGCATGCATTATGCATCCCACCCAAATGAAATGCAAATCAAAGCATTACAATACCAAACTTAAGGGAGCTTCCTTAAGCTAAGATATGCTGTGATCAGTTCAGCTCAATGTTGGTGCTGTAAGATTATGACTGACAGAGCCTTCCCATACACACTGCAGTGGTTTTTGAAAAGTACACACAACTACAGATGGATATTCTGAGGAGGAGCACAAGAGAATTTGCCCTCAGACCTTTAAGGATGTTTGCAAGTCAAGGCAGCTGGTTTTGTTACAGTTTTCCAAACTGACAACAGGTAACTCATCTTGTTGAAACTCTCACCAAATGCATTTCCAGCATCATGCAATGAAAGGCAATAAACTTTTGAAGGAAATGTGAGAATTTTGCCACATTTTTACACCAGTTCCATATTGAGTGCACCAACACTGTGCTACATAAGACTGATTTACCAGTGCCAGCTTACAGAATTCTCTAATAGCTGCTGTTAAAAGCAGCCTCCAGTGAGCATTTATCCTCCCTCTTGTTTTCTCACACAAACTACCTTCCCCATCATCTGAATTACAATTTATGACTAATTTCCCAATTTCCACTCAGGTTTTCAAAGGTTACTTGCATTATTGTTCTACCATACTCAGGAAGTTTTCCTTAGTGATGATTAGGGGGTACGTGGGAGAAACAGCATCAATTTTCAGGGCAAAAAAAAAGAAAATAAGAATCACCTGCAGAGCCAGATGGTGGGGGAGCCCCAGATCTCTGCCACTCTGTTGCCTCTGCAGCCAGCCTGCGGATGTACTGGTCATTCACACACAGCAGGATGTTCTCAGGCTTTATATCTGTGTGGATGATTCTACACTTGGTATGCAGGTAATCCAGACCCTGAAGAACCTGCAGGCAAGGGAGAAGGAAGTCAGCCATTAGACAATCTAATTGGGAGCAAAGTGAAAATGCAAAAGTGCCTGGGATGGCCAATGAAAGGGTTTGTGTGTCTGAGAGTGCTCCAGGTTAGAGCTGCTGTGATCAGTGGTTACAGCCCAGTTCCACAATAACAGATTTGCATACAGATTTTAGCTACCATTTTAAAATACTCTTATTTACCCTCATAGCTTAACTTACCACAGGTGAAAATCTAATTTTAATACTCTACAATAAAATCACACTTTCCTCCTCCCCTGCACCTCCCATGTGGAAAGGTGTTTCTTTTAGGCTACCACCCAGTAGGGAGAACCAGTTCCTCCTGCTCTTCCCATCATTAACCACCGTGCTTACTGTCACAGCTTAAAAAAGTACTTCACTTATGAGGAATGACTGAGGTAAGAAGAGGTTAAAAGCAAAAACCATCACAGTGTAAGTGTCAGAAAACAACTACCTGCAGCAGAAGGAGCTTGCAGTAGAGAAAAGTACTAACCCAAGAATATTTTGTTGCATGAAGGAGATACCACAGATTTTTAACTTTCGTTTGCTTGGATCTGGGAAAGATCAGTGAAAGATTTTTAACTGGGTCAAGAGGAAGAGTGCAGTCAGAACTGGAACTCACCTGTTTGATGATTTTTTTGACACAAGGGAGAGGAAGACCCTGATAATTTGACTTGATGATCCACTTCAGGAGATGATGCCCTAGAACTTCAAACACCATACAGATATCTGGAACTGAATCAAGGAAAAACCTGGACATCCAGACCCAAGGAGCCCCAAATTCCCAAGACTGAGGATGAAAAGAAATCCAAACCAGTTGAGCACTTTATGTTAAAGAACCCTCATCCTTCTGACACAGCTTGCCTTCCTCAACAGCATCATTCTATCCTACACAACAGTGTCATTACCTAAAATAAAATAAAATAAAATAAAATACAGAGGGATGGAGCTGCACAAAGGTGCCACTGCAGCAGTAGCCACCTCCTGCTTTGAGTGGGAGCCAGTTGCACAAATGTACATTATTATTATTTACTGTATGTTTTGGAACAGCCTACGCTTCTGCTCCAGGCAAAACTTGATGCCAGATCTCTCTGTACCAGCATTACCTGGAAATATTATAAAATTTCCATTTCACAAGTAATCTTCAGACCAATAAAGTCACTTTCTTTGCCCTCCTTTGCCTCTTTATCAGCAAAACAAACTTTTGACAAACTTGGATTTCAACTAGATTTATATGATCTCCTTCTGAGCTTTAAGATCTCAACAGCTACAGTCACCCCAGTGACATATTCAGTGCAATGAAGCCAAACTTCTATGAGTTTGTTAGGCTCCTTTTCATCTACACTGGCAGAAAGCAGACATTTCACAAGAGTGGAAGAAATATAAGCTCAATTCAACATTTACTCAGAAAAAAAAATTAGAGAAAATGCATTATGGGTCTACATTTTATAATCTGCAGCTCAATTCTCTCAAGCAGTCCAGCAATTCTTACTGAAATAAAAAGTAACTTATCTCAAAGTGAAAATAATGCATAAAAGTCCAGCTTTCAAACTCTGAGGATTCATTATTAGCACTTGTTACAAATCACTGCCTGTGAGAAGGCTGTTCCCACTGTCAGAGCAATTCACTGCAAACATCCTAACAATGCTGATAAATTACAAAGTTAAGATGTTTCCATAACCTGATAACCAAGCTTATTTTCAAGTTATAGATGGCTCATGTGCTATTTTCAGCTCCTGATTTTAACATGCTGTACTGAAATAACAGGTTCTTAACAGGCTGCTTGCAAAAGTGAGGGGTTGAGGAAGATGGGCTCTCCTGCCCCAGAGGAACCTCTGACACAGCCACTCAGTCCTGATTCACAAATTGGTGGCAGAACATGAAAAGCACAAGCAGGCAGTGCTGACACCAACGACACCAAACTGAATCATCACCCTGGATGTGAGCTCAGCAGGCAGTTTGGAGATCCTCCTACAGCTTTCCTTGGGCAGGAAAAGGGATGCCTGGGCATTGCCTGCCCAAGAAACTCCCATCTTTTCAGCTCTTGGCTTTTATTCCACAAAAGGATACGGGAACCATTCACTCCTGAAATCTTGAAGTCATCTAATAACTGAACAACTCTCTCCTTGCTTGGATCATTTGGGTCACTGCTGCGGACCTGCAGAGAAAGAGGTTATTGTGATGTCAGATCCACTGCACTCCTTGGCTCCTACACAAATTCCTGATCATCTGGAAATATCAAGCATGTGACAAATGAAAACTCCCCAAAATGGAAAAAAAGAGTAAAATAAAATTGAGCCCAACTGGGGCACTCACCGATTTCAGCAATTTGATTTCATCCAGTGCTGTTTCTGTGTAGTGCTCTGCACTCTTCACCACCTTCATTGCCACAAATCTCCTCCCTCTGTGCACACATGGCAAGTAAATTGGGAACTGTTAACGCTCATACAAAGAACTTATTCTCCCAGATTATCCCAATTCTTTTGCATCCAAGAGAGTTTATTTCATGCATCATGGAAAAATAAGGTTTAAACACTCAAAAGACTGCCTTTGAGTCTTTTTTTAACAAAAGATTCGTGCTAGTCATTTCTCAAAATATGGAAAAATAGGTCAGAGACTGAACACAACTCTTCCCACAGATAAGGTTTGTCCTGTTAAGTCCCTCCCACACACTTGCATGCACAATATCAGACAAAACTCCTGTTCTGGGATGTGGACAGCTAATGCTTTGTGGTTTTATCTGAAAATAAAAGGATGTTTTCTGCTCAGGTTTGTGCATGCCTGGCAGGAACAGCAGCTGCAACAGGAGCACTCACTGGATGTCCCAGGCCAGCCACACGGTGGAGAAGTGACCCCAGCCAAGCTTCCGAATGACGTGGTAGCGTCCATTGAAGAGATCTCCTATTTTCACAAGGTGGTAACCCCCTGGAGAAACACAGCAACCAGAGCATCACAATCACCCCAAGCATCACAACCACTGCAGCACCACTGAACAGCTCCCCAGAGAAAACACCTGCTTTGCAAAACAGGCTGTGATGGTAACAGAACCTTCCAGCTAAATATCAGCATTGCTTTTGTGTGCTCTGAGCCTGGAATGTGAAAGAGGTAACCAAGATCCAAACAGCAATTTTCCTGACTGGAAATATCACTCTGCCACTGAAAACAGCAAAGTCTCCTCTGCACCCTTCATATCTCTCAAGCTACTGACTATACAGGGGAAATCCATCACAGAAGCAAAAACATGAAAAGCCAAAGATGGAACTGGCAGAAAACAGAACAAAGAGAAGAAATTGTGATTTGGTGTTTTCATTTGCTCTGTATTTCATTTCTGGTCAGAGAAACAGGGGAAGGCTATTTGCAGAAACAAATTCTTCTGAAGAATGGATATCAAGATAATGATCTGATCTTCAAAAGAAAACCCAAAGAATACGAAAAGGATTTTTGTCCCTTTTACATTGAAATAAAAAAAAGAATTAAATGCCTACTTGCTTTTATCAATATTGAAAGCCTTCTGGCACAGAGGAAAAGATAACAGCTTTAAACTTATGCATTAAAAACAGTTCTGTAACTCAAATCCTGACTGCTAACAGAGGGAAACTTGGAGACCACCTTCTCCATTTCATGTTGGCTTGAAAAATGTTATTTTCATATGCAGTTTCAAAGTACTCTTAATGTAAGAGGGAGTCTATTTTCATTCTCTATGGCAAACGGAGGGGATTCCTTGATTGCACTGAAAATCACACATCTCAAACAGGGAAATGCTCACCTTTACAGTAATCATTTGGATCCTCCTGCTCATCATCATCTGATCCCAGGATTTCCTCCTCTTGCTCTGGAAGATCACTCTCAGACTGAGCAGCGAGGCTGCGGTGCTGGGTGTCGGGTCTGAAAGAGATCACACTGCATTTCTGACACAGATAAAACAGATTTAAAAGCTTAGTGATCCTACCAAAATATTAGCCTCTGAACCCCTTCTCTGCCTTTCTCTAAAGCAGATTTATATTCTGTTATCCTAGGTAAAACTTGAAAATTTAAATATTGATTGATTTTATTTTAAATATGAATATCAATTAGTCTTTACTTTCTTTTGGAAAAGAAAAAGTTAACCAGTGTTTTAGAACTTGTGGGCCTTTGTTCCTTTGATATTCAAGGTCAAATGAATATTTAACAGTCCTTCTGCTTCTAACACTTGAGAACCCTAGAGCCCCTAATCCTGACATTTATTTCTCCTGTTCTCAAGGGGCAAGCTGTATTTTCAGCTCATTTCTTCACTTGAGATCCAAAGTTTATTACAGTTGTCTGAACTAGGGAGAGTGGGAGGACACAGAGCAGATGTTCAGTAACCCTCCCGAGAGCTTGTGATTGCAGAGGGATTGGATCAGGCACTAAGGTGGTGGAGGTTTTTCACTCCCACAATCATAAATAAAAGTGTTCATTTTATGTGTTTATTTTTCCATCAAATGTGCAACTCTGAGTTCTTGCTCGTGAAGGCCACATCAGCAAAGGCCACCTCCATGCCCTCACACACAGCCTGTGCCCCCCAAATAAAACATCTCCCACACCTCAGCTCTGGCATGGCATCACACTGATCACAGCCAAACAGCTCATGAAAGGCTAATACCAAAATCAGGTAATTTATTTACTTTACAAAGCATTACAGGCAACAATGAAATGCCCACAAAGATTCAAGATACCCCTGTACAAAGCAAACATTTGTAATGAAAACAATGCCTACAGACCCCTTGCTTTGGCAGGATTTAAGGGCAAAGTACTGCAAGATATCAACATTAAGTTTCCTTCCCTCAGAAGACATTAAAAAAAGCTGGAGTTGCCCAAAGAAGTGGGCAGCAAACTTCATTAGAGCAGTGACACAAGCTCAGATAACATTCCTCACAGAGAGTTCCCAGCAGTGAATTCACGGAAGTTTCTTCTATTGAAACTATTGTTGCAGGGAAGCAGCAGATAACACCGGTGCCTTCAGCACCCTCCTTCAAATTCAGCTCATTTTGCTGCAAGAAGGAAGAACTGCCCACCCAGGGCTATGCTAGCAACACAGGCAGGCCCTCAGATGCATTTCTCACAACTTAGTCCTGAGCTGACTCCTGCACGTCACATCAGGGCTGTACTGACTCCTCTTAATCCATGGGAAAAATGTAATATTTTCATTTGGAACAGTTATACAGCAGAATGAATGTTCAGCACTGACCTACTACACTACTCTGCTGAGACTTCACACATTAAACACACTGCTAACACACTCAAACCACAGCCACCTTAAACATCAGAAAAAGGGAGAAATCTTGTGTTCCAACCCGATGATAACTACATTTGCAGTCACTTCAAATCCACAACTCAAGTTCATTTAAACAAGGAAGAGCTACAAAGGTCATTGCCAGGCACAACCCACCACCAGACATTTCTCTTCAGTCTGCTGTCAGTGAGTCCTGCTGGCTTTTTTAAATTCAGGAACAGCCTAGTGGTCTCAAACCATAAACTGCCAAGCTCATGAGACTTCTATTAAGAAACTGCAGCTTGATCCAGCCCTGAGATATCCAGTATTCAGACTTTTTAGTCACTGAATTATAAGTCAGGGGTAGGAAGAAGGAAACCTGCAGTAGGGGGTGCAGAAAGTCTTAGAGGTCAAAAAGCTTCTTTTAAATTGCTGCATTTTTTGGGACAATTGAAATACAAATAAAGTCACACATTATCCCCAAATTAAAAGCAGGCAGCAAAGGCAAGAAATGGGCACAGACAGAATGGCTGAAGGGGAGATTAAATGCTCACAGACAACAAATCCTATAGACAGGGTAAAGAGAACAGGAGCTGGACAGAGATTTTAAGCCAGGAACCTCACATACAGCCTGAGTAGTACAGAGTAATTCTCCCCAGTGCTGTTTGGGGATTTTCACTGCTTTAACTGCACAGGATGTAAGGGATTAAAGAGGACTCTAAAGAAACTTGCCCTGAAGTGGCAGTGCTACAGACACACACATCACACCACCCTGCAGTCCCAGTGCCTCTCAGTAACAGCAATCCCATGCATGGAGGAAGAAGTTACTGGAAGCACTAAAGCCCATTCTCCTGGAAGCTTTCTGTGCCCCTCCTAAGGGGCTGACTAATCCTGCTGCTGGCAGCCTCACACACGACACACCCTGGAGTCTGCAGCTCAGTCTTTCATGGGGATCCAAAAGCATTTCACTTCTACACTGGAGTCTATGATACCAGCTAATGTAAAAAAAGCTCAATTCAGGTCACACACATCTCTACAGTGCTGTTTCCTTTATGAAATCACCTCCAAAATACACCTCATTCTTTTGCCTTCCTGTGAAAATGTGTTTGATGTTGTTACACACCACCCTGCTCTTCCCCTGAAATGACCACGTCAGCCCAAGACAGGGATTAGGGGAGAATCAATCAGCGCAGAACATGTATTAATACCCAAGAAAAAATTATATACAAAAGCACAAGCCTCATCTGCCTGCTTTGCTCACAAAGACAGTACTCTAAAAGGCACAAAAGGCTGTTAAAGACAGCAGAAAAATCCATGCCCAGTATTTAGATAACAGCTGTAACAGCTGTTGTCAAAATTGCAAAATGCAGATAAAGTATATAAAAATTTTATACTAAATTATTGTTTACACATTAAAACCCAGGTGTTCTAGGGTAGTTTATTCTTTTCTAGCCACCTCTGATCTACAGAAGAACACCATGATCACCTTCTCCTTTTGCTCTCTCATTGTGCTAATTAATCATCAGAATGAACAGGATCTGCAGGGTCTCTCTACAACTACACAGCAACATTTTACTTAAGAAAAACAATGTGGAACAGAAAAGCTAAGGCAAAATGCTAAGTCTTCTATGGAATTCATGTGAATTCACATCTAGAGAGACCCTCCCAAAGGTCCTTATTCCCTGAAGAGCTGCAAATTCTCCAGACAAAATCAGAGAGGCGAACCTACCTGCAAGAAGCACGGCCTCCCATGGATAAAGATATTCCTGAAGACAGCCCAATAGTTTTCGAAAAAGCCATCAAAAGTCAGGCCCCACAGTGCTGGGGAAGGAGGGGGACATCAGCAGCAGGCACGGGGGCTGGCTCTCCTCAAATGCAGCAAAGCTTTGTGCAAGAGTGAAGGAGCAGAGGGATTTGCCTCCAGCACCCAGCTGCAGCTGCCCAGCACTGCATTGCAGGTGAAGGACCGTGCAGCGAGGCTGGGGCTCGCTCTCAGCTGATGCTCCTGCAAATTCACTCATGGCAGGGGGGTGAGCAGAAACATTCATCCCCTCCTCTTGATGTCTACATGTCTCTTCTCTTCCCTCTAATGAAATTAGAAATTCAGGCAGATACTTTTTTCATCTTCCTCAACCAGCCGGTTTTATTTGCCTATTCAATAGCCCGGTGGATTCAAAGCTGGGATGAAGACAGGGATCATGGTAATTGTCGACAGAGAAACCCTTTTGATAGAGGAATTCCAGCACAATCACTCAGCAGGCAAAGAGTGTTCAAAGGAAAAATAAATTTTCTGATGTAATTCCACACCTCTCCTTCCAGAGTTGCAAGAAAAACTTATCCTTTATGCTTAAAATGACAAAACAAGCAGAAGGAGTCAAATCTTCTTGAAAAAGTTGGACTGAGTATTTTTCGCAGCAGCGGGTCTTAACATCATCTTCCAACAATGCACAATTCCCAGTCATTTCCTGTGCCTGTTTATCCTGCTGGTTTATGTAAGTGATAGGGGAAACAAGTCACCAACAATGTGACAGAGCAAGTAACAATTTGGAGATTTCTCTCCTAGGGAGGAATTTATTATTAGTGAAAGACACAATGATGCTGCCCCTGCACTTTTAAAGGAAGAGGTTTTAAAAATTGTCTTTATCCACTTGTATGTCTAAAATACTTTCCTCTTAAAACCTCACAAAAGTTTGAGTGCTTTTAATAGTTTAGCATTGCCAAACCTGTGCATATTAGAAAAGGAACTAAAAACATTCAAAATTTTCCACTGTAGACAAGACTTTGCTCCATGTTCTCTGAAGATATCACCCAACCCCTGCAATGCACAGCAGGGATGGTGAAGAGTTATTTGCAGGAGCTAAGATTTGAGTCACTCACTTGCTCCTTACAGGAGGTGTTAAAGCAATTTGGAAAAACACTGTGGAATTCTCTTGCCAGTTTTTCAGTGGAATCACTTATCTGGTCCACACACAAAAAGGAAGGCAAAAAATGATTAAGAAATCTCAGCCACACAATGTGGGTTCTTACAGACTTGCAGAGAAGGAAGAGTATCCTCTATAAATTACCAGACACACACAGAGCCAAGTCTCCACACTCAAGCTCACCATCAAACTCTGAATGTGTTCTCTCTGCTCCAATAACTTACATTAAAAAAAAAAAATTCGAAAGGAGGTGTTTGGTTTTCCTATTCAAGAGTGACTTCAAAACTCGGTTTTGGACAGAAAAGATTCTTCCTTGTCCCTAAAACAGCAGAAATACTGTCTATGCTACCTCATTGCTTGCCTTGAATAGATACAAAAGGAGACTCCTTCCACCCTCAAGCAAGGAAGTCAAGGTACATTCAGGCCGAATCACTTCTGTCACACCCATCATCCTTAAATACACACTAACAAAAAAAGATACTCTCCTTACTCCTCTCTCTGTCTGCCTCTGCCTTGAAATTTGCACAGATGACGCCCATCTGCAGGAAACTGAAGGGAAATGTTTCCTAATTTTAAGTAGCCTACAACACAGTCTCTATAAGCAGTGTCACCCCCTATTGCTGAGCTCAAACTGCACCCATGAAACGCCCCCGAGCACAACTCAGTCCAGTGAAGGCAGGAGTGACAAACGCACTGCAGGCCCCAGATAAAGGCACTGCAAACACCCCAGGACTCCTCTTTCCACCTCAACCACGCACCCAGAGGTTTGCTGGGCTCCACACCCAACCCAGCAGGATCTCACTGAGGGATTTCTCATTTGAGAAGCAGCTCCATGTGGCATGGTGAAAAGCCAGCATTTCAAACCCCTCTCCCATTCCCACACCTGTGCATGTTGACAATGTCTCTTGAAGGAAGAATGCTTGCAGGCTGCACTCATTACTATTGCTTAGTGTGCCTGTAACTTCATGTTAAGGCACATCTAGAGGGAGAATGAGAGCTCACACGCAGATCTGCTGGCAAACCTCGTGCTCAATGAATATGGAAACTTCACACAACTTCCAGCATGATTCAGGTATGAAATGATCAAAGTGTTTTGCAGCCTTTCTGCTCCAGAAATTCCAACTGAATTATAAATCATTGATAGTGGGGGACTTATGACTGCACAATGTTATTTTGTGATTATTGCAACTCATTAACAGTTGCATCCCTATTTTTCTGAGTAAATAACTGGTATTTTCTGCCAGTAGGGCAGATCCACAATACTTGCTGCTATCCCAGAGCTACAGGAACACCACTGTCAAGAACTCAGAAAATTGGAGATGGTCAAACATTTAGCTTTTAAATACCAGTACTCAGAGGCACCAAGACAAACTTTTGATTAGCAGATCTGTGGGAGCTCAGTTTGAAGATGAGTACTGGCTTTCACATTAGAAAGGTATTAAAACACAAATAACAGGCAATCAAACTTCTTCCTTCCCATCCCCACTCCCCCACACAAGCACTTTACAAGCTGTCTGTAGAGCTGTCTGCTAGCCCAGCTATCACAAACCAAGGGATTTCTATGGAAACCAGCAAATTTCAGTTGTGTCCTGTCATGGTTTGATAATCCCTTCTGTCTTTGAATGAACAAATACGAGGGCAATGGAAATTACAGGTTCTCACCTTCAGAGTTCCAAGAAACTCTGCCTGCTCTCTTTCTAAAGGAGTGTTAGGATAAATGCATGCTCTGCTTCACTGATAGAAAATGAAACTTTTGAGACAGGAAGGAGTAAAAGAAATAGGATCGTCCTGAACTTGCAGAAGATTAAGAAAATGGTTGAGGTTCCTATAAAAATATATATTCATTTCAAAAATATATATTCATTTCCTATAAAAAAGCTGATATACAGAATCATAATTAGTATTTACAAGGTGTTTCTGTAAATCATCAGTTTAGACTGGTCTCATCTAAACCAGCAAACAGCAATATTAACTACTGGATGATGAAAAAATAAATAACTTTCCAGTTTCTTTTAACCTTTCCAAAAGGTTTTTGGTTCTGTTTTTAATGATATTAGGTTTGTAGGTAAACTTAAAGCAGCTGTAATTAATTTTTAAAATGAAAGATATTTTGAATTGTTTTTACTCCCTTCAGAACATTCTCTGCAATTTTATATAATAATTCAAAATACTAAACTCAACCTTTCAAAATCATTGTTTCATGCTATTTACTGCAAATGTAAAGAAAAAATGTATTACAGAAAAAAAGGAATGTGTGATCTAAACTATCATGGAACATTAGATATTAAAAGCACATTGCATGTGGTTTCAAGTATAGATTTTATAGAAAGTCATGAAACAACCCAGTTAAGCCTATTTTAGAAGATTTAACTAGAGCAGCTTTGTGTTTAAATAGAATAAATGTTGTGGAACTGTACCTAGAGGCTGACACTGAGTTCATTTAATTGCACAGCATAAAGCACATGCAAGTTTCTTTAATTTCTGAGATACAATCTAATAAACTTATGGTAGCAGAGAAAAGGGTTGAAGCATAAAGTGTAAGAATATAAACACAGCATTTAACAAATAACATGGCTCTGCACTCAAATCAAGGTTAGTGGCAAAATCAGGAGTTAACCAGCAGTGCATTTAACCTGTCCTGAATATGTGGTTAAAAAAAGATTCATTAAAAACCCCTAATGTGCCAGCTCTGAAAGTTATCATTCAGCAGCCTCAAAATCTACACAGAAATTAACCTTCCCAGCTGCACTGTGAACTCTGCTGGCAGATTCAGTACTGCTGGTCTGCAGCTAAAGAAAGAAAAAAGTTACATGTATAGAATGAGACAATGGATTATTCATACAGAAACTAGAGAAGGGGGAGAGCATTTCAAAAACTGTCCTAATGCTACCTTCAAGAATACCAGGAACACGTATGGAAGAGCATGGAACCATAATGCATGGCTCCCAAATACTTTGGTTAAAGCTCCTCAGTCTTCAAAAGCCCCATCTCAAAACCACTGACTCTTGGCTGAAGGCAACAAGAAAAAAATATTTAAAATCCCTGTGATGTGTCTGAGAAAGCATTACTCTAGGCCTAAAGAAAAAACCCTCCAACTGCCATCCCCAAAGCCTTAGCCTTACTATCTTTGGTCCTAGGCACCTTCAAGTAAAATCATCCTGAGCCACCAGAGATTTTACAGAATAAGCAGCATTTTATGGAGTATACAGAACCAGCTCTAGGACTGACATCACCTTTCAGCAGAAAGGAACCCATGAGCAGCACTGAACACAGCACTTAGTGCAGCCTGCTGAAAGCCATTGTTTAGTATTTACTCGAGTTCTTCTAATTTCTACATCTGCCTCCAAAAGTTCCCCACACATAAAGACTCGTGACATTCCTGCGGTGAGAAAGAAGCCACACGAGAGCATCAAAGTTAGAGAACCAAGTAAACAACACACTACGGCATTCTTTCGGCAAGAAAAAAAAAGGAATCTCAGGGGGAAAGCGAGTCGAGAGAGGAGAGAGTGGAGAGAAGCCGGTTCCTAAAGGCAGCAGTTGCTGAATGCCCTGGGGACTTAGAGAGGGGACGGCGACAACTCGGTGCCAAGGGGAGCCGGCAAGGGCAGCCCATCATCACCCCTGAGCACCAGGGCAGCTCCCCGGCCGGCTGCAGGGGAGAAGCGGGGCAGGCAGAGCCTGCCGTTCCCCGGGCAGCCCAAGGAGCGGAGCCGGCCAGAGCCGGGCGGCAAAACGGCCGCCCCGGGCCACGCGCTGCGCCGGCTCCGCTCCCGAAACGTGCGCTCGGTTAACTCCGGTTACAAACCCGCCCGGCCCCGGGGGCCCGCAAGTTCCTCTGCCCCCAGCGCCCTCCGGGCCCGGCGGTCCCTGCCCCGCGGGGAGGGCCGGGGGAACAAAGAGGCGGCGGTGCCGGCGGGAGATGCCGCCCGAAGGGAGCCGCGGCCGCACTCACTTCCTCTGGGCCTTGTCCTTCTTGGCTTTGGTCCGCTTCTTCCGGGCCTGCAGCGCCAGCACTGAGGGAGAGAAGGAGAGAGAGGCGTGAAGGGCGGCGGGCCCTGCGGGGGCCCCGCGGGGCGATGGAGGCCGCGCCGCGCTCACCTTTCCGCTCCATGGCCGCCACCGCCGGCGGCCCCGGGCGCCTGCGCCGCGCCCGCCGGGCTGGGCACGCGCGGCTCGGCCGCCTCAGCCGCGCGGAGCCACCGCCTCCCGGCCCGGAGCCGCCCCGGCCCGGCCCAGCCCTGCCCTGCCCTGCCCCGCCCGCCCTGCGCGGCTCCGGCTCCGGCTGCGGCGGCGGCGGCTCCGGCTCCGGCAGCGGCGCGGGCGGGGCGCAGGCGCGGGGCCGTGCGGGAGCCGCCCCGAGCCGAACGGCGGCGGGTGGCGGTGCCGGTGGTGCGCGGGACGCGCTGCGGGCTCCGTTTGGCCGCTCGGGGCGCGCACCGGACCCCGCGCCCGCTGAGCTCCCGCACCTGCACCCGCCCCGCCGGCCTCGCTCAGCCCGCTGAGCCTTCCGCTGAATCCGTGTGTGAGATCAGGAGCCCCGAGCAGGGTGCAACGCCCATCAGACTCGGAGATTCTTAATATTAAATCATTTATTTAATAACGATCACAGAAAAAAACCTTTGCAGTTACTGGGGCGTTCAGACATTGTGTTACATGTGTTAAACAAATACCTGTATATTTGTTAAGGTGGTTATGTATTCACCTTAGAACATATATAAGGTGGTTATGTATTCACCTTAGAACTCTTGCAGGTTCTACTATTCACAGTTTTTCTCAACACTATTTAATGTGAAAAGACCAAGATGAATGTGTAGGGGACACGGAATAAAAGCACAATAATTTGCAGCCTGGGTTTCTGCAGCAAGCCCTGCCAGGAAAGCATCGTGGCATCCCACCAGCTGCGAAGAACATTAGAGCATTGCTGCGTGCAAAAGAACCGGACTTGTTGCAACTACGTCAGGTAAGAACTTCAGGCTGCCAACAAAAACTATAGACAGCCCTTTAAACTCTGACTTTTGTGGGTTTTTGGAGGTACAGGTGGAATATGTGGCTATAAAGCAGGTGCTTTGTCACTTCACAGCCATGTCCAAGGATTTGTGCTTGGCTGAACACAGAAGCCTTGTGTCCATAAGAGGAAACAATGGCATGGCACTGCACACCTGTATGGGGAAAAGATCAGGATTGACTGGAATTCCTCTCAGCAGGATATTTGTTTTGCAGCACGAACACCCATGACTTGCATGCTGCCATTCTGATGTCTGACTTGTCCCCTGGTGCTAAACTCTGCAGTCATTGAGGGAGGAAGGGAAGATTTGGAACTTTGCTGAACAAGATGGAAAAAAAAATCTCTTTAAGTTTTCAGTGGGGACCTTTCATGGTGCCAATAGCTAGGAACCATTTCATCTAAAATCAAGGCTGCCATAGGAGAGCCAACAGAATCTGGAAATGAGGGCTGTGCTTTTCATGGGTTTTACATTACTCGTTTTGAACAGAGCTGAGAGAAGCTTGGCGTGAGGCCACTGTCCAGAACAATGCAGGGAAGCATACGTGGTTGGAGAATTGCTCAATACCATTTGGGCCTTCAGTTTTTCCTGTCTTTCAGTCCAAGAAGTTCCAGGATTCAGTTTCCTCTGCAGTGAGAGACTCTGCACAGTCTTCTTGAAATGCCAAGTTCATACCTGGATATAACTCTTAGCCAAGGGTGGCCAGGCTGTCAAGGTGGCCAAATGCAGTTCCCATAACGAGGTGACACCACCTGAGCATGGTGGCAAAGGGAGCAAAGGACACCCCAGGGACTGCTGCAGGTGAGACCCCCGAGCTGCTGTGGGTCCCTGCTGCATTGCCAGGGTTTGCATTGCCAGGGTTTGCATTGCCAGGGTTTGCCCTGCTTGCTCCCTGCAGGCACCTGCCCAGGTGTTCCCCAGAGCTGGCACACAGCATCAGCCCCAGGCAGGCACCTCTGTGCCCTTGCATTCCTCCCAGATGAATCACAAATACTCTGTGTGCTGCTCACACGATAGCCTGTGCTGGAGAAGCCCAGAGCACTGGGTACATCAATTACTTGACCTAATTAACACTGCACAAAAAGAGGGGATGGTATTTTGATTCCTTCTGACCTAGAAGAAAACCATACAAACACTGCATCTGAGAAGCAAAAATAAACAAAACTACCCCACCTGTCCAAAACCAGAGAAGTGTTTCCTGTATTAAGTTATTTAGTGAGTGGGTTAAACCAGGACTTGACCTACATGATTTATTTCCCGTGTATGTGTTTGAAGCAGAATTTCCAGTAGCTAAACTCTGACTAACCTCACCATCCAGTGCTCCTTCCTCCCCCTTTTAATTCCCTGGCAATGTTGGTGATTTTTTATTTTAATTTTCTAAATAATTTACAAACCAAAGTGAGGCTTCTGGCATCCCTGAACTGTGAGCAGTGACTGTGGGGACTCACATTAACATTACAGAGCTGTGTCCTTTTCCATAATTTCACTGTCAAGGGTGGCTCTGCTGACAAGTGGATATAAAATGGAGAACAGAGAAAACACATGAAATAGGGAAGTGCAAATGAACACGGAAAAAATCATGAGGAAGCAAGGCAGACATTTTTCTTAAAGAGCTGGAGGAAGAAATAAAAGAGATTTTCTTATTAAACATGCAATGATAAAGTTTCCAATAATATTAGCAAAATTCTCCTTTTGAATTCTGGGCAAAACTTATTTTATTGCATCAGTTAATTTTGGGTGGACAGACTCTTAACTCTACATCACATGTCATAAATATACACTTCAATAAATATACAATTCAATTCTTAGCATCAAGTGATTTTGTTTCTCTGACTCCAGAATTTCATCCAATTTGCTGCTTATATTTTTAAAGATATAATAAGACAGTGGTGGAACAGAAGGGTTTTGCACAACATAAAGGATCTCACTATTACAGAAAGTAACCTTGTTGACAAGTCTTCATGGTTACTGAGAACTAGAAAACACAACAGCAACTCAAAGCTGTTTGCCTGCATTTATCACCAGAAAATTCCTTTACAGCAGTGCAAGTTGGACAAGACCCATAGTTTTAGGCTTCAGGTGATGAAAGAGCAGGTTATCCAGGAGAAGGCTGGCTCCCCTGCCTCCCTTGCCCCGAGTGGTCCTGTCCCTTCTGGCAGCAGCAGGCTGATAGATTAGCTCACCACACCTTGGAGAACCTCACCCAGTGGCTCAGTCCTGAGTCTCAAGCCCTGTCACGGTCTCAAAACAATAGTTTAAGTTTCAGTATACACTGAAACGAAGCCCAGATAAATGATGAATAAGAGATTCTGTGTTTACTTTCACAAGAGGACTTAGCAGAGCAGGAAAAGCCATAACCATTGAGAGTCCAGACTAGATCCAAAGAGAGATTCAGAAAGAAAACTGCGATATTCACAGTCAAACAAAATGAAAACAGAGAAACAAACCCACAATCACTGAGACCTGTTTCTTCTGATACCACAGCAGGGACTCCAGGATTATATTTACTGCCTTGTACATATGCCCCAGCCACTCCAAACCACAGAGAAAGCGAGGTGTGTCTGACATCCTTGAGCTCTATCACCCTTTTCAAGGCAAAACTAACAGGAAGCAAGAGAGTTTGCAAATTAAAGGTGTTAGGGACCCTAAGATACCGAGAAATAATTACTGTATAGGTGTGAGTAGTGGTAACTTTTAAGAGTTTACTCCTGTGGGCTTCAATGACTTACTATAGGACATGGTGCTTTGTGCAGAGAAAGAGAAGGGTATTGATATGGGAAGCCAAATGTTTTAAAAGCAAGCTTCTGTGGGGGCCTGAATATATGTTCTGTGTGGTTCCAAGTTGCTCCAAACGAGCTGCAGCTGCAGGGTCCTTAGTTGGGCAGCAGCTGTAGCTCGTGAAGGCAACTGAGATAAATAGGGGTGGGTCAAGAGCCCAGGAGGAGCCCCTGAGAAGAAAGAAAGGACTGTGCTGCAGAGAAAGGAGAAGAGCCCCAGCAGAGAGGGAAGAACAACACTGCAGCAAAGATTACAACAACTGGTGACCCCGACGTGATGAAGAACACTGCAACCAAACATCGAGAGAAGGTATGGAATCCCCCAGACAGCCGAGAGCTGTGGCAGCCTGAGAGCTGGGACTTTGGAATATCAGCCAGAGAGCTGGGACTATAGAAGATAGGACAGCTGAGAGCTGTGGCAGCCTGAGAGCTGGGACTGTATGTGTATTGTAATCATATAATTGTTAAAAGAAAAGGGGGGAAATGTGGGGGCCTGAATATATGTTCTGTGTGGTTCCAAGTTGCTCCAAACGAGCTGCAGCTGCAGGGTCCTTAGTTGGGCAGCAGCTGTAGCTCGTGAAGGCAACTGAGATAAATAGGGGTGGGTCAAGAACCCAGGAGGAGCCCCTGAGAAGATAGAAAGGACTGTGCTGCAGAGAAAGGAGAAGAGCCCCAGCAGAGAGGGAAGAACAACGCTGCAGCAAAGATTACAACAAGCTCCATAACCCATTCAGAATGTGTCCATCTTTCACTGTATTGCTAACAATTCAAGTTTCTAAAGCTGAGTGGCCTTGAACACAAATCCCTAACATTAATTATTTTCTGTGATATTCTGTACTTGGTGCAGACCCCATGGGTTCCACCCCAAAATTAGCTTAACCTGCTGCACATAATGACTTGAGACTTATGCATGCACTTGAAAGCAAACACATCTGTATCTGATATTGCAAGGCCTTTGAGAAGTATTGAGAAGCAGCTTATTCTCAAAAAACAGAGAACGATCAGGACACTGGGAAATCCGTGCAGTGCGAGCTTAGCTCTCCCCAACACCCCTGACCTGACATCCCTGGAAGGGAACAAAACATCTTTGGGAACTTTACAGGAACAATTCACGCAGCTTGCAAGGCTTCAGGCGCACTACGGCTGAGATACACCCTGGCACGCCGCTACTCACCCTGTGCTGCCCTAGCTAAGCTTTCTTATCTATTTTCCTTTTCTTTTTCCTTTCAGAACGGCTCAAGGAGAAGCGAGGCGCTCGCCGAGGGGAAGGCGGGACGCGGCCCGGCCCCGCCGCCCTGAGCGCCGCTCTCGCGAGACGCGGCCGCGCGGGCTCCATATTGGGGCATCTGTGCCCAGGGCCCGAAGCTCTCGCGAGCGCGGCCCCGAGGAGCCCCGAGGAGCCCCGGGCTGTGCGGGGACAGCGGGGCCGGTGCCCGCCGGTGCCCGCGGCTGCCTGGGCTGTGCAGGGTGTACGGGGTCGGAGCCCGGCTGCGCCGCCCGGGCTGTGCCGCTCGGGGCGGGGCGTGCGCGGCGGAGGCGGCGGCTGCGGTGTCGCCTGCGCCGTCCCACCTGCGGCGGGAGCGCGTCCCCGCCCCGCACGCCGGCGCCCCCGCCTCGCTCGCCGCTGGCCGCACGACCGCCGGCCGCGCCTCACGGAGCCATCCCGCCCCTCGTGGCACAGCCCGGGGAGGGAGAGCGGCGGGGGAAGGCGGTGACACGGCCGCGCTCGGCCTCGCCCCCCGTGCCTGTAGGAGGGGGGCAGCGGCGGCGCGGGGCGGGGCGTGAAGGGCCGGCGGCGGCTGCGGGGGCGTCGCTGCTGCGGGGCTGCCCCCGCCCGGGAGCGCTCGGGGGAGGGAGCGAAAGAAGGAAGGAAGGAAGAAGTCGCTGCTGCCGCTGCAGGAGGAGAAGGAGGTAGTGGCGGCGGCGGTGCTGTTGCAGCCGCAGGCAGAGCCTCCCCCTCCCGCCGGGCCGGGCGGGGCGGGCTCCGCAACCGAGATGTCTCAGGAGCGGCCCAAGTTCTACCGGCAGGAGCTGAACAAGACGGTGTGGGAGGTGCCCGAGCGCTACCAGAACCTCTCCCCGGTCGGCTCCGGGGCCTACGGCTCCGTCTGGTGAGTGCGGGGAGGGGACGGGGCAGTGCGGGGGAGGTCGCCTTAGGTCGCTGCCCCGCCCCGCGGCCCCGGTGCCCTGCAGGACCCGGGGTGGGCACCGCGGCCAGCGGCGCTCCTCTGTCCCCCATGGATTCCTGTTCCCCTGCTCTCCACCAGCCTCCTGCAAGAGACATTTTTCCTGCCCGGCTTTACGCGCGGTGCTGCCGGGAAGCCGCAGTCTGGTCTTTGGAATGCGTCGGGCATTGCACCACATGGCAGGTGGCTCCGAAACATTTTTGCAGGGGAAGATAATAATGTGTCGTTGCCGGCCCCCCCCGTCCCGCCCCGAATGAGCTCATATGGACGGATTTCAGTGAGGTTTCTCGCAGTTCGTAGGTGGGGAGTGCAGAGGGATGGAGCCCCCCCCATAGCTGCCTTTGCAGAGCTGAGGGCTTGGCAGCTCTTGTCCCAGTTTCTTTCTGCACCTGAAGGATAGGTTATATTGGAGGCAATTGTATTTTCATCAGGAATTTATTGATAGGCAAGAAATACAGAGAATGCTGGGAGGGCTGATTTTGTATTCCTGGCTTGTTATAGTGCATTTACAAGCACCAATATTTTCTTGGCAATAATAGACGAACACAGGAGGACTCGTTTTATTGCTGTGGAATTACTGCAATACACATACTGCAGAATGTGCTCCCAGGGAGAGTAAAGTCCTGCTGAGAGACCTGCAGAAATACAGGGAGCTGGAAGAGTTTATTTTTTAACGCTTACCCAATAGGAACAAACCAGGCTACATGTGAGATACAATGCGTCCTTAATTTGTAGCTTCTCTGCTGAGCTGCGGTGGATCATTACACATAAATGGAGCTGCATACTTTGCTTAAGCTGAAAGACAAGGTAGTATTTGAATCGGTTTGACTCTAGACTTTAGCAGTCATTTAGTTAAATGTTCACAGATTACTGCCTCCTTTGATTAAGAAACATCTGCCACATGAGCATTCTGGGTTTTATTCTGTGTTCTTTGGTTCTGGGTTTTATTCTGAGTTCTTTGGTTCTGTCAAAGTGTGAGCAGAATTTTGAACTATGGGTGCGTAATTACAAAGCTGCTTTGCTGTTGTGTTCGAGCAGGGATGCATATGTTTTTATTAATGTAGTATGCAAATTTACACTATGGGTATCAATTTTATTATAAGGAGGCACACATGCTGCATTTTGCTAGTAAAGAAAATAAGTTCCTTTGCACATGCTACAGTTTTAATGAAATGCTCAGTTGTTCTTAACCTGTTATAAAATTGTTGGTAAGCTGAGCTTAAATAACTTGCATTTTTTTTTAATGCTGTGATTGCAGTGTGCAGAGGCTTGCATTTCATAAAAGTAAACCAGGCTGGTCAATTTCGTAGCAAGAATAACCAGTATAATTGCTGAGGTGTGTTTTTGGTTTGGTTGTTGTTTTTTTTTTAAAGCATAATTATAGAATGATTTTGATTGGAAGGGAATAGACAGGTTTCTTTTGGTGAAAGAAGGACCTTGTTAACACAGCTGATAAATATCCCTGTAAGTGTCACAGAGTTATGCAACTCCTGAAATATAATTGGAAATTCATTTGCTTGGTGCTGTGGCCTTTGTATTTTAAGGTTGATCCTACATCACACACTCCACTCCCATTTCTCTTCCCCTCCCTACAGTCTCCACTGTACATGTAATACTTGCAAAGTTTGTCTTCAACCAGTAACTAAAGAGTTTGCATCATGAATTTCCTGTTTTGCTGTGTCAAAACTTTGGAAGATTGTGCAACTTTGTTTGGACCAAGTGAAACAGTTTTGTATTGGAAGCAATTTCAGACATGTGGCAGAGTCTTTTTACAGTCCATGTTAATGGCTTCCTGTATGTTCTTCTAAAAATAGTTTTCAGAAAAGATGTTGTGATATGGAAAGTATGTCAGAATTGAAAAAATCAAGAAAACAACAAAAAGTTTTGCATATTTATGGACGTTTATTAAGCTGCAAGGGGTGATGCATATTATTTATGGTATTCCTGCAAGGACTTGTTCTGCTGTGTCCCTTTAGAGATTTTTGTTTTCTCCAATAAAAAGTTTCATTTGGGCTTTGGTGTATCCCTGTTAGGATAGCACATAGTGGTGTTTTAACAATCCTTAAAATGGTATAGCTTCATGTATGTTCACTGCATTATTGCATTCAAATGATATCAAACGCTCTGTTGTTTAAGTTGTCAAAATGAGGCATTTGACAATGAGGAATCTCCAGAAAGTGGAGGGGAAAATGAATAAAGAAGAAAGCATTAAGGTGCCAGTGAGTCACTCAGACTGGGGAGGTGCTGTGAGCAGGGCTTGGAGCTCCCTGGTGCACAGACCTGGCTTGGGGAGTCAGGATTTCTGCAGGCAGCCTGAGCCCCTGCCTGAAATGAGAGCAAATATTGCAGAGTTTTCTGAAGGGTGCAGTGCTGGAAGAATGAGGTTCAGATGGCCAGCTCAGGTGTTTTTCAGGATCCATTTTTTTAAAAACTGCAAGTGTTGGGGATACAAATAGAGATTCAGTTCCAAAACTTTGAGGAAAATCTACACATATCCTCAGATTGATTCTTCCTAAGTCACATAACAATTGCCATGGCATCTGTTGTATGGAATGCTGTTTCATTCATTCTTGCAACATTTAGTGTATTTATACAACACAGTCTCTTGCTTGCTTTTGTAACCAGGCCTGCATTGAAAAAAGGGTTCCTGCCATACCCATTTTGTAATATTTCATGTAAGGAGAGGGGCCCAGACAATCCAACGTGTTGCAGTGGGAAGTTGCTGAGCAGGGATGGGATTGATTGGTGACTCACCCTTCACTTGGAGCATTGCTTCATTTCTTGCTGTGCTGGAGGGAAGTCTCGACTCCTGGCATCAGTTCAGGCAGCTCTGAGCTCAGCAGAATGGTGTTTTCACCAATTTCCCATCAATTTCTAAAAGGCTGTGAAGCACATTCGGTAAATCTTAGATTACTAATTGTTATATTGTTGCAGCTGTTCTTTGTTGTATTGATGCTTTTGTAAAATAAAGGGCTTGGTTTAGTTGCTTTGCAATGCTATCTGTATTGCCTTAATTAATTTGGAAAGGATTGAATGGCCAAGACTTACTCTTCCTCAAAATCTTGCATAAGATTTTTTTTTTAGCTTTTTAAAAATAGACTGTCAAGTGATACAGCCCTCCAAAACCTGTGATTTCTTCCCATTTCAACCCACAGTTGTTTTAACACTGCGTCTGAATTTCTTGGATACTGAGAATTTAGAGAAACATTATAGATTGAAGAAATTTTAGGACATTAGTGTCCAGAGGAAATGAAATAACCCCAAATAGCACATCTGTAGAAACAGTTCCTCTGTGGAATTTTTTTTCTAATCCCTTATTAAAGCGTGCCAATGCCTCCAAATCCTGGCTGTGCTTGGAGGGACAGGTGCCTGCTCCTCCTGCAAGGTGGGGCAGATCTGTGAGGAGTGGTGGGAGTGGGATGGAGCAGCCACACAGGAAGGGCTGGCAGGGGATGTGTGGGCAGAGGGGCAGGCACAGAAAAGCTGTGAGCAGAGCTCTGGCAGGGCTGGCAAGGAGCTTGGACTGCAGGGGAACTTGGGATATGAAGGGAATTATTGAGAGCACGCGTCCTGCAGGGAGATTTTTATTGCAGCTTTCTTAGGAGCAGAAGCAATTCTAGCACAGGAGAATGATACTTGCAACTCTTAGAGCTGTGTCCTGTCACTGTGATATTTTCTGAAAAATCCCTTCGCCAGGATTTGTACTCCTGGGAGGCTGGGAAGCCTCAGAGAAAAATGAAAACAATAATTATCTGATTTGCTTCTCCTGTGTTTGGCTGCTTTAGAATGTGGGTTGGACATTGTTTACCAACAGGTGCATGCTTGATTGGTTCCATGTGAATTGTTTTTAATTAATGACCAATCACCATCCAGCTGTGTTTTTGTGTATTGATATTTGCAACTTTTAGTGTGCTGGGAGGGTGGTGACGGAAGTGCAGGCACAGAAGTGACTGCAGTCAATAATAAACTGTCAGGTGCTAATTGTGTTTTTCTGTCTGATTAGGAGTGCATAAATTAACTTCAGCACTAAGGAGATTCAGTTAGCTTGGGTATTTGCAGAGGCACTAGCAATGAGCAGCTTATATTTAGCAAAATAGCCTTTGCACAAAAATTACCGTTCTGATTATTTAATATTTAAATAAATTGTGCTCATAACTAACCTTGTTACTTGGTTCTCTAAAGTAATTGTTTTCTTCTACCTCCTGTGTTCTGGATTCAATTCAGGTTAGATCAGAATTGTAATTTTAGCTCACTTGGGGTGAGGTGGATGCAGTTCATTTTCCATAGCACAGTACTATGTAAGAGGTTAAAAAAAAGTGTGATAAATCCTAAATTTGTGCTGATCTTGTTTTAAAAGGGATTTAAAACTGTGGATCGTGTCATTTTTTCCTAATTGGGCTTCTTTAGCTGCAGTGTGATCAGTGTAATGCAGCTGTTTAGAGTGTGTGATGAAAGGCAGCTCAGTGTTCTTTGCCGTGTTCTCCAGCTGACAGCTGTTCTGTGCTCTGCAGGCACCGTCAGCCAGTTATCTGTACTGCCACTAAATTACTCAGCATGATTTTAGGCCTCAAATATGACCAGACTTTGTGTTCTGACTTTAAGTCTAGATTGTGAATGTTCAATTACACAGAATTTTCTTTCCTGAGCTTGTGCATTGTGCTGTTTAACCAGGACTGCTGGCTGCAGTTCCCTTGGAGGTTGTACAGCTGCTACAACAGCACAGTGGCTTGATATGACCCCAAAAAATGTAATTTAATAACAAAAAGTGAAATTCAATTTCATCTGAATCCTGATATAGCTTATTTTGTGTCTGGTGGCTCTGAAATCTCAAAATCTTGGAAACCAAAAGAGAAATTTGTCTGTGGAGCTTTGAGATGCAGGGGATCACCTTCTTTGCAGGATGAAAGAGTTGCTGGTGTTTGCTGCATTTTGTACCTGAAATGTTTGGAAACTGGTGAAGATCCTTGACTAATTTACAACAGCATGTGCTGAATGATGATGGTTACTCTTATTTTTGCTCTAAGTCCTAGAAAACACCTTATGTATCAGGAAAATGCTGGCATGTATTTTCAGGCCAATCTAGAGATATTTGTGTATTGCAAGATGGTGATTTTTACCCGAGGCTGAAAAAAATTGAATTCTCAATTTCATGAAGTGTTGCTGCTTAAACATTGAATTTTTTTTTTTCCTAGTGATGTGTGAAAACTTGAGAATTTGAAATCAACATTAAAAAATGAATGCTGGATGGCTTCTTTTGTGTGCCAGGCTGAGGTGTAGAGGATCACTTGCATTGGCAGCAGTTGCTCAGGGGTGTTTTTGAGGCAGTGTGAGAAGCCTGAGCAGTTGAGCTCTGGCAGGTTGTGCTGCTGTGACCTGGTGTCCTCCCTGTGTTTTCCAGAGAGGTCTTTCCACTCTGTGCATGCCCTTTATAGCAAGGGAGATGCTTTTCTTCCACTGTGCACGAGGGATTTTCCATTCCTGCCAGGGCCTGGGGAAGGCTCACTGCTGCTGTTCTGTTTCTGTTTCACTCACCAAATTCCTTGCAACCTGGGCAAATTGGAGATAAGGAGTCTTTCTGCAGGTTAATTCTTGGTGGCTGCTTTAAAAGTAAATGACAGCTGCCTTTATTTCAGATAGCTCCTTTGGTGGGGTGGGCGTTGTGGTTTGCATATGCAATTGTGGGTTTATTCTAGGCCTGCTCTTGTGATTGGTTTTGAGCTTTGTTAGTTAAGCTTTATATTTAACACTTTATAAATATGTAGTGTTCCTTTCTGCTTGATGTTTACCAAGAACTAGTGCATACTCACTTTTAAATGGAACCAGGAGTTCACCTGAAGCATAAATACAGCAGGAAAATCAACCAGTATTGTCCTTGTGGGACTCTTTCCATTCCATACTTTCCCCACATTCATTGCCTTGAGTGAAGTGTTGATTTCACATCCTCTCTTTCTCTTCCTCCTTCCTTTTGAACAGACCAGAGCTTTATAATTAGATAAGAAATTACTTAAAATATAATTTTACTGTACCCTCTCTATATATGTATATATATATGTGTGTGTGTATATATATATATATATATATACACTCTTACTGACTAGGATTAAATAAGTCCTCATGGACTCTTAAGAAAAAATACTACTTGTATGTGCAAGGTTTCTGCTAAAGGGACAAGTTTTGGTCATGTACAGCTACTTATCATTCATTCCCAGGCACTTTTGTATAACAGAACTTGGTGACTGGATGGGATTTACCAAAGAAATTTAATTTCAGCTTCAGTAATGATTAACAACAATCATAACTGATTTTATTAGGCAAAGTCCTGGATTTTTGTATGGCTTTAATCCATGAAAATAGTATTTTGAGCACAGCATTTTGTGATCAAGTGTGGTGTTTGAAAGTATGTTTAGGAATAGTGGTAGTATTTACAAGTGCTCTTCTCTCCAGAGTTTTAGTGCATGATTATGTTTAAGAGCACTTCAGGCAGCAAAGTCATAAACATTTCTCTTTCTTTCTACAAGATTTCCCTTTACTGTGTGGACAAGACTCATCTTTCAAACGTTTTCTGCAGAAACCAACAGTTGTGTGAAATTGTGCACATTTTGGGTGGCGTGCGGGTTATGGACCAGGATTCCTGGAAATCACTTTGATTGCAGAAATGCTGCTGCCTGTAACTCAGTGTCCAGAGTAAGCGTGGGTTTGGAGGCATCCCCACAGAGTTCATTGGATGCTCTGCCCGCTCTTGTTGCAGCTCTGCCTTTGACACCAAGACAGGCCTGCGGGTGGCGGTGAAGAAGCTGTCGCGGCCCTTCCAGTCCATCATCCACGCCAAGAGAACCTACCGGGAGCTGCGGCTGCTCAAGCACATGAAACACGAAAATGTGAGTGCAGGCCAGCCCCAGCTGCCCTGAGCAGCCTGCAGCATTGCTCTTTCCTTGCTGCATCTGCTTTTTTCCTCACACAGTGCAAGGTATTGGAGTATCTGGTTCATGGTGATGGGAGGGAGCAAATGGAGCTGCAGAGCTCTCACGTGTGTCTGCGTCAGGTTTGCCAGTTCCAGGAGGCTCTGTTGGCTTGCATGAAGCACAACACTGAACAGATGGAAATGAAACATCTCCTGGAATAAATACTTCAGTGCCACAAAGGATCTTAGTAACTGCTGTAAATATATCTCACAGCTTTTCTCTTCACTGTTTTCTTTTTAGGTGATTGGCTTGTTGGATGTGTTCACCCCTGCCAAATCACTAGAAGAATTCAATGATGTGTAGGTAACTTCTCTGAAGATTGCAATAAAGTGTCTTTTGTATCTCCTTTCCCAGGTTATGACAGAAATATTTGTCTCTTTAATTTGTCTGCTATGATTTACAAATAATCCTGAATTCCAGCACAAAGTCACAGTATATCCTAAGGTGTTGGACTTGTCAGAATTGTTCACCTGCTGTGGTTTACTGCCCAGTGCAGTTGGAATCACTGAACTAATTTGCTCCATTATTTAAAGTGTCACGATCTATGTTCCATTGAGCAACGTGCTTTGGGACAGTCAGCTCTGCTACTGGAGATTTATGGGGAATTTTTATCCTAATCCTCTTCAAGAGATTGCTTCACAGTCCACGTGTTTGCTTTTGTTCCCAGGTACTTGGTGACACATCTCATGGGAGCAGACCTGAACAACATTGTGAAATGCCAGAAGCTCACTGATGACCACGTGCAGTTCCTCATTTACCAGATCCTTCGGGGCCTGAAGGTGAGTGTCCCTGTGTTCCCTGCATGGGGACAGCTCACCATGGGGGTGGAAGTTCCTGGTGAATGTTACACCCTCAGCAATTCAGATGTGTGCATAGGGCTTCTATAACTTCCCTAAAATATTGCAGAATAACGTTTGATTGTTGTTGTTTCACTTCTGCCTCTCTGGAGCTCTGCATCAGTAAGGTTTCCTATCATTTTTATGTGTTCCTATGGCCAGAATCTAAAAAATGATGAACTGTGATGCCCCCTGGTCTGCTCTGGCAATGAATTTTCCATTTCTTCAGTTTTGTTTACTTGTGTTGTTGCACTCCTGGGTGTTCCTAAGGAGAGGCAAACTGGAACACCCACCTGTGAAACCCACAGACACACAGACAGACTGACAGCCTGGAGTATCTGAATTGTGTGGGCTGGGCTAGGGCAGTATTTTCCAGGGAAGAGATGAGGAGGTGGCTGCTTGGACTGTTACATAAATTTTGTCTCATCTTATTTTACAGTACATCCATTCAGCTGACATAATACACAGGGTGAGTATTCATTCTAAGATTGTTTCCTGTACTGAAACAATATCTTTAAAAAATGAAGCATGAACTTTTGCAATATAGCACCAAGAGAAACCAAAGAAAATTCTCTGAAAATTTTTCGGTTAAGTAGTAAAAAGTTTGAACAGGGGAAGTGGTTGTGAAGATCCATAATTTTCCTTTGTGAATTAGCTTTTCTCTTAAATACAAATATGCAGCACCAGTGTTGCCTTTATGCATTTTTGGTTATATGTGACACCTCTGAGAACCACAGAAGAGATTTCTCACTCTGATAAAATAATTTATCCAAAGTTAGTATTTGCACTCAGTTAGAATCTGTATTTTTATCTCTGTTTACAATTTTACCTGCTTCAGACTCGTGTAACAACACATACTCCACTGTTAATGCTGATGTTTAATTTTTTAGGATTTAAAACCCAGTAACCTAGCTGTTAATGAAGACTGTGAGCTAAAGGTAATGTAATTTAAAAATCTGATTTGTTTGAGTGCCATGTGAATGTCCCTTGCAACTTAAGTGTCAAAACAATTCCTACTGAAAATACTTTCATAGAAAAGTAATAATGTGCTTCCTAGCTGTAGAGTTGTAAGGATGTGGTTTTTGTATCTGCTCCTGTGTTTTTAGTGAATCATCATGCAAGTGCAGAGCTAACAGCTTTAGTTTGTGTCTCCTTGTTTTGGAGACAAGATACCCAGCCATAATTCTGATTGTCGATCCTACGCCGTTCTAGCCTAGTGTCTTGTCCCAGGTTGTGAAATTTGGTTTCATAACGTGTTTTTGCAGCTCTCCCAGCTGTCCTGTCCCCAGCCAGTGCTTGCTGGTGTTTGTGCTGGCTGTTTGTTGCCCTGCAGTGTTTTGTGTTTGCAGATCCTGGATTTCGGGCTGGCGCGGCACACGGACGATGAGATGACCGGGTACGTGGCCACGCGGTGGTACAGGGCCCCTGAGATCATGCTCAACTGGATGCACTACAACCAGACAGGTAATGCCTTCAGCAGCACAGGAATCCTCTCATTTGTCAAGTTTCTGAATTGTGAGGGGATAATAAAAGAGGTTGTCCTTGCACGTGCATCTCCCTTTGATTGCATAAGTTGGCGCTCCAGGTAATTATGACTTGGAGTTGGTATTGGAACCACTTTCTGTCAGATGGAAGTGAGGAATCATTGTGGTAGCATTCACCAGGAATCTGAACCTTTGAAACTGCAATCAGCCAAATGCTGTCAGCACTTATCCTTGCTCTTCCTAGCAGAGTGGTTTTTAAACAAGTGACTGGAATGTGTCTGGTTGAGGAGAATGTCTGGATCTGTAGTGTGAAGAAATGACAAAACTGCCATGAGGCTGCTTCAGGACAGAGTTGTTTGCTCTGGTTGGATGGGATGGTTCTGCTCAGGCTGTATTTTTATGCATCATGTTTTGTTGTCTGTTTTGTTTTGTTCAGTTGATATTTGGTCAGTGGGATGCATTATGGCTGAGCTGTTGACTGGAAGAACATTGTTCCCTGGCACAGACCGTATCCTTTAGAAGTAATTTCTTTTTTGAAATTGAGATTAGATCTTCATTTTCACATAGTTGACAAGAAAATAAGTTCTGGGTTTAATTATGGGCTTCTGTTTGTTTGTTTTTAAATTAATGGCTTCTTTTACTCACAGTACAAAGAGGTGAGTTCTTGATTTTGCTGCACATCTGTTCCTCTTTATTGTCTATTGCCATCATTAGATTTATATACTCTTTGTTTCTGTTACTTTCCTGTAAGTTTATTTAAATTGATTAGTTGAGTTTCCAGCTAATACTTGCATGGATGTCTGCCAAGAATCCTCTCATGCTTCAGGTTCCTTGCAAATGTGCTTCCCTTCTGGCCTCTCCTCTTTTCTCCTGGAGGTGTCCTGGCTGTGAGAGCAGTGGCTTTGCAGATTCTTTAGTGCCAAGGTTCTCATTAAAATTGCTCTGCAATGTTTAGGTTCCATTTCCTGCCTGACTGTGAACCTCCTTTCACAGTGTTCTTGTACTCATGTGAAAATTCAACTTTGAATAAGGTCTTTCCAAAATATTGGTTTTGCCTCATCAGACTGGACTGGGTAGGACACTTTGGCAAATTTGAGACAACTTTATGAGATTTGGTCATATTTTCCCCAGGAAATTGGAAGTGAGACTTGATGCAAATTGTTGCACTTGAAATTTTTGCTCAGCAGCACAAGATTGGGGTGAGATTTACTGCTGGCAAGGTTTTTCATTGCTTACAAATTGGGCTTTCATTTGCCAGAGAAAATTACATTGCCCACCTTTTACCAAAGTTTATTATTTCAACCACAGTCTGTTCATTTTAATCACTTTTGTTAATTTGTTAGTATTTGTGTCAGTGAATGTAAGTATGTTAGCACTTGATGCAAAGGAAGCTGGTGTTGGAATTGCTGCCTGCTGTTTATTTACCTTCAGAAAACATCTGGGTTCCAAAACTCCCTCCTGAGGAGAAGCTTTCATTGCAGCTTTCAGTGCCACCTCTTTTCAATGTGCTTTAACTTTATCCTCTCCTCTTTTTCTGCTTGACTCCATCTCATCATTTCTCTCTGAATTTGTTGTACTGTGCTGTGTAGTCATCTCTGCTGTATTTTTCTCTTGTCAGATGCAGAAACTGAATTAAACAAAGGCTGGTATATTTTTATCTGTTGATTCAGCATGTGTAGGTTGGTTTGGACAGATTTTTTTTTGGTTTCTTTTAAGAAAAACTGAGATACCAAGAATTGTTCATTCAAACAAAGCAAAAGCCTTTAAGCTGTTGCCATTATTTAACCCTAGCAACAGTGACACTTCAGATTTTAAAGAACTTGATGCTTGCAACTAAAATATTTGTAATAGGATTTGCAATGTGTAAGAAATGCTTCATGGTTTTGATTTATTTTGTGGTTTTTATGAATTGAACAAAATGGTGATTCTTCCAAGTCTGAGAAGTTTTTTATCCGACTCTGTTCTTAGCTGTAAATTAGAGCCACTGATATCTGCAATGCAAAATGCAGTTCACTTCTAGGAGCTAATTTATTTGCTTTATCATAATAAGGTACTTCATTCATGTATGTCTCCCAGCAGATGCTTGTGATGATTTACTTTAAATGCTCAATTTCGTTTGCAAATGGCAGTAATGCTTTTTAATTAAATGCTCTTTCTGTTTTGAGTAGCTTAGATTTAAGAAACAGACCCAATGCTTTCCTATCTTAGACTTTGTAGTAGTGTAATTCTTTCAGTGCTTCTGTGTTTGTGCTTTTTGATCATGAGTTAAAACTAAAAGGGAGCAGGGTTGGTTCTGAATCCTGTTTGTGCATGGAACTCTTACCCAGGGAGTGGAAAGGACCCTGGCTGGCATCTAAAGACAGCAAGCACAATTGAGATAAGTCTGTTCTGGTTTCTCCCTGTCTTGGAAGGCTCTTTGAAGTCTTTACATGTGCATTATTTTAGGGAGAGTTGAAGGGGTTTTCCAGGTTTAGATCCTGTTGGGTAGTTCTGGGCCCTTAATTTTATTGTACCCACAGATTGGCAGAGGCTCTTGTTCCTCCTGTGGTGTCACTGTACAATTGCTGACTTCCTGACTTTGGAGTTAATATTAACATGAATAATTCAAGGTATGTTTGCCTTGTATCCAGTAGCCAAGGATGTGATGTATCCATATCCAGCTCTAGAAAATTCCCTGTGCACTTGGAGGCAATGGGACTTTGTGTTGCTGGAAATTGCTCCTGTTTGAGAGCTGAACATGTGAAATAGTTCTTGCTTTTTGGCCTCAAGATGTAAATTTTCTCAAGTGTGAGCCTTCCATTTCCAAAATTAGAGTGACAGAATATGTAATGGCTCCTCAGGATGATCGCCCCCTGTTCAGATGGTTCTGTTGTTGAAGTGTTGGTCCCTTTCAGCAAGGATTTGGCAGAAATGCTGGGGTGTTATTTACAGTGCCTCCCTTATTTCTGTGTACAGCCTGGGGATGCACCCCTTCAGTGCAGGTAAGCTGGGAGTGCATTTAGTCAGGTAAGTAAAAAACTGAGGATCTGCAGTGCTGTCTGTGGTGATTGTGCCTCTGATAAATGAGTGTTGAGTTTAAACCTCTGAATCTGTAGAGATTCTAACCACAGCTGTCACTGACTTAAAGCAAGAATTGAGATACTCTTAGGGAAATTAACCCTGTGGTTAATTTGGGCTTAGCTCTGCAGGATTGCTGAACTACTTCTAATTTACAGCTGAATGGAAGGTGATTGAATTATCCCTATTGTAATCTATGGGTGGAAGCATTGGATGAAAGATGGATTTCTGATACTGGTGAAATCTCTGCCAGGAGCTGGAGAGGGGGATCAGGATTGTGGGAAAGGAGTCAGAGACCAAAAAGTGAGGTGATGAAAATCAGAGTCCTTCAGGCATTGGACTCTGATCCTTGTGGGTCCCTTCCAGCTCAACATTTTCTGTGCATGGCAGGCTTAGCTGAGGCTTTCTTGTTGGTATTATTTGTCTGATGCCGAGATCACTTTCTATTAAACACAAATATTAAACTCTTACAGCTCTGAATGTGAATGATTCATACAAATAAGCAGGAAGGTTGACTTTTTTGAATATTTGACTTGCACAAAATAATATAAAGTAAAAATAAGAATATCTAGCTTTTCTTGCACTAGTTTAGCATTTTTGTATGTTTTGTGTTCCCTTAAACTCTGGAGAGTGTTTTTTGTTTTTTTTAACTGTTTTTATTCAGTATTCTGAAACTTCCATGATAACTAACCAGTCTGAAATTACATATTCTTCTGATACACCTTGTTCGTGCTTGTGATGGCAGCTAAAACAACTTGGAACTTTGCTTTGCCTGGATAAGCCATTACAGTCTTGTGAGATTTGCTGCTGGTGGTGATAGCAGGTTATTTTCTGAATTTTAGAATCCCTCCTCAGTCCTTGGGAGTACCTTGGAGACGGCCCTTGGGGTTTGCATGCTGTGCTTTCCTTCCCCATGCACATGTGCTGGTGTTTTTCTTCTGCTTTGTATTTATTAAATCTCTTTCCTGTCTTTATTGCTCGTGGCTCATTTCTCTGGGAGGTGCTGGGCCCTGCAGTTAAGGAATGCTGCAGTTGAGCAGGTTAGAGGTGGCAGGCCTAAAACCAGGAGCAGGGTTGGGTTTTGGCAGGGCCAGTTCCACAGTCTGTGTTTTTCCTTATTTATCTCAGAAGTATCTTCCACTAGCAAACAGGGCAGCAATAGTGTTGGCACACCAGTGCACAGGCTTTTAAATGCCTTTAAATAATTTCAATATTTAAACTGAGCTGTGGCATGTTAGCACTCTAAATTTTGCACTTCAACTGCTGCTTGCACAGTAAGTGCAAGAAGTAAGGGCTGTTTTAAATAGCTCTGAAGAAAATCTCATTTAAATGAGCCAGTTGTGGTTAGTGGAGTGCCCTTTGCTGATTCTCCTACAGCATATTCTGATCTCATTTTAAGCATTGACTCTTCAGAGTTTGCAATTCAGCTGTGCTAAATCCAACTAGATATTGGGTTTACTCTTAGATTTTGAGTGTTTTGAGTAGCTAGAAGTTTGCCAAGTAACTTTACAAATGAAAAATTAATTCAGCTCTTCTGACAAAGTGCTGGTTCCAGAGCTCTTAATTAATGTGATAGATAAAACTTTAGACCAAAGTTGATGGTGGTTTTAGCAAAGCATTGGTGATTCCCTTCATACAGAGTTTGTCGGTATTGCAGGAACTGTGTGTTGTTTTCTAGGGTTTTTTTAACAGGTGACAGTTTTTGAAGTTTTTGCAGTAAATTAATAGATACTCCAAGAAGGAAGTGCAGCTGTATCTCCAGCCATCAGGAAGGCATTGATCCCAGAACACATGATTGTCTAAAAAAATTTGTGTAACTACTTTGGTATCATATTAAAGGCAAATACAAACATTATGGACAGTCTGAAATCTGTGGAGGATAATTCAGGGAAGAAGGGAGATTATGCATTGATGGTTTTAAAAAGGATCCTTTGTGTCTTCTTAGTGTCTTGAGATTTAGACATGGAACAGTGCCTTTGATGGATTCCCCCCTCAATTGTGTGTTTTGTCACCTAGGCCTTGTTAAAGGGGACAGCTCAGGCTGGCAGCTCTGTTCCTGTAAAACATTCTTTCCATCTGCAGTGCTCCCTCCTGAGGGCTCTGCACAGACCTGTGTTACACCTGAGCCCTGCTCTGCTGCTGCAGCAGCTCTGGAGGGCAGGAGGGATGGTCAGGGCTTTGCTGTGCCCTGGTGGTGCCAGGAGGTGCCAGGCAGGCCCCTGTGCCAGCTGCAGCAGCTCAGCCTCCCTGCCCATGGTGAGGGGATGCTGCAGGGCCCAATCATTTCCTGACCTCCTGAGCTTTAGAAGTGGCTGAATGAGCTGAGAAGGTGTTCACAAAAAGCCTTGACTTTCCTCTTAGTGTGAGTGCCTACCCTTTGCAGCCTTCTGCTTTACTTCAGCTGTTACTAATGCAAGCTAATCCTTGACCTGCAGCTTGGTGTGGGGCCTGAGGGGGTGAAGGGAGCATGGAAGTTCAGCCTTTGCCACTGGGGCTAAAGATTTCTGCTCCAAAATAGTTGAGGATGCAGTGCCCCATTCCATGCACGTGGGGTATCTGCAGACAAGATGTTCAATCAGTCTGATACAGAGAGAGCTCAGTTATATTCAGTTGTAACAAGAGGAATGAATGTGGTTTGTCTAAAATAGCTTTTCAGTCAAGGCCTTGGCAAGAATTAATTTGCAGCGTTAATAGGGTGATGTGTTGCGCTTTTCATTTTGATTTCTCCCAGCATTTTCCTTTATGGTCCATCATTAGATATTGATCAGTTGAAGCTCATTTTGAGACTCGTTGGAACCCCAGGGCCTGAGCTTTTGAAGAAAATCTCCTCAGAGTCTGTGAGTTTACACTTTGATTGTAATATCTGCCCTTTCAGAAGTCCCGAGTTTGTGTGTTGTTCTCCTGTAGTCTTATCTGTAGAATGTGTTGGGATTTATTTTCTGTTATTTTTCTTCCTTTGTAATCCTTTGCTCTTGGATGGCTTTAAGTTCTTATGCTTTGTGTATCTGATCTTTATTCCTCTTACCTCTGCCCATGGTATGATTTCATCCTTCCATATTCTCATTTTACTGCTTCGTGACTTTTCTCTCAGTTTGTGGGTTTATGCTTTGTGATCTGTTGTACCATCAGGTGTTACTGGGGAAGTATTTTTCACAGCTAAGAGCTTGAGGCTTGTCTCAGTTATTATTTCTCCAGATTGCATACCCAGGGATCTTTCTAAATAGGAGCAGGTGTGTTATCCTCTAAACACACACAGTCCCTTCTGTAGTGTGATTAATTTCTGAAACACTGCTGCCATTTCTTTGTTTTTGTAGCAGAAAATGCCTTTTAGGTGCCTTTCTGTAGCAGCTGTTGCAGGCCCACAGCAGAGCCTGCTCTTGTGCTGTGTGGGTTTTGCTGTGTGGGGCCCTTTTACCAAGGGAGCACCAAAAAGGCTTCCTGCAGTCACTTTGGGAGGGTCACCTCCATTCTCAGCACTTGCTGTGCTGTAGGAATCTCAAATTGTGAATTGTGCAAACCCAGCGTGAAATGGCCTTTAATTGTACTGTTCCTGAAGGAGGAGGGAATAAACCAGAGCCAGGGAGGAGCAGGGGAATGCAGTGAGCACTGAGGCCACTGCAGTTTGTGAGCTGCAGCAGGGGATCAGGGCTGTGGGAAGTGGTGAGGAGATTATGTGGTGCTGCAGCTTAATGTTCCTGTGACAGTGCCTGGAAATACAAGTGTGAGATGAGCCGAGAATAACGCCTGCTGGAGGGATGGGCACTGCAAACTGGGATCAGTTGGGCAACTTGCTGAGCATCCCACCAAAGTAAAAAGTAAAACCCAAAGTAAAACACCTGGGATGTTCCAGCTTTGGAGAGATTAGAGCTGAATAACCCAGACTGATTTGGTTGCCCTGTGAACTGACCTTAAGGCTACTCTGGTGTTTGAAGCACAGGGATTAGCAAGAGACATAAGGTGGAAGGTTGACTAAATTAAGCAGAAGATTAATTTGCATGTGTAAGTTGAAGTGGGTCTTTTTTTAAACATTATTGCACAATAAAAATAATAATTGCTCTTATCCTGGTTTGAAACAAATCTGTTTAAAACAAAGGGCAGTAAATACTGTTTCTGCTCTTTATCCATTGTATGGGGAAAGCAAAACTCTTTAGTGTTTGATGGTTTTGCGTGTGTCACTATAACAAATTCTGGTTTTCTGCTGCATTACTTTACTGACTCTCACTTTCCCTGTTCACTGATACCTGCTAACTCTGTTCTATGCAATGCTAATGTTTTGCTAATTTTGCATTTGATGCCTTCTGTCACCCAGCCCACATCAAAGGGCACTCAGCTGTTCAGAAGGTGTCAGTTGTGAGCCAGTTTCACTTTGCACCACAAGAAACTTAAGCACTTTCTATGCAGCAAGAGGAAAAAGAAAAGCTGGTAACCAGTGCAGAGAGTACAGTTTTTGTTTCTGTTTTCATTTTTGTTCATTTTCCTGAAGCTGTGTGTAGCTGCACAGCTCAGGGAAAATTTTGTGGAGTAGCCTCAGCCAAAGGAAATGTCTAGTCTGATGGCTTAAAACTTCGGGAAATGTGAACACAGCCTTGTTGGAGTGTAATGCTACTTCCCTTGGACAGAAATACTTTCTGTACTGGCAGTTACCAGCTGAGCAGCGATTCTCCTTTGCTTTAAGTGTTCACTTGTGTAATTGCTGAACATCTCCCAGGTAGTGGAAACAATTAGTGGTCCCTGCCTGTATGGCTTTTGCCTTGTGGTTTGCAGAAGAGATGCTTTTGTATGCGACTGTTTTCTGTTTGAAACGGTTTTTGCACTGTTTTTAACAAAGCCCTTGACGAGGCACTTAAGATATTAACCAGCTTCAGCAGATCATGCGTCTGACGGGAACGCCCCCTGCCTATCTCATTAACAGGATGCCCAGCCACGAGGTGAGATGTGAGAGGAAGGGGGAGTGCAGGGCAGGGCTGCCCTCAGCGTTCACCCCTTCTGTGAATGAAAGGCTTGCATGCGGCATGGGGTGGGCAATTAACTGCTGCTCTTCTGCAAGACTTTGGTACTGAAGGAAGGAGTGAGATTTGGGCAGTGTGTGCTCAGCCAGAGACGAGTGAGACAGCCTGGGAGAGCCTGGCTGTGGGCTGGTTTTGCCTTGTGTGCTGTGCAGCTCAGCAGGGCTCAGCAGGCTGCACCCAGCCTTGCTGGGAGCCAGGGGCTCAGCTCTTCCTGCGCCTCTCTGCTTTCCAGTCTTTGCCACGAGTAATGTCAGCTCTTCCTCTACTGTCTTGAGTGCCTTAGTTGGGACAGGTAATGCTGATGTGCTTAGTAGGTGTCAGAGTAAGCAAGGAGACAGACCATAATAACCAGTGCTTCAGGATGGTTGAAAAGTACTTCATCTTGCTGGCTGGATATTGGCTGATACTTCAACAGAGCATTTCTTTCCACAGGCAAGAAACTACATCCAGTCTTTGTCTTACATGCCAAAAATGAACTTTGAAAATGTCTTTATTGGTGCCAATCCCCTGGGTAAGACTTGTTTATTGAATTTTCCTGAAACTGAAGCTAGCATGTCCTGTCCTCTGGAGCTTCCCAAAGCTTTGTTCTGCTGCAGGAGTAGTGCAGAGCAGGGTTATGTTTATGAAGGATGTGTGGGCCAAGGGTGTAAGAGGAACAAGGTGCTGGATGATGGTGTGTCTTGAGAAACTACAGATTCCTCATCCGTGTTGGGCTTTTAGAAGCTTTACATTTCAGAGCAGGGTCCCACAGCTGATGAGAGATGCTCTGTGTCTGGTGCTCTTGCAGCCGTGGACTTGCTGGAGAAGATGCTGGTCCTGGACACGGACAAGCGCATCACGGCGGCCGAGGCGCTGGCCCACGCCTACTTCGCGCAGTACCACGACCCCGACGATGAGCCCGTGGCTGACCCCTATGACCAGTCCTTTGAAAGCAGAGAGCTTGAGATTGAAGAATGGAAAAGTGAGTCTGGGGCAGGGGAGAGACAGCTTCTATTGTGGTTGTAGAATTATGGAATGTCCTGAGTTGGAAGGGACCCACAGGATGATGGAGTCCAACTCCTGGCCCTGCACAGGGCTCCTGTACAAGTCCAGAATCCCATCCTGGGCATCCCTGAGAGCATTGTCCAAACACTCCTGGAGCTCTGGGAGCCTCGGGGCCGTGCCCATTCCCTGGGGAGCCTGGCAGTGCCAGCACCCTCTGGGGGAAGAACCTTTCCCTGAGATCCAACCCAGCCCTCCTGACCCAGCTCCAGCCGCTCCCTTGGGTGCTGTCACTGCTCACAGAGAGCACGGATTGGAGCTGCCCCTCTCACACCTTGATGAGTCTCCTCTCCATCCCATGAGCTGAGGCTCAGCTAAGCCATGGTCAGAGGCACAGCAGAAAGTGATAAAAATGTGGGCAGGCTGTTGATTCTGCCCTTACACTAAGTGAATCTGCCACATGCTGTGTGCAGATTTAGCACAGTCCCTGGTAACTAATTACTGCTAGGAGCACACAAACATATTTTGTTTTCAAACTTACTCACATCTCCTCAATGCTCTGGAAGTATCTTTTATTGTGTATGTTGGTCTCTGAGAGTTATAAGGGTATAACCATTCTTTTCTTTGTCTTAATTAAACAATACTTTTTGTGTAAAATGGTGTCAGAACATTTGAGATTGTTGCAGGTTTTCTTGCATGAAGGTGTGTTGGTAGTGCTGTCACAGTCCTGCTGCTGAGTTTCTGTCCCACTTCTCCCCCCAGGCCTGACTTATGATGAAGTGATCAGCTTTGTGCCACCCCCGCTCGACCAAGAGGAGATGGAGTCCTGAGAAACTGCTCTCTTCTGTCTGTCCCACTCACTGTGAAGGGAAGGCCTTTTCATAGGGACTCTCCAATTATCGTTCAAGTGCCTCATCACAACAATATTCTCCTTAGTGGAGGGGTTTTGTGTGTGTTGAACTGGGGAGGGAGGGGGGAGGGAAGGAAGCTGAGTCTATGTAAACATGCTGCATGCTCTTGTATTCTGTGTACAGCCTGGGGCAAGCCTCTGGAGACCTGTTCTGACTGCACTTAGTTCTTCCAGAGTGACAGTGCACCACAGCCTGCACTGCTGGGCCGAGGTGAGGAAGGTGACAGTGACAGTTTGGTTGCAATCATTGCCATTTATCAATTCTCCTACAACTGAGTAACCTCAAAAAGAATGAAAGTTGGTTCATAGGCTTAGAGAGTCCTCTGTTTTCTTCAGGACTGAAGGTGGGGTTGAGGGATGTCCTTGTTCAATGCCAGGTGTGTGATTTACATCCAGATCTTCCTGGTGCAGCAGAGTGTAGAGGCCTTCTGGTGTCTGATTCTTGGAACATGAAAAGATGTTGTCTGAAACTGTAAATATGTTTGTGCCTTAAATAAAGGGGGAGAGAGGGGAAAGGAAGTCCGGGGTGGAAATCTGACCCACTGTTCTTGAGAGGGAAGGCTCCCAGGTAGCGAGGCATGAACTCAATGTAATTGGGAAGTAATTTTGAGGCAACAGCTTCAACCCCTGGATTGGGTATTCCTGTGTTTTTCACTTTCCTCCTCCTCTTGTTCTGAGGCTTTTCAGCATTATCTCCCAGGAGCCAGAGGTTGGGGAAGATCCTTGCTAGCCACTCGTTTGTGTATTCTGTTCCCTACAAGGTGGTGTGTTTTTGCATGTTGTAGCTGTATGTGCATGTAGAGCTGCTTGATTTTTGTCCTTACTTTTTGGGGATGGCACTGGGGGCAGTTCAGTCATCAGTGAAATGTTTGCTGGGTACCTCAGGCAGTGCCATAAAATCACAGCACCCTTCCTGCTGTGCTGCAGCTCCTTGTGAAATAGCTGCCATCCCAGAGGCTTCAACGAGGGAAGGATGTCATGTCCAACACCAGAGCAACATGCACCTTTTTCTTTGTTCTGACCTTCTCTCTGCACAGGAGAAGAGCTTGGGTGGAAAGGTTTCTTGAGAGATCAAATGTAAAAAGCATTCTTTAAAGAAATGACTATAGTATCTTGTGCCAGAACTTAAGTTATTTCCTGAAAAGATTTTTTTTAGAAGTATTGGAACCCAAAGCAAAGAAATAAGCATGCATAAACACACAATCACCTTTTCACTGTCTATATCTATAAATACAAATATTTATATACATAAAACTAACATTTACTAGAAGTTTTTTTATCCTCTCACATAAGAGCTTCTTGGCTATTTCTTAGCAGGTTGATCTCTGCCCGAGGAAACATGGGAAGGGAGTAAGTTTGAATACAAACATGGTTCAAATATTTTGTATTTTCCAGGACTCTGCATGAGTGAAGTGCCCAGAGTTAGAGACTGGCAGGAGGGAGGTTTCTCAGCATGTTTGTGTGCTCCATCTGTAGCTGGGAAACTCAGAAGTCCAATTTTAGGGCTTCTGGAGGAAACGTTTTTAGAATTTAACTTGTTGCGGGCATCCTGTGTGGGCAATGTACCCGTGTATGTGAGGAGAAAGGCTTTTGCAGTATTTTGTATTGTTACCTGTGGGGCAGAGAGTGTTTTTTAGTGTTTTTGCCCCATGTTTGAAGAGGCAGCACAAAGGGATGGGACGTGGATGACAAAGCCATTGATTCTTCCTAGGCTACTTCCCAGCGATCTCTTCAGGCCAAAAGTTCAATAAAGGTCTGGGCTGAGATGAAGAGAGCAGCTCTGTTGTGCTCTAGGATAAAACTCTCCACAGCCCAACAAAATCAAGACAAAAAGCCTCCCTTTTCTGCTGGGCCAGCAGTCTGGGTATTCAAATAAAAATGTAGATATACTATGTAAACCTACAGCAAGATTATTTTTATCAGCCATTTTCTGTGTAGATGCTACAGTGTGATTTCATGCGGAAATATTGCTAAAGATTTTTAAAACCTCTCGGTGTTGTGCGTGTGGGTGTGTCTGTGTGTGTGAGTGGGAATGGTTCATTGGAGTCTGTCCTGCGGGAGCCCTGGGGCACAAACTCCCTGCTGCCGCTGCCGGGGCACCACGCTGCACCCCAGAGCAGAGATCTGCTATTTTGTTTCTATCCATGGATTTTGCTGTAATTGGTTATGCCAGATAAGATGTCACAATACCACTGGTTAAAAATAAAATCTATTTTTCAGATTTACTGCACTGCTGGTACTTGGAAACCTCTTGCACTGACGTGTTGAGTTTTTGGCATGGTGTGAATTTCTCGGCTGTGCTGTGGGGGATCCTGGGTGCGATGGCTGGGAGGGAACAAGGTGACTGGAGGCTGACTCTGCTGCCATGGGGCTTCTTGTCCCTTTTTCCACCAAGCTGAAGTTTCCTGTTTGATTTGGTCACTGGAGTTAACTCATCTCAGTACACCCAGACCTGCCCCGGCTATTCAGGGCTCCCTAATTGGGTGCTGATTGCCTGTGTGTGCGGCAGCAGCTGAGCAAGGGCTGTGTTCATCAAATGACCCAGGCGTTACATGTTTGCTTAAGGACCAGGAGCTTTTGCTGTGACACCTCTTGCTCACAGTGTGAGCAAGAGTTTTTTTATAGACCCAGCCAAGCTGTGGATTATTTCCGGGCTGTGCTGCTGCAGCCAGGGCTGATTACACAGATTCTGCCGTGGTGCCCTGTCCCTGTTTGTGTTTGTGCACAGCAGGCTCTGCTGGGCTGCCTGCAGAGCATAAGGGCCAGTGCAGTGGTTGCACACAAAGCAGGGACAGTGAATTTTCCCTGCCCCCAGTTTGCTTTTCCTGCAGGGACACCTTTGCAGGTGCCCTGTATGGAAGGAGCAGAGGCTCTGGGCAGGGTGCAGGGCTGCTGGGGTGGAACACTGCAAGCAGCCAGGCTGGCTCGGTAAGGCTCGGCTTAGTCACTTCCTTTGGGGAGCGGGGAGGATGCACCTCCTGTGTGGGAGCCCCACCTGAGCCTCCTGGTGCTGGGGAGAAATGTTGAGGTGCTCTCTGCTCACCAGGAATGGTCCTGCTGGGCTGGTGGGGCACAGACACGGCGGAGAGCACGGGCTGTGCTTTGTCCGAGAGGAGCCAGGAAGGGCTGAGAGCCCGGGGCACAAACCGTGCTGGGCTGTTCCCGTCCCACAGCTGCTCCTGGAACCCCTCGCAGTCACTTGCAGAGCCTCAGCCGACTTCCAGCACCTCCCCACGCTGCTGGGAAGCCGGGCAGGGGAGGAAATCGCCATCGCTGTGATCCCGTGGTGTCCTTTGTCACGAGCTGTCCGTCGGCTTCGAGAGGATCCCCTGCGTGCCTGACGCGGTGTGTCTGCGGCTTTGTCCCTCGGATTCCCCGGCTCGGCCAGGCCTTACTCATCCCCTTGTTTGGAGGAGGGATTTCACAGCCCCTGCCGAGCCCCGTGAGGATATTTCTGGGCTGATGGAGCAGCAGAGCGGGAGCCGTGCATGACAGGGGCTGCCAGAGGCGTGCCCGAGCGGGGCCGGCTGCTCCCCTCCTGCAGCAGAGCCCAGAGGCACCTGTGCAGCACCGAGGCGTGTCAGGAAACCTGATGCCTCACCTCTGCCAATGTGGAGGCGGAGGGAGGAGGGCCCAAAGACATGTCCCTTCACGCTCGCAACAGCTGAAAACAGAGAAGGAAACTCGCTAGAGCCTTTTCCAGCAGCGCAGGAAGCCTCCCTGTCCCGCTCTCACCCCAGCAGCCCTCCCGTACTCCACTACTCTGGGGGGGTGGCTGTCCCACACCCGCCGGGCGATGAACATCGCAAGGAGAAGAGGCTTTTACAGACAGGAGGTGAACAACACGCTCTGGGAGCTGCCCAGGAGATACACGAACCTGCACCCGCTGGGCTCCGGGGCCTACGGCTCCGTCTGGTGAGTGGGGTCCCGCCCGCAGCGCCCCGGGCCCGGGGGGGATGAGGAGGCGCTTGGCAGAACCCCTCCATTAAGGACGGACATTTGCATGTGGGATGGGGACAGGCTGTCCCCTGTCCAGCTGGACACTCGCTCGCCTGAGGAAAATGCCCCAGGGTGGGCAGAGAGGGGGCCGGGCGGGCAGGGTCACCTCGGCTCTGGGGTCGGGCAGGTTTTGAGCTGCTCTGGACTCGAGCTTGCTCTGGTGGCACAGGCAGGAGGTGGGGGAACACCTGGGTGTCTGCAAGAGATTTGTGTGTGATTACAGAGGTGGGAGCTGGAACAGGGTGTCCTTGCTGCTCAGTCCCAGGCAGCTGAAGCAGCTGGACAATACAACCCCCAGCCTGACACAGTTTCCAGTTTGAAATCATAAAGTGGATAGAAATTATCGCAAACCAGGATCAGTAACAGACAGGACTTCCTTCATGGCTGATGATAAACCCCAGCCTACAAGAGAGCAGCAGGAGCTGCTGTTAATTATTCAACCAGGCAAAGGTGCCTGAAGCAAGAGCAAGCACAAGGCAGAAATTGCTGGGTTTGCACTGATGAGCCAGAGATGGGCAACCCTGAAAGGTTAAATATGAAACAGTCCATTGATAGTATCTGAACAGAGCCCTTATTTCATAACATGCTGAGCTAAAAATAAATGAAAAAAAAAACAAAAGGTGTGTCTGTTTTCATAGGTGTTGGGCAAAGTCTGGCCTGCCACTGGCACTAATCCTGAAACCCTGGTGTCCAGGTTTTGTCCTTTTCCTCCAGCTTCCAATTTACAGGGGGGCATTCACTTGGCTGCCCAGATGTGTTTATGCCTCTTAGATTCTTAAATAAGTCCTGTAAAATCAGGCAGGATTAGACTTGACTTTTAATTTATATTTGTAAAGTGTTCTCTGATTTTTATCACTGAGAAAATCAGGAAGAAAAAGAAAGGACAAAAAAAAAAAAAAAAAAAGAGAAATCCTTTCAAGTTTCCTTGCCCAGCTGAAAAAACCAAACATCAAAAGAAATCTTTACTGGTCCCTGTAAAACTGGGCTGCTCTGGAGCTCTCAAGAAGGGAGGTTGAAGCAGCCCGGGGGTGCGTGGTGGTTTTGAATGGACCGAGCTCGGCAGGGAGGGCTCGATGCTCATTGCTGTACAAAGCTGAGGCAGAAAGTGTGGAGTTAGGATTTGCTGTCCTCTGCTGGGAATTGCTGGGAAAATTTCCTATTGCAGCGTTCTGCAGCAGCGGCTTTTACACCTTCTTGAGCAGCTGAGAAATCTTTTTGTTCATGTTTGCCTCTTGAGAGGGGTCAGGGAAGGGCTGAGATATCTCTGGAAAACACCACTGAGAACCCTGAATTTCAGCTCTCTGAGGACCTCCCTTCCCTCCTTGGCAATCTGAGTGAGGAGCTGTCACAGCATTGCTGTGACCAGCAGGAACAGCACAGCAAAATAATGCCTGCAGCAATGGCTGCTGGACCAGGTTTTCATCAGCTCCAGAGAAGAGTCTCATGTCAGCCAGACCTGCTCTTACACAGAAGCAAATATGTAATCAAGGATTCTGAACCCAGCAGGATTAATTGCAGCAGCATTTTCAACATGTGACATCCACAGTCTTTGCTCCAGAATACAGCGAAGGCAGCTGGCCTGCCCTAAAATACAACACCCTCCAAGCAGACGGCAAAGCAGAAATTGCCATATCTTCATTCCCTTATCTCCATGCATTAAGGAAGGAGAAGGCAGAGTTAGAACTAATTCTGACCTTTAACCATCTGTGTTTCCCTCTTCTCTCAGCTCTGTCACCTCCAGCTCATTTCTGCAGGTTGAAGGCAATAAAGATGAGCCACTTGTGCTTTTCTTGGTGTCCCACCTCATCCCCAAAGAGCACAGGCTGCCCAAAGCCACACAGGGCTCTGCGTGCAGAGCTCCACTGAGCTCCTTTCTCTCTGTGAGCACAGGAACCAACTCTTCTCTAGGAGGTGACCTGTGGGATTGCAGAATCTCTTCAAACATTCTACTGACACCAGAATGGTTTTGTCTTTGCCTGCTGCAGTTCAGCCATAGACAAGAAGACGGGGGAGAAAGTGGCCATCAAGAAGCTGTGCCGCCCGTTCCAGTCAGAGATCTTTGCCAAGAGAGCCTACAGAGAGCTGATGCTGCTGAAGCACATGCAGCATGACAACGTGAGTGCTCATTTCTCCTCTTCCTGCTGACACAAGAGGTGTTTCCTTGCCACCTGGGAGCAAGTCCTTTTGGTGGCATCACCTGTGTTTTAATTGACATTTGGTATGTGCAGGCTGTCTCAGGGTGTACCTGTGACCTGTTTGCAGTGCCCAGGATGGAGCAGGTGTGTAATGGGTGAGCCCAGGTGTTAGTAAGAGGGAAAACATTTATGCAGCATCAGTGAGGAGGCCCTGGGTTCCTCAGATGGAATTTTCTGTGTTCACCCACGTGCATGTGCCAGTGGAGAGCTGATGAGTGCCATGTGCACAGCGATTGTTTAACAGATTTAAATGTGGGCTTCTCTCCTTCCTCAGGTCATTGGGCTGCTTGATGTCTTCACCTCCACTGCCTCCTACCAGGGGTTCCAGGACTTGTAAGTCTGGACTTGTTTGCTCTGTGTAGACATAATTATTTTCCAAGACAGCTGTATCTTAGCAGCAGCATAACAGAGAGGGTTGAGGTGCAAAGGGACCAGACTAGAATCCAGGCATGCCCAAATAATGCAGAGAAGCAGGAGCACACCTCAGCTGCCATGGCTGACACACCCAGAACACGTAAACAGATCCCACCCTGCTCCCAGCTGGGACACCACAGCAGCACAGACCGAGCTGTGCAATGAGGATGTGTTACATTCCATGGTGCCTCACACAGAGGGTGACCCTTGCTAGCCCTGTGTGACTGCTGGGCTAAGGGGCTGCACTCAGAATGGGAGAAGTATTGTCCATGAAGCCTCAGGGCAATTAAACTTAGAATTTGGAAGATCTGTCCTTCTTCTCTTGATTCTGGCTCTTCTCAATTAATTTTTTTGGCATTTTCCCTCCGTGTTCATGGTCACATTGGACAAGTCCTTGTCCCTTCCCCATCACTGCAGATGAGCAGTGTGCCTGGCTTTGGGGTTTGGCTGATGGCTGAGGTTAGCAGCCTGCAGGAAGAGCATGTGAAGGCTCTCAGAGCAGTTCCTGCAGGAACACCATCAATTCATTAGCAGCCTCAGCAGGCAGCTACTGAAGGAAGCTGGATGTTGTCTTCTGAGGCAGGGCTGGAGAACATTCCAATGACAAATTTGGGAGCCAGTGCAGCTGCTTTGCTGTGTGAGATGTTTCAGCTCCTGGGTGGTGAAAGCCTGTCCAAAATTGAACTTCACTTGACGTCTAAACTAATCCAGGATCCTGAAGATCCTTGTTCTTACTTGACATCAGATATCTGATTTCCAAGGAGGAGAAAGAGCAATTTTCAGAACAGGTTGAAATTCCAACTCCTCTGCAGGATGTGCTAGTTAGCTAGGAACAGTCACAACAACTCATCTTCCTTACACAGCCAGAAAAACCAAACCAAGTGAGAACAAGGCTAGCCTGGTCCCCTGCATTTTTCTTCCAGACTCAGGGCCTTGTCTTACTGCCTTTTAGCTACCTGGTGATGCCATACATGCGGACAGATTTACAAAAGATCATGGGACATGAATTCAGTGATGAAAAGATCCAGTACCTGGTCTACCAAATGCTGAAAGGGCTGAAGGTAGGTGGGTCTGGAGGAGTTTAGTGACTCCCTGTGTCTCCTCTGTGTGTCACCTCTGGGCTGACCCTAACTAAACTCCCCTCCAATACTGTACAGGAGGATGTGGGGAGTTTATGGCATCCCCTCAGAACAGGAATTGGCTGTTGAACCATTCCTGCTCCAGCACACATCAATAAAATGAGTGTTTGCTTACATCAGGTATCAAAGTAATCAGCAGCCACAGGCCTTGGCTTGGTTTCTCCAGGGCAGCACTTGCTTCTGTCTTTTCCTTACCCAAACCCCCAGCACAACTCTGCACAGAGAGGGAGAGAGTGGCAGCAGCAGGAGCTCTCTGAACCTGTCACAGAGGCTCCCAGGAGAGAGGACAGAGGGGATGAGTTCCTGTTCAGGAGCATAAGGGAGGAATATGTTTCTGTAACTGGCTTTGAGGGAGCTGACAGCAGTCCCTGCAAACTCTGGGATGTAGGGACAGAGCTTTCCAGCTGTCCTCTCACACCCTTCACTTGGAGTCACAGCAGTGCCTTACAGGCATCAGTGGGATCACCTCAATCACACCTCTCCCCAGGTCTGCTACCTTGAGTTTAAATAAAGGGGGGAAGAACACACAGACTGGTATGCTAAAAACTCTGAAGTCAGTTTTGCAATTTTGTGGTTTTGGGCTGAGATTATTTTTTTAACACCCAGAATAACCATGTTCTCATGTCATCTGCTGTAACCTTGGTGACTTTGATAGTTTGAAGCTGTTGTACTTGCTCTGAGGAGCTATTGCTTCATCCCTCCTCTTCTGCTCTGTGCATCCTCTTTAGACTGACAACAGCACTGTAAATACTGTCAGTAATTTGGGGCAGAAATGTCTTTTCAAACTGCTGCCCTAGGGACCAGGGACCTGTAGAAGGCTGCAGAGGTTTGTTCTCAGCAAGTTCTTGTTTGTAGCTCTTGTTTGTTTGCTGGAGAACAGAAAATTTTGTCTGCTGGTGATCACATTGTGGCTCCTCTTTTTATTGCAGTATATTCATTCAGCTGGCATCGTCCACAGGGTAAGTTCATGTGTGCTCTTATTCTGATTTTTGTCTGAGAAACACAGCATAGTCATAAAGTTAACAAATTCCTAACCATCATTTCACTAATAACATTGTCTGCTCTAATTTCCATCCTGTCTGCTCTCTTTTCCATCCTACCAAAACCCCATATATATTTGGATTACTAATTCCTGCAGCATTTTGAGAAAATAATGTATTTTCTGATGAGCTGAGAAGCATTTTATGATGCTTTTTGAATTAAAACTGTTTCGGAAAAGAATAAAATAGTAATCTAATATAGCAGGAATGATGTTTATTCAGTCGTGTGCTGAACTGATATTGAACCTGGGGCGTTATGGGACCCCATCAAAGGCAAGCAGAGGTTGCCTTTGCTTGCCTTTGAGAGTTGAGAGTTGTGTTGATGTATTGCAGTTGAAACATCCCATTTCTCTGCTCCTGTCTGTTGCAGGACCTGAAGCCAAGTAACCTGGCTGTGAATGAGGACTGCCAGCTGAAGGTAGGTGGCAAAGCAGCACTTTGCAGCACATCAGCTCCTGGAGGAGCTGCTCTGCCAGCAGGAAATTGGCACTGTCACGTTTCCCCTTTCCTCCCGAGCCTCCATCCCAGGCCTTGTGTTCCTTGGCAGCTGCAGCAGTGGGAAATGCTCCCCTGCTGATGTCACTTGCTGAATCAGGACACAGGACCTCAAATGAGCCTTCTGTCACTGTAATCCTTGTGGATGGCAGTGTGTAATGACTTCCTGGAGAAATTCAGCCCTGCTGAGCAATACTTGCAGCAGGTGAATGGTCCCTGAAGGGTAGCTGCATTCAGCTGCAGTTGCCCTTTGGTTCTCATGGATGCTGTGGTTGTCATTCCAGACAAAGCCATTTCAGGGCTGCTCTGAAGGTTTGCTTGCTGCTGGCTGCTGTGATGCTCTAGCATGCATTTCTGTAATGTGCATTTCAGGGAGTGGCTCTGCTGCCCATAAAGGTTGGGTCAAGCTTGTTCATCTTCAGCATTGAGGGAGAGGCCAAGCTGTGTCACCTGCAAGGTGCCCTTATAGGAAAGGGTGAGTTGTGGTGACCTGGGAGCACGCCTTCACCACCAGGTCACAGACCAACTCCAGTAAAGCATATTGAGTAAAACTTAAGCTTCAAGAAAGGCAGTGACCTTCCAGGGAGCACAAGGCACTGATCCTTTCAGCAGGGTCCTCTCATGACAACAGGCTTTGCAGCTGCCTTGCAACTTACAGTGGAATTAAGATATGTAAATTCTTTGAACCATTCCATGGCTATCTGTGGTGTAGTTGGAGTTTTGTTATTACCTGATTAGAGTTACTCCATTTTTTCTCAGAAGGAGAGTCTCACTTGCCCATAGGATTTCTCTTTTCTCTCCTGCCCTCCCTTCTCCTTATTCTTCCTTTGGCACTGCAGATCCTGGATTTTGGCTTGGCCAGGCAGGCTGATGCTGAGATGACTGGCTACGTGGTGACACGCTGGTACAGAGCCCCAGAGGTCATCCTGAACTGGATGCATTACAACCAGACAGGTGAGCAGCCCTGCCCAGCCTGTGACTCCCTGGTGCTGAGCTGGGGGATCCTGCTGGCTCAAATCTCACTGAATTGTCCACTTGTTTTTCCTCCTTTTCATCATCAGTGTTCCCTGGAGCAGAGCAGGTCTCAGAGGTGTTGCACAACTCCCAGAGCTGCTGCTTGCAGGAAATTATGAAAGCTGAGATTTTAGCAGCATAGAAAGAACAGAGGAGGGTGGGAGTGAAATTTAAATCAGTGTTTGCTGCAAGCAACAGCAAAAGTGACAGCCCCAGCAACCACTGCTCCCTTTCTAATTTTTGTTTTTAATTTTCTTTTCTTCCTTTTTCCCCCTCCCTCCTTTTTCTCTGAACAGTGGATATCTGGTCTATTGGCTGTATCATGGCAGAAATGCTGACTGGGAAAACACTCTTTAAAGGAAAAGACTGTATCCTTTCAAGCTAAACCTTTTGCCTTAGCAGAGTAATAATTCTTAGTGTGTGTGTGGAAGGGATTTTATAAATGAGGTTACTGAGAAAAACAGGTGTCAGGCTGGTTTATCAGGAGGTAATCACAAGGACCAGCTTTTTTGGGGGGAGGAAAACAGAAGGGGACCTCAGAAATGCACCTCTGTGGTGGCATGGTTCTTCATCAGCTGTTCAACCTTGTGTGGCCATAGCTTCATTCCCAAAGCTTTGCACATCCTTCCAAGCCCGTGGATGTGTGTTCTGGCATGGTTGTGCCAGAAAAATGATCTTGATGGAAATGTCATTGCAGGAAGAAAGGCTTGGAGCTCTTTTTGCCCGTCTAATGAATCTCTGCTTGCGTGACTGTGGTGGGTTTGTATCATGAGCTCATTGCACCCTCCCAGGCTGAGCTGGGGTGGGGGTTTGCTCCTCAAAGGTGATCTTTAACACAGCTTGCCAGACCTGGATCAGCTGACCCAGATCCTGAAAGTAACGGGGCATCCAGGAGAGGACTTCTTGGAGAAGCTGGAGGACAAGGCGGTAAGGAGGCCCCTGTGGGTTTGGGTCCTGCTGGCAGAGGTGTCAGGAGAAGAGGTTGGCTGGTGTTTGGCATGGGAGAGCTGCTGCCTCCACAGCAGCAGGGAAATGCCCTTTGCCCTGGGCAAGGAAGGCATTTCTCTGTGCTGCTGGCACCTCTGATGGACCTGCTGCTGTGCTGGTGGGAATGGCTGTGTCTGGCAGGGACTCCCAAACCACCAATCTTCTCTGTTCTCCTGCTTGGCTCTTCAAACAGAAGGATTTCTCTGTTTTGACCAATAGAAATAGTTCCTTGTGAACTGTTGGCTGAAATGGGACATGTGGGATGCTTTGCTCTTCTCTTCATTTGCTGAGGCTGAGAGCTGTATTTCACACCTGTCCACGTGCAGTAACTGTGCTTTCCTTGCTCTTTCAGGCAAAGAGTTATATCAAGTCCCTTCCTAAAATCCCCAAGAAGGACTTGTCTGTGCTTTTCCCTAAAGCAAATCCTCTGGGTAAGTAATCTCCAGCATTTCTCATGAGTTTTCACAGCTGGAAAGGAGGCAAGCTGACTGCCACGGCCCCGACTTTATTTCTCCTTCTCATAACTTCTTGCTACTTTTTTCCCTTGCAGTTTGTGCCCCTCCTCAGGGAAAAGATGCATCAGTTAAAAGCAGAATTATCTTTTATTGGCATTACAATGGTGATGTTCTGTTGTTCTTGGCCATTTACTACTTTAAAAAAAATATTAAGTACAGTGTAGAACCTGGATCTAGCAATATTTAACAGAAAGCTGCTGTGAAATTTTCAGGGTAAAAATTAATCTCTTAGAAAGAGCTCTCTTCCCAGGTAGGTTAGAGGTGAGAGTAAGCAAAACTCTTGTAGAAACTGAATGGAAGAAAGTCTTGAAATGTTAAAACCAAGTGGGAATGGGGCTGACAGACTAGTCAGCATCTGAGTTTCCTGCCTCCTCTTTAGCAGGGATCTATAGGTTTCTATACAGATTACTCATGTTAAGACTCCTTTGAGATGCAGGGCTCTGAATGAAAGCAAATTATTAGACCTGAGAAATATCTTGAGGTTCCTGGCTTACTCCTCATGTTTCTGCAGCCCAATCTGTGCAGCAAGGCTTATTCAGGTCTGATTTGTTATTTCTGCACAATTTAACTTCTGTCAGTGCGAGCTCCCTGAGGCTGATGTTGAGCAGACTTTGCATCTCCACTGGTGGGAGCCCCTCGCTGCCCTGGCCAGGCTGAGGATTCTCTTCACTGCTCAGGTGTGGAGGTGAAACACTGGAAATAGCAGTGCCACACTGGCAGGGCTCGTGCACAGGCTGCCTGTGCTCCCCTGCACCTTGCCTAGCCCTGTTCCCTTCCTCCACAGCTGTGGACCTGCTTGACAAGATGCTGCAGCTGGATGTGGAAAAGCGCCTCACAGCAACACAGGCCTTGGCTCACCCCTACTTCGACCAGTTCCGAGATATCGAGGAGGAGACAGAGGCACAAAACTCCTATGATGATTCTCTGGAACATGAGAAGCTTTCCATAGAGGAGTGGAAAAGTAAGAACTTGATTTTCTTTGAGGTTCCTGTCTAGCATGGGACTCTCCTACCCCTCTTTCTTTCCTGTACAGATGCTGAGTAAAGCTGAGATTGCCTGCTGATGCCTCAATGGTAGGGCACAGATCTCTTGCTTTTATCCATTCAGCAAAGATCCCTCCAGCTCTCCAGGCAGACTTTTTTGTCTCTCTCCTTTGTCTCTTTCAGCTGCCACTGAATGCCTTTTCCTGCACATCCAACATTCCAACTTTTATTTGTGTCCTCTAAAATCACACATTAATGGTTATTTTGTTCTGCTTTTCAAGAGCACATTTACAAGGAGATCTTGACCTTCAGTCCCATTGCACGGAAGGACTCAAAGAAGAGAAGTGGGATGTCCTTATAGCGACGGGTGCAGCTGTGCCTGGGACTCAGTTCTCCCTGATGACATCACATTCATTCCACACTGTGCTGCTGGTGGCCAACTTCTGGCCTGTGGGACCTCTCTCTATGTGCCAACACAAGGATGACGCCGTGCTGTGGGCACTGGACTTTGTTCTTCTAAAGGGGAAGCACCCCAGACAGTTTTCGACATAAAAGACAAATATATTCTTGTTGAAACTTTAAGTGAGAGAATTTGACCTGTTGTTTCCTTTTTTTTCCCCCTGTATTTGTCCACTTGAGAGAGGAGGGGTTTCATTCTTTCTCATTAGTCTTTTCAAGCACAGAGTTTAGTATATTAATTGTGGATGAGGTGAAGAAAAAGGTAAAATTGGGAAGTGAGTCCTAAGCAAAAGGATCAGAAATACTGAATTTCAGCATAACAAGACCTTAACCAATCTCACTCCGGCTGTGTCCTGCTTCCCTGAGCAGTCACAGAGCACCCAGAAGAGCAAGGCTGCTGGGACAGTGTCAGCTCCAGGGCACCAAGGGATCAGCCTGTGTTCAGAGCAGCTACAAACTCATCCTCTCATCCTATACACACAAATCTGCTCAGCTGCTTCCCCTCCAAAGAGCCACTGCCTCTTTTTTTTGTTTTTCCCCTGCTCATTTCATTCCCTGGGATGTGATCAGTGCTGTCTCCTCCTCACAGCAGGCAGCAAACTCACCCTGGGAATTCACTTCCACAGTGACAGACTGGGAGTCCCAGGCAGCTGCACAAGTGGCTCTGAATATGGATCTGCAGGATGTTTTGCAGCCTGTGCTGACACTGGAGTATCTGCAGATCCACAGCTTATCAATACAGTCACTTGACAGTGCAGGCACAGCTGCTCGTTGTGATAACACCTTTGGACTACAACACCTTCTTCCCCAGGGTGACCAGGCAAGCTCAGCCAATCATTCCAAAGTCCATCCCAAGGGATATGCACCAAGTGCCTTCTTTGTATCAGAGCACTGAGTCCCCAGGACTAGAGAAAAGTATTTGACCTCAATAATACATCCAGTAATTCTAAACTCCCTCCCTCTTCTGTAGCTGCTGACTTATTTTGGTTTGGTTTAGCCAGGTTGTTTGTTTTCAGTACTCTCTAATTTTCTTCTTAAGTAATGTTCAGTTCTGCTGTACAGACTACAAGTAAGGAAAAACTACAACATTTCCAGAATTTTCTGATCTCTCTTCTGCACTGGGACCTGGACAGTGATGTCATGTTGCTTGGCTGCCTCCCTGCTGCAGCTCATGGCATGCAGCACTGGGGATAACCCTGCAGTGACTGCAGCTTTTGATAGGATGGTGTTGATGTTTGCCTGCTGCAGCTGCACACATGGTCCATGGTGATAAGGTGAGGTTTCTCTTGGCTCATATCTGTCTGGGTCATGCACAAGGCCTTTGCTCCACTCCTCTCTTAGGTAGGGACAGTGAGCACAGAACTGTTGTGATGTGTCCTCAATTCCCTGGAAGTTCAATGTTTTCTTATGCAGAAAATCATCTCTAAAGTTCAAGTCATCTGTTAAGGCCAGATTCAGACAGAATTTATGAACCACTAAATGGGAATGCTGGGTATTTTTTAATCATCTTGCCCTCCTTCAAAAGGGGAGAGGTAGACCTGAAGAGTCTTCTGTCTCAGTAATGATGGCTGAGGGAGAAAACATCTTCACAACAAAGGAATGTACTGAGCAGTCTGCTGGTAGTTGAAAAGGGACTTGGATAGTTGTAAAGAACAATTTAAAATGCCCTTTGGGAATTGTCTGTCTGAGCAGAGGACAAGCATGAAGAGGCACAGGGACATGTGATACAAACAGATGTGTGAAGAACAATTGTGAGCACAGCCAAGTGGGGTACACAGATTCTGCAAACACCAGCCTCACCTGTTTTAGGGATAGCATAAAGGCTCTTCAGCATCAATCCTTCTGCTGAGTATACACCCAGTCCAGGGACTGGGTTTCTCAGTAGGTTTACACTTACCCTGAATGCTCTGAAATTGCAAGAGCAATCCCAACAGCTGCTGTGTGGGCTCCATGCTCTGGTTTCATTCATTCACCCACCAACCCCATACAGTGACAGAACACTGTGCAGGATTACCCAATACCCCAACAAATGTGGGGAGCAGGTGCTCTGCAAGCCCAGGAACCCTGGAGGTGTATGTATGTGGGGGCCTGAATATATGTTGTATTGTAAGACCTTTGTGTGGTTCTGAGTTGCTCCAAACGAGCTGCAGCTGCAGGGTCCTTAGTTGGGCAGCAGCTGTAGCTCGTGAAGGTAACTGAGATAAATAGGGGTGGGTCAAGAGCCCAGGAGGAGCCCCTGAGAAGAAAGGAGAAGAGCCCCAGCAGAGAGAAGAGAGAACAACGCTGCAGCAAAGATTACAACAACTGGTGACCCCGACGTGATGAAGAACACACAACCAAACATCAAAAGAAGGTGAGGAAGAACACTGCAACCAAACATTGAAAGAAGGTATGGAATCCCCCGGACAGCCGAGAGCTGTGGCAGCCTGAGAGCTGGGACTGTATGTGTATTGTAATCGTACAATTGTTAAAAGAAAAGGGGGGAAATGTGGAGGCCTGAATATATGTTGTGTTGTAAGATCTGTGTGTGTGTCTGGGTTGCTCCAAACGAGCTGCAGCTGCAGGGTCCTTAGTTGGGCAGCAGCTGTAGCTCGTGAAGGCAACTGAGATAAATAGGGGTGGGTCAAGAGCCCAAGAGGAGCCCCTGAGAAGATGCTGCAGAGAAAGGAGAAGAGCCTGAGAGCTGGGACTGCAGCAAAGATTACAACATATGTATATTTGGTTTTTTGTGGTATGTATCATCCAAGAACTCAAAATAGACAGGAGAAAATGTAGCAGGTTGGTAGTGGAAAGAGTATCTGTACAGAGCAACCATCCCAGTGCTGCTGTGGCATCTGAGGATGTGTTTCAATGAACAGCAATGAGCCAGGAGAAGGGAGAGGTGGGGGGAAATCCTACTGACATTTCCTGAAAGGAATTTGCAAAACACCTGCTTGACAGAGGCAGTGACTCAGGCCAAGGCTGGGATCCTCCAGAATCAGCACCAGAACCGAGAGGGGGTGTGTGACCCTGCCAGACACTGTGAGTCAAAGCAGAAATTACCTCATGCAGAGGTGCAGGCAGTGCCTGCTCCATGACTCACACTGACACATCATTCATGGACATTCCTTTCATTACAAGTATAGTTTACATGCTTAAAAACACAAAACCAAGTGATAAAAATCCCTCAACCATTAAGTGGTCGAAAATTCGGTAAATCAGGCCAGCCAAAAATATGTTTGCTGTTTGTATTAAGTTTCTATGATATAAATTTACACAGATATATGGATGGAATTTTTGTGCCTGTCTCAGATAACTTACAGATGTTTAACTTGGAATACTATTTACTTGCTATTCTTACATTCATTTCTGACTTACAAGCATCTTTTTTTAATTTGGAAAATAAAGCCTTCAGAAACAATCTTCCTCTGTAAGTTTGACAGTTAAATAGGTCTGTGAAGTTGCAACTTTATGGGGCCTATTTGTTAGGTACTTGCACGTGTACGTGGGAAAGAAAAAGCAGATGAAGGAATAATTATTTTTTTTATTAAGAGATGCCACAAAATTAGAGGTTTTTTTAAGAGAGATAATAATAGCTGTGTTTTAGATACCACCTAGAAACCTTTCAGTGCACAATTTTAAAAATTTCCACAGCCTCTTAGAAAACTACTTATTTTATCCTGTAGGAAAAAGACAGATTATTTATTTTTATATTTAACATTTTCACATTCTAGGTAGCAGACTAAACAAATAATGTTCATGTTTTAGGTATGTGACAATGGGAAAGAAAAACAGAAAATGATAAACATGTCTGAGAACTCCAGTGAGATTCTGTACAAAGGATGGTAGTACCTTTTCATATTCCCATGTCTTGCTGTTGCCTCAGCAACCAGGGAAAGCGTTCCTAATCCTCTGCATTTTTCCTGTATCGTGGGTCAGCAGAGTGTTGGCTGGAAACGTGATTATGGCTGGTTTTCTTTTCACAGCTGAGAGAAACAAGACAAAAAAGATTGAATGAAGATCAGAATAGCCACTATTAATTTGCTTTCCCCCCAAAAGGATGGGCACTCGCTGCACTAATTGTACTTAGCATGGAACCATTCAGGTTGGAAAAGGTCATTAAGATCAAGTCCAAATCTACACTGAAAATGTCACAGTTCCCAGGTGAATGTGGTTTAGGGGATGTTTTGCCTGATTTCTCTCTACAAGGCCATTTTCTGAGCACATGAGCTTACACAGCTTTGAACGTGATGTTCAGCTGGTGCTGGCTCACAGCTGATTCAGGCAGCTCTCCTTTTCTGTTGGAATGCACTCCATTAAATAACACTGAAGGGTTGGTATATTTGCAACTCTCATTGATTTGCTGTTACATCAAAGTGAGTTAACTTCTTTTAGCCAGGCTTGGCTGGAAAAATAAAAATTCTCCTGCCATAAACCATAATTTCAGATCTGTCTTTAGAACACTTCAACTGAAAAAAAAAAAAAAGTTTTAAAATTAGAGGACATTGGAATTAAAAAAATAAGGACCACTGAGGAGGTAATGTTGGGTACTTGTGTAACCTCTCTGACGTGAGGCTGAAGAGGGTTATAAACATGGGTATAAAATTCCAGTGAAAATACATGGCAACTGAGGCCTATCACTTTTGAGGTATCAGGTTTTAACCTTTAATGCACAAGGGACCTGTTTAGCAATTGCTCTGATTTCAGCAATTCTTTAGAAAACAGCAGCAGAACAAGCAGCCAAAGAGAGATACAAACATAAGTGAGTTTCGAGGCTCAATAAATCAACAAAGAAAGAGGTCAGCTCTCAATTCTAACTAGTACTTCTCTTCCCTTTTTAAGTATGTCTTATATGCTTGAATAAACATGGAGAAAATTGTAATATGAATGAAGGTGCCCAACTCTGTTTGAGGTGTCTTGGCTGCTGCCTTCATTTGAAGCAACTAATTTTGCACTTGCACCCTTTCAAAACTGGGACAGCAAAGAAATTGAATTAAGCTGTGCCTCTGGGATTTGAGAGAAGTTCAGAACGTTTTTTTCAAATAACATGTTAGTTCCACAGCTTAGCTATAAAACAAAATGATGAATAGCTTATTTTGATGTTGTAACACATGGCCCTCAGTCATCGGAGATATCTGGACATCTCTGTGCACAAATCATCCCACTGTTCTTAATAGGGAACCTAGTATGATTATAATAAGCTAATTCCAGTGCAAATTTAAGAGTATAAAGTTTCAAAATTGGGGTAAAAATTAAACAGTTTGCAAAAGTTGGTCATATTAAAAAAAAAAAAAAGATCAAGTAAAACCCAGTTAAAATTCCCACATAAAGAAGGAAAATTACAGAATGGCCTGGGCTGGAAGGGACAAACATCTGTCTGCAGTCCCCTGCTGTGGGACACCTTTCCCTAGAGCAGGTCACTCAGAGCTCCATCCAACCCAGCCTTGAACAATTCCAGGAATGTGGCAGCCACAGCTTCCCTGGACAACCTGTTCCAGTGCCTCACCAGCATCACAGGCAAGGATTTTTTTCCTATTACTCAACCTAAACCTCCTGTTTTAGTTTGAAACCATTCCCCCTTGCCCTCTCCCTCCATGCTCTTGGCAAAGTCTCTCCTCATCCCTCCTGCAGGCTCCTTTCAGGTACTGAAGGGCTGCAATTAGGTTACCCCAAAGCTTCTTTTCCAGGCTGAACAAACCCAGTTCTCTCAGCCTCTGAAGTCGTTCATCAATTATTGAAATGATTTTATTTACTGTTTAACCAGGAAGCAAATGCACCTATAGGTTGTTTTAGGGTTTGTTTTATCCTTCATGGTTAGGGCCATACTGTTATACAGCTGTTCTTTTGAGGGTGAGATCCTTTGTAAATCAATGAGAGTATTGGGACTTCATTTTGAAATCCTTGATGTTATTTTTTATGCAAGACAAGAATAGTTTATTGTTGTAATCTTCGCTGCAGTGTTGTTCTTCCCTCTCTGCTGGGGCTCTTCTCCTTTCTCTGCAGCACAGTCTTTTCTATCTTCTCAGGCTCTTTTCCTTAAAGGCCATATTCTTACAGCTTTCTGCTGCTACAGCTCCTTAATTCAAAGGCCATATTATATTCTACAGTCCCAGCTCTCAGGCTGCCACAGCTCTCGGCTGTCCGGGGGATTCCATACCTTCTTGTGATGTTTGGCTGTGCGTTCTTCATCACGTCGGGGTCACCAGTTGTTGTAGTCTTTGCTGCAGTGTTGTTCTTCCCTCTCTGCTGGGGCTCTTCTCCTTTCTCTGCCACACACTCCTTCCTTTCTTCTCAGGGGCTCCTCCTGGGCTCTCGACCCACCCCTATTTATCTCAGTTACCTTCACGAGATACAGCTGCTGCCCAACTAAGGACCCTGCAGCTGCAGCTCGTTTGGAGTAACTTGGACCCACACAGGTCCCACAATACAACATATATTCAGGCCCCCACAGTTTATTATTTATTTTCAAGTTTTGATATGTAAATAGTAGACCTGTAAAAAAGTAAAACCCATATATACACAGTATATATTTCAAAGGTAGGATGTAAAGACTGTTCAGGAGTAAGTAACACATTTCCCTTTGTGTTTAAAGCTGCAGCAAGCTCTGGTCCAACCTGAGTTCTTTGCAAAACAGACTGTCACACACTAGATGCTCTCAGATTCCATGGTTAACATACGTTAAGAGACAAAAGATCTCCAGTTGGACCGTAAATGAGGGAAAACAACATTCTTTGCTTCCTTCTAAAACAGTTAATTCTATAAATTCAGATGGTGATATTATGCAATACTCTGCACAGAGTGGGAGGTGGAACACACATATGCTCAAGTATGTGGCATGCTCTATAAAAAGTAAGTGTGGGAGCCTCTGCAATTCCTATCTCAATTCTTATCTCAGTTGCTAACTTAACTTCTTCCTTGTTCAAATCCCCTCAGTCCCTCTCTCACTGTCACTCCAGCCTGTCACACTTCTGCATGTGAAGAGACCATCTGGACCTGAAATATCGGTGTACAAAATAAATAGAGGCTCTTGCTATTTACATTGTTTTATGTTGCTTGTTTAGACTAACTGTGGCAGGCCAAGGTTCTCTGGGAGTGTAGCCGGTTGGACTCTGACCACGCTTCGGGGTGTTTCCGGGGACCTCACGCCTCCTGCAAAAAAAATGGGCTGCAGAATGAAGACACCCCAAACGAGCCTGGGACAAAACAAAACCCCCACCTCACTTCCCGTGCCCTGACGGCTCCCGGCTCTGAGGTACCGGCCTGGGATGGGCCCGCACGGCTGTACCCGAGCTCGCAAACCCCAACCCGCGATGATGCGGGGGCAGGCGAGGCGCAGGGGCGGCGCGCTCCGGGCGCCGGGAGGCCGCGGCTCCCCCCTCGTCAGCCACGGAGGGGGACACGGGCAGCAGCGACCCCCGGCTCAGCCATGAGGGCAGCGCGGAGGGACCCCCCCACCCTCCCGCCACCAGCAGCCCCCGGGGGCCTCCCGCTCGGCGCGGCCCGGGTGTGGGAAGGCACCGGGGAGGGGCGGGCGGTGCCTGCCCGCGGGGGGAGCGGAGCGCGGAGCCCCCTCCCCCGCCTGGCCGCTGGCTGCCGCCTCTCCCCGCCGCTCGGCCGGCCCGCGCCGCCACCGCCGCCTCCATCTTGAGCGTGTGTCCCCTGCTCCCCCCCCGCCTCCACAGCACCGAGAGCGTCGGGGGCGCTGGAGCCCCGGGGGGGAGCGGGGGGGAGGTGAGGGTGGTGGGGGGCGAAGCGGCACCGGGGCCGGAGCGGCAGCGGCGGGAGCAGCGGCGGCAGCAGCGGCGGCAGCGGCAATGAGGAGGCGGCGCTGAGGAGGCGGCAGTAGCCGGAGCGGACGGAGCCGACATCTTGTGCCCTCCCCTCCCGCCGCCGGCTGGGTGAGCCCGTCCGCCCCAGGGGGGAGGGGAGGGGAGGGGGAGGCGGAGAGAATTAAAAAAAAAAAAAAAAAAAAGGAAAGGAAAAAAAAAAAGGAAAAGAAAAACAAAAACAAAAATTCCCCCCAAAAGGAGGCGGCGGCAACGGTGGAGAAGCCGCGGCAGCGGCGCGCTGAGCCGGCCAGGTAAAGCTCTGCGTGGGAGGCCGCGACACCCTTCCTTCAGGGGTCTCTCCTCCCTCACACACCCCCGCGCCGGGGTCGCGGGAAGGTGACCGGGCGGGCGGGAAGGAGCTGGGGGAGGCCGGTGCGCCGCAGCTTGCGGGCCTCTCCCGCGTCCCTGCTCCGTCTCTGTGCCGCGAGAGCGGCCCGCGATCCCTCGCCGAGGAGGGGGCAGCGGTGAAGAGCGCCCGGGGACGGGGAACGGACAGCGCCGCGTAAACCGGACCCCCCCATCGCCGCCATCTTGGCCCCCCCTTCTTCGCGGCGCGGCGGGGGCGCCGCCCACCTTCTCCCACGCGATTGGCCCAGGCGGGGCCGAGCGCACCCGCCGTTAGCCCCGCAGAGCCTTGCCTTGCTATTGGCAATGGCGCTTTGATGGACGGCGGCGGCAGCCAATGGCCTTGCAGCTCTGATGCGCTGGCGCTCTCTGGAGGCTGTGGCGGCTCCGTGGGGAGAAGTGGCCGCGCACTGGGCCCGGCCCGCGGCTCCGTCCCGCCTGGGTTCATCGCCTTCTCCTCCTGCTCGGGATGGCTTCATTTCTGCCCGAGTCCCTGCTGTGCCTTGGCTCAGCTCGCTGGCTGCTACTGGAGTTCCCTGCGGGGTAGCTCCTGAGAGGAGCTCCCGCCTGTACCTTACAGCTGAGGGCATGTCACCGTTCCCTCAGTCGCTGCTGAGATCTGACACCGCTCATGGCGCGCCCCATCTGTTGCTGAGCCCTGGCTTTATACCTGAAACTTCATCCACAGCCCGTCTCGCACCCTGCCCATTCCAGCGGGAGGGCCTCTCTCGAGGCCCTTGCATCTCCATGCTTGACTTGGTTACAGCAGTGTCTGGGCATTGGTAAAGATCGAGATGTCACCATGTGCCAAGGCAAGCAGCTCTGTAACATCTGTTGGGCACCGACACATTTCATTGTGGGCGTGAGGAGCATAAACCCTTGGCAGGTGTGTGAGGGGACCATGGGCAATCGCAGATATGGCAGGAACATGAAGAGACGTGGCAGAGGGCAGCAGTTTTACTGATGTTTTGATTGGCAAAAGATGCAGAGGGGCTGCAGCTGTTACAGGTTGTTTCTTTCCTCTGGCATCCATTGATTTTATCTTACAGATTTGTTTTTTAAATAGCTCCATGGGTGTCTGTTCCCCATTGCACAGCAGTGGGTTTTAAATCCCAGGGGCTGCACGGAGCTGAGTGGCTGCTGGTGCAGGAGAGCTGTGCTGAGGAACATCTCCAGACCTCATGTTTGGCTTGATGCCCTAAAGAGGGGCAGCCTTTGGTAACAACAAACCCCACACTCTTTATGACTATAGGTCTTCTGCTGTGTGAGAAAAGTATTTCTGACCCTTGGAGATAGCCAAGGCAACACTGCATGGGTGGAAATCACTGTCTTTTCTTTAGAGGACCCCCTTGTGTTCAGTATTCCAGGATATGTGTATAACAGGGGCCTGTACTGTGATGTGGTTCCATACATTGATCTCTCTGTTTTTTTCAGGGGAGCTTTAGCCCCCTTTCTAGTAAATTTAAGTATCCTGATGATGGGCTTGGTTTTTCAGTTGGCTGTTGCAGTAATTGCCCACAGTTGTGAAAGCTGCTGCTCAGGAGAATCAAATCAGTCCTGAAGGAACTCCTGGGGTAGAGTTAAATTCATTCCCAACAGCTCTGTGAGTTGTAGTTGCCTTGTTGTGCTCACTGGGAGCTTCACCCCCTGCTCCCATTGTAATCCCCAGTAGAAATGGGTGATGGGAGCTTTTTGGGATGCCTTGAGCACATTGTGGCAAAGGGATGTCTGAACTTTCTGCTTTCACATCAGCAACCTTTGTCCATGGCAGGACAAAATCGGCATGGGCTGAAATAGCATTTAACCCTGCTTATGTTAAATATTTTTAGCATTTCAGTGTGCACAGGTGCTGTTTGCAGAGGGGCTCATTATGTGTAGCTGGGAGGTGTTTTCAGGTGTGCAGAGGGAATCTAAACTTTCCTAGGTTGCTGCTGTTGTAGGCAATGGCAAGGTCGCAGTGCTCAGCTCAGTTGTCTGAGCTGATTTCATTGCTGCTTTCAAGGTATTTTGGAGGTGTCTCTCCTAATATCCAGGTGTGTGTCTCATTCCAGGCACTCAGCTCTCGCTGGCAGCAATTTCCATGCCATTTTAGGTGCTTCTTCATCGTGCTAAGTAATTGTGTGTTTTACAAACGGGTTGTTTTATGGCACTTGGTTGCTGTGGTGCAAAGCCCACTTTGGGGTAATTTGTCTAGAAAAACACGGATTGTTCCACTAAAGGAGCTCTGCATGCTTGTTTTTCCCATTAACAGATAACTGTTCCTTCAGGTGCTTGTTTCACTGAAATTTCCTTGTCCCTCAGCATTTCAAGCAATTGGCTGTTACCTCATTTTTCCTGAACACAATATTAATGACGTGTGTGGGCAGCTCATAATAATTACTTTATCCTCCATGTATCTTTTTGCCTCCAATATCTTCTTTGCTTGTACCAGCCTGAATTGTAACAGAGCTGTTTGTCAGCAGGATTTTCTTTTGGTTTTCTTTAATTATTATTTTTATTTGATGATCAAGTTACCTTTATAACCTCTTTTTAAAATTATTTTCTCCTACTGATTGGAACCATTGGAGTTCAGCTAGGATGAGTAGACTGGGTGTCTGCAGTATGTGGATCAAGTGACTGATTAAAATTTTAAGGCAAAGGTACCACCAAAATTTGTGGTACCTATATTTGCAGGTAGAAATTATCATCTTTTATTTTACATGTGAGATAAAATTGAGTTTACAGGCTCCATCATTATGGGTGTGCATACTGAAATTGGCACCTGCAGCTTATTTCTGTGGCTGCAGGGAAGAGTTTGGAAATCTTTCCCAGAGCCTGTTTGTTTCTTAAGGCACAGGTGGTATCATGGCTTAATGTCATGGTTCACAGAACCAGTGTTTGAAAAAATATTGCTCCTGGAATTTGCTCCTTCTTTCTGGAATAAGCTTGGGCTTCTTGTAGCTCCTGGTCCTGTGAGATGCTGCTTGCCGTGGCACACAGTTGAGAGTTTCTGGAAATGTCCTTCATGGAGCACAAATACTGCATTGGCTGAGTATAAATTGTGGGTTTGTGGTGTGTTTCCTTGTCTGTGGGTCCCCCAGAAAGGAGCTGGATGTGTGGATTGCTTTAAATAAGGGTGAGGTGCTGCTTCAGGCCTCTGCATAGCAACAGATAAGCTCTGGGCTGGCTTATCTTCTCACAGAGAATTTACATTTGCTTTTCTTTGTCTCCTTTCTGACTTCTTTCAGCCTCAGCTTGTTTATTCCCATAAGTCATGTTCCCATCCTTGACTCTGCCCTTCTCTCTTGCATTACTCACTTGGCTTCCTCTCTGCTCTCCCTCTTTGCCAGCTCCTCCTTCGCCCTGCCATCCCCAAGCTGCTGCCACCATGTCTGAGTCCTCCCCCAGCCCCTCTCCCCGGGCTTCTCCTCTGCTCCCCCCTGACAGGCACCTCCTTAATGTCAGCAGCCGACTCTCAGCTAATTATCTGCCTTGCTGATTAGCAGTTTGTGCGGGCAGAGCTGGCTGGGGCTTTTTGTTAAGGCTCTGAGCAAATGCCATTTCACAGCTCCTGGAGCTGGGAGCTGGCTTGCTGCTCTCCTGCTTGTAGCCCCGTGGACTCTCCATAGCCAGGTGGCTCAGGTGGATGAATGGGAATTGTGGCTGCAGGGGGGTAACGCCAGAGCTCGTAAGTCCATTGGGATCCATGCTGCTTGTTGCCTTTTTATCCCTTTGCTTCCTCATGGAAGAACAGAAGGGATCCACATCCTGTCTCTGCTGCATTGCTCAGTTCATCCTCTGGTTCTGTTTGTGACCCTTGACAGAAGGAAAAGCAAAACTGGAGGATGATTTTTCATTGTAGGGCTTTTTTGCATCTGCAGTGTCAGAATGGAAGGGTTGGTGGTGGCAGCCCTGAGCTGTGAAACCTGGAGGAGCTCCCTCCTGGACTGAGGGAAAACCATTAGTTTTCTCATCTGGAGCTGACAAAAAAAAAAATTACATTGGAAACTGCATTCATAAGACCTGAATGGTGCATTCCTTTTCACCTGGAAAACATCCAGCACATTTGGGGATATAAATGGAAAGTCACAGGCAAAAGAGCAGCGGAGAACTTGTTGGTTTGTGTGAGCTTAATATATGAATGGTGCAAGAAGGTTGAATAGGTGAATGGTTCAGTGTTGTTTGAATTTCAGGGGATCTGAATGGCTTGCTGATCTGGGTGCACAGCAGACTGTTTGTATGTTGTGCTGTCAAATGGTTTTGAGTTTTTCTCACTGGTGGTGTGTTGGAATGTACATGTGTGGTGTTACATACAGGAAGTTGGAGGGTGCTGTGCAGGAAATGGCTGATGTATCAAGTACCTGCCTGTATCTAAGGTGTAAAGACTCAGCTACAACTTCAGAGCAGCTTTAGAGCCTGAAATTGCTGGAGTCTCTGGTAGCAATTCTCTCTGTTGCAGCACTGAGTGAGTTCTTCAGTCTGTGCTGCCTCTTGCTCGTCTCCTGTCTTACCGTGCCTGTGTGCTGTTGTGTGCAGGCTGTGCGGAGCACAGGGATGAGGAAGCCTCGGCGGCGGTGCCGGCAGCACGCGGAGGGGCGGCGTTCTCCCTCGCCCTACAGCCTCAAGTGCTCGCCCACGCGCGAGACGCTGACGTACGCGCAGGCGCAGCGCATCGTGGAGGTGGACATCGACGGGCGCCTGCACCGCATCAGCATCTACGACCCCCTGAAGCTCATCACCGAGGACGAGCTGACGGCCCAGGACATCACCGAGTGCAACAGCAACAAGGAGAACAGTGAGCAGCCCCTCCTCACTTCCAAATCCAAGAAAACACCTTCCAAAGGCAAGAAGAAGGAGTCCTGCTCCAAGCATGCGCCGGGGATATCTTTGCACTTGCCCCAGCCCAAGTTCCGTGTGGTGGACTCCTTCAGCCAGCCTGATGCTCCTCCCCTCCCTGCTGCCTACTACCGCTACATTGAAAAGCCTCCCGAGGACCTTGATGTAGAAGTGGAGTATGACATGGATGAGGAGGATCTGGCATGGCTGGAGATGGTCAACGAGAAGAGAAGGGCTGATGGTTATGGGACAGTTTCTGCTGACACTTTTGAGCTGCTGGTGGATCGGTTGGAAAAGGAGTCGTACCTCGAGAGCAGGAACAACGGGGCTCAGCAGTCCCTCATTGATGAGGATGCCTTCTGCTGTGTCTGCATGGACGATGAGTGTCACAACAGCAATGTCATCCTGTTCTGTGACATTTGCAACCTGGCTGTGCACCAGGAGTGTTACGGCGTGCCCTACATCCCCGAGGGGCAGTGGCTTTGCCGCTGCTGCTTGCAGTCCCCTTCTCGCCCCGTGGACTGTGTCCTTTGCCCAAACAAAGGGGGAGCCTTCAAGCAGACCAGTGATGGCCGCTGGGCTCACGTGGTCTGTGCCATCTGGATCCCAGAGGTCTGCTTTGCAAACACTGTGTTCCTGGAGCCCATCGAGGGGATCAATAACATCCCTCCAGCTCGGTGGAAGCTCACGTGCTGCATCTGCAAGCAGAAGGGCATGGGAGCTGCTATCCAGTGCCACAAGGTGAACTGTTACACTGCCTTCCACGTCACCTGTGCACAGAGAGCCGGTCTCTTCATGAAGATTGAGCCCATGAGGGAGACCAGCATCAACGGCACCACGTTCACCGTGCGCAAGACTGCCTACTGTGAGAGCCACTCCCCGCCTGGCACGGTGAGAAGAGGGTGCCCAGCTGCTGGTGGTGATTGGCAGGAGGTCACTGTGAAGGAGGAGGAAGAGGAGGAGGTCAGTTCTGGCCCTCCCAAAGGGTCTGTGAAGAAAAACCAAGTGAAATTGAAGCAAAAGATCAAAAAGGAGCCTGGTGATGTGACCAAAGGGCGTTCGTCCATGCCCGTGGTGACCGTTGCACAAATTCCCTCTTACAGGTGAGTGTTGCTGGTTTAGGGAAGGAGTTGGACAGCAATAGCTGAACAGGGTCTGTTTTAAGGACTCAGTCCCTCTCATTGTTGACCTTGGAAACGCTGACTCTTCAGTCCAGGCTTTAGCAATGACTGTTTTCAGAGTGCTCTGCAGCATAACTTGTGGCTGGGTTTCTTCTGAGTGTCACTGTGGTTCTCTGGCTTTGCTGAGCAGCCATCCCAAGCTGATGTGTAATGCAGACTGTGTGGTGGTCCCTAATGGCAAACACCCATCCACCATGAAGGCATTTTTAAAATACTTGAGACATTACAGGTTGGTAGGCAGGTAGGGGTCATCCCACTGTTAAAACTTTAATTTCTCCTCTTACTACAGAGCATGTCAAACCTGACAGTGTTGCAAGCAGCTTTGACTTTGGCTGTATTTTTGTATTTTTCTCCCAGCTCTCCCTCATGCAGAGCTAGGTAGTGCTGAATTTTTGTTTGGTGCCTTAGGAAGTGTGTTGATGTGTCTGTTTTAACAGATAGGCTGATAAGGCACCATGTATAAGATAAGAATGGTAAAAAAAGGTTAAAATAGGTGATCTGTTATTCCTGGACTCCTGTCAAGTTAATTTCCCAGGCTCCAGATTAATAACATCAAACTTAAATGGCCCCTGGAAGGTTCTTGACACAGGAAGGAGTTTTGAAATTAAGGCTTGCAGCTGAATTGATGATTTCATACTTTGTGCTGTGGCAAGTGCTTGGTGGGACCCTCCAGCAGGAAAAGGGGGCCCATCTGTCTGCATGTGAGGAGATCCCAGATTGTCCCAGTTTGTGCGCACTGGGATTTGAGTGAGCATTGACACAGCACTGCAAAGCTTCATCAGGAGACCCCAGGCTCTGCAAAGGCACCATTGCTTTGCAGCTGGCTCCATGACACTCTGTGCTTCCTTCAGGCTGAACAAGATCTGCAGTGGGCTCTCCCTGCAGAGGAAGAACCAGTTCATGCAGAGGCTGCACAACTACTGGCTGCTGAAGCGGCAGGCGAGGAACGGGGTGCCCCTGATCCGGCGGCTGCACTCGCACCTGCAGTCGCAGAGGAACGCCGAGCAGGTGAGGGCTGCTCCCCTCAGCCCACAGGGCTCACAGCCTGCCCTCCAGCAGGAGCTGAGCTTAACACAGGGCTGGCGAGGGAGCGAGGCTGAGAAGATCAGATTTGAGTCTCTCTCGGTCTCCTCTTGGTGCGCCTGAAGAGCTGAGTTAGTGCTTTGGGCTGCTGCTCCCATGCACAGAAAAATATCCAGCCTCAGCAATAAACTTGGATGTAAAAGCAGGGAGGGTGTAAATGAGCACACTCTCAAGTGTGTTCCCTGGGTGAAGCTGCAGGATAATTTGGGGTAATTTCACAGATAAGGTAAAAGCTAGAAAAGCTGATGTTCTCTCTGTTAGACAGCTAAGTGCTGGAGGAAGGAGGGGACATGGCCTGAACAAGAGACAAGGCAGTAAGAGGAAAACTCTGAGAGCAATTCCCAGAGGATTCCTAGAAGAAGAAGGAAGCACAGGAAGCCTGTGGTGTTTTTTCTCTCACCCCACTGGTGTTTTGCAGAAGGAGCAGGATGAGAAGACGAGTGCAGTGAAGGAGGAGCTGAAGTACTGGCAGAAGCTGCGCCATGACTTGGAGCGGGCTCGGCTGCTCATCGAGCTCATCCGGAAAAGGGAGAAGCTCAAACGGGAGCAGGTGGGGAGTTCTGGCTGTCAGTTCCTGCTCTGAACCTCAGCCCCATGCAAGCCCTCTGTGCATTTTGGGGAAAAGTGTGATCTTTGTATCTGTCTATATTCATTCTCTCATTGATGCAGTCTTGTTGCTGAGCACATCAAATGCAGTTTGCTTTGTGTAAACAGGCTTGCTTACCTTTGTTACTGAAGTGTTGACTTAATGACATAACAAGTGATTATAAGATCAAAGAAATGAAGATGTTAAAGGACAAATAAATACTTTTATCTTGTTCCAGTCTTCTTTGAATAGATTTTCCATGCAGGAGATTTTCAGTGCTACAACTTGTTTGCTTGAAATCAAGCAGTATTAGAGACTTCCTAAAGGATAGAGGGAACTGTGTTAGGAATTTGCAGATATTTAACCACTGTTGTTTGGTTTCTGCCTTGAAATCCGAGAGCTTATGTCTTAAACTTTGTTTTTGCTCTCTAGTCTAATTATGGATGTTGTTGTTCATATAAATGCTTGCATACTTTTAATTTTTATATAATGTTGCTAATTGGCATAATAACAATATCTTGAGGCAGACAGTTCTCCAGGATAATTTAGCAGGCATGAAAAGCCTGTTTTCATTTTTAATTGTAGTTATCCTTTAACTTCCTGGGGTTTCCTCTTGTTTTGACTTTGTGAGATTGAATAAACAGGAGTTCCCCATGTAAAAGGATTGGACTGGGCAGTGTACATGGAGAGTGCAAGGTGCTTGCCAGAAATTCTACAACAATGCTGGCCTGAGGTTTCCACTACTCAGTAAAGCTGGGGGGATGATTCAGAAGAATCTGGAGGGAGACACTGCCCATAGATCCTGTTGTCAGTGAGTTATTGCTGGACTCCTGTCCTCATGGCTGTGTTCTGTTGCCAGGTCAAGGTGCAGCAGGCTGCCATGGAGCTGCAGCTGACCCCGTTCAATGTCCTGCTCCGCACAACCCTGGACCTGCTGCAGGAGAAGGATGCTGCCCAGATCTTCACAGAGCCTGTCAACCTGAACGAGGCAAGTCCCTTTCCTAAAGGTGCTTAGTGGGTTTAGATGAGATATTGCTGGGCAGATGCACAAACCACCTTGTCCTGAGCTGCTGGTGGACTAAAAACTATCTCAAAAAGGACTCATGATGTGTCCGGGACAAAAAAAGGGTGTTTTGTTCTGAAAGCTTAGCACATTTGGATTAGTAATGTTTCGCAGAGCCAGGGCGTGTCTGCCTTGCCTGGGTGACACAGAAATGAACATCTGTTGCTGCCCCTTGCCAGTGGAAAGGGCATTAAGAGTGCTTGTGCTGGGTGCGCTCTGGTTGGCTAGTAAATGGTTTTTGTAATTGTACAGGTTTTATATGTTTAGGTTCCAGATTACCTGGAATTCATTTCCAACCCAATGGATTTTTCCACCATGAGGCGGAAGCTGGAGTCCCACCTGTACCGAACCTTGGATGAGTTTGAGGAAGACTTTAACCTTATAGTTGCCAACTGCATGAGGTATAATGCTAAAGACACGATTTTCCACCGAGCAGCTGTCCGGCTCCGGGACCTCGGGGGAGCGATTTTGCGTCACGCGCGGCGCCAGGCCGACAGCATCGGCTTTGACCCTGGCGTGGGGATTCACCTGCCTGAGTCGCCCAAGCCCCACGACTTTTACCGCTTTTCTTGGGAGGATGGTGAGTAGGGATGTGGGGTTTTTTCCCCTCAGGCAGATCGTACATTTAGTTCTGAGCATGTTGTTCAGCCTGCATGGAAATTGTAGCTGTTCTGCACATGGGGATTTTCCTGTCCATCTGTTTACCTAGGCACATACAGAACTCCTTTAGGACCCCAGGGAGTGGGATTTCAGTGAGCTGGGCGCTCTGAGCTAGGTGCAGCTTAGCTCCAGCTCTCCTAGTGCATGTCTGTGTTGGCAGAGCCTTGTAAACTGCCCGTGCTCTTTGATTTGTGCCAGGAATGTTGTACAAACTCACTCTTTCAAAAAGCAGTGCAAACTTGGGTCTGGGATTTTTTGCTCTGGGGAAAGCTCATATATTTCATTGTAAACTGGCAAAAAGTACAGCAGCTGGGTTAGATGGAGCACTGAGGGCTGAAAGGAAGTGATGAAGGGTGAAGGTAATGGGACCTAAGCAATCCTTCTAGCTGAGACTTTCCATTCCCAACACAACCCCATCCATTCCCACAGCCCTCTTGAGATGCAGCTCCAAAGCATTAGTTGAGTAACTTGGCTAAACTTGGTAGAGCCATGAAGCACACAGAGCTTGCAGTGTGCCATCTGGCTCCTCAGTGTTGAAGCCCTCTTGGGTGCAGATGGACAGTCATTATGAAATTTGTGTAGGTGTTCAGCTGTCTGTCCTGCTCCAGCGGATGCCAGCCCTCCAGCAGAGCCAGAGGAATGGAAAATATGTTACATTTTGGCCGCTTCTGTTTGTGGTCTGATTTTGTCATTTAATCTGACAATGAAATAGGTTTCTGACAATGCCTAGACCACAAGCTATTCTGTGTCGGGTGCAGACATGTCCTTTCGCTGTTGCCCCTGGGGCAGTAACAAGAACTGAGGGACAGTGCAAGTTGAATCAGCTGCTTTTTATCCAGAGAAGGAAGAAGTCCAGGCTCCAAAGTTATTGACCGCTAAATCCCCAGGCTAAAGCGATCGATTGATGGACAGCATCAAAGGCAACGAGGCCTGGCACGGGCCCAGATGCTTCTCCAGGAAGCCTCACTCCCTCCCTTCACTGTTCATCTCTTTGCTGCAGTGGATAACATCCTGGTGCCGGAGAACCGGGCTCACCTGTCCCTGGAGGCGCAGCTGAAGGAGCTGCTGGAGAAGCTGGACTCGGTGAGCGCCATGCGCTCCAGCGGCGCCCGCACGCGGCGCGTCCGGCTGCTGCGGCGCGAGATCAACGCCCTCCGCCACAGGCTGGCCCAGCAGCAGCACTGCAAGGCCCTGCCCAACGGGGACGGGCTGGACACAGCGCCCAGGGAAGGGGAGGAGGAAGGGGAGAAAGGTGAGCAGTGGGATTTTCATTCCAGGTCTGTGATGCTCGTCAGCAGTCAAAGCCTGCTGCTTCTCCTGTGACTTTAGTGAAAGATGGGGATGGCTGTTGGTAGTTTTGGGGATGATCTTTGCCAAAACACTCAAACGGATTATTTATTCCTTTAGGAGATGGTGGCAAGCTCCCGTACCCTCCAACCCTGGAGCCCACAGGACCTGCACCCAACCTCTCAGAGCTGGACTCTCTGCAGGACCCTCCAACGCTCAAACCCATCAGTGAAAGCAGGCCCCTGAACCAGCTGCAGAGGAGGATGGTGTCGGACAGGGAGCTCTTTGACAAGAAGGCTCTGCAGCAGGAGAGCCAGGCTTTCCAGCGCCTGCTGTCCAACAACGGCCTCAACGGCCTGGCCCTGCCCCCTGCAGACAGCCCTGCCAGCCCCGCCCTCAGCAGCGTGGGCCGGCGGACCTCGGTCCTTTTTAAAAAAGCCAAGAACGGTGTGAAGCTGCAGAGGGGTCTGGAGTGCTCCCTGGAGAACGGGGAGGAGCACAGGCAGGGCGGGCAGCACTCCCCGCCCTGCCCCGACGGCGAGCGGCAGGCACGGAAACGCTCTGCCCTGGGCTCTGGGCTGGTGTTTGAGGCCTGCAGGTGAGTGGCCCAGGCAGAGCTGTTCCCTGGAACACCTTCTGTGTCTGGGTTAATCTCTCTGATTCTGTTCTTTGACTTCTTGGTTCAAACCCAGGCCATTCTGTTACTTGTGTGTTGACTCTAAAACACAAAAAGCCGCTGAGTTTTCATCCTGTCCTCTTGAGCTGCAGGTCCCAAAAGCAGTGCTTGATTTTCGAGCAACTGGGTGTGTGTTACACTGCTCTTTCTCAGTGCATGCACATCCTCTCTGCTGATGCAGCTCTTGGGAACCAAAGCTTGGAAAAACTTGAATTCAAATTTTCAGTTCAGCACTGCAGGTAGAGCTGAACTTTTGCCACCTACTAAACAGCTGCTTTCTTCCTCTCAGAAGTTTGGGCAGAATTGGGCACTTCAAACATGACTGAACAGACTTAAAGCAAGCACCTGACATCTTCTGATGTCTGTTGTCCAGGATAATGTGTTTTCTCCTAATGCCCTGCATTTTTCCTGCCAGTGGTGTGGTGCCTCCCAAGCGGAGCCGAGGGAAGCCGGCTCTTTCTCGGGTGCCCCTCCTGGAGGGTGTGAATGGAGACTCTGATTTCAGTGGCTCAGGTGAGAATTGCTGCCCAGCACCCTCTGCTCTGCACCCACCCCAACCAGGGGGAGCACAGGCTGCCTAGGCTGGGCCTGCCTGGGCACTGTTACCTGCTTTGTTACAGGTTTAGGTTATTGCAGATAACATTTTCATTATAGAAGATTACTCCTTTTCCAGGACCAGGCTGTCTGATTTCATATCTATGACCAAATCCATTGTGGGGCCGTTTGATTTCAGTGACTCAGTCTGATTAACATTTCTGTATTGAGGAGTTCATGTGAAGCCACATGACCCATGATTTAGGAGACTGTGGCTTTATCTTAGTGCTGAACCTGAGTGCACTGACAGAGCACAAAGAAGGCTGGAGTTTGGTACAGGCTGAGTTTTATCATAAACACCCAGTTCATATAGATACAAACAAGTGATTTCCTTTTTGTCCTGTCAGTGTGCTTTAAGCACTAGAGTTGTTCATCTGTTTTAGTTGATTGCTACTGAGATGAGGCCTGGGTGAGATGACAGTGTGGTTCCTTGTGTTCTCATACCCTCTTGCTGGTAGCAGCTCCTAAGCTGTGTGTGCTGCTGTCCCTTAGGCAGGCCTCTCCTGATGTCCTTTGAGAGCCAGGCTGAGCTGGAGCCCCTGGAGCTGGTGTGGGCCAAGTGCCGTGGTTATCCCTCCTACCCTGCCTTGGTGAGTGCCCTGGGGCTGGGACAGCCTCACCTTGCAGCTCAGGTAGACACAGTTCTGCTGTGCACTGTAACCAGGCAGAAAAGGGAAACTTCCCAAAATAATGGAATATGTGCTTTTGGTTTTCTCCTTTTCCCTTTGCACAGTGAATTTTCCCTGTGCTCATTGTTTCAGAGCTTTGCAGAGGATTCATAAAACTTTGGTCTGTCATTGTCAGGGGTAGGAGCTCTTTCACTCTCCTCTGAGGAAAGTCATCAGTGCTGTGGGGATGAGAAGACCTAAATTTTACAAGTGCAGGCACCAGGTTCTGCTGCCTGCACATTTCCCTGTTTGGTGAGCACAGCTCCATCTGTAGGTGCCCAGCTGGCCCTGTCGTGTCTACATTCTTTGCAACAACCATATGTTTGATTTAAATATGAGCATATATGCATGTCCCTTGAGTGGTATTTCTTACTGTTTATCTGCCTTTGGATATTTATCTATCAATGCCTTCAAAAAGGGCAGATTCTGCTGGAAGTGTGACTCTCATCCCTGCTCTTCTCCAAGTGGGAGCCCAGAAGAGGGAACATCCATGGATCAGCCACAGCAGTTTTAGTTCTCCATGTGGCTACAGCCAGAGTTAAACTGTGGCTTAGAGTGGATTTAACCACTGAGGCTGCCTCAAAAAATGCTTTTTCTGTAGCAGCCTGTTGTGGTGGCAAAGTGTCTTAATAAATTCCTACAGATGGACAATGTCAAAGCCAATCTACTTTTTCAGGCCCTTAGGAGGGGAGAGGAACAGACTGAGTATTGCAGGCACCCTCTGCTGTTTTCTTCTCCTGTGCTGACACAGCACAAATGTGCACATGGACATTTCTGCTTTATAGGGGCAGAACTGATGGATTTGTTGTGACTTATCTTCCAAATTACTGTAGTCTCTGTTCCCCTGGCTTGATGGAGCCAGCACTGCTTGTCAACTCTCAAAATATTTGGCCTGGTTCTGATCTAATGCAGTGTAAATCTGAGCAATGCCACTGATGTCAGCTGAGTTGTTCCAGAATGGAGCTGTTGTGAAATCACATTTGCCTGGGGAGTACAGCAGGAGCATTGCATTTGTCTGGAGTTTGGTGTGAGGGAGGGAAACCCTTTGCTGAACAGAATAATGCTGAGTTTGTCCTGAATTACACATTAGTGTAAATGCATTTACAGCCACACAAAACCACACAGATCCCTTTTTCAAGATGGGGTGCCTGGCTTTGGGACTGACTGGCTTCCCTCCCACAGGGGAAGCCTCAGAATGAAATTGTTTTAGAAAACAAGCAGTTTTGCTTACCCACCCAAAGCAACCTTAATTTGTCTAGCTTGGGCACACTGAGACCAGGAGAACAATGCACTCTGCTCATTGCTTGGAAGGATTCTGCACTAAAAGTCCTCCCCCTGTGTCCCCAGATCATCGACCCCAAGATGCCACGTGAGGGGTTGCTGCACAACGGGGTCCCCATCCCTGTGCCCCCCATGGACGTCCTGAAGCTGGGGGAGCGGAGGCAGACAGAGGCAGGAGAAAAACTCTTCCTTGTCCTTTTCTTTGACAACAAGAGAACCTGGTGAGTGTGAGAAGATTTAACATGAGCTTTGGGATGTGGGAGCACAGAGGGATTATGATGATGTCACATGTAAATGGGGGAATGTAAACATGCAGAGAGGTCTGTGCTCAGGAGGTATTTTGGCTGCAGGGGCTTCTGTGTCAAATGCAGGGATTTAAACATTTGTACCATCATTGTGGGGCAGTGATGGTGAATGAATCCATCACGTGGGGAGGAGCTGACAGCTCTGTGCACTCCTCTCTGCTGCAGGCAGTGGCTGCCACGGGACAAGGTCTTTCCCCTGGGCGTGGATGACACGGTGGACAAGCTGAAGATGATGGAGGGACGCAAGACCAGCATCCGCAAGTCGGTGCAGGTGGCCTACGACCGAGCCATGATCCACCTGAGCCGAGTGCAGGGGGACAACCCCTTCATGCCAGCCCCCTACCTGTGAGGGGCTGCTGGGGCCTCCTCCTGCTCCTCCACACCTGCAGCTCCCTGCACTGACAGGGCAGCCCCTCCACAGCTGGCAGCTCGCCTCGGAGTACCCTGAAATGTGCCAAAAAACCCTTGTCCGGCTTCTTCCTGAATGTGTCTTGTGAAGAGCGGGCAGGAGATGAAATGTACTCTGCAGGGAGTAAGGTAGGTAGGGAAAGCTGCCAGGAGCCAAGGTGAGTTGCTGCAGTGAGCAGAGCACACATCACTTGGGTGTTGGGGCCTCGTGCACCGTCCCTGCCTCTGTGGACTGCCAGGGTTTTGAGTTGTCAGCCAGTCCCAGGTAATTCCTGGCAACCTGGCACCCCCAGGATCCTTTACAGAAATCCCAACTGGACTTTCTTGTGCCAAATTTACCCTAATCATTGGCCTTTTCATTTTTGTTTAAAGGCATTGTCTTGTCACATAAAAACTGCACAGAATCATAGCTGGGAGCTCTCATTGTGATTCTCCTGTCTACCTACATTGTGTTTTCATGTTTAGATTTCTCTCACTGCATTTAGAAAAGCTTGAGATTTTGGTAGCCTTCCCCCCTTGCACAGTTTCATGCACAGATGCACAGAGCTTTAAAGATGAAAATCAAATTACCTGATGTGTGTCTATATGTATGTCTTAGAAATTGATTTTGTAGTTTCACATTTCAGTTCTGATTTCTGTGACTCTGCTTGTTGCAGTAACATTTCATATCATGACTTAGCACAGTACCTAAGAAAAGATAACTTCCTTTTTTTGAGAAGTAATTTTGGAGGTGTCTGTTGAGCTGGAGCAGCTCTTCAGGCACTGAGGTTGATCAGGGTTGGAGGGAGATGCATCTTTTGTGTTGCTTTATGCACATTTGGTGTAAGGCTCCTCTTCCTTTTTTCCCCCTCCTCTTTCCTGTCTCCCTGTTTTCCTCTGCCACCTTTTGGACTGAAAGCAAGCACTGACCAGAGCACACGACCCTGCTGCTGTTTCACCTTCTCCCACACGTGCACATCCTTCCCTGCAGTGTTGTCATCCAGGTAAACCCAGACAATCCCTGTTGGTTTGGGTTTGCATTGCAAAAAAAAACAACAAACAGGGACAAACTGATGTTTGGGAACTTGGTGACTCAATCTTTTCTATTAGCCAAGGACTTTATGATTTCTCTGATCTCTTCTGTTGCATATCCCTCTTTGCTTTCCCATTTTAAAGAGCCAAAGGTGCAAAGCAAGATTGTAGATTGAATATCATCATTTTGCTTTTTAACTCAGTATTTTTAAATTATTTTTAACTTTTTCATACTGAAGAGAATGTGGAGTCAAAATAATAATAATTAATGAATAGTAGGGAGTAATCACTGCCATTTCTACTTGCTCTACTTTTTTAAAAATACCACTTCTTATACATTGGGGCATGGAACTGCATTTGAAGGAATTTTAAGGTTCCTTTAACATACAGAGATGGGGCATAGGAGTTTGTAAAAATATTAATAGTGCTAATAATGCCCATGGAGTGTGGCTAGGGAAGGATGTTGTGTATATAGCTGTAAAATGTTCTAAATTATTTAGATCTATTGTCACCATTCTTGAAGTCCTCAGTTGTGTTGCTGGGTCTTTTATATGCACACAGTGTAATTTATTTAAAGGAACATACACTTCTCCAGGTGGTAGCTCAGCTGTGGACTAGTGACCTGTGTATATGTTTTAAGGTCTTGGGAGTTGGTCTTTTTTTTTCTTTTTGTTTTTAATTTTGTTTGGTTTTAAATGAGTTTAGAATTTGGATTGGCTGATATCCTGTTGTTGCTACAGAACCTAAATGTTACTGTCAGTCTGCTGTAAAGCACAGATTGCTCTATTTATTGTAGAAAGTGAGTTTATTTGCTTTCTAGAATTGTTTATATCAGATGGTATAAGAGAAGTAATAAGAAAATCTATGCTTGTAAAGAAAAAAAAAAGCTAATTTTACCTACTATAATCTGACTGTCTGAGACTATATTTTCTCTCTGAGAAATAAATGTTCTAATGTATGGAAAAAAAAGCAAAACAACAAACCACCACCCTCAGAAAGAGTTCTTCCTTGCTAATGTTGTCCTGAAATGCAGAACTTACTGTGATGGCTTTAATTGTCCCAGTGGGCCCAGGTGGAGGTGACACAGGAGGGTCCTGTGTCCCTCCCTGGGTGCTGCATGGAGAGGTCCCACCTTGTGCTGGTTTTGTTTGTAGGGTTTGTTTTTTTTTTTGTTTGTGTGGAGTGTTTTTTTAATTATTTCCTTTTTTTAGTTGATGTTAAACTAAGGACCTCTGTTGTCTCAGAGAAAAACAACAAAAGGCACACACAAACAAAGTCCAACTGCCTGAGAAAAACAAGTCCACCTTAGGAAAGTGATTTCTTGAGATACTGCTTGGAGTTCTATTGGCACAAGGTTCTGCCTGTCTCATGCCTGGCCTGGCCCTCCCTGCCTGCTGCTTTTCCCTCTGGGAACAGAAGGGGAACGTGGAGGCCTGGGAGGCTCCAGCCCTGCCGGGAAAGCCCTGGGGCCCAGCGGGAGTGCTGGGAGCAGCCCAGGGAGGCCCAGACCCAGCCCAGCACAGGGAATGGCCCTGGAAGCATCCCCAGCTGCTGGGGGTAACAGCACCCACAGCAGGGCCTGCCCCAGGGAGGCTGCTGGGCACGGCAGGGAGAGTGCCCTGGCTGTGGGCACGGCCCAGAGAGCTGCCCTGGCTGTGGGCATGGCAGGGAGAGCTGCCCTGGCTGTGGGCACGGCCCAGAGAGCTGCCCTGGCTGTGGGCACGGCCCAGAGAGCTGCCCTGGCTGTGGGCACGGCCCAGAGAGCTGCCCCAGCTGTGGGCACAGCCACTGCTGCTTCCAGGGCTGCTCCTCCCTGCAGTGCAGCCCTGGCACTGCCCTGGCACTGCCAGCCCTGCAGCCCCTGGGGCTCCACAGCTCGCCCCTGCTTCTGCTGGGAGCTCCCACAACTGCACTGCCCCAGCCCTGAGCTGGGTTTGTGTCACACCTCGGGCAGAGCCAGCACTGCAGAGGGGTTCAGCACCCTACAGCACCACAGCCAGGCATCCTTCTCAGGCGTGGAGAGGATGGGGAGAACGAGGGGTTCATGTTATAAATATAAAATCTGCTACAAAGAAAAGACATATATTGTACATCTTTGACCCATATACACAAGAACACAATATACACACAACGCCTCGGAGGAGTGGGGACGTTGTCAGGAGGTTTTTGAGAGATGTTGCTCCCCTAGCAGCACCCCCTCTGTGCCTTCCCCACAGCTGCATGGGGCTGTGCCCACAGAACATCAGTCACCAAGCGTTCACCAGGCTGGCACACGTCACTGCAGGTGGCTGTGGATGGATGTGGCCCCGCCGTGCCTGCCCTGCTGCCCTGGGGAGAGGTAGGCCAAGAGGGTGGACACGAGGAGGGAGGGCAGGCACAAGGGACTCTCTTGTGAACCCACAAAGTGCTTGGGGGGGTCTCTGGCCCCTCGGAGCGAAGGGAGGCCCTGAGAGAAACTTCTTGCCCTGGCACCCTGGTGGGGAAGGATTCTGCGGCCAGGCAGGTCTCTGATAAGGCATTTTCATCTGGGACTTGGCGCAAACGTGGCAGAGGAGAGGAGAGGAGGGAGCAGATGGGGCAGGTGGTGCAGGGCAACGGGAGGCAGCAAAGCTGACGTGGTCCCAGCCAGACAAGCCCAGGACAGGGAGTGGAGAGCACAGGAGGGCTTGGTCTCTGGCTCAGTTTATCTGTAAAGCTTCCCCCGTGTTCTCTCTCAGCCCCTCGCAGCCTCCCTTCTGGCGTGAGCCACCAGCACGGAGTGAAATACTGAGAGTCCTCAAAATGGCACATCCAGGCGCATGGAGTGGCAGACAGGCACACGTTCAGAGTTAAGACAAGAGTTCAGGTGAGCTTTGTACAGCAAAGAGCAGCTGCTGGCTGGAGTGTCCGAGGAGTTGGGATGACAAAAATGCCACAGTGATCAGATCGGGCCAGGACGAGGGGCGGGCACGGCAGAGGAGCAGTGTGGGCTCCTATCGGCGGTAATGGTTTGGGGCATCTGCAAACATGTACTTGAGTCTGTAGGCTTCAGCCAGCAGCAGCCCAATCTCTTCGTTACCCCAGTGTATCGTGGGCAGGTTCTGTAGCAACATCAGAAGGCCCTGCAAGAGGGGAAGATGCTCAGTTTGGAGAGGCTGAAGGCAGAGCACAGAGCCAGTGCTGGCCTGAGCAGTGGCAGCAGCGCTCAGGAACTTTTGCTCACCACACTTGCAGGTCTGAAAGGCTCAGGGACAACATCAAGATGTGTTTGGCTCTAGGTCTGAACCAGGGAAGCACCCCAAGCCCCTTGGAACAAGGGTGCTGTTACAGGGTTACAGCTGGACACAGGAGGGCAAACTGGGATCAGAGCTGGAATGGGATGTTGAACCCTCCAACAGCTCTGTGTTCTGTCCTTATCACCAAGGCTAAAGTTACTTCCAGGCAAAGCTCCTGAGACCAGATGATCTTGGAGCCAGCTCTGACAGCTGTCCATGTCCACACTGGGCTCCCAACCACAGCAATTCCCTCCCCTCTACTTCCCCAGGGATTCACCCCCAACCTCAGGGTCTTACTTGGAAGTCTTCCTCATCCAGGATCTCCTTCCGCCACTTGATCAAGAAGGCAGCACAGACGTACAGGTGGAAATGGGAGAATCCTTCTGGCTCTGACTGTGGACAGCAAAACTCTGGGTGAACTCCTGCAGCTCAGCTGGAGAACAACCCCCAGACACAGATATCCTACTGGGCCACCCATCACCCAGCTGGCTGTCAACATCCTGGGCCACTCTGCTTTGTTTCCCCCAGCTGTGCCCGAGGGGACAGGGACACCAGGGCCAGTGCCAAGGCAGGAGGGGGCTCAGCTTACCTGGTAGGTGTCCCAGAGGCGGATGGTGCAGCGCAGGGGCAGCTCCCTCATCAGCAGGTTGTTCATCCAGCGAAAGGCAAACTGCAGGTACTCGACCTCGTACTTCCTAAAGTGATTATGTACCTGCTCTGAAACAGCACATTTCACTTACACACCTGGGCTCACAGTGCCCCAGCTCCTGCTCACAGCACAGTGCCTTTCACACACATTCAGCCTGAGACTTTTTTCTCCCAAATTCCTTCTCTCCCCACCCTGTGCTGTCACCAGGGGGTTCTGGCTGACCCTGCCCTGCTCTGGTTCCATGAGTGTTGTAGGAAGTGTCCACCCCTGCCCTGAGAGCTGTCCCACGGAGGCTGTGACAAAGCTGACCAGACTCCCGTGTCACCTACCATCGATCCGGCTCACCAGCTCCTCCAGGGCTTTCACCTTCTTCTGGATCCCTGGCTGTGCAAAGGTGTAATTGTCCTGTGGGAGAGGCCCTGAGTCAGCAGCTCGAACAACAGCTAGAAATGACCAAACCCAGATCAGCAGCTGGACAGTTGGGGTGAGATTATCATGAGCCAAGGAGCCAGGGCTCTTGAGCACCAGGACTGTGCCTGCTGTGAGTTCCTGGTCAGGACGGGCCCATCTGGACAGCACAGCACCCACCTCCCCAGGATTTCACAGATTAACAGATTCAGTGGACAAACTAAAGTCAGCGAAGTAGCAAAACCTCCCTAAATGCTGCAGCATGCAGAAAACTCACCCAGCCAGGGAGAGGAGACAAACACAGGAATTGCTGTGGCCCCAGAGGCTCACCTGAATCCCATCCAGCAGCTTGCTCATGCACCAGAAGCTGTCGGCCTCGATGCTCCGTAAAACATCCTGGGACAGGTTTGTCACATCAAAGTTTTCCACATCCTCCTCTGCAAAACAGAGAGGGAAGAGCATCAGGGAGATGGGGGACACCAGGGACATGGGGCAATCCCAGGGGCTTCATCAGGCCAGAGCTTTGCAGCAGGCACTGCAACACTCCCCAGGTCAGAGATACAGGTCTGGCCCTGCTGGCTGGGCTGACCCAGCAGTTCCCTCCCTTTTCTCCCTGGGAGGAGAGCACCCACCACGCTGCTGTCACACCACTACACCAGATCAAATAACAGGGCTAAGCTGGCCCATTTCCAGTTTCAGAGGCTCAGAAATCCTGGCAAGCAGCCAGGGAGCAGAGATACAGCAAGAGGTGAAAATACAACTCCAGCCAGGCCCAGGCACTCTGAAGGAAGAGCACATCATCCTCTTCTCCAGCAGAGCAAGTTCTCCTCATGCCAGCATCTCACACCACTTCAAATCCCTCGGTCAGGAGTGCTCAGAGCAGCAATTGTCACTTACCAACGTGCTCAGAGAGGAACACAACAAAGAAGGGGGTGACCAGGTCATTGATGCCCTGCACATAGCCGCTGGCTGGGTGGCGAATGGCCCAGATAAACAGGATTCTCTCAAAAATCTGGGGAAGAACCAGGGAAAGCAGGTACCTGCATTAGCCATGCATGAGGGGAAGGCAGAAAAGCATAACTGCTGAGCTCAGGAGTGCAGAGCATGCACTGACAGGCTCTTCTGTAGCAGTAAGGCAATGTTAGAAGCACAGAAGCCCTAGGAGAGACTCTGTGTCGTGCACAGATCCCACATGCAGGCCAGCCAAGGCAGTCCAGGCTCCTTATCAAAACCTCTGCCTGAAGAAATGCAGACCCAACTGTTCAATACCCAGACACCTTAATGTCCACAGGACAGGGCAGAGCAGCCTCCTTGGCTGAACATCATGTGGGAAGATGAGGTATCACCACAGAGCAGGAAACTTCCCAACAGGGCAGCCTCCCTCAGAGCCACCAACCTTCCCAGACTGCCCCAACCCCCTGGACACCATGTTCTGACACACCACACACACTCTGAGCTTGTTTCCAGAGAGGACAAGTGCCCACACCTCCTGGCCACCTCTTGAACCCATCCCAGGGTGCTCCCATAAAAGAGCTTTTGAAGCAAAACAGAAGTGTTCAGTTCAAATGCCTTCAATTTGTCTCAAGAGCTTCAGGTTTTTTACCAGCTCTTGGCTACATCTTGCCAAAGCAGAGATCATCTCATAACACCCAAGCTCCAAGTCTGCTATCTTTCAGAAACGTGGAACAAGACCAGACAGTTCCAGGAGGTATTTGCATCAGGAGCTGTCAGGCAGGGAAGTTTCCCCACCGAGTTCACTCCCTAGGAGCAGTGCTGGCCCCACTCCACACACACATCCCATGGCAGTGCAGGGCTGGAGCTTCACCCCCCTTACCTCCTGCACGAGGGGCTGCTGGAAGAGGGGAATGAGTGGGTTGGTCCTTGGAATGTCAATGTGGATCTGGAAAAGAAGGGGGGTTACACACACCAGCTGTGCTTTCCAGGGGCACAGTAACTTGTCACAGGTTAACAGAGGGGAATCCACCATGAGTGCTCCCCCAGGCAGGAGCTGACAGGCACAGTGAGGGCTACAGATGACAGCTGCACTGAGAAAATCATCTGCAGTCTGCTCTGCTTAGGTGCAGGCAGGTAGTTCAGAGCTGAAATTTTCCTAAGTCAGATCAATTTAGGAAAAGCTTAAGGACAGAACCACGGTGCCTTTTCCCCAAAGAGAAGACTCCTCCTATCTACAGCCAGAGCAAGTCCTGGCATGACCCCACCCATGGGGACAAGCAGCAGCAGGAGGGAGGGCAGGAGGAGGCTCCCACCTGTCTGTAGGTGTCCTGGTGGTGCTCCTCGTTGCGGGAGTCGTAGTACTGCTGGATGAAGCCGAAGTACTCCTCCCTCTTCCTCTGCAGGGTCAGCTTGCGGCGCTCCGAGTTGGCGGGGAGGTAACCCTGGTTGGGAGAGCTCAGCTCAGGGCACAGCCTCCTCTCCCTCCTCAGCACCCTGAAACGCTGCCAGCTGTGCACCAACACCAGGCACACAGCCCAGGAGCTGGGGAAAGAGCTTCGATGGAATTTGGCCTTCCTAGCCCCTGAGCTTGGAGTGACCCAGCTTCATCTAAAGGGAGTGAAGCGGGCAGTGCCCACACCAGCCTGGGCTCTGAGCTCCAGAGGATGCAGCAATGGCACCCCCTGACCAACCCCTACAGCTCACCTGGAGGCTGGGCACTGAACACACAAGCAAAGCAGAGGGACACAGGCAGGGCAGGAGCACAGTCCCTAAGGTGGCACAGCTCTGGTACTCACTGACAGCAGTCTCCACGTCACAGGCCGCACCTCTCGGGGCACACCGGGCCAGCTGCACTTCCTCAGCTCATCTGCAAACGGACAGTGGTGGCAATGGATTAGATCCTAGGCACGTCCAGCACCACTACACCTAGAAGGAGAGGAAAGCCCAGTCTGCTCCTGCAGGCTCTGGAGACAATCAGCCTCCAGGAAGGCTCCCACACTAGCAATGACTGGGGATGTGGGTCTGCTGCAGGGAGAGTAGAGGTGATTTCAGCCCAGCTCGGGGTCACCAATGTGCCAGGACCTCAGTTCTCATGCAGAGACAGCCCCCAGTGACCCCAACCATCATGGGCAAGGTGGAGAATGATTAGGGACAGACAGGGAGGGGCTGGAGGACATCACCATCTGCCAGCAGGGCGATTCCTGCAAGCACCCATCTGGCACAACTGCAGGCAGTGATTGTTTCCACCCGAAGCAGACCTGAAGCAGGCAGCAGCCCCTGTGCCCTGCCCTGCCCACCCTCAGCGTGCCCCACTCACCCAGGTCGGTGTTGTGGCTGGAGAGGAGCTGCCGGAACTTCTCCAGGCGCGTTTTCTCCCGCACGGTCATAGGGGGAGCCCCGGAGGCGTTTTGGTCGGAGATCCGAGCCACGAGGGGAATGACGGGCCGGAGGGGCAGGGACTGCTGCTTCTGCAGGGGGCTCCGCACACAGGGCTCCTCTAGCAAGGACCAGAGGCTGCACTGAGCTGGGCACGGAGGTGCCACCTCCCCAACCCCAGCTCACCCCAGAGCCACTGTCAGACACTGCAGATTTCACCCTTCTGTCCCTCAGAACAGCATCACTGGCCCACTCCAATGGATCAGCACTTCACAGGCATCTGTGGAGCCTCTTCCACCACTTCCCCCCATTTCTACCTCCCTTCCTTCCTCCTGCATCCAAACACCTGGCTGCAAATGGACCAGACTTCCCTCCACACGTGGGTAGGACACAGGAGACAAGGCAGAACTAACATTTAGATCTGCTCTGTTCACCAGATCCAAACACCAACCAAGCTGACTGCCAGTGCAGAGAGAGGAGCTGTCAATACGACCTCACCCAGACCTTTGCTAAGGGCAGCACAGATCTCAACACTGACTTAGCACCCAGAGCATGGAATACTCTGGGGCAGACACTGAGCAGCTGAGGACACAAGCACTAAAGCCAGGCCTCTGAAAGTGGCTCCCTGGAGTACAGGATACCAACAGGAAGAAAAAGCCTCTGTTGTGCTTACAGGCTGTGTCACAGCCTCTTGCCCACACTGGGAGTAGCAACGAGCAGCTCAGTTGAGTGGCCAAGCAAGAGAGCACTGGAGCAGGAGCTGCTCCTGAGGGTGGCTCTTACCAGAGCTCCTGGAGAGCTGGGCCTCGCTGCTGGACTTGATGACCTTGCAGTTGGTGGGCAGGTCCCCGAGGGCCGGCTGGCACCGCTCGGGCTTGGCCCGCAGCTTGCTGTGGTTCTCCAGAACCTGCGCTGCCGTGGCCTTGGCCACTTTAGAGTTCAGGGTTTGCAAAGAGGACGAGGAGGAGGAGGAGGAGAAGTCCTCGTCTTCGTCATCGCCGATGTCCCAGGCGTCGCTGGTGCTGCGGGCAAACTCGTGGAAGCTGGAGGCCTTCTTGCTCTTCATGGGCAGCCCGGCCTTGGAGCGGTCCTTGATGAAGCTGTGAGCAGAGAGCAGGATCAGAGCCCTGCTGTGGGATCCTTTCCTTTCTCCTTTCCTTTCTCCTTTCCTTTCATTTTCCCTTCCCTTTTCTTTTCCCTTCCGTTTCCCCACACCCTCGCTCCCATCAGCCAACCCCTTTTCCCAGGTTCCCTGTTCCTCCTCCCAGCCCCAGGGCAGATGTTCAGTCTCTCTGGGCTGCCTGCTCTCAGCAGTGGCTGTCTCAGGCTGCTGTCACCGCACTCTCTGAGGCCACAGTGGCAGCACACAGCTGGACAGGTGCCAGCCTGCCTGGCTCAGAAGGGCGAACGGGAGACAGGTACAATTCCTCCAGCTCTGCCTTCGCCCACCCTACACAAAACAGGAAGATTAACACCCAAAAAAGGTCTTACAGCCTGGAGAGAGGCATGTCACAGGCACACAGAGCAGGTCTCCTTCCATGGGCGCTCCCAAAACAGCTGCAGTTGTTCCCAGAGCAGCCTGGGTCTTTCCTCAGGCACAGAAGGAATTTACTCTTAAGCTACAGGAGCCAAAGTCCACCACCTGCAGCAGGGAACCTTCCCCACTACCCAGCACGGGACAGGGCCAAGGAGACAGTTCAGACCAGCAATTCTGCCTTTTCCTGCTGCAGCTCTCCAGCCTTGTAGCAGCTGGGCAGCTTTACCTCCCTTTCCTTAATTCCTCCAGCTCCAAAGAGGAGCAGAAGGAGCAGACACTGCTAAAAGAAATCTGTTTCCTTTGATGTGGGTGTTACTGTATGGATTTGTGGCCATTAAGGGCAGCAGCAGATAAGCTCTCCCTGCAAGCTTTCACAGAGCTCAAGGCAGCACCACACCCCTTGCACTGCTGTCCTGCTCTGTTGCAGTATCCCGGTGCCAGGGATGCTGGAGACCTCCAGGCCCTGCAGGGCTGCCAGGCCTGCTGGCTGCAGCTCCAGGAGACACACACTTACTTCTTGGTGAGCCGGGAGTCCAGTGGAGGATGCTGTGCCCCATAGACAGGCTGAATGCTGCAGGAAGGGGGAAAGAAAAAATCCAAGATGCTGTAAAAAGAGGTCCTGCAAATAATCTCAGCCTAAACTGGGGTCATGCTTCCTGCCTGCTATCAGGAGCTGAACAGAAGCCCAAAAGCAGCTTCAAAAACCTTCTAAGTTACACGCCTTAGATCCATAGTGCCACATGCAGATGAAGATTTGTTCTTTGCAGTAGTAAAGAGAAGTTTTGTTTAAACTCTTAGGTCTGGTCCAGCCTGAGCTGGGATTTGAGCTCTGCTCCTTCCTGCACCACCAGCTCACTCCGCATGTCCAGGTGTCTCTGCTGCACACACTGACGTTTGTTCTCTTCTCCAGTTTGGGGAGCTCACCCTGCCAGGCCCTGTGGGGCAGGGAAGGACCCCAGGCAGTGACACTGGGGCTCCTCCACAAATGCACTCGAGGCTTTGAAGCCCATGCTGGCTCTCAGGATCACAGCCAATGCCACGGAGAAGGAATTCCTGGTAACAATACGTGGTTTGACTCGGGTCCAAATCCTGGTTTAATCAATTACTTCCTATGTGGCCTGAAATGAGTCACCACATCTTGGTGCCTGGTTCCTTGGGACTCATGGGACAAGGAGCCTGAGGGATCCAGGCCCTACCAGGGCAGCATCACCTCCGAGAGGAGCTACTAAAACCACGTTCATGGCTGTTCTTCCAGCCTCTGGAGGTGAGACGGGATCCTGAGTTATCACCTGCACTGGAGGGATACTCACAGCCACCCCACCCTGGGAAACAACCTCTGGAGAACAAGTCCTGCAATGCCATGGCACACACAAAGGCCCTTTCAGAGCTGCCACACAAGGAACAGGCTCCTCTTGGGTCAATAGAGCTGGCCTGGTTTCCAGGAGCTGCAGATGGTGCCCGGCAGTAAAAGCAGCAGGCCCAGCCATGGAGGGGAGGGATGGCAGCCTGCTGCAGCTGGGAACAAGCTGAGGATGCAAAAGCAACAGGTCCAGCTGGCAGGGGAGAGATGCAGAGAGCCAGGGGAGGGCTGGAAACAACCAGAGCACAGAGAGATCGGGGGGAGCTGCCCAGCCAGGGTGGGCTCAGCACTGCAGGGGCTGCCCCTCGTGGCTGGAGCCCTCCCTGGGCTTACCCACCGAGGATTAAGCCCAGCACAGAGTGTGATGAGCAATGAGCACCTGCAAGTCAGGGCTGCAATTCAGCACCGGCACCTCCACGGGCGGACATAGCAAAGAGATGATGGGGAGTGAGAACAAGAAGCCCTCCAGGTCAGCATTGCTTCCCAGGGACTGTGGCAGGACAGGAGCCAGCAGAGCCTCTCCCATGCCCAGAACCAAGCTCAGAGTCCCAGGATATCCAGGCAAGGCTCCTCCTGCCTGCCAGGGGAGCTGCTCTGATTCAGTGGAAGGTCTGGGCTTCACAAGACCAGTGAAGGATGTGTCAGAGAGAGGAGGAAACCCTTTCCTGGGTTCTGAATCAGTGTGTGACACAATGGCAGAGGGGCCCCCCTGCACACAGCTCTTTCTGAAGTCTCACAAGCCAGACACTCCCCAACAAGAACCTCAAGCTGTGCTCTCAGCCTGACTGGATGAGTCCCCAGTTCTGTCCCAGTTTAATCTCCTTGGGACAGGCATTTCCTGCTCCCTGGATGCTCAGTGACCAGTGGTGTGAGGGACAATGGCTGTGCTCCCTGTGTGACACCTCCAGGACCATCACAGGGTGTGGGTTATGGACCCTGCAGCAGAGCAGAGCCATGAAACAGCACTGCCCCTCTGGACACACAGCACATTTAAGGCTGTTCCTCCCCTTTAAAAACAGCTTTTCAATAACCCCAGCAGACCCTGGCTGCCCATCTCTCTAAAGAGCAGGGAATAAACAACACACCACAGAGGACAACATGCCAGAGCACTCAGCCAACACATCCCTAGAAAATTACCAGGCAGAGAATTCCCAGTGCAAAAAACCACAAGACAGCACTGGAAAAACAAAACAGCATTTACCACTTCTAAACTTCCACCTAAAATCCACCCTAAATCTACAGGGACCAAAGGCTCTTAAACTTTATTAGCAAATAAAAGCTAATACAGCTAAGTGACCAAACACACAAAGTGTCATGGAAAAGGAAGCTAACACAGTATCCAAGTCCCTACAAAGCTCCCTCTGCCAGATTGTCAGGGGAAAGAAAGGAGAGAGCCAAGAATCTGCACAGGAGGGTCTCTCAAAGCTCAGACTGAAGAGCAGAAAGGGAGGTTGGTGCCTGGTGCAGGACATCCCACCTGCAGCCTGGGGTCAGGCTGAGGAGCTGTGGGTGCCTGTCCCTGCAAGCAGGCAGCACTGAGGAGGAACAAGGCTCCTGGTGCAGGATACCTGCCAGGCAGGCAGGCAGGAGAACGGGAGAGCTCTGCCAAAACCTTCCCCCTGCACAGCGGCTGGGGCAGGCCCGGCTGCCAGACCGGTTCACCTGGTTTGGGCCTCCAAGGAAAAGCTCAGAAATCACCAAAAGGAGAAGAGAGGTGCTGTCCACGACCTCCAGCTGAGAGCAGGGCTGACACCGTCGGGTGAGAGGCAGGAGCAGCTGGGAAATAACCCAGGGAAAGCACAGGAGTGTCCTCCCACAGGGGCAGCAGAGGAGGAACAGAGAGCTCCTTGCTCTCCCTCTGCTCACACACACAGGGATTGTCCAGCCAACCTGAAGGAGCTGCACAGTGACAAGCACACGAGTGAAAACACTTTAGAAAGAGATATTTAACTGGCCCAGCAGGATTTAAAACCAACTAAGCATTTCAGACTGCACCCATACCCCAGGAGGTAAAGGGCAGGGTTCAGATAAGGCAAATGAGAGCAAAAGTGAGGAGCAGCAGGCAGGAAAAGCACTTGAGAAGCCTCCAGAGAGGGGCTGATGCCCTTTTCCATGTCAGCCTTGCTCCCAAGGCAGTGTAGGGAGCCTCTCCTTCATCAGCACCAGCCTCTTCTTCCTAAATACCATGTCCATCACACATTTCACTTGTTTCTCCCATCCCTGAGAGGAACCAGGGCATCACACCGGAGGAACGGAGGCAGGGAGGGACCAGCAGAGCCCCCCCAGTCCTTCCCCTTGAGCAGGAGCGACATTCCACACAGGAGAGGGGAACGGGGCATTATCAGGGGACACCCCTCTGGGACAGGGCTGCTGCCAGCCAAGGCGACACCTGTCAGGACTTTGGGAGGATGAGTTTTCTCAGTATCTGTGGAAAGGAACACGGCCCAGCCCCGGCTCTGAGCACACCCCCAAGAGGCCTCCATGGCACCCCGACCCCTCACCCTGCCCGCCATGGGGCACACAGGGGTCCCCGCAGCCCCCACAGTGCCCGCCTGGTCCCACAGGTGAGGGAGCAGCTCTGACCCTGCCCTTGTGCCGCTCACACCGAACCTTCCACAGCAAAATGCCCGTCCCGCAGCCCGGGGGGCCCCGGCACCCCCTATTGCAGGGAGGAACCCCAGCCAGCTCAGCCCCGCAGCCGGGACAGATCCTGCGGGTACCCCCGAGCCTTACCGGGGTACCCTCAGCCCCGATCCCGGCCGGGTCATCGCCCCTTCCCCGCCGGAGCTCGGGGGGCGCGGCCCTCGCACCCCTTCCCGGGGCTCACCTGCCGGGCAGCTTGGCGCTCCGCTTCCAGAACTGCCTGCCGCTCTCGGCCGCCATGGCGGAGGGCGGGGCGGGCGCGGCGGGCCGGCCAGCCCCGGGCGGGGAGCGGGGACCCCCGGCCGGCCGGCCCCCGGCGCGGCGCGGGGCGCGGAGCAAGGCGCGGCCCCCGCAGCCGCTTTAGGCCCGCCCGCCCGCAGCCCGCGGCGCCGCCATCTTGGCTCCGGGCGGGCCCAGCGCCGCCATTGGCCGCTGCGCGCGAGGCGTCGCGGATCCACCAATCGCAGGCGGGCACAGCCGTGACGTTTCGGGGGCGGGGCCTGCTACGCTGGAGGGGCGGGAGATACCATGGGGGGCGCGGGGGGGACGCGGGGCGGCACCACCCGGCTCCTGCCGGGGGGGCCTGAATGAATGACATTTTCTGGGATTTTGGGATTTCTGCTTTTCCAGGGAATTCGCGGCGCGGTTTCAGCCCCGCCCTGGATCCCGCTCGCCTGTCGTGGGGCGTTTTAGGTCCGGTGAAGTGGCTGCTTTAGTCTGACACAGGAACTGTTCAGACTTTTAAAATTAAATAAATTAAAAATTGCCTCCAGGCAGCGTGGCATTTTCTGCACCAGACGCTATTATTTCTCTTCTTTTTATTTATAGTGCATAAAGCCCATAAATAGTGCTCCGGATTGGAGTAACACCTCTCATATTATTACTATTATTCTCCACCTCACTTTCTCCCATATGGAGCACTAAAGAATAATTATTAATGAGTAATTATGCAAATATTCTATTGCATATGCAAATTAGGGGATAAAATATTTTCCTTCTGCCACCCTACAGCAAATAGCAAAGACCTGCAGCACATAGAACTGCAAAAAAAGAGCAAAAATAAATGAAAAACAAACACAAATACATGTATAAAACAGAATGTCATTGGAAGACTCAAAAGCTGAACCACAAGTCAGGGTGGGATTTCCCCTCCCTAAAGCTTCCTCTGTGCTTCCTGCATCCACGTGGCCCTGCAAAGCCCCACAATGGATGGATGTGCTGCCTGTAAATATTTACCTATTGCACAGCCCTTCCCTCAGGCTCCTGAGGTTCTGACTGGGGACACACCTGCAAATCACTCTTTATTCTTACACAGATCTTAAAACCCAACTCCAGTTCATGTTCTGCACTAAACCAGGCTCTTGGTTGGCTTTCAGGGCTGTGAGCCAGGTTTTACCCACAAACATGCTGCTGTTCTGGAAAACAAATGCAATTTATTATTGGATGTTTCCTTGACCCCCCATTCCAGTAACATGTTTAAAATATGGTATAAAAATCATCAGGTGCTGTAGAAACCGTTGGCAATGATGAAGTGCTTGTCCTGCAGGTTTATTTGGACATTTTGCTATATAAAAATGTCACCTCCTTTTACATCTCACAACTTCTCCTTGCACATAAAATAGCTGTAAACAATTTACTACCAAAAATTCTTCTGCCATTTCACCCTCCTGTGAAGGAATGAGAATTCCTCAGTTTTTGCTCTTTCCCCAACTAATAAATAGAAGCCACTGGAGCCAGTGAAGGGAAATGTTACAGAAGCCTTCAAATGTCTTCCTGCTCTCCATGACCTTTCTGAACATGGACCTGAGGAAGTCTTTGTCAAAGCTGGTTTTTCCCCCCAGATTTCCTCCCCAGCTGCCCCCACCATGGAGCAGGACAGGATGGAGCTGAGGATTCCAGGGAACAGATGAGGCAAAGCATTCTCCAGCTCATGAACACTTTGCCTGTAGTGTTTGTTGAGAGGTTTTTCTCCTGTACCCACTGTCCTCAATGATTTCTGTGCAGCACAAGCCCCCACAGGATGGGCAGCAGGGAAGGGGAATTCACCTGGTGCATCCTGGGGTGCTCCAGGAGGGAGGCAAAGCCTTGAGCACACAGAGCTTTCGGGACAGAACAGCTCTTCAGCACAGCCAGCTCAGTGCAGCCAATATTCCCAGCCTGGCACATTCCAGTGCAGCCCCAGCAAGGCTGACTGGGCCAGGAGGGCTCAGTCCCTCCTTGCCACGTGCCCAGGCCCAGGTTTTACAGAACCAGAGTCAGTTTTACAGGACTGGTGTCCCCCACTGCAGCTCTTGTATGGCTTTAGAGTCTGATGTCCCACACAGCTCCTGCTGGCTCAGTGCCAGCATTTGGCCCCACCAATCCAGTTTTCCTGTGCTTGCCATGGGATGGCACCACTGATGAGACCAGTTCACTCTGCATGTTGTAGAGCAGTAAAGCAGAAAGAAAACTTCTGATGCACACACTGGGAATCTGTTTAAAGATTGGAATTACAGATTTCTGTCAGTTTTCTTCTTTCTGCTGGTTCTCTTCTCTGGTGGCTGGTGGAGATGGCCAGGGCTGATGTTCTGCCAGTTTATGGTTTAATTTTCCATAACTGCAAAGAGACAAGAAAGGGAGTTTGGGTCTAACAGGAATGGTTTCACCTCCAAGTAACATTCTGTGTCTCCTGCCCATCCTGCTCTGCTCAGTGAGCTCCAGTTTCAGGGTGAGCCCCAGGAGGATAAAGGGAGGAACCCTGGATTCTCACAGCTTCACCTGCAGGAACTGAAACTGAAGTGAGCCCTGTCCTTCCCCCCAGACCTGGCCCAGGGAGGTGGGGACACACCCAGCAGGGTCTGGGGTCTGGGTCCCACTGCAAACCAGGGCTGTGACCCCAGAGGTGTCCCCAGAGCTGTCCTGCTGCCTGGGACAGGGACACTCACTCTGATGTTGAATCCCAGCAGGTCACTGATCACTCCTGAGACAGCAGAGAGGATGACAACCCGTGTGATGTTGTAGATCAGTGGGTTCATGGTCAGTCCATACAGCCTGAATGGACTATCCAGCTCCTGCAGGGACAGGACAAGGCTCCATCAGCACTCCCCAGTACAGAGAATTCACCCTCTGACTTTAGCTCAGCACTGGCACTCCCACAGACTGGGCTGCCTCTGTGTCCTTTCTTAGACTGAATTTCCAGTGTTCCAGAGACATCTCCTGCTGAATCCAAAGGCTCTGCAGCTGCCCCAGAGCTGCAGAATCACCCAGCCCAATGTGGGGACTCCCAGACTCTGCTCACCCCGTTCCCAAACCCCTCCCTGGTGCTGGCACTGAGGAGCATCAGAGCTGCTGCAGGAAAATGAGACTGGAGCAGTGAGGAGCAGCTGTGCCCACTCCAGCCTCTCCTCTCAGCTAAACCACTCTCATCAGGAGTTCCCAGCACTAATTACCCACACTGGCCTTGTGTGCTCCCTCTCCTGTCACAGCTGCAGCAGCACTGAAAAATCCCCTCTGTGAGCACTAACTCAGAGAGCCAAGGGCAGGGCAGGGCCCATGGCACTGCCATAACTCCTTTTTGCCATTCAGGCACAGCCTCTCACCTTCAGCAGCTTTGTGGACAGTTTCAGCACATTGTTCACCAGAGACAGCTGCTCCTTCTTGTTTGGCTTCTTCTCCATCTTCAGGTACAGGTTTATCTGTGACAGACACCACAGGCCAGGGTTGATATTCCAGCACCAGCCCCAAATGGTTCCTAACTAAATTGGAGCCATTTTGCAGCCTGCTGTCACTCCTGAGGTAGTGAATTTAGCACTGATTCTTTTCCAATTGTTTTGGTTAACATACATGAACCCAGAGTTCAAAATAATCCAGAACTCTGGAGTTTGAGTCTGGCCCAACAGGACCAGCTCACCCCCCCCATGCTGACCAGTGCTTTGCTGCCTTCTGGCCAACACAAGGTTGATCTCTACATTTTAAACTTTGATTCCAGTATTTAAGCTGGTTTGAAATACAATAATTATATCCGAACAAAGCACAAAGCCCAGGGGAGAACAAGCTGGAGGGAATTACCTGCTCAGTGAGTAGGATGGAAATGTTGCTGTATTTCTTGTTGGTCTCAGAGCCCAGAGATGCCAGACGCAGCAGGAAGAGGAGCAGTGCTGCCTCCCACATCAGGAACTCCCAGTTGTAAGCTGCACTCAGAAAGGTTTTGTGGCCCTTAAGAACCTGTGTGGGGAGAAAACAAAGCACCAAATGTCACTGACTAAGTGCCTGTTCTTGGTGCACAAGCACTGCCCTTGCTGCTCCTCTGGCCAGCCCTGTGTGCTCTACAGGCACTGACTGCTCTTCTCAGGAAGTGTAAATCACTCCTGACACGGGGTTACAGGGAAAGGTCTCATTTCTAACCTGCCTTTACCTTGGAATCGGATATTTTTTCTTTCTGCTCAGAAAAGGAGCCTTGTTCCTCCTCTTCCCTCCCTCTGTCCAACCAACAGGCAATGAAGTGCCTTTCCTTGTCCCTCTGGCAGTCTCAGCCTTTTGTAGGCTGGCGAAAGAAAAGCCTCCAGCACTTGGGAAGGTTTTTCCTACTTTATAAACCACAAAGGTTAAAATCTCACCTGGGCACAGCAGATAAAAGCAATTGAGAGAGCCAGTAAGAAGACTGAGGACACCACAACATCCACAGACCTCTGGGGGCCTCGTCTCTGCAGGGACAAGCACACAGGGGCAGGGCTGGGTGTGGTGTGCAGGCAAAACTCACCACAAACAGCTGGCACTGCCACTGGCACTGCCACTGGCACCCCCTCTGCAATAACCAAACCCCAGATCAGGACTCACCTTCAGGTAGGAGCGAAGGGATAACCAGATCTTGATGTTCTCCACCTTCTTGAGCCTGAAGTGAGGGATTTCGTATTTCCTGGCTTTCCGAGCAGATGTGATGTGACTGAAGAGCTTGGCAAACAAAAACCTCTGCAAGGTAAAACCAGAGCCATAAATTAGTGTAAAAAACCAGAACAGACTGCTTGGGATTCTCAGTGGCACCTGGCAAAAAGGGTCACTGGGGAAGCTCAGCATGAGACCTGGGTGCTCAACCCCTGTAGCAGCAGTTGTTTTCATAGAATTCCAGATTGGTTTGTATTGGGAGGGACCTTAAAGCTCATCCTTTTCCAGCCCTTGCCACAGGCAGGGACACCTTCCATTCAAGTTGCTCCAAGCCCTGTCCAACCTGGCCTTTAAGCCTTCCAGGGATGGGGCAGCCACAGCTGCTCTGGGCAGCAGAGAGGGGGCACAGTAAGACCTTGGGGACAGGTAAGGGGGGAACAGAGGAGCCAGGAATGCTATTGATTGGTATAATTTGTGAGTGGTCAATAAGAACCTTCCCAGACTCCCCTCCCTGACCTTGGCAAGGGCTGGGGTGAGATGAGCTTTAAGGTCATCATCCCATTTTTATTCCTGCTCTCCAGGTTGCTGAAAGGCACCAGCACCTTCAAACCCACCTGCTTGTAGGTTCTCTCAGCAACACACATCATGAAGAAGAACATCCAGGTCAAGCACAGCCTTTCCAGGAAGTTGATGGCAGCCAGGATGAGCACAGGGGTGCTGACAGGGGCTCCACAGAAGATGTGCAGAAGCTCCATCAGAGAGATGGAGCAGAGCTGCTCCAGGTTGTCCGTGCGGAACAGTCTGTAGAGGAATGGCAGGAAGGCCAATCCGATGGTGATGATGTTTCCCAGCATTTGATACCCCACTCCCTGCTGGTGGGCATTAACCTGGCAAGCAGGAATAGAAAAGGGGATAATTACCTGGGGTTTGCACCAGGGAAAAGGCCTGTTGTTGTGGCAGCATCAATTCAGACAAGCAGTCAGTTCCCCTTCCCTTCACAGGACAGAGACTAAAATAACCCCACCCCTTTCAGTCCAACCCCAAAACCAATCAGCCAAATAATCAACCCCCCCCTTTCAGCACCCTGCAGAGACAATCAGAGATAATCAGCACTTGGCAGTCTTCAAGAGACCTCCTAAATTGAGGGTTAGACAATTTTTCAGTAAGAACACGTGGGACAACCATCTTTGAAGCTGGAGAGGGATGAGTTTCACACTGCCCCTAATATTTGCATGTGTAGCTATTTCCAGGGGTTTGGTGGTTGTTTCCTGCAGTGTGAGGGAGAGGCTGCAATGCCACACAGCCCCCTTACCCTGCTCATGATAATGCCACTGATCTCCAGCACAGACATGTCCACCTTCTTGCAGTCATTCCCTTCCCAGATCAGAGCACTCACTTTGGCAGACGCTGGGCTGGTGTTCTGCAGCCAAAACAGATGGTTCTAGAAAAGAGAGAGGAGAGCAGAAGCTGGCTCAGCTCTTTCTGTCCTGCTGTAAGTAACACCTTTGCCTGGAACTCATTTGGATTGAGGGGGAAATTCCATTTTGGGTTCAATACTTTGTTTTGGGATAAGCGGCCCTGCAGAGGGGAGGGATAGACTTGACTGATACAATTTCAGATTTCCAGTGTGACTGGCTTCAGCCAGGCTGCTCACCCTACACCAACAGCATCCCCGTGTGCCACTCATGCTTGGGAGGATGGGGAAGAGGAGAAGCCCTCCCAGCTCCCGGATGGACATCACCAACCTGCTGGAACACGTCCTCCTTGGGGTCCCGGCGGGAGTCCCTGCGGGAGCGCTCCTCGCTGTCGCTGGTGCCCGAGGAGCGGCACTCGGGGCCGTGCAGGAGATCGTCCCACAGCATGTCCTCGGTCTCCGAGTCCTGCCGGGTGCTCTCCGAGTCCCGCCGGCTCCCGCCGCAGCTCCGCGGCGCCACGCTCAGGCACGCCCTGGGGTCCTGCAGCACGGCACGGCTCAGAGCCCTAGCTGGTGTGTACAGCCAGCACCGCCCCTCATCCTCCTCCTCCTCCTCCTCCTCCTCCTTCTCCTTCTCCTTCTCCTTCTCCTTCTCCTTCTCCTTCTCCTTCTCCTTCTCCTTCTCCTTCTCCTTCTCCTTCTCCTTCTCCTTCTCCTTCTCCTTCTCCTTCTCCTTCTCCTCCTCTTCTACCCCAGCTTTGAGTGATCCCAGTTGCACCCACACGGCGGAAATGGTTTAAGACAATGTTTGGGGAAAAAGCATTTCTATACCAGAAATGCATATATATATATATATATATATATATATATATATAATTATATATATATATATATATATAATTATATATATATATATATATATATATATATATACAATACATATAATATATGTAATTATATATATATTATATATATATAATATATATATATCATACAGGGCCCATTAATTCCAGTTGCACCCACACGGCGGAAATGGTTTAAGACAATGTTTGGGGGAAAAAGCATTTCTATACCAGAAATGCATATATATATATATATATAATTATATATATATACACAATATATATAATATATGTAATTATATATATATTATATATATAATATATATATATATATATCATACAGGGCCCATTAATTCCCCACGTCCATTCCCAACCTACAAAATAAAAACTGACATACTCATTTTAATATAAAAATGTCCTTTTCAATGTCTTTTGCATAATCTGTTTTAATATTTTATTTCTATTTTGTATTAATTGATATATCTCCATATTTATAACTTGATATTCACATATTTATATTTTGTTTTCAGGTAGGGGCAAAAAACCAAAGTAATGAAGTGACCGAGTATATTCTCACAGAATAGATTTATTCCTTCATTACAGGAGTTGGACCTGATCCTTATGGGTCACTTCCAACTCAGGATAGTCTGTGATTTTAAAATCAAAATTTATTAGCTTAAAAGCTGCAAGCACAGCACTGCCTCCCAACCACAAGAGCAATTGCAGGAGCAATTAGAGGCAGCTTGGACGGTCCTTTGCTGCCAGCAGAGTTAGTTATTTGTTTGTTTGTGTGTTTGTTTGTGCTTTGTTTAACAAAGCAGCACAATGTGAACACTGTGAAGGTTTACAAGGCTGCCAAGCAGCAGGGATGGAAGAGAGGATTCTGAAGCACCTGAGGATTCTGAAGCACAACCATTTCATAACTGTCTGTTCTGATGGAGGGGGTTGGAATGAGATGAGCTTTAAGGTCCCTTCCAGCCCACCCCTTTCTCTGGTTCTGTGACCCCTGCCAGGCCTGGGAAAGCTCCCTCTCCTGACTTTACTTCCATACCTGCCTGTACAATGTGGATTCCAGCTCAGACTCCACAACACTGTCAGAGTCTCTGGCAGCTTTCAGGGCTTGCTTCACCTGCCAAGACCAAAGGAAAACCACCTCATTATCCACAGCAAAACAAGGTGTGGAGAACAGCACTAACCCCAGCTGGGTACCTGTGAGACAGCCTGGTTGAGAGAAACCAGAGGCCTCCTCCTCTTCTCCTCGTAGCTGTTGTCACTGGAAGCCCCCTCCATGCTGGGGCACAGCAGGAGCCGCTGGGCCGCGGCCTCGGCATCCTCAGCGTCCTCCTCGCTCGACAGCTCGTCAGAAACACCGTCCCTGTTGGTGCCATCCTCCTGAAATGCACAGCCAAGGCCCCACCAAGGGCCAGCCTGAGCCCCATCAAAGGCTCAGGGGCAGAGCTGCCCCCTGGCACAGCCCTCAATGCCTGCAGAGGCAGCACACGGCCCCCACAGAACCACAACTCTGCTGGCATCAGAGACTTCAGCTTTTAACTCATTCCCCCTGCTCTTGTCCTGTCCCAGAGGTAATGAGAGAGAATTTTGGGTGGGTGGATTTGGAGCTGGGGAAGGGCAGCAAGAGGAGGATGCAGCAGCAGCTCTTGGCTGTGCCTTACCAGCACCTTAAGCCCAGATGTATCTACGAGCTGGAGGGTAAGAAACCCAAAATCCTGGGCTGTGCCCCTACCATGAGCTCTGCCCCTGGCCAAAATGCTTCACAGAGAGGAGGTGGGATGGCACAGTATGACAGAATCCAAGTTCTTCAACTTGGCCAGGGGAAACTCGAGTAATTCCCAAAATCTTTATGTTTCAAAGCTTTCAACAGAGGTTATGATGCTTTAGCTCCTTCTCTTTCCTCAAGGAGAGAAGGTGGAAGGTGCCCCTACACATGGCAGGGGGTGGAATGAGCTTTAAGACTCCTTCCAACCCAAACTACTCTGGAATTCTATTCTTGATGATGGAAAGAAAGTACAGCACCTTTTCAGCTGCTCAGTGAGAGGCAGAAAGGGGTTTCTAGGTTAATGCAGGCAAACATGAGCAAAAAGAGGGAATATCTTGTATCAGACCAAACCATCCAGTTAAATACCCACCCACTTCTGGCACACAAAGAACACACTGAAAGTGTGATTTCAGAGGATCTCCCCTGGCAGTACCTGATGGCTCCTCTCCCCATCAGAAAGTTTACTTTTCTCTTTGGAGTGCAGCAGCCTGTGCTCAGATCTGGCCTGTCTGGCTTTGATGCCATCACCCGTAGCACTCACAGCACTTTCTGTCTCAGTCCATTTCTCAGCTACCAGCTTTACTCTTCTATTCCTAGGAGAGAAAGTACAATTAAATGCTTTTGTCAGGGAAAAACCCTTTGGGGTAAAACATTCTGGTCTTCCCTTGTCACAGGTGCAGCATCAAACAAGATACCTAAGGGATAAATCATTTTCTTTGGCTGACAGGCTTTGTGTGCTGAGTCTGTTAAAAAGATTTACATCTGCTTCACCCTCATTCAACATGTCTTTTGTAACCCTAATAGTATCTTAAAACTTTTAAATCGAGGGGAAATTTTTCATTATTTTTATTTTTAAAAAAATAAGAGCAATTCAGAAAAAAGTCCTCATGAAGAGAAAGCACCTGTGAGTTGGAAACTCACCAGGAAATTCACCTGGGAACACAGGAGAAAACAATCAAATATTATCCCCTGCAATCTCTCCTCCTTTTCCTTGAGCTACTTTTAGAGAAGGAAGATGCCAAAGTGAGACAACTGCCCAAACCAGAAGGCACAATTGCTTTTGGAAATCACCTAAAACAGCAATATAATCTGAGCACTCAAACAAGGTCACTTATCTGATAAATAAAAATAAACTCCACCACATTCTGCAGCTCATCCAACACTTGGTTTCACATGATCTAATTTTACACAGGCTAATTTTATATGATCTAATAAGGACATACTAAATATTCCTGAGGAATCAGCTTCCCACATCAGCAGGAAAGTTTTAAAGACTGGCAGGCTGTGGGGATGTCAGTGACAGCACAGGCTGTGCCTTCATTCCCCAGGTACCAAACTGCCCCCAGAGTCACGAGCAGCACAAAGCCAGCAGGGAGCACGTACCTCCTCTGGAAGAGCAGACTGGATAAATTGGTCAGCAGAGTTGCAGAGCCAGCCTGCTCCTCCTTGCTGCTTCTGTCAGGAGAGCACCAACTGTTCCCATCCACACCCACAGCCTTGCGTAACTTCCTGGGTTTGAGACAAGGAGAATTAAATTGGTGTAAGAAGCTACTTTAAGGAGTTTTTAAAAAGATCTGAATGAGATTTGAGCAGCTTTTTGGATGCCATTTTTCTGAAGCCATGCAGAATAGACTTCCAGATACAAAAATTCTGCCTATACCCCCAGCACGTCAGGGGGAAAGGCACAAGGGACAAAACCAGGAGGGAATCTTTGCTGCAGCAACCTGAGGGAGGAAAGCTGGACCCAGCCCCAGCTGTGACCCCACCCAGGGCCCTCTGCTGGTGCTGACCTGCGGCGCCGGCTGAGCCCGTTGCTGCCTGCAGCTCGGTTCACCTGCGTGGACACGATCTGGCAGTGCACTGTCCCCAGCAGCAGCATAAGGCACAGCGGTCCCATCACCTCGCTGGCACTCACTGCAGGCACCATGAAGTACAGCACCACTGCTACGACTGCAAAGGGGGAATGGCACCAAGGCAAAAATTAAAGAGTCTGTCTCAACTATTTGTTTTTACTCTGCTTTGTTGTATTATTATTTAATTTCTGCAATTGCTAGTGCCACACGCTGTGAAATGCACATTAAGCAGGTTCCAGACAAGATCCTCACACTTTAGATTATGGAGTACAAAATCACAGACTTACTAAGCTTGGCTGTGCCCTCTGAGTCCACCCCTAACCCATTTCCCTGGGAGCCACATCCAAACGTTCTTTGATGTCACATTCCTTGCAGGAGAAGGTTTATGGCACAGCCTGTTCCCTCACCTTGCATAACGTAGAGCACCAAGAGCCACATAAAAATGCGCTGGGAAGTGACCTGTATCCACCACTGGCTGAACAAGGGGAAGAACACCACTCTCACAATCCCCTTCCTTGTCAGCGATGTCCAGGGAATTTCGGGCTTGGCTTTGGCAAAGGTAGAGCCTTGGAATTAAAGGGGGAACGAGCCATCATTAACTGTGAATCACAAGAGCTGCCTTGCTGGAGTTCCCCTTTGGGCAGCCCCAGCTCTGCACAGGGGTGACAGCAGCCCGGTTTTGGGCATTGTTCAAAGTGACACAGTCCCAGCAGCTCCTTGTGTTCTCTCAGAGCTCTGCCCCTGCCCCTTCCCTGCCCACCCAGCCCCTCCTGCAGAGCCACCCCGAGCTGCTCCCGCTCTGCTCTCACGGTTTCAGTGCCCACGGGCAGGGGCTCCCCTGGCAGCAGGGCAGGCTCTGCTTCGTCCACCCTGCACAAAGCTGGGGTGCACCTGCAGAATCAGGGAATGTCCTGGGCTGGAAGAGACCCACAGGGATGGCCAAGTCTCTGCACAGACCCCCAGCAATCCCACGCTGGGCATCCCTGGCAGTGTTCTCCTGGAGCTCTGGCAGCCTGGGGGCCGTGCCCATTCCCTGCGGAGCCCGGGCAGTGCCAGCACCCTCTGGGGGAGGAACCTTTCCTGATATCCACTTTAACCCTGCTCTGACCCAGCTCCAGGCGCTCCCTGGTGCCATCCCTGTCCCCGAGGGGAGCGAACAGAGCCAGCACCGCTCACCGCTGATCAGATCCACATCGATCAGGTCGGGCTGGATGTGCCCCTTTTTCTTCGGCTTGTTCTTGAAGCCCTGCGGGGCGGAACACAGGGCCGAGTTAGCGGCGAGGGGCGCGGGGCCCGCCCCCTCCTCCCCGTGCCGCGGGTACCGGTACCTTCATCTGGGTCTGCTCCACGGCCTTCTCCCATATCTGCTGGTCGTAGGCCCCGATCTGAGGGGAGAGGAGGCTGAGGGCACGGCCGGGCCCGCGCCAGCCCGCCCCGCGCCGCACTCACCTTCTTCTGGTACCATGAAATGGCATCGTGACAGGCCATAGGAGCGGCGGGAGCGGCGCGGCCCCGGCACCGACACTGGCCCGGTACCGACCCCGGTACCGGCACCGACCCCGCTCCCGTTACCCTGGAAACCGCCCGGCGCTCGACTGGCTCCGCCTGCCGCCCCCCCTCCCCACCCACCCAGGCAGCGCCAGCCGAGCGCCGAGCGCCGCCCCGACCCCCCCCCCCCCCCCAAAGCCGTGAAGGAAAGAAGCGCCCAGGCGGGTAAAGGACAAAATCAGACTTTTGTTTATTAAAAAAATACTTTACAGGAAAAAAATTCTATGCATTCCGCAGGACTATTTTACAAAGAAATAGCTTAACAGTTTGACACTGGTGTACAGTCAGCTACCGGGGGCGCGGGCCGCCCCGCACACGCGCGAATGTCAATAAATACACTAAGGCCGCACAAAGCAAACAGTCGTCCAGGCAATTGTACACGTCCTCTGGAGCCAGAGACCTTAGATAAATTAAAACCACAGAAAAAAATAATCGTAGCTGCCAATCAAATCAAATGAAATCACGAAACAGCAATACAGGAGTCGGTATCTTTACATGTTGTATAGAGAAATCAGGAAAAGCGGGTGTGTGGGTGCTTGGGGTGCCCTGGCACTGCTCGGAGCCCTCAGGAGGGGACAGAGGAGGCTCTGGGGAACAGGGACAAGCCCCGGGCTCCTCTCGCAGCCCTCAGGGCTGCCCAGGCTCAGCACGCCTGGGGAACTGCAGAGTTCAGCACTCAGCTCATGGGGAAAGCTCTGACAATTTGCCTGACCTGTACCACGCAGGGAACCCGGCAGGGCACAGCAGGACAAGGGGAAAAGTGTCCCTTAGGATGCCCTGGGGACACCTCGTGGTGTCCCCCCCTCCTGGAACAGGACCTGGAGCTTGTCTAAAAGAGAGGAAACCAAATTCACCCTGCATTTGCTGGCCCACTTCTAGCCCAGCTGAGCCACTTTTTCCCCGGGATGTTTTAGTCACCAGCACTTGATTAAAGCCCAGCCTAAGCCTCAGTTCTGTTTCACAGCGCACTTAGTCAGTGACAGCTGGCCCCAGCACAAAGCTGGGGTGTTTTCTACCTGACACACATCACAGAGCATAAATGGAGCACTGAGGATTTGCAGAACCGACCAGCACATTTGTATTTAGGAACTGTTCTGTATCTGCTTTCCACTGAGAGTAACAGAAAGTTAAGACCTTAAAAACCATCCAGTCCCAGCTCCCTGCCACGTGCAGGGACACCTCCCACTGGGCCAGGATCCCCAACCTGGCTTTGAAAACTTCCCAGGTTGGGGCATCCACAGCCTCCCTGGGCAGCCAGATCCTCACAACCCATCACATCTCTTCCTTATCTCTCACCTAAATTCCTCCTCTTTTGATTTGTGCCCATTTCCCTTGTCCTGTCACTCAGCTCCTGATGAACAGCCCTGCAGATCCTAGAAGGTGTCCACACTGAACAGACCCAGCTCCCTCAGGCTTAGAACAAGCCATCAAATGTGGCTCAAAAAATCACATCAAATCAAAGGTGATTAGCTCATTAAGGAGTCTGCTTTAGGAAATATTGGAGAAATTCAAATAGCAGCTATTTAACAGGAGATATTCAGGAATATTTACTGGATTTGTTCTGCTCAAACACTAAGTGGCTTGAACTCATTACTTCCTCTCTAAACTGCTCTAGCTCATGAAAAAATCAGTGTTCTACAGGTCCTGGGCTGGAAAACATTTGCATTTGTCCCATTAAGGCTTTGTTCTGGGAACCTGAAGCAATGGTTGGAGACTGAGCAGCTTCCCAAGCAATCCCTCTCACACTTTACACCCAGAGTTGAGGTGGAATTTGAAAGCCTGCCAGTTTGGTAAAAGCACAGCAAAGCTGAGCATGGATTTAGTAAGAGATTCTCAAGCAGCTTGTTCCTCTCTCCCTCAGTCTTCCGAAATAGGATAGCATCAGCAACATTCAGGTCATTCAGATACCTTTATTTATGTGCATTTAAATCTGACATTAGGTTTAAGTTAGTAACTGAGCAGAGCACAGAGAGCACAATGCTATTGGCCATGTCCCTCCATGCAAGAGGAAGTCAGAGCATTTTCCAGCTATTTCAGACTGTTGTCACAGATTTCACTAAAGCTACAGCTTGGAAAGCAGCACAGACCACCCTTCCTTCACTTGCAGACACGCTATCAGAATTTACAGAGGACTTCCAAATGGACTCTCTCTTCCTTCCATCCCAATTTCCCAATTACCTGGTGGTGCCTGGGGGCTCTCAGCCTGTTTGCTCTGCTGGCCCTGCAGGTGTGCCAGTTCCTGAGAGAGCAGAGCTGGCTGCCAGGGGAGGGCTGGGAGCAGCAGGGACAGGCAGAACGGACACGTGGAAGACTCGCAGACTTGGTCAAAAGGAAAGAACACCCCTGGGGAATCTTTGAATGTGAAGGATGAACTGAAACCACTATTGCCTGTGAGGAATTTTACTTTGCACAACCCTTAAAGCTATGAAATTCCTCTCAACATAAAAAGTGGAAAAAACCCACCAGAGAACCGACGGCTCCCTCTGAGCCGCGCTGAGTCATCTAGAATTTCTGCTAAGATTAAATTACACCCCTGCATGAATCACATTACTTCTCATCATAAAAGCTTTCCATTCTAACACCTTATTTACACAGATTACTAAACGAGTCACTACCACTTCAATCTGTAAATTAGTTTTAAATTGAAATATTTCCTAGTCCTCATTTTTGTACCGAAGACAATACATACATACACATAAGGAGTAATACAGGTTCTAACTAATCACTGCAGTATCTTCTGAGGATTATTTCTCTATCAGTTTAAAATAGTGACCTCTACACTGAGGTGCTAATATGTATATAAAAGCCTACACAAACAATATTGCACAAAGTAAGATTTATAATAGAGTAACATATTTTAGAGACCCTTATAAAGAGAAGAGTAATAATTGATATTAAAAAGATGCATCCAGAACTAACACAGCATCTTTGCTTTTGTCTAGTCTAACATAGTGTTTCAAATCTTTCCTACCCCAGTGAGGATTAGAACAAATAAAGTTATCTGGAGACAGCTTAAGTTGCACCAAACCCCAACTTGTACTCTAAATGTGGGGAGGGGGGAGGGAAAAAGGACTTTTCCTTTTTGATGACTGGAAAGGGCAGTAATAAATGGGGTGAGTGAAAGTCAAATACAGGTTACACATTAACATCCAGAAATATTGAAAGATTGTTTAAAAACTGTTGATAGCTGACACTCTACACATTGAGCACGTGCTGCTGATTTTTCCACAGTAACTGGGCACCCAGGAGCTACACATGGAAAAAGCAGTCCAATGCCAAAAGACTTTTTATTGTGAAATACTAATACAGAACTTACACAGTAAGGCTGTCCTTATTCTAGGAAGTCAGGTATCAGCTCAATGCTTATTATAATAAGTGCATCAGTACAAGGGAAGGTGTGGATCCATTGGACACGTTATGACCCCATCAAAACAAGCTGCCAAGTTGGTTAAGTATTTTAAAGCCTTAAAGTGCTCAAAGATAGCAGTTTCCTCCACAAGACTACCAAGAGGTTCTCTAATTTTGACACTAGCATTTATCACATTCAGGGAAGATGTATTTTGGAAGCAAAAACCCCCACACCAAACAACATAAGCAGTGCTATGAGAAGTGTTAGGTCAGTAAGTCATTGCATTTCAACAGGAATCAGACACTTGCTTCAGTTCATTTTACAGGTCACCCTTGTAGGAACTGTAAGAAACATCAATTTCTATAGCTTGTATATAAACCAACATGTCAAGAACAGACATACCAAAAATTCCACAAATCATCAAAAGTGCTGTGCTTTCTCTATTTTTCTTCTTTTTTCTTTTTTTTTTTTTTTTTTTTTTTTTACTTTTTTTAAGCAATTAAAATGAGATGGGGAAATCACTTTGCAAGTCTTCTACAAAAGCATCACTTTCTGGTGAAGATTAGAGATAAAGTAAAAGTAGGGAAATAACACTGACCAATGGAGTTCAATCATTTCATATTCCTGGAGGAATTCCAATCTGACTTTGAGAAGATATTCAACATCTCTTTACTTAAACAGAAAGAAGTGGTAGACCACTGTTACAGGTTGTACTAAGGGGTTAAAATACAACTTGAATTTTGCATAATCTGTGTAAAAAAGATATGCTTGACATTTTGGAATGTCACCTTTCTTTATAGAATTATAGGCAAGATTTCTCCAATAAAACATAAGCCAGTTATAAAACTATAACTTCACATCAAAATTTTAAAAACTTGTTTAAAAAATGTTTGAATATATACATATCACACAGAAGAGCCTGCATGATCCTGTGGATTGTGTTGCTGATCAGACTCTATTTTAAAACCTGGAAGGGGCTGGGCCACCTGATCTGGTTGCACAAGTCCTGATATTGAAGAAACAGAGGAGGAGAGCACCCCTGGGCTAAGCTGAATTTCTATACCTGGTTCTTCAGACTCTGTTTTTACACTCACACCTTGGGGTTCACCTTGTGCCTCTGTGCTCCCAGGAACATCACTGTTCAGGCTTGAGCTGCTCTCTGCTTTTGGAGAAGTCTCCCCCACGGGGTGGTACTGCTTGAGTCTGATGTGCCAGGCTAGGCTGCAGACTGCTGACACTGTTTTGAACTGATGGATGACATTTCTGGGGATGAAGTAGATGTCGTTGTCACACAACTGAATCCTGGCATAGCGAATGCCTTCCCGTCTCATTTGGTTTAGTTTGGCTTCGTCCACCCATTGAACACACTGGGAGAAGGAGAGATGGCAAAGTTAGTGGTGAACTCTTCAAACACTCAGCATCTTCCTGTTTGCAAGTGAATTCATTTCTAAATCAATATCTCCTTTTCATGGGTAAAATTTCAAATTCAGATGAGAAATGGACTTTAAAAATACAATTTCCCTGATGTCTTGAGAGGAGGATGAAGAAATTTCTATAGTTACAGTTAAAAACAACAATGGGCTGCATTGCTTGGGCTGGCAGGACTGAGTTTAGATGCTTCCATAGCTAAGACAACACCAGACATCAGAAAAAGCAGGAGCAGGCACACATGGCTTAATCAACAGATTGTTTCTATAGCACACCCTGGCACTCACAGCATGAAGTCTAGCTTGGGGGAAAGGAAAATAAAAAGGTCCCTTCCAACTGAACTATTTTATCCTGAAACACAAGGAAATTTATCCAAGAGAGCTGAGAACTGAGGGGATACAAAAGGGCTGACTTTAGGAAGAAGCTGGGATCTGTCAGAAACTCCTCCCAAAACACCAGGAATGAGCTGCCAGAAGGGCAGATTTGATACCTGTGACACTGGAGGTTCATGCAGGTCCAGCTGAAGTCTCTGCACAACATCAGTGAAGTCTTCAGCATGAAAACAAACCACATCTTTGGTTATACGAGGCTGGTCACTCCTAGAAAAAAAATGAGAATTCCAGGAATTTTTGAAGTATTTGAATTACAGAGCATTCCAGCTCTTCCAGCAGAAAGCTCCATTGAACCAATGACCTGCTTGAGTGTTACACTGTGCATAATGTCTCAACACTTCTCAATAGTGTTTTATTTTGAATAAGAGGTATAATGCATATATTTCCCTTTTTTCTTTCTCAATTTTTGCTGCATTCACAACAGAAGGGATGTTTGCATGGAAAATACACTGAAAAGCCTGAGACCCAGGTTCAAACTGCCACTGTCAAAGTTCTCTGTGTTCTAGGAACCACTATTTGCTCAATTCTTCCCTTCTATAATTGGACAGAAAATTTCTGCATTAAGGGAAAAATGTAAAATTACAAAGTAACACTGAAGTTGAATCAGTGAGGAGTTTTATTCAACAGTATAGGAAACATTGGCATTTTTTATTCTAATGATAATGCTAATGATGCTATCCAATTTCCAATGTAATTTCTAGCTATTACAATGATGCAAGTCCAGTTTCTCTGCAAGGTCAACAGCAATGTCCTGGGTACATGACCTGAGAAAGCACTGCAGCTGTGAAATTAATTACACTGAGCTCTTAGACTGCAGTTACAAAAGCTAGAATTAATATACCTGCTCAGGAAAAGAATAATCAAGGATGAAGGTCCAAGTTGAAGCCTTTTGTATATCACTGAAATATTCTGCAAGCTGCTGTTACAAATTTTTTACTGCCTCAAGATGGAAAGATAGGAGGCACACAGCTTGAGGTTTTCAGTTCTGCACAGCTTTCGAATCACAGAATAAAGTAGGTTGGAAAAGACCTTTAAGATCTTCTAGTCCAACCTATGACCTATCACCTCCTCATCAAATAAACCATGGCACTGAGTTTACTTTCAAACACATCCAGTGACTCCCTGGGGGGACAATTCCAGCAAGTCTCATGATAGGGTTTAAAACACTTCTGATTAGGTTTGTTAGCAAGGAATTTTATTTTTTTTAGAAGAAAGAACAGCTGCATGCCAGCAGCACTCACCATTCCCCAAACTGCACAGCCTTGAGCACCCCGACCGCAGCTGTGCTCTGCCAGTCGAAGCCCTGCCCCACGTGGTCGGCGTGGGCGCGGGTCCTGTCCTCGAACAGGACCTCGCGGGGCTCGCTGGTCCGAGGTAGGTACTGCAGGTTCTTGATCTCGTTCATGGACCTGCAATGCACAGAAACACACTAAAAACGGCCCTGCTGCTCAAAAATTAATATTTGTACTGAAATCATCTTAGAATTCTGGGTGCTGCAGGCTTCAACAAAGCACTTCCCTCTGATTTTTTTCTAGGTGTTGATTTGGTGAAAGATTGAAACAAAACCAGTAAAGTACAATTCAGGTAATAAGATCAAACTTTACACAAAAATTTTGTGATTTGATTTGTTTTGTTCACCTGTGCTGAAAGACTTCCTCCAAGAATGTACCAGTATGTAAATAGAGCTATCTTATAGAAACAGAACTTCAGTTATTCGAGAATACATCCAAAAATTGTTCTTGAAAAGACAATTAAAATATGCTTCCAAATCTCCTGAAATTTGTTTTAGAGCACTCTTTCAGAGACAGAAAGCAAGAATACACAATAATTGCTGGGCAGGCATGTTATAAGTGCTTTAGCACTGCCATTATTAGGTAGCACGAGCAGTAGAAGGATCTCTGCTGTTTCACAGCATTCCACCTGCCCTCACCACCAAATTGGCTCCTGCCACAGAAATAAGATGAATTAAGTCTCCTGCAGGATAATAAAAAGAGGTTTTAATCTTAAAGCACCGATCTAGGATACCTGAGAAGTACTGAAAGACACTGACAGAAGTAGTGAAATAAAATAACCATCAGGGTAACATTTGCTTTATCAGCTGAGCCAATTTGAAACAAAGCGAAAGTGAAACTTAAATTTGAATTAGTCCTCTGAAAAGCCAGTTGCACATCAATACCGTGCTTTTGTTCTCAAATCTGACACAGACTTAAGGGCAAGGTTTTCCCTGGAGTACAAAAGGAAAGCCGAACTCACCGGCGCCGTTTGAAGGGTGATTTTGGCATATCAGCTGTGGGGATCATCTGCTCTCCCGGCCTCACCCACATGATGGGCCCATCATCACTCTGCGACCTGCACTGCAGTCTGAGACTGGAAAGAGTCCCCCAGGGCAGAGTCATCTAAAAGAAAACAGGAACAAAACAACCCACAAAACACACATAACACAAAACACTGGGTGAGATAGAAAAATTAAATGATGCCTTTGGTAAAACTGGTTCAAATCTGCTGTCAAAAGAATTGCATAGAATCTAAGTATGCTTGAGAGGTAAAAGATATTCCAAGCTAATTTTATCAAGCACAGTTTTTAGGGAAGTAGAAGTATATATAATAAACTTGATTATTTTTAATTAGCCACCTAATTCCATGCCTTTCAATTGGACACAGTAAAGAATGAACCTCAGTAGCCCAAATAAGCATCAATGAAGAAAATCCCTTACAGTCTCTAATTACTTAGAAACCTAACAATTGCTTAAATATCCACAGTGCTGTGAACACACCACAAGTCACTGCTTACTCTGAGAAATGGAGATTCTTCCAACATATCCAGGAATTCTGGGAAGTAGTCCCCCACTTCTTCATCCACGGCTCCCACCAGGCTGATCTGGCGCATGGGGCCCGCTCGGTAGGTGCCACAGCAGTACGTCCGATTGACCTGTGCCAGACAGAGACACAACGGCAGCACAGCCTCAGTTCCCTCCCACGGGGACAAAGTGACTGATCCAGCACAGCTGGGATCAATCCTGGCCTCAGCTACAGCTGTTTCAGCAGATGGGCCTTTGGGAATATGCACAGGGACTGTTTAGAACAGAGGAGAAAAAAGGACTCCTGTCTGTACTCCTGACAGGAAATCCTTCTGGAGTCTGAATAACAGCAAGTGAATATTTGACTAATTCAGGAACAATTCAACACTTCCAGGCTGACTTGAGAAAACAACCACACAAGGTTTCATTGTGACTCAGTCGTTCACCAGCAAGCTTCAACTCTCCACTGGTTTGTGCATTTGGACTTTTGCTTCTACATTTCAAAGCGGATGTTCATGGGATATGCACGTTCCAATTTCAGCCCTGTCCCTGAGGTCCTTCCCCTGGGCCTGCAGTGAAAAACCTCAAGGACTTTCATGCAGTGGTTCTGGTGATAGTACACACAGGAAATTGGACAAAAAACAGATGAAATGAGGGGTTTAGCTGGAAAGCCAGAGCTCATGGAGAAGAATTTCAGGATTACCATTTGCAGTAGAACCTGCTGTCAGTGCTGGGGTCAGAAACATTTTAATCTCACAGCTCGTGGACATCCTCTAGAACACAGCCTGTCCCACTGTGCTGGGTCATCTGGAAACTTTTCTTGCCAATTTCCTGTTCCCAGAAGAGAGGCACTGGCAAGACTCCAGCGCTCTGCAGCCTCATCCTATGGACTGCAGCTGGAATGTGCCAGACGGCCACAGAGGAGCTTCTGAGCAGACACCAGAGCTGATGTTACAGAGCACCAACCTGCTTTGCACACTCACTTGTGGCTGAGCCCCAGCCTTCCACCGCCCTGCAGGGTTCCAGGGTGAAAAACCCCAGCTGCTCTCATGGCTCAGTGGTGGGACAGCACAGACAACCACTGGTAAATGTGCAGATTAACAGCCATGTTCACCCAGGGTGATGCATTTTAGAACTCCACTTACAGATACATGCCAGTAGCAGCTCAGCTTTTAGTTTCAGTTTTGCATGTTTAGCCAGCAAACCAGATGTCATTAAACTACTCCATGTTGTTAAAGGTAAATTAGGAGAGACTAATAAAGGAAGAACAGAGTTACTGCTGCAATTTTATCCTTCAGCAGCAGCCATAGATATTTCACTTCTTAATTATACGAGTTTAGCTACTCTATTTGCTGCATGCAGTTCAGAGCAGGAGCACTGGAACACCACAGCAATATTTTGGTTCTGTCTGCCTAAGGACTGAAGTGCTCTGGTCCCTATCCAGTGAAGTTAAACTGCCCAGCACTGTTTATGTAAGTGCAGCCAGACTCCTTGCAGATGAGTTCTGTGCTACTGAAACCACCTGGTGAGAGTCACTAGTATTTTACAGGTGTTTGTCATGAGTTAAAATGAATTATAATTCCATATGCAGGTTTTCCTTGTAATGTTTTCAAAGGAAATGAAAAATTAGATGTGGGGGCCTGAATATATGTTGTATTGTAAGATCTGTGTGGTTCTGAGTTGCTCCAAACGAGCTGCAGCTGCAGGGTCCTTAGTTGGGCAGCAGCTGTAGCTCGTGAAGGTAACTGAGATAAATAGGGGTGGGTCAAGAGCCCAGGAGGAGCCCCTGAGAAGAGAGAACAACGCTGCAGCAAAGATTACAACAACTGGTGACCCCGACGTGATGAAGAACACTGCAACCAAACATTGAAAGAAGGTATGGAATCCCCCTGACAGCCGAGAGCTGTGGCAGCCTGAGAGCTGGGACTGTAAAATATAATATAGCCTTTAAATTAAAGAACTGTAGCAGCAGAAAGCTGCAAAAATATGACCTTTAAAGAAAAGAGCCTTAGAACATCTAAAGACAGCCGAGAGCTGTAGCAGCCTGAGAGCTGGGACTTTATGTGTATTATCATTGTATAATTGTCAAAAGAAAAGGGGGGAAATGTGGGGGCCTGAATATATGTTGTATTGTAAGATCTGTGTGTGTCTGAGTTGCTCCAAACGAGCTGCAGCTGCAGGGTCCTTAGTTGGGCAGCAGCTGTAGCTCGTGAAGGCAACTGAGATAAATAGGGGTGGGTCAAGAGCCCAGGAGGAGCCCCTGAGAAAATAGAAAGGACTGTGCTGCAGAGAAAGGAGAAGAGCCCCAGCAGAGAGAGAAGAACAACGCTGCAGCGAAGATTACAACAATTAGAAGCTTTAACTTTGTTTGTTTTTAAAGGCACTGGAACAATGGAAAAATAGACAAGAACTCAGGAGCTATAAAGGAAACAGAAGAAATACTTTAGGGAAACACTGGATTTCAATGCTTTGCTAGTTCCTAACAGAAATTAAAGGAATATACACACTTGAGAATTAAACCCAGGACATGTTTACACTGACAACACGCACCAACCCACGGCAATCCCCAGCAGGCTGTGTTATTCATCTCAAGCACCTCAGTCACAGGGGATCAAGTCTGCTAGTTCAATATGCCATAAAAAACTTCTTTACAACATCTCTCATTCTTAATTCCTTCTGAGCAGCAAACACTGGTTAGGCCGGTGGTCTCCACAATAAGATGCAATGAACATCTAAAAGAACAGGCACCTTGCTCTCCCTTTGCAGCTGGGAGGTTTAGTGTCCCACGAGCAAGCACCCTGCTTGCTGCACTGCAACTGCTCTGGCCTTTCATTCCCCAGGTGCTCCAGATTCCCTCTGAGCCCTGCTCACTCCAGCCACCTCTGTGCCCCCCTCACTGCAGGGGAGAAAGCTGAGATGATGAAATAGCTGCAGTCATTTCATTACATCCATTAGGACCTCTCAGTGTTTTTTATTTTTGTTTAAAGTTCAACTCTTGTTTAGGAATTTAGCTGGGGTCACTCCAGTTCACAGGGCTGCCAGAAGTCAGTAACTCATTACCACAGCACCTCCCTTGTAGAATTTGTTCCCTGAGCTGCTTTAAAAGCAGCAGTGGATCTCAAGCAGTCACTGCCACTGTTTTACTGTTGCAAAAAGACAATGGGGCCAGTAAAAGAGCTCAGGCAGCCTGTGCCTTTCCAAATGCCACCCAGCCATCACTGCTGTGTGTACCCCCACTCACAGGGACTTATGGGCACGTTTAAAATTAGCTCCAGTGCTCATGGAGCCATTTTCTCCCAGCTGCACCATGTGTTATCAGTGTTTCCCACACTGGGCTGAGAGCACAAGCAGACAGAGGCAGAGTTTCCTGCCAGAGGCTCAGAGCTGGTGTTTATTTGCATGTTCCTGAGGCACCCCAGCCTCACCACGGGTTAAGTGAGCAGCACAGGATGAGAAGAGGACACACAGATGAGGCATCAGCTGGAGACAAATGAGGTTAAGTCTCTGAAGTTTCTCTCCAGTTGCAAGAAAAGCATGAATCAGTTGACAGCAACAATATTTCAGCATGCCAAGTCAGCTATAAAACCAACCACACAAAACCTTGGCTCCAAGGAAGAAAGCAAGAGGACAAGGCAGTGACATGCCAGCACAGCAAGGGTGACATGCTTGACTAAAATCTGACACAGTGCAGGACCACTGGGCATTGTTTACATGGCTTTAGTGACAAACCAAATGAAGGATGCAGTACAGACGCACAACTTCTTCATTTCATACTTTGGTAGCTACTGCTAAAAAAAAGAAATTGCCCTTCCACAATCAGAGAAGTTCAAACTGCGATGTGGTTCATGAAGCACAGCTGTCAGTAACAGAGGAACCTGTTCTGAACAGGAGTAAGGAAACTTACCCAGTTATCACCTGTTGGCTGCTTCTCCCATTGTCTCCCAAAAGGAAGAGCAGCTTATGCAAAACCTATTTCCCCAATTCTCTTTCCTGGCCTCTTCCCAGAACCCCCACACACCCTCTGTGACAGTGTAACTGTTCTTTGGATCAGACAGAATTCATCAGGCAGGTTGATCAGTTGGGAAAAAAAGCAGAAGTGTTTTTTTAACTCTAAATATATTCCCATTCACTGAGGGGAAGCAGTTGTACCGCACAAGTGATAAGGAAAATAAGAGTTCATTCTAGCTGCTCTGCCAAGAGCTTCCAAATGAAAGTGCGCCCTTATGTGAGGAAAGCTCACAAATTACTGCTCAGTGATTTGAGTCTTGAGAGCTCTCAGCCCAAGTGAACAGCTCCACACTACAGCTGAGCTCCAGCACTGAAATATTAGAACCAATGAGAGACAATGCAAGCAAAAAATCCACAGGACACTGAAGCTTAATTATTTTAAGATACCGAAACCAAACATTTATATAACAAATACACATTAGAGTGCTTTGCTATAAACTCACTGCCCTGAGAACAAAGGAATTCACCTTGCAAGGCAGTTAATTATCACTAAACTTACCAAACCCTTCAGATTAAAGTCCTTATTTTGAATACTACAATTCAGTTTCTCTAAAAACACAAACCAGCTGAATGTTGTGCAAGCCAAAGGTCACACTAACTTGCAGTTTACAGAACTAATTTTGATTTCTGAACACTGAATCTTCAGGATCCAAGACTCCCTAGAACTCCCAACCCTCTTGGCACAGGTCAGTGCAGCAAACAAACTCACACACAGAGAAGGGACCCAGAACGGAGGCAATTGAACTTCATTATAAATAACCAGTGTTACAGCACACAACAGTGCAACAGTTTAATCTGCTAAAGCACAACTATGATGTGCTTCTGTACTGCACAGTTCTCACTCAGAAGGGTGAAAAGTGAAGCTTGGCCAATCTGTCCAAGCCCCAGCAGAGCTGCCAAGGAACAGGAGCACAACAGCCACGTTCAGCACCCAGGCCCTCGAGCCCTTCCAAGACAAGCCAGCCTGCAAAACCTGGGTGAACCCCCCCCCAATCTGTGTTTGCTCAGCTTTTCCATCACCTGTAGCCATGAGGAGCCTGCTCCAGCTGCCTGCCAGCTCCCCTGCTCTGTTTGCTCAGGGAGAGCTGCACTAACACACTCCACCAGAGAGGATTAACCAGGTCATGCTGGAGCTGGGTTTACAGAAGTGGTTTAGACCAACCGAACCTTATGTCATGACTCAATCTTAATCAAGTTTAGACAGTACTTAAAATAGAATTAATTGAAGTACCAGCAGACTATAACCCAGCAAAGCCTCTTATTTATTACCATACATTCCTCACGTGTATTTATAGTGCCAGTATTCATGTTCACAGAACAGTCACCCAGAAAAAATGCAATTGTTAAACATTCCAGAGGCTCTGTTCAGCCATCTCAGGGGTCATCACATGCACTCAAGCCAGAATGCAATCAGAACACTAAAGAACATGAATAAATCACTAATACAGAAGACTTTAAAGCCTGACCTGAGGACACATTTGGGCCCTGCAGCACACAGGTGTGTGCTGTGCAGAAATGCTGCTGCCCACAGTGGTTCACATGCTCAGATTGTTTTGGGGTGCTCTGCACCCAGACACAGCTCTGCCAACACACAGAATTACTTGCACCAAGAAACAGAAGCTGGTTAAAATAAGTGCTGGAGCAGCAAATTGCTGCCAAACAAAAAGCCAAGTGTCAGAATTATTCATTTAATGCTATTTAAAGACTCCACAGTGACCATGCAGTAACTTTCTGTAAAGCACTAATTGTTTTTCCAATGCAAATCTTGCTTTTAAGCATTTGGTAAAGCCTGCAGAGATCCAAATAACCCATCCACAAGCACTAACACTCCAAAGTCTGTTGTTAAAGGTGTGTTCCCATCGTACTGAACTGCAGAGTTTCAGATTTATTCTCCCAACAGCTGAACTAGTAAATGTAATTAATGTCTCAAGTAAAGACTTAAAGGTAATCAGCAGTTTGGATCCATTCTCAGACTAAAAAGAAAGAAGCTTTATTCCATCAAAAAGAATTTTATCTAAGCTGTAATCTTGTGGTCTACTCATAGATACTCTGAGTTTGAGCACAAAACTAAAATTCAAGAGAGTTTCATAGGGAATCTCAAAATTAGCTCAGTTTTTACTGTTGCATCCATTTAAGTTACATGGAGTTTCAGAATTTACACTAGTTTGAGCCTGCCATGGAAACCAAGGGAGTAAACAGAATGAAACTCCTTTTCAAAGACAATTTAAAAGATCCTGCACCCCCCTTCAAGTTAGAAAGTTTAAACAGCATAAGGTACTGAGGGAAGGAAGATGTTAAAAATACTGAAACATGAAAAGTAACATCATTGCAAAAAACCCCAAAAGACCCCAAAAACAAACTCCAGCTCTGTCGACTAGAAAAGCAGTGTTAGCATTTAAAGTCTATGCAATTCTTGACAGACTTGGCTGCTGTTTTGGACAATCTCAGTGATTTCCCAAGTTTAGAAGAAGAAGATGCTCAGTGCAGATCTGCCCTCAGGTCACAGGCAGCAGTGTGTGATGTGTGATTCACCAGCTACCAGGGAGCACAGAAAAGCTCTGAGCAGAAGCAGGAATACACAGCACAGTAGATTAGGCCTAATGTCACCTTTCCTCATCTGCTTAGAAAAATCATTTGTGATTTGCCTATTTTAAATCATGTCTGCTCTGGGTTACTGAGATTAATCAAATCTAGGTATTGTGCAACATTTATGCATGTGAATAGCTCTTACCTGAGAGTGAAAATTTGAAATTGTTGTTGTTTCAATGTCCTTCTTGCCCAAAATTTCCATTTTCACTGGAGTGTTTGGAAAGTTGAAAGCAAAGTAATCCAGGAAGTCTGGTAAATAGGCAGCTGCCCCGTGCACTATGGCTAAAGCATAGTAAGCTGCATTTTTATCATTTTCACTGAATGACAACGCAAGAAACTCCTCTGCAAATCTCTCCATCTCCACTGGAGACAAAAATGAGAGTTCATCCATGTAGGCATGCAGGACCAGGGCACCTCCATTGGACTGGTGCTCCTCGTGGATGAAGTTACTGAATTTAGTGCCAGTCTTGAGGAAGCTGCTGCGGACAGAGTGCTCCTGGTGTGTCACAAAGGGGGTTTGTACCCCCTGGGGTACCCGGTACTCCTGCATGCCCAAGTTCAGTCTGCACAGCTGCTCGTCCTTCAGGTACCTGAAGGATTCCTTGCTCATCTCCAGGCTGTCACACTGTCCTTGGGCCAGAGTCTCCTTGTCAATGCGCGTGAGCCCGGCACACACCGTCTGCACCTCCTTGTTGTACATCTTCAGGCGCTTTCCCCTCACATCCTCCCGGTGTTTCTTTTTCTTTTTTTTCTTTATCTTCTTCATAATAAGACTGTCAGCTCGCTGGGTTTTGCCATTTTCATCTGGAGTTTCTGGCAGCGACAATAAAGAGAAGATTAGAGTTCTGCAGTTGCAGCATATTCACCCCAGAAGAATTCAGGCCTCTCACTTGCTAAGGGATCTATTCCCAGGGACACTGACCAACTGTAAAACATTGCATTTTTGGTTGTATAATTAAGTCAAAAGTCAGGGTATCTATAATTATACAAATAAAGCATTGAATTAAGGAAACCTTCCAAAATTCTAGCTTAATACTTAAGAAATACTTCAATTTTTAACAGGTTTATCAAAATACCTTTAGAAGGAGTCTGTATTTCAGAGCATCTATAATTAAGTACATTAATAACTTCTGACATTTAAGGCAGTGCTGTGCAGGGGAAGAGGATAAACAAGTATGTGTAACATTTAAACATTAAGACTTTCATTACAGAGCACTTCCCTGATTTTGGATACATGATAGGGAAGCAAACAGAGTAGCACTAAAGAGCTACAAGCTTTACTTACACTTCAAAGTAAAAACATTTAAACTTAGATTGCTGATCTTTTAAAATTAAAGGACTCAAATCATCACATCAACAGATTCAGTCTTATAGTTAACAATTCAGTTAATGGAGAGAAAGAAATTAAGAGCCTGTTTCAGTTATTTGGGTTTGTTTTATTTTTTTTTTTGAGGTTAATCAACCTCTAAAAGGCAGAGAGATAAAATGTAAAAAAATAGTTCTGTCAGGCAAAATGGAATAGTTTAAGTTGTTCTTCTTTCAAGAATAAAAGCTAATTCAAATAACATTTAGCAAGGGACAAAGGTAATTAGAAAACTTGATGGCCCAGCTGTTACAAACTCAATTGCCAAGACAAGATTTGAAGGTGCCTGAATCAAAGAACCATTTCATCCAAGAGTGCCCATAAATCTCCAGGAGCTGCGTTAGCAGGATAGCCGTGGGGATGGGAACAACCTGCTGCTGAAGGCAACACCTGCCTGAAGATGCAGGAACCAAAGTTTTACCATCTCCCCTCAGCACAGGGCTTTGTCCTAAAGAAATTTCCTTTCTCTGGCTGCACATTGGTACTCCCTCTTCATTCTCTTAGAGCACTTAAGTTAAAGAAAAAAGCCATGTAACACTGTTTTATGAGAAAGGGTGTAGTGCTAAACACAGGCAGCTGCAGGTTCTTCAGTGCAACCAGTGTTTAACTGGATCATTACTGGTTTGGTCTCGTTACTGAGAGGGCTGACCTTCATAACAGCCTGCAGTAAGGAACAGAGTTACTCATGGAGCAGAGAAAGGGCTGATTGCTTAATCCTCACTTCATACAATAGTCTTAGGACCTGAAATACAAGTTTTCACCGTGCTGCTGCAGCCCTTGCAAACAGCAAAGGCCCTGATCTTTCTGTTTCAGCGAAAGCAGGAAAAGCAGGGTGCTATCACTTGTTCTGGGAAGCCAACTGAAACGGTTCTTGGAATGAGGTTTGAGCAGGACTCTGTGAGGAGCACAGGCTTTGCTCACTCACTGGGCTCTGAGCACACACACTGCTTTACTCACTGAGAACGTGCAATTCACACAGCAGGTGTTTGTCCTGGACACCAGAGATCCCAAGCTGCAGCTAAACAAGGATTTCACGGCACCCCTGTGCTGCTGGGAATACTTCCCTAGGCACGTTTCTAAGAACATTAAAGGTCTCTTACTGCAAGCATTTCTGCTTTCAGGTACAGTTTTAAAACCTCACACATTTTAATCCAGAGTATCTTCCTGTTTGAAGCCATATCCTCATAAGAGACAGAGGAATCCTTGCATTTGGGAGCTTCCAGTGAGCACTTGGCTGTTTGCAGGACAAAAGCTGCCCTGGCTGCTGCTGGATGCATTGAACACAGCAGAGTCCCACTGTTACAGTGAGTAACTGCTGGGTTCAGTGACATTATAATAATGCCTGGCAAATCCTGAAGGAAATATAGTTTTAATTATTCCTTTAAATACACAGAAGGCCTCCAGCACCTCAAACACAAAGAAGCTGTGGACAGGTCACTAAACTATGGGCTCTGCAGTGAGGCAGAATGACAGCAGTGCCAATAACTCAGGGTACATAAATAATCTAAAATGATCAGACATCCCACAACAGAACCAGAACCTTCATTAAACAGCAAAAACACTGGGGGTGTTCACTGTCACCTGGGGCCACAGACAAGCATGGCACAGTCAATGTAATAGGTAATTTAATTAGGTTATACAGCAAAATAACAACGGATAGTCAGGAAAAGAAACACAGCCCCATCCCAAAAAGCACTACCCCTTCTGCTGAGGACAGGCAGTGAAGAGCTTCAGATGAGCAAACAGCTTTCCTTTACAAATCTGGAACTTTGATGCTCATTTTCACACTGTTTAAGCCTTCATTAAGAGGCCTAATTTAATTCTGGGTTAGAACTGACACAGTGACACTCCAGTCTACAAAGTTACACTGCTCCAAGCTTTTGTTTGATAAACACTGATAAAACTTCAGTGGTTTACAATCAGAAGTTTTTTTAATCTGTATTCAAGCACAGTGGTGTGGAAGCATTAACCAGTGGAGAAAAGCCTCTCCTGATATAAGTTTTGTCTGTTCTTAAAAGTCCTGTCTAGACTTTACTCCACAGACACTTGACTTCTGTAAGCAAGTGCATCTTTGGTTTCTTTGGCACAAAACCTGCCCATACACTCCTCAAGCATAATTCACCACATTATACTTTTAATTACAGTAGCTTTTGCAGTTATTTTTTATCTATGTTGCTCTCTCCAAGAAGCTTTTTACTACAACAAATCTCTGAGCAGAACCAAAACAATCACTCTGTACTGTTAAAAAAAAAAAATAAACAAAACCACACACAGCACACGCCAAAATCCAGAGACACTTTGGCCTTTCAATAAAAGAACACACAGAATAATTCAGGCTGGAAGTGACCTCTGGAGATCATGCAGAGAAACCCCCTGCCAAGGCAGGGTCACCTGGAGCAGGTGACACAGGTTTGGAATATCTCCAGACGGGGAGACTCCAGGATCCCCGTGGGCACCTGTTCCAGTGCTCTGCCAGCCTTCATTGAAAGAAATTCTTCCTCATGTTGAGGAGGAACTTCTTGTGTTTTAGTTTCTGGCTATTCAGCCTTGCCCTGTTGCTGGGCACCCCTGAAAAGACTCTGGCACCATCCTCTGACAACCGCATTGAAACATTCGTATGGAATCACGAGATCCCTTCTCAGGCCACTTATTAAAACCAATCATTAAAAATTAAAAAAAAAAAAAAAAACCTGACAAACCAGCAGCTCCTCACACGTTAATGCAAAGAAGCCTTTACTCCCACAGCACTCGCACGTTGACCGCGCGATGAGGGCGGTTCTGACAGCGGCAGCAGCAACGCGGCCACCCCGCGCTCGGTGCCCGGGGCAGCCCCGCCGTGCCCGCTACGCCACGGCCGGAGCAGGGCCGCCGATCCCGCCGCGCTGCCGCCGCCCGCTCCCCTCCACAGGTGCGCTCGGGGCTACGAGCGCGGCGCCGCCGCCGCCCGGCCGAGCCCGCCGGGGGCACCCGCCGGCCCCGCGACCCCCGCGCTCCCCCCGCCGCTCACCTCGCTGGCTGGGCCGCCCCGCCGCGCCGTCCGCGGGGCTGCCGCGCCTCGCCTTGTGGCCGGCGGGCTCGGCGTGGTGCCGGTGGTGGTGTCGGCGCTCCCCGGGCGGCGGGAGGCTGAGCGGGGAGAACGTGAACAGCCCCGCGGCGGCGGGGAGGGCGGGCGGGGGCAGAGGCTCCGCCGGGCCGGGCCCCGCCAGCAGCGGCTGGCTCGGCCGGGCCCGCTTGGCGGCCGGCGGTTCGCCGGGTGCCGCTCGCCGGCGGCGGGGCCCGCGGGGCCGGGCGGGCCGGTCCGCTGAGGGCGGCGGCGGCTCCTCCGGGGCCCGCGGCACCGCGGCGACCTGCGCGGCCATTTCAGGGGCTCCCTCACACACATTTAAATGGCCCGAGCGCCGGGCGCCGCCGCGCACGCGCCGCCGCGGGGCACCCTGGGACTCGTAGTTCGGGGGCGGGGCCAGGGGCGCGTGCGCGCTGCGCGGGTCACGTGGGCGGCGGGAGGAGGGCGGGAAAGTGCTGAGGGAGCGCGGGGTTGGAGAGTGCGCAGGGATAAAAACTTTTATTTTAGTGGCGTTTGTCGCTTGTTCTAAAGTGCTTCATCCATTAAACACCGGCCGCGGGGTGCTGCCGAGGCTTTCCCCCTAAGGGAGATGATGTGGAGTTGTTGGAGCGAGCCTAAGGAGGACATCCCTGCCCATGGCAGTGGGATGGAATAAAATCATTGAATCATAGAATGTAAAGGGTTAGGAGGGAGCTTAAAAATCTCGTTTCACCCACTGCCATGGGCTGGGGCACCTTCCACCACAGCAGGTTGCTCCAAACCCTGTCCAGCTGAGTTTTCCATTCCAGCAGTGGTCAGCAGATTCTTCTTGACCAAATTCCCCAAATCCCACCTTGGCTGGTGGGGTATTTTGGTGTTTGGGGTTTTTTTTTACCCCGTCTATACAGGAAACAAATAATATAAAGCAATGTTCATCTTTATCCCTCCCCACTGATCAGGGGAATCTTTTGAGGAATCTGGCAAGAAATCTCATCTTCCCCATTCCCACATGAAACTCTGTGCTGGAGAGTCACAAATCCTTGAAAACAGCATTGTTTAAAATACAATAATATTTTCCTTGCTGTCGTGGTGTTTTGGGAATTTTTTTTCCCAGATAGAAGAGCAGCTGGGTCAGCCACTTGTGCAGTTACACCAGGTTTTTTTCCACGGGATCAATCTCCATCTTAAGTCTTATTGCCCCAAAATCCAGACAAATGCTCTGATTCACTCAGATGGGGAAAAAACCCGAAATATATATATATATATATATATTATTTCTAGAATTTGGGATGCTAATTCCCTCGTAGTCCAAGTAATGTAAACATTTCAGTGTCTTTGATTGAAGTAGACCTATAAACATGAGAGAGGGTCTGGATCACTTCTCTCTGCTCCGTTGGCTTTCCAGAGTTCATTCCAGAGCCTTCACTGAGTCCCATCATCAGTTTATGCTCAAATCCATCCTTTTGAAGTGATTACATTCCAAAACATGACAAAAATATGTCCCTCCTTAGGATAAAACTTGTATTCCAAGGTTAACTGAAAGCTGCTGGTACTTTTGCATTCTTGACTTTAAAACTCCGGTTTTAAATTCAGTGAATGTGCAAGTAGTGCCTGAGCTGCCAATACCGTGTAACAGCTTTGGATGTGTTTATTTTGGTGGAAGCTTCACTGGGATGGGCATTCCAAGTATTTCAGGATGATTTCACAAATCTGCAGCGCCAAGTCTGTAAAATACATCTAAATATTCCATGCTGGGGGTGGATTTCTTGGTCCTTTAGGTTTTGAGAATCGATTTGCAAAGCCTAGGAAGAAATTATATGTTTTTTAATGCAACAAATTCAGTATGGTACAGATGCTGATTTTGTAATCCCTTAAAATAACACAGGAATTGAAAACACTTGCAATTTCAGATCTTTCCCAAGTGTTAAGATCTGACGGAAAAGCAACATCTCGTAGTTGCAAATAAAGTTGTAAATGTGTAAAAACTATATGTGTAAAACCCAATGAGCATTATTTGAAATATTTGTAAGTGTTCTGCCTGGCATTTAGACTTCCAAGAACCAGGTTCTTCCTACCAAAACATGAAGAGCAAAACATACCAAAATTAAGGAAGGACCTTGGAGAGTTTGTTGGGGCAGGTTCTGATGATTTTGTCAGTGAAGATGGACTGCAGATGCCTAGAAATAAAAAATGATAAAAATAATAAAAACTGGAGCAGCTGGTCACTGGTCCCACACATTTAAACACTTGCTTAAAGCCTTTGCAAAGATATTGGCCTGAAAACTTACTTTTTTTCACATTTTTCAATATTTTCAAGCTCTGTAAAAAAAAAAATAGAAAAAGGCTTGTTGGAAAAAATGTGTGAAGCAATGGAGCAGCTACTAATGGGAATTTGCTGGTAATGCACATGTATAAAAACACTGATAAATGTCCATGTATAAATAGATTAGCTACTGTGGGAATTCACTGGTAAATGTACAAGCATTATATTTCATAAAAAATAAACTTTGTGCCACTCTCTTTGGCTTTTTCCTTGTCATCCCCAAAGCCTCCAGTTTGTATTTTCCTTGCTGTTTTCCTCCAGAGCTTTTCTGTTGCACCATGACACCCCAAAGAACAATCTCACAGGAATAATTTACAGCAGGCTCAGCAAGAGGATGCTGGCAATGGTTCTGTCCTTGCAGGATGGACTCAGGGGCGACTTTTTCCCAGAGGAGCTGGGACCCCAGGTGGATGGAGTGCCAAAGCTGGGTTTCTCTGTTCCCAGTGCAGACAGGGTGGGTGTTTGCACTTCTACACCAGAATATTTTTATTATTCTTGTTTTCTTGCCCTGAACACAAGCACTCTCAAAGCAGGCCCTGTTCCCCAGTGAGAAAGCAGCACCAGCTGGGCCAGAGCCCTTCTCTCTCCTTTTTTCCCCCACACCTTTTGTTTCTTTTACCTTGCTCCTCCTGAAGCATTTAATGAGTTCTTTGGATGATGTTCCTGAGCCCTTGTTCTCCAAACCTGCAGGACTTGAGGAATTTCTTGCAGCAGGCTGGAGACCTGGGAACATACATCATATGTACATTTTCAGTGGTCATTCACAAACCCTCCTGCTTTTTTTCCAAGTGCTTTGTTGCTGCTTTTCATCTCCTCTAATGCAGCACTTCTAGAAATTTTCTGCAGGTTCCCTACTTGTGTTTATTTGCTGAGCTCTCCTGCAGGGAAGTGCTGAAGCACTACCTGGTAGTGCTTTGAACAAGTGGGTCACACTCTCAGGAACCTCCAGGCTTAGGTGTGAGTGTGAAAACTCAGTCAGATCCTGAGAAAAGAGCTCAGCACTCACTTGCTGCCTCAGCAAGAACAAACGACTCCGGGGTTCTTTCAGGAAGCGGAGGAGGAGAATTGGAGCGATCCTGGGCTGTCTCTGAGAAAGAAAAGATAAAAGAGTTGATTACCTAGCTTAAAAGTAATATATATTTATATTTATATTTATATTTATATTTATATTTATATTTATATTTATATTTATATTTATATTTATATTTATGTTTATGTTTATTTTATTTTTATATTTATATTTTTTAGAAGCAACCAGCTGATCTCAGTTGCCTCAAAGGAAACACACGACATGCAGACAAAGAGGAGGCTGCAAGGGACATCCTCATGAACAGGATGAGGCAGGAGCTGATTAGGAAACATAAAACTACCAGTTCACTTGTTTGCAGAACTGTTTAGTTCTGGTTAGAACTATTTAGTTGCAGAACTATTTAGCAACAATTTCCGTTGCACTGAGCACAGATCCTAAACACATTTGCTAGATAAAGCAGTTTCAGGAAAAAAGCAGGTCTTAATTCCAAAGATTAAGATTAATTCCAGCTTTTAACTTATACCTGTTTGTGGGCTCCAAAGCTTCACACTCTGGAAACAAAACACAAGGCAGGTATTTAAAATTCCCACATCCAAATGTTGTTTTCTTGCACACAAGGAAGCCAGAGAAGAGGAAAGGATGTGATGTGCAAACACCCTCCCACACACACCTCCACACTTGTGTAGAGGAAGACAGACTTGTGCCTCATTCTTCACTTCACAGAGCTGTCACTCAGCTAAGGGATCACCAACAGAAGCCTGGATTTTGTTCAGCTCCTGTTGGTTCCACAGGGCTGGTGAAGCTCAGCAGAACACAAATGTCCTGTGTTCATTATCCTTCTCTAAATGAGGGACAATGTGTTTATTACCCTATACTGGTCTTAGAATCCCAAAAAATAATGTTTGGAGTAAAGTAGATGTTGTTAAGAAGGGGCTGGACTGAGACCCCATCTTCTTTCCAATCCTGAGCCCTGAAATCATTGGAAGTGTTCAAGGCCAGGTTGGACAGGGCTTGGAGCAACGTGGTCTAGTGGAAGGTGTCCCTGCCCATGGCTGGGGTATGGAATGGGATTTTCGTAAGAGTCCCTTCCAACCCAAACTATTCCATGATTCTGAGATTCTATTAAATAATTTATGGCAAGTACAAAGTGCCAAAAACTAGAGTCTTTCTCACAGAAGGAAATGTGGTGAGGAGATTGGCATAGGAATAGTGACAGAAAAGAGGTAAAATGCCACTTGTACCTTACACGGTCTCAGTCTCACAGGGTCATGGAACCCCTTTGAGTGAGACTCACCACTCCACTCCCACGAGGTTCCAATATTTGGATTTCTGTCTGGAATCTGGAAACCTGGTGTGGCCTGAGGAAATTGCCCTGGAAGCAGTTGAACACAGAGAGATCATTCCTCATCCCTCACTGCCAGATGCTACAGAGCCACCCCGATGTTGGGTGAGCCCCCAGTGCTGCTGAGCCCCACATTCAATGTTGGTCATCACTCACCTGGCTCACTGGCCACAATGAAGGACTCGGGGGTGCGCTGGGGCAGGGGTGGAGGAGCATCATCATCATCATCATCATCAGGCTGTGACAGGGGGGCTGGTTGGAGAGGCACAGACAGGTTACTGGCATGGCAGGACATGAGAGGACATGAGAGGACTGCTGTGTAGGGGAGGGGGCTGCTCCTGCCCTGCACCACACCAGAGATTGGGGTTAAACACCTCTAAACTGTGGCTAAACATCCAAATAACTCCCAGCACCAACTGCACGAGGAAAATGAGCATAACCCAGCACAGAGCCAGGCATGCAGCTGGTGGCTCTGCTGCTGCTTGGCTTGGGCTGCACCTCCCAGGACTCCCCAAGACACTGGGATAACGAGCATGTCTTTGTGAAATCAGTTGTTCCCTCAGCTCCCATGAGAGCCCAGTCCTGAGGAGCAGCTACAGCCCTGCCTGGACACCAGATGACCACACCAGCCACTCCCTCCAGCCGGCCCCAGTCCAGAGTGACCCGATCCCAAGTGTCCCCTTGTCCCAGCAGCACTCACCCGAGGAGCAGATCCTCTGCTGGTCCAGGGGAGCCTGCTGGGGTGATGGGGAGCTGCCTGTGCTGGGCTCTAGGGGGGCACTGGCAGAGCACGGAGGGAGGAGCTCGTCCTGCCCCCCCAGAAAGGGGAACACGGGGGACACAGGGTCGTCTGGAGACAGTGATGAGAAGTAGGGGTCTTCTGCTGAGCACAGGGAAGGGTGAGGGCATTGCCCCTGCTTCCTGCGGCCTGAGGGGGCACCTGCTGCTCGTCTGGAGGGGTGCAGGTCCGCAGGGGAAAATCCATCCTGGAAGCTCGAGTGACCTTTTGGCCGCTGGGTACTCCAAACCGGCTTGGCATCCCCTGCATCCCATTCCCAGCCCTCGCCCTGCTGCCCCAGGCCTAGAGGGGTCGATACAGTCCATGCCAGAGGTGCCCTGGCACCAGGTGCCCTCCTGCCTGCTCCCTTTGGCTCCAGCTCCAGCTCCAGCTCCCAGCTGCTGCGTTTCTGAGGGGCACCCCCAGCACCCCAGGGCTCGCCAGCAGCTGCCTTGGTGCAGCTGGACAAGTTCAGAGCCCCGAAGGAGATGGCCTGTCTGATGGGGGGCACTCTGCTGGCAGAGCTGGGCTGTGCCCCCGGGGCACACAGCGAGGGCAGGGACGCTTTGCTCTGTGCCTCAGGAGGGAGATGTTGGTGCTTGTCCTGCTGTGGAGGGAGGTGTTGGTGTGGGGTCTGCTCCTCTGGCTCTGAGCTGCAGGAAAAGCACAATAAAGTGTGGAGTGAGAGCCATGGAGGGCTCAGAAAGAGTTAGCCCACAGCACTGCTGCCAGGAGCAATTCCCTCAGGAATGCAGAGCCCAGCCTGGAGCAAGGCTGTGCTCCATTCTCCATTTCAACACCATGAAATGGTGAACAGGGAAGGCCCCTTTATGTCAGTAAACTGAATAATAAAGCAAAATTATTTACAGAAAGGAGACACTGCAATCCCAACCATGTCCGCAGAGAGATCCCACCACCCCTGGAAGCTGCTGGCATTGGGAAGCTGCATCCTCAGGGTTGCTGCTCCTGCAGCAAGGGGCACTGGGGTGGAATGTGCAGATGGGAGATGGGATCAGTGTGGGGGCATTCCATGGCAGGCAGAGGGCTGGGATAATCCAACCTCCATGTTCATGAGACTTTTTAATACTCTTTTATACTTTTTTATACTGTTTTCAATTCATATGTGAAACACTGGGTGACACAAAGCCCAGGGCAGAAGGAGGGGACAGATAATGGCACACAGGCTGAGACACATCAGTGAGAAGTGCGGGAATTATTAGGAAATTAGGAAAAGTTTCTTCACTGGTGATGAGGCATTGCAACAGGCTGCCCAGGGAAGTGGTGGACACACCATCCATGGAAGTGCTCATCAAACACATCCATGTGGCACTTGGGGACATGGCTTAGTGTTGGACCTGGCAGTTAATGGTTGGGCTTGGTGGTCTCAGAAGACTTTTCCAACCTTTATGATTCCATGAATTATGTTAGGAACAAACGTGAGAGTCAAAATGGAACTCAGGGGAGGCAGCAGATCCTGAGAGATAAAATGTTTTAGAGCACACATTGAGAAGTTCATCTCTGCAATCGTGTGGGTGACTGCAAATACCAGCCAGGGATATTGTGCTGGGACTTACCAGGTGAGTGAGCTCAGGCCATAAATGTCCTCCACTGGAGTCAGGACTGGCTTGGCTGCAGGATGCCCTGCTCCTTCCTGGGGAAAGGAAATGTTTGCAAACAGGAGTGAGGAGGCAGAATGTAAAGAACACCAACGTGCTGCTTCAGGAGCTGGGATTTATGCCAAATGCTTCTAATTACTAAAGCTCTTGGGAAATGACACCAAGGTGGAGCTGAAAACTGCAGGCAGAACTTTCTGAAGAGCAACTCTGCCAGCACCTTTCTGAAATGAGAGTGCAGCGAGCCCCACAACCATCCAGCTGTGCCAAACAGCTGGCAGGCAGCCTGTGCAGACACTTTGCCTTCAGGAGCCCACACTGGGCAAGCTGGGTGCTGGTTTTGTGCATGACACCAGCTCATGGCCATCCCCGTGCTCTGCACAGTGTCCCCAGAGCACAGGGAGGTTTAGGGGGGCGAGAGGTTTGGGCAAGAGCTGCAAAACCACATCCTGACTTGAAAAGCCCTCTGCATTTTGTGTCAGCCCTGTGTGACCTTTGCTCACAGACTGTCCTTAACCAGTCCAAAAAGGCTTTTTCCAGTTCTTTTCTCACTCAGCTCTGGCTTGGAATGGTAAAACTGAGGCACGAGTCCCATGGCAGCATCCCCTTCCCAATTTTTGAGATAAAAGTTTCTGACAAAATGAGCTCACAGTGACCTTCCAGGCTTTGCTGTGATGCATTTACTTTCCTGAATTTGATGCAGTGAGGCTCATGTCAGCAGCCACAGAACAGAAAGAGCAAAGAAAACCTCAACCAGAGAGATTTTGGCTATTCCTGTTAATATGCAACTTCACACCAAGACCACATTTCTTTTCCTCAGAGTTGTAACAGATTTGTGAGACTTGGCTGTGTTTTTTACAAGATATTTCCCCCTATGCCCTCCCACAGCCAGGCTGTAGTGCTGATTCCCTCACTAGCATACATTCAGCCTCACTGCCTTGGGATCCCAAACTTCCCAACCTGGTCTGAAAATCCCTCCAGTTTCACCGGCACATCCCCAGGGAAATCAGTCAGTCCTGTAGAAAATTCATGCTGTTCTATTCACACACGACATTAAACAATAGTAAAAATACGTAGAGAATAGAAAATTATTTTGAGACTGAAGAAAATCTAGGTCTTGTTTGTGACAAGCATTGCACATTGAGGGGAAGAGCTGGATTCTCATGGGTTAATGTCAAAAGAGGCAGTTTGGATATCAAGTGGAGTAGAAAATATGGGAATTCACCCCAGATCTGCAGCAGGAATTGAGGTTAGAGCTGGAGTGCCCAGACTGCAAGAGGCAGTGTGTTTGTCCTGGCACTTTTACCTGTGAAGCAGCAGAATCTTTCTGGGCATCGAGTGCTTGAATCTGCCTTCTGAAGAGCTCAATCACGGCGTCATAAACCAGCTCATACTGCTCCTGCATTCCAGACAGACAGACAGAAACTGTGACAGCCAGCACCTGAGGGACCTGTGAATGGCCACCGCTCCCCAAGCAAGCATCATCCTGAGAGAAGGTGCCTTTCCTGTCCGTCAGCAGGGTGTGAATTTTGAGAAGATGCAGAAGCCACAACTCTCACAGGGCTCACACTGAGGCATTTGGGGGCTTTTGGGTGTGCAAACAGCACTGTTCTGCATTGAGCTTCCTCTTCAGTCTGTTGCAGCTGAGGAAAGTTCCCACTTTACTGCCTGGACAGTCCCTGGTTTCACAGTGTAAGCATTTGATAAATCCCACTGTGAGTGCTGGCCCAGCTGTCCACAAGAAAACGCTCAGCTACCAAATCAGCTTCTGCCAAATCATTGTTCTGCTCAGAAAAGGGACTTGGCACAACATCTCCACACCCAGCAGCAGCACTGCTCTGGGTTTCCCTGCTGTGGGAAAGGTGAGGGGCCAGCATGGAGCAGTGGTGACCTTCCCCAAACACACCTTGGTCTGCACTATGCAGGGTCGCTGTGTGCGCATCTCCTGGATCAGGTTGAAAACACTGAAGTTCACTGGAACAATCTGGTGAGAAAGAGAAAAGACAAAATGGTTTTAAGCTAAAGGAGGAGAGATTTAGATTTAATATTGGGAAGGAATTCCTCCCTGTGAGGGTGGCCAGGCCCTGGCACAGGGTGCCCAGAGCAGCTGTGGCTGCCCCTGGATCCCTGCAAGTGTCCAAGGCCAGGCTGGACAGGAGGGACTGGAAAGAAAGGATTTTTAAGATCTTCCAACCCAAATTTTCAATGATTTCTCTGATAAAAATTACAGACAGGTCTAATTCCACAAAAATTCCAAGTCATGATGCAGTTCAGAGCACTGTCTGAAATCCAGGCCTGCTACTGCAAGGAGCTGGTTTGGAAACGCTGAATATCTGATGCGTGAATGTGGAGAGACAAACATAGACAGTAAATATGTATTGAAGAGTGAAGGTCAGCACAGGACCATGTGCTGTGAGCTGAGGGCCTGGTCAGAGTGAGCAGTGGAGGTGGACTCTGCCCCACTGGGGTGATGCTGCCAGTGCCTGGAGAGGGGTGGCACAAACTGGGCATAAACTGGGAGTGGGCAATCAGCACTTTGTCACTGCTGTTCTCCATGGGGAGCTCCCACTCCCCTGAAATCCCCCTGAGCACCGTCAGAGGGGCTGGAGGGCAGAGGGAGGGCTGGGGAGGGGGGCAGGGGGCATGGGGGGCACTGAGGCTGGCACTCACCCCGTCCTTCAGCAGCTTCTGGGTGTAGTCGATGGCACAGATGACACCGGTTCTGCCACAGCCAGCACTGCAATGACAGCACAGGGCACACCTGGGCACGGGGCACAGCCTGGGCACGGGGCACAGCTTGGGCACAGGGCACACCCTGGGCACGGGGCACACCTGGGCACGGGGCACAGCCTGGGCACGGGGCACAGCCTGGGCACAGGGCACACCTGGGCACGGGGCACACCTGGGCACGGGGCACAGCCTGGGCACGGGACACAGCCTGGGCACGAGGCACAGCCTGGGCATGGGGCACAGCCTGGGCACGAGGCACAGCCTGGGCACGAGGCACAGCCTGGGCATGGGGCACAGCCTGGGCACGGGGCACACCTGGGCACGAGGCACAGCCTGGGCACGAGGCACAGCCTGGGCATGGGGCACAGCCTGGGCACGGGGCACAGCCTGGGCAGGGGGCACACCTGGGCACGGGGCACAGCCTGGGCACGGAGCACACCTGGGCACGGGGCACAGCCTGGGCATGGGTCACAGCCTGGGCACGGGACACAGCCTGGGCACGGAGCACACCTGGGCACGGGGCACAGCCTGGGCACGGGGCACAGCCTGGGCACAGGGCACACCTGGGCACGGGGCACACCTGGGCACGGGGCACAGCCTGGGCACGGGGCACAGCCTGGGCATGGGGCACAGCCTGGGCACAGGGCACACCTGGGCACGGGGCACACCTGGGCACGGGGCACAGCCTGGGCACGGGGCACACCTGGGCACGGGACACAGCCTGGGCACGGGGCACAGCCTGGGCATGGGGCACACCTGGGCACGGGGCACAGCCTGGGCACGGGGCACAGCCTGGGCATGGGGCACAGCCTGGGCACGGGACACAGCCTGGGCACGGGGCACACCTGGGCACACTGTGCTTCTCACAGGGATGTTTGGAGAGCACCCACAGCCACCTGGGACCCTGCTGTCCCACACACATCCTGCAGCCCCACTCAGGGCTCTGCTGCACAGGGTAGGGTGCACAGCTCATGCCCTGAGCACAGCTCCCAGTCCCCCTGTGGTGACAGCCACTCGTGGGCATGGCCAGTGGTGTCTGTGACCCAGACAGTCTCACTCCCTGAAACGAGGGTGCAGCCAGCCAGGTTGGTCTCCTCTCCCAACTGACAAGGGACAGGACAAGGGGAAACAGCCTCAGGTTGCCCAAGGGGAGGTTCAGATTGCATATTAGGGAAAATTTCTCCACCAAAAGCATTGTCAAGCACTGGCACAGGCTGCCCAGGGCAGTGCTGAAGCCACCATTGAACAGATGTGTAAATGTGGCACCTGGGGACATGGTTTAGAGGTGGCCATGGCAGTGCTGGGCCAATGATTGGACTCAAGCATCTTAAGGGACTTTTCCAACCTAAACAATTCCATGGTTCTGTGATTCAACTGCTGGCCTGCTGCTCCCTCCTTCCCTGCCCCCTGTTCATGCTGGCTGTCCCCCTTTTCCCTTAGGGCTCCCCACAAGAGGAGCTTGGCTGTGGCAGCCAGCCCACCCACCTGCAGTGGATGCAGACAGGGACCCTGTCATCGGGCTGGTAGCAGCGAATGTCCCTGACCAGCTCCAGGATGGGCTGGATGGACGAGGGCACGTGGTGGTCTGGCCAGTTCTTGTAGTGGAAGTGGAAGATGGTGCGGGCTGCCTGCAGGAGAAGAGCGGTGCCAGGATCTGGGATGTCACCCAGCAAGGGGAGCTGGGTCTCTGCTCCATCCCCACTCCCATCTGCAGCAGCAGGCAAAGGGCAGAGCAGCAGTTTGCAGCTGGTTTTGCTGCAGGAGCTGTTTTATAACATCCTTAGCCCCACTTACCAGAGCCTGGTTTGCCATGGCTGACAAACAGCTTCAGAAACTGAGGTCTGAGTTAATGAATTTTTTACTTCCTTTGTTCCCTCAACTGCTGTCAAATCTAATTCAGCAGCCTGAGCAATGTAAAATTTTCTGCACAAAATGTACCATATTTTAATATATTATTTATATAACAAAAGCCAGGTACATTTTCTGCCTTGACCTTTCCTCCTTACCTCATTCAGGGTCACCTTTAAAGTTCTAATCACATACTCATTCCTCTTCTCCTCAGCCTCCTGCAGAAGAAGGGGTCAGAATCAGATTTTCTGTGGTGCCCTGGGGTGGGACAGGGTGCTGGGGGGCTGCACTCACACAGGTGATGGAGAAAGGGCCACAGTGCAGGGGGGAGCCGTCCACCTCCGCCCAGTACCGCTCACATTTCTTCTGTGGGGACAAGCACGATGTGTTTGGTTATTCCCCACTGGCCCTTTTTCACTTTTCAGGACAAAATTCACTCTGGGAAGAGGCTCAGCTCCAGCCTCACTTCCTTGGAGCTGCCACTGCTGGTTTTCCCTTTCCAGAGAGATTCCCTACGCTGCTGGAAATGGCTGAAGAATTTCATGGGATCACAGACTGGTTTGGTTGGAAAGGACCTTAAAGATCCTCTCCTTTCACCCTCTGCCATGGGCAGGAACATCTCCCAAGGACCATTTGCAGATGGAGACCCAGAAACCAGCTTATAACAAACAGAAATTGCTGTCACTGTGGGATTTAATAAAAATCTGCATCTCTCACCCTGCCCTGGCACGCTGTGACATGCTACTCACCTTCCCCATTTCAAACTCCATACAAGCCATGACCACGACCTGCAGGAAGAAGGCTCATTAGAAAAGGCTGAACATGAATTTCTTATCCAGGCAGCAAAATTAAACTCATCTCTTGTGGGTACTTATCAGTGATAAGGCAACTCTGAGGGCTGCCTTCCCCTGAGTCCCAACAAAGGACTTCTGGCTGGAAGGACAACTTTTCTTTAAGAAAAAGGACATTTATATCTAAATATAAATCTACACCTTACCAGGACTTCATACTCCCAAATCATCCTCCAAAAGTCAGTGACAGTGGTGGGCAGAGGACCCTGGGTTGCAATGTATGCTCTTGGCCCATAGACACCCTGGAACATTCAAACCAGACATGGACACATCTGTGCATAGTTCACCAGCAGAAATAAAGTCATTCCTTTCTCTGAATTCATTTCTACCTGCAAACCCATTAAGGATTTAGGAGGACTTTCATAGAATTGAGTTTTGGGCACATAGATTAATTCACATAGTGGTGTGCAAACCAAAGGCAGGGCCAAGCTGTGGAGCTGGGATGTGCTCCCAGAGACCAGCAGCAGCTCTTACAGCACCTCTGGGAGCTTGGAGGTGATGTGGCCACAGCTCTGTTGCTGATGGCTGAAGAATGAACTGTGATCCTGTTGGGAATCTTCTGCAGACAGGTTACACAGAGCCCTGGGCCACTGGTCACCATCATGGAGAATGAAGGGATCCATCCATCCATCTATCTATCTATCTATCTATCTATCTATCTATCTATCTATCCATCCATCCATCCATCCATCCATCCCTCCATCCATCCATCCATCCATCCATCCATCCATCCATCCATCCCTCCATCCATCCCTCCATCCATCCATCCATCCATCCATCCATCCATCCATCCATCCATCCCTCCATCCATCCATCCATCCCTCCATCCATCCCTCCATCCATCCATCCATCCATCCATCCATCCATCCATCCGTCCATCATCCATCCATCCATCCATCCATCATCCATCCATCCATCCATCATCCATCCATCCATCCATCCATCCATCCATCCATCCATCCATCCCTCCATCCATCCCTCCATCCATCCATCCATCCATCCATCCATCCATCCATCCATCCCTCCATCCATCCATCCATCCCTCCATCCATCCATCCATCCATCCATCCATCCATCCATCCATCCATCCATCCATCCATCCCTCCATCCATCCATCCATCCATCCCTCCATCCATCCATCCATCCATCCATCCATCCATCCCTCCATCCATCCATCCATCCATCCATCCATCCATCCATCCATCCATCCATCCGTCCATCATCCATCCATCCATCCATCCATCATCCATCCATCCATCCATCATCCATCCATCCATCCATCCATCCATCCATCCATCCATCAGAGGAGGGCTGCAGGCCCAGGACAGCCCAGGACTGGTGGAGCTGCACGTGGAGCCCTGTCCCACCCTGACCTGCCCTGCTGCTCGCCGCAGCCGTGCAGCCCTGCAGGGTTTCCTGCCTCTGCACTGCTCTCAGCCCAGGTGACTCTGGCCACCGGCAGTTTTGCGCCACTGTCACCCACCGAAGGCAGCAACGGCAACGAGGAAGTTGGGGCTGAGAACCACAAAGTGTTCCAGCCCCAGCATGAGTGTGTCCCTTGCCCTGCAGCCTCTGTGCTGCCCAGGGGGTTCTGGAGGGCTCCCTCATCTTCCTCCCTCAGTTACCCTTGAGCACAGCCCAGAAACTGCTGCAGAGCCCCCAGCCTGCTCCTCCTGGCACAACCCACCCAGGTGGCACCATCAACACCTTTGCAGGACAAGGCACCACAGAAGAGGCAAACCTTGATGAAGTTGGCATTGATGTAATGAGAGTCTGTGTCTGACGTAATCAGGGACAGCTGCACTCGGCTGTGGTCGACTGCAAAAGCAGGGGAAGGTGTCAGTGTCTGTCCCTCCAGGTCAGGGAGCCCCGCACATCCCCTCAGCCCTGCTGCCTGCACACACAGGGGATGGACAGGATCCTTGTGCAGAGTGGGGCAGGATTTAGGGGAGAGCTGCGGGAAATGCTGATCCCCTCTGCCCGTGCAAGCCAAACCCAAACCACCCAACAGCACCCCAGGCTCACGCCAGCTCTGTGGGGTCAGATACAGGGTTTGAAAGCTGGACCTGATCCTGGAGGTCTTTTCCAGCCTTAATGATTCTGTGATTTACTTTCTTTTCCAGGTTGGAATGGACAAAAGAGAGTCTGCTCTGGTGCTGGGACAGAGCCCTTTGGAGATCACTGCACCAAGGCAAGCCTCAGCAGGGTTTGCCTGTTATCTGCTTTGCACATCCTGGAGACATCACTGTCCAAAGGCCTTTGGATGCAAGTGGTTACAGTGCTAACCAGGAACTTGCAGGGATTATCACTGGAGGATGTGTTTCCTAGGGAATGGAAGTTCTTCTGTCTGTAGAAATACCACAGAATATCCTGAATTTGGAAAGGGCCCACCAGGATCATCGAGTCCAGCTCCCATTCCTGCACAGGACATCCCCAAAATCCCACCGTGTGCCTGACAGTGTTGATTGTGCCAAAATCCTCCAGAGCAGGCAAAGCCCTAAATCTGAGCAGCAGGACTCAAAGCCAACAGACAGCAGTGAGATGCTCTCACAGAACAGCTGTGCAGGCAGGCAGCAGAGAATGAGAACCAGAAAAGCAAGAAAAACAAAAGGCTGAGCAGGAGCAGATGCAATTTCCAACCTACAAGGTAAGATGTCCTTGTATCTGTTCTTCTTGACATTCTCTGGCTGCTCAGACGCTGCTGTAGGGTAGATTTTATCCGATCTGTACTTTGTTGACTGTGTCTTCAGCTTCTGTGATAAAAGAGTGGAACAAATTACAGCAGACGTGCTGCAGCCAGCTCACTACTGGAGAGCACACGAAGGTCTCCAGGGGTCACGTTTGCAACCACCATCAATTCTTTCCTGAGTGGCTTTGCTCAGAGCAAGAATAGAGACAGAACCTTCTGAGAGGCCTGTGAAGGATGGAAAGTGTGTGCTGAGGCAGTGCCCACACGTCGGCTTGTGAAGTGACAAAAGCGTCTCACGAGGGAGAGAGGCCCGGGGGAGCCTCTCAAACGGCACCCAGATCAGAGGAGTGACAATGTCAAAGCACCTTCAATGAATAATACCAGAAAAGACAGGTAAAAATCTATTGATTTTCCTCACTTTGGTGGAGATGCTCCCATCTGTAGCTGGAAGCAGCGATGCTCAAGTCACAAAGGGAGCAAAAGCAGCTGGAACAGTGGCTCCGTGGACTGGGGAAAGACAAGGAGTCCTGGGACAGACCCTCAGGGCTGCAAAGCTCTCATCTCTTTCATTTTAAGGATAAAGCTGCAGCACTCACAGGGAGTTAAAGCATCTTTCTCCTGGTAAAGCACAGAATTTTATTTCACTGCCCCCAGCTCCTAAATAACACACACTGTTTGTTACCAGTGCCCAGCAGTGCCCAGCTGTGAGACTACACAAACAGAAAAAGGAGATTCTAATGAAACCCTATCATTTACAGTAACATCACCACAATTTGCACATAAAAATGCTCGGTCCCACAAGGAGAGGGCAGGAATTGGGGTGGAGGAATGGCGTGAATATATCTGTCATGTTTGGAAATGAGCCAGCACGGTGGCCTGCTGAGGCTGCTGCCTTGCAAAAGCAGCCACAAATCAGGTGTCTTTGAGATCTTATCCCATTAAACAGGAAATGCAGCCTTGACCATTTCCAGCTGCCATTTTGGTCAGGAATGAACACATGAGGCTGCTGGAGCCAGCCTGAGCAGCAGGCTCAGAGCCCACAGCCTCACACACACAGACACGGGCAGAGAGAGGGGAAACTCAGCAGGCAGCGACAGCACTTTGTTCCATGGAACAACAGACTGTCACTGCAGGCTCAGATTAATCACTTCCCTCCACCCAGACACCTGGAAACCGAGCACTCAGCTTTCCCCAAGCGTTTGAAGGGCCAGATTTGCTGGTATGACAGAGCAGGGCTGGAGCTTGTGGAGACCCCTCGGTAACCCAGAGCCCACTGACATGGTCTGAGTGTTTGACACATCTCAGATCTCACAGTTTTACCCTTCCGTGTGCCTGTGAGAGCTGGGCAATGCCACTGCCTCTCAGAGCAGCCCAGCCAGCCTGTCAGAGCCTCCAGCTGATACACCAAGGGCCACCTCCAGCCACCAGCTTTTGCATTGGCATCTGAGCCTCACCCCTGGCACCCAAACCAAAAATATATCAGAGAGCTCACAGATTCAGGGCAATGCAGAGCACAGGGGGAGGTGGGAGCCATCAGCATTTTGTGCAGCTTTTGCCTTGAGGGAAGAAGAAAGCAGTTTCCAGGAGGGGCCAGGAGCACCGCACACAGATCCCAGAATGGTTTGGGTGGGAAGGGATCTTAAAGCTCATCTCATTCCACCCCCTGCCACAGGCAGGGACACCTGCTGCTGTCCCAGGTTGTTCCAAGCCCTTTCCACCCTGGCCTTGGACACCTCCAGGGATGGGGCAGCCACAGCTCCCTTGGGCAACCTGGGCTCTATAGAAACAAGGACGAGCCAAGGCAAGGCAAACCAGAGCTGCCTGGCAGGAGCTCGTGTGCCACAGGTCTGACAGATTGCAATGGGGAGAAGGGGCAGAGGCTCCATATTCCTCCCTGTGTCCCCAGTTGTGTCACCAGGGCCAGAGGCTCCAGATTCCTCCCTGTGTCCCCAGTTCTGTTACCAGGCAAAGTGAAACCATGTCCCAACAAGTGCATTCACCGAGCAGAAAACAGGAAGCACTCTGGTGATTAGTTAAAAAGCAAACAGTTCAAATGCAAATCACTAAATTTCTATCATGTCTTTACATTCCTCTCAGCCCAGTTAACTTCTAGGTATCTGCTGTGAAACCCCCAGAAAACCTCACTGTCCCAGGTTTGAGAGGTGACCGAGCGATTCCCCCCGACACGAGCTGAAACGCCGAGCCAAGCCTTGAGAGAACTCACCAAAAACTCCTCTGCAAACTCTCCTTTGTTGAGCTTCTTGCCCTGGGCCCTTTGCAGGTTGTGCTGCAGGATCTCCCTCTGGTCCATGGTGCCGCAGCGAGCCTGGCCTGGCCCTCCTGGGACGGGACATGTCAAGTGATCCGCAGCGGAAGGCGCCGCCGGGGAGAGCTGCTGTGGTTTTCTGACTTCATCACGGCCCCAGAGGAAATTAGTGCGTGGCAGATAATCCTGGTCAAACAGCACAGTGCACAGCACGGGGCCCTGGCACCCTCTGCTCAAACCTGCCCCACTTGGCACGGGGTGGGCAGCAAGGACAAGGGGAGGGACGTGCTGGACACCACCACCATCCCAATAAATTCCTTCAGCCATCACTGCTAGGGGTACCCAGGGGTGAGAACTGTGGCCCATTCACATCCCAAGGGCTTTGCTTCACCAGGAAGGCTTCAAGCCTGGAATGTGGCTGGAAGAGTCCATAAAACAGCGTGGAAAATGCACAGTTCCCCTTCACACATTTAACGTAGAATCCCAGAATGGTTTGGGCTGGAAAGGGCCTTAAAGCTCATCTGAATGGGCAGAGACACCTTCCACTATCCCAGCTTGCTCCAAACCCCTCTTTGGACACTTTCCAGGGATAGAAGTTTGAGTGTTTCCCACATCAGCCCTCCCTGAGGGCAGGAACACAACACAGCTGCGGGAATTGTCAACTGCTGCAGCTGACTGGTGATCTGCCCTTGAGTCCTCCTGCAGGTTCACCCTCAATGTAATTTGGCATTCGAGACTGAGATTAATTATTGCCCAGTTGCTCCTTAAAGCTTTGCTGCAAGGAGGGTCAGAGAGAACGCCCTGCAGGGCACAGAGCTGCCCTGATCCACAGATCACCCCATGCACAGCCCTGGGGGTAAAAGGAACAAGAAACTCCAGAAATCAGCCAAGAATGATTCACATTTTTATTAGGAAAGGCAGAAGTGTGTGTAACGGTGACAGGGTTTCAGTGAAGTGCATGGAAGGCACAGTGCTACTTGAGGGTACAATCAAGTCATTCAGAAACCAAAAATTACAAGAAATTGGGCAGAAGAAGCTTGTGCTCCTCACAGAGTACCCTAAACCCTGCTAGATCAATCTCACTGTGTACCTCACCCTCAATCAAGGAGCTGGGGGAACTTCAGAGAGGGCAATTCTCACCTCAGTAACACATTTCAATAAAAACCCACATCTGTCTGGTTCCAGTGAGCAGGCTGTCCCCTGCCTGCCCTCCTCTGGCACAGCAGAGCTCTGCTCACCCCCAAGCAAAGCTACCACTGAAATCAGACAGCAAATTAAAACAAATCTAAAGGGGGCCAAGATTGAAATATTCTCTTCTCACTGCACTGCTCCTCTTAATGTGAGAGAAGTGGCAGAATCCTGGTGCTTCTGGTGTTTGGTTTGGGCTTTTCTTTTTAATTATTTATATTTCTCAGGAAAAAACCTCTCCAAAACACAGCCCTGAGTTCTGCTCAGCTCTGTTTCCATCGGTGATGTTCGTGCCTCATGACCCAGCACGGATGCCACCATGCTGTGAGTCACAGCAGAGTGACCCAGGGGAGGGCAGCCCCTCACCCTGCCCTGCTCCCCAGCCCCAGCTTCCCCCACACCACCCAGGCTTCCCAGGTGAACTGGAAACTCTGCACTTTAAAACTACAAAACACTGGGTATGGCAAAAGGAGCCAGAGAAATCAACTTTTGCTGTGCTCTGAGCATGCATCCTGCTGGGAGCAGGGACCAGTCATGACTCCAGCCCAGCCACTGCCTCCAGCACTGTCCTCAAGGCTGAGATGAAGGATTGCAGTGCCTCTGGCTTTGCTTCACTTTGCTTCACTGTGACCTGCAGCTCTGAATCTGCTGCCTGAAGCAGGAGCTCAGTGAGGAAGAGGCAGCCTGAGTCATCCTGGGCACTCAGATAAGCTTTCCAGGGCTGGGCTCCAGCTCTGCTCATGGCGATGGTGTGGATGTGCACCACACGAAGGGCTGTCTGGATGGTGTCTGCATGGACAGGCCCAGCCCAGGGCAGGCAGAGCTGGCAGCTCGTGTCCAGGCTCAGCCAGCTCCTCTCAAACTGTTCTGCACTCAGGGAAACATCAGGAATCAAGCTTAGGCTGCCTGCATCAGGATGAGCCTCGAGGAGTTCTTTCTCTTCCGACACTGGAGCATCAGGATGGACCTCGAGGACATCCTTATCCCCTTCAGAAACCAGGGATTCTGAAACGACAGCACAAACACTGGTGAGATGCAGCTCCCAGCTCCACAGAGCCCACTGGATGGAGCACAGGAATCCCAGTGCCACCAGCAGCATTTCCTGGGCTAGTGAGAGACCAGCCACACACTGCACACCAAACTCCCAAAGCACTCTGACCTTCCTCCCATATGGGAGAGCGTCTTGGCTGCCCAGAGCAGCTGTGGCAGCCCCTGGACCCCTGGCAGTGCCCAAGGCCAGGCTGGACAGGGCTGGGAGCACCTGGGACAGTGGAAGGTCCCTGCCCATGGCACGGGGTGGAATGAGAGGAATTTCAAGGCTCCCTCCAAGCCAAACCATTCTGGGATTCTGTGTTCTGCTGGCAAAGGCAGAATGCCTCCCAGAGGAAGGAGAGGCAGGTCTGTTCACCTGTGTCTCTGCTCCTGGAGCCAGCAGCAGGAGAGCAGGAGTAGGAGGGCTCCACAGGCTGCTGAGCGGTGGCGAGCGCCCAGCGCTCTCTGCCATAAACTGTGGCCAGAGTGTTGAACTCCAGGGCCCAGGCATTGACAGGCTGCTTGCTCTGGTCCCCCAGCAGCCCCAGGGAGGGGTCACACTTGGGGCTGCACAGGACCCTCCTCACTTCCTCCACGCCAGCCTGCAGAAGGCGGTAGTAGAAGAGCCCTCGGTCGCGCACGGCCATGTCCTGCTCCTCCTCTGGAACACAGACAGCAACCCACGGAGAATCCCTCAGCCACACTGCCCTGAGCACTGACACTAAACTATACGCTAAACTATTAAAAACAGCCTTTCAGGGACACAATGCAAGCCTGCTTACAGGCAGACAGCCAAAGCACAAAGGGGAATGGCTTTAAACTAAAAGAGGAGAGTTTCAGATTTAATACTGGGAAGGAATTCTTCCCTGTGAGGAACCCTGGCACAGGGTGCCCAGAGAAGCTGTGGCTGCCCCTGGATCCCTGGAAGGCCAGGCTGGACAGGGAAGGTGTCCCTGCTCAGCACAGGGGGTGGAATGGATGATCTTTAAGGTCCCTTCACTCTGATGCCATGACTCCACACTCATCAGCCAGGGGCCAGGCAGCAGCCTAAGGCATGGAACCACCTGGAAGCAGCCAGGACGCTGACCCAGCCAGGTGACACAGCCAGAGCAGGCCCTGGGAGCTGTGGGGACACGGGGAACCCACCAATGCAGAAGTAGAGCAGCCTGCCCAGCGTGTCCTGGCACTCGGCAGGCCGCGCCAGGAAGAGCCGCAGCAGCGCCGTCAGCAGCTCCATCTTCACCGCCGGGAACGACTCCGACCTCACGTTCTCCACAAAGTCCTCCAAGACGTAGGGAGCGTTCGGGATCTTCTCCCCGTGGGTGCCCAGCAGCCAGACCAGCGCTTGCTTGCCCTGAGGGAAGCACAGGAACACCAGCAAACAGCTGCTGTGTGCCACGCGTTGGCAGGAAAGGCTGGGAGATCAAACCTGAGGATTTCTGATTTTTGCCCCCACTCTCAAGGCAAAGGGAAGATGGACAGTCCTTGTCCATCCTCCCCCTCACCTCACTGTCCTGGATGGTGTCCTCACAGCCTGGCAGGGCCTGGCACACGGCATCTGTGCACTGGGGACACAGCCAGGCGAGGTCCCGGAAAGCACGGACCACAGCTGCAGGGAAAACAAGTTATCAGCATCCCCCAAGAGTCATAAAAACCACTGGGGAAAAGAAAAAAATAATCTCAAAGCCCTGCACTCACGGGGCTTTGCAAATCCCAGCCTGGAGGGTCAGTGCCCTGCCTGAGCCTGTGATTTGAGGCACCCTCCTTCCCAATCCCATGGCACTGCATTTGTCAGAGCAAAGCTGCACCAGGTCTAAAATAGAGCACTGAGACTTCAGATGGTTCCTCTGCTGGAGAGCAGCCTCTCTTCTGGCCACTGCCAGCCTTTAAAAAGCCTCTGACTCATGATGCTTCAGACACACAAGGTTAGGATGACAAATTAAAGCTGACCCCAATTTGAAATGAGGCTCGTGAACTTTAGGTCAAAACTTGAAAGGTTTTGCTGCCCACTCAGACACAAAAACAGCTCCTGAGATGGAATTCAACAGCTGAGTGCAAGTGTGTGGTTTTCAAATCAGAGAGCAAGAGCAGTTAAAAGAGAACAGCAGGAACAGCAGTGATGTGAAGGTGGATCTGAGGGCAGAGGAGAAAAAAGGAAGCTTGGGCACAACTGAATCAGACTGTTATGTGAGGAACAGAAATCACAGAGATTTAAAAGATCCATTAATCATCTTGGCTCTCAAACAGACAGCATAACATCTCTGCTGAGCCCCTCACTCCTGAGTCAGCAGGTGGCAGCCAGAAAGAAGCATGAGCACAGCTACAACCATCTCCTTTTCCACAGAGAGTTCCTGCAGAAGGAACACACCTTACACCACTCATCCCACCTGGAAAACTTCCATCAGTTAAGCTGAAAGCCAAGTGCCTCTGGGTTTGGGATCAGGAGCTCCAGCAAAGGCACCTCCTGAGAGCATGAACCAGCAGCATGGTTACCTGAGGTGATGTGCTCCTGCTGAAGCCCCAGAAGCTCTGTCAGAATCCCCACACACTGCTCTGTGTATGTCCTGGCAATATTGGCTGCAAGGATGCCAAAAAGACATAAAAATCAACCTTCTGTCAGAGTGAAACAGGAGTCATGAACCCAGCTACTCATCACAAACTCTCTTTAAAGGAACAGTCTCTCTCCTTTCCTTGCTGACTACTATTTCTGAAAGTGTGGCCAAATGAGCTTGTTCTCCACACCAGGGACATGTTCTTTTGCTTGAGGCCATGCCTCAGAAGATTTTAGAACTTTCCTTAAATGTAATACATTAAAAAAAGCACTTTATCATCCTCACCTTTCTCCTTAGGAATACTGTAATAATTTGCCTATTTTTAAAGCTCACAAAACCAAAACTATCACCTGAACTCTGCCCCCACCACAACTCAAAGGACAAGCAGGCATTAGAGCTCTCCACTCCTTGCACAGCTTCACTGAACGCTAGAAGGCTCATTACAAGATGACATTAAATTTTCTCTAGAGCATCTCCTCACACCATGAGATTCAAGGACTTTCTGCACAACCTGAAGCAGCTCAGCGCCAGGACTCCTGGAACAATCAGAACCACTCTGACACAAACCACTCCTGGGCAGGCTGCTGCAGCACAGAGCAGTGACGTGGTGCTTGCCCAGGCACCCTGAGCAGAGCACAGCCCCCGGAAAGGTGCAGGGCTGCAGCCAGGGCAAGGCCGAGCTCTCACCTATGGCAAAGATCGCTCCCTGCGCCAGCTCCACCGACACGTCAGTGCAGTAACCCTTGAGCTCCTCCAGCACCTGCTGCACGTTCTCATCGTTCACCAGCTCACACAGCACCTCCATCTTCTGGCATTTGATGTAGTGGGGCTCCGAGTAGGAGCAGAAGAACTTTTTGTAGTGGCTGCTGAAGTGGCCGGGCAGGCTGCGGAGGATCTGGCGCACGTGGCAGAGCGCGGTGAAGCACAGCTCCCTGCTCTCCGAGGTGCAGGCAGACAGCAGCGGGCCTTTCACCCGCACCAGCACATCTGCCTGCACATCTGGGTACTCCCTGGCCAGCACCAGGAACAGCTTGGTGGCCGCCATCACCACGCTGGGGCTGCTGCTCTTGAGGTAGCTGTCGAGCAGGTTGAGGATGTCGAAGAGCTCGTCCTCGCTGCGCGGTTTGTAGCGCAGCAGGAACGTGAGCACCTCGCTCTGCCCCCACTGGTCCAGGTCGGGCATCCTGCCAGGGGCACAGGGGCACCAGTCAGGGAGGGCAGGAACATCTTATGTCCCCCAGGAGCTGCCTCTCTGCATGGAAAACGTGAGAACAAGACAAGCTTCCAGCACCATCTTAATGCCAAAGAAAGCAAACCTGTTGAGGAGATGATGGGCAATGGGTTTGTTGATGACAACACCTCCCTCCTTCTTCAAGATCTCTTCCAAGGCCCTCAGGCAGTTCACGACCACAATGGGGTCCTGGTCACGAAGCAGGCTGTAGAGCTCGTTCACCAGAGCACCATCTGCAAAGCACAGAGCTCTGGCCATCAGGATCTGCTGGCACACTGCAATTTCCTCAGTCTTTCATTCATTACCGTCCACTTTCTCCTTCTGCCCCACAGCCACGACAACACAGGGGCAGCACATGGACCCCAGGACAGCCCTGAATGCACATCACAAACACATCACCAGCGTGTCCCCATCCCACGGCCACCACCCCATCCCACGGCCACCAGCCACTCACCCACTTCGCAGTCCCCCTGCATCTTCACCATCTTGGCGCAGCCCAGCACGGCCGCCCTGCGCACGTAGGACGCCTTGTCCCGCAGCCCGCTCACCAGGGGCTGCTGCAGGTACTCCTGGATCCCGGGCATCCTGCGGGAGGGCAGCCGGCCGTCAGCGGGGCACGGCGCCCGGGGACACCCCCGGTCCGGTCCGGTCCGGCCCCGACTCAGCGCACCTGAGGCCGCACATGGTGCGCAGGGCGAGCCCGCGCACGGCCGGGCTGGGGTGCGCGCAGTCCTTGCGCAGGGAGTTCACGGCCAGCAGCGCCAGCTGCGGCTGCAGCGGGGCCTGGGCGCGCACGTAGAACGACACCAGCTTCTTCTGCACCACGTCCGGCACCGCGCCCGCCTTCACCATCTCCGGGAACAGCCCCGACACGTCGGCGCCCTGCGCCATCAGCCTGCGGCGGGGCGGGCACGGGGCTCAGCGGGGCTCGGTGCGGGCCCGCACCCCCCGCCCGGCCCGGCCCGCCCGGCCGCCGTACCGGATCACGCGCAGCACGGCGCCGCGGTACCGCGCCGGGTCCGCCTGCACGTGCGGGTTCGACAGCGCCCGCCGCAGCTCCCGCAGCGTCTCCTCGCCGCCCAGGTACGGCATGGCCCCGCGACGGTCCGCTCCTAAGCGCCGCTCCCGGTTTCACTCCGAGTCCTAGGACCCGGTGCCAATCGCAGTCCCAGTCCCGGTCCCGCTCTCAGATCCAGATCCCGGTCCCGGTTCCGTTCCCAGATCCCGGTGCCGGTGCCGCTCCGCCCGCCAGCCCCACCGCCCCGCCCACGTGACCCCCGCGCGCATGACACCGCCCCGCCCCGCCCCGCCCCTGGCGCCCGGCCCCGCCCCGCCCCGCCTGCGCGTGCGCGGCGCTTCCCGCCAAAACCGGCGTGAGGGGAGCGGGATCCTCGCCCACCATGAGCGGGACGGTGCTGGCCGGGACCCCCATCGCCGTGGACTTCTGGAGCCTGCGGAAGGCGGCCGGTGCTCGCCTCTTCTTCCTGTCCCACATGCATTCGGACCACACGGTGGGGCTGTCCAGTACCTGGAGCCGCCCGCTGTACTGCTCCCCGCTCACCGCCCGCCTCGTGCATCACCGCCTGCAGGTAGGTGTGTCCCGCCCTCCTCTGCCCTCATCGCCTGGGCATCCCCATGTGCCTGTCCCAGCCCTTGTCATGTGCCCTACCCTGCCCTCACCTTGGCCTCTGCAGGTGCCGAAGTGCTGGATCCGGCCGCTGGAGGTGGGGCAGAGCCATGTCGTGGGTGAGGTGACGGTGACGCTGATCGACTCCAACCACTGCCCTGGCTCCGTTATGTTCCTCTTTGAGGGTACCTTTGGCACCATCCTCTACACAGGTAGTACAGGGCAGGTTCCTACAATCACAAAATCACAAAATGGGTTAGGTTGGAAGGGACTGCAGTGGGTTACCTGGTCCCAGCACTTTGCTTAAGCAGGGTTGTCACAGAGCACATAGCACAGAATTGTGACCAGATGGTTCTGAAATATCCTCCGTGAGGGAAACTCCAGACTCTCTCTGGGCCGTGCCCTGCCATCCCTGTCCTTGCAGGAGATTTCCGCTACACGAGCGCCATGCAGGGCGAGCCGGCGCTGAGGGGCCGCCACATCGACCGCCTGTACCTGGACAACACGCACTGCCACCCCCAGCGGATCCTGCCCTCGCGGGCGCTGGCCGTCCGCCACATTGTCCGCCTCATCTATGCCCACCCGCAGCACCACGTGGTCATCGGTGAGTGCTGCCCTGCCCTCCCTCCTGCCAGCACGGCCCAAACCAGGGCTCGTGTCCCCTGTGCCTGCCCTGTCCCTGAGCCGCCGCTCTCCCGGCAGGTGTGTACACCCTGGGCAAGGAGACGCTGCTGGTGGAGCTGGCGCTGGAGTTCAGCACGTGGGTGGTGGTGAGCCCCTGGCGCCTGGAGCAGATGCGGCTGCTGGAGCTGCCGGATGTGTTCACTGCTGAGGAGGGCACGGGCTGGATCCGCGCCGTGGATGTCGCCGAGATCTGCTGGGACACGGTGGTCGCCTGGAACGCGCAGCACCCCACCATTGCCATCATCCCCACGGGCAGGCCCGTGAAGGTCACCCACCCCAAGATCTACCTCGTCCCCTACTCAGATCACTCGTCCTTTGAGGAGCTGCGTGAGTTTGTGAAGTGGCTGAAACCCTGCTCCATCATTCCCATTGTGAAGGACGACATGTGCCAGGTTTACTTTCAGGAATACCTGAGCTCTGCTCCCCAGGTGCTTCCTGAGTTCACAGTCTCAAAGCCTGTGCAAGAGCCTGGACAGCAGCAAAGCCGAAGGAGGGGACAGAAACCCACAAGTCTCTGGAAAAGAGCCCCGGGGAGTTCTGTGCCCCGAGGGGTTGTTTATGACTCCCCCGAGAAAAATACTGAGAAGCCTGAAGTGTTTACAGATGTTAAAGTTCCTCAGCACTACTGTGAGCCAGCTCTCTGCTCAAAAGAACGCCGCACTTCTCACAGGGGTGAGAAGGAAGAGCTGAGTGGGGAACAGCTGGGAGCAGCAGGAGCAGCACCTGTTTCCAGTGAGCACCTTGCCCCTGGACTAGCAGAGCAGTATTTACTCACCCCCTTACACGTCCTAAAGCAGTTTTCCTCACAGAAGTTTGATCAGCTGGTAGAAGACTTTCTTCAGAAGAAAGACACACCCTGAAAAATCGTGTGACGTTGCTGGTGCTAGTGCAGCAGGTAGCAGTGTTTCATTCTGCCTCATGCTCAGGTTTACCATTAGGAGAGAGGAGCTCAGCTTTGGGGCTCTGTTTTCTTTACCTCTTTATAGAGGACAAAGAGGACACTAGAAACCATTTGTATATGGTACTTAGAAGCTTTTTTTTTTTTTTCTCTACATCTGCTGTGTCCCCACACTGTGCTGGGCACTGTGGTCCCACTGTCTGTGTGCCTTGTGTCCACCTTTTGCAGTGACTTGCCCGTCCCCTGTTAGAAAAGTCACTGAGAGGCTGATTCAGGCAGAGCTCAGAGGGTGTGAGCTGTTTGCAGCTGAGTAATTAATGGGTGGAATGTGATTAATGGAGCAAGGGGGGGAATCTGAGAGCCTCAAAGATTCTCCTTTCTGTAAGTCTGTGATACCTCACTGATTATGAGCAGTTCATTCAAAAGTGTATTACAAAAGTTTTTTATTAAGGTGCTTTTGAAAAATGATGCTAAAAGAAATCTAGAAAAGGTAGTGCCTTGAAATCCAATAATCTGTTTTCTATCTGTTAATCTAATGTTACTTGCAGCTTTTGCATCCAGCCAGCCAAGTGCAGCCAAGTTCCTGCTCTCCTGAAAGAGCCATCTCAATGCTAATTGGCAGTGCTTTTTCAGGTTTGTGGCTAGGAAAAGTGGGAATTGTTTGGGTTCTTGAGTTGTAGGCTTTGCAGATTCGGTCACTAAATTCTCTGCAGTCTCTTGCAGCTCTGAATTCTGTTTGATTGCAAAGCACTCCTGGTAACTGCCAGTGTTCTGCCTGCTCTTGTCCTGCAGTGGCAAATGGAATGGGAGATAATGACACATCTGCCTGGTGGTGGGAAGTGATTAGTCTGAGCAGCATTGTTTGCAAAGATTGTGGCTGAACAGCAGAACTGGCTCTGTTAGTTGGAGGTTGAGCACTTTCCCACTCTGGATTGGCTGCAGAGCCCCAGCCTGGCACAGCTGGGAAGTGTCTGTGGTGTGACAAACATTGGGTACCCACTGCAGCTTACTGTGCCAAACAGCACTGCCAACGTTCCACATTGGCCCCTCACATGGGCAGGGCAGCTGGAGTGGAAATGGTCACTGGGCACTGGTCTGGAACAGCAAACCAGTTTGTGCCTCAGCTCCCTTGATCCTCCTTTTGGTGCTGTCTAGGCAAAATGTTTCAGAATTTTCTGAACATAGTGTCCTACAGGGCCTTTCCAAGTGGCAGCAAGATGGGCTGAATTCCCTGAATTGAGACAGAAAAGGAAGTCTGCTCTTGGAGGGAAGCCAGGCCTTGTGAAAAGCAGAGGTGCCCCTGGATGCAGCAGTCACAAACAGGGCTGTCCAGAGCAGGGTGTTGGCAGCCAGAGTGGGGATGTTTGCAGAGCTGTTTGTGTGGCCAGCGTGACTCCTGAGCGCCAGCCCTGTGCTTTCCCAGGCATGGCAGTGTTTGTCCCTGTTACATAAGGAGTGCCTGTCCCTGGGGCTGCCGTGCTCTGCCTGCCAGCTGCCGTGGGGACACTGGAGGTGACAAACAGTGTCCTGTGAGCTGCACACAGGGCAGCTTGAGCCTCCTGCTGTGGGCCCTGTGTCCTGCTGCCTGGAGTTTTGTGTGTGGATGATTTCCTGCTCAAACTCAACTGCAGAGCTCCGGCAGGTGGGTGTGAGTGGAGACACCTGCACGTTTTGTAACATGGAAATGACAGCACTGTGCTGGTAGTGTGCTGGCTGCTGCTGCTGCCTGGGAGATGAAGGCTGTTATTTAAATATTATTGAAATTCAAGTGACTCATTTGACAGGCAGGAGAGTGAAGCACTGCCAGAACTCCCAAATTCCAGGTCCTGCTTTGAGCAGCTTCTGCACTGCTGGGGAGGAATGCTCACCTTCTGAGTCACTGCTCCACTTGGGCATGTTGCAAATGACCTGGGAGATTTGTTGTTTTGTGGCATCCAGCCTTTCCTCTTTTATTCTTATCATCCATTTATTCAAGTCAATGAGGTGGAGAACCTCCTGGCCAGCCTCTGGGCAAAAAGGAGTTGTAAGTGGTAATTTTTTACAGGGGTAAATCTGAGCTTTAATCATGCACAGACAAGTGAACATTGCAGACTTCAGAGTCTGGGGATCTGCATCCCCTTTCTGTGTGCTCACTTAAAGCTGCAGAATAAATTCCTGGCTTCGCTTTCCAGAGCTGAAAAGGTAATTCCTGCCACTTGAGGAGGGAATTATCCATCATGCTGAGCCAAGGAAACCTAAAATCTCTGTGGCTTTAAAAGGGAATAGAAGCAGGAGGGACTTGGCCAACAGTCTGTTGGAGATCTTTGCCTCAGCACAGCAGGTGCACAGGGCATTTTTGTGCCAAACATTTCTTCCCTGTTAGGTGTTTAAGTACTACTTTTGTGTGCTGTCCTAAAATGCTGGAAAATAAAATGGGGCCTTGTGGGGAAAATTGGAATTGCTGACTCTTGGGGCTTCTGGGCATCCTTCAGCTTCCCCTGAAGATGGATTTAGTGATGGACTGGCAATGCTAATGGTTGGACTCTGTGATCTTAAATGATTTTTCCAACCTAAAAGATTTCATGAAGTCTCCTGGCAGCAAATCTTTGTCTCTTGCAGGCCTTGTTGTCCGTCACACTTGTGTCCAGGATGGCCCTGTTTTCCTGGCTCCCATCTGGGTGTCCTGGGGAGCAGGCTCTGAGCCTGCTGCCCACAGGTGTGTTTGGCTCAAAGCAGGGACAGGGAGAAGCTGCAGCCCAGCAGCTGAGGGGATCTCAGGGCTGCCTGCTCAGAACCTTCAGTTATCCTGGCAGGGAACAGAACGTGCTCTGAGCAAAGTCCTCCCAAATCTACACACAGGGCATGCTCCAGCTGCTTATCTCTGCCCCACGGTTGGGAACTGAGCCCCAGTGGGGGGAGACAGCTCAGCCAAGGCCTTGCACAGGAACAAGGAATGAGCTGAGTTCCCCTTGGCAGGTGTTCAGTGCTGTTTTACCAAGCTGTGATCAAATGCTGGCGTGTTGTGAGGGCAGGTTCTGGAGCAGAGCTGCCTGGGGAGGGTCAATCACTGCACTCTGGACAGCTCAGTTGGCTCAAACTTCTCAGAACACTAGGAAAGCAGAAGGAGTGCCCTGTTGATGCTGTGGAAAGGGGAAAATGGTTCTCTAGGTTGTTGTTGAGAGGCTGAGGTAAAACTTGCCTTGCTCCTGTGCTCCACAGAGACAAGTGTGCAATGTCACCTTGCAGGGACCACCCCAGAGCGCTGCTGGGTTGGGTTTCTGTCTCTGCTTCCCCAATTACGAGGCCAAAGCACTTCCAGAAACTTCTCCCTTCTGTTCCTGCAGCACAGGGGCTTCTTTCCAAGATTATGGTGAAAGCTTTCCTTTATCAGAAAATGAATGAGTTTACATAATTACCTCTATGGTGTGGTGTCACTTTGGATTCACTCCAAAGCCTAAAATATTTGTGTTTTTTTTTTTTTAATGGAGTCCTCTGAAAAGGCACTAGAACACGTTGAAATCACTTTGATAATCATGTGAGGTGAGCTCCTGTGGATGTTCTGTGTGTGTTTGTGATTCCTTCTGCTGAATTTGGGATGTTTTGCCACAGCCACTGCCATGCTGAAGTTTTTCTGGCTGCGGCTTTGCCCTTGGCCAAGGCCCAGCCTGAGGCACAGGCACGAGTTGTGCAATAAAACCTTTGGGACAGACCTTGACCAGGAGCCTCCTGGCTGTGGCTCGGGGAGGTTGGGACTTCGTGGGCAGGTCTGGGGAGGGTGAGGATCGTGTTCCATGTGAGCCTGCAGAGAATCCTGCCCTGAGGCCTGAGCCCTCCCTGGCTCAGAGGGTGCAGAGCTCCTGGGCAGTGTTTGGTGGGGCAGGTTCACACTTGTTGTGCTGTGCTCATGTAAACAGGAAACTGTGAGAGTTTCTGAGGTTTTCATAGCATCACGGAATGGAAGGCATCTTCAAGATCATCAAGTTCCCAACCCTGCCATGGGCAGGGACAACTTCCACTGCAGCAAGTTGCTCCAAGCTCTGCCCAGCCTTGGACACTTCCAGGAATGGAGCAGCTGTGGCTTCTCTGTGAATCTGTGCCAAGGCCTTACCACCCCCTGAATAAAGAATGTTTTCCCAATATGTAATCTAAACCTACTCTGAGTCTGAATTTTGGTAAGACTATTTGTAATTTTTATTTTTAAATATTGTCAACTTTTGCAAGAAAGTGAATAAACGTTTCTGTTACATTGCCTTTGGAAAAAAGTGTTGTGGAGTTCTTGAGTGGGTGATGGTGACCTGGCTGGATTAAGTCCCTTCTTGGGAGCATCTGCCCTGGTCCCACCTGCCTGTGCCAGCAGGGTCATGGCAGAGCACAGGGCACGGGATTGTGTCCAGGTGGGTCTGGAATAGCTCCAGTCAGGGAGACTCCACACCCTGCAGGGCACTGTGGTCCCTCACAGCACAGAAGTTCTTCCTCGCCTTCAGGTGGAACTTGCTGAGCATCAGTTCCTGCCCGTTCCTCTGTTGTCCCATTCTGTTCCCCAGCCAAGTCCAGCCCAGCCCCGCTCCGTTCCCAGCCCTGTCCCGTTCCGCCCCAGTCCCGCTCGGTTCCCAGCCCCGCCCCGCCCGGTCCCGGCCCGGCCCCGGCGCTTCCTGCGGCCGCCCCGCCCCGCGGTCACGTGCGCGCTCGCCCGCTCGGGGCTCGGCTGGCTCGGCCTGTGCGGGCGCTCGGGGCCCGGAGCGGCGGCGGGAGCGCGGCGGGGCCGGGGGCGCTCGGGCCCGGGGCGGCGGCGGGACGGGGCGGGGGGAGCCCGGCCGGGCCGTGAGGGCGCGGCGGAGCCTGGCGGCGGCGGCGGAGCGGCCTGGGGGCTCCCCCCGGCGAGCGCGGGCCGAGCGGGCCGGGCCGGCGGCCGTGGCGGGGCTATGATGAGCCCGCTGCGGGGCTCCGCACCCCCGCGTGTCCCCCAGGCAGGTCCGGCCCGCGGCTGAGAACCCCCCACCGGCGGTGAGTGCGGGCGGCGGGGCCCGGCGGGGCGGGCAGGCCCGGGCCCGCCCCTTCCCCCGCGCTGGGGCTGCGCCGGGCCGGGGAGGGCCGGGGCGGCGGCGGCGGGGCCGGGCCCGAGCCCCGGTAACGGCCCGGTCCGGTCCGGCGGGCTCCGCTCCCGGCGGGCTCCGTTCCGGCCTCCCGGGCGCTGCCCCGGGGGGAGGCCGGGCCTGCCGCGGTTGGGTTTCCCACCGAGTCTGTTTTTACAGTGCCTAGGAAACAGGCCTGGGCTCGGGATCGGAATTCTCGCAGGGTCTTGCCACTTCCTGCGCTCCCCCGATCCTCTGCATTGTTTTCTCCGGTGCTGGGGTTGTTTTAGCCTGGAGAAAAGGCGGCTCGGGAGTGACCTTATCGCTCTCTGCAAGTCCCTGAAAGGAGGGTGTAGCCAGGTGGGGGTCGGGCTGCTCTCCCGGGTAACGAACGGCAGGACAGGAGCACGGAGTGCTGAGCTGCGCTAGGGGAGGTTTGGGTTGGACAATAGGAGGAATTTCTTCACTCGTTAAGCACTGGAACGGGCTGCCCGGGGAGCTGGTGGAGTCACTGGCCCTGTAGGTGTTTGGGCAACTGGACGTGGCACTGAGCGCTCTGGTCTGGGTGACAGGGTGGTATTTGGTCACCGGCTTGGACTCGATGATCTCAGAGGTCTTTCCAACCGAAATGATTGATTCGTGTCGTGTCCTGGGACTCCTTTAGCCCTTAGAGAGCTGGATAAAGAGCCGTGTGCTTCTCAGATGCCGAAATCCCACTGCATAGCCTCACTCGCTGGTGCCCTTAGGGCAGGACTTAGAGACGTTCCTTTCCTCAGTGGTGGGCACCACATGGTACTCAGAAAAACACTGGATTTTTGTCATTCTGGGTTTTGTGAGCTAGAGGATCTTGTCCATCCCAGCCTGCTGTCCCTTATGAGTTCTCCTCTTCCTTTCCAGGTATGGCCTCACAGCTGCAGGTGTTCTCCCCTCCGTCAGTATCCTCGAGTGCCTTCTGCAGTGCCAAGAAACTGAAAGTGGAGCCGTCTGTCTGGGATGTTTCAGGACAGAGCAGTAGTGACAAGTATTATACCCACAGCAAAAACCTCCCAGCAGCTCAAGGGCAAGCCAGCTCCTCTCATCAGGTAGCCAATTTCAGCATCCCTGCCTACGACCAGAACCTCCTTCTCCCCGCTCCCTCCGTCGAGCACATCGTGGTCACCGCGGCCGACAGCACCGGCAGCAGCGCCACAGCGTCCTTCCAGAGCAGCCAGACCATCACCCACAGGAGCAACGTTTCTTTGCTGGAACCATACCAAAAATGTGGATTAAAAAGGAAAAGTGAAGAGGTCGACAGCAACGGTAGTGTGCAGATCATTGAGGAACATCCACCTCTCATGCTGCAAAACAGACCTGCGGTGGGAGCTGCGGCCACGACCACCACGGTCACCACGAAGAGCAGCAGCTCCAGTGGGGAGGGAGATTATCAGCTGGTCCAGCATGAGATCCTGTGCTCTATGACCAACAGCTATGAGGTCTTGGAATTCCTGGGACGAGGGACGTTCGGGCAGGTGGCCAAATGTTGGAAACGTAGCACGAAGGAGATTGTAGCCATCAAAATCCTGAAGAACCACCCTTCGTACGCCCGGCAGGGCCAGATCGAGGTGAGCATCCTGTCTCGCCTGAGCAGTGAGAATGCTGATGAGTACAACTTTGTCCGCTCCTACGAGTGCTTTCAACACAAGAATCATACATGCCTTGTCTTTGAGATGCTGGAACAGAACTTATACGATTTCTTAAAGCAAAACAAGTTCAGTCCGTTGCCCTTGAAGTACATCCGGCCCATCCTGCAGCAAGTGGCAACTGCCTTGATGAAGCTGAAGAGCTTGGGTCTGATCCACGCTGATTTGAAGCCAGAGAACATCATGTTGGTGGATCCTGCACGCCAGCCCTACAGAGTGAAGGTGATAGACTTTGGGTCAGCCAGCCACGTGTCCAAGGCCGTGTGCTCCACGTACCTGCAGTCACGCTATTACAGGTAAGCACTGCCCTTGCTCCCTGAGCCAGGTCAGGCTGGTCCTGCTGGGGGCTCCTGCTGCACACACTGAGCTTTCCTGTGTAACCCCAGCTGAGGGGCAGCAGGAAATCATCAGCTCTGCATGTTTCCTGGAGATTTCTTCTGAAAGTTGGGTGTAAATAAATAGAGTGGCTGCCTCAGGATGGCCTAATCTGCAGCCCAGCACCTTCCTTTCCCCCCTCAGATCAGTGCACTAAGTTGATTTTATCCTGTCCACTGGCTTGTGACACTGTATGAGGTGGCAAACTGAAGAAGTGTTAAGCAGTGAATTTGTCTGCTATGATCTGAAACTAGTCCATTAACCTTGGACACTTAGGAGGGAGAGAAGTCAAAGGGATGCCCATTTCTATTCGCCTTTGTTTCTTCTGATTCTTCATCTTTGTCTGAACCCCCTTCAGGAGCACATGACTTCCTGTGTCAACCCTGGCTAGGTCATGCTTTCATGAGACCTGCAGCTCCCTTGGAGCAGTGATGAGAAAGATCTCTGCTTCCCTTGGCAATATTAGAGATGTCTTCTGCCCTACTCCTGCCCAAGAATTAAAAGTAAATTATGGCCAGAGACATTGAAACTCAGAGACTGTGTGTAAAGCAAGCTATGCTGTTTCTTTCAATTATTCCTCCAGCTTGGCTCTGTTAAGTCTGTATTTGAATTTAAGTAGCAGCAGACTTCAATAAGCGGATGCAGAAAGAAGTTCTGGCTTCAAAGGGCTGCAAAGAGTCTGTGCTGTGTTGTCAGGGCTGCTTTGGGTGGAATGTGAGCTCACTTGACACAAAACTCAGAACTAGTATCTCGTCCTTCCAGCTGGGACCAGACAGGACTGAGACACTCGCCCCACCCTGTGTCTCTGCCCTGTTTGATGTCTTCCCTGGCTGCTCACTTCAGTTTTTAAGCCTGGCTTATTGTAGGTTTGCTCTGTTCATCCCTCATGCTCCCTTTGTTTTTGTGTTGTTTTTCTTTTTATCTCCAGCACCCAGTACCAGCTTTCCATGACATTCCTTTCATGTGATACAGACTTTTCTTAATCCATTGCTCATGATCTTTGCTCAGCTTGTTGGCACCAATCTTTCCAATTCCAAACTATTGATTGGTGTGTTTTTGTTTGTAGTGCAGTTGTCCCCTGTGCCCCCAGCTCTGTAAAAACACCCACTCTCTAAAATACATCATCAGTTTTGTTGTTTTTGCATGGAAAGAGATGACCACTGGTCAAGAATCTGCTCTATCTGACTTGCCACATGTGTCAGCAAAGCAGTTTGGGGAGGCCCATGGTGCTCTCCATTTTCTGGTATCTCAGAAAACAGATTTAGCTGAGGAAAAGCAGTGAGGGGGTGATAAGAATCTTCCAGGGGCTGCAGGGAGGGAAATTCCTGCTCCATGTGTGTGTGGGGCACTGGACTCCAGCCCCTCGCAGCTCCCTGGGGTGACTGACTCTGCCAGAAAGGCAAATAACCTGGGATTAGGTGGCGTTGGGCTGTCTGCTTGGCTGGAGTGAGGAATGCTGTGATGTGGAAATCTAGTGTTTAGTGATATGTAATTAGTCAAATGGTGATGATTACTAAAATCCATAATCTAGGAATTTACAGAGATGGTGCAGAAACCAGCTTGTTGTGGGAGAACTGGATTGCTTTACCCGTATTCACATTAAATTAGTGTTCAGATGAGTTCCAAGCTGGAATTTTTTTTCAGTGCTGTGTTTAATGAAAGAGCACAGAGCAATTCTTCCTATGGTTCTCTGTCAGCCATTAAAAATAAACCTCTCTGTGCTCACCTTTTAGCTTTCAGTCCCTGTTACTTGGGCAACCTCTGCTGTGGAAAGATCCCTTTTGCACAGAAGCTGTGCTGCTGCCTGACCCCGCTCAGGAGGGGCAGTTCTGCTGCTCACACTTCAGAGAGTGAGCACAAGTGCCCGTGAGGAATCCTGTGGCTCTGAAGCCCATCATGGAGTAGGAGTAGATCAGCTCTCTGCAGTGAGCAGTTCCTGTGGCAGCTCGAGGATGTTCTTGCAGTAATTCCTCACCTGAAAACGAGAGTACCATGCTCAGGGTGCTTTTGTTCTTGGGGAGGATGAACAATGGAAGGAAATAGTGTGCAGAAATAAATAATCCCTGCAGTACTGATCTCCCTGCTGTACAGAGCGGGGTTTCCTGATGCCCTGTGTTAAATGTGAGTGCAGCCATCCTGGCAGTTTGACTCAGCTCCTGCCTCCCGGTGCTGCCTGTGGAGCACAGGCTGTGGGACCGGGCAGTTTGGGCCATGGGAGGTGGCCCTGAGCCCTGGGCAGCTGCAGAGTGCAGGAGGATCCATTTCTCACCTCTGCTCTGGGCTCCATGACCTACTTCTGTGCCAGCCATGCTGGCCTGGGGAGCAGCAGTGCCTCTGCCAAGTCTGACTCTGCTAATCCAGCTCTGAGCTGGCCCTGCTGCTCCCTGCATTGCTGCACTTGCACAGGCTCTGTGTCCCCTCCATCCCCAGGCACGGGTGTAAACACGGCGTGTTTGGAAATGCTGGGAGGGAACCTTGCAGATTTCTGGGGCTGCTGTGAGTCCTTTTTCTTCTGAGAGTGCCTGAGTGTGTTTGTCAGCTTTGGGAGGCAGTGCTTAGCGAGCATCTGTGCAAAGAGTGTTGTTGATTTTATTTCAGAGAGCTTAAGATGGTAAAATCACTTTAATCTCTGGCAGAGCAGCTATGGAAGTGACCTCTGCCTGCTGTCCTGGTTCAGCTCACATCTCATAAGGCTGCTAATTGTAGTGATGGAAAAGGAGATGAGAGGAATTCTGATTTCCCAGCCCTGTCCTGCAGTCAGAATCAAATCAGGTGGCTCATGAGAAGTTCATTTATTTGGTTGTAGGGAATAAAATACAAAACTTCAACTTGCTATCATCGTGATGTTGAGATTTAGGAATATGTGAGTCTGTTCCATCCTGGAGTGAAAGAGCAAAAAACTGCCACCAATCTCTATTTCCTTTGGAATTGGGGGGAATTTTTAGCACACTAGAGAAGGATTAGCATGCTCTGCATATTCCACAAGCCAACTATATTTTAGTTTGTTTGCCAGTCCAAGTGCAGCATGCCTTATATGACAGGTCTGGGTCCTTTCTGAATTGGAAATTTCTACATCAGGGTAATCAAGAGGGGCAGTACAGTTTGCTGATGGTAAAGTAATGGCAAGTGGTGTAAATGTGTGAATTGTACTTTTTCTGCTTGTGAAGAAAGAGAATCCTCTGGTTTGCACCTCTTACTTAGCCTGTAGAAAGCTGTATCCATTCTAGCATATTTCCTTAAAATATAAATGTTGGCAGGAGAGTCAGCATTCAGATATCAGCTACTGCTCGTACTTGCACAATCATTTATATTTTCACATGTGAGAAACCTTTCCAAAGTCAACAACTGCCAGGAGCAGCCAAACAAGAAGGTAGAAACAGATCAGTGTTGAGTGGAGAGTGTCATTATGTCTTAGCTTGAACAATCTGTTATTCTGATTACTGGAGGTGTATCATGGTTATTCTGATTACTGGAGATGTGTCATGGCTCTGGTTTGGGGGGCTCAGACATAATAAAATCTGGATAATAAAGAATAAATGTGGCCTCACTGCAACAGTGAGGTTGTCTTTTTTATAGAATCCCAGACTGGTTTGGGTTGGAGGGGAGCTTAAATCTCATCTCATCCCACCCCTGCTGTGGGCAGGGACACCTTCCACTGTCCCAGGTTCTCCAAGCTCCATCCATCTGGCCTTTTCTGATCCTGTGCTTTCTCAGGTGCCCTGAGCAGCTGGGCTGAGTGCCTGTGTTTTGGGGACACCTGAAACAAAAGGTGTCTCTGTGTCACCACTGCACAAAGGGTGATTAATTGGGGAGTCACTCTTGCTGTCATGGATAAACAGCTGGGAGGCTGAGGAGTCGAGGAGGGTGAGTGTCAAATTTACTGACACCTGTACATTATGCAAGCCCTGGTTTTTAGAATTCTGTAAAGGGATCAGAGCTGGTTTCAGAGCCTTTTTTAACAACTGAAGTATCCATAGTGAAACAGCAGAAATGCCACACAAGCCCTGGGGCATGACCAGGAAATGGATAGCCCGGAGTTTAGGGCTTTTCTGTCTTCCTTTGCTCTTGTGTTAGTTATTGATGATGAAGGTCAAGGCTTTTGTATTTCCTGGGCTTTCCAGGGTAAATTCCCACAGCAGCTCACCTGGGGCTTGCAGCACCTGGGGTTTTGTGCTCTATGCAAATGTGGGACCAGAGTTTCTCCTGCCGGAAGAGCCTCGGTTTGTTTCAGAACTCTGTAGGTGAGGAGCTGCACTAAAACATCCTTCTGTGTTATGAGTCAGCTCCAGACAGAAATCTCCCTGAAATCCCAACCTGTTAGAGAAGCAAACCCTGCTTGGAGTGTGAGGTTTTTTTATCACCTCCCCGTGAGGCTGGGCCAGACAGGTACATTTTGCATTAGGTGTGGTTGAGTGCACAGAAACCTGAAACACAACCTCCAGCTGGGCTCTCTGCGTCCATTTTAGACTCGAAACTCTCTGAGCAAAGCCTGCATGAAAACCTGCTGGTAGAAACCCAGCTGCTCTCAGAGGAGCTCCTTTTGCTGCCTCTGCAGGGGCTCTTCTTCCCCACATGAAGGGGAAGCCTTTATTATCCCCCACAGCCTCCTGCAGCTGCCTACCTGGGGGCTCAAGACCTTCTCCTAGAAAAGTCCCTGTTTGCCAGAGCTTTTGTGCCCAATTCTGGTAGGATAGACTGGACTAGATTATCCTGAAGGTCTCTCCATAATTCTGTGATGCTGTGTGCTGTCTCAGGGACACCTCACATGCTGTCATGTGTAATTAAACTGATTACTCAAGGAGTAGCTTTATGCAACTGTGATAGAAAGGCCTCCTAGGAGCTGAGGGGCACTGTGGCAATAAAAGAATCCATCCTAAGTGAAAAAAATGTTGGGATCCATTAGGCCACCCTAGGAAACAACTTCTGCTTTAAAGTGAATAATTTATATTCACTTTATATTTTTTATAATTTTTTCACTTTAGATTTTCTTGTGCGTGGAGGGGCTTTTCCCAGAGTGGTTTACAGGGGAGAAATGCAGCTTTTCGAGTAGAAGATTTGACTTTTTTCTGTCATTTTCCCTTCCCAGAGCTCCCGAGATCATCCTGGGTTTGCCATTCTGTGAAGCCATTGACATGTGGTCACTGGGCTGTGTCATTGCTGAGCTCTTTCTGGGCTGGCCTCTGTACCCAGGAGCATCTGAGTATGACCAGGTGAGAGCACTGGGGGGTGTGGGATTTCCTGTGAAACCTTGATTTTCTGTGTTCAAACCCTCCTGACCCCCCATGTCCTGCATCAGCTTTCATCAGTGCACATTGCTGCTGTGTGAGCTCATTTTCTCTCTGTGATATTCCCATTGTCTCTGGGCAGGGAGCACAGAGTTCTGTGTGTTTTCACTTGAGCTGAGTGTATCCTGTCCAAAAAAAGGGGCCAATTTGCAGTTAACCCCTGGTTTCCAAACCCAAGAGCTGTTGCAACCCCTTCCTGCCGAAGCAGAAGCGGGGTGTGTGTGTCCTGGTGTGAAACACCCTCTGTAATTTCACCATGAGGACAGTTTTTCCATGTGGGGACAGAGCAAGCCTATCATTCCTGCCCTGTTAATACCTACAGCAAGCCTCAGTTTTTATGCAAAGTGTGAGCCTCAAGCTGTCTTTGGAATCCAAGGGCAAGACTCTGAGAGGCATCTTGAACTAATTAGTCCTTTCTGTGGATACTTGGCATTATTACCTGGCCTAGTCAGTGCCTATAAAAGGACAAAAAGTCTGTGAGAGGGGTTTTTTCCAGAGTAGCTTTTCCACTGGGGTTTTTACGGTGGGATCTTGTTGCAGTGCTTGGTATGGTTTTCCTTGTGTGATAAAATACATGAAAACTTACCAAGTGTCTCACATGTGTCTTCCCAGCCCTGTAAATTTCCAAAGGAAGCACGGTGGTACCTTAATGAGCACAATGAGTTAGAAAGTAGCTGAGCAGGGCCTGGTGGTTTCCTTGTGCACCGAGTTTTGTGTAATTTCTGAGAACCTTATCTGCTGGTGTAGGTGGCTGGGGAGGAGCTGCTTTTTCCATTGCTTAATGAGAGGATTTTGCAGCCCTCGGTGAGGTGTGACTTCATGGGGCTCATTTTGATGTCTGAATTTCCCTTGATGACTGAAGATGACTTGGCTTTCATTTTTTTTTTGAGATTCTGCAGCAGCAAGTGAAAGTTGAGGTGGAACTTGTGAGAGAACCTCTCCAGCAATGAGTTCATGGGCTGGGATGGGATTTACAGCTTTTTTTTTAAACACCCTTTGGCTGTAAAGCAAAAGTTTGTCCTGTAAAAATAGAACTGCTGCCTGAACTATCACACAGATACAAGAAATATCCACGTGCAGACACTTGGATCCACCTTGGCTTAATTGAAAAGTGAGCCCATAAATTAATGTGATCACAAGCTGTGACAGTGCCCTGTTTTGGCACAGTGCCATAGCAGGAGTTTGGCAAATAAGAAATGCTAAAGAGCTGTAAATGATCTGTAATTGATGGTTTGATCAAGGCATAGTTACCTTAACAATGTGAAGTTTTTTTACATTTGCTATTTGCTTTCCTTTTGAGCACAGCTTTTTAATTGTTATCCTTTTACCAGAGTCTTATCAATATCACCACAGATTCAGGTGCATCTTCCAAAATTCTGAGCCACTTTGTTAACATGTAAAAAGAAGTGTAGTAAATGTGTTAGAGGATATTTGGTTTCTTGGTCAGTGAGAGCTTTGCCATGATGTTATTCTGAAATTGTGTGCCTAGCATATTGTGTAGGCAGACACAGCAATGTTGCTTGGATAATCATGCCTTTAATTATTTATACATACATGATAAATTCTGTGGTATTTTTCCCCTCAAAATGTCTATTTCTTACACTGTCTTAAAAACCTACAGTCTGCTTGCATATACATTAGCAAAAATATTTCCATAAAATAAGAGAGATGCATTTAAAACCTGAAATTTTTGCTTGATTGCAAAAGTGGCTTTATAAATACTTGAGATGGTCCCTTTAATTTTGCAGTTTTGCATATCTGGGCAGTCTTTCTTTACAGGTAATTTCCTATTAGCTGTGAACAAACCTTGATGTTAATTACCCCATTAGCTGTGAATTTTTATGGTGGGAGTCCTCACTTTTGTCATTTTCTTTCCTAGATTCGTTATATTTCACAAACTCAAGGCCTTCCAGCGGAGTATCTTCTCAGTGCAGGAACGAAAACAAGCAGGTTTTTTAACAGAGATCCAAATTTGGGATACCCACTGTGGAGGCTCAAGGTTTGTCCGTCTCTCCCATCCCCAATTCTCTTTTCATTGAGGATCTGATAGAAATTCCCACCCATTTCTGGGTGCTGTGCAGACCCTGAGTGAGGGTTGTGTTCTGGAGTGTGTCTGGCTGGGCTCTGAGGGGTGGTAGCACCAGCAAAGGGTGGGTGTTCCTCACTGAGATAATGGCTGCTCATTCCCAGGGAAGTGTGTCATCTTGTTGTCATCTCCTGACAATCCAGCCACTGAAATATGGGGTATTTTGTGATGGGCTTGTTAGTTTATCAGGAATCTGGTTTTGGGTTGGCAAAGGACATTAAAGAATGGATTTAGGCCTGATTTGCCTTTGAGCAGCAAAAAGAAGGGAATTTTGCCTTTCTTCTTTGTAGAAGAGGGATTTAAAATATTTATAGCCTCTTTCTAAATCAGAAACCTTCAGTTCTTCTGGCTAATGCACTACCCAAGGCAGCCTTGAAATGAAGTCATGCTGTTGTTAATTCAGCTTTGCAGTGAATGATCTTTGCAGCTGAGGGAATGGGATCCCAGGGCTCCTTGCTTTGACCTGCTGGTGTGTGGTGTGTCTGAAAGCAGCAATTGATCATCTGCCTCAGCAGTTTCTTGATGCTTTTTACTTATCAATACACAATATCTCAGTTTATGCTAATGTTTTCTTTTATAGACCCCAGAAGAACATGAGTTGGAAACAGGAATAAAATCAAAAGAAGCTCGGAAATATATATTCAACTGTTTGGATGATATGGCGCAGGTGTGTGGGGATCTGGGGACACAGATAACTCATTAATTTTCCACATCTAATTTAGTAACTTTCATTTTTTGGGAGATCTCTAACAATGAGGCTCCTGTGCTGGAGCACCTCTTTTACTGGCAGTTCAGAGCACTGATGGAGGTTTACAGTGATGCCAATTTGCACCAGAAATCAGTGGATTAAATCTAGTCAAAATGTTATAAATGGTATAAACCTGTTTGAAATGTTTTGTGTTTTGTTATGCCTCAGTGTGTTAGCAGGAGTGTGCCCAGCCTGTTCCCAGTATAGCAGAGCAGTAGCAGAGCTGAGCCCCTTCGAATGTGTTAGTAGGATTAAACCTCTTATGAGACTTTGGAAATAGTGACAAGAGCTACAGATCATTCTTATATTCATTGTCTCTTTAGGGGTAAAATGTAGGAATATCTGAGTGGTTTAAATATCACGAGGCCTTAAATATTAAATATTAATTTTCTGTCACTTTTGTAGCTGTTACCATCAGGTTGCATCTGTGCAGGGAAGGTGGAATCATTCTGCTTGCCAGCCCCTTATAGATTGCCCCAAGACACGAGGGCATTTTGCCAGTGAGTGGAGAATGAAGCCTGGTTGGTCCCTTTGAGTGGACCCAACTCCCTGTAGAGAAGGGAATTCCATGTGCAAGTTTGACTTTCTCTCCTAGAACGAGCAGGGGAAAGGCAGTGTTAGCACTGTAATACCTGAAACTGGTCTGGCTGAGAGGCAGAAATGCCCAATAACTATTTCTGTGTGGTGTGAATTATTGAACTGTTAGGCAGCAGTTAATTTGATGCCTGTGTGAACTGCTCCCATGTGATTTTCCAGGTGAATATGTCTACAGACTTAGAAGGGACCGACATGTTGGCAGAGAAGGCTGACCGAAGGGAATACATTGATTTGTTGAAGAAAATGTTGACAATTGATGCAGATAAGAGAATTACTCCACTGAAGACTTTGAACCATTCCTTTGTTACAATGGCACATCTGCTGGACTTCCCCCACAGTAACCAGTAAGCTCCCCTGCATGGGCTGTTTTGTTTGAGGATTTGCTGGAATCACAGAGCAGCACTTCCCAGCTTTCTGTCAGGGCTGTTTGCTGCAGTTCCTGGCTGATCTGAAAATAGCAATGGCATGTGTAAGGAATGGAATGTTCATAAGCTTCCTTTTCATGTTTTAGGACATTCTTTGCTGGTTTAAAAGAACCTAAACCTAAAGCACGTGCATAAAGTTGGGAATCTGTCACATCTGTGTCCTGTTTTTACAAATCTGATGTTTTCCTTCTGTCATTCTGTTCCAGTGTGAAATCTTGCTTTCAGAACATGGAGATCTGCAAGAGAAGAGTGAACATGTACGATACAGTGAATCAGATCAAGAGCCCTTTCACCACTCACGTTGCTCCTAACACAAGCACAAACCTGACAATGAGCTTTAACAACCAGCTCAACACAGTACACAACCAGGTACAGCATCTTTCACCTGTTTTATCCTAATCAAAATAAGGAGTAGGCTGATTCGGTGCCTTCAGGCCAAAATTTAAACTACTCTCCAAAATTCATAGTCTTGTCTCAAAGTGTAATTTCCCAAAACTCAGGCCAAGGAGCCTCTTTATTTCATGTATTGAAAATTTGTGAGTTCAGCTACATAAATTAATTGGGTGCAATTAATGTTTTGTGTTCTGTGTTATCATAAGCCTTTTACCTCAAACATTTTCCAGGTGCTTTCCTCCCAGTTTTATATTGATGGTTCCTGTTGTTTGTTTTATAACAAAGAGAGATAAAATTACAGGAGATAAGTGATTTTTTTTGTTTGTTTTTCTAGGCCAGTGTGTTGGCTTCCAATTCCACTGCTGCTGCTACTCTTTCCCTGGCCAACTCAGACGTCTCCCTGCTCAACTACCAGTCTGCCCTGTACCCCTCCTCTGCAGCCCCAGTGGCAGGAGTGGCTCAGCAGAGCGTTTCCCTGCAGCCTGGAACCACCCAGATCTGCACACAGACAGACCCCTTCCAGCAGACCTTCATTGTGTGTCCCCCTGCTTTTCAGAGTAAGCCAAGAACCCTTGGTGTGATGCTGTTAAGGCAGGAAAAGTTGTGATTTGGACCAAAGTGAGAAAAGCCTGACCAGAGCAGAGCTCTCTGTGGGTGTCACACGGGGCTCTTGCATCAGCTGGAGGTGCAGAACCAGGTCAGACATGTGCAGGCAGCTTGATTCCCTTCCAGCTCCTGCTGGAACAGGTGACAGGACCTTGCCTGCCTGGCTTGCAGGCTCCAGCTGCTTGCTCAACCAGTTTTTCCCCCCAAACTGAACACAGCAGCATTCCACAGAAAGCAGGGAGCAGAGGAGCCAGACCTGCCTGAAAATCAGTGTGTCTTGCTGTGTTTGTTATCTCAACAGTAAATATCTGGTGTTTGAGCCTCGGTTCACAGCCCTGATGCAGGTTTTTGCCACCTGCAGGTTGTCACAGGTTGTGGGTCAGTGAGCTCAGCGCAGGCAGCTCTGTTCATGCCTCTGTTCATCCTCAGGGCTCTGCAGTTCTGCTGATTCCTGGATTGTCTTAGTCTGGAGGGTTATTTGTGACATGAGAGCTGATGGTGTAAGGCTTGAACTCCAAACTTGTCTCAGGCAGCTTGGAATGGGAGTCTGTGTCACTGTTTGTGCAAACCAGACTCCACAGAGCTGAGCTGTCCATCTTAGCCCTATGGGATCCCAGGGTGCAGAAGTTGATGTTCAGCTGATGTTTTACTGGGATTTTGTCAAAGCTTTTCTACCCCTTAATCCTTCCCTATCCTTAGTAGGAATGTGATTTTTGGAAACTAAAGAATAGTGCAGCAGCTTAGTGATGTGTCTTGTCCTCCACAGCTGGACTTCAGGCAACTACAAAGCATTCTGGGTTCCCAGTCAGGATGGAAAATGCTGTCCCAATTGTGCCACAAGCACCTGCAGCACAGCCACTGCAGATCCAGTCTGGAGTTCTCACACAGGTAAAAACCCACCCCAAACCCCTCATAGGCTCAGCTGCAATTCCACCATCCAGGAGAACCTGCCTGAGAGCAGGGGTTCTCAGGACACACTGAAAGGTTACATGCAGGTCACTTCTAAGAGAGTATTTTCTTGTTTTGTTTTGTTTTTCTGGAATATTTAAAGTCTGAACTACTTTATGTCATGTGGCTCCCTGGTTTTAGGAGTTTGATTTAATAATGGGAATAAATATGTGGTTTTCAGCTGCTAAAAACAAGGCTGTGTTTTTCAGGCATGGACACTGCCTGTAGGGCAGTGCTGGTCATTTTTGCCTACACTTTAAAAACGTGGCAGGAGAAATCATTGCTGTGAGAAGTGAGATCCCGGTAAACAGAGGTGACAACACAGATTACTCATGCTAAAATTTCATCTTTAAATCAACAAAATTATTTCTGAATCCTCAGCTAGTTACATTCTTAGTGTGAATTACTGTGTAGCAATGACATATCTATTTCTGCAGTTTGCAGATTAAACAACATACAATACCAAAATTCACAAATTATTCTAAAAATGCTGTTTTAAATATTAGTACTGTGTCATAAATTCAACCCATTTTAATTTCCAAAAAGTAATCCTTTATTGTATAATAAGTGCCTGGTGATTCACAAGTTTTATTCACTGAAAATTTGTAGTTGCCTTTATAATTAAGTGCATTTTTATTTATTTGCATAGTTTTAGTTTCTGCTGGCATTAACACATACTCTGTTAGTTTTACTCTTCAGGCAGCATATTGCACTTGCAGACCTTGTAGAAGAGTAATTTTTAGTTTGTTCAGTCCAAATGTTTAGGTAGCATTCTGTGATTGCTGGTTTCTTTAGCATTAATGATACAGGTCACAGTATCCAAAAAGCAGAACCCACTTGAGGGCCCACCTGAATCCAGGAGTGCAAATTGTACACCAAGAATCTAATTTAAATTAGACATTTGATGGACTAATACGTGTCTGGGTGGTTTCATCACTGATAACTTTGCTCTTTCATGACACCAAAGACCTGCTGTGCCTTCCATGAAATCCCATAGTTTAGCTTTTCTCAAGAGTTCTGTGTGTGGATTTGAAGGTCTGACAGCAAGTGCAGGGAGCTGCCCAGGGTGCACTGTGCCATGGCTGGTGCAGCATGGCTGTCACTTGCCCTCTGGGACCCAGTAAAGTGCCACTAGCTGAACTCATTTTGACTTTTGAAATGTGTCATCAGAGAGACGTCCCCTCCCCAAATTTTTCCCCAGCTCATTTGGACTTTTGAACTGTGTCATCGGAGAGGTCCTGTCCCCAAACTTTTCCCCAACTTGTTTTGACTTTTGAACTGTGTCCCTGGACTGGAGATTGCCAGTTCCTCGTGCTCTGCTGGGGCCCTGGAGGTGCCCGTGGAGCAGTGCAGGCTCTGGTGTCGGTGCTGGTGTCGGTGCTGGTGTCGGTGCTCCCTTCCCTCGGCGCTGGCCCTGCCCGGCGCACTGACCTGCACTGCCCTGCCTCGGCTCGTGTGTTTCACTCACTGCCTGATCTACATTTCAGGGAAGCTGTACACCACTAATGGTAGCAACTCTTCATCCTCAAGTAGCCACCATCACGCCGCAGTATGCGGTGCCCTTTACCCTGAACTGCGCAGCCGGCCGGCCGGCGCTGGTCGAACAGACGGCTGCAGTACTGGTAATTGCCTCCCTTGATTGTGTTCACTAACTGAGTTTTTGTTTTAACTTAGACTTGCAGAGGGCATGGAAGCATGTGCCATCTTGTGGCTGTGTTCTTGCTACATCTTAATGTCTTGTTGTTTTCCTCCCCAACATTGCTGAAGCACTGTCTGACTCTGACGTTTAGTGTGGCTCTGTAAAGAATCCAGATCCATTGACTATTACCTTTGCTAGCCTAGTACTGAAAGCTCTTCTAAACTAGACCCTAGAAGAGTTGTAATCATTCTTGTTCTTCACTTACTCTCCTATCTTTGCCTTTTGATTGTGGAATACAAAGGAATCAGTCTTTAGCTTGACTCTGCTACAGGTACCTGGATGGCCAGAATTTGACCTACTTGGCAAGTTAGCTCCATATATTGTTTGCAACACGTGTAAAGCTGCTTTGTATGGAGAAATGTTTCAGATCATTAAGCACAGGCTAAAATCCCTAATGACAGCAAATCCTTTAATGTATTGCCCTGGCAGTTGATTTCTCTTAACCTCTGTTGAACATTGACAATAATTTTCTGGCCTTTTGTTATTTATAGCCAATCGCACGTAGCTTGCTTCATCCAGATAAAGATTCTGTTCCTCACAGATACTTTCAGTTGATATGTATTTCTTGGTTGAAATTAAAGGTGAGCTCTAGTATCCAAAATGGCAATAGCTAGCTTTTAGGTCATTTGGAACAATTTTCAAAAAAGGATGGGGGAAAGGAATGAACACACCTTTAAGAAATGTATCTTTGCAAAATTGTCCTCTTCTGTATTCTGGCACCTGCATCAGAACAACTTTGCAAGTGCCACAAAGAAGTCATTGTAAAACTCCAGAATCAGATCAGTGAAGCTTATGAAAACATTGCAGTGCACTAAAGTGCTGGTATCCTCACATGTCCTTCAAAGCACATTCCATTGTGTGAACCATGTTGTTTCTTGTGGCTTTAAAGTGGTAGTTTTGAATGTCGTTTTCTTCCGAGAGGGAGACCTCTGCTGAGGTGGAGTTTGCTCGAGTCATACCTGTCCTGAAATTTAAACCCAACTCATTTGAGTTCTCGTGAACCAAGTGAGCTGCTCCCTGCTTCTGGGGATGGGAAGGCAGGAGAGTGGGGCTCTCCTGGTCACAGCTCTGAGCTAAACAGACCCAGGGGTGCTTCTTCTTTCCTCCTGTTGAATTTGGATTGCTGAAAGGCTGCAATCTGGGCTCCAAAAACAGCAAGGGGTGACTATAGCAGAGCTTGGGACACAAGTGAGTTGTTAGTGATGTTCTCCAAAGTGTATTTGGGCTTTGATTCAACAGGCAAATTCTGTTCTGCTGTGTGTGTGCAGTGGACTTGAGGTTCAGCTCCCCTGTACAGCAGTGGGGATCAGAGCCGGCTGTCTCCAGACTCTGAGCCTGCATTCTGAGTTTCTCTGGAGCACTTGACTAGTTCTGTTTGGATTCTGGGAGCCTTTGGCGTGAATTTGCTCACCTTTAGTGCTTCCAACACTTCTCCCTTGCTGCTTCCCCTGAGTTTGCATTAGCCATTTGCTAAGCTTTGCATATTTTTGTCCTTCCTCTGTCAAAACAGTTCGTCGCTTGGAAGGCCCGATTTCTGCCTCTCATTGGGAATTTAAATCTTGCTGTATTAAACTCTCTGCTTTGTCTTGTGCAGGTGTTGGCTTTTGGAAAGACGCATGGTGTGACTTTTAACATATTTCTCTTTTTATTTTTCATTTTTTCAATGTTATTGTTATTATTATTATTCCGCTTATGTTGGCAGAGGTTTTAGCAGCTCTCTGCTTTGAAGGCTTCTTGTTCGGAACTGGTATTTCTTTGTACTAAGTGGATCTGTTACTTGCAGAAATACTGAATTTGAAACAATAGATTTTGCAGTTTAAGCTGCAGGACAGAAAGCCATATGTTATCAAAATCATGGCAATATTATGCTGTCAAGTTTATTTGGTACAGTGATGATATTAGTGAATTAACCTGCCTTCATGTAACCAAATTATCTCTCAATGTGGCTTTTCTTAAATGCTTCAGCTGAGGTGGGTGAATTTCCACAATAATGACACCGTCTCAGCTCTCTCAGTGTGAGCCCTGCAAGGCAGAAAAGCAGAAAGGACCAAATTGGTTTCATATTTTGGGACCTTTCAGCAGAACATTAGTGTGAGTTTACATTCAGAAAGAGTCCCAAGCACTGCTGCTGCACCTGGCAGTGCAATACCTGGCTGCACGTGCAGCACGATATAAACACTGTTTTCTCCAGGTGACAGCAGTGGTAAAAGAGATCAGCAAAATATTGGGGAAGCTCATTCCTCTGATTTTCTTGTTTTTGGGAAAACATGCAAGGATGAGCTGTATCTCTGCAAGCTAACAATCCACCCTGGTGCATTTATTGCTTGGACAGATCTCTGCCTGCCCCTGCAGGAGCTGAAGCCTAGTGATCCCCGTGTCTGTGTTTGTTGTTTTGCAGCAGGCCTGGCCGGGGGGAACCCAGCAGATCCTGCTCCCTTCCACCTGGCAGCAGCTGCCAGGGGTTGCTCTGCACAACTCTGTCCAGCCTGCAGCTGTGATCCCAGAGACCATCGGCAGCAGCCAGCAGCTGGCTGACTGGAGGTGAGGACTGCAGCAGCTCCAGCTCCCTGCCAAGTGGGAGTGCATCCATCACAGAGCCCACAGTGTCTCCCTTCCCCTCAGGGCTCGTGGTTCCTGCAGTGTACTCATGGCGTTTGGGTCTCTTGTTTCTTCTCTGCCCCAGGAATGCACATTCCCATGGAAATCAGTACAGCACTCTCATGCAACAGCCATCTCTGCTGACCAACCACGTCACCTTGGCCACAGCTCAGCCTCTGAACGTTGGGGTTGCTCATGTTGTGAGGCAGCAGCAGAGCAGCAATGTGCCAGCAAAGAAGAACAAGCAGCCAGCACCGAGCACAGCCAAGTAAGGATTCCATTGCTTCCTCTCCCAGTCCTAGAAAAACCACAAGTTTGTTTGTGGAGCTTGCCTTTTTGGTGGGAAAAAAGCATCTTCTGATCACAGAGGCATTGAGGGTGTAACTTCATTATGCTACAATTGCATTTAAAGATGTCTTGGGAAAAGCCTGTTGTCACTGATTTAAATTGTATTAATTTCAGTGAGGGCAAGGACGTGGTTGACCAAGTGCTTTGCTGGTTTTACAGAGGGGTTTTACACTCCTGGGGTGTGGGTGCCATAGCAGTGCAAGTGACAGAGGTGTTGGATATGGGGTGGCAGTTTCTGGCAGTGTTCAGGTGGCTCAGTCCCATTCAGAGCATCCCTGAGTGCCTTTGGCCGTGTCTGTGGCGCTTGACTGTGTGCACGGAGGTTCTGTTCGTGTATCCATGTTGATGCTGGTGTGTTCCTAGCGCTGTTTGTCTGAGCTGGAGCTGAACCCTGCTGTGCTCTCCCTGCAGGCCCAGCTCCTCTCTGGAGCCTGTGCCCACGCAGGTGTACTCTCTGATCGGGAGCAGCCCCCTGCGCTCTGCCTCGTCCTCCTCCAACGTGCCGGTGCCGGTGCAGGAGCAGCACCAGCCCATCGTCATCCCCGACACGCCCAGCCCCCCTGTCAGCGTCATCACCATCCGCAGCGACACCGACGAGGAGGAGGACAGCAAGTACAAACCTGCCAGGTGGGCTCTTCATTGGGCTCTGCTGGGCTCAGCGTCAGGGAGAGGGGGCACACGGTGTGTGAGCCCTGGGCAGCCTCAGAAGAGCTGCATGAGACAGAATATTCCCCATCACATCTCTGGGTTGTTCTGCCTGCAGTTAATCCGAGTTTTAATGGACAAGGAGGGAGGGTATGAAATCCCAGAGGGAGATCTGTAACCTGGTGGGCAAAGCTATAACATTTCCCATTTGCATTTTGTCCTTTTTCCCCTGCAGTTTGGGTATGAAGCAGAGATCCAACGTCATCAGCTACGTCACTGTCAACGACTCCCCTGACTCGGACTCGTCCCTGAGCAGCCCCTACGCCCCAGACCCCCTGTCCTCGCTCAGGAGCACTGGGGGGGCCCTGGAGCTGCCCAGCAGAGCTGCTGCTGACAGCTCCAGCTCCCGCACCATCATCGTCCCACCCCTGAAAATGCAGCTCAACGACTGCATCGTGGCCACCCAGGCTTCAGGTGGGTATCTCAGGGTGCTCTGCCAGGGCTCAGGTGCTCTCCTGTCCCTGTGACCCATTCATCCTCACAGTTCTGGTCTTTCCACAAGCCATAGGTTTCACAGCTGCTGTTCTGAAAGCCTTGGTCTGTTTTCATAGTCATTGATAGATGTACCTTTCATTTACATTTGGCTGCACTTAGGAAGATCTATAACTATTCGTGATGGTTTCTTAGTCACATTTGAAATTGTAATTAAAGCAAGGCCCCTGTGACAGAAACAGTCAGTTTGGTGCCTAGAGCTGTGGGAAGGGGAGGAGTGGACTGAGCTTGTGGCATCTTGCAGGCATCCTGAGCAGCAGCAGCAGCAGCAAGAGCAAGCCAGTGGCCTCAGTGAGCGGGCAGTCGTCAGGATGCTGCATCACCCCCACGGGCTACCGCTCCCACCGCGTGGTCACCAACGGCGTGCAGCCCCTCAACCTCAGCCAGGTGAGCCCACCTGCCCTGCAGCCCTGGGGCTGCTTCACAGCTGCTTCAGGAGCCGCTGAGGCAGGGAGGAAGGCTGGCTTGCCACAGGATCGGTACTTGCAAGTGCTGGTTCTTCAGAGCTGGTTCTGTCCTGCGGTGGTGCAGGGTAGGACAAGTGTGGTTGTCTCCACAGTCTCTCTTTGTGCTCCTTGTCACACCTGACTTACAGCAGATCCTTCTTGCCACTCAGTAGGGTGACACCAAGGTCCAGCTGTTGAATTAGAGTAACTTTGAAGGCACAGTAGGAGGAAAGGAAATTCTTTAGTTCTTTACCTTTCTTTAGAGCTCACAGAGTTCCAACCAGTCGGTTAAGACTGGACTTTCTCTCTCAAACTAACAATTGACACCTGACATCTTTGGATGTTTCGATTCAAACATTGGTTTCACTTAATTTTGTGTCAGGATTTTTGATCTCTGGGTCACACTGCAGAGGAGAGAGAGTGTTGTTAGCCCTGCAGTTCACTTCTGGCATGGGCACCAGACAGGTTATCTGGTGCTGAAACAGGGCAGCCCTGCTTCTACCATTCCAACGTGCAGAGGAGTAGATGTGTGAGGAGTTCTGGGTCAGATCTAGGACCTGCCCTCACTTGTCCAGCTGTGGTACCCCCCGAGTGGCAGTTTGCTCCATTGCAGAGGAAAAGCGTCACCTTTGTCCCCATGGAAGTGCAGTCACCTTCTCAGATCTGTGGGAGGGCATCACAAGGGAGGATCTGCAGCAGTGTCAGGGGGGATGGAGGTGTCCATCAGGGGGCTCTGGCTGCCCCTTGCTCACCTGAGCACGACCACTAACCTCATTTACTCCCTCCCCTTGCAGAACCAGCAAACCACAGTGCTGGCCTCCCAGGAGAGAAACGGCAATGCTGTCCCACGCCGGCAGCAAGCTTACGTGGCCCCCCTCACGTCAACGATTTCTCAGGCTCCCTACACGTTCCAGCACAGCAGCCCAGTGCATCCCCACCTGGCAGCAGCCACGGCCAGTGCCCACCTGTCCAGCCAGCCCCACATGTACACTTACGCCCCCAGCAGCGCTGCCACGCTGGGCTCCACCACGTCCATCGCCCACCTGTTCTCCCCGCAGGGCTCGTCGCGCCACGCCGCCTACGCCGCCCACCCCAGCACCCTGGTGCACCAGGTGCCCGTCAGCGTGGGGCCCAGCCTGCTGACCTCTGCCAACGTGCCCCCCGCCCAGTACCAACACCAGTTCGCTCCCCAGTCCTATATTGGTGCTTCCAGAGGATCTGCTATTTACACTGGATACCCGCTGAGCCCCACCAAGATCAACCAGTACTCCTACTTGTAGTTGCCAGTGAAGCGCTGTCCTGCGAGGGGCCTGAGAGGCTGGAGAGGATTTCAGGTGAACCTTTGCCTGGGAGTGACTGCCTGGTTCGTGTTTCTCCCTGATCTGGTTGTATGTTGTTCCCAAATGTCTCTGGTGAGTTCAGTCACTAACTGAGCAGCATGCTTTGTTACCAGTACGAGGGTCACTAATTAAGTTTTTAAAATTTTACTTACTTTTTATAGATGCTTTTAAAAAATTCATGGTCACGTTTATTTAAAATTGTTCTGTTGTGCTAATCAAAAGGGGTGTCAAATCAGTGTCTCAGAAGACAGATCCTGATGTCTTTTTTAACTTGTGTAACTTAAACAAACAGATTTGCAGATTCTATTTTAGCAGCTTGCACAAATCCACGTTGCCACTAAAAATGTGCATGTTTATCTCATTACGTTGCTGGGGCAGTTTTAAAATCAGATTTAATATTTTGACATCTGTTCTGTAATTCACTTTGTCTTTAACAAATTGCTGGTTCTGAAAAGCCATTACATCTCCATATATGTTTCTGTCAAAGTATTTTGTTTACTCCTCTCCTTTGTTTAAGGACTGGTAGAGGCAGCTGCCTTATGCCAGCAACACGATACATTCAGGAGTCCTGTAAACTCTGGAGTCTGCTTTGTGTTCTTGAAAATTCTCCATAACCCAGCTGAATTTTTGTTGTGTTCGTTGCAGAATTCTTCTAAGTGGTTCAAACTGTATTCAGGATCTCACTGTGTGACAGGGCTCAGCAGCTCTGTCAGGGTGGTGTTGTTGTCTCCAGTTGAGAGTGAATAATGCAGCATTGCTCTAAAATTTGGTTTCTGCAGCTTATTAGATGCTGGCCCTATAATGGAGCTGGATTCCTTCACAGAAGCACAGGGCTTTGCTTTGTTCTGTTTTTCTTAATGTTTTTGCCTCACGTGGTTCATTTAGGAGGGAGATAAATTTGAAATACAATGAAACATCACTGTATTGATGTGTACAGCTTTTTATACTCCTGTGAGCGTATCCTCCTGGATATGTCAGCAGCTACTCTAAAGCGCTCTTAATAAGACTTGTAAACAGTACGTGCATGTAGGAATTGCAAGGAAAAAAAATTAAAAAACAAGACAAAAAAAGAGAAAGAAAAAGAAAAAAGAAAAAAAAATCCAGATTTTAAAGTTTATTACTGAATTTAAAACTATTTTAGAAGTTTTGTATTGGTGGTGTTTTAATATTTTACAGAAAATGAAATATGTACATATTGATTAGAAAAATATAACAAGCAAAACTTCCTGCTAACCCCAAATGTTCTGTCTTTGTAATCAAAATGTGTAGTGATTATACTTGAACTCTGTACTTAGTGTTTGTCTAATTCTTAAACGTTCCTGGGGATGGAAGTGTTGTATCCTTTGTATTTAAACCAAAATGAATTGATTCATGTTGGAATGTATGTGATATAATGCAATGGTTAGAGCTCATCACTGTAGCACTGAGAGAGGAGTAGAGCTTCACGAGAGGAAAGGATACCTTGGATTTGTTTTGCACAGGTATGTGTGATGAAGAGTTGTTTGGTGTGTCCCCTTATTGTAGTGCCTTAAATGATGATGTAGTGTGACTAGAGTTTACAGTGAGCTTGCCTTACGAGGGACCAGCAAGCCCCCGTCGAATTGAAGCAATTCACCCACCCAGCTCCCCCAGCCAGAGCAGCAGGATGGTGCAGAGCCCTCTCCCCGTCACCGCTCTCATCCCAGCTCCGTGCTTGTTCCCAGTGAAGCGCCGTCCCCTCGAAGCTTTCCCTTCCAATGGCACATGTACTGTTAGTGTCTGTCAGTGCATTTCGGATAAGGTAGTGCTGGGAATGCATTGGAATGTTTAGTCTAATATTGCAGAAGTGATTAAATAACGTGCAATCACTTTTATTAGGTTTAGTGTAGCGTTACCTTCCCCCACAGGAATAGCAGATGTGTCGTGTAAAATATTGCTAGCTTGGTGATAGAATATTTATACCAAAGAGAGCCTGCTGTAAAGCACATAATACCATTAAAAAGTTTTATAGCTACTGCTAGTGTGGAGTTGTTGGGAAGGTCTGTCAGCTGTAGCCCTAGTTAGTGTTCAGAGGAAATACTCACTTTGGATAATCAGTGCAGGTTTTGGACTACACTTTGTTTTCTTGGGTCCCTTGTACCAGGAATTATTTCTCATCTAATGCATAAAGTATCTTGTCCAAAATGATGATATAAACTGGTTTGAGCAGTCGTGTGACTGCAGCAATAAGAGGTTTGCTAACCTTGAACCCCAGTTTATGTTCCGTCCCAGTGGGAAGGAGGCCAGTCCTGACCTGGCAGTGGCGAGAAATGCCCAAACCATTTCTGCAAGCCCACGTTCCTGCTGGAAGGAAGCCTGGACTGGCCTGAGGTGGAGGGACCAGGGAGGGCTGTGGAGCTGGGCGGTAGCGTTAGCCCCCGTTGATGTTCAGTGTGTTTGTAGAGAACCAACCTTGCTGTGCCACATCGTTGCTGCAAACGATGCTGTTTGTTGCTGTAGGCACTTTGTTGCTTTTTTTGACATTGCTTGTGTTCAGTACTTGCCTTGAGATACCTCTTGGGTACAGAGTTGTGCCTTTCCACCAAAAGGCAAACCGAGCTCCAACTCCCCGTTTCACAAATAGGACTTCATGGAAAACACTTCACTAACAGGAAAAAGAAAAAAGACCTCTAGCAAAATCTGCTAATAATTTTGAGAACTTGCCCACTTCCCCTTAAAAACAGCAGCTTGTAATGTCCATTTAGAGGACCTTGGAACACAATTAATCCCAATGAAATGTATTCCCAAAGCACGGTGTCATCTCCTCCACTGCCCGAGTTCCCGGAAGTGTTGGAACGGGGAGGATGAGATGGAAATGATGTGGGTAAAATCAAACGTGCTCCATTTGGAACAAGCTGTCAAATGATACCCCAGAATTCCTCTGTGATTCACAGCAAACCCCACCCCAGCAGGGCCAGGGCCTCCCAGTCTGGCCCCAGTATGTGATGCCCAATTTAGGTGTATTGTGTTCTGCTCTAAGGACATACATCCCTTCTTCCCTTGCATATCCAGCCTCAAATTGGGTTCAAGAATTGACTCTCCTCATTGTCAGAGCCTGCTACACATTTTTGGAGAGAAGTCTGCTATCTCTGGATAGGAATTGGCATCCTTTAATTTCCTTCACAACTAGTTTGGGATTCACCTTTGGAATATTTGATAGCCAGCTCGTGGTCCCAGCTAGGTTTGTCTGTGTGATTCCTGAGCTGTTCAATCAGTTTTCTCTTACCTGACCTGTATTTGCAGCTGTGATAGCCCCTGTAGAGGCAACTCCTGAGGCTTTCCTGCTTAGCACCTAATTGATGGGATGCAGTAATTTACCTCTGACTCAGCAATTTCTTTTAGTACATGAAACTAAATTGCTTCTAAATGACAGGATTGGCACAGCCCTGCTTTCTTTTTTTTAATTTTATTTAAACTTCTGAATGGTGCCGCATGTCCACATGGTTGTTTGTTGCTAAACTTTATATAATGTGTGATTTCAGATTCAGCTTGAACTATATCTATCTCACTACATGTAGCAGTACATTATATGTAATGTTAGTATTTCTGCTTGAATCCTTGATATTGCAATGGAATTCCTACTTTATTAAATGTATTTGATATGCTAGTTACTGTGTAAAATTTAACTTTCTTTTATGGTTGTGCTCTTCCTTTTTACAAGCCGCTAGATACAGGTAGTTTCTGACAATTACTGATCTATGTTTGTATTGCTGATGTACTTAGGGGGTATGTAAAAATCATTTTAACAAAAGAAATAGATATTTAAAAATTTAATACTAACTATATGGGAGAAGGGTCCATTGTGAAAACATAGTTTATCTTTGGATTCAATGTTTGTCTTTGGTTTTACAAAGTAGCTTGTATTTTAAGTATTTTCTACATAATATGGTAAAAATGTAGAACAATTGCAATGCATCAATAAAAAGGGTTAATTTTCTGTACTCTATTCATCTGGTCACTCGGTCTGTTAAGGGGGGTGGGAGAGGAGGTTGGGGGTATCTGGAATGAGGTGGGATGGAGATCCAGGGTGTGGATGTGGGTGTGTGGATTCAGGGTATGGGTACGGGATGTGGATCCGGGATGTGGATTTGGGATGTGGATTTGGGATGCAGATTTGGGATGTGGATTTGGGATGCAGATTTGGGATGTGGATTTGGGATGCTGATTTGGGATGCAGTGGCACTAGGTGGCACACTCGCTCTGCCACAGCACCACAGCTCCAATCAGACCCTGCTCAGATCATCCCTGCCCATGGCCAGTGCCCACAGAACCACCTGACTCACCTGCATCCAGGGCACGGAGCTGCAGTGTCCATCCATCCATCCATCCATCCATCCATCCATCCATCCATCCATCCATCCATCCATCATCCATCCATCCATCCATCATCCATCCATCCATCCATCATCCATCCATCCATCTATCCATCCATCCATCCATCCATCCATCCATCCATCCATCCATCATCCATCCATCCATCCATCCATCCATCCATCCATCCATCCATCCATCCATCCATCATCCATCCATCCATCCATCCATCATGGCCAGGAATGTTGGAGCAGGGATCCTGTAGAAGGATGGATCTTCCTCTGAAGATCCAGTGGAAGAGGCAGCTGTTCCCTCTGGGAATCCAGTGGGGACAAAACCCCTGTTCTGCTGTCCCCAGAACCTCAGATTATATTCCCCTAGGAATGCTTTTCTCCTCCCTCTGGGCTCACCTCTCCCAGTGGGATGCTGCAGTTCTTATCAGCCATGCAGTGACATTCAACAGCCTGTCATCAGCAGATGTCTCCCAGGAGGGAGGATTGGGTGTGGAAGAGATAAGGAAAACTGCCCACTGAACAGAAGACAACAGCCAAACAGATGGAAAATAAAATACATGTTGCCTTGCAATCTGGGACATGGTGGTTTAATATTTTACAGAAAATGAAATATGTATGGGCTTGGGGCTGGTACCCGTGGTGCTGGTACTGGGCTGGCACTGTCCCTGTCCCATGGGACAAACTCAGTGCACTGTCCCTGTCCCAAGGGACAAAACCACTGCACTGTCCTTGTTCCCAAGGGACAAACTCAGTGCACTGTCCCTGTCCCAAGGGACAAAGCCACTCTGCTGGCACTGTCCCTATTCCCAAGGGACAAACCCTCTGCCCTGGCTGATGTCACACAGAACATGTCACAGTGTTAATGGGATGTGGCTGCTCACGGCCGTTCCTCATTACCAGGAGTCAGGCAATCAAAGGAAAATCCAGCAAACGAGAAGGAAAATGCTTTTATTTGCTTCACTGACTGTGCTGACAGCACATCTGTGGTGTGTTACCTGCCAGCAAATAACTAAGGAGGTGTTTCCCACCCTGGATGCAGCTTGAGGCTGGAATGGGGATTTTCTTTTCTGGGAACGTAGTTTTGGAAAATCTCTGTTGGTCTGTGCTCGCTGCCAGCCTCAGAAGCAAAGAATTAAGCGACACAAACAAGGAGCTCGGGGCAGGAGGAGCAGGAGGCTCTCCCCGAGCCTGTGAGTGACACTTTCCCCCACCCTGGCGGAGGTTTCAGCTCCGTGGGTGTCCTGGGGAGGCTTCCACAGCTCCCGAGGTTTGGTGGAGCCTGCAGAGCATCCCCTCCCAGCCCTGGCAGGCAGCGGGGCTGCAGCAGGAGAGCAGCGCTCGCTGCAATGACGGCTGCAGCAGCGGGATGGGGGGCACCCCCTGAGCCCCCGGGCTGTGGGGTGAGCTCCGTGCTGCTCCTGGCCCTGCTGGGGCTCCTCGGCATTCCTGTGGCTCACGGTGAGTACGGGGACCGGCAAGGACCGGGGACACCTCTGGGTCACACCTGCAGCTCCGGGGCTGGGCTGGGGATGCTCCCCTGAGCCTGGGGCTGTCACAGACCCAGCCCTGGCTGCTGCCTTCCCTTTAGAACCCTGGGCCATCCCAGCACCCTCCTGGGGCGGGGAAGGGGCCACAGAAGGGGCTCCTCACCTGAGGGGGTGTTGTCCTGCTGCAGGTGACTGCGGGCCCCCGCCTGCCATGACCCACTCCAGCCCCTCCAGCAGCGCCAGCAGCTTCCCGGTGGGATCCAGGGTGACGTTCAGCTGCTCGGGGGGAGCCCGCAGGATCCCGGGCATGCCCGACACCGTGGAGTGCCTGCCCGGCGACATCTGGTCCAGGCTGGCCGAGCCCTGCGGCCGTAAATACCTTCCTTTATATCTGAAACACTGCCCGGGGCGGGGAATATCCCTGTCCCTCCTGCTCGGCACCATCCCTGTCCCCAGGGGCAAACCTGATACACTGCACTGTCCCTGTCCCCAGGGGACAAACGCTCTGTGCTGGCACTGTCCCTGCCCAAGGGACGAACCCTCTGCCCTGGCTCTGTCCCTGTCCCCAGGGGCACAAACCCTCTGCCCTGCCCAGGTGACAAACCCTCTGTCCTGCTGTCCCTCTCAGCCCCTGGTGGCCGCAGGGGTGGCAGAGGGCTCTGTCAGGGATGGGGCTGGGGTCTCCTGTGCCCCCCAGCCCATGCATGGTCTCCCTATGTCCTGCTGACCCTCCCCGGGCTCCTGACCCCCCTCCATCCCCACTCTGGTGCCTGCAGCAGGTTGGCAGCCAGGTAAGGAGCCTGAATTCCCCTGGCACCAGCACCAGGAGCTCTCCAGAAGCATTCCTGTGCTCCCAGGGGTGTTTGGTGGGCAGCTCTGTCAGGCTGCCTCTCCTTGGCTGCCAGGGAGCTGTGCTGCCCCAACCAGGCTGAGGTTTGCTGCCCTGTCCAAGGAGGATGAGAGGAGGAATTTCTTCCCCATTGGCACCAACGTGAGCTACGTCTGCCGGCCCGGCTACGAGAACTCCTTGGAGATTTCCCCCTCCAGCACCTGCCTGGAGAACCTGACGTGGTCCCAGCCTGCCGAGCTGTGCAGGAGTGAGTATTCCTGCTGCCCCACAGCCCCAAAAGCAGCCCTGGCTGCTCCCAGAATGTTGGGATGATAATGACACAGCCTGGTCATTATCATCCCAACAGCTCCATTAACACGAAACTGGGGGATAGTCCCTGTCATTCCTTGTTAAGATTAAACAGCACAAGTGTCACTGATGTTCTTTCTGGTTTTTCTGCTGGCATAAACAGGTCTGGTTTGATTTTCATGCCAGGGAATATTTGGTTGGACTCTGTGATCTCAGAGAGGTCTTTTCCAACCTTTTTGTGGTCCTAAAGTTGTTTTCACTGGGACATGGCACAGGCAGGGGACAAATCCCAATTTGCTATTCTAGCACTGAACTTCAACATGAAGGCAAAGCATTCTCTTGGTGACACCCATGGAATATTGAGACTGGTGATGTGGCAGGGATATTTTTTCACAGTCGAGTACCTTGTTCCTAATCCACTGGGATGGAAACCCCTCTGTGGGCGTGCAGCATTTTGGGGTCCCCACCTTTGGCTCCTGCCAGCCCGGCTGTGATGCCTATGCAGTAAAATGCTCTGGAACCTTTGGGAATTCCCCAGAGCCCCTGTTTTGTGTCTCATTCAGCCTTTTTGTGTCCCCAGGGAGGTCCTGTGGCACCCCAGGAGTGCTGCCCGCGGGCAGGATGGGGCCCCTGAGGGACCTGCAGCTGGGAGCACGGGTGGAGGTGTCCTGTGAGGATGGGTGAGTGCTGGGGCACAGCTCCAGAGGGCACACAGCTGCAGGGAGGGCACCAGGGCCAGGATTCAGGGCCACCTTTTCCTCCAAGTGCCACCCAGAGCAGCTCTGGGTGTCCATCCCAACAGGAGCAGCTGGTTGTACTCACAGCTGATAACTCTAGACTTCAGTACAAGTTATTTAAAATATTTCAGCTTAAGACAGTTGAGATATATTGAACAAAAAGGGTTACAACAAGGGATTTCTAAAATCCATTAAAGTTCAGCTGGAAAAGTGCAGTGAAACACAATTTCCACAGTCAGGAGCTGACTCATGGCTGCGGCCTGCTTTCAATCAGGGCCCAAATGCAGTGGACAGCCCAGAAATTTTAATCTCTAATTGAAACACTCCAGGCAGGGTTCCTCCCTCCAGCAGGAAGCAGCTGGCATCATCTGGCTGGTGCTGCCCAGCCCCAGATGTAGCAGAGGGGTTTTGTCTCTCCCTTGGGATGCAATTGAGAAAATGAGAGCGTGTCCCACCCTGCTGGGGCTGAGCTCAGCTTTGGAAGCCCACTGAGGGTGGAGGGATCCCGTTGCTCATGGAAGTTAGGTCAGATACGATCATTATCCACCCTGGCCAGATGCTGCTCTGCACAGGAGGGAGAATCAGAATGGGGAAGGTGTCACTGCCCCTGAGCTTCCAGCAAACCAGGCAGAAACCACTTTAATTAAACACGGATTGAGCCCTGCTGCCCCTCACTGCTCCTGGAGGTCAGGGGGATCTATCTGAATTTGGATTGTGTTGGAACAGACCTTAAAACCCATCCAGTGCCACCCCTGCCATGGCAGGGACACCTTGCACTGTCCCAGGGGGCTCCTCCCTTGTCACCTGAGCCCTGGATGGGGACAGGGTCAGTCCCAGCAGTGCTGTGAGCCAGGAGCAGGCAGGGATGGAGCTCCTGATTCAGCAAATCCCTGTGGGAATCCATCCCTCAGCTCGGCCCAGCCCTGTCTGGCATCCCCAGAGCATTCTGCCAGCCTCAGCTACAATTCCTCCCTTCCCTGCCACGGAAAATGCAGAGTCAGAGCAGAGAGGCACCAAAAATAGATGAACACAGATCCTGAGAGGAGTTCTGCTCACCAGCAGTGTCAGCAGCTCTGCCTGTTTTAACTTTCTCTCCCACACTCCTGATCATGCTTGCACTGGAGGTGGGTGGGAAATATTCCCAGTTTTGGGGCAGTTACTCTGATTTTCTCTCGTGTGTTTTAGGTACAAATTAGTCGGGAATAATTTCATCTGGTGCCAGCTGAAAGGAAACGATGTTGAATGGAGCAAACTTCCGACTTGTGAATGTGAGATTCATCTTAAATTGTGAGATTAAAGCTTTTTACTTCACTCCAGCAGGTCCTGCATCCCCATGTCCAGCCCAAAGTTCTCTTTGGGTTGTTTTTGTGGATGCTCTGTGGCTGATCTGTCCCCAAAAGCACAGCTGAGAAATGCCCATTCTGCTGCTGTTTCAGCAGCTTTGTTCCCACAAAATCAGCATTTTTGTCATGACTGAAGGTGATGGGGTGAGATTTCCAGGAATCCTGAGCGTGGCAAGCTGCTGTTTATTTGTCGTGGCAAATAAAGAGAGGGTGAAGAGAGGGAGAGGGATAAAAGTGTGAGAAGAAAAACACTTTGGGAACAAACCAGAAAGAAGAACTGGGACAGGCAGCTGTGCTTTATCCCTCCAGTGCTGTTACCCACCTGCACTGTCCAAAGTTTATCCTCAAGAACCTCAGGCAGACTCAAACTTTTTGTATTTTTTATTAAAACTGAAGCTTTTAAAACACATTGTCCTTCTCTCCTGCAGTAATTACCTGCCCTCCACCTCCTCCAATCAGCCACGGGAGACACGATGGGGAAGGAATTGAGATTTTTGCTTATAACTCCACGGTGACCTACAGCTGTGAGCCCAACTTCCAGCTGGTGGGGAATGGGAGCATCCAGTGTGGGAGCAGGGACAAAACCAGCGGGGTCTGGAGTGGAGCCACACCTGAGTGCAAAGGTGCTTTCATCCCAGTTCAGTGGCTGAAATTATTTATTGTTTATTGTTTATTGTTTATTGTTTATTGTTTATTGTTTATTGTTTATTGTTTACTAATTAATATTATAATTAATTATTAATTATTAATTATTAATTATTAATTATTAATTATTAATCATTTTATTCTTTATTATTTATTTTATTATTTATTTTATTATTTGATATTTATTATTTATTATTGATTAATTATTTAATATTTATTATTTAATATTTCGCATTTAGTATTTAGTATTTAGTATTTTGTATTTCTTATTTTTTCTTAGTATTTATTATTTATTATTTGGTATTTATTATTTAGTATCAGTTTGATATTCATGTGAAACTTATTATTTAATATTTAGTATTTAGTATTTAATATTAATTAGTATTATTCAGTATTTAGTATTTTTTTCTTAGTATTTCTTATTTATTATTTAATATTTAGTATTAGTTTGGTATTCAGGTGAAATTTATTATTTAATATTTAGTATTTCATATTATTTAGTGTTATTCAGTATTTAGGATTTCGTATTTTGTATTTATTTCTTAGTATTTATTTTTTATTATTTAGTATTTGATATTTATTACTTAGTATTTAGTATTAGTTTGATATTCAGGTGAAATTTATTATTTGATATTTAGTATTTCATATTATTTAGTGTTATTCAGTATTTAGTATTTTGTATTTTGTATTTATTTCTTAGTATTTCTTTTTTATTATTTAGTATTTGATATTTATTACTTAGTGTTTAGTATTAGTTTGATATTCAGGTGAAATTTATTATTTAATATTTAGTATTTCATATTATTTAGTATTATTCAGTATTTAGTATTTCGTATTTTGTATTTATTTCTTAGTATTTATTTTTTATTATTTAGTATTTGATATTTATTACTTAGTATTTAGTATTAGTTTGATATTCAGGTGAAATTTATTATTTAATATTTAGTATTTCATATTATTTAGTATTATTCAGTATTTAGTATTTCGTATTTTGTATTTATTTCTTAGTATTTATTTTTTATTATTTAGTATTTGATATTTATTACTTAGTGTTTAGTATTAGTTTGGTATTTAGGATGAACCAGTTTAAAATATTGGGGGTATGAAGTGCAGGAGGGGTCAAATATAAGTAGTAAGGAAATTTTGAAGGGGAGAAAGGCAGTGCTGGAGCAAGGAGTGGGTGGGCTCAGAGGGAAGGAGGAGTGCTCTGAGCAACGCTCCCTCTCTGTCCCCCAGAGAAAAGCTCAGCTGTCAGACTTGGAGCAGCAGCCACGGAGAGGAGAGCTCCTCCCAAAAGTGAGTTGAAATCACTCGGCATTGAATCAAGTCCATTTATTTTCCTCCTTTATCCCATTTCTAGGAAAGGCCACCCGGCGGATTTGACCCCGTGAATTCCATTTTCTCAGGTGCCCAGGGAATCGCAGCCCAGCCCTCTCAGAAGGCTCTCCTGTGGCAGAGGAAGCTCAGCCTCTATAAAAAAGCCCTGCAAAACAGCATCCAACCCTCCCAGGCCTCCTCCTTCCTCAGGAAACCAGGTCAGTCCCGAGGGACAGCGGCACCAGTGCCACCTCCTGCTTTCTCCCATCCCTAAAACCCAGATTTTTGGTTTTTTCTCCCATATTTCTCTTCAGTGAGCAGGAACTGGGCTGCCTCAGGGTTCACATTGGTTCTGCCTTTGTACAAATCCCCAAAATCCTATTCTGGCCCCAGCAAAGGATCCATGTGTCCTCTGAAGTACATGGAGATCCTTCTCCCACCTGGCTGCTTGCAGAAGTTAAAACGGCCCAAATTTCCATCATTTTGTGGAAGTGAGTGGGTTTTTTGTCATGTTCTTCTCTTCTGTAAGTTTTCTCTGTATAATTTACATTTTTTGCTGGTTCACAGCTCAGCTTTGACTTCACTGACCTTCTATCTCATAAAAAGCTTTGCTTTGTCTGAAATACATTTTAACTTACTATATCCTTGCCCTTATGTTATTACAGATTACTTTTTTAAACTTATTTTTTGGGCCTTTTGAAAAGCAAGAGAGGACTTTGTACCGCATAGCCCTGAGAGTGCCAGGGCTCTGGTGCTGATGCCAACCTTGTTCCCCACAGGGAGATCATGCACAGCCAGGAGAAGCTGGACGTGGTGGAAGTCCTGCTCCTCCAGATTCCCCACCCGCTGCAGAGGATAATTTCATCCATGAAAAGGGAGAATTTTGGCTTTGTGGGAAGTGCTGGGAGCTGTCATTGTGTCACCGTGAGAGGAGAAGACACAACACCAGCTGGAGGACCTCAGTACCCAGCTGAGGGATGGAGAAAATTGTTCCTCTGGTGTCAGGGTCAAGCTGAGCTTACCCATCTTTGAGTTTTGTCTTTTGGGTCAAAACCAGAAAATCTTTTACCATTCCTGATCTGTTCCAAAAGTGCCCCATGCAATGGTCACAATTATTAGGACTCTTTCTCCTTGCTTTAAGGTAAAGGATGACCTAAATCATCTCTGTCCCACCTATAAGATGCAATTTTTTAATGATGATTTAGCATTCCAAGAAATCGACAGAAAATTATTCCTTTTTAAAAGCATTTATTGGCTGATTTCCATATTTGTTCCTCCCACCCGAGTTTTCCTTTCAGCGGTTGCCTCCCAGCAGCCCGACCCAGCTGCGATTCCTGCTGGCCCCGCCAGGGTTTCAGAGAAAACCCCGGAGTTCCTGCAGAGTTCCCCGAGCCCGGCTCTGTCCCACCCAGCCTGACTCGGTGTTTCCAGGCCCGCAGGTTTTTCTGTTCTCTGGCAACACCACAACAAACCCCAGACACAGCCCCAGCCTCCCCGGGGTGGGAGCTGCTCCCCGAACTCCCCAGGAATTCCTGGCTGCAGCTGATCCAGCTGTGCATCCAGCTGCCAGCAGGGAAAAGCAAAGCTTCCCTGTCCCGCTGAGTTTTAGCTCTTGTATTTATTTTAGGAAACCATGGTACTTGGGGTATTGCACTGTTTAATCTTTATATCTTGAGTGGTTTAAGCCCTTTCTTTAGCAAAAGCTTCTCCGTGTATCAGCCCAAAGTTCTTTGCAGTTTTCATTTCTACCACAGGAAGATAAAGCCACGTGTGGGCCGGGTATCTCTGATCTCATAACGCAAAGGAGCCACTTCTGCTTTCCAGAGGGAGGGACCCAGCTCAGTCCCACTGTGACCACATCAATGAGGCACAGACACAGAAATACAGCTCCTAAATAACCTCCCCAGGGCTGCCACCCTGCAACAGAGGGCCTGGAAAAGTTGTGCGTGTTCTTTAAGCTGCCTACCCCAATTTTGTCCTGTAAAGACCTAAAACCCCCAAAGCCTTTCTGGGCTTTTATTTCTATTCAGTAATAAATGATAATTGTTTATAAAGGGTACTCTGTGAATTCAACTTTCTGCTGTTTTCTTGTCATATTTTATTCTCTTTTTCAAGAAGGAATCAGCTTTAAGGTATATCTTGGCAATGATCAGTTCTTTATCACTCTGAACATTTATTTTCCAAATGCCATCCATCGCAAGTTAAACTTGGTTATATATTTTTTAAAAAGTAGTAAAGGAGGAAAACAGGAGTGTGTTTCTGGGAAGTCTGGAAAAAGCAGCTGGAATTATATCTCCCCTAATCCTGTTCAGCCACCCCAGGACTGAGACAGCTCAGGCAGACCCAGGCTCAGCCCAGGGAGATTCAGGCTCAGCCCAGGCAGATTCAGGCTCAGCCCAGGAGGTTTTGGGAGCTGAGTTTCTGTGGCATTCCCAGGGCAGCAGCTCCAGCGCTGTTTTTGCTGCTGGGTTTTGCCGGCCGGGCTCGGGCTGCCCCCGTGCGTGCCACCAGCAGCTGTCGGGGCTGATCCCTGCGCTGCAGGGACGGGTGGCAGGGCCAGATAAAGCTGCTGGCCCTCGGTGGCCGGGCAGGGACACAGCTGCTATCGGGGCTCAGCCACCGCCCGGGAGGAGCCGCTGCGGGGCAGCGAATGCGGGTGCACAGGGCAAGGGGCACAGATATCTCCTGCTCCCTCCCCAAGCAGAAAACAGCCCGCTTTCTGGGGTTTTCTGGGGGTTTCAGGGGTTCAGCCTGTGAGCAAATGCATTTTCACTCGGTTCTGTGAGTGCAGCCACTCCCTGCGGGGGCTCAGCATCACGCAGAGCCTTTGCCAAATACTTTTCAGCATCTTCCTGCCCCGTGCCAAAGTCACTGCCCCAAGCCAATACAGAATTCCCCAGAATTTAAAGGTGTTTTTGTCTTCCTGTTGACAGATTCCTTTAGCCTTATGCAGCCACCATTCCCGTTCAGGCCAGTGAGCTGTAAAAATGCAGCCAAGGTCTCTCCATGGAATTTGTCACCGTGTTTACAAGGGAGTGTTTTATAGGGACACGTTATCCAAGGTGCTGGATTCCTTCCTTCGGAAACCACCTCTGCGTCTCATTGTTACATCTGAGTGGAACTTAAATTGTATAGGAAAGGAAAATAAAGTGGAAATTAAAAATAAATAAATAAAAGGGGTAAGAGTGGGTAAGTTTGAGCAGTGGAAACATCGCGGTTTCCTGGATTACCAAGGGAAACAGGAAGGTGCAGGTCGGCAGCTGCTGGCTGCCCTCTCCTTGGACTGGGAGGATGCGTTCCCCTTCCTGCCCTTTTAGTTTTGGGTATTTTCTTTTCCTTTGCGACTTTGGCAGCTTTGGAGGGAGGGAGGTTTTTCCTGGAAGTGCAGAGTAAGGCTGGGAAGGAGAGGCTGAGGCAGCGGATTCCCGGGGAGCCGCTCGTTGGGATGCCAGGCGAGCCTGGCACCGCTCACCCCGCGCGTTCCACACCCAGCCCCGCTCCCCACCACGCTCCCGGCTTTCGTCAGAGCCTTCCCGGAGCTGAGCTGAGCTCAGCGGAGCTGGGCTGGCCGGGGCGGGCGGGCGGGGGCTCCGCGGAGCTCAGAGCAGCCCCGCGGGAGTGGCTCCGCTGCCCGGGCAGTGCCGGGGGACCCGCGATGGGCTCCGGCCGCTGCTGCTCGCTGCTGCTGGTGCTGGTGGTGCTGCTGGAGCTGCCCGCGGCGTGGGGTGAGCCCCTGGAGGGGAGCGGGGTGCGGGGAGCCGGGCACGCCGCGCCGGGGGCTCTGTGCCTGCCGGCCATGCCGGGCTGGGGGCTCCGTGCGTGCGGGAGCGTTCTCTGCCTCCGCGGGTGTGCGAGTGTAGGATCTGTGGGAATGTGGGTTATCCACGGGAGTGTGGGTTATCCGTGGGAATGTGAGTTATCCATGGCAGTGTGGGTTATCCATGGGAGTGTGGGTTATCCATGGCAGTGTGGGTTATCCATGGGAATGTGGGTTATCCACGGGAGTGTGGGTTATCCGTGGGAATGTGAGTTATCCATGGCAGTGTGGGTTATCCACGGGAGTGTGGGTTATCTGTGGGAATGTGAGTTATCCATGGCAGTGTGGGTTATCCATGGGGCTGTGGATTATCCATGTCAGTGTGTGCTATCCATGGGAGTGTGGGTTATCCATGGGAGTGTGGGTTATCTGTGGGAATGTGAGTTATCCATGGCAGTGTGGGTTATCCATGGGAGTGTGGATTATCCATGGCAGTGTGCGTTATTCATGGCAGTGTGTGTAATACATACATGCAGAAGGAGCCCCTCTAAATCCCTGTTTATTTTCCCACAGGGGACTGTGGGCCGCTGCCGAACATCAGCCACGCTGAGCCCCGGGGGGATGCCAAACACCAGCAGAGCTTCAGTGTGGGCTCCACAGTGACTTTTGCCTGCGTCCCGGGTTACACCAAGCTCCCCCTTTTCTCTAACACCATCCAGTGCCTGTCGAACTCCCGCTGGTCCAGCCTGCCAGAGTTCTGCGGCCGTGAGTGTTTCCCTTTCTCTGACACAGGAGGGTGTGAGTTGCTTGCGGGAACACCCACAGCTTTGGCAATCGCTGCCTCAGGGGTTTCCTCATCACACAGGATGAAGTGGTCTGGCCGCTTCTCTTGCTGCCCCTTTTTCCTACCCTCCACCGAGGCCGTTGGAGCCACTTGTGTAGCACTTGTGTGCTAATGAAAATAGAGGAACAGCTTGGGAAGCACATGGAAAAGGGGAGGGAATGCAGAGCACCGAGCGACCAAAGGGTAAATCAGGCAAGGAGGTTTGGCTTTGGGGATTTGGAAACTTCTCCAGTGAGAACTGGCTGCACTTCCCCACCTCGGACGATTCCCTGGTGGAAGTGGGCAGGGAGGAGGGCACTGTTTGGGGTGCCCATGCTCTTAGTGAGACTCGTGCGTCATCACTTGGATTTATGTTTACAGTTGAAAGCAAAGTGTTATTTTTGCTCTGTAACCGGACATTTGGGTGTCTCTGTGGTGGCCAGGCAGCTGTCCCACACCCAGATCTGTGCAATTTGCTGCGCTATCACCAGAAGACAAAATGCAGAATTTTTACGCTGTTAACACCACGGTGAGGTACATCTGTCGCCTAGCTTATGAAAACACCACAGCCCAGCCCCCCACCAGCACCTGTTTGGACAACTTAACGTGGACAGAAGTTCCTGAACTGTGTCAGAGTGAGTGTCCCCATCTCATTCCATTTCCCCTATGCTGTGTTCCAAGTGCCACGCCTGTATTTTAAAATTGCTCTTCTCTAATGACATTTAACATGAAATACCATTAATTGCCATTCTGCCATGAAAACTAAGTTTGTGGGGCTTTTCCCAGCCTCATGGTGTCCTAAGGATAATCTTACTCTTTTTTAGAGAAATCTTGTGGTATTCCAGCCAATCCAGAACATGGCCAAGTCATCCTAAAAGATATCCTAAAAGATCATCTGCTGGGTGGAACTGCCAGAGTGGTTTGTGACCACGGGTGAGAGTGAAGTCACTTCCCTCTGCCCGCCCAGTGTCACTGGGGTGTGAACTGGGACATGGGGCTCTGCCCATGCAGTCCTCAGCGCCTCTGTGGTGACACATTCTTGGTTGGTGACAACCAGCTGATTTTGGGATGTGCCTTTTGCCCCCACAGGTACAGACTAAAGGGAGCATCACCTTCCATCAGGTGTCTCCTAGAGGGCAACAAAGCTGTCTGGAGTCCTCTTCCAGCTTGTCAGGGTGAGTGAAGTTGTCCAGTGCTTGACTGGAAAAACCAAATATTCCAATCTAGAAATTCTGAATTTTTGGTTTATTTCACTAAGTGACATCAGGCCAGCATCTCTGCAAGGGGACAGCTGCTGTCACAAGCAGGGATCCCCAGGAGCATCACTGGTTCCTGTGCAAGCCTGACAGGAGCAGAAGAAGAAGAGAAGGGAAGAGCATCCCAGGGTCCTCTCCTGAGTTCTCTCCTCTTCCTCCCGCAGTGATCTCCTGTCCCCCTCCTCCAGCCATCCCTCACGGGCAGCACAGTGGCAACAGCTCGGGGGAGTTCGTGCTGGGCTCCGTCGCAACCTACACGTGTGAGCCGGGGCTGGAGCTGGTGGGGCAGGACACGCTGCGCTGCACCGGCGACAGCGGCGACAGCGGCGACAGCGGCGACAGCGGCACCTGGAGCGGGGCCCCGCCCGCCTGCCGGGGTGAGCCCGTCCCTGCCCGCAGCCTCCCCTTGCCCGCAGTTCGCTCCTGGTTCTCTCACTGAGCCCGATCCCATCCGGCAGCACAGGCGCCCTGCAGGCTTTGGCTCCAGGGCTCTGCGCGGTGCCGGGCTCTGCTGAGGAGCACCAGGAGCAGAACCACACCAGGGTTTATGCTTTCCCTTCGAGAGGAGCAGGCAGAAATGTAATGAACAATGCGGGAAAGTATCAGTGGCTGCAAAGCTGCTGGACGGAACTTAAAGGATTTGTATCTCATGTCCTACAACACCCAGGCAATAAAGCCAAGTGGAACAGCAGAATCCTCTCTGTCCTCAAGGCCTGGAGTGGCACAAGAGGTCCCTGCCACAGCCTGAGATGCACAAGTCACCTGCCCATGTGATGTTTACTCCTCTCTGAACTATTTTATATATTGAGCACCATATAAAATCACATTTTGAGTGCTTTTCCTTTGTCTCTCCCTAGTTAAAACCGCAGCAGAGACAAACCAAACCAAACCCTCAGAAGAGAATCCTTACTGGCTGGGTAAGAGCTCCATTTCTTAGAAGCCCTGTTATTTGCTGTAATTGCGCCACATTTGGGCCTTCATATTTTTAACATCCCTTTCATTATTTTCCTCCCCAGCAAGCATCCTCATTCCGAGCTGCATTGGTAAGTAGCTTAAAATTGAAAATACATTTTCCTACCCCAAAGCTGTCTGCTGTTAAATACCTGGAGTCAATGGTTGATTTCACTCTCCCTTTCCCTTCTTTGTTAGTTCCCCCTGTAGCCCTTGGAATTCTAGCTGGGATCATCGTGAGACGGAAAGAGAATGAAAAGCAGTAAGCTGCTCCTCCAAAATCAGAACTTTCCCTGGGGATAAGTGGAATTTTCCTTTCAAACCCTATACCTTCAGCATATTTGCATGGTTAGCACAATTTTTCCACGTTGTGAAGCTTTTATTCTACAATTTTCTGCCTTTCTGTCTCTCCAGCTCTTATAATGTGACTTCACAAAAGCAGGAGGTGAAGGGAAGGGATGCAGGGATGCACCTGGAGGTTACAGATGAGAAGAAGCTCCCCAAGCTCTGGAATTCCTATTTTTGGTAGGTTTGCTTGTTCACCTGCCCAAAACCTTGTGCCTGACTATAGCCAGGGGTCTCACTGCTGCAGAGCTCACCTGTGCAGATCTTTGAGCAGTTTTTGACTTTCAAATGCCCCGATGAACACCCTGCTGTCCAAAGGGGGCTTCAGGAGGGTTTGGGCTTTGCTGGGTGGATTTCCCCCATCTCTCTCTCACCCACAGCCACACAGGGAAGTGCCACGTGTGTCCCAGCTGTGAGGAGCAGCTCCACAGTGCCCTGGCCCCTCTCTCAGAGCCCCCACAGCACGGCTGTGCTGCCTGCCAGGACTGGCTGAGCTCCCAGCCCCAAAAACCCCGCAGCTACTCGGTGCCCAGCGTTGGTGATGGGGACAGCCAGAGCCCAGCAGGCACCAGGTAAAATCCAACAGGGGAGCAAAGCAAGGGGAAAGGGGGAGGAAGCATCTCTATGTGGATAAAGTGAGTTTGGCAGCTGGAATTTGTGTGGTTCCTGTTTCAGCAGGAGCAAGGGTTTGATATTTAGGGAATAGTGGCTCAGCTGGGCAGGAGGTGTTTTTGGGAAGCTGCACACCCAGGATCTGTGTGTTCTCTCTGTGTGTGTGCTCAGCTCTCCTGCCATGGATGTGGACGTGCTCAGGGCAGATGGCACAGGAGGAGCTGCTCCATGGAGGAGTGAGGCAGAGCAGCCCATGGACCACCAAAGGTCAGTCTTCCACCCAAAACCACCCAGATGCCACAGTGGGCATGGACAAAAACCAGCAAATTTCAGAACTGTGCTTATCAGAGAATCCCAGAGTGGTTTGGGTTGGAAGGGACCTTAAAGCTCCTCTCATCCCACCCCACACCTCCCACTACCCCAGGCTGTTCCAAGCCCCACGGCCTGGAAGGCACATCCATGCCCTCAGTGCTCACCCTCAATGGTTCCTCTCCACAGTGACCACATCTGTCCCACCTGTGAGAGCTGGCTGCGTGCCCACACGGGCCAGGGGGACAGCAGGGCTGTGACACCGGGGGAGTGGCAGCACAAGGGGTGAGTGTGGCCAGGCAGCTCCTGCCCAGCTCCTGCCAGCCCTGCAGGGAGTGCCCGGTGCCCTCCAAGCTGAGCTCACTGCTAACTCAGAATAAAGCAGGTGGCACCGGGTGACTGTTGGCTGCTCCTCGCCCTGGGCCAGGGTAAAGGGTGGTGCCTGCTCGAGCTGAGAGAGGTGGAACTGGGTGAGGTTCACTCAGATGATGTTGTGGGGTTTCCCTGGGTGTCTCTGGAGCAGCCTGTGCTCCTCACTGTGCTCAGCCTCGTGTTCTTCGGGGCTCTGGTTCTGGTTAGGCAGCAAAGAGCCCAGGTGGGACCCTGCAGTGGGAGCCTCTGCTCAGCCACTGCCCAGGGCTTTTCCCTCCTCTGGGTGTGGTTCCTTTGCTTGAGGCAAGGTAAGGTTTTGGGCCAGAGAAGTGATGAGGTGAAGCTGTTTGCTCAGTTTATTTATTTATTCTGACACTCGTCCATGTGAGTCTGGTGCTTTCTCAACAGAGTCACCATTGACAGAGCCAAATTCACATGAAAACCCAGATAAACATGGTTGGACATATGCATCTGCTTGCTTTGGCTTCGGGAAGTGTGAACTCCTTGCTGCTGCCTTTGCTTTGGGGTTTTTCCATTTATTCCTGTGAGTGCCTGCCCCACTGGCTGGGAGCCCCAATCCTGGGGGAGCTGGTCCAGTTCTGCATTCTTGAACCTCTGCCTGCTGGAGTTCAAAAAGGGAAATGGTGAAGGAGAGCAGCTCAGTGGGTGCTGGTCTGGAGAGGGGCAGGTCCTGTCACAGCCCCTCTGGGACCCACTCCCCTCTCTCCCACAGCCCCCAGGGCCCTGTCTGCCCCTCCTGCACGGACCGACAGCTCCTGTCCCTCATCCACGGGGACACAGCCAGCAGCCCCGTGTGCCCCCTGGCCGGGGAGGGCTCCCCAGCCCACCTGGTCCCTCCGCACAGCCCCGGCTGCCACCTGTGCCCCGTGTGCTCGGTGCCCAGCCACGCTCACCTGTGCCAGCCCCAGCGCCTGGCACCTGACGGTAGGAGCTGCTCGGGGCACCCCAAACACCCCAGGTCCCTGGGGAGGCTGCTCAAACCCTCCCCAGGCCGAGGGGCTCCCCTGATCCCGGCTTGTTTCTCACTGCAGGATAAATCCAGGAGCTGAGGAGGGGAGTCCAGCACCGATCCCTGGCAGGGATTCAGCTCCCAGTGCAACAAAGGGACCTGAAATCAAAGCTCTGACTTCACCTGGGCTGCCACAGAAGCAGAAAAACCAAACATACTTCAGACCCACCTCCGTGTTGGTTTAATGCCCACTTTTTTGCTTATTTTTGTATGAGCAAAGTATTTTTACAGCTCTTAAAGTGAGGCTTTAAAAAGTCAGTAAACGTTTCTTTGCGCTAGGAAAACAATTTCCTCTTTGCACAATCTTACGAGATTTATTTGTATTTCCTAAACTATTTTTTTAAAACTGAGGTTCCTTTCCTAGTGTGCAGATAAAAGTGCAAAATTTACAGTTTTTATAGTAAAACTGTTTTGTAAATAAAATTAATATAAAATAAGGAATACTGGTATCCTGGCTCTGGGTTTTTTTTCATATTTACTAATCAAGCCTTTCCATAGAGTGGCTTAAAAGATTTTGCAGTCTCATTATTTGCCAGATATAATCAAGTTCATTAATTGCTTCTGCTCAATTAATCGCTGCTGTTGCACTGGTGTCCAGTGCCTGAGCTTTCCTGGGAATTGTGATGGGGGAGATGGGGCAGATGGGGCAGGGCTCTGCTTTCCCTCCTCACAAAGTGGCCTTGAAGCAGTGACTGCAGGAACCCCTGGCACTGCTGTGTGGGGCTGGAGTGCTTTGGAAGGCACCTGGAGGGCTGCTCAGAACTTATAAATTCAATATTCATAATGGAATGCTGCTGAGAACTCAAGGGCAGCTATCCCTGTGTGAAACCACGGAGATGCCAAGACCTTTGCCCGGGGAGCAGGACACCAACCCCGCAGCTTTTGGGCACTTTGTTTTCATCCTGCCTGCCCTGAGCCATTTGTGGCTGTGCTGGGAGCGTGGAGAGAGGTGAGGGGAGGGACCATGTGGGCAAAATGCCCCAGATTTCTCTGCTGATGGCAAGGCCATGCTGAGGCATTGGTGTCCTTTCCTGGCTGGAACTCAGCCTGGCTGAAGATCACTGGGTAAGCTGTCATAAAATGGAGTTAATATTGGAAGGTTTCCTATTTAGAAGGGAAACACCACTGTGGTGGAACTTTGACTGCCTGAGCCTGAGACACTCAGAATTTGAGCTGCTGGTAAAGCAAAATGTTGAGGTTTGGGGTTTTGTCACCCATCTCACCCATCTGGGAGCTTCTCATGAAGCACACTGGGAACAGGAACCACCCAAAATGTGTCTACTACAGACCTTTGGTTTCTCCATTTTCCCCTGCTAGCAGGAACGTGCCTTTAATAAGGAGGAAACTCACAAATAACCATTTCCATGCACACATCAGCCCTGTTCCAGACAGGCCCCCAGGTCCTCCCTCCCCAGCAGAGCCCTGTCCTGCTCAGCTGTCACAGGGGCACTGCAGATCCTGTTTCTTCAGCCCTGCAGAACAAGCACTTGCACATTGCTGGTTATTTTTATTGCTCTTTTACCATAAGCCATGTGAGTGACTAAAAGGGCAAAATACAACGTAAAGGCTCACAGCTCTGGGTTGTGCTTGGTTTTGCTATTTTAATCCCAGCACGTTTATTCACACTGCATAGTCCAAAGTGAATTTTTTTCCAAATGATTTAACACGTGATTTGGGGATCAGCTTGGAATTATGTCCCCACAATCAAATGAAAGGAATTGTGAATGCTGAAACATTGTTTACAGCTGTGGTCACCAAAATTACCATTGGAGAGGGTTTATTTACTGTATTTGTAATCAATTGCACATAATTTTCTTTTTATAATCTGAGTGCAAATCACCAAGTGCAATCTGAAGCGTGAACGTTGGATTTGTAAGTATTGGAAGCTCTCTGTCAATAAAAGAAATAAAAGGACTTGAGCAGTTCCTGTCTCGCTGCCTGCTTTGGGCTCAGGAAGGGTCACCTGTGTGGGGTGGGCAGCTGGAGCTGCCGGGGCTGCTCCTCACCCAAAACTCCTGTCTGGGGTTTATTCTGGGATATATATATATATATATATTCTGGGATCAGCCCAGGGTCGGGTCAGGAGGATTTGTGTCCCCAATTTGTGTCCTGTTTTCACGGGAGGAGGGAATTTCCCCCTGCCCTTCCCATCCCTGTGTCCCTCAGGTGCCACCACCATCCCCTGGGGCTCTGGGACAGAGCCTGGGACACTTCCCCAAGGGGAGGATGCTCTGCTCCATGGGCACAGTGCAGCTACAGCCCCTCTGCCTGCCCCCAGCCCTTTTCACCCCTCTTTCCACATCCTCCCCTGCAGCAGCAGCAGCAGCCTGAGGCACCTGCAGCCTCCTCGGGGTGCTGGTTGTGCTGCACGTCCAGGGGAGCCCCCAGGTTCCTGTCCCACAGTCCTGGGAACTCCCCCAGCAGCATCTCCTTCCTCCCTCGGGGGCACTGGGGGGAACTGGGCTGCCCATATCTGCCCCTTGCCCGCAGGAGCTGCTGCCTGTGCCAGGGATGGTGCCCGCGGTCACCCTCTGCCTGCTGGGCAGCTCCGCTCTGCTCCTCAGCACCACAACCGGGGCTCAAGGTAAGGCAGGGCAGCAGCTCTGCTCCTCTGGGGCCTTCCTCCCATGGCCTTCCTCCTCATCGCTGCTCGGTCCTCGCTGATCTCTGTGCTTTTCTCTGTGGGGGGAAATGGGAGCCCTGCACTGCTCCCAGGTGGCCTTGGCATCACAGAGCCCTGAGCTCCTCTGCTGATGGCAGAGACCCTCTGGGGTCACCAGAGCCACAGCTGGCACAACACCAGAGCCAGAACTGGCACATCACCAGAGCCATAGCTGGCTCATCACCACAGCTGGCACCTCCATCCCCCTGGCACAGCACAGATCCCAAGGGGCTGTTGGGTCAGTCCTGGGCTGCCCTGTCAGTGATTTCCTGGGTTGGATTGGGTGCTCAGGAGGGCCAGGAAAGGCTCCTGAACCTGCTGGGTGCTGACATGAAATCCTGGACATGCAGGTTTTGTCAGCTGAGGTGGCAGTGGGGTCCCCAAGGAGCACAGGGAGGGTCCTGCAGCCCCGGGACCCCAGCCCAGCCGCAGCCCCCAGTGCCCACGGGCACCAGGCTGCCCGGGCACCCCGCAGCCCCCCGGGGCTGGCCAGGTCAGCATTTCCCTTCTCTCCCCTCCCCAGCTGCCTGGTGCCCGCCGCCCCGCGTGCCCTACGGGCGGGTGTCCCCTCGCCGCTTTCTCTACCGGCCACGGGACACCGTGAGCGTCACCTGCAACCCGGGCTACACCCTGAGCGGTCCGGGCAGCAGCACCTGCGGGGCTGCCTCCAGGTGGGACCCCCCTCTGCCGGCGTGCAGAAAGGGTGAGTGGCACACCAGTGTCCCAGCGCTGGGAGTGGCACTGGCTGTGGGGAAAGCTCCTCTTGTGTCCTCCCAAATTCACTGGGAAGGCAAAACTGGGCTGGGTCTGTCCTGGCTGCCCTTCCCAAGCTTGGCTGGCAGAGAAACAGAAACAGCTCCGGTGGGACAGGCTGGGGTGGGACACGGGGATGGCTGTGGCCTGTCTGGGGCTCCGAGAGGCATGGGGAGAGGGATGGCTCCGTGGGATGGCAGGGTCTGAATGCCGGGGGGTTTCTGACACTGCTTCTGGGCAGATGTGGGGCATTTTCACCTTCCTTGCGGAGTGAAGAGTAATCACAACTTCTCACTGCTTCCACGTCAGTGAGGATCCCTCCCAAATCCTGCCATGTGCCCGCTGTCCTGTCGGGACTCTCATCACTGCCAGTGATTCCTTCCAGGTGCAGCTGCACCTGAACTAAAGACTTGACCCAGCAAATGGAGCCAAGAGCAGGATTCAGGAGCTCACTCTGCTGTTACCGAGCTGTGCCAGCAGCACAGACCAGCACAGAGCAGACCCACAGGATGCTTTCCCTCCCTCTGCAGAGGTGACATGTCCCCGGGCACCGAGCATCGCCAACGGGCTGCACTCCGGGCACTCCTCGGGCAGCTTTCCCCGGGGAGTCACCGTGTCCTACAGCTGCAGGGAGGGCTTCCAGCTGCTCGGCAATGAGTCCATCACCTGCACGGACTCGGGGAGCTGGAGCCGGCCCCTGCCCCGCTGTGAAGGTCTGTGGGGGGCTCTGTGCTGGGCTGGGGGGCAGGAGGGTGCTGGGTGTGCTGTAGGGTCGGAGCAGGGAGCTGTGGCACTGAGGGCAGGGCAGGGCTCTGTGTGCGCAGGATCCTGTTCACGCAGGGAATTTAAAGGGCGCCGTCACTGCCCCCACAGCCATCGGCTGCCAGGCACCCGAGGTGCAGAACGGGCAGGTGCACAACGCGCAGGGCACCTACAGAGCTGGAGACACTCTGCACTTTGACTGCCACCCCGGCCATGCAGCAGAGGGCTCCGACGAGGCTCGGTGCCAGCCCGGGGGCACCTGGGACCCGCCGGCGCTCGTGTGCCACAGGGGTGAGTGCTGCTGGGGATCGGGGGTGCAGGCAGGGACTGAACCCCTCCGTGCACTCACCCTGCCTGCCTTCCCCTCGCTCCCCGTTCTCTCGCTGAGCTCAATTTCCCATCTCCCTCCCGCAGTCCGGCCGTGCCCGATGCCTCCGGAGGTGGCCAATGGAAATCACAACAGCCGGGACACGGCAGGGTTCACCATGGGGATGTCTGTGAGGTACAGCTGCGATCCCGGCTATTACCTGGTTGGAAATGCCGCTGTGACCTGCAGAGCATCGGGGAACTGGAGCCAGCCCCGGCCTCGCTGCGAAGGTGAGCCCGGGCTCTGTCCCTCAGGGGGCAAACTCACTGTGGCTCTGTGCACAGGGGACACCCTCACCAAATCCACTGAGACCTTCAGCCAGAGTCTGAACTCCATTTTAATGAAAGATATGGGTTTATAATGTGTAAAGAACAAGCTAACATCCACGAATCCAGAGCCAGCACCCTCCTCCCTGTGCTCCAGTCATATCCATGGGTGGTGGCAGTGCTGAGACCAGGCATGGGAATAGGGGGGGACACAGCTTTTAGGGGGACACCAGCTGAGTTTAAATGAATCATTTCAATACTCTTTGTCCAGAAAGATCAGAGGAGAGTCAGGAGACCCAAAGGCTGCTGGCAGGATGCAGCTGGCAGCACCTGGGGTTTGAGCCCTCTGTCCTCCCAAAGTGTGACATGCGGGAAGGGTGGGGCTGAGCTGGCTCCCCAAAATCTCCTCTCCCAAACCCTGATGAGGTTTCCCCTCCCTCTGCAGAGGTGACATGTCCCCGGGCACCGAGCATCGCCAACGGGCTGCACTCCGGGCACTCCTCGGGCAGCTTTCCCCGGGGAGTCACCGTGTCCTACAGCTGCAGGGAGGGCTTCCAGCTGCTGGGCAATGAGTCCATCACCTGCACGGACTCGGGGCACTGGAGCCGGCCCCTGCCCCGCTGTGAAGGTCTGTGGGGGCTCTCTGCTGGGCTGGGGGGCAGGAGGGCGCTGTAGGGTCGGAGCAGGGAGCTGTGGCACTGAGGGCAGGGCAGGGCTCTGTGTGCGCAGGATCCTGTTCATGCAGGGAATTTAAAGGGCGCTGTCACTGCCCCCACAGCGATCGGCTGCCAGGTACCCGAGGTGCAGAACGGGCAGGTGCACAACGCGCAGGGCACCTACAGAGCTGGAGACACTCTGCACTTTGACTGCCACCCCGGCCATGCGGCAGAGGGCTCCGACGAGGCTCGGTGCCAGCCCGGGGGCACCTGGGACCCGCCGGCGCTCGTGTGCCACAGGGGTGAGTGCTGCTGGGGATCGGGGGTGCAGGCAGGGACTGAACCCCTCCGTGCACTCACCCTGCCTGCCTTCCCCTCGCTCCCCGTTCTCTCGCTGAGCTCAATTTCCCAACTCCCTCCCGCAGTCCGGCCGTGCCCGATGCCTCCGGAGGTCACCAATGGAAATCACAACGGCCGTGACAAAGCGTTTTTTACCGCTGGGATGTCTGTGAGGTACAGCTGCGATCCCGGCTATTACCTGGTTGGAAATGCCGCTGTGACCTGCGGAGCATCGGGGAACTGGAGCCAGCCCCGGCCTCGCTGCGAAGGTGAGTGCGGGCTCTGTCCCTCAGGCTCTGAGCACAGGGGACACCCTCACCACTGCAAACAGATCCTCCAAGAGGGTTAATTCCATGTAAAGTGTGTCATGGACTCAATTAATGCCAAGCCTTCCTACAGCTGGGGAGGTTTGTGTGGACATCGCGCTGATTTTGTGGTTCCAACATTAACCGCTGGTGGTTTTGTGTTTTCTCTTGCTCCGACTCCTCCTGCACACCCTGATTTCCAGGGACTGTCTGCATCAATCCAATCGTAGCCAATGGAAGGCAAGTTGGTGGCCACGGGCTCCTCTCTGCCCCCGGACAAACGGTGACATTCCAGTGCCACGATGGGTACAGCCTGCAGGGCAGTGCCAGCCTGTCGTGCCAGGAGGATGGCACCTGGCAGCCCCCTGCTCCTGTGTGTGACAGAGCACTGCCCCACCACTCCTCCTTCACCAGGTCCCCAGGTACCTGACACAACTGCTGTTTTATGACCCCTAATCCTGTTTAAAAATGTTGTTAAACCCTTTGAGGGGGAAGATTCAAGCCTATCCTGGGAATAAGAACCTAATCCTCTGCTGCCCTTTGGGAAAATGTCTTCATTAATGGCTATATTAATCAAAATGAACATTTTTGCAAGGCAAACCAAACCCCTTTCCTCCTAACAGTGCTCTCTGTGTGCTTGCCCCCCATGTGCCTGTCCTGCCTGCTTCTCACATCTCTTTTCTCTCTCACTAGGTGCTTGTGGTGCTCCCACAAGGTTACAGTTTGCTGAGCTAAATGAGGAGCACTGGAATGCCATTGATTTTCCTGTTGGGAAGACTGTGCAATACACTTGCCGCCCTGGATATGCAAAAGTGCCAGGAATGTCACCTACTCTGACATGCCTTGAGAGAGGAGTGTGGTCAGAAGCACTAGAGTTCTGTAAAAGTGAATAGCTCCTTGATTTGGTGTCTGTCGGTGCAGGAGGAACAGGTCTCAGGTTCTGTCCATGCTGCCAAAACCTTGGTGTTATTCTGAATATGTGACTAGTAAAGCCATGTAACCCTTTGAAATGGGAAACCCATTTTGGGGGGAACTGGGAATGTGGGCAGGGGACTGGAGGAATAATTGCATATTTGGTGCTGGGATGTAGAGAGGCAGGACATAAGGGTGTTTTCCTTCCCCAGGGAAACAGTGCAGTCACCCAGGTGAGCCTGTGCATGGCAGGATTATTTCCCTGACAAATCTGCAGCTTGGCTCTACAGTGGTTTACAGCTGTGAGGAAGGGTAAGTCCTGCTTTGGAGGTAGAATGGTAAGTGTCCCCCTTTTTAACCTCTGTTCATTCACTCCCAGAAAATGGATTCTCGGTGTATATATATATAATGGATATATATGTATTTTTATTTATATATATATATATATATGGATATATATTATATATAAAAATGGATATATATATATATATATATATATAAAATATATAAAAATGGATATATATATATTTTATATATATATATCCCCTACAAATGCTGGAAAATGGGTCAGGCAGAGCAAGGAAGGGATTTCCCCTCCAGGGCCACAGCTCTGCTGCCAGCAGGGCTGATCCCACATCCCGGGTGGTTGGGAGGAGCAGTAATTCCAGCTGGAATGGCTTGGGGTGAATGACCAACCCTTTTCCCACCAGGCACAGGTTAATTGGACAAGCCAGCAGACGCTGTGAGATCTCTGGGGGACGTGTTGTATGGACTGGCCACACTCCCCTCTGTCAGCGTGAGTAGCTCGTGGTTCTGGGAATTATTTTCCAGCAGAGTCTGCCACATCTTTCCAATCAAAGCTTTCACAGGCAATTCTCCCCTTTGTGGGCAGGAAAAATCAGAAGGTTTGGGAGGCATAAGCAAGCAGTCTGGGAAAAGGTACAAGACCCCAAAGCTGAAGGGATTATGGAAAGCAACACCTCAGCTGGAGCTTTTCCAGCAGTGCTTGAGCATCCTGCTGCTGCCTGACACCAGGAGCCCATTGCAGCAGAGGAAGGGAACTCGTGTTCAGCTTAGGGGTTGCTCTGTCACACCCAGAGAGACCAAGGGTCAGGCCTAGGGAGAGGCAGAGCACCGAGGCAGGGCCAGCAGCGAATCCCAAAATCCCAGACCGGGGGTTTGTTCCCTCTCTCGGCCACTGGTGAGTGCCCAAGAGCTGCTGTGCTGCTCCTCAGCAATTCCCCCTGGGCTTTCTCTGCTGATCAGATTGCGTGGCTGATCAGGGCCGTTCCACACGGAAGAAAGAAACATTTGCTGGTACATTCTGAGGTTTTAAAGCATTTCCCAGATTCTCCAGGTAGGTGTGAACCACAGGTGACACACAGACTGTGCCTGGATTGGCACCAGAATTTTATACAAGTGATGCTAAATAGGTATTCAAATTATTTCTTTAAAAGTAGCAAATGCAAAGCATGCAGGTGTTTCCTCCACAGAGTTTTGGTTACTGCCTCTGCTTTCTACCTGCCAGGGTGGGATCCTGTTCCCAACCATCACTGGGGAGGTCACTTCATCCCATCTTTAGAAGTGTTTGTGCCCCCCAGCCCGAGGGGCTCAAGAAGCCCCCCACAGGTGCTGTGGCGCTGCTGCTGAGCTGAGGTTCTGCTCCTCCGCAGGCATCCCTTGCGAGCCGCCCCCGGACATCCCCAACGGGCAGCACTCGGGCCGGCTGCAGAGCGAGTTCCACTACGGCACGGCCGTCACCTACAGCTGCAAGCACGGGCTGCCCCTGCACGGGGAGCCCTCCATCCACTGCACCACCCGCGACGGGCACAGCGGCGTCTGGAGCGAGCCCCTGCCGGCCTGCGGAGGTGGGCAGGGACCCCCGGGCATCCCCCCAGCCCCGCTGATCCGGTTGGGAAACTCCAGCCAGCTGGGATTCTCGCCCCAGCATCTTCCAGGGCTCAGGCCGGCAGAGCAGGGGAGGCTGGGGTGCCACCCTGCTCCCCTTTCCCCTTGGAATGTTTGATCAACATCTTCTCTAGGAAAATGATTTTCAGTGTCTTAAAATTGCAGCCCTTGGTGGCTTCACACGGCCCAGCTCTGCCTGAGGGTCTGTTCTGAGCACTGCACCTCTTTCCTTTCCAGAGGCGAACTGTCCCGTCCCACAGATCCAGCACGGGAGGATCGTGGCTGCCAGGGCTGCCTACGCACACAGGGACACCGTGACCTTCCAGTGTGACCCAGGCTATGCCATTCGCGGCCACAGAGAGATCCAGTGCCAGCCAAACAACACCTGGGAGCCGCCTGTGCCCGTCTGCGAGCAGGGCAAGTGTCCCAGCAGGGTTTAACCTTCCCCTGCTCTCCCAATCCTCCTTTTGCAGCTCTTTAACAGCCAGGCTGTTCTCTGTCCTGGCAGCTGGCTGCAGAGCCCCTGCCAGGCTGGGCTTTGCCGAGCTCAAGGAGCCCTACAGGAACCAGACGCTGTTTCCTGAGGGGAGCAGGGTGGAATTCGAGTGCCAGCCTGGCTACAGCCAGCTCCTGGGGGTGTCACCAGCCATCACCTGCCTCAGCAACCAGACCTGGTCTGCAGTGCTGGAGTTCTGTAAAAGTACATCCTGCGAGTGCTGGAAGCCTGCAGTGGGAGGCTGGGCTGCTTTCTGTGTTTCCCCAGCTTTGTGGGTGTCTCTGCCTGCTCCCTGTGGTGCCATCCCTGGGATATGAGCACAGCTTTGAGGGTGTCTCTGCCTGCTCTCTGGTGCCATCCCTGGGATGTTTCCCCAGCTTTGTGGGTTTCTCTGCCTGCTCCCTGTGGTGCCATCCCTGGGATGTTTCCCCAGCTTTGTGGGTTTCTCTGCCTGCTCTCCATGGTGCCATCCCTGCTGGGATGTTTCCCCAGCTTTGTGGGTGTCTGTGCCTGCTCTCTGGTGCCATCCCTGCTGGGATGTCAGCCCAGCTGAGGGCTGATGGAGGCTGGCATTCCCTTCCAGAGAAGCAGTGCCCCAACCCAGGGAACCCAGAGAATGGCAGAGCTGTTGTCCTGACAGATCTCCTCCTCGGGTCCAAAATCCATTACACTTGTGACAAAGGGTGAGTCCTGCCCTGGGGAGAGGGAAGTGGATTTTCAGCTTTACACAACCCAGTTCCCAAGCCAGAACTCTTGGTTGCCACTTGCAAGGGTTGTAAAGAAATCTCAAATATAAAAAATCTCACTGTTAAAATAATGAATCCTTCTGTGTGGTCCAGGTACAAGCTGGTGGGAGGCTCCCAGAGAATTTGTGAGGTCTCTGGCACACATGTCTCGTGGAGTGGGGATCCTCCTGTCTGCCAGCGTAAGTAGGCCACCACAACAGGCCCTTGGAGATGGTTTACAAGATAAAGTGGAACTTCTTTCAAGCCAAAGGTTTTATTGCAAAAGATTTCTCAAGCCACTGAATGTGTAAAATATTTCCTTTTTCTTTTCATTTTGGTTTGGATATGCTTCTGAAAATGGTTTCAAAGGTCTTTTATTTATTCTGGTGCAAACTGCGAAGAAACATTAATATTTTAAACTGCCTGTTAGTGGTAAGTATCTCTCACTGGCCAGTTTCTCTCTCTGTGTCACCAATGGTTATGGAAAGGGAGGTAAGAATTGTCCCAGCACCTCCACGGGCAGCAAGGAAGTGACTCACAGGAGGGGACAGATTTCATTCCCATGTGTCATTTTATCCATGCAAACTTTGTTACTGGTGATTCAGGTCATTGTGTCACTGCTGAGGTGGCTTCCCCTCTGTCAGTGCCCTTCCTGGGCACTGTGTGTGCCCTTCCTGGGCAGTGCTGACCCCCCCTTGTCCCCTTGTCCTGCCCACAGGTGTCACCTGCGCTGCCCCTCCGGCCATCCCCAATGGGACACACAGCGGGGGCTCCAGGGCCACCTTCTCCCTTGGGGACGTGGTCACCTACACCTGTGCCTCGGGGCTGGCCCTGGCTGGAGACTCCTCCCTGTCCTGCACCTCTGGGGACGGGGAGCGTGGCACGTGGAGTGGGACAGTGCCACGGTGCCAAGGTACGGCTCGGGGTGTGCCCACAGGCAGCTCTGGCTGGCCCTGGCACAAGGGACAGCCTGGGGCAGGGCCTGCACCCATGGGGACACAGCTCACACAACCGATTTTATGTATTCACAGCAGTTAATGTCAGTGTTCAAAACAACTCGGAGGATTTACTATTTTTTAATCACTTTTTAAAGCATAAAGCACTTATTTGCTAGTGCTTTAGTATAACAGCTTTTCCTCTTTGAGGCTGATGGGGGAGTACTGTTATTGCTTCCGTTTTCATTACAACTTAATTTGATTTATTGCTTCTGCAGAAGCTCTAAAAACCAGGATGTTGGTTTCTGCTGAAGCAAAGAGCTAAGGAGAGTTCCTGGGAAAGTTACATATCAGCAATAAGGCTGACTGCACTTGTGTTATCTCGCTGCTTTGCTCTCAGAACATTGGGGGGTTTGGTGTTTATCTTGCCCTGCCCCATTTCTCACCTGCCTTTCCCTGTTCCCGGCAGAGGTGAGGTGCCCTGCCCCGCCGAGCATTGCCAACGGGCAGCACGGTGCCAGCCCCGGGGCCAGGCACAGCCCGGGCTCCGTGGTGCTCTACACCTGCGCCGAGGGCTATTCCCTGCTGGGCAACGCCTCCATCCGCTGCACGGCCCGGGGCACCTGGAGCCGGCCCCAGCCCCGCTGCCGAGGTGCGTTCCTGGGGCTCCTTCCTCCTGCTCGGCTCCTGGTGCAATCACTGCCAGCAAACGCCCAGGCACAGGCTGAGAGCTGAGGTGCCAGGGGCAGGAGGAGCCCCCTGTGCCCCTGTGGGTTTCCTTTCTGTTCCCGCTGAGTACAAACGCACAGGAACAGCTGAATAATGATATTTAGTGTAAGAACAACAGTCACAAATGTTGAAATGTCTGTGACAGAGATGGCAAGGCCCAGCAGAAGGTGCTGTCCCTGCCCAGTGCCCCTCACAACCAGGAGGGGTTTCACATCCCCAGCTCTTCACATCCTCATGCTCTTCCCTTCCAGCAATTGGCTGCACCAGGCCAGAGATCGAGAATGGAAAAGTGGCTGGGTCAGAGAGCACCTACAACCTGGAGGACACCATCATCTTCGAGTGCAACTTAGGTTATGCCTTGAAGGGCTCTCAGGAGTCCCAGTGCCAGTTTGGGGGCAAGTGGCACCCTCCTGTCCCCACCTGTGAAAAGTGTAAGTGCAGATGAGGGGCAGCTGATTTCTGAACCCCTCTAAAGGAGGTAAAGGGGCTGGAAAGGGAAAACATGCACATATGTCCTGCCATCCTTCTGATCCTCATCCAAACCCCTGAACAGGCTGCCTGGGGAGGTGTGGGCATCATCTGGCACCATCCCTGGAGGGATTTAAAAGACATGTGGATGTGGCACTTGGGGTAGTGGCTTTTCAAATTTCAGTGTTTCTGTGATTCAGATCCTTGTTAAATGTAGGGCTCTTTAAATGAATCCACAAAATCCAGGCTGGTGCCTGATATCATTCACAACCATAGAGAGACCAGAGCAAGTTGTTAGAGCCACAGATGAAAACTAACCACTGTAGTTGCCTAAACAGTGAGAAGCCATCATTTTTATGTCAATTACCTCAGAAAACATGAAGGCTGGAAGGTAAGAGAGGCTAGGATGGAAATATCATTCAGTGACACCCTCGTTGGTGTTGGGCAGAAATTAATGGGAAGAACAAAGTTTGAAAGGCTGCCTCACCTTCCAAGGGTGTTTGTGGTACCAGCTCTTGGCTAGCTGGGATGATTTCCTCTCCTTGCAGTGCCACCGTGTCCTTCCCCTCCAACTATCAGGAACGGCCAGCACGACAGCAAGGGGGTGGCAGAGTTCATCCCTGGCATGGCAGTGAGGTACCACTGTGACCCAGGCTACCTCCTGGCTGGGAAAAGCACCATTTCCTGCTTGCCATCAGGAGTCTGGAGCATCCCTTACCCCCGGTGTGAAGGTGAGCTGTAAATGCTGCCACTCTCAGTGCAAAGGGAGAGCAGTGCACTCACACAGGCTCCCAGAACCAGAGGAGCACCCTCAGCTCTGGCACCATGCCCGCAGCCATGCCCCCAGCCATGCCCCCAGCCAAGCTGTGCTGCTTTTCCCTCGCAGAGATCACCTGCAGCAGCCCCAGCATCAAGGACGGGGAGGTGGCTGAGGGCCGGAGGGCTGTGTACCACCCTGGGGACAACGTCACCTTCCAGTGCCACCCAGGCTTCGTGCTGAGGGGCAGCCGTGGGGCCAAGTGCCAGCCTGACAGCCGCTGGGTGCCCGCTGTGCCCACCTGCCAGCCAGGTGAGCCAGTGTGACGGGCTTTGCTGCGGTACCAGTGCCCCTCCTTTGGGTGAAACCCCTAAACCTCTGCTCTCTGCTCCTGCCCTGGCAGCGCGGCCCTGCCCTCCGCCCCCCGTCATCGCCCACGCCACGCTCAGCGCCAAGCCCGGGACCAACTTCACCAGTGGCACCTCCGTGAGCTACAGCTGCCAGCCTGGCTTCACCCTGCTCGGGGACCCCTCGGTGCTGTGCACGGCCTGGGGCAACTGGAGCCTTCCCTACCCTCGCTGTGCAGGTGGGACTGCCCCAGCATCCATCCCTGTGCCAGGCCCAGCATCCACCCTGTGCCAGGCTCAGCATCCCTCCCGTGCCAGGCTCAGCATCCACCCCGTGCCAGGCTCAGCATCCACCCTGTGCCAGGCTCAGCATCCCTCCCGTGCCAGGCCCAGCATCCATCCTGTACCAGGCTCAGCCTCCATCCCGTGCCAGGCTCAGCCTCCATCCCATGCCAGGCTTAGCATCCACCCTGTGCCAGGCCCAGCATCCACCCTGTGCCACGCCCAGCATCCCTCCCCTGCCAGGCCCAGCCTCCATCCCGTGCCAGGCTCACCCTGGATCAGGCAAACCTGCCACCCTGCAGGATTGCATGGCACAGGGAGAACCACAGCAGGAGCTGTGCTCACTTTGGTGGCACTGGGAATAAGCTGGTGGCACTGCTCAAGTTTCCCAAAAGGAGACAGGCTTGGGTGTTGTAAATATTGAAATTACAGATTTCTGTACTTTACAGCCCAGAGTCGTGTGAAGGCACCACACTGACCAAACTATTTTTGGGCATTGCTTTATCCTGTTTTGTTTTAAGACCACATAAATTAGGTGCCTGTGTCCTTACATGCTGAGTGTTATTTGATGCAGACAAACGTCAGACTACATAGAAGATGCATTAATAACTTGGGGTTTAGCAGTGCCTATCAATGCACCTGTTCCTATTTGGCTGCATTTCACAGCCAAGGACATATTTCTCATGCCCATTTCGTTTCTTGGCAGCCGGTTGTGGCACACCAACACCATTGCTATTTGCTGAGCTAAGCAAGGAATATGAAAATCAGACTGAGTTTCCTGTTGGGATGACTGTGAACTACACTTGTCAGCCTGGATATGTGGAACAGCCACAGATATCACCAACTATCACATGCCTTGAAAATCTAACGTGGTCTGAAGCCCAGGAGTTTTGCAAAAGTAAGTTTTGCAGCTGCTTCCAATTGGTTTAAATTGTGCGCTTGAAGCCTTGTAATTTCCCCTTCATCACTCCCTCCTTTGGAGGGTTTGGGCAGACTCCTGAAAACAGTGATTCTTCTCCTATGACACTGAGTTGAAGAAGCTTAAAATCAGCTCATCTCAACCCCTGCCATGAGCAGGGACACCTTCCACTACCACAGCTTGCTCCAAGCCCTGTCCAGCCTGGCCTTGGACATTTCCAGGGATGGGGCAGCCTCAGCTGCTCTGGGCACCCTGTGCCAGGAATTGCCTACCCTGACAGAGAGGAATTCCTTCCCAATATCCCACCCAACCCTGCCCTCTGGCAGTGGGAAGCCATTCCTGTCCCTCCATCCCTTGTCCCCAGTCCCTCTCCAGCTCTCTTGGAGCCCCTTCAGGCACTGGAAGAGGCTCTAAGGTCTCCCTGGACCCTTCCCTTCAGGCTGAACCACCCCAACTTCCCCACCTGTCCCAGGGTCATGGCCCTGCCCTTTTCTCAGTTTTGTTTTGTCCTCTTTAGTGCTGCAATGCCCTTCACCTCCCAATATTACCAAAGGAACCCACGACAGCCAGGACTTGGAGGTTTTTCCTGCTGGGATGGTTGTGAACTACAGCTGTGACCCAGGCTACAGCCTCCGGGGAGAGGCATCCATCCGCTGCACCAGCTCTGGCAACTGGAGCCTCCCTCTGCCTCAGTGTGCAGGTACACTGCGGCTCTGAGCTTGGAGCTGTGGACAGCCTGGGGGTTTATACCTGTAGGATTCATCCTTGCCCTTCCCAAAATTCTGAATCCTTGACCCTCCTTTTTTACCCACTTCGCACAACGATTTTAAGCTGCACATACTCAAAGTACATTTAAAAACAATTTTTGTAGCTGACATCTCCGTTTCTCCCCGTGTTTTCTCTCCTGATAGGTGGCTGTGGTGCACCTCCAAACCTGACCTTTGCTGAGCTAGCCAGGCAATACAGAAATCAGCAGGAATTTGCTGTTGGGGACACCGTGAGCTACAGCTGCCGGCCGGGACACTCGAGACGCCCCGGAGTGCCCCAAACTCTGACTTGCCTCCAAAACCACACGTGGTCTGAAGCCCTAGAGTTCTGTAAAAGTGAATAGCTCCATCCATTTGGTGTTGGTTATTGGAAATGGTCTATTCTGTGGGTTTTTGAAGGAAAGATTGGTACATGGCTTTACTAGTCACATGGTCTGGGCCACTTTGGGCCTTTTTGAAATCACATCTTTGTTGGTGGCAGAGCTTGGACAGAACCTTAAGGTACCTTCTCATAGTGTGCAGCACAAGCTCAAGAGAGGAGTTTAAACAAAGCCTTGTTCTTTCCCAGGGAAGCAATGTAGCCACCCAGAACCCCCCAGGAATGGCAGAGTTGTTGTTCTGACAGATCTCCTTTTTGGGTCAACCGTGAGCCACACGTGTGACAAAGGGTGAGTCCCACGCTGCCTTTGCTGCCTCCTGTCTGAGTTTGGTGGTGGGTAAAGGATCAGAGCCCACTCCTCTACAGCTGTTCTCCCACAGCATTGGGAAAATTGGAATTTTGGAGTTTTGGTTCTAATTCTGCCATAGTTGCCTGCTCCAGAAAGGGAGAATTGTCTCACTTTTCCCTCCTGTGCTCAGCAGATTAATTTGCAAACCAGTTTCAGTTTTCCTTCTCAGATGGCCTCGAGCAGGAGCTGAGAGTGGGAGCAAGGCCGTGCTGCAAGGAGGCTCCAGCCCTTTGGAAATCAGTTGGGTCCTGATTTACCACCTGACCAATGTAACCCAGAGTTTTTGGGGTCAGTGTTGCTCCCCTTGGATCTGGGAAAAGCAACTTGGTGTCCTCCACTCCCACGTGTCAAACCAGCAGAGAGACCTTGGTGATCAGCTGGAATCAGGAGGCTGCAGAAGGAAAACTCTGGGGAGGGAAGAATCCAAGCTGAGGGACTGGGTATGAGCTGATAGTTTTTCTCTGCACCTCCAGGTACAGGCTGGTTGGAGAGTCCCACAGGAGATGTGAGATTTTGGGACGAGATGTTGCCTGGACTGGTCTGCCTCCCATATGTAAAAGTAAGTAGGTCAGCACTACATTGGGGCCAGAATTGCCATATTAAGTCCTTAAAATTAAAAGGTGTTTCCTTTAAATAAATAGAATTAAATGAATAAGACTATTAAAGGATAATATTCCTCTGGGATAGTTTTTAGATTTTTTTAATGCTTGTATATTTGGTTTCTTCTGAAAATCTTCCAGTTGTAAGCTTTGATCTGTCACAGCAATTCAGACTGAAGAGTTGTGAGATGCCTGCAGGGACTTGTCCCTTTTGTTTCACAACAATAAATAAGAAATCAAGTTAAAAAAAAAGTGTTATGTAGAAGAGTGACATTTTGAGTACCACTGAAATGGAATTTTCCAAACCCTCTACTGTTAACTGAAGCACAAGGATGTTTTGCAGGGGTTGATCATTGCAATTAGTCTTTTTTTTTTTTTTCAGATGGAATTGCTCTTTGAGGTTGGGAATAGTAAAGCATTCATGAGAATGATAGTACTGACAGATTTCTACCCCATTTCATGAATTTATTAGAATATATTCACACCATCTATGTTTATATAAATATATATAAAAATAATAATATTGTGGTTCCCTTAAGGTACCTCAAAGAACTAAAACTCCTTCCCTCAGTTCCTGGAATTATTCTTATCTGAGTCTTTAAGTCCTACCTGTGAGACTGCTCTGAGCACACTGAGAATGGACTTGAGGATGTGTTCATTCAGCACTCACGTGGCTTTGTACCCCTAAAGAGGAGTTTCTCTTTCAGGGGTGCTGTGCCCAGCCCCACAGGTCCAGAATGGGAGGGTGGCTGTCCCCAGGCCCCGCTACACCTACGGGGACTCTGTCACCTTCAAGTGCCACAGAGGCTTCACCCTGCGAGGCCACCCCACGTCCCAGTGCCAAGGGGACAGGAGGTGGCACCCACCTGTGCCTGTCTGTGAGCAGGGTAAGAATCAGCTCTTGGCCTTGTCGGGATTGCACATTCCTCATGGTTTCACTCGCCGAACCCAAAGTTGGTTTTATTTTTCCTGTTTGCTCCAACTGCTTTAAGGAGAACCCAGAAATGTTTCCTTTCATTTATGCCTCTCTTCACACACAGGAGATGAGCAGGGCTTGGGTAATGCTGTAAGTACTGGCATGACTTGCACGTTCTCACACTGCTTGTTGCAATCCATAATCTACATTCTCTTATTCCCTGGAAATGAGGAATTTGGTAGCAGCAGGACATAGACTATCAGAGAGCTGTGAATATTTTCCTGGAAATGTAATACCAGGATGATGGGAAGTGAAGGTAAATGTGTACATTTTATTTGCTCAACTGTGTTTTTAAACTCTTAATGCTGCATTTAGATGGAGTGTCAGAACGTTATCACCACCCTGACCCCACAACAAAGCCAGGTAAGGTCTCTTACCTGAAGAGACAAGATTTGACTTACTAATCACTAACTCCTCCTCCCAGCCTGTCCTGCTTTTCTGAGGGAACTTTGCAGAGGGTTGGGCAGGGCTGTTGGGGTCAGTGCTGTGGGAGGGAGTTCAGCCTTCCCCAGCTGCTCTGAAGTTTTCCCTCTTGTTTCTCTGAGCTCTGCTTTGATCTCCACTCTCTGTTTTCAGTGCTGCACTGCTCCAAGCCTGCAAATATCACCCACGGGTCTTTCCGTGGCCCAGCAAAAGCAGTTTTTACTGTGGGAACATCCGTAAACTACATCTGTGAGCCTGGCTTCTCCCTCCTGGGGACAGCATCCCTTTATTGCACAGCATCCGGAGCCTGGAGCCATCCCCCTCCTGTCTGTCAAGGTGCGTTTTGGCCGCAGAGAGCAAAAAACAAAGGACATTTTAACGAGTCTTGCCTTAGGGGAAGGTCTGTAGAAGGTCTAAATCTGAGTATAGAATGTGTGATAAGCACAGGCTGAGTACAGAATGTGTGATAAGCACAATTTTTAGCCTTCCCAAAGCCTGCTGGAGTTACAGGGGTCCGGGCTGAGTGCACAAATTCCAAGGGAGCAGTCGAGGCTGCAGAGGGGCAGCGCCTCAGCCACTCCCTGGCCCCCCTTCAGCATCCTGCTGATTGTCTCTCCCTGGCTCTCCAGCTGTGAAGTGTCCGCAGCCTCCGAGCATCACCAACGGGAGGCTGAAAGGGAACGCCTCTGCCACCTTTCCCCGGGGAGCCGCGGTGTCCTACAGCTGCGATCCCGGGTACTCGCTGGTTGGGAACGCTTCCATCAGCTGCAGGGGCTCGGGGGCCTGGAGCCAGCCCCTCCCGCAGTGCAAAGGTGAGTCTGGGCTTCCTCTGGTGTTCGGGATTCCACCTGCGACTCAGGCACTTCCCCACTTCTGCGGAACGAGAATTGATTCCTGGCTACACTCAGAAGGAACTCAAGAGCGATGTCCTAAACAACCCACAGCTGTGTTTCTCATTTTGTGTTCCCTCTAAATGTCCTCTTTCTACTGCTTCCAATTTCAGAGATCAGATGTGAATTCCCGGATGTGCAAGGTGTTAAAAAAGCCATTAAAGGAAGTACTTATCGCTCTGGCACTAACATCACTCTTGAATGTGACGATGGTTACGTGCTGGAAGGCATCAGTCACACCCAGTGCCAAGAGGATTTCAGCTGGGACCCTCCCGTGCCCGCCTGTAAACTGAGTGAGTGGAACGTAAACAAAGCAAAGATCAAACACAAGCATGCGAAAGCATTTTAAACATGCAAATGTCTGGCTGTATTTTTAAAATAAGGAAGCGTACAGGGGTGTGGTTTTCAGAAACCTGGTGTTGTGGGTGTTAGCAGTGAGACATTGGCATGGGGAAGCTGGGGCTGCCCCTGGTTCCCTGGAAATGCCCAGGCCAGGTTGGACACTGGGGTTTGGAGCAGCCTGGGACAGTGGAAGGTGTCCTGCCCATGGCAGGGGGGTGGAACTGGATGAGCTTTGAGTCCCTTCAACCTAAACCATCCCGTGATTCTAAAAGGTTTATTGGTGTTGATTAAGGACAGCTGAGAAATGCTGTATTTTGGTAGAACAGTTTGCTGATTTTCCTTTTTTCCCTCTCTCCAGCGTCTCCCAAGCCCGGGTCAGTAGGCTTAGGTAAGCAGCTTACAAACATTTTTGTCCCCAGCACAGTGGCACAGCCTCCCTCTGCTTACTTGGCAGATACACCCTATTGTGCATTTTGTGTACTTTACTCAGTGAGAATAACCTGCATTCTTCTCCCTCAGGAGTGGCAGCTGCAGCAGTTCTGCTGCTCCTGGGGGCAGCTGTTGTCTGGAAAATCATTTCCAAGCAGAAGGAAGGGTAAGGCAGCTCTGGCTCTTTTACTCCTGTCCCTTGGTGCCGAGTCCCAAGCTTTATAGGCTTGATACACTTGAAATTTTTGCCTCAGTGTGTCAGGGCCTTGTAATTTTGTATCTTCAGCTCAGGTTGCAAATGACACAACCTGGAACTCACGGTGTGGTTATGTCATTTCATTTCAAGCCTCTCTTTCCTAAAGGAAACCAAACCAAGTGTTCTTTTACAAGGCAATTCATTGTTTTCTTCTTTTTCACGTAGCTATTATCATACGTATGAAAACTATAATTACAGAACCCCCCTGAACCCAGACACTGATCACAAAGGCTCGTGTCTGCCATAGGAGGTATGGATTTATATTCCTCAGCACAAAATATCAGTTAGAGCTGCAATAACTATACTGTCATTTATTTATATTGCTGACTGCATTGTCTCCTTGAATGACTATTTTCCTAATACAATAATTCAACTAGAAACCTCTTTCCTTTTTGTCTTCTGATAGAATATTTTCTTTTGCTGAATAGAAGATGTTTTAAACATATTTGGGTTTTCAAACATTCTATTTTTCTTTCTGACACCACCCTCAAAGTGTGTCTTTCCTTTTCCACAGCCTGCATAGTTGGTGTGCACAGGTCAGACTTCCAGAGCAGTCCTTGCTTCTGACTTAAAGCTGCTTTTAATTTGTACAGATTATGAAAAAGCTGCAAAACTGCCTCAGGAGTAGCAGAGTCAGAAAAGGACACTGAACTTGGTTCCTGGGGTTTTTATTGCTTTCATACTTACTAAAATGGTGTTTTTACTTACAAGTGAATCTATTTTCTATGGTGGCTCTATTGCAGCCAGCAGTGAATTTTCACTGTTTATCAGCACCTCACCTACAAAGTGGGACATGCAAACAACATCAATTTTGTGTGATTCCTTTGAAACAAAGCATTTCCCAGAAATTCCCTCCTCTCTCTCCGGGTGGCGATGCAATCTCTACACACCAGCACAAAGCCAGGAAATCCTGATTTGAACCCCAGGATATCATCTCTTTCCTAGGCTGGGAAGAGATCTCATCCCTGCTGTGGCTGACCAGGCACCCGGCTCGTTCCCTGCAGCGAGGAAGCGCCGCTCACGTGGAAACTGGAATTCTGTGCAGAAAAAAAGGACATTTTACTGTAAATCTTCAATGCTGTTCTGCTCTCTGCAGTTACTGTGAGGATCTAGTGAGGCTCAGACTGCCCACAGTGCAGGTGCTCCCTGGCAGGGAATTCTGTGCACTGCACCTGATGTAGAATAATCTCCTTTGTCCCCAAAAAACTGGATAACCACAAACCTTTGTAGGAAGAAACAATCAATAATGCACTGGCCATAACCCCCATTCCCTGTCTCCTTATGCCCACCAAAACATACCTGAACAAATGTGGGAGAAACCATGTGTTAATTAATGTCTTAATTACAGCTGTATTTACGTGTTTATTTCCTTCCAGCAACGCTTATGTGCAGTGTTCCTCTACCAATGCTTAACCTAATAAAAGCTGATGATGACAATTCTGTCTTCTTTTACACCTACCCAGAACTTTAAGTCTTTTCTGCTTTGGTTTTTTTTTTAACATTTTTGGGCTGTTCTATTTTAATGCTGCTCCACCACAAACAGGATTTAACTTAAAATTTAACTTCCAAACAAGAGCAGCGCTGCACAGGGCTGTCCATCCCGAGCTGGCTGTTATGTTTAATTTATCACTGTTGGTGTTCCAATGTGGCACCTAAACATACTTTGATTTTTTTCCCTTTTTCCTTGAGGCACTCAGGAAAGGATTCAATCTCCTTGCACCCAGCGCTGTAATGCGCTGAGGGTGTTGTAAAATGAGGAATATGTCCACATATTCCAAGATTACTTTAAGTCAGGGAAGATCTTTGATGGAAGATCTTTGTATACTTTCAATCCTAATCAATAAAAAAAAGAGCAGGCAGGAGCATCCCTTAGCCAAGGGTATCCCCGAATGAACTATCTTTAAGGATGAAGTAAATGAAGATGCTGATGTATACATCTGACAAAACACTCAAGGCCGAGGTATTCTTCAGCTGACCAGCGATTATTACCCCGCTAAAAATAACACTTTGGGTTCAACCAGAGCCTTCCCGAGCATGCGTTGAACCGAGCCGGGACTGCGTCATTAGCGTGGCAATTAACTCATGACAACACAGGGGCTGTGCCCGGAATCCGCCCTACCCTGCAGTCCTGTGTGTGACACCGGCACGGCGAGCTCGGTCCGGGGATTGTCAGCGATCCCGGGGATTGTCAGCGATCCCGGACCGAACAGCGGCCCGAGCTGTCCCCGCGGCGCCGCCCCGGCGAGAGAGGGCCCCGGCGGGCGGGCCCGGCCATGGCGGCGGCGCCGCGCTGGGGGCGGGCCGCGCATGCGCACCCGGCCCCGCGCTGCGTCTCCGGCGGCGCCGGGAGGGAGCGGAGCGGCCGCAGCCGCGGCCCCGCTGCGGGCATGGGGCGGCTCTCGGTGCTGCCAGCGCTGCTGTTCGTGCTGCTGCTGTGGCAGCTCGGCGGAGCCCGGGCTCAGGGTGAGACAGCGGCCGCTCGCTCTTTGCTGCCCCGAGCGGGCGGTGCCGGTGGGGAAGGGGCGCTCGGAGCGGCGGGCGCGGTGCGCAGCCCTCGGGGGGCCGCGGCTGGGAGGAGGGAACGGGAACGGGGTCGGGATCAGGATGGGGATGGGAATCGGGTTTGGGATCGCGATGGTGCCCGTGCCCTGCTCCCGCTCCGGTGCCCGCGGTGCCGAGGGTGCCCTCAGGGCCTGCCGGGGGGCGAGGCTGGCAGGAAGGAAGGAAATGGCTCTAAGGGCGATGGTGCAGCCGCGAGGGTTTGGGCGGGTTTGACTCGAGGGAATTGTGGCACTGTTCGGGTGCGGAGAGACCTCCAAGCGCATCCCGTTCCCCCGTGCCCTGGGCAGGGACACCTGCCGCTGAGCCTCCCTCCAGCCTGGCCTTGGAGCCGGTTCTAAACTCGGCTTTCTGTCCCTTACACCCGCTTGCCTTTTCCCTAAGAAGGGACAATGAGCTCTGTGAGTGGGGCTGGCTTGTTTGTTTTTCATGCAGCAAACGAAATGGGTGTACAGTGAGTGAAGTCGTGCGTTTAACTACAAAATAAAGGCAAACAGACAAAAATCTGAAAATAGGATCTAGAAGGACGTGCATTGTCTGGGTAGAATGACTAAAGAACTTGAAGAAACAATGAGTAACCCTATACACGTATAGAGCTGGATGCTGCACGCAGTTAAAACCTAAATCAAAAACTGGGAACGACTTAAATATATCCTTAAGAGCTCTTGAATGATTCTGTCTCCCGTGCTGTTTCACCTCGGTGTGTTTCTCTTCTTGTCGCTAAGGTGATGTGTTGTTTTTTCCCTCCCCTCCCAGGCTCGTGTCCCAAGCCAGAGCGGCAGCAGAATGCAGAGCTCGACGAGAGCTCCAGGGATCTCCAAGATTTTCCACCTGGGACCAAAATCTCCTTCACCTGCCGGCCAGGATACATTCGGGTCCCAGGGAAGTCGCTGACCTGGACATGTGGTAATAACTTGCAGTGGTCACAAACAAGCGTTTTCTGTACAGGTAAGTTTTTGTACCCCTTTTTTCCTACTGATATTTACCAGTTTCAGTGGCTTTGCAAGTGGGAATTAGGGTTTTGCCATATTTTAAATGAAGCTTGGAAAACGCTGCTGTGGGTAAGAGCAGTAAGTGCTAAAGATTTTGTCTTTGTATGTAACTACAAAAATGTAGAATTTTTTCTTTAATTTTTCTTCCCCCCCAGCAAGAAAATGTAAATACCCAGGACCCTTGGAAAATGGTTATTTTGATGCAAGAGATCTTACATTTGGTTCAAAATTGACATTTCGTTGTAATGAAGGGTAAGTGTTTTGCTGAAGTTAATGATTTTTTTTTTTTTATGTTTACACCAGATTTGAAATAAACCCAAATTTTCTGTTCCAGTTCTGATCTGAAGTCTGAATTCTACCTGTAGGAAATGAAATTGCCGCAAAATTTAATTTGATTCCGTGGTTTAATTACTCTTTGCATTAACCCTGAGTTTTTTAGTGAGATTCTGCAGAACTGCAGTGTTACCTCTGGTGACTTCTTTTAATGCTCCTGTGGCAGAGGGGGTAGATATATATTCATCATCCTTCATTATTGAATAATTAAGTCAACAACACTAAGGAGGTTTTTTTTTTTATCTTTTCCTTGAGTATCAGTAATTTTAGGACTTTAATATTAGAGGATATTTCTAAAAATTGTAAGACTTCCACAGTTCCTTAGTGATTTCTCTTTTGTTTCTGTTTTGCTTAAGTGAGACTGTCAGCAAAATAAGCAAGATTCTATTCTCATTACAACAAAACCTTGTTGTGTTATGTCCCTGTAATCACAGAACAGAATTATTGATAAGCACAATTTTTTGGTGCTTGTTGGGGAAATGAGAAATTTAAATTTCACTTCTTCAAAATTTTTACCTGTCTAGATACAGATTAATAGGTAAGGAAGAGATTTCCTGTGATATCAAGAATGGAGGTGTTGACTGGAGTGGAGCTCTGCCTTACTGTGAAAGTAAGTAAATTACTGCTGTGTTTGATTTTCTGTTCAGATGGGGTAGTTCATTTACAAACAGCTGTGCCTCCAGTATAACTTTCCAGTATAAAAAATGATGGGAAAGCAGGGATGATTTTTTCCTTAACTACTTGGGTTATGCCTGATGATCGACCACTGAAAAATGTCAGTTTTAGTGGTAATTATCTCCTATTAAAATCATATTATCTCATATTATTATCTCACATTAAAATCAACATCATGTTGAAGCTGAGGTTCTGTAGCTTGACTTCGAGTGGCTGTGTCAGATTTTCAGTGAAGTGACTGAAAACCCAAGGTTTGCTCTTTGAGGTGAACCAGCTAACCCAGCAAAACCAATCTGACCAACTTTTGTGCTTTATTTCCAGTAATTCCTTGTGAGCCACCTCCCCAAATAGCCAACGGGGAGTACGAGGAGAGAGGCAGCTACGTGTACCAGAGCTCAGTGACCTACAGGTGCCTGGATGTCCCCAAGGACAGCGATCCCTTCTCCCTCATTGGCTCAGACACCATTTACTGCACATCTGATGCAAACTCAAACGGAGTTTGGAGTGGGCCACCTCCAGAATGTCGAGGTTATTGGAATTTTTCTATTTTTTTACAGTGTCTGGCCCTTTCCTTGGAAGTGGGGTGGGGAGAATGGACTTTGCCTCTAGGAAAGAAGGAAAAAATGCTGTGGTACAAAGTTTGGTGCAGTTCCAGTGAGATTACATCAGCATGGTGGATATGGATGAATTATGAATAGAATATTGCTAAAATTTAAGTTAAAGCTTGAAAAATACCTGAAAAAATTGAGTGTCTTGTTGGTAGAAGTGGCAAGGCAAAAGGGAGGGAACTGGGAGACCACAAATCCTGGAGAAAAATTGTGTCAAGGGCAAGGATGTGGGGGCTGGATAGGACTTGTAAAAAGCTAAGGAAGAATCCTGTTCCTAAAAACAGCCTCTGTGGAAGTGCAGGAATCAATGTTTCTACAAAGCTTCTCCAAAACAACTTGTGGAAATTGGCACGTAGGGAAAAGGATGTTGTGTTTGCCATGCTTGTGTTAACAGATGTTTCCAAGCTTTGTTTTCATTTATTAACACATGTTTGTGTTAACAAGTGTTTTGCCTCTTTCAGTGGTCAAATGTGAAGACCCCAGAGTTGAAAATGGGAGAAAAATGTCTGGATTTGGACTTCCCTACAGATACAAGGACTCAGTTGTGTTTGAGTGTAATCAAGGCTATTTCATGGTTGGAGCACAGGTAATTACCTGTGAAGCAAATAACATCTGGGTTCCTCCACAACCAACCTGTGAGAAACGTAAGACTTTCTGTAATATTCCCTTTTCTTTTGTTAGCTAAAATAGAGCATCCTGGTGTTGTAGTGATCTCATGGGTGAAGGCAGGAGAAAAGATGTGGAATACAGGGGAAAATATTTGATACAGGGAATTAGGAGTATGCACAGTGAGCAAAGCTGTAGTATCCTTCTGGAGTAGTGGAAATCTTTGTGTGTGGTTTTTTATGCAGCTCTTCAACTCCTACTTTCTAGAAATGTTTCTAGAGCTCAGAAATAATGAACCAGTAAGGGTTTCTGAGCTGCCTCATCATAGGATTGTATCATCCTAATGAATGTCTACAGTGATGTTTAAGTTTTCTAAGGGGAATATTTGTACTTAAAATTGGGGTAAAGCTAAACTTTGGACATGTGCTGAGCTATTTTTCTTACATGAAGGCAACTTGTGTTTGTGGAATGAGTTACTGAGTTGTGAAATAAACTTTATTCTCACTGAACTTGTTTTAAATTCCTGTATTAGTTACTCCAGAGATGTGTCTTGCCCCGAAGATCCCCAATGGGGCCCTGATTCCAGCCAAAGGTGCCTATGCAAAAGGAGAGGCTGTGCAGATCAGGTGCAATGCTGGCTGCTCCTTCCCTGATGGCTCTGCAGAGGTGACAGTGACCTGTCAAGAACAGAGTTCCTGGGGTGCTTTACAGCACTGTTCCTGTGAGTAAAATTGCAAAATCAGGAGCAGACTGACAAGTTTGAAATATCTGATCTAGTAATACATTTTTTTTTTCTCCCCCCTTTTCTTTCCAGGTGAGTCTGAAGGTTCTGGTTCCACACCAGTCATAAGTCATGGGAGAGTGATAGAAGGAGAAAAACCTTCCTACTCCGTGGGGGATTTCATTACCATTGAATGTTATCCGGGGTACACCTTGAATGGGGAGGCTCGGATTCAGTACATTGGGAACAACCAGTGGGTGCCAGCTGTGCCAACCTGCCAGCTCAGTAAGTATGGGGGCCCTGATCCCAGGCAAACCTGCCTGTGCAAAAGGAGCACTGTGCCTGCGAGTAAAATTGCTAAAATCGGGAGCAGACTGACAAGATTTTTATCTCTGATGTAGAAATACATTCATTATTATTTTCTCCCCCCTTTTCTTTCCAGGTGAGTCTGAAGGTTCTGGTTCCACACCAGTCATAAGTTATGGGAGGGTGATAGATGGACAAAAACCTTCCTACTCTGTGGGGGATTTCATTACCTTTGAATGTTACCCGGGGTACACCTTGAATGGGGAGGCTCGGATTCAGTACATTGGGAACAACCAGTGGGTGCCAGCTGTGCCAACCTGCCAGCTCAGTAAGTATGGGCTGCAAAATCTCCACTAGGTGAAAATACAGCTCAGAAAACAGTCCTTCTGTATTCAGGAGAAATGATTTAATGCAGCTTCCTTCTTTATTTTAATGGGAAAAATCAGGTTTGCTAAAATTAATGAAAATATTCATATTCTAAGTTAAATATTATTATTTAAATTAGTCTGCCTCAAAGATTGTGTTGATAGAAGTACTTGACTTGAAATAGCTCTGTGAATATTTTGATAATAATATTTGAGCAAGAAGCATCTGTGTTCCTCTTGTGATACTGATTCCTTCTGTTTTTAGGTGGATATATTATAGCCATCATCTGTGGTAAGTATTTTCTAAAACCTTAAAAAATACAATACAAATTCTATTTTTTATGTGAAAGTCCATTTTTGATTCCATTCACCCGGGACTGCAATAGGGTGATTTTGGAGTTCTGGTTAAAGCTGCATGATTCAAAAAAAGATTGCTTAGCTATTACAGCTTAATTTAGTGTGAAATGTGTATTTTCTCGTGTGGTGAGGTCACATTTCAAAGGCAGCTTGCAACAACGTGGCCACTTGGATAAATTTCAGAGCTTGGGTTTACTGGAGGTGTGAGTACATCACTCTGCCAGTGAACAGAAATACTCAGTCCATCCTCTGTCCTTGCCTTTGTTACCCAGATTTGTATAAACTTGTAAAAAATGTTGGGGCCTTGTCATTCCTGTTTTAGTTTCTGAGCTGCTGGGGTTTTACCATCTTGGTGGTCTGTGGTTCTGAGCTGAACTATCTTGAAGAATCAAATATTCCATTTACATGGCTCATTCCATAAATAAGTTGGGTTGTGGGGTTTTTTTTAGGGGGGTAGAGGTGGGATAGACCTGTAGATGAAAACAAGGCTTTTTCTGTAAAAGTTTTGTTGCTCTTTTGTGAGCTGATCTTTATCACTCTAAGGGGCTTTTTTTTACTTCTTCCTGAAGTGATTGTGATAGCTGTGGTGCTCCTGGCAGCCTTCTGGATCTACAAGAAATTCTTCTCACAGAATGGGTGAGTAAACTTCCTTTTTATTAATCCTGCAAGTTTCCAAATGACTGAGCCAAAGCTGTGCTGATGTTTAAGTTTCTTGAGCTTTGTGTGCCCTTTCTTTTTCAAATGTCTGATTTTTGTGTGAGCTCCTCCCAGCAGCTGATGGGAGCTAAAGCCTAACCATGAATTTGTCTTTGGTTTTGGATCTGTTCAGCTAAGCTGCTAATTAACACTTGCACTAATTTCAAGGAAGGAAAAGCCCTGTTCTCAAGCCTGTGTTTGGCAGTGTCCACTTGCCAAGGAAAGTATTTTGTCCATCTGCTTCAAACATATCAGTTTATCTCCTAAAGCCAGGGGGAGTCTTGGTTCTATGGGCTTGTGCTGCCAGAAGGTTTTCAGGTTTTTATTCTCCTCCTTCAGCCCCAATGTTGGTGTCCCTATGTTAAAGACTTGCAAAATCAACTGTAAAATGCTAGATTTGTGCACAAGCAATTAGTGTTCTGTTTTTGATGAGACATGTAGGGTGTTTTAAAGTTTATCTTCAAAACAACTGGGGTTTATATGTGGTTTTTGATGGAGAGGCAGGAGATTTAAATTCCTCTTTGTGCATTGCTTTTTGCTGTGATGTCTGATTTTATCTTCTGGAAAAAAACTTTTTGTCAGGGAAATATTTTGTAAAATGCAAAACACTGACAGTCCAGAGCAGGTTAGGTGGTACACATGGAATGTCAGGATGAGCATCTCATCAGTGTTGTCTTTTTCCAGAATCTGTTGGGATTTATCTGGAGTACATGACACAAAGGGAGGGATGCTTTAAATGAAGCAAACCAGAGGGAATATTCCTGTGGTTCATATTTGTAATGAAGTCCACACAGAGGACTTGGAGAGCCCTGGAGGGGATTTATATCCAGTGAGGTTTTAGCCTTAAAATGAGCAGTGGAGTATCAATCCAAGGGCCAGAGTGTGCTCTGAGCAATTTGATGCTTTTGAGCCACTGCTTTTATTCAGTACTTGGATATTCTGCAGCCTGGATGGGCCACAGGAGAGCTCTGGCAGTTCAGGGCAGCCCTTGCTGCCTTCACCCGTGGGGAGACTTCTCAGGGCACAGAGAGCAGGAGGGATCTAAAGCAGCATCATCAAAAATTAAACTCTGTGACATTCCTGAATATCTGACAGCATGAAAAGCCTTATTGTGCCTCGTGCTTCCCTTCATCTTCCTCTCTGAACATCTGACTGTTAAAGCTCTTTCTTGTCTGAAACCCCTGATCTAATCTCCTTTTATGAAAGCCTCCATCTCCCTGTTTAGTGTTCTGAGTTCCTGATGCAGCTGAGCCTTTGTTGTTGTGCTTCCAGCCCTGATCCTTGCAGTCTGTAGCCTCCAAATGTCAGCAGATCTTTCCTTGGCCTCTGTTTCTTGTGTTGAAATGCCCTTGGATGGGACATTCAATTAGACCTTTCTCCCTTTCTGCTGTTCAGCTCGTACACAGTTGATGAGAGTTGCAAGGAAATTTGTATTTTAAAAACTAATGTCCCAGCTGAGATGGAAGAAACTGCACAAATGAAATAATGAAAAGGTATAACTTTCCACTTCATTTGGACTTTTTGCAATGCAGCTGAAGTGTCTTTTTTTATTGTGCTTTGCTTGGAATTTCAGGAGTGTGGAATCCATCTAGCTGGGAACCTTGGCTTCCTGTAGGAAAGAATATCTTTAACTTTTCATTTACTTTGGGAGAACAGGATATCATATAGAGAGAATTATCATATAGCAGTGTCACTAAAAGCTTCCAATGATTTAAATCACATTTCTTGGTGTTGTGTTTGAAGAGTGAGTAGCATATTGCCTACAATACTCAGAAGAATGTCTGCACCCATCCCAGTGGTGAGTTACTTTTCTTAGCTAATAGTTTAATTCCCTGTAATTAGAAGCTGGAACCACCTGTGGGCACTGAAACTCTAAAGGTAGTTGTGCATCCCTTCAGAGAAAACCAGATCACATCTCACAATTACTGATTCCTGTGCATTTTTGCTTTCTAGAAGAGGATTAATGAAGGGTCTAACAAGGAACATTTGAAACCTTCTTATGAAAAGGTGATTTCTTTTTCAAATCCAGAGTTCTGTAGCCCTGAAAAGAATCAAAATTCAGTTGCTTTGAAGCTGATGTCCTCTCCTGTATTTTAACCTCACTCCAGTGAGATGCATGTGATGAATGTTGGGGTTCCTCCTGCACTTGTGTAGGGTCAAATGGGCTTTTCCAAAATCTGGTTCTTCCTGCCTTGTTTGAACTGAGCACTTTGCAGACAGGACAGCTCAGTTTGACTTTTCCTTGCCAGTATTTTGGCATTCCTATCTCAACAGAGCTGGAACTACAAATATTTTTTTTAAATCAGTATCTTCTTATCTTCTTTTTTTTTTTTTTCTTGTTGCTTTTCTCCTTTGCACAGATTCTGAGGAGGTGATGGGTTCTCTTAATCCAACTTAATACAAAAGTCTTTTCATGTGCATAATCTTGATTTTATTGACTTGTAAAAGACAGGTAAATTTTCAGTATTTTTGGTGAGTTTTTATATGAATGTTAAGCTTGGCGTTTATTCCAAAATAATGTATAAAATTAAGGAATGTCATCTTCACTCTGGAGAAAGATGGTTCTCATTAAGATAGGGTCTGTTTTCTGGCTTGATTTTTGGAGAGAAAAAATGAATCAGGAGATAGAGTAGAATTCTTCATTCCAATCTTACCTTTACACATGATAAGAGAAATTACTGGTCTGGTGTGTCAAAACACTGGGAATTCTGGAGGTTTTCTTATGGAATAAGGAACTCCTTAGAGCCTTGGAGCAATAGCACTGAGGTTTGGCAAAACAGGAGTTGTTCAAGAACTGGGGACATATATAAGAATATCATTGTGAATTTTAAGTCTTATGTATTTAACTATTGTAAAGTTGCTGTTAGTGGACTGCAGAATCAAAATCCACACTAACTAATATTTCATTTTTGGTTAGAAAATACACACTGAACAACACACTGTAATTAAAATGAATTCCAGGGTGCACCTGGTGGAGTCATGGGAATCCTGTAACTGTTCTGGTGTTAGTTTTTGGTAATACCAGTCATCACTGGGAGTGATCCCTTTGGATCAAAGGTTCTGCTGCTCCCTGGGTCACTGCTGACAGTTCAGGAGCTGAATGGAGCTGAAATCTCTTCAGTCCAGCAGCTGCTAAAGAGAGGCTAAAGACTGACCCAGTTTGTGACTTCACCTGCAGCTTTAATGCCAAAACTAAGGATGTGCTTTCAGTGTAAATGTAAAACCTCTTGCAATGTAAAAACCTCTGATCTGCCTTGTTTTTCTGTTTGTAGGAAACGGGACAGCACCCCCAGTCCTGCCGAATATAAGATGTGTAAAGCATGAGTGCCCTTGCTGGGGTGGGAGGGGCCTGGCAGGGGCTGTCCCTGGCAGAGCTGCACAAGGATTGATTCCCTCGCACTGAGGGGCTGCCCATGGGTTCCTTGTGCTGCTGAACTGCAGGAGGAGATGCTTGACAGGCTAAGGAGTGTGTGTGCTTGTAGCTAGCACAGATCCTGCTTTGCCCTCCCTGTCCTTCTGTGCCCATCAGCTGGGGAAAGGCAGTGCCTGTGGCATGCCAGGGTCTGTGGGAGTGCTGCAGTGTCCCTGTGCCAGCTGCTGCTGCCCTCAGTGCCACCTCTTGGCTTGCAGAAGATGTCCAATATTCTCCTGTGTCCTGTAGAGCTCTGCTCACTCAAACCTGGCTGTCCTTGCCATCCCTCTTTGCAGCAGAGGTGGTGTAAATGGTTCTGGTGTTTCCTTTGTGGCTCATTCCCTGAAGAGTCTGGTGCCACTGAAGGCAATGTCTTTTGGAAACTATCACAATTAAGATCTTATATACTCTACCTCTTTGTCTGCCAAAGTTGGTTGCTGTATATATAATGAATTGAATGTGCCTTGAAATCAGAGTTTTATAGCTTTTCCTTTGCTTTTGAGAGGGAAAAAAAGCTATATATAATATATATATTTCTGATTCTCTGCTTTAATCTCCCAAAGACTGCAGTGGATTTGTTGGACCTGAAAGCTGAAGGATTCTGTAGCAAAGGCATCCCCTGCCTGTTGACAGGAGATTCCTGATTAAAGGAACTGCTGAGAGCTCAGTGGTGGCTGTGTCCTGTCATGAGCACAGTGGAAGTTCCTTTGGGTGCTCAATTTTAGTGAGCCTTGATGTCAGGTCTGGAGATCTTCTGTTGCTTTCAGGGGTAGAAACAGGTGCTGTGTGATCCACCTTCCTTGCTCTTTTACTTGAAGTCACATATTTCACATTTCTAACCTCTGGCTGCAGACTGGGATGTTAAATCAAGCTCTGAAAAGCTGGATTTAGCATCAGATTCCTGTTTAGAAGCAGAAGCTTTTCCCTGTCACTCGCTTTTCATGTTAAAGGAAAACCAGGCCAGCTCAGTTGTGTGAGTGCTGGTAGATGTGGTGGTCTCTTGTTTGCTGCTTGGTGCTTGTTCAGTAAATGTTGTAGTCCAGATCCTCACTCCAGGAGCCCCCACCACTGTGTTTGCCATTACTTTAGAATCACTGCTACTTCTATTTCCTCAGCAAACCCCATATCTTAACTAGAACAGGTTTTAGCTCCATGAATCTCACTATCAGCATCCAGACAGCTTCTAATTTTCACAGAAAACCCAAATAGCCTCACTTCAGATGCCTGAGGCAGCATTGGAAGTGCTCTGGCTTGTCTGTGGCTGCTTGGCACTGCTCTCCCTGTCATCAACACATTGTTGGAGTGGCACAGAACTGTTTGGGGCTTGATAGGGCTTTTTGGGACAATCCCAGCAGCTGCATTGTTGGAGCTCATAATAGGCTGTGGCTGTTAGAAAGGGGCTTTGGCTCTGCAGAAGGATTTGCTGCTGGTGGCCTGGCTGGTAGCTCAGCTCCAGAGTTGTTTGTAAACACTGGGATGTGTGACTGGGGCTGAGTGTGGTGCTGGTCAGGAGCTCAGCTTGCTTTGTGTGACATCTGCAATGTGCTGAAATACACTGGAATGTTCTTAATTGGGAAGTGAAATCACTGTAAAAAGTGGCTGTGTTTTTGCTCTTCTTTCTGGATGTAAAGATTGGCCATGATTTGTAATATTCCAAATAAAAATGTTAAATTATTTAGCAGTAAGTGTTTGTCTTTCATTCATCATTGTGCTGAGCAGCTCTTCTCCCATTGTTATCCAGATGATTTTTCATGTCCCAAACATCAGGTGGAAACTGCTGAGATTGAAGTTTGCAGTTTGTACACAGAATTACTCAGTGGTAGTGTAGGGGATGGGGTTTGCTTGCTGAGCACCTTTTGGGGTTTCCTTTTAGAATTGCAGAGAATTTCCCAGAACCTCCAAAATTTTACTCCTGAAAAAATTGGTGAGAAGTTGATGGAGAAGAGGAAATTGGGGCTGTTCTGGTGGAACACTTGAGGCAGAGCCCAGAGGGTGTTTTGACCCTTTTGTCCAGTGTGTGACAAATGCAATCCTTGGGGAATACAGCTCTGGTGGGTTTAGGTGACCTGTGACGGAGAGTGGATTTAGGAATGGTGTGAGGTTCACACTTGAAATGTACTGAACTGCTGTGGAGTCAGCTGCTGATAGAGTGAAGCCTTTCAGAGGGTGGAATAGAAAAAATAACTTCATATGCTGGATTTCATTGCAGTTTGTGGTTGAGATACTCAGAGTGAGTTGTGTGGACATGATGCCAGACTGCACAACTTTACATTGTGGAGTTTGGGATTTACCATTGAGGGGATAAGCAAAGTTTATAGGAATGGGATGATTTTTAATCTCCCTTCCAACCCAAACCATTCTGGGATTCTGCTCTGTGCTTCTGTGAATCTGACTTAAACACTACAAATTAATTGGGTCTAATTGTCATGAGTCCTGTGCTGTTTTTCTAAAACTCAGTGCTGCATGAATTATTTCCTTTGGAGTCTGGAACTGATAATTAAAGGGAGGTGAACTCTGCTAAGGGAAAGCTGCATGGAATAAAAATGAGTTGTTGCCATCTACTGGTGACAGGGCATTGGGAGTAACAAAACAGGCCCAGAGTTCTCTGGTTAGGGTTAAACAATGTGGAGTGACTGTGCTTGGTGGATTTTCAGTGTCACAATTAAAATCAGTATAAATTAAGCCCTGCCCATTACAGGGTTGGAGCTGGATGATTTTAAGGTCCCTTCCAAACCAAACCATTCTGATTCTCTGAATCCGAATACTTCTGAGGGTGGTGAAAATGGAGCTGGGGCTGAAATGAAGAGACTTGCAGCACTTAGGTGTTGTCCAGCAGGGAACCAGGTGATCTCTCTACCTGAGACAGAGCCCAGGAGCATAGAGCACACAATTTTATTCAGAAGGAAAAAAATAAATCTGTGTAAAGAACAGGTTAAGGCAAACAAACAGCACATGGAGTAGAAGTGGTCAGAAGGTTGGGTGGCTGTGTTGTCACACCCAGGCCCTGGCTTGCTTGAGTTGAAGAAGCTGAGTTATGTTTGAAGAGATGCTTCTCTGTGTCTGGAAGCATCCCATCCTCACTTGAGGGCATGCTGACTGTCCTCTGGTGTGCAGGATGTTCAGCCTGTGGGGGAACTCCGGGTCAGAGAACAGCAGGCCAGTGGTGTTGGGTGGGCCGGGTGGTGCTCTGGATGGTGTTTGTTTGTGACCTGGGGGGTGAGGGAAGGAACTTTCCCATTACTGTTGCTTTTCCCCCTACATCATAACCGATTTCAAATGGTGCTAGACAAAAACTGAGACTCTGAACACCAAGAGAAATCGGTCAGCCTGTGTAAGAGACGTTTTCCTGGCTCAGAGAAGGATCCTCTTGGAGATGACTGCTATGCATTCTTTAGAGATGACTACTCAGTGCTCTGATCAAACCTTCATCCACACAGGGATCAGCTTTTCCATGTCTGGGAACACGCTGGGCAGCAGGGAGGGCAAAACAGAGAGTTCAGCTTCATTCTGGGTTGGGATGCAGGGCTGGAGAAGTGAAATATTGCTGGGAGGGACCAGCAGCAAACTGGGAAATGATTCTGGAAAAAGGAGTGGGTTCTGTGTGTGCTGAGAAGTGATTCTGGAAAAAGGAGTGGGTTCTGTGTGTGCTGAGAAGTGATTCGGAAAAAGGAGTGGGTTCTGTGTGTGCTGGAAAGTGATTCTGGAAAAAGGAGTGGGTTCTGTGTGTGCTGGAAAGTGATTCTGGAAAAAGGAGTGGGTTCTGTGTGTGCTGAGAAGTGATTCTGGAAAAAGGAGTGGGTTCTGTGTGTGCTGGAAAGTGATTCTGGAAAAAGGAGTGGGTTCTGTGTGTGCTGGAAAGTGATTCTGGAAAAAGGAGTGGGTTCTGTGTGTGCTGTGTGGCATCTTCACGGTGCCCATGACAGGAGGTTGGAACAGGATGATTTTTAAGGTCCCTTCCAACCCAAGCCAGTCTAGGATTGCTGAAGGCACTTGTGTGTCTGACTGCTGAGGTCAAATAGTTGGGGAGAATTTTTGTATTTGCAGAGCTATGAAATGAGAATCCTGTGGTGATGGAGCCCCCAAGCAGAGGGTGGAAATCCTATTGCTCTGAGGCAGTAAATTCAAGGTTGATCCTAGTTTTTGGCTGTCAAACATACTCTGCCTGTCAAGTACAAGAGCTAGCACGTTGGTTTTCATGCAACTTGTGGATCACTTTACTCTGGACACCTTGAACTCATATGCATTGTTTATTGAGCAGAAGTACAGGAGCAGGAGGCTGTGCTGGTGTGGCCCTGGCTTGGGAGGGTGCATACAGTGGTTGGAGAAGTGTCTAGAAATCAGATGATGTTACAAAGTGGATGGCTGGCAAAAAAATCACCTTTGGAAAAGGGGCTGATTTGAGGAGCAGAGGATGTTGCTGAAGTGAGCAGGTGCTTGGTCTCCTCCCACGCTGTAATTCTTGCTCCTAGAACACTGATTTCAAATGGTGCTAGATACAAAGTGGGAAAATCTAAGCCACCATGTGAAACCAGCTTCCAGAGGAAGACACATCTTGGCTGCAGGCTGAGGGAGAAAATCCTTCATCTCCACCGTACCTAGAGAAAAATTCATTTATTTAATTTTATTAGACAGCAAGACAGTTACCTTGGGCTTAGCTACTTTATGGATACACTTTTTTGGTGGCATCTTGTGGATGGTTGAGGCTGGTGTAGGAGAAATGAAATATGTGGTGAGGAAAACCCCCAGCCTGGCAGTGAGTGCTGTTTCCTGCCCTGCCAGGTGGAATGCACTCAAGTTCTTCCCAGCAAGTGATGATCGAGGTTTTATTTCTTGCTAGTGCAGAGCACGATGCTGATGGGGTGAGTGTGGGAAGTTTGTGTGGTTCAGGGACACTTTTTCCATTTCACTGCAGATGAAACCAGGCTGTAAACCTCATTCTGTCCAAGCCAGAGAGTGTTCTGCCTTTGTGTCACTCACTGATCAGAGAGTACAGGACAGATCAGGTGCTTTTTGTGACAGGGAAAGGAAATGTGAGTGCCTGATGGAGCTTCCTCTGTCAGCAGTCCCTGTGCTTTAAGTAAGCCAGGACTTGCAGATTTTTGTGAGACAACTTTTCAATTCTGCAGGCAGGCTGAAAATAAATTGGATTGAAAGTACTTTGAGTGTGGGTCAGAGCAAAAAGGGAGCGTTCACAAATTGAACTGTAAATGGTTCAGTGGAAGTTGTCGAGGAAGGAGAGTGTGAAAATGAGTGGCTGATGGTTCCTGGAACTGAGCACTTAACCTGCAGTGTCCACAGCTCAGAGCAGAGGGAATAGAGGGGTGTGGAGAAGCCTCTGAACTGCTCCACACATGCATAATTCAGGAGCTATCAACCCTGGGATAAGTGTCTGACCTGTGCTGGAGTAGAGGCCAATGTGAAATGGAACAAAGCACAACTGGAGGCAGCAGTTTCACTTATTGATGCCCTGGGCTTTTGGCAGCTCTGTGTATTCCTGTTGTAACCACATCCAAAAATCTGCTCTGGTGCCTCCATCCTACTGCACACTCCCAGGCAGCAGGGGGAAAGCTCAGAGACAGGAGCTTGTCCTTCCAAGAAACAGGGGTGGAGGAAGGGGAAATGACTGGACTAGATTCCTTGTCTGGATATTTGCTGTCGTTTCTAAATCCATTATCTGGGGCAACAGGGTGAAAGACAAGTGGAAAGCAGGTTCCCTCCCCAGTGCCTGCTCTGTGGCACAGTTATTTAGGAGGCACCCTCTATTATCAGGTGAGATTTACTCCTGAAAAGCTGCACCAGGAGTGCACAATCACAGAATCACAGCAGCATCTCTGAGAAGCAGGCTCACAGTGAGGTTTGCTTTGGTTTTTCCTTGCCTCAGTAGTAAGCATTACAAGGAAATCTTCATTAGGATTTTGAAAAATAATTGGAGGAAATGTCACTTAATTTTGTGCTGCTGAAAGTGGAAACTTGTGTCCAAGTATGAGACTTGGAAGGACTGAACACCTCTGCACATCTTCCCCTCTGCAAAGGAGACCAACCTTTCCAGAAATATCATGCAGCAGATGCAGACCAATGGCTCATTTATTATTTATAGTTTTGATAAAACCAGGTTTCACTTCAGCATAATTAAGATGCTGCTGCCTCTTCTCCAGGCTACCTGGAGTTTGTCCTGTTGCCTTCACAAGCTCCCCAGAAGGTGTCAGCCCTTCTTGGCAAGGTGCAGGTGCACATTTGGGAAGGGATCTGCCTGTGCTCTCCTTTCCAAGGCTCCCAGTGTGTCTGGGCAGGAGAAAGGAGCAGTTCGGGATGCTGTGATCCACAGCTCATGTGCACATGGGCAGGAGAGCAGGAGCGCAGCATGGTTTGGTTGGAAGGGACCTTCAAGCTCACCCAGTGCCACAGCTGCCCAGGCAGGGGCACCTCCCACTGTCCCAGGCTGCTCCAACCTGGCCTTGGGCACTCCCAGAGGTGGGGCAGGCACGGATCCTCTGGGAATTCCATCCCAGCCCGTCCTGCCCTCTCAGGGAAGGAAATGAAGCAGTGCTGGTCTCAGACATCTGCTGTGTGGGGAGCAGCAAGCACTGTCACCTGTGCTTGGCTTTATCACAGCATTGGACTTTGCAGTAAATAATAGCAGGGAAAGTACAATATCATTCTGTGGTTTCCCTCCTTTTCAGGTGTTTTAGTGGCAGTGCTGTAGCTTCTTTCAGAGGAACAACTCAAAGCCTTTCATGGACTTCACACTGCTTTATACATTCCATAGGAAACAAAGACAGAAAGGGAATCCCTGCCTTCCCTGTGAAAGGGAACTTCCTCTCTAGCCTGAGACCTTCAGTCTGCAGGAACAAGGCAAGCCTGGATGTCACAGACCTGATTTTTCACAACTTGCACCTTCTATAGAAAGGCAGTTCTGGGGCTTTTACAGAAAGCAAAACAGATCTCAGTGTGCATCATACATTTTCTCCTCCATTTTCACATCATGGGGTGAAACTCGTGGCTCATCAGGCTCTGGTCTCCCCTGGAGAAAATAATCCCTGTTTTACATGCTGAGAATCTGAGCTTGATGCATCATCCTCCCAGTGAAGGAATGAATCAGCCCAGGGCCAGGTGCAGGACAAGGGGTGTGACAGGACAAGTGCTGACCTGTAAGGGGAATGGAAATGAGTGAACTTCTAAGGTTTCAAAAAAAGCCTCCTCAGCGTGGGGAGCCTGTAACTGCATCTCTTTGTTGTGCAGGTCTGGTGCTGCGTGGGTCAGCTGTGGACAAATGTGCTCTGACTCGCACTGGGAGCCAGTCCTCGGTGTGGAGCACTTGGTGTGGCAGAGCACGGCCTGGGTTGAGTGCAGGCAGATCAGGAGCTGCCCTGCTCAGGAAAAGTGATATTTGTGCCTAGGAGATGGCTCTGGAGAGGCCACTGCTGTTATGGGCAGCAAGAACAGGTACTTCCTTCACGAGTTTAAAGCATAAGGGAGATATTTCTTTCCTTTATTAGACCGCAATAAAAGCTCCACATTACAATCCTGAATTGAAGGTAGCCTATTCCTTCAGTCCTACTCTTGCAGCCTTACAAATGGAGTTAAAAGCCAGACACTCTGTGTCTGAAACCCCCCAAAACCCCAAGGCAGGCTGAGCCCTGGGACAGGATGGGGGTAAAAGCCTGTGCAGCTTTGTGTCCCTTTTGACTGTGAGCAGTGGGACAGTCAGGCCTGCTTGGTTTGAGTCACTGATGACAATTCCTGCTAAGGGGAATCTGTCAGAGCACTCTGCAGTGTCAGTTTTAGCATGGTGGTCATTAGAGGTGTGCTTAGGTATTAGTGCTGTAGTTCCCCATCTTGTGATCCCCCTGCTTATCTGAAATTGCTTTGACTTGCCTGGAGTCATCCAATTCTCCAGCTTTGCTCTCAGGAGAGTTCCTGGGCAAACCCTGAGCCTGTTTGGAGGGCACAGGAACTGCTGAACCCCTGGATCCTGTGGAGAATTCCAGAATTCACAGGGAACAGTGAGGTGAAACTGGGCAAACTCAAGAAGAGCACTGCACTTGCATGGCTGAGGTCAGGGAAGGGCAGTAGGAAAGAAAACTCATCAAATTTAGCCCTACACAGCCTGAGTGAGCAGCACAGTGCAAAACTCGCTCCACTCAAACAAATGATCCACCTAAGCAGCTGCAACCAGAAAGGCCATTTTCTATTCCTAACTCCTGTACCTAAGCATCACTTTGGAATGTAAAGTACTGATTGCAGGGCTTGAAAGCTCTCACAGGGAGATGATTGTTGTGATTTGTACAGTCAGTTCAGGAACACGGTGTTCCCCCAACACCACCGCTCCAGCTCCTCCAGGTAATGGCAAGAGAAGCCATATTTTTCTTTTGTGTCATTCTAGAGACAAAAGAATGTCCTGTGCCAGGGAGGAGCATAAGGAAACAAACCCAGCCAGCTGTTCACTGAAGTATAACCTGCCTTTAACCCAGACAGCTGAAAACAAGCCTTTAGTTTAACACTGCCTGCTGTACAAGGACCTGGCGAAACAGCTGGAGAGGAGCACTGCCCAAACACTCCTGGCTGACTCCCCCAGGCACACGAGCTGCTGGTCTGTCCCTGTTCCCAGGGTTTCCATCATTCCATCCCTGAAATGTCAAAAGTCCAGGAGCCACTGTCAGTGTTTAAGAAGCATTTGGGCTGGAGATCCAAATGCAGACCCAGTGGCTGCTGTTGGGCTCCTGAGCGCCGTGAGTGTTTGTGGGGGGAGCTGCAGAGATGAGGCTCACTCAGAAATAGCTCTTCCTTGGAAAGCTGGAGGGCTGAATCACAGTGTGTTGGCTCAGTTTTTAGCAGACGAGCCATCACATCTGCCTCCCTGTAGGCGAGGAGCCGTCACTGGCAGCGGGATTGGCAGCCAGGTTCTGTCCCTTTGGAAACCAGGCAGTGATGATGAGGAAGGCGAAGGCTCATCGTGGGCAGGGTCAGGAGGTGGGCTGGCAGCTCTGGGAGCAGGAGGGCTCTGCTCCCCTGTCCCTCTCTGTGCACAGAACGTGCCCCCAAGTTGAACTTTGGGCCCTAAGTAAGTTCTTTGGCTCACAGGCATTAACCACTGCTCTGCTGCTGGTGGGCTGAGACAGCCCTGAGCATATCCATGGCTGGTGTTGTCCTGAGACAGCTGAAAATAGGAGTGAGATGGGCAAATAGGAACACCAGGGAAAAATGGGGAAACCTGGGAGGGGACAAGACAGCTCCTGAGCTAGGTACTTGAAACTGAAAGCACCTGAGGGTTTCAGTTGCCCTGCAGAGCCCACCTGATAGCCACAGAAATACAAATGTACATGGAGGTTTTCTACCTAGAACAGAGTGTGAGCCCTTAAATGCATGTCACTCTTGGCTCCCAGCAGTCTGGAGGAAGTCTTGGGGGAAAAGGGGATGAGGGAACTAGTGGGAAGTTTTTGGAGCTAGCAAAGAAACAAATTAGAGAAATGGATTTTAAAATCTTTTAGAGACATGGGATTTTTTTTGGAGCTACAATTTTGGGCTCAGTACCCCCACTACTGCAGTAATGTTAATTTTGAGGCCTCCCCTCCAGGTTCAGGCATGGGCACAGTTGCAAGAGAAGTAGATTGGGAGTTCCTGAACCAACTGGTTGCTGACCATGAGTCAGGGGAATGACCTTGCAGCAGGCGGCTCACGGTGCCGCTCTCGGAGCCGTGCCAGGATAAACGGCACTGGCATCTCTGAGTGCTGGTGGAACCATTTTGTGACATTCCAGCTTGGCCTTGTCTCCTGCTGCCTTTGCACCGAAATTGTTTGGGTGGGTGGGAACGGTAGAGTATTCCTTTTCTTCCTCACAGCCTGGGCTTGGGACTGTCTAAATACAGAGATAAAGGGGATATGGACAACTCTTATCTCCTGCCTACATCCTTGTCCATTAACATCAGCATTACAGATATTTAACCAAATTAAATCTTACTCTCCCCCCCAGCCATACCCATATTAAACTGTAAGAAAACACCATGACAAAGTTTAAAAAATCCTACGCAGCAGCACTGAATTTTCTGGATGGGTCTGGGAGAGATTTGTCAGAGGAGAGAGGGTAGAACACTTGGCATTTAGACGTTTTAATGAATGTTCCCAAATAAGAAAAGAAAAACATTTGCTTGTAGACTCTAAGCTTCTCACAGCATCAGAAAGCTCCTGACACAGAGCCCAGTGCTGTATTTGTATAACATGGAAATGAACAGCAGCAGCAGCAGAGCTGCAGGCTCCGAGCCTGCTCTGCGAGCAGCAAAATGGCCAGGGGTGCTGGGGCTCATCCGAATTCCTTCACCATTTGGGGGGTCACTAGGTGGACCTGATACCCCTGACCCTTCAGGTATAGTTTCAACTCTAACATCAGTATGAAATGAATATTTCTAATCATATTCAAGCTTGTGCCCCCATCAGCTCCACTCCCTAAAGCACCGACAGGAACCAACAGCAAAATTCGTCTGCGTCACAGATGTAACATGACCATCGGCAAAACAAGAGCAGGAGGAGATCATGGCTGTCTCGTCCCTCACAGAGCCTTCCTTCACTAGCACACAAGAAGAGGTAATGCTTTTAAATTTATACCCTGGGCATGTGAAATCCTGCCCTTCCTTCCCCGAGTCCCGCGGTCCCCGAGCAGTCAGAACGCCCGAGAAAACTGCGTGTGTTTTGTCGGCGTGGTACCGAACGCTGCGTCACGATGCTGCACCAAGGCCGAGGCAGAGCAAACCCCACTCCCCAGAGCAGGGAAACCCAGATACAGGAACATGAATCAGCTCATGCAGTGTCACACACACAAGTGTCAGAGGGAGGGAGAAATCGCAGCTTTTCCCCAGTCCTTTTGCGGCACTGTGCAGAAAATGATCGCGGAACGGTTACCCAGGTACAGCTCACGGTGACAGTGCCACCCCTGTGCACATAATCACTGCTGTCCTACAGAAATATGCCGTGTCCCCTTCTTAGCCTTGTTTCCTGCCAGTCCCACAGATTTACCTGCTGACAGTAACCTCAATTCCTGAGTAATGAGATTTACAGCTGGAGTTTAACATTGAAATAACTCCTCTTACATCCGTCTCCTTACCCTCTCTGCGTTCAGGCACAGTTAAGCCATCGCTGTGGCCAAAACATGATGTCAAAAAGAATTAAACCAAATACATCCTTGTGCTGAAGACACTCAGCAGCCAGTGGCACCTCCTTGAAAGCCATCAAACAACAGCACCAGCTTTACAAAGTCAGGGCTTCTCCACCCCACAACCACGATGGGGAAAACCACAAAGAGCTGTCCATGCAACCAACACTCGAGAAAACAGACTGAACCCACCTATCATCCACACAACCCAGCATCATGCCTTAGTCCAGCTCCTGGCTGTACAGAACACCTCTACAGCTGCCTGGGACTGTTCTCCTGTGTGTGTGTGTATTTCTGCCTGTCTGTCTGTCTGCAGGGACCACCGTTGTCGCTGCTGTTCCTGTTGTTCCCCTGCTCTGCGGATCTGGCACTGCGGGAGGCAAGGATGCTCCGAGGGAGCCAGCTACAGCCAGCGAAGGCTCAGTGAGTCAGGAGGGGTTGTGATGACTGCAGTAAGAGGCTGAAATTCCCTATGGAATCTGGCAGGAAAGGAGGGGAAGGAGGAAAGATGGAGATGGGGAAGAGGGAAAGAAAGTGGGGAATGGCACGTACAGTCTGTCAGGTTCTTCCCTCCCCGTCCCTGCGCCGCACTGCCGTTGGAAATGGCGGCCCTGCGCAAAGGACGGCGTTGCGAAAAATCCGCAGCGCCTGCGGCCTGCACACCCAAACCTCCACAATTCCATCCAGGGTGTAAATCCAACCCTGCCCTCTCTCCCTGTCTCCCAGAGCACCCTGCAGAGGCCAGGCTGCAGCCCAGGCGATGGGGACGGCTGCCATGCGGTGCTGAGCCCAGCGGTTGTTGCTAAACAACCAACCCTGGCGCTGGAGATGTCAGCCAGTGAGTAACAGAGATTAAACACTCCTGCTAGCACATCCTGAAACTTGGGTAAGCCTAGAATGATGAAAGGCTATGGAATAATGGCCCTGTTGTATGAGAAAGCAAAGTTACCACTCCACTGCATAATCGGGAGACTTCCTCGGCCAGAAGGACCAAGCTCAAGGCTGGCTGTGTCCTCAGCACTTCCAGGCAGAGCTGCCATCTTCATTGCTGGGCGCTTTAAGAAGAGAGGTGAAAAAATAGTATAGTAAACGGTTAAGAGGGAAAAGTGTTCTCCCCTCCACTTCCTTATCCTCTCTCTGGAGCTGCTCTCTGCCCTCAGTCTCCCATTCATCCTTAACCAGTTCCCAGTCCTTCCGTCCTTGCTTTCTAACGCTGTTGCTCCTTTGCAAACCTTTACAGACCCATCACTGAGGGCAGTCTCCATCTCTCTGTGATGTTACCGAGCCTATGGCACACTCACACTTGTGCAAACAAAAGATGAGTTTCGGTAAGAGTAATTTTCATTTTTTTCACTATTCCCACGACATAATTTCCAGGTGCAATCCCTGCCCCAAGCAGTTCACAGCGCTGCCAGCACTCCAGCACCTCAGAAGGGAGAAGGAAGCAAGGAGAAAAGCCCTGAACCCCAGTACTTTCCCCTGCAACCGTGGGCTGCAGCTCTGACACGTCATCATTGCAACTGGACGGCGAAACGAGAACTCTGACAGCACCCATGGGTGAAGGACTGCACCCAGCACAGCCAGCAGTGACCAGCTCCTGTCCTGTCTGCTGCCCGATGGACGCCTGGCATCCCGGGACCCGAGGTGAGCATGGAGCGAGAGCGGGCAGGGAGCGGGCAGGGAGATGGGAGCGGGCAGGGAACGGGCAGCAATTGGGCAGGGAACAGCCATGGAGCATGCCAAGGAATGGGCAGGGAGCAGGGGAACAGACAGGGAACAGACAGCAAGCAGGCAGGGAATAGGACAGGGGCAGCTGCTGGTACTCAGAGTGCTGGGATCAGTGAGCAGGTCGCAGAGGCAGCCCAGCGCTGCCATGGCCGCTCCGCTGATACCCGCGGGCAGGGAGCAGGCAGGGAGCAGGGAGCCGGGCAGAGGCAGTGAGCAGAGGGCAGGAGCCCAGTGCTCTCAGGGCTGCTCCTCTGATATGAGCAGGCAGTGAGCAGGCAGGGAATCGGTAGTGGGCAGACGACAGCCCTGGTTGCATGCCACTCTGCTGACACCAGCGAGCAGGGAATAGGGAGCAGGCAGGGAATAGGGAGTGGGCAGTGGGTAGCGGGCAGCGTCAGAGGGCACAGGTAGCCCTGCTTCGCATCCGCTCTGCTGAACACCAGTGGGCAGGGAATAGAGAGCAGGGCAGGGAGCAGGCAAGGAATAGGGAGTGGGCAGTGGGTAGCGGGCAGTGAGAGCAGGCAGTGTCAGAGGGCACAGGTAGCCCTGCTTCACAGCCGCTCCACTGAACACCAATGGGCAGGAAATAGAGAGCAGGGCAGGGAGCAGGCAGGGATTAGGGAGTGGGCAGTGGGCAGCGAGCAGTGTCAGTGAGCAGAGGGCACGGCAGCCCCGCTCCGTGCCTGCTGCGCTGACACCCGGGGACAGGGAACAGGGAGGCGGGCAGGGAGCAGGCAGTGAGCAGGCAGGGAACAGGAGCAGGCAGTGAGCAGGCAGTGTCAGCGGGCAGTGTCAGCGGGCAGTGTCAGCAGCGGGCAGTGTCAGAGGGCACGGCGGCTCCGCTCCGTGCCCGCTCCGCTGACACCCGCGCACGGCCAATGGGCTCGGCCGCTCCACCTGCCATCCCCGGCGCGCCCAATGGCGGCGCGGCCCCGGCGCTGCGCCCTCCCCGGCCAATGGGAGCCGGCGCTGGCTCTCGTTAATGATGCAGCAGTCCAGGGAAGACTATCACATGTGAGCTGGCCGCCTGCCAGCATGGAGACACCGAGAGAGCAAGGTAAACAACTTTCCAACGCCAAAATGATGACATTTAATCCCTAAATGCTGGCTTCCCGGCTCGACTCATCTTTAACCCCTTTCAGCTGGTGTGGAAGCGTCTGGAAGGCACCCGTCTACCTGTCCCCAGTGCTTTTAAAAACTGGACGACGTGCCCTGCAATGATCACTGCGTCACCGTTTGCCACTTTGCGAACTACGCAGTGACAAACCTGCGAGCTCCGAATCGCAGGGCGCCTGTTAACCCCTGCACCAGCCCCGTGCCAACATGCCAGCCTCCAGGGACACGGGGGGGGATAGAAAGCCCAGCCAAACCGGGAAAACAGCAGTCTTTGCAAAGTTGTCATCTCTCCCCCACGACTACTACCCTCCTCTGCAGTACAGCAATGCCGGCAGGAGTGACATTAGTACAACCTGTGCCGTCGCTCCATTGAGAAAACAGCTCTGACGCAGAACAGAGCAATCCTGCCCAGCCAAAATAATAATAAAGGCACTTTGGGATCCGAACTTAGGGACGCCGGGGGAAAGGGACGCCCTGCAAATAATCCAAATACGTAGCTGCAGCTCCAGCCCCATCCTGATCAAAGGGTACGTACGTGAGGGAGACGAACTGGACCGAGGAGCCGTGCCCGTGCACCATCTGCGCAGTCCTCAGCCCTCCGCTCGCTCTGGAGCGCCGCAGAAGAGAAGGTTCCAGAAATTTCCTTCCCGTTAACCCTTTCGGTGTCTGCCCACTCTCCCTCCCCGTGGGATTAAGCGCGCCGGGTCTCCAGCATCGTCAATGGGCGAAGCCTCCTACGCCAAGCGAGCCCCGGTTCGAGGTGCAAATGGCAGTGGATGGTGGCAGGAGCCCACTCCGTGGTGTTGGTGCCACTTCTCCTCCTGGAGCCCTCTCTGCCTCTCTTGCTGCCTCTCTCCCCTCTTGCTGCAGCAGGGCTGTTGCTGGTAGACCTATCGACGGAGCTTGCTCTCTCACTCTCTCGCTGAGCTCTGTGACGCAGCTCTAAATTCTCCAGCCTGCTCCTTGTGTTATAAGAGCGGAACTGCAGCTTTCCAGGGAGCCCGTGCCAGCGGTGCCAGGGCCAGGCAGACCGGAGGGAGCGTTGCTCCTGGACTCTGCACCTTTTTTTGGCAATTATTCTGTTCCTCACCTCTGTTCCTGCGCTTCCTCCCCGGCTCTCAGCCTCGCATCTCCTTCTCTGCTTCTGAGTCATACTTGCATACAGGTTAACTCTTTTAGGATTGGTAGTCAGCAGTACAAATCTCGAGCGATAGCAGCTGAAACCACAGCCAACTTTTTTGGTGTTTTCTGCTTTAAAAAAACCAAAGCAAATCTTGCTGGCTCTAAAAAACAAAAACACGTGCACGCACACACACGTTGCAGTGGAGAGTTGGTGCTTTCTGATTAACTGTTTCGGTGTCAGGAACCACTGCTTGACTTCCTGAAATGAAATATTTTAGGCCTATGTCCTGCAAATCCTGAGCAGGCAGATCCCCTGAAGCACAAGGCAGCTTAGGAGGAGCTGCTGCTGTGATCAGATGCAGGATTGTGGGCGTGAGGCTACTGCTGGCCCCACAAGCCCCTGCTCTGCTGGCCACAAGACACTGATCTGAGCGTGGTTTAGCTGCTGGGCAGATGCATGGCGTGAGATAAGGTGCTGGAAGTGCTGGAAAGCCACAGGATCTTCTTAATCTGAGCAGCATTAATAAGTGTTATCACACACACAGATTCAAAACGCTCGGCGTAGGCAGGGGAACTAATAACTGCGCTCCTGGAGTCACCAGAATCCAATAATCCCCGACAAAGACAGTCCACAGGCAGCTCTGCATTTCAGCACAGCAGGCATCATCCCCAGGCAAGGAGCCTTTGCAGCTGCTCGCTCTCTCCTCGCCTCTGCCCCCCAGATCCCTGCAGTGACTCCGGAGCCTCCGGCCAGCCCCAGCACCCGGCAGGGGAGGCAGAGCTCTGCCAACACTGGCAAGTGTGGAGGAGGATCCGTGGTAGGTGCAGCTCCTGGGAATCAGGGAAGCTGAGAGGGAGTTGATGTGCACACACGGAGCAGCGAGGAGCAGTCCGTCAGGAAACACGGACTGCAGAGAGATCCCTGCTCCTCTCCTCCGTCTGCCATTTTAATTCTGACTTCAGAGCCGGCTGCGAGCGTTGGGTTTTTCACTACAACCAAAGCTGAAGTAACCACGGGGTTTTTTTCTCCTCGCAGCGTCTGAAGAGCCTGAGCTATTTTGGGATTTGTCTGTACTACACTGAAAATGACACCTGTTACGCACAGGCACAAATGAGAAAAATTACAAGCGCCCAGTTCCTTTGATAGGATCCTACAAAAAATGGGGTGAGATCCCCTGGGTCAGGGCTGGCTGAGCAGCGCAGGCTCTGCTGTGGGGTGAAGGGGATGACCCCGGTGAGCTGAACAGACACCAGTATGAGACATGTAAAAAGTCTGTAGTAGCTGATGCAAGGGGAAATCAAGCCTCCATGTGACCAGAAGAAGTAGTGCATGATCAACTAAATGCCACAATACATGGTTTCTTATGCAATCGAGCCCATGGGACTCCAGGCCTTACACATCCACTTTGTGGCCAAAGCTGCAGGGATTAACTCCTTCCTCAATGACTGGGAGCGAGCACAGGCTCCTGAAATGAGTCATCCCCCAAGCAGGCCGGGCTTTGCTGAGGCTGGAGCTGCCTCTGCTGCTTCCAGTCACCCCCATTCTCTCAGGAGCCCCAGCACGCAGGGCCAGGCGGATTTTCTGTGCTCCCACTTCTCCCTGGTGGTTTGCACCAGGCTGTGCAGGCAGGCAGGGCCCACCTGGAGATGCAGGGAGCTCCAGGAGTGACACAGCGAGATGAAACACCAGATGAAAGCTGGGAGCCTCAGAAGCAGGGCAGTTCACTGGTGCTGTCGGCTCACACCGCTTTTGTCAGGCCTGTGGTGTGTCAGGAAGGTGAAACCGACTTTGATTTATCCCAAATGACTCTTTTTCTGGTTGCTTTCAGGGGAAATGCAGCGTTTGTTTCATGGTTTGCTTTCCTTTGAAAATCACCAGCCCTGCTATGTTTCTGTCTTTGCCTGGCTCCAGGTACTTGCTGGTGGCTCTCGGGCTCCCAGGAAGAGCTCAGAGCTGTGAGAAACCAACTGTGAGAAATCTTGGGGCAGTGGAAAACTTCAGCCCTCAGAACTGAGTGTTGAGGCCTAAAAACATAAAGTCATTTCTGACACTTTTGGGCAGGATTTGGCATTTTCTGGTTCGAGCATCTTCGATATTCCACTATAAAAATCTAGGCTGCTTTTCTGGTTTAACTGGAGCCCATTTCCATGTGTGGAAACTGGTTTGGGTTGGGTTTTTTTTAGCTTTTTTTCTTTTCCTTCCAGACTTTAAAAGTAGGAGGCAGAGCTTTGGTTTTGTAAGAACTGCCTATGAGGGTGCAAAGTCCTGGGCTAGAAAGGAGGCTTGGAAAATGGGAATAATCCATGGCTGAGGTGTGAGACAGGGGAGATCAGTGTCACAGTTGGAATGGCAGGGTAGGAATCTCTTCCAAAACTGGGAATGACCCCATGGCTGATCACAGCTAGGCCCTGAGTGCTTACAGTGCTGATTAATAAAATTAAGAGTTTTTATAGTGCTGAACATTCTAACAAGATTTCAGGACTTGCAGCTGGGATACTTTGGGCTGGATATTTGGGGAAAATACCATTTTTTGAGGAGAGAGGGAGGGGTTTGACCCTCCAGGCTGTGCTTGACAGTTCCCTCAGCACCACAAAAGGATCAGGGAGCGATTCCTCAGCTTCCAGAGGAAGTTTTGCCTTGCCCTGCTTCTGTGCCAGGCTGTACCTGAAGGTTCACCCTCCCTTCTCCAGCGTCTCCCGTGCAATTTTCTGCCATCACGCTGCGATGGCCTTAATAGCAACAACGAATGGAGTCTGACACTCCCCAAATCTCACCCTGCACACATCATTATTGTTGCTGGGGGTGATGAAACGGCCTGAGGGAGACCTTTGGTGTTTTGAGTGCTGAAGGAAACCCTCGTGGTCCTGCCCGCACTTCCAGCTTCCTGCCGGGGAAGCCTTGGCTCGGGTTTCGCTTTAAATGCCTCTAAATGCCATCGGCCACACCTTCCCCCAGTGCAGGAAGCACGATTGTTAAAATCAGGGCATGTTCCTGTTTCACTGAAAGGCCGAGATAAATAACCCAAAGGCCTCGTTTATGCCAAGCGAATTCCTGCCCGGGCTGGAGCAAGTCTGGGCAGCTGTAAATCTGTAACCCCTCAACCTCAGCCAGGAAGGGCAGGCTTGGCACAAATCTGTAACCCCTCGACCTCAGCCACGAAGGGCAGGCTTGGCACAGCCCCGCGGGAGGGGCTGGGCACCAACGGAAGGAGCAAAGAATCGGGCAAAGGTGGACAGGGCAGTGGAAAACTTTCTTCACTTTACCAAGCCAGAGGCTTAAAAGCTGCTTTGAAATGCAGAATAGTCGGTTTTTCAAGTGCTGGTGTGGGGCAGCTCTTGTTGGATTTGCCAGTGATACTTCATCCTTGCAAACACAGCCTCAGTGAGGGACAGTCACAACAAATATTCAGGTTTCATTTTTTTCCAAAAGGTTTATTGTTTTCCAGACAAGCTTCTTTAGTGAATTCCAGAGAATTGGCCAGTGAGTCCTTTCCTTACCAGCCCAGCAGAATGACAGAATGGTTTGGGTTAGAAGGGACCTTAAAGCCCACCCAGTGCCACCCCCAGGGACACCTTCCACCGTCCCAGGGTGCTCCAAGCTCCATCCAGCCTGGCCTTGGACACCTCCAGGGATCATGGGGTGCTCTGGGCACCCTGTTCCATTTGGCACACTCTGCTGCTCTCCCTGGGGTCCCAAGCAGCAGAGGAAGAGCAGCAGGCAGATAAAGAGCAGCAAACCCCTTCCCAAACAGTTTCAAAGCCAATTCTGTGTGTCTGTTTGGGTGTGCACAGCTGACAGCCCCACAAAGAGCAGGGTGGGGGTTCACAGTGCCCGTTGGGAGGTGGTTGAAGGGAATTGTGTGGAACAGCTGGTGCTGGGATCTGCGGCACTGCCAGAGGTGTGGGATCGCTGTCGGGGATGTGCTGGCACGGCCGTGCTGGCATTGGGGAGCCGCATTTGCATGGAGCGTTTGCATTCTCGGTGAGAAGCCAGCCCACGGCACAGAGCAGGCACCGAAATGGGAGCCCGCAGGTGAAAACCTGGCCCTCCCTCTGAAAACCTGGAATTTTTCCGGTGAAATCTAAGAAACCCAGCTGGAAGAGCCAGGATCCTTTTCAAAGAGGTGGCACCGCATTAACATCCCGGCCGCTTCAAAGCATCGCTTCGTGGCCCGTGCTGGAGTCGGGGCCGGGAATTTGGGATGCTCAGCCCACACCAGAATTCCCGGTGGGCACAGGGACCCCCGGCCGCCCTCCCCGCGCTGGCAGCGGCTGTGGGGGCAGCGAAAGCAAGGAGCCAACAGCGCGGAGACAAAAGGAATTATTTCAGCTATTAGCTGCTAAGAATAGAGGCGGCGGGGGTGCTGAGGTGCCTGACAGCGCAGCCGGAGGAGCGCGGATTGCAGGGGGAGCACGGAAATAGCCGCGCTCCGGCTCAGCACCCGCAGCTCCGTGAGTCACCCTGGCCCGGGGGGGCACAGCTGGGCCGGGCAGCGCCGAACCGGGCAGGGTCCAAACCCATCAGGATCCGAACCAGGCATGGTCCAAACTGAGCAGGGTCTGAACCAGGCAGAGTCCAAATCCAGCAGGGTCCGAACCGGGTAGGTCCGAACCAGGCAGGGTCCAAACTGAGCAGGGTCCAAACCAGAGCAGGGTTCAAACCGAGCAGGCTCCAAACAGAGCAGGGTCTGAACCGGGCAGGGTCTGAACCGGGCAGGGCCGAACCGGGCAGGGTCCAAACTGGGCAGGGTCCGAACCGGGCAGAGTCCAATCCAGGCAGGATCCAGACTCAATAGGGGCCAAACCCAGCAGGGTCCAAACCGAGCAGGGTCCAAACCCAGCAGGATCTGAACTGAGCAGGTCCAAACTGGGCAGGGTCCAAACCCAGCAATGTCTGAACAGAGCAGGGTCCAAACCAAACAGGGTCCAAACTGAGCAGGGTCTAAACACGGGCAGAATCCGAACCAAGCAGGGTCCAAACCCAGCAAGATCCAAACTGAACAGGGTCTGAACCCAGCAGGGTCCAAACCCCACAGAACCATCCCCGGGCTGGGTTTGCAGGGCAGCTCTCGGCACCAGAGCCTGGTTTTCCCAGCGGAGCATCTTCCCAATGGGCAGGAAAAGCCCAAGGAGGCCGGAGCTCTGCTGAAGGTTCCGATGCCCGGGCAGCGGGTCCTGCTCTGGCACGGGCAGGAGGGTTTGGGAAAGGCAAACACTCCCTGCCGGAGGAGCCTCTTGATGTCGGTCCAACTGTGTTCCAGGGTGTTTTCCCAAGTGCTAATCTCGAAGTTCCCTTTGCAAATACCTCATAAAAGGTTAAAGATATGCACGGCAGGTATTTAAATGCGGGGTCAGTAAATGGTGAGCTCAGAGATGGCTTTAACATCTTGTCCTGCTGCTGTTTAACCAAAATCCTTTTGGTATCACTGTGTGTTTTTATCCAATATAGCTTGGAAGAGGCAATTTTCCTTCTGTGCTGTTTGTGCTGCGCAGGGTACAACACATTCCTGATCTATGACGAGGTTTCCAAACTCCATAGTAAAATGAATAATAATGATAGTAAACGTTGTATAACTTTTTTTTTTTTAATACAGCAACCTTTGTATTGCTTCAGTGCTGGATTTTCCAGTTATTGTACGTAGAGGGGGAAAAAAAGATTAAAAAATAAAACAAAACAAGGAATAACAATGAATTAAAAAAAAAAAAAAAAACCAAACAAATTCAAGGTTTGTAAGGAAACAAAATCAGTCCTGGGTGCCACTGCAGAAAGAGTCGAGCTGGACAGAATTAAACATCTCAGCTGGAGCGTGGACAGGGCAGCAGACAGCCTGCTAAAAATAGATTAATCCCAATTACAGCCACACTTGTGCTTTGCCCAGGTTCCCCGTGGGCACAGGGCTGTGGCTCCAGGGGGCTCCGTGCCCGGGTGGGCGCAGCGGGGCCGGGGGCGCTCGGTGCCCGTCCTGGCCTGACCCGGGGGCTTGCGGGGTGACAGTGGCAGTGCCGCTGGCAGTGTCAGCAGTGTCCCTGCTGCTGGCCTTGGCTGCAGCTCCAGCTGCCCAGCCCGGCTTAGCTCCACTCCCTGCTGCAGCTCTGCTCTGCTGTGACCCAGCTCTGCCCAAAGAGCGAGCCCTGGGCACCTCCTGCCATGCCAGGCTCTGGTTAACCCTGCAGCAGGGTGTGCCAGCCGTCCTGGCTGCTTTGGTGTCCTCTGGGACAGTGCTCCGAGCTGGCTGCTCCTCTGGCTGCTCCTCTGGTTTCTTCTCCGACTGCTTCTCTGCTTCTTTTCTGACTTCTCTGCTTCTTTTCTGACTTCTCTGCTTCTCTGACTTCTTCTCTGACTGTTCTCTGGCTGCTTCTCAGCAGCAACATTGCAAAATGTTTAGTGGGAAATAAACATTTTTAAGCCTCTGTTTTCCAAACTCTGGTAAGTTTGTTTGTCCCCTTCACTCTGGGAAACTCTGGCAAACAACTCTTTTCCCACCAAAGGGTTGGAGATTAATTACCAATTTAAATATTTAGTTAGAAAGGGAATGCCTTCAGCTGTAACAAGTTCGTTTTGTTTAATCAGAAACCGGGAGTGAATGCTCTGGGGTTTCTTTTAGTTTCTATGGCAGAATCAAATTTAATATCTTGGATTTACCTGAGGAACAACTGCAGGTACAAGGGGAACAGCATGGGCTTTATTTAAATGTCCAGCTGAGCCTGGTGGGGTATTTTATGTAAAAATCAAAGTTATGGTGAGTGCCAGGACCCAGCCCTGAGAGAGGCAGGATCGTGTCCAGGCTGGCAGCAGCTCTCAGTGGGGATAAGGTTGGGATGTGCTGGGGAGCAGCAATATTTATGCACAGAACTGATCAGAAAAGATTTCAGTTTACACTTTTAGGGCTCAATCACCCTTTGCACTGAAATGCAGATCCAGGATTTGGCTTTTTTTTGTTTTTATTGAAATGAGGAAGAGTCAGTGCAGAGCAGTGGGTACCTGTGGGCTGCTGGGCACAAATTCCCCTGCACAGCCCTGTGTGTTCCCCAGGAGGGGTCCCACGGAGCCCAGGGCAGAGCTCCTGGCTGGCCCACAGTCCTGGCTGCCACCTCCCAGCTCCTGGAGCTGCACCCTGGGTACACAAAAACCTCCCGTTGGAAGCTCTGCCAACCTTGTCGTGTAACAAAGCAACATTTTCCCACTGGGAAATGAACAAACAGGGAAAAAACCCAAACTGTTTGGGCATTGCTGAGCAGTTTGTTTGGCACTGCTGGGCCAGCAGCAGCATCCCTGTCGCTGTGCCCACTGGGATCAGCTCTGCCAGCCCCAGCCCTGGCACCTTCTGTCACTTCTGGGTGGTATTTGAGCACCCCAGATTGGGCACCCCAAATTGGGCACCCCACATTTGGGCACCCCACATTTTAAGGCTGCAACCTGGCCCAGTGCAAGACATCCCTGCCCATGGAACAAGATGAGATTTAAAATCCCTTCCAACCCAAACCATTCCATCATAATTTATTCTTATTTTCTCCTTTTTTTTTTTTTTTTTTTTTTTTTTTTTTGGGGAGGGGGAAGGATTAATATTAGATGCTGGCTTAGAGGCTTAAACTCTGTCCTTGCCCTTCCTCAGGTGCTGGCCCTTCCTGCAGGATGAACCAGAATCCTCCTTTTTTTCCCCCTTTAAATGAGTAAAAAAGGCTGGGAAGGAGCTGGTTTATGTGGGGATTTTAAGAGGAAAAGAATTGGCAGGTACATGAGCAAAGCTGAAAGTATTTTCATCTGTTTTGCTTTGTAATGTTTAATGTTTTGTTTTCTACTTTACAAGTTATACAAAGGAATCACTCAAAACAAAGTTCTCCCATTCTGGTAAGGGGGAAAAAAAATCTGTGTTGGGACTAAGGAGATTAATGAGAATTAGCTAGGCAAGAAAAAAATCCAAAATATCTTCAAAAATGACAACGTCTATTTTTTCTTAGAAAAAAAATAGAAAAGTTCATTCTGTAATTGAGCTTTGTTTGTGAAATATTTCCAGGCTGGGAAGAGCAATCAACTCATGCATAAAAATACTGCTTTAGGATCAATTTTCGTTTTGTTACTGGTAGCTTGGATTTTAGAAGTTACTGGTGGTTTTCAAATGATTTTTGCTGTAGAAGTACAAAGGACCTGTCCTAAATTTGTGAGCCCTTTTTTTATGAAAGGCTACGGAGAGAACTGATCAAGAAAACACATTTTTAAAAAAATAAATCTTGGCAGTTTGAGGCCAAAACAGCTGTGCAAGAATCCTCGTCTTGCCCCCTCTTTTTCCCAAGTATTTTAAAAGATAATAGCTTAGAACTCCTTATTTTTAGAAGCCTCCAGAAGGCTCAGCTGAGACCCAGAGGCCACAGTGGCTCAGCGCTGTACAAGCAAATTATTTAGGCCAGTTTATCCCCGGCCAAAATAATTTCCAATCCTGGTTTCCAGGCTGAGACAAGGGCAGGGAGAGAGCTGCCAGCACCAATCCCAGCAGGAGCAGCAGAACACCCCGGCCAGCCAGGCTGATGAATATGATAATCCCGAATATGATAATTGGCGGTAATAAAAAGCACTTCAGGATTTTTATTTATTTATTTATTTTAAATTTGGGAGCAGAATAAATGCTGTGCGTGGAGCGGGGCTGGGGCTCCCCCATCAATCCCAGCACATTCCCCAGTCCCTGCCGAGCCTCCCAAAGCAGCCACACACACGGGACAGCTTTGTTTTGAGTGATTGCTTTGTATAACTCAAGTAGAAAACAAAACATTAAACATTACAAAGCAAAACGGATGAAAATACTCTCGGCTTTGCTCATGTACCTGCCATTAATCTCATTAATCCCAACACAGATTTTTTTTCTCCTTTCCAGAATAGGAGAACTTTGTTTTGAGTGATTCCTTTGTAGAACTCATAAAGTAGAAAACAAAACATTAAACATTACAAAGCAAAACAGATGAAAATACTTTCAGCTTTGCTCATGCACCTGCCAATTCTTTTTCTCTTTAAAACCCCACATAAACCAGCTCCTTCCCAGCCTATTTTACTCATTTAAAGGTGAAAAAAACTGAGGATTCTGGTTCATCCTGCAGGAAGGGCCAGCACCTGTGGAAGGACAAGGACAGAGTTTAAGCCTCTGAGCCAGCATCTAATATTAATCCTTTCCAAAAAAACCTGAGAAAATAAGAATAAATTATGATGGAATGGTTTGGGTTGGAAGGGACTTTAAATCTCATCTTGTTCCATGGGCAGGGATCTTTTCCACTGCCCCAGGCTGCAGCATTAAAATGTGGGGTACCCAAATCTGAGGTGCCCAATTTGGGGTGCTCAAATACCACCTAGAAGTGACAGAAGGTGCCAGTACATCCCAGTCCATCGCATAACACCCCACAACATCCCAGTACATCCCAGCACATTCCATAACATCCCAGTATATCCCAGCACACCCTGGTCCATCCCAGCACACCCCAGCCCATCCAATAACAGCCCAGTACATCCCAGTACACACCAATACATCCCAGTCCCTCCCAATCCATCCCAGTACACCCCATCACACCCCAGCACACCCCAGCACACCCCAGCCCATCCCAGCTCACCCCAGTCCCTCCCAGTGTCCCCCAGCACACTCCAGTCCCTCCCAGTACATCCCAGTACACCTCAATCCCTCCCAGTCCCTCCCAGTACATCCCAGTCCCTCCCGGCACACCCCAGTCCCTCCCAGTCCCTCCCAGTCCTCCCCTGTGTGCAGGGGCAGCTCCTGGCAGGCCGGGTTGTGCAGCCCCAGCAGGGCAGGGCAGGGCTAACCCCCTGTTTGCCCCGTGCCAGTTCCGTGCCAGGCCGTGCCAGGCTGGGCAGGGCAGGGCCAGGCTCACCCAGCACCTGGGGGAGGCCGGGTAAACACAGCAGGGACAGCTCCAGGCCGTGCCCAAACACATCCCTGCCCATTGCACAGCCCGGCGCTGAGAAATGCACCCTAAATCCCATTGATTGTCTCCATTATTCCCTCTCCCGGTGCTCTGTGGAAGTGGAGGCTGGCTGGGAATGCTGTGGCAGGGAGAGCCAGGTAAGGAAAATACTGGGAACACGAGGGAAATGCTCCATTGCAGCTTAAAGGCAAATATTTCCCAGGATACCGAGGTTATTCCTGCAGCACAGAGAACAAAAATTGAGTTCTGTAAATCCCTGGAAATGTCCAAGGCCGGGATGGGGCTTGGAGCAGCCTGGGATCGTGGAAGGTGTCCCTGCCATGGCAGGGGTGGAACAAGGGGAGTTTTAAGGTCCCTTTGATGGCCCCCAACCCAAACCCTTCTCTAAATCCTTGTCACAGACACAAGACAGGGAAATCCATCCCACTGGGATGGGAGGGGATGCCAGAATGGTCCAGGGATGGTTCCAAGCTGGAGCTGCAGCCATTCCATGAGTGGAGAGGATGGCACCACCAGGGCCAGCACAGCCCAGGGGGAAGGAAAGGCAGAAGTTGTGGGATGGAGACCACACAGGTTCATTTGGGAAGGACCCAGTGCCTCCTAATAACCTGAAATAAACCACCCAGGCCCCATCTCCATGGAAACTCCTTCCTTCAAAGCACTCCTAATGGAATTCACCTCCTGCTCCTGCATTCTCTGCTGGTTTGGAGCAGACCAGCCGAGGCTGGAGGGCTGGAGCTCAGGTGAGGAACCAGCCCTGCCTTTGGCAGCAGGGCCAGGCAGAGCTTCTGTCCCCTCCCAGGGACACCGGTGGCACCTTCACTGTGAGGAGGATACAGAAAAACCAACAGCCTTTGGTGCTCCTTGTCCTCCCTGGGCAGGGCAGGGCTCAGAGGAGCCACCTGGGCTGAGGGCACCTTACAAACCCTGAGAGAGCCCTGCTGGGGCACAGAACTGTCCCAAAAACAAATATTCATGAACTGGGGCTCGAGCACAGCACAGGACGTGCCTTTAGTGGCTGATAACAGCGGTGAGGAGCGTTCTGTCAGCCAGGCCCTGTGAGAACGGGCGGAGGAAACCTAAGCCGCGAAATATTAAAGTTCCAAAATTAAACCCTTGTTTACGTAACGACTGGGTCACTGCTGCTGTGGAACACGGCACTTTGAACCAAAAAAGGCCCTTTCCAGTGCTCTGCTGCTCTCTGCCAGGCCTCCCCCAGCCCCTGCCCACAGTTATTGCTGCTCAGTGCCCTGTGCAGGGAGCAGCCCCTGGCCCTGGCACTCAGCTCCTCACCCTGCTGCTCATTGGCACCTCACAGGGCTGGGAATCCTCCTGGGTGCCTTCCCAAACTGCCTTTCCCTGTCCTCTTCCATGGAACAAATCCACCTGGGTTTGGCGGCTTTAACCCACTCTGAAAATTGCATTTGGGGCTGTCCCTGCAGAGCAGGAGCTGATGGTCCCGCGGGTTCCTTCCAGCTCAGGATATTCCATGGTTCAATGGGTTCTTCTCTTTGAAATAAGGAATAAATCTGCAGCCTCTACAGAAAACAGTGAAATGTCCTCGCTGCTTCAGCCTGGCTAATTGCAAATATAACAACACAGCAGACTAAAAATAAGATAATTTAAATGCAAAATATAAATAAAGAACTTTATGGAGCTTCCCCCCTGCAGTGTCTTTAAAAAGTCTTCTAAAAAGCCTTTTACCACATGGCTAAACACACCTTTATTTATTATTTTTAAAGAAAAGGGAATAAAAGAACTTAATCCAAACTAAATATTTAAGCAAACAGCAATTAACTAACAATGATGAATGGTAAACAGTCCCAGTCCCACGCTAGAGCGGGACTTTAAAGCCCGTTTATCTCAGCTAAAGCTGCTCAAGGGGAAAAGCAAGTTTATTGAGTAAACTTTGTCTCAGCCACCTCGCTATTAAAGCAGTCCACAAACAGAAACTGCATCGTATATTCTGGGGAAAAAAGGAGCAAGAACATAACCCAAGCCCATGGCAGGGATGTTACAATGCTGTGTGGAGCAATTACCCCTAAACAGAAAAACGGGGGAAATACAAAGCTGTAAAGCAGCCCCTTCCAACCCTGGGTTAAAATAGGAACAATGAGAGACCCCTTAAATTCCACCTGATATTCCCTTTTGGCCTGGGGATGTCAGTCCCACTTATCCACTGGGAAGGAGGGAGTCTGGGCAGAGTTGCCTCAGATTTTATCCACTTGGATCCTTTTATTAAATGTAACGCTATTATTGTTATTATTATTATTATTATTATTACTACTATTACTACTATTCCTTCTATTTGAATGTAACATGATTATGATATAATTATCATCATTATTAGCATTATGATAATTAGCATTATCACCATTATCATTATCATTATCATTATTGTTACTATTATTTCTAGTATTCCTATTTATTATTATTCCTATTGACATTATCATAATAATCTTCAGCATTATCATGATTTTATTATTATCATTCCTATTGACATTATCATAATAATCATCATCATTATCAGCATTATTATGATTTTATTATTATTATTCCTATTGTGATTATTCCCATTATTCCTATTTATTATTATTATTATTCCTATTGACATTATCATAATGATCATCATCATTATCATGATTTTCAATTATCCTCATCCCTCTCCCACGCCCGTCCCTCCCCTCGGGCCCGGGGCTGCGGAGGGGGGTCCCGGAGCTGCGAGGAACGGGGGGACAAGCGGGGGGCAGGACGGGAGTGGGGGCGTGGGGTGAGCAGGGGATGCAGGAGATGAGCAGGGGGATGCAGGGGATGCGCAGGGGATGGAGGAGATGCGAAGGGGATGTGCAGAAGGATCCATGCAGGGGATGCGCGCGGGAGGCGCGGGGATGCAGCGGGATGTGCGCAGGACGTGCGCAGGGACGCAGCTCGATGTGCGCAGGATGTGCGCGGGATGTGCGCGGGGATGCAGCGCGGTGAGCGCGGGGATGCAGCGCGCTGTGAGCGCGGGTGCGGCGGGGATGCGGCGGGAGGTGCGCGGGGATGCGGCGGGGCGAGCGCGGAGATCCAGCGCGACGTGCGCGGGATGTGCGCGGGGATGCAGCGCGACGTGCGCGGGATGTGCGCGGGGATGCAGCGCGACGTGCGCGGGATGAGCCCGCAGATCCAGCGCGACGTGCGCGCCGTGTGCGCGGGCATAGAGCGGGACGTGCGCGGGATGTGCGCGGGCTGCGCCCGGGCCGTGCCCGGCCTCGATCCCCCCGCTGCCCGGCCCCGGTACTCGCCTGGCGCCGCATCCCCGGCCCGGGATCGCTCCCCGGGGGCCGCGGGGAGCGGGGCCCGAGCGGGGCCGGCCGAGCCCCCCGGGCCCTCCTGGATCCCGCGCAGAGGCGGCGGCCGCGGGGCCAAGGTCGCGCTCCAATCCCCAGGAGGCAGCGAAATGATGGGAAAAGGCCCGGGGGGAGCGGGGCAGGAGTGAGGGGTCCCCCCAGACCCCTCGGAGCCGCCTTCCTCCCGCATTCTCCTCTTCTTCCCCACCGGAGCTGGGATGTCCCATCCCAGGGGATGACGGCGCAGTCTTTGAGAATCCGGCACAAACAGACGCGGATCTATTTCGGGATTAAAAAAACACAAACAGCAGCATGAGGAGAAATAAATGTCTGGCGGTCGGGTTTGAAGTGCTGCGTGTTCCTTGCAGGGCTGCAGCCCCTGCGTGCGCCGCTGCAGCTCCGGGACCACCTTCCAGGACCTCCACAGTCATTAGTGGGTATTATCCTCGCTCCCTCTTAGGAAGTGGTGGGATAATCATTCCCCATTTAACGGCTGGGAAACTTGGCACAGCGCACATTAAGTGATTTGCTGACAGGCACACGAGAAAATTGCGCTAGTCAAGCGTTCTCCCAATTATGCCATCCTTGGAACTGCATAATTTCCCTGCGTGATTCCAAACACGGCTCAGACTCCCTGGGCAGGGCTTCGTCTCTGCAGCTCAAATCAGCGACAGGACCGGTCCGTGTCCCCCGCGGGGGCTCCGGTGCCGCCGCAGAGGCGGCCAGGACATGCAGGTATAACCGGGGGGCTCTGGGGAGGCGGGGGGACGCTCCAAGGCCGGGGGGGCCGCACCAAGCCCCGCTCGGAGCCTCCCCGAGCGCTGCCCCAGCTCCGCGCCCCGCGCACGGTTCCGCAGCCAGTGGAAATTCCCCAGCGGTGCCAGCGCTGGCGCCTCCGGGCACCGGCACAACCTCCCCGAGCCAGCCGGGGCTGGGGCGCTGCCACCGGGACAGCATTGCGGCCGGCGGGGGGGTCCTGCGGAGCGGGGACCGGGGGAGCCGGGAACCGGGGGGAACGGGGAATTGGGGAGCGGGGATGGGGCCCCTCGCCCTCCCCGCCGCTCTCCGGGCTCCCCTGCCCTCGTTGCGATGGGCGCTGCCCGCCTCGCCGCCTAATCTGCGCTAAGTGGGACTGCCGATGAACGCCGCGATAAATTTAGAAAGAAATCTTTGTGTGGGTCAGAGGAAAAACACGGCGGCGGGGGAAGCCGAGCTGCGGCGGCGCTCTGCCCTGCTGTGCCGTGCTGTGCTGTGCTCTGCCTGCTCTGCCGTGTTCTGCTGCCTCCTCTCCTCTCCTCTCCTCTCCTCTCCTCTCCTCTCCTCTCCTCTCCTCTCCTCTCCTCTCCTCTCCTCTCCTCTCCTCTCCTCTCCTCTCCTCTCCTCTCCTCTCCTCTCCTCTCCTCTCCTCTCCTCTCCTCTCCTCTCCTCTCCTCTCCTCTCCTCTCCTCTCCTCTCCTCTCCTCTCCTCTCCTCTCCTCTCCTCTCCTCTCCTCTCCTCTCCTCTCCTCTCCTCTCCTCTCCTCTCCTCTCCTCTCCTCTCCTCTCCTCTCCTCTCCTCTCCTCTCCTCTCCTCTCCTCTCCTCTCCTCTCCTCTCCTCTCCTCTCCTCTCCTCTCCTCTCCTCTCCTCTCCTCTCCTCTCCTCTCCTCTCCTCTCCTCTCCTCTCCTCTCCTCTCCTCTCCTCTCCTCTCCTCTCCTCTCCTCTCCTCTCCTCTCCTCTCCTCTCCTCTCCTCTCCTCTCCTCTCCTCTCCTCTCCTCTCCTCTCCTCTCCTCTCCTCTCCTCTCCTCTCCTCTCCTCTCCTCTCCTCTCCTCTCCTCTCCTCTCCTCTCTCCTCGGTTTAAATAAAAGATTTTTCAGTAATTTAGTGGAAAGGAGCGGAGGAGGCAGCGCTGCCCTGGCTCCGACCTCCACCTGACATTTCAACTCTTAAAGAGCAAGTTTGCCTTGCCCAGGATTTGTTTATAAGCACGAGCAGGGCCAGCAGTTGTTAATTCCTCTCCCTGCCTGCTCCTTCCCAATCGCTTTTGTTAATCTCTTAAATTGTTTTAAAACAACAACAACAAAATAATGGCATTAGCGGTGCGGAATCCCCGTGAAATCGCCAACACAGCCCCACGTCCCCCTCTCAAATCTGAGCCTTCCAAACTGTTTTATCATTTGCTGGGAAATTATATTGTACCAGCACGAGGAGAGGAAAAGAGTTTTCTGAATGTATTTCCTTTAATAAGCTATTAAGACCTTGTACTGCTAATTAAACTATTAATTAGACGTCTTATCGTTGCTAAACACGTTAGCGTGTTGCCAAAGCAGCAATAAGCCTCTGGGGCAGGCAGGAGATAAGGAAAGAAGGAAGATGCAAACATAAAGATTAAAAAAATATTAAGAAAAAAAATCAAAAGAACCAGAAATAGCAAATAAATAACTAAGAGTCAGAAGGGTGATGTATTCTTAATTTATAGGAACAAAAAAAAAGTAACTTGAGAACCAATTTCCCATGTAGGAGCCCTTGGGGCACCTGTGTCTTACACAGGACAAAAATGGACAGGACTTTTCAGACCTTTGTTTTTCTGCAGTCAGGGCAGTGGAATCAGAAATGGAACCCATCTTCCCCAACATCAGAAGTTGCCATTAGAAAATTAACAGAAAAACCATTCAGAAATTGCGGGGTTTTCCTTCTCCAGGAGAAAAACACAAAGAATTTTCAATTGGAAGACCTTAACTCCAAGGAATTTCTGCATCTGGCTCCACACTGACCCACAAACAGCACCCCTGGCTCACCCTATCTTTGTCTTTTTTAAGTTAAAAGGGAAATGTCCACCCTCCCAGCACTGGGGATGCTCTTTGCACGCTGTGGAGGTGTTTCCCCCTGCCCCTGGGGCTCCTTCAGGAATGAGGAGGGGTCAGGGATGGCTCTGCCCCCCAAGGTCCTGCTCCCACTCTGGGGGCTCAGTCCTGGCTCCCCCTGGGTTTTGAACACATTAAAATGTTTTCAGACCCCAATTCCTCAGCGTTTGCCTCCGACAGTTGATCTCAAGGGATGGATAATCTCATTTACGTCTGTTACTACAAATCAAAACAGCAGCAAATTAAATGGATCTGAAGGCCGAGATTAAAGGCTGCAAACACATGGGAAGTGCCTGTGATGCAAAGAGCTGTAAATATAATTTGTTCTTTTTAAAAAGGAGGGATGGAAAATCCCTACACAGATGCTGTTCTTTTACCTGGAAAGCAACGACAGGATCATGGAGGAATTAAGGTGGAAAAGACCTCTAAGATCAAGTGCAACCTCTAAGATCAAGTGCAACCACTAATCCAGCACTGCCAGGCCCACCACCATGGTTGGAAAAGGAGGGAAAAAATCAAAATAAGCTTGATCATCACTCTTTTCCAGCTGTGGGAAATGCCTTTGTGGCCAGCTGAGGTTCAGGCTGGCTCAAAGCTGGGGCTCAGAGGGACTGAGCCCAGCACTGCTGGTTCCTGGCTGGGATTTCAGGGATTCTGATGCTTCTCCAGCTTCTTTTCCTGAGGTGGGACCCAGGATGTCACCAGAGCCCTCCTGCACCCCTGAATCCCTGGGTCAGACCAGAAATCCTGCGGGGATGGAGCAGCAAAACTGGGAGAGCTCCCACATTAAAAAAGGAACGCAGGATCTGACACTGAGCAAGCAGATGGGAAAGAAATTCATGTGAAATCCACATTATAAATGCCACTGTGGATGTTCCCCTTTTGCGGAATTTGAGCCCCAAATCCCACTCTTGCCCTGATTTTTTAATATTCTCTAATCCTTCTGATGTTTACATTCTTGTAACAAACTTTCTCACACACTTTCTGTAAATAACTCCTTGTTTTGCATTCTTTTATGGAGGAGGAGAAATTTGATGGTTCGTCCAGCGTCATTGGAGAGGTGGCACTGCCACCCTCCAATCCAGGGTCACTTTTGGAAATCTATAAATGTTGGAGTCAGAAATGAAATCTAAATCTATAAATGTTGGAAATCTATAAATGTTGGAGTCAGAAATGAAATCTAAATCTATAAATGTTGGAAATCTATAAATGTTAGAGTCACAAATTAAATCTAAATCTATAAACTAAGTCTATAAATGTTGGAGTCAGAAATGAAAAGTCCCCTTTCTTGCCTTGAGAACAGCAGTGTGTGCACGTTGTGTGTTTTGTGCCCTGTAGTGACATCCTGCTGTTCACATCATTCCTCTGTAATTCCGCAGTTTCCCTGATCCCGGGGCTGGATTGCGGCACCGCGGGCTCTGTGCTGGGGCGGGACTGGATTTTGGGAGCAGCAAAACAGGGAGAGCTCCCACAATAAATAAGAAATGCGGGAGCTGCCAGGGCAGCATTCCCCGAGCTCCAGCTGCCCTCTAGAGTGATTTGTGGAAACAAACAAACTCCACAACTTCGGTGAAAGATGTAAAATGTGGGAATCTTTCCTTAAAATTATATGCGTGCCTCTGGGAACTCCAGATCCACTTTTATCCCCCTCTCAAATCCGTATGTGTGCAATTTCACAGTAGGCTTATACACATTCATTCTACTGATTTTGTGTGACATTTGCCGCTAATTCTTTATCAGAAATAATTCCTGGGTCATTTTGACCCTGCTTTCTCTCTGTTTCAGAGTTCAAGGGGCTCCCCCTTATTTTTGTCTTTCGGCTGAAGCAGTTTCTTAGAGCACAGGATTTTGCGAGAACAGGCTAAAAAGCAAGCTACAGACGTAAGGACGTACATTTCACCTCAATCTAAACGGATTTGTTACTCTGGAAAATTCCCACTCTGCCTCCGGAGCCCGCTCGGAGCGCTCTGGCCGGGCACAGCCAGCAGAGAGCAGCATTGGAGAACAAATGAGCAAAAATGAGCACAAATGTGCCCAAATGTGCCCAAATGTTCCCAAATGTGCCTCCCGCGCGCCCCCAGCCCGGCGGGATGCTCGGGGCTCCCACCCCGCTCCGCTCCACAAAATGGGAAATCAGTGACAGCAAAAAAGGCTGGAAAAGGCTGGAAAGGCAGGGAAATGCTGGGAAAGGCAGGGTATTTCTATTTCTATTTCTATTTCTATTTCTATTTCTATTTCTATTTCTATTTCTATTTCTATTTCTATTTCTATTTCTATTTCTATTTATATTTCTACTTGTATTTCTATTATTTCTATTATTTCTATTATTTCTATTATTTCTATTATTTCTATTATTTCTATTTCTATTTTTTTTTTTTTGTATTTGTATTTACAGTTGGCACCTTGTATCCCTCCCAGTTCTTCCCCAGAGGATGTTTTCATGTCAATTATTTTCCTCTGGAGGGTCCCTTTCAATATGAGGCTCCCCAAGGTAAAGATTGAGCTGAAGATTGTGTGGGAGCAGAGTGTGAGCTCATGACCCAGGCAGGAGCCCTTGCACCAGCCCTGAACCACATTTATGGGAAATCAGGCTGCTCTCGGGAGCTGAAATGGACCCAGACCCCCCGAAATGGCCCAAAAGCACAGCTGTGAGTGAGGCTGCAGGGGATGGTGAGAGGAGGGGGCAAGGAAGGAATGCAAGGGGGCTGATAAGGAAGGAATAATAAGAAAATCCTTTTTGGCCGGGCCAGGGCTGTTTACACACAGGCAAAAAACTTCCTGAGCTGGAAGTGCAGCCTTTTCCAGCCTTTCCCTGCCTTTTTTTCCAGCCTTTTTTTCCAGCCTTTTTTTCCAGCCTTTTCCGCTGGCTCAGCACCGGCCCCGCTCCCGGCATTTCCCCCAATCTGCCTTAGGAGGAACCTTTTGTTTTGCCAGAGCCCTTGAGTGTAACTTTATTGTCCCTGCCTGGCTGCAGGACATTCCCTGAGCTGTGAAAAGCAGCGCACCTGACGTTTGATTAGATCTGCAGCTCCTCGTGCTATTTAGATAAACAATTACCAGGAGAAAACCACCGGCCCCAGCACATCAGCCTTTCCCTGGGAATGTAATTTGGTTTTCCTGCATCCAGCCGGGCTGCCTGAGGTCAGGCTGCCCCAAAACACGAGCAGAGCCTGGGGGTGTCCCCTGAGGGGTCCCTGCAGTGTTCGTGCCAGGGAAGCAGCTTGGGGAGGGTCAGGAATCCCAGAGGGAATCAGGAATCAGGAGAGATCCCGTTCCCAAAGCTCCCGCCTTCAGTGCAGCTCCAGCATCTCCACAAGACAGGCCACCAAGGGCTTCCCTGTGTCCCTCTGCAAATTTTTGGGGCAGGAAATGTTGCTGGTTATTGCAGAGTGAGGGAGCCCTCACAGAATCCCAGCATCACTGAGGTTGGAAAATCCCCCTGGGATCATCAATCCCCAGCCCAGAGCATTGAGTGTCACATCCAGGGGACACCTCCAGGGATGGGCACCCCAAACCCCCCTGGTGCCACATCCTGGTGCCACCTCCAGGGATGGGAGACCCCAAATCCCCCTGGTGCCACATCCTGGGATGGGGACCCCAAATCCCCCTGGTGCCACCTCCAGTGCCACCTCCAGGGATGGAGACCCCAAACCTCCCTGGTGCCACATCCTGGGATGGGGATCCCAAACCCCCCTGGTGCCACCTCCAGTGACACCTCCAGGGATGGAGACCCCAAACCTCCCTGGTTCCACATCCTGGTGCCACCTCCAGGGATGGAGACCCCAAACCCCCCTGGGCAGCCCCTGCCAAGGCCTGGCCACCCTTTCCACGTTGAAATTCCAGCTGCTGTCCAGCCTGTCCCCACCCTGGCGCAGCCTCCCTGCTGCCAGGTCAAACCCCAGCCCTGCACATCACTCTGGAGCCTCTCTTATTTTCTCAGGAATTAACTGGGCGTTTTAAACATCAAAAAAAAACCCCCAAAAAACAAATCAAACAAAGGAGGTGTAGCAGCCTGCTGCACGTCACTCATCCTGCAGACGTTTTTTGGGAGAGGAATGTGCTCGGAGCAAGCCAGAGCCTTTAGTCATGGGCTTTCTGCTGGGAAAGAAGCTCCGTGAGAGGCGTTGTCCTCCCACCCTGCTGGCAGCAGCCAGAGCCACACATCCCGCAGGGATCAGCACTGCTGCTGCTCCAAGGACACAACGGAGAAACCGGCTCTCAGTACTTAATTATTTTTCTTTTTCAACCGGGATTATTTACAATGAGATCTGGGAGAAGCAATTCACACCAAAGCAAACAGCCTGGAATATTTTAATTGTGTTTAAGTGACTCTTGCACCCACAAAAAAAAACAGCCCCGGGTGGTCATGGATGCTGCTGTCATTGCTTTGAGCACTGTACCAGATAAAAAAACACCAAAAATCCCTTCTCTCAGGTGTTCAGCACTGAGAGAAGGTTGGGATGAATTCCCTCGTGAGAGGGTAGATCAGCTCCAAGGGCCATTTTGGGGTGTGGAGGTCGCTGCTGGTGCTGGTGTTGAACACCACCCCTCCTGGGCTGGCACAATCAGGGCTTTGGCTCCCTAAAAGTGTGCTTGGGATGGGGAACAAACCTGCCCAGGGTCCCACTGAGGTGCCAGGAGCTCGGTGTGGGTCCAGCAGTGCTTCCTTTGGGAGTGGGATCAGCACAGAGAGGGGCCAGACCTGCTCCTGCTCCTGCTCCTGGTTTGGTATTTCCCACAGTGAGACCCTGTTGTGTCCATGTCCCACCTTGGTGCAGACAGAGGAGCTCTGCCCTTTGCAGAGCTGGGTTTTGCCTCCCTCTCATCCCTCTGGGAGCCCTTTGGAACCTCTCCTGCCCCAATTCGTGCCCCAGGCGCCCACAGAGCCTCCCCAGTGTTCTCCATCTCACCCAAGGGATGAATTGCTGGCTCTGCCTGTCACAGCCCCCAGTCCCCGGCTGGAGGAGGCTGGGGAAGGTTTTTCCCCTCTAAAAAACCTTTGGGACACAGTCCTGGTAGGGTTCAAAGAGAAAGAAGTTGACATTTCAGCCTTCAATTCCACGTGGAAAGTTTTGCACACAGCTTCAGCAGATTCTGCTGGGGTAGGAAATAGAGGAGCCCTAAAGACAGGAAGGGGTTAAATGCCTGAGGAAGAAGAGGAAGAAATCCTGCACTTAAACGTAAAGATGAGATTATAAACAACTCTGTTAACCCAAACTATCTGAAACCTGAGAGGCTTTTGTCGCTGCAATCCCAATTTAACTACTTTGGACAGCCTTAACATATTGCTACCAGAAACCTGGGCTGCCTGGAGCCAAACTCTGCCTCTGCCGGAGAGCTGGGGAGGCCAAAGGCCGCTGCCATTTGTCCTGGTGTTCTTCTGACAACAAAAGCAGAGAACAGCTGCACAAAACTGTCCTGTGTGGTCAGCGGGAGGAGGAGCAGGAGGAGAAGGAGCCGCTCTCTGGCAGCTCTGGCTCTCCGTGTGCTTTGGGCTGATTTTGGAGTCCTTCACAGGGACGATGATGAGGATGCAGAAGGTTTGCGGTGCGCAGAGCTCTCCTGCGAGCCCCGGGCTGCGGGCGCGGTCACATCTCGGTGTCGGCGGGGCGGTGCTGCCGGCCCGAGTGCCCGTTCTGCGAGGCCGCGGGGCCCGTGCCCTTCTCCGGGCTGCCCCCGTTCACGTTGGGCGGGTTCGGCTTCTCCTGCAGCTCCGCCGGCTCCTGCGAGGGCGACATCAGCAAGGTGTTCCCCTGGCTGCCGTTCTCCGTGTCATAGGGGTCTTCAGCCTGGGGACACAAGGGACACGGTGAGGCTGGGCTGGGGCTGGGGCTGCCCACGGTGCCCAGGCAGGAGGGACAGACAGACACAGGGCAGGGCAGGAGGGACAGACAGACACAGGGCAGGGCAGTACTAGTGACAAGGGGAGAAGAGGGAGAAGAGGGCCTGAGACAACGTGGAGCAAGAAAACCACCCAGGAACTGCAGATTTTGGAACTGCAGTTTTTGGAGCTGTGGTTTTTCCTGCAGCGCCTGCAAGAGAAGCTTTTTGCCAGGTTTTGCTGTTTTGTCCTAACCAGGTTTTGGAGCCACCCTTGCCTTGGGACAGAACCTCTGCTGGCCAAGGAAAAAAATCACCATCGAATGGCAATTATGGAAGTATTCTCTTTTCCTTCCCTTCCCTTCCTTTGAAGCGCAGAGCTCGCTGCCAGGTGCGTGCAGCTCTGCAGGGCTGGGTGCTGCTGTTGCTGAGAGGAACAGGTGCCTCTGGAGGAGCCAGGGCCTCAGGAGGATTCCCCAGATGTTGTGCAGCCCTGGAATTGGCAATTCCCAGCTGGAATCCCCCCAGCAGCACCCAGCACTCTCCTGGCTGGGCTCCACTCAGTCTCTTTCCCATGGGTGGGCTGGACACGCCTCACCTGGTGCTGGGCACTGCCAGGGGCTCCCATGGCACACAGTGGCACTGCTGCCAGCCCCAGGGACAGCAGGCAGTGTCCCTGCCTCTGACACAGCATTTCCCAGCTCTGGGTAAATCCTTCCTGGCCAGGAGATGCCCCAATGGCCTCCCAGGACACAGCTGCTCACACTGGGATGGGGAAGTCTTGGCCTAGGTTCACTTTACACAGGGTCACATCCCCAAAAATCACTGAAAGAGAGGAGGAGCTCTCAGGGCCAGCCTGCCTGGGGAGGGGAGAATGGAAATAGGAAATTTCTGCCTCTTTCTTTCTTGATATGTTTTATTACCATGGCTGCTGGGGAGAAGTTTCCTTTATTACAGCAAGGGTACAGACACGGGACTGACACAGGAATGGGAATTAAGGGACATCACTGTTAATGACAGACTCGTGAGGGTTCAGGGGCTCTGGAGGGGTCTTGCAGGATGAGCTCTGGCTGCTGAGCACAAAGAAGAGTTAGACCTGTTAGATATGAGGGAAAAGGGCAGTGCTGCTGCTGCAGGAGCTGATTTTGGAGAGGACAGAGGTTCCCCCTCCCCTGTGCAACGCCCCTGCCCGGGCTGGGGGCACCCAGGGGGTGAGTGCAGAGCCCCGGGGGTCGCATCCCCCTGTGCTGCCCCCGGGCTGCTCTCTATCCGCGGCCGTGCCACCTGTAAGCACTGACCAGCCTCTGTCCCGCGGGGCTCCAGCTGCGCCGCCGCATCAGGAGACAGCCGGCCAGCCCCAGCAGCGCCAGCAGCAGCCCCGAGGTCACCAGCGCGATCAGCGTCCTCCGCGACGAGTCCCGCCGGCCCCTCGGCTCCTGCTTCTGCAGGGATGCTATTCCCAACTGCAAAAAACACAACAGCAAAGAGAGCCGCCAGTGGGACAAACAGGAAACCTTCGCATCTGCTGCACAGGCTTCAAACAATGCTGCTGTCACCTCCCTGGGGAGCTCTGCTGGCCCGGCCCTGCCCCAGCCCTGGCTGCCCTCACAGGCTCCTTCCAGCCTGGGGTCTCCTGGGGCACAGGGAATTTTGGAATCTTGGCCGCTGGAGCACACCTGGGGTTTGGAACACCAGTTAGATGTCTCTCTGAGTGCTGCTGCTCTTCTGCCCCAGCTCTCAAAGGCTCCTTCCCATCCTGCAGTCTCCTAAGGCACAGGGAATTTTGGAATTTTGGCCTCTGGAGCACAGCCCGGGGTTTGGAGCACCTGGCTGAGGTCTCTCTGTGAGTGCTGCTGCTCTTCTGCCCCAGCTCTCAAAGGCTCCTTCCCATCCTGCAGTCTCCTGGGGCACAGGGAATTTTGGAATTTGGCCTCTGGAGCACACTCAGGGTTTGGAGCACCTGGTTGAGCTCTCTCAGCTCTGCTGTTTGTACCCTGGAACACACCTGGGGCTCAGTGCCAGCCTCAGGGGAGGGCTGGGGGAGGAATTCATGAATGCCAGCCTGGACTTTGGAGAATCTGAGTGCCAACTGCATCCTGAGAGTTACTGCTGGGTCTGACCTCTGCTGGGAAAACATTTCAGCATTTACAGAGCCATGGCACGGCTTGTGCTGCTTCTCTTGCGCTGCATCCCTGGTGGTCGGCTCCAACCACAGGATCCCAGGCTGGTTTGGACCTTAAAAATCACCCAGTGCCACCCCTGCCATGGCAGGGACACCTTCCACTGCCCCAGGGTGCTCCAACCCTGCCCAGCCTGGCCTTGGGCTCCTCAGGGATCCCTGCACTCCTCAGGCACCCCCAGACTGGAGTCAGGTCCCAGTCTCAGCACGTCCCAGCCTCAGCTGAGCAGCCACAGCTCTCATCCCCCTGGCCAGGCACATTCTGCAGCCAAATTTGCTTAAGGGGTTTACCTTTTCCCAGTGGGACTTCTGGAGCGTGTTCAGGAGTTTGTCAGGATCTGCAAGGTTCAAAACAGGAGAGCACATCCCACATGTTACACACATTAAATATGTTCATCACACATATTACACACATTAAATGTGTTCATCACACCTTACACACATTTAATGCTCATCACATACCTTACACGCATTAAATATGTTCATCACACATGTTACACACATTAAATATGTTCATCCCACACCTTACACACGCACATATTCTGGACATGAATCCCACTCTGCAGCTCAGGGCACCCCAAGGAGCCTGGCTGAGCACGGGGGATGCTCCTGGGGCAGTTCCACAGCCCCAGGGGTGCAGCAGGACCCCAGCAGAAGGAGCAGAATTGCAGGGAGGTTTCTCCTCCCAGGATCTTTCTCACAGCCCTGCCCCACCAGGAGCCCCTGTCCCACTGCCCACACCATGATCTGAGCCAAGGAATGCCCTCACTGACCTTTCTCCCCTTTGAGGATGAGGAGCAAGCAGTCCCTGTCCAGGCTGGATGGGGTGAGTTTGATCTCACAGGGGGACTCCACGCTGTGGGTTCTGTTTTCACACACTGCTTGCCATAAATCTGACCCCTTCCTCTCCAAAAAGTGTTCCTGCCAAAATTTCAGAAAGAGCAGCCATTAGTCCAAGCAAACTGAGCAATTCTCTGCCTCGGCCATGCTGGTGGAGATGTTGTGCTTTCCAATTTGGATTTTGGGGCCCTGCAAAGCTGAGCTGGGTGTCAGACCCTTCCCTCCCACCCCAGCACTGCCCAACACCTTGGAGGTGGAGGTGCTCATTTCTCATGTCTTAACTTAATGAGAATAAATTAAATGCAGGTATTATTAGCAACTCCTGAAAATGGCATTTAAACAAAGCTAAATTTAGGCTCTGAATCGCATGGCAAGTCTCCCCAGTTTTTGGGCTGGAACAACTGAAGAGCTCTATTGTTTCAGAGTCCCAGGCAGGGGCTGGGAAAGGAGGGAAATAACAAAGAAGCATTGAGCCTTCCTGTTTAGGAAATGTCTTCAATGTTTTTGCTAGGTTGCTGATCAAAGGCTAGGTAAAAAACCATATTTCTCACATTTTAGAGCTGCACTGACTCTGGGAGGGGGGAGAGGAAGAGGAGTGAGGAGCTGCAGCCTTTGTGGGCTGGTTTCTGCATCAGACAGGATGAGATTTCTCCTTGGGGATATTTTCAGGCTCACAGACAGAGCCCAGCTTTGCCAAACCCTGCTCAGCCCCCTGTGCCCACCCCAGAGCCAGAGACAGCTCCACTGAGCCCTCACACACATTAAATATGTTCGTGCTGGGCTGGATCCCACCCTGGGGCTGTGGAAGGCAGAGCCCCCCTGTCCTGTCCTGTCCTGTCCTGTCCTGTCCTGCTCTGTGCCCTCCTCCTCTGCCCAGAGCCATCCCCAGGTCCCTCCATCCTCTGAAAGTGCAAAAATCCAGAAACTCCTCCACGGGAGAACAACAAACAAATCATTTTCAGCTGTTTCTATAGAGCTTGGCTCGGGGGGGGAGGAAGGCCAAGATGGAACAAGAGACCCAAGTGTGTATTTTCCTTTCTGCGCTGTGGAAAGAACTCATCGGAGTGTCAGAGTTTCCCTTTGCAATTAGCAGCTCCCGGTGCCAGCTGATTGCTCATTTGCCTCGGGAAAGGCCAGGGGGAGAGAGGGACACAGGTCCTGCCAGGACTGCTCTCCTCTGGCTCCAGGTCCTGCCAGCGAGACAGAAACTTTAAGGAATTTAGAGATTTTAGAGGAGCTAAGATTTTAGTTAGAGATAAGCGTTATTGGAGTTAATTAAAATAAATAGGTAGGCCTTGATGAAGGTAAGAGTTAGTGGTTAACTAATAATTGATAGCTTGTCAGCACAATGTTTGGTTAGCTGGGTTTATAATGAAGAATATAGAAAGTGATAAATAGCTTTTGGGAGCATAAGACAATTGTCTTTAGGAACATAAGACAATTGTTGGACTCCTCTGTTCTGAAAGCAATTGAAGATGGGGAATGGCAGTTCTACCAATGGGTTCATTCGTTATATAAAAGGCCAGAACGAGGAAGATTTCATTTACTTCCTCATTTTGGGACCCCTCCCCATGCAAGGGACCACTGACCCATTTCAAGGAACAAACTACTCATGCTTAATAGCTTTTGAACTAATTACCGTAGGAAGTGGGGAATGGGATGTACCAAAGTTATGAATATGCATTTGTGTTTTGGGTATTCAATACTTGTAGAGATAAAAGGACTCTGTAATCATCTGTAAATTGCAGTGTGTATTTGGGAGCTACCCCACAATAAACACCCACCTTCTAACTCTAAACTGTCAGAGAGGTTTTGTCCATCACAGTTGGATATCGGTAATAGATCAATATCCATGTTTTTTAATAAATCTCCAGGAGCTGCCTGGTCCCACCTGGGGCTGGGGTGGGCTCTGCTGAGGGGACAGCCCTGCTATGGAGGGGCTGGACGGCCTGCAGCAAAGTTGACTTAATAAAATAAATAACAATTGATGATTTTTCAGTGTATCCATAGCAAGGAAGAAGACGAGGCCATCAGCATGGGAACAGATCAGAAAAGACACGAAAGACATGAAAGGTTTTGTAAGCTGACTACGTGCATAAGTAGATGTGTACATGTGCTTCATTAAATTTCTGTAAAACTTTTGCCAATTGCATTGATGTTGATTTCTTTGCACCAGTGAATATCCAGCAGGAGAGGTGTTTTCCCCTCACCCAAGTGGGTGATTTAAACCTCCCTCCTCCAGCTTAAGCCCCCCTGTTCTGTCACAAATTCCCCATTTTTGGTGCTCAAGGCCAAGGATGGTCACAGAGAGCCCGGATCCCCTCGGGAGCTGTTGGTGACACCGAGCAGCTCCTTGCAATGCCCTGTTTTCTTTCCTAGGGCACTTGGCAAGACAAAAAAAGGCACTTTTGTTTCCAGCAGGGAAGAGGAAGGAGAAGAACAAAGGCAGCTTCCTGTCGGACACGGTGGGAGACGCTTTAGAAGCCGAGCTGAGCCCAGAGCTCAAAGGGAAAAGGAGAATTTGTGCAGCTGGGAGGGCGCGTTTCCCCTGGAACCCTTTGGGGCTGAGACCATCCCCTCCTGCACCAGCCCAGGGGTGACTGCTGGAGCCCCCCACCCCAAAGAGCCCCCGGGAGGGTCTGGGTGACCCCAGGGCTGCAGGGACACTCACGCAGGTGCTGGACTCGTTGAGCTGCAGGCAGATGGCCCCGGTGGTGTCACCCTCGTCCCTGGCACTGTGGCAGCTGATGGCAGCCTGGAGGGAGAGCACAGGGGTGTTAGGGCCCTGCTGGGGTGCCAGGACCCTGCTGGGGCATCAATGCCATGCTGGGGTGCCAGGGCCATGCTGGGCTGTCTGTCAGGGCCCTGCTGGGGTGTCAGATCCATGCTGGGGTGCCAGGGCCATGCTGGGGTGTCAGGGCCATGCTGGGGCATCAATGCCATGCTGGGGTGCCAGGGCCATGCTGGGGTGTCAGATCCATGCTGGGGTGCCAGGGCCATGCTGGGGTGCCCGCCCCAGCCCAGCCTCCCCAGGTACCCCCATCCTCACCTTGGGGCTGGTGCTGCCCGTGGGCAGGGCCGTGGTGGCACCAGTGACATCGGGGTGCTCCGAGGTGCCCGCAGGGCCAGGGGTGCCCGAGGTCTCTGCCCTGTCCCCAGGCTGGGTCGGGGGGCTCTGGCTCGTGGGGACCCCTGGGCTGCCCTGGGGGCCCAGGGAGGAGCCTGGCAGGGATGTGGGCACCAGGCTGGGCTGGGAGCTGCTGTTCAGCTGCCCAAGGAGCTCTGAGGACGCCGTGGTGGCCCCGGAGGGGGTGGTGGCTGCAGATTGGAGGGAATGCAGAGAGAAGGGCTCAGGAGGAACCCTGTGAGCTCAGTGTGTGACAGATATTGATCTGTCAGAGGCAGCACCAGGAGCCTTTGGCTCTCCATGGAATGCTCATTAGCCCTGGTTCTGCTAATTCGGCCTAATTCTGCTGAATTACACACACCCACAGCTGGGGGACGGTGCCTCATTTCTGGGTGACATCGGCCACCCCCCAGCATCACCCCCAGCTCCTCCCTGGCCCCGAGGCTGCCAGAGGAGGCTCTGATCCCAAACAGCACCAGGGAAAGGCTCCCTGCATCCTCCCATCCCTCCTGGGCCCTCCAGAGCCTGAGCTGGGGCTCCCATCATGGAACCCCACACTGGTTTGGGCTGGAGGGACCTCAAAGCCCACCCAGTGTCCCCCCAGCCATGGCAGGGGCACCTCCACTGTCCCAGGTACTCCCAGCCCCATCCAGCCGGGCCTGGGGCATTCCAGGGATCCAGGGGCAGCCACAACTGCTCTGGGAGTTCCATCCCAGCCCCTGCCCGCCCTCCCAGGGAACAATTCCGGCCCAAAATCTGATTTGAACCTCCCCCCTCCAGCTTAAAGCCATTCCCCCTCATCCTCTCCTCCCAAAGGGACTCCTGCAGGTGGCTCCCCCAACATGTGTGGAGAGACAAACATCCCTGAGCTCTTTGTTCTGACCAGGATGGGGCTGAGCTGCCTGGGCTGGGTGTCCCCAGGAGGGATTTCTTGGTTTAATTTTTTGAATTAAGCCTTGCGACCACACTCGGGCTCTTTTGTTGAGAGCCCAAACCGTGCCTTAACCAGCACCCAACAAATGTGATTCTGCCCACAGAGGCTCCCAGGAATGGCAGAGGTTACCAGAGGCTGGCTTGGTGCTGCTGCTGTCCCCCGTGGCCGTGCTGGCGGCGGTGGCAGCGCTGTCCCCCGCTGTCCCTCGGCTGCTGTCCCCTCCTGTGGGGCTGGGGGTGGCCGTGGGGCTCCCGGCAGCGCAGCCTGGAGGGAGAGGAGCTCTCAGGAGCAGGAAGGGCTCGGCTGCCCTCCCAAAGTCGCTTCTTCTTGCCCCAAGAAAAACCCTTGGGACACGTCTTGGAGAGTGTGAAAAATGCGTGTATTTTATGGCTGGCTTTTGGCAAATGTTAAAATGAATATTATATGTGTTGTGTTAGAAAGTTGTGTTAATTCTGTGTTAATTAACACAGAATTAGTTAATTAAATTAGTGTTAATGCTGTGTTAGCTCTCTTAAGTACTGTGTTAAATATAGTTTTAGGTTATAAAAATTGTTAAAATAGAAACGATGCTATGTAAGATACTTTTTTTAAAAGAAAGGACTCGCAGTGAGATAGCAGCCACAGGACACCTGAATCTTTCAGAGAAAGGGAATTTATTGCTCCATTATCAGAAGAAACTAATTTCTTCCTGCCTCGAAGTTAGGATTCGGAGGAAGAGCTGACACTGCCCAGACAGAATCCTGTGTTTGAATGCAATTTATGCATCGTGTATGAAGTGTATGACTATGCAACAGGCTATTGCTTTTAAGGGTTAATCCTTTGTTGACTGTCTCCTTTTTCGGGCTCGTGCTGCCCAGAAAAGGTACCTGGACATCCGTAACTTTTTGTCTTTGTTGTCTCATATTGTCCCAATTCAAATTGTCCAAATTATTATTCCTCTAACTGTATTACTATTTTTATAACCATTTTATTACTATCAAACTTTAAAAATTTTAAAAACAAGCGATTGGAGTTTTTGGCAGAGAGGCTCAGGGGTGAAATTTTTCATTCATGAGCAGCAGGGTCTGGTGCAGCCCTGAGGGGCTCCAGGGCTCTCAGAGGAGGAGGAGGAGGAGGAGGAGTTCAGGCTCTCCCCTCAGCCCAGCCCAGCCCCAGCTCGCTGCTGGATGCACAAAGCTCTGCACAAAGCTCTGGATTTCAGAGCAGTTTGGGTTTGTAATCCTGGGAGGGAGGGGAGAATCAAGCCTTGGAAGGGATCACTGGTGTGCCTCAGGATAGATAAGTTGGATTTACAGTTGCAGGCACAATCTCAAAGTAAATAGAAACATTCCCACTGGCTTGGGATCAGCCCTGACTCATGAGCAAAAACATCTTTGGAGGTAAAGCAGAATGTTTGGAGGGTGGCTTGCTGTTCTAACCTAAAGTTTATATATTGCTTCCTGCTGCCTTACAGAGATGACACTTCCAGCTTTTCCTTCTGCAATGAGCTGTGTGAGTCAATGAAAATGCATTTCTCCCCATTCCTCAGCGTCTCTCCCTAGGATCTATTCCCACTTTAGCAAACAGCTCCAGTCTCTACCCCAGGGCTCCTGGTGTTTAAGATTCTTATCCAGGCACTAAAGAGAAACTCATACAGAATGTGTTGTTTCATTTGCAGCTGTGCCCAGGGGAGCCCCAGCTCCAAGAAAAGTTACTTCATCCTCCCAAACCACCCTGAGAGATGGAGCAGCTCTGGCAGGTCCTGGGCAGGATCTGCTGCCAGGGAACAGCTCTGGGAGATGGGAGCTGGGCATGGACCTGGCAGAGCCTGGAGGGCTTGGGAAGGGCAAAGCCTGAGGGCTCTGGGGCTGGTTTTGGGAAGGGCAAAGCCTGAGGGCTCTGGGGTTGGTTTTGGCTGTGGGTGGCAGAGGCAGAGCTGCTGGTCCTGCTGGGGGAGGCTGGGGAAATGTGGGGCCCAGAGTGATCCTGTGGGGCTGCCCACACTGCTGCTGCCCACCCTGATCTATCCCATTCTATCCATCCTGTCCATCCCATTCTATTCATCCTGTCCTATCCATCCCATCCATCTCATCCATTGTGATCCATCCCATCCATCCTGATCCATCCTGATCCATCCTATCCATCCCATCCTGATTCATCCCATTCTGATCCATTTATCCATCCTATCCTATCCGTCCTATCCATCCTATCCACCCCATCCTGACCCATCCCATTCATCCCATCCTGATCCATCCTGATCAATCCCATCCCATCCCATCCCATCCCATCCCATCCCTCCCACCCCTCCTGGGCTGCAGCTGCTCGGGGGGGCCCTGCTGAGGCTCAGTGCAGGTGTCTGGAGCTGCACTTTGGGTTCTGGCACAGCTTTAGCTCGGGGGGAGAAGTTCCTCCTTCTCCAAGGCAGCTCAGTTCCAGCTGCTGAAGTCACTGAGTTTTCCTGCTGACTTTTAGCAAATGAAAAGCAGGAGGCAGGACTGGTGCCCAGAGCAAGGAGCAGCCCAGAGGCAGAGCCAGGCTTTGGGGGGAGCCAGGCTTTGGGCAGGGCCAGGCTTTGGGCAGAGCCAGGCTTTGGGCTCAGCTCTGTTAGGCACAACTTGAATTCTCACATCCCCAGAACAATGCAGCTCTGCCGTGACCTCCCCGAGTGCCAGAGCCACCCAAGCACCTCTGGACTCCTCCAGATGTTTGCAGAGCACCCCAGGTACTCCTCATCAAAGCCCTTTCAGCACTGAATATTGGACTGGAGGCCTGGCTGCTGCTCAGTGTAGTTTGGGAGAGGAGCTGTCACTTTGGATTTCTTTTTCTTGCCTTTCTTGGAGCATGTGCAGGAGCTTTTGCACAAAACATGGATCAGGGGTTTTTATGAAATCTTTGGGCTCATGAGATAAATAATGATGCAGATGTGGGCTGGATAATCCACGTGCTCAGCTGAAGAGGGTTATTTATTGCAGCATGCATTTTTAATGGCTTTATTAAACTTTGTCAGTTTGTTAGGATTGAGGGTTTAGAGTTTAAGCCAAGCTATTTATTAACCTGGAAGAAATCTTCACCTGGCAATGCAAGCACGTGCAGGAGCAAAACCATGCAGAGATGGGAGAGAAAATTGCACTTCCCAGCACCCATTGTGTTCACCCACCCAGGGTTTAAAAAGTAAATGATTTTTTAAAGGTATTTTAATAATGGAGCTCAGGAAGGATCTTGGATTGAATAGAGAAAAGGCAACAATATAAATGTTAAACTTGCTCCAAGACTCATCCCTGAGCACTCAGCCAGGGCCACAGAAAGCTCTGCAGTGGCAAAGGTTCAGGAAAGAGGAGGGAAGTTTCCATCACTGCATCCCAGTCCTGACCTACAGGAACAGGACTGAGGGAGCTGAATACCACTGGGAACCTCTGGGCAGGACCTGAGATCTGCTCCTGCCTCAGATCCCCTGGTTCACCTCTGGCAGGGCCTCTGCTCAGCCTTGGGCTCCTTGGACACCTGGGCAGCTCCTCAGCTCTGCCTTTAACAGAGATTATTGCCAGAAACAGAGTTTGTTCCCCAGCTCTGGGATGGGATGCCCTGGGCTGGCACAAGGGCACTGCTGGTCCAGGGCTGCAGGGGAGGGTGAGGAACCATGGGATGAAGAACAGGAGGGTAAATGGACTGTGGGATGCAGGAGAGGAGCTCTGGGGGTGCAGGAGGGGAGCTCTGGAGCTCTGGGATGCAGGAGAGGAGGGTAAATGGACTGTGGGATGCAGGAGAGGAGTTCTGGAGCTCTGGGGATGGAGGAGAGGAGAGTATGGAGATGTGGGATGCAGGAGAGGAGCTCTGGGGATGGAAGAGAGGAGGGTAAATAGACACTGGGATGCAGGAGAGGATGGTAAATGGACTGTGGGCTGCAGGATGGGAGCTCTGGGATGCAGGAGAGGAGCTGTGGGATGCAAGAGAGGAGGCTGAAGGGAGGTGTAGGATGCAGAAGAGGAGTTCTGGAGCTGTGGGATGCAAGAAGGGATCTCTGGGATGCAGGAGAGGAGCTCTGGAGCTGTGGGATGCAGGAGAGGACGGTAAATGGACTGTGGGATGCAGGACGGGAGCTCTGGGATGCAGGAGAGGAGGGTGAATGGAGCTGTGGGATGCAGGAAGGGATCTCTGGGCCGGGATGCAGAGCCCCGGGGCCGCAGCCAGCCCCGGCTCCCCCCCAGCAGCCCCTCCAAGCCCTCCAGCCGGCATTACTCATGCCTCTGCAGCTCCCAGCCATGTGGCAGGAATTCAAGCGGGTGGAGCCCTCTTCCCTCTGGAAATATCTGATAAAAACGCCTCCCCTCCCCCTTTTCCTTGGCCCAGACAGGATGTGGGTGTGGGGCCGGGGCCGGGGGCCGGGGGAGCCCCCCGAGCACAGCCCAGCTGCTGTTCCAGCCTTGCCTTGGGGCCGGGGCCTCTGGGGCAGCCCAGCACCTTCCCGGGGCTGGGATTTCTCCTGGCTGGAGCAGCAGCCTCCAAAGGATGTTAAACTCGAGCAGCTGGAAGCTTTAAAGTCTCTTTTTCCTTTCCTGATGTTCAGGACTTTCGTAAGTGTTGCAGAAGGAGAGGAGGAAGGAAAGGACGTGTGAAAATGGCAAGAAAAGAGATTTTTCTAAAAGTCAGGGTTGGCAGAGAGGAATGAAAAACATATAAAGAAGAAACATGAAAGGTTAAGTGAAAGAGTAAAGTGTTTTCATTAGGTACAAATACAAGCCAGCCTCCCAGTTCCATGCTCACTGTGAGACAAGCACAGGACAGCTCTCCATGTGCTTCATCCATCCCCAGCTTTCCAACACGAGCTGCTCACAGCATCCTCCCAGGGGCTTGGGAGGGGCTGGGAACTGCAGAGCACTCTGCAGAGCAGGGGTGGCTGCAAACCCTTCCTTGGAAATGGGGAGGAACCCCAAGGAACCAGGCAGAGGGAGCAGCTCCAGGGATTTGGGCTTTCCCAGGGGATTTTCTCCATGGCGTTGGACCAGGCTCTGCATCCCCGAGCCCAAACTGCATCCTCCCCTCAGCACAGCCCCACACCACACCTGCAGGCTCCTGCCCCTGTCCCAGTGTGGGTTTTCCCTGTAAAACCCGTTCCTTTAGCTGGAGGAGCCCTGGCAGCTGCTCCACCCTCAGCAGCGCTGCCAGGAGCAGCCCCAGCCCAAAGCAGAGCTGGGATTTCCAGGGCAGCTGCTCAAATGGAGCCTTGGATGGATCCTCTGGGACTCCCCAGGGGCTGAGGAACCAGCAGAGCCCCAGGGAGGATTTTCCCAGCAGTCACACCGAGGAGAAGCCAAACCCCTGCACCTTGCTGGCAGGAATATCCTGCAGGAATGAAGGGCAGGCACATTTTGCACAAAACATTAAAGCCTCTGCTGCCCACAAGCTTTATCCTTCCAAAATCTGAGCTTTTTATCCCTTTTCCATCACTTTTGTTTTGTACTCAGGGTTTGGAGCTGGAGGTTTGAAGCTCAAGCTTTGCCTCACACCTTTGTCTCACACCCTCGCTTGGCTCAGCCCAACCACACAGCCCTGAATGCCATTTTTCTCACATAAAATTGGGTTTTTTATTCAATTCCTTTCAAATTAACACAGACTGGAGGGTCAGCCAGCGGCTCAGGTGAGCAATTTACCTGGGCAGCCAGGGGAGCATGAAAGGAGCTCTGTGAAACAGGAGAACAAAACCCAGTGAATTCCTGCAATAGATCTCCTCGCTCCCATTCGTGTGAGTAAGAGAAAAATCACATTTGAGGAGACACCCGCAGGCTCCTGGCTCCTGTCCCAGCACACCAGGCAACACACACAGTGCTGCTTCACTTTTTTAGTCCTTTTTTATTACCTCATGGCTGTTGGGTTTGGGACAAAAATGATAATATTTCCCTAAAACACAACCCTTTAAAAAGCAGCACCTAGAGAAAATCTCGGCGCTGCTATTCATCGCTTCGCACGATGAATATTTGAAGAGCTGCAATAGGAGATTTTAATATTTATGGAGGCTCATTTGATTTTCAGCAAATGTTTAGTTCCAACCACAAAAACAAAAGCGTGGCTCATTTACACCAGAGCAGGCTGAGAGACAGCTTGAACTGTGGCTGCACTCTGCCTGTGTGCAGGGACACCTCCTCGTGTTACCCAGGAGTTTGTGGGGGGCTTTATCTCCATTCCTGTCCCTTTCTGAGGTTTTGGGGTGGAAATTAACCCCAAACTCGTGGAGAAGCATCTTCCCCCAAGCTGCTGCTCCCAGGAGTTTGTTGGGTAGTTTTATCCCCATCCCAAACTCCTGGAGAAGCATCTTCCCCCCGTCTGCTGCTCCCAGGAGTTTGTTGGGCAGTTCTATCCCCATTCCTGTCCCTTTCTGAGGTTTTGGGGTGGAACTGAACCCCAAACTCCTGGAGGAGCATCTTCAGGAGCTGCCCCACGCCCTGTCCCTGCTGCCACCCGGCCTTGGGGCCATCAGTACTCACCAGCCAGCTCCAGCAGGCAGAAGATGCAGAGGAGCTGCCCCCACTCCATGGCTGTGGGATTCCCAAAGCCTTTCCCCGCTCCGGGGCAGCTCCTGGGCTGCTCAGTCCCGCAGCAGCTCTGAGCTCATGCGGCTTGGTTGGAGTTCAAGCCTTTGAGATCACTCGAAGCTGCTGGGGTGGGTTTCTCTTCAGGGGTTGTGCTTGTGCTCCGGGACGGCGAGGTGGAGTTTCTGGGCTTTGATTTCCCAGTTTTTATACAGTTCGTGGCAACCTCGCTATCACTTAGGTAATTTTCTCCTCCCCGCTTTCCTGCCAGCAGCTTCAAAACAAACAAAAGATCAGCCCTCTCCCCAGCAAAGGATCCCAAAGGCTGCCTGGGATTAACTCTTTCCTGAGGGCTGCTGCTTTCCTGTCCAAGGAGGGCAGGGACGCAGCCTGGTGCAGCTGGAGGCAGGGACTGCAGCCCAAAGTGCAGCTGAGCTCCTTCAGAGCAGAGCAAGCCCAGCCCGAGGAGAGCAGGGATGTGGAGAAAGCCAGGTCGAGCCCAGAGAGCCCCAAGTGTGGTCCTGGCACCGTGGGAAACAGGGGAATGCTGGAAATGGGCTTCAGAATCAGAGATTTTCCCAGCAAATTAAGCAGGGAGCTGAAGGATGTGAAATCATCGCTGAGCTGAGCAGAAGTGACTCCATTAGCTCCACTAAATCAACTCCAGTCAAACAGGGAGCACGAAGCAGATGGGTTAGAGAAGGTCTGGGGCAAGGAAAAAACCAAAAGGAAGAAGTTTTGGCATGGAAGCAGGAGCAGGATGGGAGAGCAGGAACTGTGGAAAAACTCTTTGGATTGAACCTGAAGCAGGAGCAGGATGGGAGAGCAGGAACCTCCCTGAGCTCACTGGGGATGTTCCAGGCCAGGCCAGATGGGATTTGGATGGGATTTGCCCCTATCTGTGATAGAGGAAGGTGGAATGAGAGGATCCTTAATCACCCTTCCAACCCAAACCAGCCTGGGAGTCAAATGATGGCCTTTAGGTATAAAAAAAATAAGAGATGAACACTTGGGAAACTCAGCTCCAGTTGGGTATTAATTCCATCTTTTCTTTTATAGCTGGTTGATGAGGTGACTAAAGGAGTCGCTGGGAACAGGAAATTGAAAAATGAGGTGGACAGGAAAGAAAGCTGTGGAAAGAAGGATGAGGAAGCTCTTACTCAATGTTTTATCTTTTCCTGGATGTTCCTGAATGCTTCTACAGACACAGAATCACAGAAACTGCTCTGAGTTTTAAGGAACCCAAAAACTCACTGCAAACCCCTGCCATGAGCAGGAATGGCCATTGTTTGGCTACAGCCAGAAAAGGATTAAAAAACACAAAAAAAGAGAACAGGATGATGTTACCTACAAAGAAATCCTCAAATGGTATTTCCACATTTATTGTAGGACAAAATTCCAGTAGCTTTTGCTTTAAGCATAGTACAGGAGCTGGATGTGATGATGTTTAAATGTCCTTTCCAACTCAAAGCCTTCCCTGGTTCTGTGGCAGGAAAATGTTTCTTGGAAGGAAACATCTGTGGCTCAGCAAAGGGCTCCAACATCTATATAAAGATTTCTGTTATGTTCAGTAATCCATTACTGACTGACAGAGACACACAGCTCTATGAAAATCCAAAATATCCAGGTAAAACATGGTCTAAAAGCTGAGTGTGGGCACAGCCCCGCTGACTCCAGCAGCCCCCACCAAGAATTTTCCCTTTTTTTCCCTTTTTTCCCCTTTTTCCTCCCTCAAACACACACACACACATTGGGAAGCGCCTGACTCAGTGTGTAACCAGGTTTTACATTGCATGTCAGCCCAGAAAATGAATTCAGAGATGAAATGTGAAAGGCAAAGTGAGACAAGAGTCTTATTTAAATAACAGATATGTTTTTGTCTATGGAAGTGAGAATTTGGGTTGGATAACATGACTGAAAATCAGAGTGATGGATCCGCAGAGGAATTTGGGTTGGAAGGGACATTAAAGCCCATCCCACTGCACCCTGCTGGGGACAGGGACATTTCCACAGCCCAGGCTGCTCCTGGGTAAAGAAACCAACAGGATCATCCAGGTCTGGCTGCTGGGTTTGTTTCACCTTTCAAAACCAACCAGAAATAGAGAGCTGGACTAAAAATAGGCCATGGCTGGGTCTGGCAGACACCGTGCAGGGGAAGCTGCTGGGTTTGGTTTCCAGTGGAAGCTGGATTGGGCTGGAATGATTCCCTGTGTCAGAAATGTGGGATTTCATTCCTATTTATGCACAGACCATCCCACAGAGCTCCTTTTGGGAGGGTGGCTCAGCTGAGCACAGGGAAATCCAACATTTCCTGCAAGCAAGAGCCACAAACCCACAAAATAAGTGACTTATTAAGATAATTCTTTAACCAAATATCCTCAGAGGATTGCTGTGGGCAGATCTAGGGCTGCTTCCATCCATCCTGGCCATCCCTGGGGCACAGGAATTGCTGTGCTGGGCACAGGATGGTGGCACTGGGACCCTCAGGTGACAAAAATCTGGCCCAGCCTAACACAGAGAGGCCAGGCTTTGTTGTTGGATGTTCCTGTGCACACAGCTCTGAGCGTATCCTAAATGTCCCAAATATCCAGCTGTTCCTTTGGTTATTCTGTTGATTCCATGAGTGGGACACACCTTTTCTCACGGATCCAGCTGACTCGAGCGCGTTGAGGGCAAATCCTGCAGAATTATTTCCTTTCTCTCAGAGCCCCAACACATTTTTGTATGCAGAAATTGCAAGCCCACAATGAGGAACATGCCCTTGAATTATCTCCCAGCACTCAGCATCAGCTGTATCAGGTTAGCAACGCCTGAGCCAATTCCAGCCCAGCATTTGGGGGATCAAGTGTCCAAATTTTGTGCAGCACAGCGATGAAGGATCGCTCACAGGGGCTGGGATCCTGTCCAAGCGTTTGGGGGTGATTGAATTTAATTGTGAATGATGCAATAGACATATGGCTGGGAAGCTATATGCCAGGAAACATGTTTTCTATAAGTATTTTAGCAGGCAGATGGCACACAATGGTTTTGGTGCAGTCATTTCCTCACCTCTTGAAAGCTGCTATTTCGGACAGATGAAATAATCCCGTTGCCACCATCCCCCCAGGGCAGCAGCACTGCTGGCCCAGAGGATGTGCAGTGTTTGGGGGCTATTCCTGTGCACAGGAATAAATAAAATAAATTTTTATCAAATAAATCAGCCTTGCACCCACCTCCCCAGTGCCACTCACGGGTCCCAAAGCATTTTAGAAACTTTCCCACTTAACTGGAGTGAGCAATAACTCCCCACAGCACTTCAGAGGCATGTGGAGCAAAGCACACCATGGGAAACCCCAAAAGACACAAATTCTGCATCCCAACCCTCAGCAGAGCAGACTGCCCCATTTCCAGACAGCAGCTCCTTCTGGAAGTGACTCCCCTCTCCTGGATCAGCCCCCAAAAACTGCTGCTGGAGGAGGAGGAGATGCTGCAGGAGGAGATGCAGCTCCTGGGAATGGTGGGCAGCCAGGGCAGAGCACGGAGCTGCAAATAAAATGGGATTTAGTGAAGTTTGGGTTGTTTTTCCTAGGAAAATGCTGTTGGGATCACATCTGCTTTGGTGCAGCACAAAATCCTGGTCCTTGGGTTCCTGGAACCTTTGGTTCTGTGCAGGAGAACACAAACTCTGCCCTGAGCAGGCAATGCCTGAGGGATGGAGGGATGGACTGGTGGGATTCATCTCCTGAGGGATGGAGGGATGGGATTCAGTTCCTGAGGGATGGACAGATGGGATTCACCTAAAAAAGGGCAAAGCTGCCGCAGCAGCATCACCCTAATTGTGATTTCCTTTAGGACTTGTCATCCATTGATTTCATGGTGCTGGGATTTGCTGGGTGGTGTAATGGCATTTGTACACCAGGCTGTCCTGAGGAGCCCTGGCTGTGCCTCGCTGCCCATCAGCCTGCTGGGGACACTGGGAGCTGCTAAAGGTCTCCCTGAATCCTTGGTTTTTCTCCTCTGGGCATTCCCAGCATTTCAGCCAGAGCCATTCCCCCCACAGCACCAAACCCAGCATCTGAGGGGATTTTTGGGTGAGTTTCAGGGCTGTTGATGGATTTTCTTGCCCCCTCAGCTGCGCTTTTGCCGTGCTGATGAGGAGAGAGCATCTCCAGGGATCTCCTTCTTCCCGTCCCAAATCCAGGAGGGATTCCATCCCAGCACAACAAAGGGCTGTATTTAGCCCTGGGGCTGGGGCAGCCTGCCTGGTTTCCTGCCTCTGCTGCTCCAACTGTTTCCAGGTCACTGCAGCGAGCATCTCCCGCCTCGTCCTGCGCCAGAATTCCTCTTTTCCCACCCAAACCCTGTTCCTGTGGCTGGGAAAGCATCCCCTCCCTGCAGGCTGCAGGGTTTGCCCCTTCTCACCTTGGCTTTTAGGCAATTCCTCCTGACCTGCTCCCCCTCTGGTGCTGCTGCAGGACAATGCTCCTCTGGGGCAGAATTTCATGGAAAATCACTCAAATCCTTGATTCCCATCACAGCCTGCCCCTGGCAGGGATTAAAGAGCTGGGAATGGCCCGTGTGAAAATTGCCAAACACTTGTTTTAAAATTTTTCAAAAGCTTAGTAATAATAAAATTGTAATAATAATAATAATAAATGGTAAAAACAACAACAACAATAATAACAACAACAATAATAAATTAGTATATTTATAATATAATATAATATTATATATTATAAATATATTCTATTTTATATATTATATATTATTTGTATCTATATTATATAATATATAATATATAATATATAATATATAATATATAATATATAATATATAACATTATCTAATATTATAATATATATTATAATATTATATATTATTATAATATATAAATATTATATATAATAAAATACATAACAAAATATATAGTATATAAAACAAAAATACATTATTATTATTATTATTATTATTATTATTATTATTATTATTATTATTATTATTATTATTATTATTATTATTATGGCAATCAGAGTTAAGACAATAAAGGACAATAAAAAAGTAAAGAATTATGAATGGCTTGTTAACAAAGGGTTAACCTTTAAAAGCAGCAGCCTGTTGCATTTAATACATGCAATACATGATGCATACATTCTTTATAAACTAGAGATTTTTTTGTTATGGTTATATTTTCCCCCTCATCTTGTAAATCCATTTTGGTCCCTCCAAGTCTGGTGTTTCCCAATAAGGAGGTAAGAGCTCTTAATTTGAGATTTTAGTGTCTTGCTGCTGTCATCTCTGTGTGAAGAATTTCTTGATTATCTTCTCTATTGCTTGAGCATCCTAGAAAAGCATCTTACACTGCACAGTTTCTATTTTAATATTAGCTTAGAACTTAAAACTATATTTAACACACTATTTGAAAGGACTAATACAGCATAACTTTCTAACATAACACATATATTATTCATTTTATTATTTCCAAAAGCCAATCATACAATCCACATTTTTCCCAGCCCACGCAGAGGCACCAAATGAGCATCCCCTGGTTCCATTTGAGGCAGCAGCCTCAGAGAAAAAGTTTCAGGCACAAAACTCCTCAGCAATCTCTCCAGCAGATGGTTTGCCTGCCTGCAGCCTTGTGTGCGCTTGGTATTTGCTCTATTATTTGAAGATATTGATTTTAGCAGGATGATCATAGTGGGCAATTTGTTTTAATAGACCACTTTTATTAACAGTGTGTTAGACTTGCAGCGGCCATGCATCTTTCTTTTTTTTCTTTTTCTTTTTTTTTTTTTTTTAAGTTTTCCAAGAGCTTTTTGGAATAAAATGTATGATCTGAAGAGCAGAATGCTGAGATTCTGAAGGGTTTTTTTTCAGCTGTTTCTCTTGGAGAAATGATTCTGCTGTGTGTGAGTGGCTGAGTAGTATCTGTGCAAGGGGGTGATGAATAGCAGAGCGCAGTTAAATGCAGTTGGAAGGGTTATGAAGAGGCAAGAATTTGCTCAACGTAAAAAAAAAAAAATATATGTATTAACCATATATATGTATATGTGGGTTTTAATTCTAAACCAAATATTTCAATTGCTATCCCATCCCTGGAAGTGTCCAAGGCCAGGCTGGACAGGGCTTGGAGCAACCTGAGGGAATGGGAGAGGCCCTGCCCATGGCAGGAATGCAACTGGGGGATTTTAAATGTTCCTCCCAACCCAAACCATCCTGGAATTTGATGATAATCCCTTGGGAAGAGTAAATGAGTGAATTTCCCATCTCTGCAGGGCGCAGCTGAACCCCTGTGTGCCATCAGATGCACCACGTGTGATTTTAGGCAGTTGAGGTACCAAGCCACCCTCAAAATTTTATTTTTTCTGGAAATTTCCCCATTAGTTTGACTGTTCTAAAATGAGTTGAACATCCCAGGAGCAAGAAGGAGCTGCAGGAAGGTGGGAGGGCAGAGAGGAGAGGACAGAGCTGGACATTCCCGTCCCCATCCATCAGGTGGTGTCAGATTCTCATTAACCCGATTTCATTGATTGCTTTCCATTGCTGCCCCCTCCAAAATGTTTAACAATAATAAACAGCAGCACCACGAAGCACTGATAAAAATCATTAAAGCATAAGTCTGGTAATTCAGGGCGAAGATTGGCTCCTCCATCCAGGTCTGCAGCTGCTAATTGCAATTTATTTCTCCGTTTTTGGATGTCATAGGAACATGCAGGAGCTGGATTCATGTTTCCAGGGAGATCCCCCCTCTCCAGCTGTAATTCATGCAAAGGAAGCACAGCCTAAAAAAATCCCCAACTTTGGTGATGTTTGGTTATTGTTTTTGATACTAGGAAATATAGAGGAAGGTTAATTGGAAGTGTATTGATGACAAATGATTTGGATAATGTAAGGATATATGGTTTAATTTAAACATTTAATTTAAATACTTTAATATTTATTTAAGATTTAAATATTTAATATTAAATAATTAATTAGATTAATTATTATTAATCTAATAATTTAGTTATTATTTAATATTTTAAATATTTACTAGTATTAATTATTAAAATAATTATTGATTTATATGTTAATTATTAATGACATAATAATTAATTATTAATTAGATGTTAATTATTATTGTATAGTGATTATATAATATAGTTATTATATATTGTTTTAAAATTTAATATTATTAAATATTTTAATTTAAATATTAGTTCCTAGTAAATGATAAAATTGGTGGTGTTTGTGAGAGAGAAACCAAAACCGTGATTGGGAAATAAAGGAATGGCTTTATTAATTTATAATAAAGGAAAGAACAGCTCAGTGGCAGGTGCTGCTGGAGCTGCAGAGGGAGGTGAAGGCAGCAGAGGCAGCAGAAAGGGAAAGGGGCTGCTCAGGGCTCCTGATCCACCCTGGCAATTGCTGATAACAAAGTGCTGCTGGTTTTACCTGGGAAATGAGGCCCCGGAGGGAAGAGGCTTTCCCAGTTTCAAAGGAGGATTTGCTCAGATGCAGGGCCGGGAGCATCCTCGGTCATTACTGACTCCTGCTGCTCTGCCCCTCTGCTCTGCCTCCCAGACCTCCTTTTGTCTGGGCTTGAAGTCCTCTCCTTGTTCTTGGAGGGATAAACAGAAAAGGAACAGGGCCCTCAGAGCCACTGCTTTGCTTGTCTCCTGAAGGGAAGGATGCAACAGCAGAACTATTTCAGCTGCAGTGCCAGATGACCTGAAAAAATGACAGGGCCCTGCCAGCAGCTCCGAGCTCACAGCTAAATTCAGACACCACTTATTTATTGATGTGTTTGTACAATAGGAGTGGCTGGCAAGGCTGCAGACTCCCAGGTACCTTCTGATGGCTCATAATAAGCGCAGACAACACAGACCCGTGGTGAATAATAGAACAAAAAGCTCCCAGGATCACTGCAATCAAAGTGCATATGGAAGAGGATGGTATCCAGTGAAACCTCCTGGGAAGGGGAGAGAGGGGCAGCTGAGGGGGAGTGGGACTCACAGGACAGGCACATTCAATGGGAACATCCCACAGAATTAGCATTTAAAATCTCTGTGCTGCTTTAGTCCACAAATCTCGGGGTGTCTCACATGGTGCTGCTGAGGGGAAGCACTGAGAGGGGTTTGGATGGAATATTGGGAATAAATCTGGAATACTGGGAATGAACCTGGAATACTGGGAATGAACCTGGAATATTGGGAATAAATCCTTGCCTGTGAGGATGGGCAGCCCCTGGCACAGGGCGCCCCATCCCTGGCAGTGCCCAAGGCCAGGCTGGGCAGGGCTGGGAGCAGTGGAAGGTGTCTCTGCCATGGCACGGGTGGGGTGGGATGAGTTTTAATGTCCTTTCCCACCCAGGCCATTCTATAACTGTGATTCCATCAAAAGGCATCCAAACCGTGGGCACCACCCAAAAGTTTTCTTCTCAGTCCTGTGGTACAAAAAAGATATTTATGAGAGAATAAGAAAGTGTATTAGGAACGACCAAGGTGCAGAACTTTTTGTAGGAACAGAGTTAAGGACTCTGGGTGCTCCCAGAGCAGCTGGAAGGGTTTCAGGCCCAGGGAGGAATTTTTCCTTTTGTCCCCTCCATGCTCAGGGTGGCACCTTGGTGGCCACAGCAGAGTCACCAGTGCTGCTCAGTGTGGCTTTGGCTGAGGGAGGACTGAGGGAATTCACACGGGCAGTTTGGGATGAGGAATGCTCTGAACTGATGTTTTTTCCACCTAAAAGGACTTTCCCTTCAATCCTGTGGGACACAGCTCCCCCCAGCCCCATCTGTTATCTCAGGGTTGGTGATGGGAGGTGACACTGCATCATTTACAGAAAGCTCCGGGGTGGCAAAGGCCACACGATCGATGTGGGCAGGCTCAGGCTCCATCACTTAGCAGCAGCGCTTCAGAGAGAGCCTTGGAAATGCAGAGCCCGTCCTGGGACCTCTCCTGGCTGCTTTCAGATTAATTGTTACAGGTTTGCAGGTTTGTTTTTGTGGAGGGAAGGAGGTTTGTTTGCTTTTCCTCCCCCTGGAGTTTAACCATCATCTTTTCTCATTAGGAGGGTGGCAGGAGGTCAATGGAGGCTCCTGCCTGGGCCAGGCTCCTCCAGGATTTGGAAGGGAAATTTCCAGAGCTGCAGTGCCCGGGGCACTTTGGAGTGTTTGAGAGGAACCCACACAGCCCCTTCCCCAGACCAGCCCCTTGTTAAACACAGCAGCTTCACAATTACCCAGGAATGAGGGATAATTGTGGCTGTGCTGTGCTCCAGGATCACCCTGCTGCTCCCTGCTTGAGGAGTTTTATTGCCAAGCACAGGAACAAAGCACAGCAAAGCTCCCCAGGCAGGGTTTGTCAGCCTGTCCCACCCAGAGCACAGGTCGAGAGCTGCCTCCCCTCCCTCTGCCTCCTCCTCCTCCTCGCCATCCTTCTTTCTGCTGTTTGATTCCCTTAATTATTTTGGAATCTGGAGAACAATCCGCCGCCGAATCGCGCAGAACAAATGGAACGTCAGCTTTCCAAACCCTCCCGGTCGAGCAGATGGCACCACAGCCCCCTGGACCTCCTCCCAGCTTCCAGAGCATCCCAGGGCTGACAGATTATCCATTAACAGAGGGCAGATTAATCCTGGGCTGCACAGCCAGTGGAAGGAAAGAGAGGCTTTTGTTTCCAAAACGGGAGAGGAAGATGCTGCTATGGAGGTGCAGCCTGAGGAGCTCCTGGAGCAGGACAGGAGCCCAAACCCATGGTGTGCTCCAGCCCCCAGGGGCCAGGAGAGCAAAAATAACTTTGTGCTGGGACAGGCAGGGCTGATATTCCAGTTCCTGGTTATTTTCTCCCCATTCCAGCCTTCCCATGGACCTTCATCCCATTCTATTTCCTGCCGGCCATTTTGGCCAACTCTCCTTGTCCCACCAGCAGCCAGTGCTGCTTCAGCGGCCACCCCAGAGCCAAGTGAAGGATTTTTGGTGTTCCATGAACAGGCAGGGCCCCCCCAGTGCAGCATCAATGCCATCCCCTCCCCTCCCTGCCACTGATTTGCTTGGCAGGTGTGAAATATTAATTGCCTCGCATGGGAGCTTGGCTCACTGTCTGTCGCATTTGACTGAAATATCATTCTCTGCTGCAAATATAATTACTGGGGGTCTGGATTTTAAAAATAGCCTCTCGCCTGTCTGTTAATTAGGAGCCACGCTTTGCTACACAACGAGATATTTTGGTTAATTATGAAAGAGAAAAGGACAAATTTGTCACGTCTTTTGTTTTTGTTCCGCCGCGTCTCCCGGTGGCGGCGAGGGGAGCCGTGATGGAGCTGCTCAGCTGACAGCACCAGATGTCCCCAAAAACGGGGAGGGGGCCAGGGCTGGGGGGTCTCACAGCTCAGGGGGTGCTGCTGCCTCCCCTCAGTGCAGAGCAGTTTAAACAAAGGCAGGAAAATTCAATCAGGAGGCAGAGCTGGGCTCGGATCCTCCCCGCGACGCTCACGGAGCCTCGTTCAAACCTGATTTATTCTCATTAAATGTTCAAAGTGCTGGGCTGAGGCAGCCAGGGCTGCAGCTCCAGAGCCCAGCAGAGCCTGTGCTGCCCATCCCTGGGCTGCCAGAGGTGACACAGATGACACAGGTGACACAGGTGACACAGGTCCATCCTTCCCCCCATCCTTCTCAAATTAAGGAATTCCATCTTCTCCAGATTGCCCACACCACTCCTCACACCCATCCCTGGTTTCTTTCTTAAAAAGAGAGGTAAAAAAATTCCATTTCTAGGGCAGAAGAAGGTCATGAGTTTGGGAATAGCAGTGAAGGTGCTGACCCCTCCCCTGGGCCTCTGTGCTAATTAATGATGTGTTAATGACCCCCCAGGAGATTCAGGATCAATAGAGTGCTGTGTTCCTGCCAGGCAGAGCACAGGGAAAGGGAAGGGCCCAGAGGGGCTTTGTGCCCATGGGATCCCAAGGAATTCCCAATTCTTGGCTGGTGCCAGACACAAGGCACCGTTCTGGTCAGAAAAACCCATTTTAACTCATTTGAGTTGTGGAAATATCCAGATCATGCCATGATTTTAGGGATGTGCGCAGGGAAGATGAGGAGGAGCCAACAAACAGTGGGAATTTATGGAAAACCACCTATCCATGGTGCCATGGATTCCCTCCTCTTCTCCCAAGTTTCTGTCCTGGGTGGATAAAAGATCAGCAGCTCTGCTTTGCCCTAAAATGCGCTGAAAAACTGTTTCCTAATTATTTATGTAATTATCCAGCATTTCAAAGAATCCATGATAACAGCTGAAATTGATGTAGTAAACAAGCATAATAATTATTCCAACAATATTGAACGGCTGTTGTGTCAAATAATCATTCCATATAGATGAAGAAAGCGCTCAGAAATAGCACCATAATTCATGATGCTCCCAGATTAATGTCACAGGAGTTCCACAACCTGCTCCTGGAGACAGGCAGAACTTTCTGCATGGAAAATTAAATATGTATACACAGAGCATATATGAAGGTATCATACATCAAACCAGGTAAGAAACAATACAAAGAGAGGGGGAGAAAAAAGTAATTTTTTAGCCTGGAATGGTTTTATAAGGATTTCACTGCTTCAGAGATTTCTGCAGGTATCAAAGTAATGAGGAATAGAAAATATTGTCATTGAAACAACAGCCTGAAAGGGATCTTTGGGCTCAAATTCCATTCCAAGTCTTCCCTCAGTAGTAGGTACTGGAAACAGTAATAATAATAATAATAATAATAATAATAATAATAATAATAATAGTTGCAGAAGAGCACAGGCAAACCCCACTAAATGAACTGCAGCAAATCTGCACTTCCCTTCTCCTCCTGCTGATCCTTCAGGAACACTCAGGAAAGTGGCACAAATTTTATAACCTTGTGATGAAGATTAAAAAATAAAGCCCAGTAAAAAACTGCCTGTGAATTATTGAAAGTGTAGCTCATTATAATGGGAGAAATGAACCTTTATTTTCAGTAAGTGACACAGGAGAAGAAGAATGTTGGGATAATGATGCTCAGGCAGAACAATTATTTTTTTTTGTGATAGAAAAGCATAAAGTTTATCACTTTGATTACTGTCCTGTTGGGGTTTTTGTGTGCCCAGCTCAGAGATCAATAAATCAGAAGGGTTTTTGGAGCTGCTCCCTGCTCAGAGCAGAGGTGCTGGGGTGGGTACCTGGTGCTCACCCTGCATCCTCTGCCCAAACCCTGAATTTCTCACAGCCCCAGCTCCTCATTCCTGCCCAAACCCTGAATTCCTCACAGCCCCAGCTCCTCATTCCTGCCCAAATCCTGAATTTCTCACATCCCCAGCTCCTCATTTCACAACAATCTGACACAAACACCGCGGGCTTGGAGCAAAGCTCAGGATTTACAGGTCCCACCCTTGGCCGTGTCCAAGCCGAGGGTGTGATGCTCTCGGTGATGATCAGAACCAGCTGCTGCAGCACAGAGGGGAATTTGGGGGCTCTTTTTTGCAGGAAAAAGGACAATAAAAGCCTGCAGGGGCTGGAGCTGTGCTGAGCACACTTTTCAGGGGTATCTGTGCACCCTCTGCTCCTGCTCTTTTCCCTGGCGCTCCCCTGGTTCAGTTTTGGTGACACTTCCCCCACAACCCATGTCAGAGTGACATGACATAACTTTCATCAAGGGGAAATTTAAGGCTTAAGTGCCTTTAAAATGCTGGCATCAGTCACCAGGCTGTGCTCTCTCTCTCTGAATATTACACCCATTATGTGTAATTCTTCCTCCTCTTGGAGAAATATTAGCATGTACTTTTCTGCTCGTCAGTCATTTCTTTTGACCTTTGCAGCATCGGCTGCCTTGGAGAGGGTCAGGTTTGTTCTGATGTGCCTTCCTGAGCCTCTGGGAGCAGCCCAGGTGGGAGCAGGATGCTCCTGCTTGAATCGGGAATGTTCCCTGCAGGGAGTTCCCATCACTCACCCCAGAGGAGCACACAAGGAGCGGCCCATGCAGTTTCTAAAATTCATTTTATCCCATTTATTTTTTGGGTTTCCTTTTGCCACAGCAGCAGCTGGTCCTTGCAGGGTTGTGGCTGTGATTTGAGGGGATCCCATCCCATCTGGAACAGGGTGACATCTCCAAAATCCAGCCCTTGCTGGCCCTCAGAGCCCAAGTCCTGCTCTGCAGCTCCAAGGGCTGATCCACAGCCCCCACAGCGCTTTGGGGTGAGACCATCCCTCTGAGTTCATGAGTTCCCACTTAATTTTATCCTTCTTTTCCAAATGAGGCAAAAACCCCATAAAACTCAGAAGCAGAAGGACACAGAGACCTGTCCCAGCCCAGGGTGACAATGTGAGGCCAAGCTTTCAGATTTTAGAGCCAGTCCATTTACACCCCCCTGCCTCTGTGCATAAATCAGGATTTTTTATTTTTATTTGTTTTGTTTGCTGTTTGCTCTGTTACAGATCAGGATCCGAGCTGCCAGCTGTGCTGGGAGGCCGGGACATCACAGATCATCATTCCAAACCCCCGTCCTGGGGTTCATCCCTGGCACCTCCCGAGCTGCAGAGACAGGGCTGGGTCAGGGTCTGTGCCCGGGGTCAGGGGCACCTTCGGGCCACGAACAGGGGACAGCTGAGCCAAACCGCGTCAGAAAGTGCTGGAGCAGAGCAAACTGATACCAACCGACAGAAATCCGGCGTCAGGCCCCACCCAGTGCAAATCCCTGCGATCCCTCCAGAGCCTCCAAAGCGCCGCTCTCCTAACCCGGCTCGGAGAACTCGGGAGCTGCTCCAGGAGCGGAAAAACGAACCCTGGGAAGCCACCAGATGGCAGCCGGAGCGGCGGGACCGAGCATCCCGAGCATCTCCTGCATCCTGAGCCTGTCCTGCATCCCGAGCACCTCCTGCATCCCGAACAGCTGCATATCCCGAGCATCTTCTGCATCCCCTGGGTGTTCTGCATCCCGAGCACCTCCACATTCTGAGCGCCTCCTGCATCCCGAGCATCCCCTGCACCTCCTGCATCCCCAGCACGGGTCGGGCACTGCCCCCGGGGCACGGAGCTGTGCCCTGGGCACCCGGCACCAGCAGCAGGAGGGTCCCGCTGCCATCACCCGCCTGCACAAATGATCCCTGTAACTACAGCACGCACAAATCGCGCTGTATTAATCACTGCAGGGCGCTAATTGCTGTGGCCGACACTCCAGCCCGGGGGGAGCCCCTGGCAGCCCCCACAGCCGCTGATGGAATCCCTGCCCTGCTCTGTGGGGTGTGCAGGGATGTCCCCAAACCCCCTCGGTGACCCCACTGCAGCCTGGTGCTCCCCCATAAACCCTGCTGGCCCTCTCTGTGCTCTCACTGGGCTCTTTTGTGTGCTGCTCCTGTGGCTCTGGGCTGTAATTGCGGCAACAGATGCTGGGGGAGAGAAGTTCCAGTCCTGGAGCTCTGGTCCTGCTCATTACAGCCTCGGTGAGCGGCCACTTGCACCCCAAAGCTGCTGCTTAATGAGCCTCGCTCAGCAGCCGGCACCAATTAATGCTCAAGCACCTCGGCTGGGGCTTGGTGAATGCAAAGCCAGGGAGTTAAAGCTGAAATAAGTGAAGGGCAAACCCTCCTGAAGGCCTCCTCCGCAGGAGAGCCCCAGCGTGTGCTCTCCACGCCATGGGTGCAGTGTGTGCTGTCCATGCCATGGGTGCAGCATGTGCTGTCCATGAACCCACACCCATTCCCTGTCCCAGCTGAGGTGTTTCAGAGGGTTTATCCAGGGCGAGGAGGAGCTGAGGGCCCTCCCCTGTGGAACCTGTGCAGATGTGCTCAGAGCCCAGAGCCCAGAGCAGCTGTGGCTGCCAAAGCGAGCGGAAAATGCGCGGGAATGTTCTACAAACAGCACAGGGCACACGGGGCTGGGCACACGCCTGGGCACACACCCAGGGGCCCCTCCGGGCCTCACAGGGCTGGGGCAGCGTTTGCTGTGCTGGAAGGAGAGGATTTGCAGCGCCTCAGCTCTGCAATCCCCTCTGCCAAAGGCTGCTTTCATCCCCACAGCAGAGAAAGGCAATTGAGGGGGACGGGAGCTGAGCTTTGAGCTGCAGGGGAGCCCATGGAGCACTAGAAAGTCTCCTTCCCTTCTAGGTCAGTGCTTTGCAGACAGGTCAGGGATCCACCTGCACGTTTAACCCCTCTTTGAAGTGAGAGCCCCTCGTTTCCAGGGCTCAGCGCACTTCAGAGCAGGGCAGGAGCCCCTCAGCTGTGCTTTGCAGCAGATTTTTCTGCTCAAGAGTCATCCTGCAGCTCACTGACGGTGCCACAGCTGCACAGGGGTGACCATGGCAGTGCCACCATGGTCAGATCCCTGCCGGGGGATCAAAGCTGAGGTGAAGCCACACCTGGGAGCAGTGCAGGTGGGGCTGGCAGCTGTCAGACACCCCCAGAGCTGCTCCAGGGATCTTCTGGCATCCTTCACCCACCAGGCCTGAGTGCATTTCCTGCTGTGGGTTGTAAGAATTCACTCTTACACTCTAATTTAATGAGGTGCCTTAAATGTGGATTTAATCGCGGCATTAAGGTAACGGTCACAGCGTTCCAACTGCAGAGCGCAAACATCTCTCCTGAGCAGGCAGCTCTGCTGCATCCCCATTAATCCAAAAATCATCTCCATATTAATCACTGCACAGATTATTGCTCTGCCCATATCCATTGCCAAGCTGCTAATCCTCCAGCTCCTGCTCTGGGGGCATTGGCTCCCCACCAGCAGCTCCTCCATGGATGGAGGGAGGGAATTCTGCCTTGTTCCAGAGGTGGAGGGAGGAAATTCTGCCTTGTTCCAGTGATGGAGGGAGGAAATTCTGCCTTGTTCCAGAGGTGCAGCCTCCTCACTGCACAGCTCCCCTCAAAAGGAGCCAATTGATTCGTGTGTGTGTGTGTGTAAATGAGGTGTTTGTTTGAGCCCTGCAATTAGCACAGATTGCTGCATTTCCTGCACCCTCACCCTGCCAACACTCTGAGCTCTAGCAGCTCCTGCCCCGATAGGGACACAGGGAGTTACAGCATCTCCAGAGGGTGATTGGCCTTGCAGAAACACTGATCTCCTTTATTCCCAGCAGGTGAGGTGAATTCCATCCTTCAGCATGGCCAGGATTGCTGGCCAGGACCATCATTGCTGGCTCCCAATCCTTCTGGAAACATCCAGCCACGACAACATCCAACACAGAAATGCTCTGAGCTCCTTCCCAGGGCTCTGAGCCTCCTCCCAGGGCACAGCAATGCTCTGAGCCCCCTCCCAGGATGGATTGCAGCATCCCTGCTCCTTGATCTGCTGGGTAACATTGCAGCATCCCTGCTCCTTGATCTGCTGGTTTGGACTGCAGCATCCCTGATCTGCTGGGCTGGATTGCAGCATCCCTGCTCCCTGATCTGGCTCGGTGCATTTGCTGTGCGCGCCTTGCCTTGAGCCAATCCCTCCCAGGAAGGGCGCTGGCACTGACCCGGCCTTGTCAAAGGCTGAGACGCTGTTTGAGCACCTATAAAATATTCATGAGGTCCCTGACCCGGGTTAGAAACCCCTGTACAGCCCGAGGCCATGCCTTTGTGGGGAGCTCAGAGACAGCGCAGGTTCCCGCTGCAAAAATCAAATGAACGTCAAAAGAATCCTTAAAAACGCGTGCGGGAGCGCCTCTCCCCCGAGACCATCCCTTTGTGCGGGCTGAACGAGGCAAAAAAAAAAGGGACTTTTAAGCATTCCCATCTTCTCCTCAAAGCTCAGCCTAATTGAGTGCGAACAAAAGGGAAAAGGCGCTCTCCTCTGCAGGCAGGCGGCGGCTGGAGCGGAATGACAATGGCAGCGTGTGACACTGCCAGCCCCGGCTCCGGCGGCTCTGCCACCCACCAGCGCCAGCACCCGGGCTCCGTGCGGTCCCCTGGCATGTCCTGGTGGCTCCTGGGCAGCCATTGCCACCTTAACATGAGATGTCCATCTGTCTAGAGCCAGCTCTGCATGTCCTGGTGGCTCCTGGAGAACCTCTGCCACCTCAGAACAAGGTGTCCATATGTCCAAGCCAGCTCTGGCATGTCCTGGTGGCTCCTGAACAATCATTGTCACCTCAGCACAAGGTGTCCATATGTCCAGAGGCAGCTCTGGATGTCCTGGTGGCCCCTGGAGAACCACTGCCACCTCAACACAAGGTTTCTATGCACCCAGAGCCAGCTCTGGCAGCCCTGCCCATGTCCTGGTGGCTCCTGGGTGTTGCAATCTTTGCTGCAGTGTTGTCCTTCCCTCTTCTCAGGGGCTCTTCTCCTTTCTCTGCAGCACAGTCCTGTCTCTCTTCTCAGGGGCTCCTCTTGGGCTCTCGACCCACCCCTATTTATCTCAGTTACCTTCACAAGCCACAGCTGCTGCCCAACTAAGGACTCTGCAGCTGCAGCTCGTTTGGAGTAACTTGGAACCACACAGATCTTACAATCTTACAATACAACATATATCCAGGCCCCCACATTTCCCCCTTTTCTTTTAACAATTATATGATTACAATACACATACAGTTCCAGCCTCTTCTATAATCCCAGCTCTCTGGCTGCCATACACGTAAAGTCCCAGCTCTCAGGCTGATATTCCAAAGTCCCAGCTCTCAGGCTGCCACAGCTCTCGGCTGTCTGGGGGATTCCATACCATCTTGTGATGTTTGGCTGTGCGTTCTTCATCACGTCGGGGTCACCAGTTGTTGTAATCTTTGCTGCAGTGTTGTCCTTCCCTCTTCTCAGGGGCTCTTCTCCTTTCTCTGCAGCACAGTCCTGTCTCTCTTCTCAGGGGCTCCTCTTGGGCTCTCGACCCACCCCTATTTATCTCAGTTACCTTCACGAGCTACAGCTGCTGCCCAACTAAGGACCCTGCAGCTGCAGCTCGTTTGGAGTAACTTGGAACCACACAGATCTTACAATCTTACAATACAACATATATCCAGGCCCCCACACCTGGGCAATCACTGCCACCTTAACATGAGGTGTTCGTCTGTCCAGAACCAGTTCTGGATGTCCTGCTGGCTCCTGGAGAACCACTGTCATCTCAGCACAAGGTGTCCATATGTCCACAGCCATCTCTGGTATGTCCTGCTGACTCCTGGAGAAATACTACCACAACAGCACAAGGTTTCCATGCATCCACAGCCAGCTCTGGCAGCCCTGGTGGCTCCTGAACAATCACTGCCACCTTAACATGAGGTGCCCATGTGTCCAAGCCAGCTCTGGCATGTCCTGGTGGCTCCTGGTGGCTCCATGTGCCCACAGCCAGCTCTGGCACCCCTGCCCATGTCCTCCTGGTGGCTCCTGAACAATCACTGCCACCTCAACACGAGGTGCCCATGTGTCCAAGCCAGCTCTGGCAGCCCTGCCCAGCACCCCAGGGACGCCCAGCCACCTCCCACCCCTTTGACATGAGGGGTCCGTGTGTCCCACACATGGTTTCATCCCTGGTGTTTCTGCAGTGCCAAGGCTCCCAAATGGAATTAAATCTCCCAACACCCTGGCACAGATGCCCGGAGCTGCCCTGCATCCCTGGCAGTGCCCAGTGGAGCACCTGGGACAGCAAAAGGTGTCCCTGCCATGGCAGGGGTGGCACTGGGTGAATTTGAAGATCATTTCCAACCCAGCTCATTCTCCACCATCATTCCTGGTGCTCAGCCCACAGACAAGCCCAATCCCAGGAGCAATAAAGGCGAGCAGGCATCATAAAACTCCAGTAATCAAATGTGAAAAGAACAGCCCAATTCATTAATAGCCAGACAAGCTGATAGAGACATCCTTAATTATCAAATATTGCCATGGAGTTCATTTTTACCTGAGTTGTTTAAGCCTGACCATCCTCCTTCCCTTTTCCTACACACATTGCCCTGGGGTAGCATTGAACATTTGTAATTAGATTCCTTCACTGGAGTTAATTATGAGGTGACAATAAAGCCTGAGTGGTTCCCATTTTCCTAAGTATAATTTGGGAGGAAAAACAACCCCTTTGTTTTGGCATCAATATTTGTAATTTTAAGTTGAACATGAACCTCGGGCTGTACTCTTGATCCAGATGGATACAGACATGTTCATGTTGGATTATGCTGTACATCTACTTTATATTGTGTTTTTATACTTTCACATTATTTTATATCCACTTGCCTGCACAGACCTGTCAATATTCTGGAGCACTGACAAGATTTCTCTTCAGGATGGTCTCTAAATTAATTAATGAGTTTTTATTGCATTGATGTCAGTCTGGGACAACATCAATATTTTGCAGGTTCCAGGTTGACCTGGCACCCAGGGTAATGTTTAATGTTTTATTATTATTACTTTTAAATTTTAATTAAATTATAATTTTTATAGCCCCAGCAGGTGAGGGGTCCCAAATGTCCCTTGGAAAGAGCCTGGAGTGGAGAGGGGGGGATTTAATGTGGGTTTTAGTGATCTGCTCCATTTTAAGCACTGAAGTGTCCAATAACACAGAATTAAATTTCCATTACAAATGAGTTGGCCACTTAAACATAACCGGCCCCTGCATAAATAAAGAGCAGGGGATTTTTGTGGCTGTTATTGCCAGCCTGAGATCACTGTCTGATCCCATACAACTCTATGTCACCCTCCAGCTAAGCACTCAGAGAAGGGAAAAGATGCTGAAATTTAAACAGGTCAAAATTAATGCCACGGCTGGATTTGATAATTGGAAGTGTCACCTCCATTAGCTCGCCCTGATAACCAGGCTGGAAAAGGCAGCACCAGGATGTCCAAAATCTGCTGCACAATCTGCAGAGTGACAGTGATCACACAACAGGAGGGGAAATAAGAGCTGGAAAATGGGGTGCAGGGGGTGCCAGGGACAAACTGGGGGCTGAGGGGAAACTCCAGGGTTTTCTGCTGCTGTTTCAGTGCTGGGACCCCCAAAATTCCCATGTGGAATTCCAAACCTGCTGTCCTGACTCTTTCCATGCTGTGTCTGTGGCTCCTCACTCTGCCCTGGGTGTGGGTGTGACAGAGGGATCCAAGCCATCTGCATTTTATATAACCTTTATTAAGCATCACTTGACCTTGTCAGTGCCAATAAAGGCCTGTGAAGAGCACGCCAGATAAAATGTAATTTTTAATTGAGTATCCTTATTACATCTATTAACAAGGTGCAGATGAATACAAATGACCCCACGGTCGATGCTGTCGATTCCTGTTGGAATTTCTTTCTCCTCTGCTGAGCTGAAGGAGTCAATAACCTCCCAAAGGGTCACAGGGAGTGGAGATTTTCCTGGCAGCTGCTGTCCTGCCTCCAGGGTCTGTCTGTGGCAGTAGCCACAAATAAACCAGTACAGGATCAGCATCTCTGAAGGAAAAACACAAAATCCAGCTCCCCCAGCCCTCAGGAAAGCTCTGGGAAACTCAGTTCCTGTTAATTCTTTAAATTTAGACTTACCCGAGGCACAGGTGAAAAACAAGTCTCCTCTTTTATTCCCTAATTCACAAATCATGTGAAAACTCCTCTCCACGTTGGGTGGTCACAGCACTGGAATGGTTCCAGGGCCTCCAGCAGCAGAGCAGAGCCCGTGGGATCCATCTGGGGAGGGTAAAGCTGCTGCTTCCAGGGGGGAGGCAGCAGGATGGGGCCAAACTGCTGCCCCTGAGGCCCGTGTCAAGCTTTGGTCTCAGTTTGAGGGAAATAAGCTGGAATGACCTGCCTGAGGAGCAGAGCGCTGCTCTGACAGGATGGATTTGCATCCCCTTGAAACGGGAGCAGCTTCCCATCTCCCCATCAGCCCTGCACTAAAACCAGAGGATTCAGACCCAAATGTCCATAAAAACCCCATCCTGGGGCAGCACTGAACTCCCTGCTGTGACCCACAGCGTGCCAGGCCTTCCCCTTCTGGCTCAGATTTATCCTTTTTAGTGCCTAATTTGTAAAGGAAAAAAACCAAAACCACCCCTTGAGATCCTCCAGAAAAAGCAGTGAGACCTCTTGTTCCACATCCACATGTTTCTTCTTTAATGCTTCCTTAAGGGTCTCCATTTTTCTGTCACTTATCATCATCCAGAGTAATTTGGGGCTGTTAGAGAAAGTTCATTGCTGTAATTGCGACCATATTGGTCATTAAAGTTGACAGACAGCTGCTGGAGAAGTCACTCGCTGGTTCTGCTGCTCAGCAGATGCCTCTCAGCATTTGCTGAGATCTTGGCTTGAATTTATGAAATGGAAGCAAAAGTGTTTCACCTCAAGGACTGAATGTTTTAGTGAGGGGAAAACACAAAGAACTCACCCAGGTCTTTTATTTACAAACAGGGTTTGCTGCTCCTGCTCTGGGAGGGGAAATAAATGGAATTTCATGCTGCTCCTGCCTGGAGCTGGATGGGCTTTAAGGTCCCTTCCAACCCAAACCAGTCTGGGATTCCCACTGGATTAAATGGCACTGGATAGGCTTTAAGGTCCCTCAAACCCAAACCAGCCTGAGATTTCCACTCACCCATTTCTTGCTGCTGGGATTCAGTAAATAAATATTCCTCACACAATTAATGCCATATACTGGAAAATAAGGAGCTACTCAGGAGGGTTTTTTTTAACCAGTAAACTTTATTTATATATAACAACAGTACAAAGTGAGTCCTTGGCTTGCAAAATAGGAGTGTTTCATATTTACAATAGGTACACAATAATATATTAGAATAATAACAAAACCCCCTTTTATTTCCTTGGAACATTTTTAAATACTTAAACTTTCTTACATTTTTTTTTCCACAACACTTGTAAAAACAACAAAAAACAGACAATCATCTTAAAAAAAAATATAATACAGAACTCCAGTGTGTCAAGTATAACGGGGAGGGGAGGAGCCAGAGAAGGACACGGTGGAATGGGCACAGATACAAATTCAATTCCTTGTTCCTGCCAACACACAAATCCCCTAAAACTGCTGGGGGCTGCTCTGTAAGGAGAAGGGGAAGAAGAAATATCAGAATCTGTTCCATGGCTGATATACCTCTACATTCTGTGACGTTTTTGGGGGCACTCCAGAAGTTTTTAGTACCTGTACATTCCCTTGCCCTTGCTGCTTCTCCACGGTGCCTCAACACCAGAACTCAGCAGCAAGAGAAGGACATTTCTGCTGCATCTTCTGAAGCCATGAATATCGTGGCCAAATCAGCTTTTTTCCCTCCCCAGGGCTCCTCGTGCCCCTTTGTGTGCCCAGTCCTCGGGAGGAGAAGCTGTTGCATAAACTGCCAAGCTTATTCGAAAGAGAGGTATTAAAAATCCCAAAGGAAAGGCCATCCAGGAGATCTGGTGTTTGATTTGGCAGCCCTGGGAGGCCCAGGGGGTTTGGGACATTTGGGATATTGTCCGTGCAAGTGGATGGACCCTGCGGGCCCTTGGGGCGCGTTCCTCCACGCTGCAGAAAGGGAATTTCTTCAGGATTTTATTCCACGGTTACAAAGGAAGGAGAGGGGTGGGAAACACAGGGACAAAGGGGGATCTGAAAGAACAAGCACAGAGACACTGCCATGCTCACAGCACGGCCACGACACCGCTGGTGCCACCTCAGACACCCTGCAGGGACAGAGGGGCTTTTCCAGCATGGAGCAGGGGGGCTCTGCCATCCCACCCTTCCACGCCCCCTTCTCTGACCCCAGCACCCCAAAGAGCACCCTGGGGTGCAGGGCACACACCACAGAGCCCCAGTTTTCTTCCAGGAGCCAGGAAGGCACCGGGCACACCCACAGCTGGGGCTCTGGCTGCTGTTCCATTGCCTGCCCAGAACAGGACCAGCACCCACATCTGGGGCTTTTCAGGCGAAGGGGCTTTAACAAAACCTTCCAGACAGCCAAAACCTCCCATCCTCTTCCCCTGCCAAACTAACCTGACCACAGTGCACTGAAACTGCACATTTGGGGTTGCTCAGCTCAGCAGATGCCCACCAGCCCCTTTGCAGTGCACACACCTCTGACTCTGATTGTTTCCCCACTGAATGTCTCATCAGTAAAACCAAACCATCCTGCCCATGCAGGTGGCCTCAGAGCTGGCCCCAGTGCTTTGTCCTCAGCCTCTGACCCGCTGCCCTCTGGTTTTGGGTCCAGGCTGGGTGTTTGCACCAAGGACAGGGCTGTGCTCTGAGCTCCTCCTCACACACAACTCCGTACAATGTCACAGCTCCTGCACTATTGCCTTGCAATTCCTGGTGCAAATGTGGATCTGGAATAGGATGGCTGAAGCTCTGTGGCATTTTAATGCATCTTTGATGTCAGTTATTTCCCCTCCTCAGAACATTTTCTCTTCTCTCCAGGGCTCAGTCACTCGTGAGCTCTCCCTGATGGCCCAGCTTATTCAAGTCAGTCTCTTTTAGTTTCATTTAGTTTGGGGAGCTGAGTCCCTGTGACAGGTGAGCTGTGACAGCACAGGAAGCTGGATGGAGAGCAGCCAGCGACAGGAGAACGTGGCTGGGCTGCTGCCAGGGAAGGGGCTGGAGGCTCTGGAGCAGCACAGGGGCCGTGCTGGGAGCTGCTCTGCCCTGTGCCAGCCTGGCCTTCCCCACCCCTGCTGGCTCCTGGGGACCTCTGGGAATGAGACCTTGTTTGGAGGCTGTGCCCACTGCACGAGGGGATGCTCTGACCCTTTTCTCACACAAATTTAAACACCAAGATCCCCAACAGGAGCTCAGAGCCAGCAGCGAGCAGAATGCAACCCCAGAGCCCCAAACCCTCTGGCCTTTGCCCTCCACGTGCCCACCCAAACTGTTTCCTACGTTGGCACGTTTTTTGTGGAGTCCAGTGGAAGGTGGGAGGGAACACTGACGTGGGGATGGGCCACCAGGATTTTAAGACAGAGTGTGGAAGGCACTGCTGTGATGAAGGTTGGCACTGCACTCATTGTCCCCAGCGTGTCACAGCCCCAGCCCTGGGGAGGCACCGCTGTCCCCACGTCCATTTTTCAGGGAAAAACCTGAAATTCCACACCTGGGATGCTGCTGGATGCAGCCAGGCTATGGCAGCAGTTTTGTTCCTCAGTGCTGGGTCCTCACTGCTGCACACAGGGTATCCAGGGATATCCATGCTGGATTTCACATGGTGGGTCCCCATTGCTGCACACAGGGTATCCAGGGTTTCCAAGGTTCTGGATTTCACATGGTGGGTGCTCACTGCTGCACACAGGGTATCCAGAGTTTCCAGGGATATCCATGCTGGATTTCACATGGTGGGTGCTCACTGCTGCACACAGGGTTTCCAGGGATATCCATGCTGGATTTCCCAGGGTTTCCAGCCATGCTGATCCCTCCTGCCTCCCTTCAAACCCCTCCTTTATGGCGAAGCGTGGACCCCTCGCTGCCCACACCCTCTGAGCTTTGTTGGCTGCGGCTCCTGGCGGGGCTCAGGCAGGGCCAGCCGTGCCTGCGAGCTCCCCTCTCCTGTGTGGGGTTTGATAAAGGCTTTCAAGGTGGAGAAGCGTTTGATTAGCACCTCGCTCCCCCTCGGAGTGGGTGCTTTGATAGCTCGTGAGCAGAAGATGAAAGGGAATTATTCAAGCGGTGACACCAGGCAGAGAGATCCCGGCAAGTGACGTCTCCCACTTTGATGTTGGAATACCTGAAACGCAGCGAGCTGGAGACTCCAAACTCCAGGCAGCCTTGCAGGAGGAGGGGGGCAATGAGAGGGATGTGAAATCGTTTCATCTAAGGCAAGTGCCCCCTCCTGACCAACCCTCGAGTCCAGTTTGCTGCCAGTGCAAAGAAAATGCCATTTCTGAGATCTGAAGCTTCCTCCTCCCGAAGGAGGAATGGAAATGTTGGATGCAAACAGGGCAAGAGATTCCCAGCGCTCTGCCCCAGGGGGATATGTTGCTTCAATCCATATAATTGCCTGTAAAGATCCATAATTAATGTCAACCACCATGAGAAGATGCTTGGCAATGTATTTGTAGGCCACCCCTCCAGCCAGGACTGAGCTGTTCCCTCTGCCATGCTCCCAAAGCTTTTCCAGGTGATGGAAGAGGAATTTTTGCTGTTTCCTTTGGGATTCAGTTGGAAGTGTAAGAGCTTACTGGTTTGCAAAGTGATCCTGCTGCTTCCCCTTCTTTCTTCTCTCTGCTCAAATCGTCCCATAGCACAGAAGATGAACTCATTTGTCCCTTGTCACCTTAATGTCCTTCCAGAGAATCCAGGGGGTGTGTGGGGACCTCCATTTCTGCTGAGAAAATACAGGGGAGGGGGAATGACAAAGCCTTGGCTTGGGGGCTGCTCCTGGCCAGAGGGGAGGGAGCAGGAGGAGGAAAGCAGGAGGATGAAAAACTGCACAAAAACCTCTCAAAGAGATGCAGAGAGGAGCACCATGAGGGCTGTGGGGCAGGGACACTGTCAGCAGGCCCAGTGATGCACAGCCAGGCCTTTGCTTTGGGCTGTACTTGTATTTTGGGAGTCCTGCAGAGGTAACTCCCCAGACTGATATTTGGAAGCATTTGGAAGTCCTTCAGGAGCTTTTTGGAGTGCTCTCTTTGGGTTTCAGAGTACCGTGAGAACTTGGAGAACCCAAACCAACAACCACAGTTAGGACAGAGCTGGCAATCCCTCAGCTAAGCTGTGTGATGGATCACTGGCAACAGCAGGAACAGAACCAGCAAAAAACCTGCAGGATTTCAAAGCCTGACCCTGTGCCATGCCCTGGGTACCTGCAGCAAAGAGCAGGCCAGGCTGGGGATTGCTCCAGGGACATTCCTGGGCTCTGCAGTGCCTGACTTTTAGTAGGACTTTTGCACATTTTTGCCTCAGAAATGAGATTCACCATGGAGCGGGATCCCTGGGAAGGGAACTCAGATAACAGGCAGCACAAACACTGCTCTGCCCTTCAGTCTCTGTTTCTGCCACTCTCCCCCTGTCTCAGTAAATCCAGCGCTCAGGCTGCTGTAAATGTCAAGAACTTATTGCACAAGGTTGATTATTATCATCGGTATTTTCTGCTTTTCAGAGAGACTCACAGAAGTGGATTACCAAAAGAAAGTGGACTTGGCATGGCTTTTACTGAATGGTAATTAAACCAAGTTTCCTGAGTATTTCTCTACGCGCTTCTCCCCTCCCCTGGTGCTGGACTGCAGGACGCAGAGGGCCAGCTGGGCTCCTCCAGGCAGGAATGCTGCAGGAGGGGGATGGAGATGGAAATGGATTTTCCTTCAACACACACTGGCTGCAAACAAAGGTCCCAGTCTGGTGTGGGACTGCCTGGGCAGACACCAGGGATTATTTTGCTGCCATTGCCAAGCTCCTGCAGCCAACTCTTGTATTTCCATCAGGCGTCCTCTCCCTGCCCTCCCCACTGCAGCCTGCACACGTATCAATATTTACTACAGAGAGAAATATTTACAGCACTCCTTCCCCTCCTGGCACTCCACAAAGGGACACACATAAGCTTTGGTGTCTTTGAAAGAAATAACACTCACAAACATTTGCCTGTCCCTGGCCACAGGAGCGTGTGCCGTGGGGGCCAGCAAGGAACTGAGGAGAACAACGAGACGCCGACACAGAGACACGACAGCAGAGCTGGCTGGCCCGGGGGTGCTGGTTAAGGTTTGCTCTTGCCTGGAGCAGAGATTTCTCTCCCTTTCCCAGTGGAAATGCAAGTCCTGGCCCTGGGTGAGGCGGCAAACGCTGGAGGAGACATCCAAAGGGAGCCTGTGCCCAAGGACTGCACGTCCCGCAGAAAATCAACAAAATCTGCTCTCCCAGCATCCAGGCTCTTCAAGTATTGTCACCGTAAACATCAGGGTTTGGGGGGTGTTGCTGTGAGAAATCAGAGCTGGCTGCTGGAGACCCCCAAACTGACCCTGGAGGTGTCAGCCCAGCTCTGCCTTGGCTCACGTGGCACCTGCAGGAACCAGCAGTGGACACTGAACGGATCAGTGTTGGTCACTGTTGGATCACCGTGGCCATGCTGGACACTGCTGGATCACCATGGTCATGCTGGACACTGCTGGACACTGCTGGATCACCATGGCCTTGCTGGACACTGCTGGACACTGCTGGATCACCACAGCCATGCTGGACACTGCTGGACACTGCTGGATCACCATGGTCATGCTGGACACTGCTGGATCACCATGGCCTTGCTGGACACTGCTGGACACTGCTGGATCACCATGGTCATGCTGGACACTGCTGGATCACCATGGCCTTGCTGGACACTGCTGGATCACCATGGCCTTGCTGGACACTGCTGGACACTGCTGGATCACCATGGCCAAGCTGGACACTGCTGGATCACCACAGCCATGCTGGACACTGCTGGACACTGCTGGACACTGCTGGATCACCATGGCCAAGCTGGACACTGCTGGATCAGCCAGTGAGGTGGGATGCAGGTGGAAAAGGGAAAAGCAATGAAACTCAGATCTTCCCTCATTCAACAGTGAATGGGATTTAAAAAAAAAATAGATGCATTGACACGATATAAATACATGGATAAAGCTGGATTTCAAGACAGGTCGGATGATCTGGTGGTTTTGCAATTCAGGTAAAGTTCCTTCTAGTGCCTCTAAGTTACTCAGCCACTGGACTATTTTCGGGCAAAACTGCTATTTCGCTTGTGTAAAAAGGTGTGGTGCAAACTTGTGCTCCTATGTGTTGTAAGAATCCCAAACGAAGACATTTTGGTTTTCCAGACGTTCCAATTGTGTGACAGTCCGTTTGCAGAATGCCTGAGCCGTGTCCTTGGAAGGCTCTCAGGGACAGGATTCAGAGCTGATCCTCCTTGCCAGGATTATCTCTATGGCCTCTGTGGTTTTTGCTCTATTTTTTTTTCTTTTTCTTCCTTTGTTTTGTTTTTATTTTTTTAAAAAAACCCTTTAAATAAAGTTTTATTTTCCAATATACATTAAACAATTTTCATGCAAAGCAGCAGTCGTGGAGACATCCAGACTTTCCAGGTTCCTTCTTTGCGCGTACACTCGAAAAAATGATCCACCTTGCTTGGACTGTGATGGAGATGCTTCATCTTCCCTTCCCGCCCTTCCAAACCGGATCCTGTATGGTTTTTGAACACAGTCAGTCCTTGAGCCAGGCCCTGCTCTCTCCAGAAGAGCCTTGGCGGGTGTGTCCAGTGCCTTCCTTGCTTGTTCTCCCTCCGAATTCCCGAGAGTCTGTGCGATGCTCTGCCCTTTGCTGCCCGTGACCTTTCCTCAGCTCTCGAAGGACATGGCCCCAATGAGTTGCTCTACTTTGTAAGCCAAGCGCTGCCTCCGAGCCTGCTCGTCCTGCTCCAGAGCTCCGATGAGCTGGGGGGAGAACGGGAAAAGGGGGAAAAAATGAATCAGAGAGAGAAATCAGCGTGAGAGAGGGGGTGGGAGAGGCGGGTGGGCAGTGAGTGTGAGCAACTCCATGTGAGGAGCTGTGAAATCCCAATAAATAGCAAAGCAACGTGCCTGTTGTTGGTTTGTTGGACCCCTCCATACCCACCCAACAAAAACTACTCTGGTGCCTTGGACTCCACATTTCTGGTGCCTTGGAGTCCACGTTTCTTGTCTTGTTTAGCAGGAAAGTGATGAGATTTTTCAAGCCTAATGGGAAAATAGCCGTGGCGTTGTATCACAAATGGCTACATGCAGTTCAATGACAAAACCCTTCCGTTTCACGGACATAATTACAAAATCGGTTCTTCTTGCAGAGAAATGAAGGGGTGGAACAGATGGCGAGAACTTGGTTTCAAGTGATGCATTCATTAAAGGAGCTCAGGCTGCCAGGAAGCCTTTGCAAACAGGAGCCTGTGCCACTACAACAGGGATTTGGACCGTGCTGCTCCCAAAGGACACCGAGGTTTCTGGGGAGCTTTGATGGGTCATGAATATTTTCCACTTCACTGGGTGCATGCCAGAGCTGAGGTATCCAGGTGCTCCCGCAATATTTCAGCTCTCAGTCCTCCCGGGGAGGATGCTACAAGTGTGGCCAATCCCAAACCCCTCTGTGCGTGAAGAGAACAGCGGGGCAGGAGCGGCGCCAGCTACAGCCGGGCTGAATCCAGGGAAGGGAGGCCAAGGAGATCCGGGAGGCAGCAGAGGGATCCCTACACAGCCCAGCACTGCTTCTGCTCTCCCACACACCTGCCATGGGGCCCTGTTGCCCTGGGGGCACCATTGCCCAGGGGACACTGCTGCCTAGAGCACACCATTGCCCAAGGGACACCACCGTGACCCAGGGGACACTGCTGCCCACACCCACCTCCTCGCTGTACTTGCTGACATAGGAGTAGATCTCGTTGAGGGCGCTCAGCATGTTGAACTCCACGGCGTGCAGGCGCGACTGCTCGGCGAGGTAGGCGTTCATGTCCTGGTCACTGATGGCCGGGAGCTTGGCAATGTCGGCGTAATACCTGCAGGAATGAGGGGGAAAATGAGAAACAGGAGCACCACAAATGTCCTTGTGCCCCCTGGGATTTAAGCTAAGCTCTGCAGGGATAAGAACATATTTTTGTTTTGTGTTTGCATCCAGCAAAATGGGATTTTGGGCTGTAATGAGCTGAAAACGGAAGCAGCGGTGCTTGGTGGGGCTGAGAACCACTGCTGGTCCTTGTGTGTCACAGACATCTTTTATGAAAATCCTTTCCTTAGGATCTTTCCTCCTGAGAAGCTGAGAGGCCTCGGGAATGCAACAGGTGCATCTGTGATTGGTCTCATGGGGTTGTTTCTAATTAATGGCCAACCACAGTGAGCTGGCTCAGACAGAGAGTCCAAGCCACAAGCCTTTGTTATCACTCTTTCCTTTTCTATTCTTAGCTAGCCTTCTGATGAAATCCTTTCTTCTATTCTTTCTTCTATTCTTTTAGTATAGTTTTAATGTAATATATATAATAAAATAATAAATCAGCCTTCTTGAAACATGGAGTCAGATCCTTGTCTCTTCCCTCATCCTCGGATCCCTGTGAACACGGTCACACTTGTGCTTCCCTTCCACTGGGGATACTCTGCCCTGAGATCCATGGGGTTTCAGAGCACCCTGCACCCACAGGATGCTCTATCCTGAGATCCATGGGGTTTCAGAGCACCCCCAGTCCCACGTGCTGCCCTCACCTCTCCACCCAGCTCTTGTAGCTGGGGATGTCCTTGGCGTACAGCAGCTTGTTGGAGGGGGAGTCCTTGCCCAGGCGGTGCTCGGAGGTGGAGCAGGAATCCATGAAGGTCTGAGCCACCACGGACAGGCAGGCGTCCGTGATGCTGCCCTTGTGGATGTCGAACACGAACTGAGGGTTTTTGATCACGTTCACCCAGAAGCGCAGGGGAAGGCTGGGAGGCAAAGGGAGAATTGGAATGAAATGAAAAACAAAAGGAAAGGGCTCGTGCTGTGGATGGTGCTCCCAGGCAGAACACGAGTGGTGGGGAGAATAAGAGAAGAATTTAAACAGGAGCTGGGCCGAGGCCATCAAGCACCAGTTGCTGCTGGTGGACCCTGCCATGCCCAGGAGCTGCTCCAGGCTCAGATCCCACAAGGAGCAGTGGAGGAGATGAGGGGCAGGGCAGGGCTGGGCAGTTTAGGGGTGCTGGGGCAGCACCTGCAGGAGGAGCCCATCAGGAAGAGCTCCCCAGAGCAGGGTCAGTGTGGGGTGAGCCCTGGCACTGATCAGCTCTGCCCGGCCGCTCTCCAGGACCCGCGAGCTGGCAGCAGGAACCACAGGATTTGTCCCCAAATCCCGGGGCCTTTGCAATCAAAGGGGAATTATTATTCCTTTTTTTCTCTGGCTGTATAGCAGGATCAAAAAAGCAGCTGCTGCTTTCTATTACCTTTCAAGTCGCAGCTCTCTCTGTCTCTCCAGCTCGCTGAAGGCTGCAGCCTTAACTCTTGCAGTGCTGCAGGAGAGCAGCTCAGCCCCAGCCCCAAACACCCCAGCTCCCTCTTCCAAACTTCCATTTGCTTGGACCTGCTCCAGGGGCAGCCTTCTCCCACATCCCCACAAAAATTCCCTTTCTGGAAATGCTGCAGCTCAGCTGAGATGGGGAGAAGGAAGGTCCAGGCCTGGTGGGGCCTGTTGGCTCTGGCAGACCAAACTCTGGTGGTCATTGCTTTCTTTGTTTCTCATAATTTCTTGTGGTTCTACAGTTTTTATCCCAATAACTCCTTCTAAGGCTTTAAATTAATCGTTTTGAGCTTCCCACTGCCTTAGCAGGGAAGCAGTTTTTGCAGCCATGATGATTAGAGGCCTTTTAAACCACGAGGGACTCGGGGGAAAATGCAAGGTCTTCAGGGAACAACCATTTGTTGTGCTTTTTTATTCCTTTCTTGCAGAGGTAAATTTCCAGCCCACAGAGGTTTTAATCCTAAAATAGCAGCAGAGGCAGAGATGTGGGAGCTCCCACTGCTTGGAGAGGCTGGACCTGGCTGCAGCCTGAGGCATGCAGAGCTGGCTCCTTCTCCCTGTGCCACCTCCTGCTGATGCCCAAATGCTCCAGGTGCTTCCCAAAGTGATGGGAAAGGTGCAGCCACTGGCTGAGCTCCCCTTCCCAGCCAGTGCTGGCATTTGTGGCACAGCAGGGCTGTGCAGGCAGCACAGGGCAGGCACTGGAACCTCGATTTCCGCTCTTTCCAAAGTCCAGATGTGCAAATCTACAGCCCGAGGGCAGTGTCCAGCTCCCACCCTGGGTATAGAGACAGCCAGGCTATCTCCCTTACCTTCTAAATCAGGATATTTCAGGATTTTAGCATCCTGTGAACATGGCAGCCCACCGAGGCTCCCACCCCGTGAGCTTTGTGCTCTGCTTTGGGACTTGGCCATTCCCAGCCCATCCCAAAATGATTCCCCACATCTTTTTTTTTGTCCAGAATCACAGAATACCCAGAGAGACAGCCAGGCCATCGCCCTCCCCTTCCAAATCAGGATACTTCAGGATTTTAGCATCCTGTGAACACTGGCAGCTCACCAAGGCTCCCACCCCGTAGGCAGCACACCTTTGTGTCCTGCTTTGGGGCTTGGCCATCCCTAGTCCATCCCAAAACCATCCCCCACACCATTTTTTGCCCAGAATCGCCCAGATTTGCCCCCTTTCCCCCGTTACCAGTTGCTCTTCCAGGTGTGCCGGACGTCGGTGTCGTGGATGCCGTGCTTGTCCGCCTGCTCGTCCAGGAAGTCAAACATGTACTTGATGGCCAGGGGCAGGGCACTGCCACGGTGCACCGTGCTGAACAGCGTCTCAAACAGGTCATCCACAAACTTCTGCAGCGTGCCCTGGTGGCAGGAGGGCAGATCAGACAGATTCCAGCTTCTTTTTGTAATGTAATTTTATTTAGGGGTTTGTTCGCCTAGCGCAGGGTGGGGGGAATTGAGGTTTTCTTTCCATTTCACCAAGGGTTTCAGAATTTCTGGCTTGTGGGCTTCAGTCAATGAAAAGGAGATTCCCAGAGCCAGAAGATACAGAGGGGATAAATGAACATTGACAAACATCACCCCCGGTGTGGTCAGAGACACCCGGTCTGGAAAATGATTGATAAGAGAACCAAAGCACCAGGACCAAATTAGCACTGAAAAGATCAATAACCAATAGGAGATCAAGTGCTGAGAACTGTGTGATTTAGAAGCAGCGAATGTGAATTTCCTTGGAGGTTTTATGTATAAATAGGTGAAAAATTGGGTAAAAAGCCATGTGTGATGGAATGATTTTCATTGCACAACTCAGGCTTGTGTGGATGAAATAATTTCTATTGCACATCCTGGCCAGAATAAAGTAATCCCTAATTCTCTAATATTGAAAAGATGCTGTTGGAAGTTTCTGTTTTTCCTGCAGTTTTGGTGACAGAAGCAGCAATCCAGGGGATGAGAGGAGGGACAGGCACTCCCCTGGCCAAGCAGTGGTGGCAGGAAGGGACACCAAATGTTACCAGCCCCAAAAAGTGCCACCACAGATCCCATGGGAATAACCAAGGTCAGGGTCTTTCAAAAAGCTCCAGCCTGGAGCTACTCACTCCTTTACTCTTTATTTCTAACCTGAAATAAATTTATTTTTGCTTTCCAGAGCACAGCTGTGTTATCCACACTGATGAGCACATGGGGAAAGGCAGGAAAATCATGTCTGGTTGAGGGAATGGGTAAATATTTCCAGGCACTGCTTCATTCACCAATTTGTAAATTGGTGAACACTTTTAACACTGTGCAAAAAAAAAAAAAAAAATGGAGAATTGCAGCAAATGCCTTGAGTGTGAGGAAATGTGGGCTGTGCTTTTGTTGCTGCTCCAGGAGTTTCCCAATGCCAGGAGAACCCAGCCAGGTGGGAGCTGAGCGTCACCAGGACCCCTCACCGTGCATTCCCCATGTGAACCCAGCCCAGTTACCTTTGTGGCCAGCAGCCTGGTCAGGTAGATCTCAGACACCATCTTGCTGCCCCTGTCCCCCTCCTTCTGGTCGCCGTGGTCGTGGTTCTTGACCAGGTGCCAGACCTTGACGCCGCTCTCCAGGTCGGGCGTGATCATGGGCGCGCGCGAGCGGAGGCTGTCGGGGCTGCCCGTGTAGCGGAACGTGGAGTCTGAGCCAGGGAGAGAGCCTGGTCACGCTCACAGCAAAACCTTCTGCACCTCCTCAGTGCCCTCAACAGAGATGGTAATGCCCAAATTGTTGGCACTGGGGTTTTTTTTTTTTTGGTGGGGGAATGAAATGGAAAATCACCGCGGTTTTGTTGCGCGCGAGTTCTCGTTCTGTGCCGTCAATATTTGGTGTTTGGCAAAAATCTGTGGTGGTCTCCGTTCAACAAAAAACCTCAGAACTAAGCGTTTTTCCCTCCCATATATGGCCTTCCCTGCCCCATTCACATCCTTTCCTCCTCATACAGATCCACACAAAAATCCTCCCTGAGCCACAGCTTGTACACACGACCCCGGGCACCGGCTCCCGCAGAAGCAGAGCTCCAATTTCAGGATTTTGTAAATAACGAGGAGCTGCCCAGCACAGCCAGCACAAAGGGCAGGAGAAGCTGCTGAGCTTGTCCTTGAGGCTTTCAGGAGAGCAGTGAGGACTCAAGCTGAGCATCAACAGCAGAGCTTGAGGCCAGTCCTGCACCCTGAGCCATCCCTGGGCTGTCCCTGCAGGGAAAAGGGAGCTCAAAGGGCACCAGGGAACTTTCCCTGAATTGCTCAGAAACCATGGGGGATGTGGCACATTTATTGTTTTATTTCCCTTCCCAAAGAATGTCCCTCCCTGGATCCCCAGCATCTCCAGGATGAGACACGAGGCTGAGGAGCCCAAATGTGCCTTACTGGATTTTTCCTCCTCAAAGAACATTTCTTTGTTCTCTGGGAATGTTGTGCATTTTCTCAAGTTTAGCCTTCAATTCACTGCTCCCCCTCCTCGTCAGGAGTGCGGGGATCGATCGTAAATCAGCTGAGGGAAATACTCAAGTCATTACCAAAGTAGCTGGATTTTCATCCCTGATTAAGGCTTAGATAAATGAGTGCTCCAACTGATATAATTAAGGAGACAGACAGGGGGACAGCTCAGGAAGCATGCAGTAATTCTATTTTTAAACATATCTCTGTACTGATATATGACAGGGGAAGTAAATAAGTATCTAATTTAAATTCTGCCGGCACAATTAGAAATATTAATCTTAACATGAGCAATGATGGCTCGTATTGGTGCTTTGCAAAAGCTTTTCCAGCTGACAGAGATCAATGAGCACTGAGGGCTCAGGCTGTGAGACCCAGCCTTGGTTTTTCCTTCACCTGCACTGTGGGATGTGTGGGCCTGGCAGGGAAAAATGCCTTTTCTCCTGGTTTTTACCGCAACACTCCCCTGGTTGTGGCTCCTCAGAACACTCACTCAAGCTAAAAACCAACATTATTTTGGGAGCTATAAACAAGAGGAGGAGATGGGTTTGTCAGGAGACTTTTTGCTGGTAAAACACTCTGTGAAATGAACGATAATGAAAGATCAGCACTCGAGAGATTTTGCCACTGCTGCCTTTTATGGAAGTCTATTATTACAATTATTGTGGATTTAGTGTTCCAAGCGTGCACCTGGCACCTTGCAGGCTCATTTTCTCAGGCTGCAGCATCTTCAGGGACCCTCTGGAATGTGCTGAGCCCTTCTATTATGCAAATCAGGAATTCCCAGGTGTGCACATCCCTGCACTCTGCGCTAAGATTGCCCTTCCCCATTTGTGACCCATTAGCTCCGAGCTCAGGATCCTGCACTTGGGGAGGAGCAGGGGGAGGATCAGATAAATCAGGTTTATCTGTGGTGCTGCTCAAGGGCTCAAAGATCCTCTCCTGCATCACCCAACCCCTCTGAGCCCCCTGCACCTTCCCCAAACCCCACATTCCCCAAAGGCTGCTCCTGTTCTTGGCATTTCCTTTTCCCTCCTCTCACCTCTCCTGCTCCTTTTGCTGTTCTCACAGCTGGAAAAGCCTTTGCAATCCAAACCAGCAGCCAGGGACGTTTTTCTGTTTGGATTTACCCTTGTTTTGGGAGGTTTTTTGCTGTTTTTTCCCCACCTACACCCCAGTGTGCGTCCCTCCCATCCCGTTTCTCACCGTATCTGCTGATGGAGGTGCGGGAGATGCTGGCAGAGGCAGGGATGTTGTAGGACGAGGTTTGCTTGGGCACCAGAGCCACCACGGAGCGGTCTGACACCTGGGGAGGCAAACAGGACCAGTCAGGGGGGCTCCCTGCCCACCCTGTGATCCCAGGCAGCTGATCCAGCAATTCCTGGCAAAGGCAAACCAGGACATGCTCCCTGAGCCCTGAGCTGGGCCAGGATACAGCAGGAGGCTGAAGGAAATGAAGGATAAATCAAAAGATGTGGTGAAGATGCTTTTGGTCGTTCTGATTTAAGGTTATGCCTTACCCAATAAAAATGAGAATCTCAAGAATTGTTGTGATCCAATTAAAGTAACAATGCAGAGGGAATAAAAGGGCTGTAATAACGTTATGGGCCATAAAACATTCCTATTAAACCATTTTTTATTTTAGCAATTTTTACGAACTTTAAAAGTTTGATTTACAGCGGAGCAAGTCATAAAGCCATCTTTCAGGGTATTTAATTGTTATCCCTTTACTGCTCCAGAGAAGGAATTAAACACTGGGAAGTCAAACTATAAATGAACATTAGCACTAACAAGGTTTTGTTACAGCAGATTTTAGTAGCCATGTTTAATTTTATCCTCCCTATAAATCTGGTAGTCACTGGAAGTTTTCTAACTTATTCCCCTTAATTAAGGAGCTGCAGGTTTCCAGGGAATGGGCCTGAGGAGCTTTTAATTTTGAACTTGTGACCTGTGGTGCAGCACAGTGAGGGAGCACAGAGTCACCACGTCTTGCCAGGGCCCAGCAGACACTTTTAGAGGCTCAGCACAAAAGAAATGCCTCTTCCTGCTGCAGGAATTGCTTTTTGGGGCTAAACCCTGCATTATCTGCCAGGAGTTCTGTGATGGACTCAGCACTGACCCCATGAATGGAGGTTTCTGCTCCCCCAGCAGCTCCAGGGCTCTGTACCCTCTCTGCAGCACCAAGGGGAGCTGCACACAAGGACCTGTGCTGCCTCCAAGGCTTTGGGCTCCATCCAGATGAAAGGTTTCATGGAAATCCGAGTTCTTATTATTGCTGGTGATAGTGGAAATAATAGTTACTTGTGTTTCACAGCACAAAAGTGAGATTTTCCTAAGCAAAACACTCCAAACACCTCCATAATTTCCTTCGCTGCTCCTGCCTCACTTCATCCAATTTATTAAGCCATTGGAAGGAGTGATCAGTGCTGATATTATTTTCTCAGGCTGTTATTAGCTGCCACTTCAGCTCCATCTCACCAGGGAGAAACCCGAGGTGCTCCCGGGCCGGATCCATTTCCACCAGGGCTGTGCTTAACTGGGAGAGAGGCACTAAAAATTCCACACACACACACACACAGAAAGGGCCCTCTCAGTCAGTAAATCTGGGGTGGAATGGCTGCTGTCAGCCCAGCCCCAGCAGCTGCAGAGCAGCCTCAGGTGCAGCACGCGTTCGCTCGCTCCCACAGCACCCCTGGGATGCGCTCCGGGCTGCCTGGCTGCTCCACAACTTTATAAATATTCTGATTATTCTACAAGCTGGAAACACGGGGCACAAAGCACCTTAAAGACAGGGAAAAGGAAGGCTGGGAAGGGAGGAGGGAGCCCAGGGCATGGAGCTGTGTCTGCAAGGGGCAGTGAGGGCGCAACGACGATTCCCGCTCCGCGTCCGCACCACTCTCACCTCCTAAACCTCATTTTCCACCCAAACCTCCCCTTTCTCCTCCTAATTTTTCATTTAAAGCAGCTTCCTGGTCTCCTGGCCTCTCCAGACTGGCAGGGGCTGACAGGTATTCACGCTCTGCTGCCTCTGAGTTAACCCTGCGTGAGCCACTGTAAATCATCCCATATGAAATTCAGGGTTTCATTTTTCCCGAGCGAAACCACGCGGGGCAGGACTCTCCCATGGAGTTTAATAGCCATGAAACCAAAAGGATACGACACAAATGTAATACAATTCCCTGCCATGTGTAACAGCTCTGGAGAATTTAACAAAGAATTACACTTATTTAAGCTACACATCTATTTTTATAAATGAAGAAATAAGCAGGAGGTGCACAGTTCTCTCTATAATTTCATAAAGTGGTTCAAAACTATTAGAAAGGTGAACATTTCTCTTTAATTCAAATTTGGGTTTTGAATGTGAAGGCTTCCCATGAAAAATGCATTTGATCAGCTATTGTATTTTTGTGATTCTAATGTAGCAAACAAAAGCAACAAAATCCAGCATCCAGGTGTGGAGCTGGGAAACCCTTGGGATTAAATAAATAACCATCCTCGGGGCACAGTGAGGAGGAGGAGGGTGCTTTGGAGCCTTGGAGCTGCAGGGAATGGATTTTGGGAATGAGGAGCAGGAATTGAGCACCAGGAGGGTCCTGCAGGTGCAGCACTGTCCCAGGGACACACCTGGAACCTGGGCTGAGCATCCCCAGCACCCTCTGCAAACCCAGGGATCTCCCTGCCTTCGGAGCAGGATAAAGACAAAACAGCTCTGAATAAAAAATGGGCAGCGCTGTGCAAAGCAGCTTTCACTTCTTTCCTAGAAATCCAGAAATCATCTTCACTGCTCTTCTGGAAATCCACGTTTATTTTAATGGCTTGAACCACACCTGGCTCAAGTGTCACACTCCTGTTAAACAGTGAGAGCTCGAGGAACCCCAGTGATTTTACACCCTCCTAAAGCTGGGACTTTACCCAGGTATCTGTTTTACTGTGCAGTCCTGGAACATCTGCAGTTTGGATACCTAATAAAAAATTTTACCCAACAGAAAAAAAATCCAAACGGGTAAGAATAAAAAAAAAAAAAAAAAAAAAAAATATATATATATATATATATATATATCTGTTAGTTTTTGGCAAAAGGCTCGCCTTGACAGGATTTCTGCTGCTGCAGTGAAGAGAATTTGGCTTCTCTTTAATGCCTGAGACAGCTCAGTTGGGCTGAGCAGGGCTGGGGCTCGTGTCCCTACCTGGCTGGATGTCTGGCTGCCAACTCCTCCTTTCTTCCAGAGCAAACCTGACACTCAAATGGCAGCAAGAGCTGCAGCATCCCGAGTGCTGCGAGGATTTTGTTTATTTTAAGGGGAAGCTTTTGGCTCAGGTTTTCCCACAGGCTCTGGAACAAAAGTGCTCCCTCCCCCAGCATCCAGCAGACATCAGACAAGCACAGCTTTCACTTGTGACTTCCTCACGATGACTTTTAAAGATCAAGGCATAATAAAGTCTCGCTGCTTCCCTGCATGTTGGTTAATCCCTTGCAACTGTCAGGTAAAACAGATTTTTAGGAACAATGGAATTAATCTGTGCAACTCCTCTGACATTTCATGGTAATCTGTGTTTAAATCCTGGGGGCTGCTTGGAAAAGTTGACCCTGGAGGTGCTTTTGACCATGCACGGTGCATATTGATGGCACTCTGCAGCCTGGCTCCCTGATTGCAGGGCTCCTGTCAATACTGGCTCCCATTCAAGTCCCCCAGCGTGAGTCAGGCTGATGGACTGGAGATGCTGGATAAACAGGGAGAGATGCCAGATTAAACACTAAACACTTCTGGGGAGGTGGTGATGGACAGGAGTAGGTTACAGTCCCAATTAATGCACTTATCCTGTGCTGCAGGCAGGCTGGGAGGGAAAGCCTTTGATTCCCTGCAGCCAAACCTTCCTCAGCCCCCTCCTCGCCTCTCTTCCCATCTTCTTTATTATAAATTCCCTCTAACCAAACCTTCCCCAGCTCCCTCTTTTCCCATCTTTCACACTGTGAGGAGCCCTTTCCAGCAGACTCTGCCCTATCCAGAAGATAAAGATGACAAGAATTTCTTAGCCCTTCTCACCCACCCTGTGTGAGCATTTCACTGCCTGGCTCCACTTCCCTGTGACTCTGTGTCCCTCCTGCTGCACTCCAGGCTGTCCCAGACCCCAGACAAAGCCCTGAGCCCCCCGTGCTGCCCTCCCCAGCCCCCTCATCCCCAGAAATGCCCCTGCACTGCTCCCTCTGCCTCCCTCCCACGGCTGGCAGGTTTAATTCAGCCAATTTTCAACTCTGCTGCTTCCCTTGAGCTCCGTGTCAAGGCTGCTTTCCCCCCTAATGCTGAAGCACATGGAACCCTTCTGGTTTATCACACAGACTGCCTGGGCACAGGAGTCACTGGGATTGGGCTCCTGCTGCTCTGTTCCCTGCTGGGGGCTGGCAGGGGGGCTGCTCCCTCACCTGGTAGTGCACCAGGGTGTTCAGGCGCTTCCAGTCGCCCTCGATCTTGGTGGTGATGTCCTCATCCTGCAGCACCACGCGGGCAATGCGGCCCTGCCGCCACTCTGGGGAGGGGGAGAGCCACGGTCAGGGGGTGCCAGCCCCACAGGGATCACCCCCAGCCCCTGGGATCACCCCCAGCCCCTGGGATCACCCCCAGCCCCACAGGGATCACCCCCAGCCCCTCTGATCACCCCCAACCCCTCTGATCACCTGAGGGATCACCTCCAGGATCACCCCCAACCCCTCTGATCACCCCCAACCCCTCTGATCACCCCCAGCCCCTCTGGTCACTCCCAGGGATCACCCCCAGCCCCAGGGATCACCCCCTCCCACCAGGCAGGGCAGCCCCTACCCAAGTCCATGTCCACAGCTCTGGGTCTCTGGGAGTAGGGCACGTTTTTGTACACAGCATCCAGGATCTTCTCCTTGACCTGCGTGATGGTGTCGCAGTTCAGCACCTTGACAGGGATCTCTGGGCTGTTCTCGTTGTCTGGGTTCACACAGTTCAGGATCTGCAGGGGGAGAAGCACACCATGCTCTGGAGGAGAGGTGTCGCAACAGCCTCTTCCCACAAAACACCCCACTGCAGCCCTAAATGCATCCCTGCCATTGCATTTATAATATTTACACAATTCTTGCTGAGAGAGGAGCCCTGGATGTCCATTTTCACTGGCTGCAGGAGAGCACTGCCCAGAGCACAGGGAAGTAAAACATTCCCCTCCCACCTGAGAGGAACAGTGGATTTGTCTTTACAAACCAGCTCTGGGTCTGCTGGTGGATCAAACCAGCAGAGTTAAAAGAAACAATGGGAAGGATTTCACTGATTGATAAATGGGAAAAGATATTTGGTTTTACAAATAAAATTTAGGTTTGCTCATAAATGAAACTAGACATTGAAAGATCAAAGAAACAATGGGGAAGAAAAACGCCTAAATTCCATAAAAATTAAAAGTTAAAAGGGAGGGTTGTACATTAGAGGGGAATCTCTGGTATCAGGTGTTCTGGGAAGTCTGAACCTCTCAAGTACCTCAGAAATGGGGAAAACCCCCTAAATTCTGTAAGAATTAAAAATGAAAAGGGAGGGTTGTACATTGGAGGGGAATCTTTGGTATTGGGTGTATCAGGAAGTCTGAACCTCTCAAGTACCTCAGAAATGGGGAAAGAGAGAAGGGAAATGTGGCTGGGAAATTGGGATAAAAATGAGGCTGCGTCCTCCAAAAATCTGAGAGATCCCAGGGGAATGCCCCATGGCCTCTGCCTTTATTCAAATATAGCGAAAAGGGACTTCTCTGTCTCCTTTTGGGACATAAACCTCTGATGTTTGTGGAATAATTTTCCTAACACACCTGTGAACTGGGGCCACACCTGGCTGGGACATGTGTCCTCATTGCCCAGCAACACTCACAGTTCAGGCAGGGCCCTGATCCCTGCTCAGGCAGGGCCCTGATCCTGCTCCAGGGCCAGCCCAGCTTGGGTTCATCACTCACCAGGGTCTTGTACTCGATCTGCTGCCGGATGAGCTTGTCCTCGCTCAGGGAGTAGCGCGCCTCCCCCGTGATGGCATCGATGGGGCCCTTCTCCATCTGCTGCTTGATGGCACAGTAGAGCATGAACAGGGGCTCCCCAGCGCATTCCTGCACCACAGGAGGACACAGGGCTCACCGGGGTGCTCCTGTGCCAGGATTCCCCCCAGCACAGGCTCAGCCCCACTGGCTCAGCCCTGAGCACATGTGCAGCACAGCAGCTCCTGGAGAGCTCAGCCTGAGCTCCACTGCTCCATGGCTGTGTTGTCTTTGGCAGGAGAAATCCCTCCTGAACCTAGATGGCTGTAAAAAATGGAATTTGAGATCTCCATCTCACTGTTCACTCCCCTGGAGCAAATTCAGTGGGGCTTCCAAAGCCACAAATGAAGTTAAAACCATGGAAGCCGAGGCATGACAATGTGAGAATTCCCCTCAAGTAACAAGGAGGTGTAAAAACCTCCTTTAGTGGGAATTACTCAGGGAGACCTGAGGCTTGGGGAAGGCTGTGAGCATGGAGCAAATTTCCACCTCTCCCTCCTTGCTGCTCCATATATTGGAGCCTAATGGAAGAGTTTCACCCTGCTGGGGTGTTTGGAGGGTGAGACAGCAGAGCAGGGCCCTGCTTCACCTCTCCTTACCTTGAGGAACCTGTGCAGCAGGAATGCAAACCAGTTGGTCAGCATCTTCTCGGCCACCGACTCGGTCCTGGGGAGGCAGGAGGGCAAACATCACACATGGAGCACCCAAAACTGCACCCAGGGCAGCAGCAGCGCTGTCCCTGTCCCCGTGTCTGTCCCCGTCCCCATCCCTGTCCCTGCAGCCCATCCCAGCCTGCCTGGGCTGGTGACAGCCAGCCTGGTGACACTCAGCCCCCCGCACGTGGCGCAAATTACAGCCTGGCTCAGTAAATCACTGGGATTTGCAGCAGCTCCCGGCAATCAGGGACAGCCGAGTGACAATGGCAGGGAAATTGCAGCTTTCTCCCCGGTCCCACCCAGTGTCCTCTCCCCGCATTGTGCCCGAGATTATCTCTAATTTAAATACAATGGCTCCTAATGGCAGCTTTCAACGCTGCCTCTGCAGGGCCCCGAGGGTTTGCTTAAAGCTCCACAGCTCCTTTTCCTGGGATGGGGTGGGATGATGGGATGGGATGGGATGGGATGGGATGGGATGGCTCTGGTTGTCAGGGGCGTCTCAAATTGGAGCCCCAGCCCCACACAGGGGAGAGCTGCTGTGACCACAACCCTGGGCAGCTGTGACCAATGACCCTGCCCAGCTGTGACCATGACCCTGCCCAGCTGTGACCATGACCCTGGCCACCTGTGACCACAATCCTGGCTATCTGTGACCATGTCCCTGGCCAGCTGTGACCATGGCTGGGCCTGGCTCAGCCCTCCCCTCCTGGACACCAGTATCTGATCCAAATTCCAGCAAGCAAGGAAGGATGAATGCAATTCCCTTTCCTTTGGGGACTGCCCTCATCATGAACCAGGTCACCTCCTCCTTAACCTGGAGAGGGTCACATCTCACTCCAGCCCCATTTTCCCTGTTCTTCCCCTTAAATGAGGGGCTGCCTCTTGCTCTGACTCCCCACAGCATTTTCCAAGCGCTTGGAATTACAAGCACACACCAAAGAAGCACAGGGCTTGATTCCAAAGCCAGGCAGATCAAAAAATAAACAGGAGCCAGAGATTTCAACAAACAAAAACTGACACCAGTCGGCCAGCAGACCTGAGGTAACATCATCCATCATCTCCTAGGATGGCAACATCTGTCAGGAATTCGTGAAAATGTCTGCAGATCCCCGAAGAATTTAAGGCTGAATTGATTAACTGCCTAAAAATTCATCCTACAAATTGACACTCACGTTGTTCTCCTGTTTGAAATATTTCAGGCACCCAATTAAAGAGAAGAAGCACCAGCACCCTTTTGAACAGCCCTAGAAAATGGAGAGGCAGTGACACAAGCCACAGACGAGGTGAAAAACCCAGAAAATAACACATTCAGGGCTTCGGGGGGAATATTAATTTAATAAACTACTTTGTTAATAGAATATTAAATGAAGAACCAGCAAGTCTCCCAATTAGCCCTCCCCTGTGAAGCTGCTGTGTCCTGTCCCTGTGGGCTGCTCATGACACCAGCTCTGAAAAAGCACTGAAATGTGGAGGGACAGAGAAGGTGGGGAATATTGAAGGGGAGAATGGGATGGGATCCATGGGATGGAATGGGATGCGGTTTGGGATGGGATGGGATTTATAGGATGGGATGGGATGGAATGGAGATGGAGATGGGATGGGATGGGATATTTGCAGTGCCTCAGTCCTGAGGACAGCCAGCAATGGGGTCAGTGTTGGGTTCATGCCCTGTGCTGGTGGACAGGGGCAGCTCTCTCCCTCCCTGGGAATTCCTGCATGGAGCATCCCTGCCCTCCTCTGCCTTGCAAATGGGAAACTGCCTCACAGCCCAGGGCCTGGCCTTTCTCCTACACACAGAGGGGTCTGCTGAGCCCCCAAATCTGCTGAGCCCCCAAATCTGCTGAGCCCCCCAAATCTGCTGCCAGGTTTTGAGCTGCCCCTACAAGCACTGCTCTGTGCCATCACCAGCCTCTGGATTTTTAAAATCTGGAGCTTTTAAAAAATCTGCTCCAGAAATAAAAAATAAACTCCTGGAGATTGTCAGGGCAGAAGAGAATCCCTAGACTTGGAGCCAGCCCTCCTCATGCTGACCACAGAAGGATCCAGAGATGATTTTAAAAAGGAGCCTGACAAGAGCGCCCAGCCTTGGCTGCTCCGGCAAGAAAACAAACCTAAACAAAACGAGCTGGGAGAACCTAAAAAATAAATATGTGTTTTATTAATTCTCCCTGCTCTATGTAGGTCTCCAAACTGCTGTTGCCAGCAAGCAGAGCAGCTGTTTGATTTAACGTCAACTTTCTTGCTGTCTCCCGCGAGGGGCAGTCGTGGAAGAAAGAGAGAGGGGAAAGCCAGGAAGAAAAGAGGGAAAGAACTGAGTGTCAGTTATCAACTGCTGCCACCAGAGAGCTCAAAACATTCTGAAAAATAGTGTTTCACTTCATGGCTGATCACTCCTTATTAAGTCAGAGCAAGGAGCTCCAGGCTGGGCTGGGCACAGGGTTGGGACAGGTCTGCAGGCCAAGGTTTAACAGGACCTGGAGCATCAGGACAAGGAATAAAGCTTTTAAACTTAAAGGGGAGTAGATTCAGACTAGATATAAAGCAGGGATTTTTATAAGGGTGGTGAAACACTGGCTGAAATTGCCCAGATTGGTGGAAGATGCCCAATTCTATGATTCCTGTTTAATGGGTAAATCTGGTGCAGGACAGACAGCCCAAAGGACAGACAGCCCAAAGCACAGACAGCCCCCGGCCCTGACTCCTTGCTGGCTGTGCAGGGAGGAGGGGGCACAGCTCTTATCACCATGCCTGTGTTTTTTGGAGCGCCAGGAAAAGTCATTATTGATGGCTGAGGCAGAAGACGCCTTCCCAGTGACTCGTCAAACCACGGGGGAAATTAAGGCGGCTTCCTTTGCCAAGATGAGTTATTGCCTCCGCAAACACAGCCAGATTTAAAGCAATTTCCTGTCAAGTATATTCATTGTGGCTGCAGGGACCCCTGAAATTTTCCTGGAGCTGTGAAATCCTCCCCTCTCTCCAGTGTGATGCCAGCAGAGCCCCAGCACAGCCCAGGGGCAGCACTGACCAAGGCCAGGCTCTGCAGGACCCCTGAGGACAAGGAGAACAGGGGGAGCCTTTTCCTTGTGCCCACTGTTATGCCCCACATTAATGCACATTTTCCCCCTATTTTCTTGCTGGCTCATCCCAGCTCTGCCATGGACGAGTTGCTCAATGCATGCTGAGCTCCTGGCCCAGCTGTGGCACATAAATCTGGCACAAAAATGCCAGGCAGAACCAGAGGATCTGGTTTGAGACCCTGTCCAGCCACCTGTGAACTCCCAGAGCAGGGCCAAGCCCCCATCCTGGACACAGGTGAGGGAATGGATGGAGAGCAGCAACTCCCTTCCAACACCCTGTGGAGCCCTCAGATCACAGAATCCTGGAATTATTCCGGTTGGAAGAGACTCCTGAGATCATCAAACCCAACGTATGTCCAATCCCCACATTGTCAACAAGACCAGCCCCTCCAGAGACTGCAGCACCTCCCTGGGCAGCCCCTCCCAGCCCTCTCCATGACTGAACTCCCCCTGAAATCCCCACCAACCACCCCCAGGACCCCTCCCCTGCCCGTGCCCGGCCTCACCTGCGCAGGAGCAGCTTGGGGTGGTTCTTGTTCTCCAGGTTCTTCTCGATGAGGTCGGAGAGCAGCTGCTTGAGCACGTCGGTGGCGTACTCCAGCTTGCCCTGCAGCCCCGTCATGATGAGCGAGGCCACGTTGCCGCGGTCGCGCATGGAGAAGCTGCGCTGCAGCTCCAGCGTGCGGATGAAGGTCAGCAGGAACACCTTGTTGTTGATCAGCTGGGCAAAGAGCTTCAGGGCCTTCTCCACGCTCTGCTGCCCGTTCCCCTGCACCTGCAGGAGGAGATGGCGGCCGTCAGATGCAATGTGAGGGGACAAGGGACAGCGGGGCAGCGCTGACAGCAGTGGGGTCACACTGCCAGCACCGGCGGAACCACAGGAGCAGGGAATGGTTTGGGTGGGAAGGAACATTAAAAATCTACTCATCCCACCCCCTGCTATGGCCTAGATTAAAAAATCTGCTCATCCCACCCACCCTGTCCCATGGTGCTCCAACCAGGCCTTGGACACTTCCAGGGATCCAGGGGCAGCCACTTCTCTGTGCCAGAGCCTTCCCACACTTACAGGGAATAATTTCTTCCCATCTAACCCTGTCCTCTGGCAGTCTGAATCCATTGTCCCTTGTCCTGCCCCTGCAGTTCCTGATTAACAGTCCCAACTCCAGCTCTCCTGTCACCCCTTCAGAACCTGGAAGGTGCTGGGAGGCCTCCACACAACTTTCTCTTCTCCAGACTGAACATTTCCAACTCTCCCAGGCGGTTCCAGCCTCCTGGCCTGCTCTGGAGATGCTCCAGCAGTCCCATGCCCTTCTCACATTGGGGGCATCAGGATGGTTTAACCCTGGCTGCACCCTCAGGATCTCAGCATCCCTGGATGTGGTTTCTGGTGCATTTTGAGCAAATCTCCCCTTCCACAGCTGCCCTGAGCCCTGGCTGGGAGCTGCACTCTGTGCCCACCATAAAGCAGCAGCCTGCAGCCTAATGCCCCCACAAATGACACCCAGTTCTGCTTGTTCTGCACAAAAAGTGACACTCTTGTAAGTAAATTAAATACTAATTTAGACTATTGCTTTATTATGGGCCAAGTGTAAAAAATTAATTGAGGCTTTCAGCCAGTTGCGGATTGAAGTAATTCATTACAAGTGAAAATGATGAACTGCACGAAGCAACTCTTTACCAAACATCTTGGAGAGTTATCTATTGGTTTTACTAACGTTACATAATTAAGCAACTGTGTAATTGGCAACACATTTATCACTTCTGCAATTCTGTTTTTCACGAGTAAAAAAAAAAATAGCAAATTCATATTTGTTTGCTGGAGTGCCAGCTTCTCTGGCAACTCCAACAGCAAACATAATGCATGGAGCTGGAGAACTCGGAGCAGGAATGGGCTGGGAGAGGCTGCTCCTGTTTTAGCAACACCACAGCAACTGCTGGGTGCTAGTGGTTAGGAAAGAAACCCAAATTAATGCTTTAATGGTGGGGAAAGCCTGCCTGGTAAAAGAATCCAGCCCTAAAGCAAGCAGGACTCCTCCCTCCTCCATCCATCCCTGGTCTGTGTGGGGGAAACAGGATTTCAGGATTTACTGGGGCAATCCCAGTGGCTGAAAAACTGAGCTGAGCCTCTGCACATGCCACGGGGAGGATGGCAGCTCCATCCCAGCGTGGGCATCACGGCCCCATCCCAGGTGTGAGGGGATGTTTATGACCCCCATCCCTATTTTGGCCCCCTCCCAGGTGAGCAGGGCCCATCTGCCAGGTGCACTGATGGACCCCGGTGCCTTCCCAATTCCTCCCTATTCCCAGTGAAAGTTTTTTGTGTATTTTTACGCATCCTGGTGGGAAATCCAGGGAGATGGAAGCGCTTGCTTGGAGGCTGGGATGCCTGGGCATTCTCCTTGCCCTCCTGTGGACACGCGAGGGAACAGCAGCAGGATGCTCCGGGCAGGATGCTCCGGGCTCTCACCCATCCCCTGCCCCACCAGTGACTTTGGAGCACTTTAAACACACCACAAATGCTCTGCCCTGCTCTGCTGCTGCCCTAGAGCGATATAAAACCCCATAAAAACAAAATAAACCAACACCAGGGAGGAGAAGCTGAAAGGAATCCGGCGATGTGGGAGGAGATGAAACTCCAGGCTGGGAGTTAAAATGAACCCTGCTGACCCCAGGGCATCCAATAACTGGTTCACAGGATGGGTTGCATCTTTTGTCAGGGGAATTTCTTAGATTGTAATAATTGTTTTTATCATCTTAGTCATGTTTCCCCATCTAGTTTTGTGTATAGAGAAGCCCATAGGGGAGTAAGAAAGAAAAGGGGAGTTATAGCATCCGATGAAGCTGGATCACACCTGTGTGTGTGGTGTCACGGACATCTTTTCATGGGAAATCTTTCCTTAGGGTTTTTTTCCTCCTGCGAAGCTGAGAGGCCTCAGGAACAAAATGTAAACAATGATGATCTGCTGCTGTGGAATGCAACAGGTGCATCTGTGATTGGGCTCATGTGGTTGTTTGGAATTAATGGCCAATCACAGCCTAGCTGGCCTGGACACAGTGTCCGAGCCACAAACCTTTGTTATCATTCCTTCCTTTCTATTCTTTGCTTAGCTAGTCTTCTGAGAACTTTTTCTTCTATTCTTTTAGTATAGTTTTAATGTAATATATATCATAAAATACTAAATCATGCCTTCTGAAACATGGAGTCAGATCCTCGTCTCTTCCCTGATCCAAAGACCCCTGTGACCACCGTCACAGTGTGGAGCCCCCAAGGTGCTGCAGGGCTCCCTGAGGGCTGGGGGCAGCCAGGGGAGCTGGGCAGGGCAGGGTGGGAGGGGGTTACCTCCAGCTCCCTCAGCACCGGGTGGTCCTCGATGCCCGGGAACAGCACGCGCATGGCGTAGGTGCGGTAGTCCAGGTAGGGGATGCCCGAGCGGTCCAGGTCGCTGGTCAGCTCGTTGATGTCCGTCTGCAGCTCTGCAAAGGCTGTTCAGGGAGAGAACAGGGCAGGGCTCAGCTCCAGGGGGCTCTGGGCAGGGCTGGCTGGGTGCTCTCCCCATGGGCAAGGCAGCTCAGGGAGGGTTCAGGTCAGAAAAGATCCCTGAGATAATCAAATCCAACCTATGTCCAATCCCCACACTGCCAACAAGACCAGCCCCAACAAGCTCAGCAGCCCTGGAGGCTCCATTTCAGCAGCCCAGGGTGGCAGAGCTGGCTGTGCTCGGAGCAGAGACTGAGAACAAAGCTGTGGTTCATTTGTATGCAGTTCACACCTGTGCACACACACCTAAAACCCCTTTAAAGGCTGCGCAGAGAAACAAGGATCTGTTTTCATAACTTGCTGCCTCCCCTGTTTTCCTTTCTTCTTGTTTTCCTCCTCTATCAACAGTTGGCAAGATAATCAAATCTGATGCAGATCAGATCTGAGCTGCAGCAGGGGTCAGGAAGGGATTTATTTTCCCTCTCCTAACACGGTGTTGTACAGCTGGATGTGTCTCCTCCTGTTCCCTCTCCAAAGTGTGACACGCTGGCTCAGGAAGCCTCTGTACCCCAGCTGGGCTGTGCCAAGCTGAATCTGTGCCTTCTCCTGAATACATCTCAATTTTTGCCCTGTGCTTTCAAGGCTACCCTTGAAATCGGCTGAACAAATCCAATGCAACTCTCTCTCTCCACTATGAAATGTGCAGTTATTAATTTTGTTTTGATTAAGCTCCTTCCTAGGTGGGAGGAGCAGGAAACAACAGCAGCACCCCCTAAAAATCCCCCTTCACCTGTGGGGTGAGGAGGCTCAGCTGCCTCCTTGCAAGGCACAGGACTCGCCCAGGTGGAAACTCTCAAGCAGCAGCTCTGGGTACTCCAAATAACACCCAAAATTCAGGCAGGGTGCCTAAGCAGGATCAAGCTCTAATCCCATTCTCTGAACATCAGAGCCATGTCTGCTGCTCACACACTGCGGGCTGCCACCCTCCCTTGGCGGGGCAGGAATGAAAACCTCCAAAAATCCCACAAAAAACACAAAAACCACAAAAAAGAAACCACAAAAAAACCCCAGCAAAAACCCACAAAAAACCACAAAAAACCCACAAAAAAAGCACAAAAAACCCACAAAAAACCCCACCAAAAACCCACAAAAAACCACAAAAAAACTTACAAAAAACCCACAAAAACCCCACAACAAACCCACAACAAACCCACAGAAAATCCAAGGAGCTCCCACAAACCCCAAGGAGCTCCCACCCAGCTCTCAGGGGTACTGGGAGAACAGGGACCCCTCCCACAGATGTGCAGCCCCCAGGGCCCCCCAGCCCCAGCAGCACTGACCCTCCTTGCACTCCAGGGCCACCCGGGACTCCAGGTTGTCCATCTGCATCTGCAGCCTCTTGAGGGTGAGGTCGTTCTCGCGAGACTTGCGCTTGTAGGCGATGAGGACGATGATGACGATGATGAGGAGCAGGGAGCCGCCGGCCGCGATGCTGACGATGGCGGGCAGGGTCAGCAGGCTGTCAGACACGATGCTCACCGAGCCAGGGGAGAAGGTGACGCCGCCAACACGCACCTGCAGGGCACAGAGCACACTGAGAGCAGCTCGGGCTGTGCCCCTGTGCCAAGGCCTGTCCTGCCCACCACAGGGCCCCGCAGGTCCCTGGGGAAGCACCGAGCCACCTCTGCACAGAACAGAAAACCCCACTTGCCTTCAAACACAGAGGGGGCTGCTTGTGAGAGCACAGGGAGGCTTCAAGTGATGATAAATGTGCCAGCCCTTCACTATCTGGGCTTTGTTCTTATTATCTGATGGCTCCATTTGACTTTCATTTTATAAGCTTTCAACTCCTTTTCGTAAGGCGTGGACGTTAACAAGCCCCTGATCATTCCACTGACAAGAAACCAGAGTGACTGCAAGGGCAGAGCAGGGAAGGGAGCAGAGAGCCCCACGTGAGAGCAAACAGGCTGGAGTTGACACCAGGACAGGCTTTTCTTGGACGTGCCCTGGCCGCAGATGTGAGCAGCTCTCAGCCAGGTTAGGCTGCTGGGAGTCACACTGTGATAATCTGAATATGTTTTGGATGCTGAACTTCAAGGGAAATAAATCACAATTACAACCTCATTTGGGCTCTGCTCAGGCAGCTCAGCAGCTGGGGCTTGGTCTGCAGGAGCAGCAGAGGAAGCAGCAATGCCCAAACCCCGAGCACAGGGAGGCACTGAGGGTTATCCTGGATGAGGGGCTTGATCCAACCACTCCAGGGTTCAGATGTTCCTGGCTCCTGCTCTGGGAAAAGACAAAACCTTTCCATCCACTTGGCAGCTCAGGCCTGTCTCTGTGGCTGATTAACCCCTCTAGGAGGGAGAACACTGGGAATGCTCTCAACTTCATCCACAGCAAGGATGGCACCCAGTGCCAAAGGCACTGCCAGGAACATTTGTTCCTTCTAGAAGGCTCTGAGAGGCAATTTTCCTTCTAGAAGGGAGTGACTCTGAGGGAAGGACAAAGTCTCTCCATGCTAATCCACATCAATATTTTAAACTTCCAATCAGACACCCATAAAATGGAAAATCCTGCTGGGGATTGTGGATCCAAGAGTCAGGGAGCTGGAGAAGGAGGAGAAAGGTGGGGAGGAGAGGGAAGGGGATGCTGGAGGAGGATGAGGGGTGATGAGGAGAGGGAAGGGGATGCTGGAGGAGGGTGAAGGGTGATGAGGAGAGGGAAGGGGATGCTGGAGGAGGATGAAGGGTGATGAGGAGAGGGAAGGGGATGCTGGAGGAGGATGAGGGGTGATGAGGAGAGGGAAGGGGATGCTGCCAGGACATGCAGCCCCTCACCATCACTCTGTGCTGCCCGCTGAGGGTGGGGGGCTCGCACAGCAGCTGCGTCTCGGACACGGTGACGGCGCAGGGCGTCTCCCCGATCAGCACCGTGTAGTTGAGCTTGGCTCCTCCCGGGGCGGGTGGGCACAGGTTCCTGCCCTGGGGACACGGGGACACAACACCGACAGAGATGCAGCACATCCCTCCAGCTCCCAGCTCGTGCAAACAGCGGGGCTCAGCTTAGGACACCCCAAACTCCGCAGCCCGTGGGTTTTGGGGCTCCCCAAGGCTGAGCCAGGCTCTCCTTACCTTCAGGATGATGGGAGAGCCTGGCTTCTGCTCCAGCACCCCGGTGGAGCTCAGCATTTCAAAGGTGGGGTCGGGGTAGTAGATGAACTTGGTGTCATTGTAGAGCAGCAGGGACTGGACGTTGTTGAAGATGAAGCCGAACTCGTCCGGGCGCTCCACGGCGTCCAGCCCCGGGCGGTACTCGGCTGTCAATGGGGGAGCCAGGCAGGCCAGGGCCGTGGAGTTCAGCACCTTGCACACCTGGGGAAGGGAAACAGCAGGGAAAACACAGCCATGAGCTGGGGCTGTGGAGTTCAGCACCTTGCACACCTGGGGAAAGGGGATTTCAGCAAGGAACACTCTGCCCTGAGCACCACCCTGCACACCTGGGAAGGGAGACACTGCAGGAAACACTGCCCTGCACACCTGGGGAAGGGGGATTTCAGCAGGGAACACCCTGCCCTGAGCTGGACCAGGCAGGCCACACCTGTGGCATTCAGCACCTTGCACACCTGGGGAAGAGGGTGGTTTCAGCAGGGAACACTGCCCTGAGCTGGACCCTGATGCTCTGGTGGATGGGAAACCCAGTGGTTTCATGCTTAGCTGGGAGCGTTGGATCCAGGCTTGATGCTCCATGGTCTCAGAGGTCTTTTCCAGCCTTGCTGATTCCATGAGGCATTACTGCCATGATTTGGGGTAATTTGCTTCTCCTCCAGCCAGCATGAAGGCGCTGGGGTGGTGATGGAGGGTGAGCCCAAAATGAGCCGTGTTTCAGTGGAGCTAAAGGCTCACACAGCAGCTCTCACTCATTTTTCTTTATTTTTTCCCATTTCTTTCCACTTTCCTCCTCTGCAGCTGTGAAGCAGACCCATAGGGAATACCAGCTCCCTGCTGCAAATGGGTGATTAGAGGCCATTCCCAAATGCCAGGAGGGAAGGGAACAGAGCATGTGACACTGGTGGGCAGGAGGGAACATGAAGGTCATCTCCTGCTGGGCTGAGGACACCCACAGCTCCTGCAGCCCTCAGAGCAGGGAAATCACTGATTTATGGGGCTCTTGCCTTGGAAAGCAGCAAGAGCCCAACCATTTGGCCTCTCTCCATAACTGAAAGATTTAATTTCACTCAATTTTGTGTCTTCAGAATTATTTTTGTAGCACTGTAACTGCAAGTGCTAGTAACAAAATTAGATGTCTTTTTAAAAAGAGCTCAGATGAAAAAAGGTCTTGAGGGGGAGAAAAGGAATAGGAAAAGACCTCTCAGTGATTTGCCCTTTCCAAGAGAATACAGACTCAGTCACAAAGATCACTGCATAGAAACAATATATTTCAGCTTTACTTGGCCAGAATAATTTCTGAAATCCTGGAGGTTCAATTCTTACACAAGAACCTTGCTCAGTCCCTATTTAGCTGGGGGGTGATCTCAGGTTCTCATTCATGGACTGAAAACATACAGATAGGAGAAGGAGATATTCTCATATTTTTATGTGTCAAAATCCCTCTTCGCAGTGCCCCCAGCTTGGGGGGCACACTCAGTCACAGAGATCACTACATATAAACAATATATTTCAGTGTTACTTGGCCAGAATAATTTCTGAAGTCCTGGAGGTTCAATTCTGACTTGTAGCACATACAAGAACCTCACTTAGTCCCCATTTAGGTGGGGGCTCATCTCAGCTTCTCATTCACGGACCGAAAGAACACAGACAGGGGAAGGAGGCAATCTCATATCTTGATGTGTCAAATTCCCTCTCCCCAGTGCCCCCAGCTTGGGGGAGTGCAGGAAACACCACCAGAGCAGCTTTTGCTGCGTCAGACCAGCCCAGGGAGGCAGCCCTGGCAGCGGTGCCCATGCAGGATGATGCTCCTTGCCCAGCTGCAGCAGCGCCCCATGCAGGGGTGCAGGAGCATCAGTGGCCATGCAGGGTGCAGGGTGATGCTCCCAGTTGGCAGCAGTGCCCATGCAGGGTGCAGGGTGATGCTCCCAGTTGGCAGCAGTGCCCATGCAGGGTGCAGGGTGATGTTCCCTGCCCAGCTCCAGCCCCTACTCACGTTGATGAACTCATTGCCGTTGTGCTTGGCGCGGATCCGCGGCTCCTGGATCACGTCCAGGTTGGAGCCGGTGACAGTCAGGGGCGTGTGGCCGCTGTGGGAAGGCAGGAGAGGCTGATCAGGGCTGGGCTGGGCCCCAGGGACAGGATGCCAGTAGGGTTTGGCTTAGGAGGATGAGTAGGGCCCAGGGCTTCCAGCAGTGTCCCCGGGGTGTGACAGCAGCAGCTGCCCTGGCCCCCACACTCCCTTTGGTCAACATCAGCTCTTCCCTTTCCAGGTGGCTTTGTGGTGTTCCAGGACCACAAGAGGAGCCTCTAAGGAGCAGCTGTGCCCTTCTGCAGCACAGGGGGTGGTCTGGGCTTTGGTTGAGACCCCAACTCCTGGTGCAGGGTTGGCTGTGGCTGTCTGGCTGGACACAACCTCCCGGTGACCCCAGACCCAATCTGTGCTAAATGTAAACCCAGGAATGCCCAGCCCTGACCTGTTCAGGATGCTGGGAGGGATGTGCATTCCCAAACACTCCCTTTTTTGGCCTGGGTGTGTGCTCAGCAGCCCCAGGGCAGGGGAGAGCCAAGGAGGTGCTGCTTTACCTGGCGATGCTCCACTCGGGCTCGATGTGCTGCACCTTGGGGTCGTCGATGTACTCAAACAGCAGAGTCCTCTCCAGCTGAGCCCTGTCCACGCTGACAGAGACCTGAACAGCCCCCAGGCCGTGGGCTGAGGGTGCTGACACACAAACAATCTCATTCATGGATCTCCTGCACAGGAGGGAAAACGGGCAGGGTTAATGGGGTGGTGGATGTGGAAAGTCCTGGGGCTCATTCCTTTCTTAAAAAAATATCCCACTTACATAGTTACTATTTTAACCACAAAAATTACCTTTTTAACTACAACACTACATTTATCACACTATTAAAATGTTAACACAGCGCTAGTAATCAACACAACAAAATACATAGAGTAAATATCTGCATAGAGCCATATAACGTGCACTTTTCACAGAGGTGTAGGGGCAGGAAACAGCCTTGGTCCTGTCAGAAAGGGCTGAGCCTACGGCCAGCCCCACACTGGTACCTGGGGAGCTGCAGAGGTGGGCAGGAGGGTTTGGCATGGAAGGAAAGGTGGGAGCTGTGCCCTGAGCTCTGCCCATGGTGGGAGCAGCGCAGCCCCCCTGAAATCCCTCTTTGTGCCAAGCTGCAGCTCCCACATCCCACCGAAGCCGCTGCCGTCTGCTGGGCGTGTGAAAGCAGATGGCTGCCTTTTCAATGGGATGCATGAGCTCAGTGAAAAGCCAAATTCTTCCCCTCCCCAGCCCAGTGCACACACACGAGGCTCTGTGAGCGGCACAATGAGCAGCCCCTGCCTGGGCAGGGCCGTGGCAGTGGCAGAGCTGCCTCGGCTTTGTCTCCCCCAGAGCGGGGTGACCCCGGCTCGGTGCTGCCTGGCTGGACACAACAGACCATCTGCTGCCACCAGGGCCCAGAGAAGGGGCAGACAGTGACACAGGGAGGCACTGCCACAGCACAAAGGCGCCGGTGGGCGGAGGGATGGGGAAGGGGAATGGGATCTGAGAACAGATCTGTTCCTGGCTCTGTGGTCACTGATGCTACAAAAAGTGCTGGAGGCACATCTCTGTCACATCCTGCACGGCCACCTCTGGCTGTCCTTGCTGCCCAAACCTACCCCAGCTCCCTGGAAAGTCACTGTTCTTTCTGTGGCTCCTTTAGTTTGGTTCCCCTAGGGCAGAGGGCAGGCAGGTCTGCAGCACCTCAGTGCCAGTCTGGTACTTAAATCAAAACCTGAATGGGCGACCTTCAGCACCCTCACCATCCTCAGGGGCTGTGGAGGTGCCTGGGAGGCTGAGGCTCAGGTGCAGCCGTGTCCCTGCTCTGCTTCCAGCAAAGCTGAGAGCCAGGGGGACAAAGTGTGTGTGCTCCCTTCTCGGGGTCCTTACACACCCCTTGCCCTCTCTAATGGGCACTCAGGAGGGCAGGGAACAGCAGGCACCACAATGTCCCCAGCTCACACCTCGGCCCTGCCACCCTCCACATCCGAGGGGACAGAAAGAATCCCCTTAAACATCTCAAACCACCCCTGAAACACCTCAAACAGCCCCCTGAAACACCTCAAACATCCTCCTGAAACACCTCAAACATCTCCCTGAAACACCTCAAACCAACTGCACTGACCATTGCTGCTGATGCAATAACACATCCAGCCCTTCCTGCTCTGCTGCTGCTCCTTTTCCCATCCTCACTTGGTTTCATCCCATCCACCTTGTTTAATTTAGCCACAAAGGCTTCCTTGTGTGAGGAGTGGGATTCCCCAGAGTGGTTCTGTGCAGCCTGGCGGGTTCCTGCCCTGCTGCTGCCCTCTGCCCTGCCTGCTGCTGCCCACCCCGTGCCTGCCCAGCTCTGGCACGGGCTGGCAGTGATGCAGGGCTGCTGGCAGAGCAGCTCCCAGCTCCCTGTGATCAGCTAATTAGCTTTCTGTGCTATTCTTGTGTCGTCATGGTGAATCTGCCCACTCCTCGGATCAGAGAGGGGAGAATGGGGGAAGCTGTAATTAGAGGGAATCTCATTAGGAGCTGCTTCATCTCATCAGGCTCCCCCACGCCCTGGAGTACAATTGGAGTTCATTGCCTCAGAGCAGTCCCAGGCATGGCCCCAGTGAGGATGGGGCACTCATTCCCTGGCTGGAATTTCTGTCCTGCTGCCATCAGAACTCCCAGGGAAGCCAAAACCCCTCCAGGTTTTGCAGGTCAGGAGCTGCAGGTTGCCTGAACAGGATCAGGTATTTGTTTAAGGGATGATATTCCAGGATGATATTCCAGGGCTGGCCCCACACCTCTGCTGTTCCCTGTCTCCACCTGAGGCAGCAATTTGGCATCTTTGTTTGGGATGTGGGAGGAAATATTGATGGATTAGTTATACTGCTTAACACCTGGAGGGCTGAGCTGCGCTGGAAGGTTCTGGAATGCCCTGAGCACCATCCTGGATGGATCCAGAGCAAGCCCTGCTGATAACCCAATGTGCTCCCACACCTGATAACCCACAGCTCCCACATCCCAGAACCTCTCAGGCTTTTGGATGAGAAATTCACCTCCAGGGATCTCTGCTTCCCCAGAAACTTCCTCAGCCCCTCCAGGGCAGCCTGGGTGAGGATCTGGGAGGCAGAATCCCTTTGGATGCCAGGCTGTGCCCACCCCAGCAGGGTGGGCAGGGCTGTGTACTGATACACACAGATGTAAACCACACATCTCTTTTTTAACTAAGCCCCAGGAAAACCCATTAAACCCTGCAAATGTCAACTCTGTGTTTACACTGCTGGGGAAAAAGCAAATTTGCCATGGAAATCCCAGCAGAGATTGATGGCAGTGCAAGCTCCTCAGCAGGAGGTGTGAGCAGACCCTCGCCTTGCTCTGCCCTGAGGATCCCTGACCATTTTTAGGAGTTGGAGGCACCTGCAGCAGTGGCTACAATAAAATCAATGCAGGTCTGTGGAAAGAGAAAGGAGCTATTTCATATAAATGTTCCATTTTCTTCAGAGCCGCCAGGCTGGGGGCAGGTACTGGTGACCAATATAAGCACATTTCCATCCCAGTGGTGTTTCACTGTGATTTTCAGAGCAGCTACCACTGGAACAGCATTAAAATGAAATAATGAACAGCACTAACACCGATGAATCCCTCCCTGGCCATGCAAGCCTCCATCACAATAAAAGAGAAGACGGTTTCATGCAATAAAGGAGGGAGCCTCAGGGGCTTCCCAGATGGATTTTTGCACGTTCAGCTCCAGCAGATCCGTGCTGGGACGGGAGCTGCAGGAGCCTGTGGTGTCTCTTACTGCAGGAACTCGCAGGTCTGGTTCCCCAGGAGCACGGAGACGCGGCTGCCAGCGCCCAGGTGCTGGCCAGAGATGGTCACCATGGTCCCTCCCGACTCCGGGCCGCGGCCGGGGCTCAGGAAACTCACAGCTGGGGTCTGCAGGGAGGAAAGGACAGCTCAGGGCCCCTGCTGCAGCCAGGGAGCTGCTCTGGGGGCCGGCACAGGGCACGACATCCCTGAAGTGCCCAAGGCCAGGTTGGACGGGGCTTGGAGCAGCCTGGGATAGTGGAAGGGGTGGCACTGGGTCTTTGAGGATTCCCTCCCAGCCCAAACCAATCTGTCATTCCATAATCACTGCTCTGGTGGTGCAAAGCTGGATCCAAACACTGTGGGAGCCCTGATTTATCCACAGGGAGAGCTCTCCATCCTGCAGGCTGTGCTTGCTGAGCCACCAAAAACTGAACAACACCAGGGGGAATGCCCCAGGAAAAAAATGAGCAATTCCAGGACTGTCCTTTGAAGCTGGAGCCCCTCTGTGTGCCAGGCCCAGCTCCAGGACACACACATGCTGTCCCCAGCAGGGCATTCACCACAAACACGTAGTGCTGCGCTGACTTGGCCGTCAACTCGGGCGCCAAAAACTGAGCAACACCAGGGGGAAAGCCCCAGAAAAAAACCAGCAATTCCAGGACTGTGCCCTGGAGCTGGAGCCCCTCTGTGTGCCAGGCTCAGTTCCAGGGGACACACCATGAACACGTACTGCTGAGCTGTCTTGGCTATGAACTCAGGCCACCAAAAACTGAGCAAACCCAGGGGAACAGCCCCAGAAAATCCCCAGCAATTCCTGTGGAGCTGGAGCCCCTCTGTGTGCCAGCCCCAGCCCGTGCTGTCCCCAGCAGGACACTCACCACAAACACGTACTGCTGCGCTGACTTGGCCGTGAACTCGGGCTTGCACTCTCCGATGCACAGGAGCACTGGGCCGGAGCTGATCCCTGGAAGCGCCTGCCCCATTTCACAGACGATCCTGGAAGCACAAATGCCTCAGTGGAGCTTTGGCAGGAGGTGCCAGCAGTGCCCTGCTCAGCTCCACGCTGCCATTATTTCTCCTTTCTCTTCCCCCCCTGCCCCCCCCCTTTAACTTTGATATCTGCCTCTTTGGAAGGAGTTAATTACTGAGTCTATTTTTACCCTGTGTAGTAATTTAAAGGAAAAAAAATCAAAATTAGACATAATTATTACAAGCTGTAAACTCCAGAGCAAAGCAGAGCACTAATGGCAATATATTAGCCAGTAGCAAAGCGAGTGCGAAGTCCTCAGAGTAACAGATGAGTTCATTAAGGGAACAGCTCACACTGCAGACTCCCAGTTAATCACAACTGCAGGAGAAACCTGCTGGGGGATGATAGAGACGGCCCTGGAGAGCAGCTTTGGCTGGGGACAGGGCTGGCTGCCACAAACACACTGGTGCTGGTCACAGGGGCTCCTGGCGTGGTCCAGCTCAGCCCCGTGGGCACATCCTGAGGCTGGGAAAGCTGCAGGGCCAGGGAGAGCTGCTGGGGTTCACCACAGCTGATGGATGAACAACCCCAAAAGCCCAGGGCAAAGCTGCAGGGCCAGGCAGAGCTGCTGGGGCTGCCCATGGCTGCTCACTGAGGATGAATAACCCCCAAGTCCCAGGGCACAGGGGATGAGTGACACCAGCTGGGGACGGGATCAAGCGGATGCCAGGCATGCCAGCAGGTCTGGGGGAGGTTTTCAGAGGGGCATCAGCTGGCAGGGCTCTCCAGATGGACTTGCATGCTGCTTGCTCCCACAGCAATGCTGGCAGAGTAAATTCGAGAGCATCCCTGCAGGCTCTGAGAGGCTGAGGGTGGGAGGAACCTGCCTGGAAATCAGAGAGGGGGATTGGAGATGGGAAATTGGCCTCAGGGAGGAAAAGCTGAAGGCAGGAGGTGCAGTTCCACCTGTGGGGGCATCTGACCCTGCGAGTGGGACCAGAGAAGAGCCAGAGCAGCCTCTGCCTGCTGAGGCTGAAGGAGAAGGGAGCTCTCACTCCTCTGCCCATCACACACAAAGACATAAAAGGCCCCAATTTGGGGAGTTGCCTTCAGCAGCATTAAATTCACTGCAAATAAAAAATAAAATAAAATAAAATAAACCACGAAGACTGAAGGAAGAAAAGAAGCTGCCGTGCACAGGTGATGCCAGGAGGCCTGATGAAATACACACATGCTGCTAAAGAGCTGGAACGTGCACGTCCTCGTTGCTGCACATCAAAAGGGGCTGCCTGGAGAGATGCTGCTTTGGAGAGCAGGGATTGAAGCCTCTCAGCTCCCAGCCTTCCTCTGCCACGTGCTCCTCGCTCTGCCTTTCAAGCAGACATCGCCCCTGCACCTCTCTGCCTGTTATTCCTTCACCTCTCCCCATCCCTCCTCCTCCTCCTCCTCCTGGAGAGGAGCCCACTCTGAGCTTGGGGCCATGCAAGCAAAGCCTGGGGGTGATTCCTGGCAGCCCAAGGGCAGCAGAGGGCAGGGGAGGCTCTCTCTGCCCAAGGAAACACCAAACTCTCAGCTGTGCCCGCAGAGCAGCAGCTGCAGCCCAGGCCGGGCAGGGGTGGGTGCGGGACAGGGCACAAGTGACCGGGCACACCTGGTGCCCAGCCCTGCTCAGAGCCAAAGCCCCAGCAGGTACCTTGTTACAAAACGATGCATTCGGCAGAGCTGTAGGGTGCTGATTGCCGGGCTAAGTGGCCCTTTCACCAACATTAACCTAATTGCTGGCTGATAGATTTCGGGGCTGGAGCATATGGCAGAGTCATTACAGTCCTGGAATTCAGTCTGCCCACAGAAGCCTTAAGAGGGTCCTTTTATCTGTATTCATCTTTAAAAGGCAGCTCTCATGCTAACGCTTGCTGTTATCTGCCCAGGGTAAATGTTTTAATGATGTTAACAAACTTTGAAAGCTCAAGAGCCGTAATTAGAGTCATGATTATAAAATCAGGGTTTCATACCATCAAAGGGGGATAATTTCATAATCTTCCATCCTTTATTTGAAAATTAAAATATAACAAGGTACTGCTCAGCAGAACAGCCCCAACTACTTGCAGTGATGGGGCATTGGTGCCATTCCTGCAGCAGCCCCAAGCACCCTTCACCTCATGATCCCAAATTCCATCTGCACTGCCCCTCGCTGCTCCAGAGGGGTCAGCAATGCCCCTTCTGCCTCACAGATGGGCAAAGAAACACCAGGAATGGACAAAACCCAACCCACGCCACCACGTGCTGCTGGTGACAGGTCCTGGGCCTGCTGGGGTCAGACTGGGAGCCACCAAATGCATTTCCCAGCAGAGGAAAATTGATTTCCCAGCAGAGGAAAATGGATTTCCCAGCAGAGGATGAAGCTGGGGCAGGTCTGTGCTGCTGGGAGCACCCATGGGACCTTGGCCAGCTCCACACTCACAGCCCTACTGCTCAGAACACCATCCTGGTCCCAGCAGGAGATGACACAACCCAAGGGGGGACATCACCTGTTTCTGCTGTCCCACCCAGCAGGGATGTCCCCAAACACCCCCTGAGCCCCCCCAGCCCAGCCCCGAGGGGCAGCACAGGAGCGGCTGCCGTGCTGCCGAGGGGCTCATTTGCCCGTCCCCTGTTCCAGGCCTGTTTTCCAATTTGGGGCTGACATTTTCCTCAGTGAAACAAATGGATTGACTGCAGGGGAGCCCACTCGGAGCGCGGGGCTGTCAGTGCCTCGCCCGCCTAACAAATGGCTGCTGCAGCCCGGGCGCCGGCGGAATTCCAAGCGGGATGGATGGGGAGGCAGCAGCAGCAGCAGCAGCAGCAAGGTGCTCATCAGCAAAGGTGCTTAGCCAAGCAGGAACTGGTGTGCAAGGAAACAGAACGCTTAATGCAGCTCAAAGCGCTGCTTAACCCCTGCAGAGAGAGTCCAGAGTGCAGGAATGTGCGGGAATGGGCAGGAATCCCTTCCCATGCCCACCTCCACAGCCCTTCCCGGTGAGGTTTTGGCCTCCTGAGCGTTGGCTGGAGGTCAGGGAGTGTGGGAATCTACAAAATTATAGCTGCAAGATGCAGACCTCAGGCACAGCAGAACTGTGAGCAGAGCGAAGCAGCAGCCATGAGATTGGTCAGCAGAAAAATTATTTAAACTGCAGAAAAGCAAAAGCAAATAGAACAATGGTCTGTGTATTAACGCTTGTCTAGAATAACTCTCTAAGCTACAGAAAGTTTATCTAGCAAGATATTAAGAAAGTTAAAGCTTAATAATGGAGCTCTGTTGTGTTTTAAGGCTTACAAGCAGGTATTGTATTGGAAATAAGCAAGCATTGTTTAACTAAAAGTACCTGTGCTTATGGTGATTGGATAGAACTACTGTCAATATAGAATATATACTATACAGATACAAATCTGCCAATATGCTTTTGCTTTGTGTGATTAGTCAAGAAGCTTATAAAGTGAGTTGCAACATTAAGTTCTGTGTCTGCAGCCTGGGATGTGAGCTGCTGGCATCTTCCCATTGTCACAACCATGGAATGAGACTGATGCTGGGAAATAAACCAGCTCGAGGGCGCGTTCCCCATCAGCCCCGTCCCATTTGTGTCTGTAAATAAACCCCAGCCAGCAGCAAGGGAGGAGCTCTGGGGGGTGCCCAGCCCAGGGACAGGTGAGGGGACAAGGGGGGGACAAGGGAGGGGACACTCACTGCTCGGCCACCACGTAGTGCTCGGGCAGGGGCGTGCACTGCACCCCGGCCACCTGCACGCCCTGCGCGATCTCCGAGAAGTCCAGGCCCAGGTTCACCCCACGGATGGTCACCCTGGTCCCTCCTTCCGGGGGCCCCGACACCGTCAGGATCTGCAGGGAGACAGCACAGGGTGAGGGGACATGGGGTGGTGATGGAGGCTCCCCAGGACGAGGTGAGAATCTTGACTCCATGTTTCAGAAGGCTGATATATTATATTATATTATATTATATTATATTATATTATATTATATTATATTATATTATATTATATTATATTATATTATATTATATTATATTATATTATATTTAATACTATATATATCATACCATATGATATCATACTATATCATATCAATAATATCATATCATATAATCATATCATATTATATCATAATGATATATTAAAACTATACTAAAAAGAATAGAGGGAAAGGCTTTCATCAGAAGGCTGGAAAGGAATGAATAATGAAATCTCGCGACTTGACCAGAAAGTCCGCCACAGCTGGACTGGGATTGGTCATTAAGGAAAAACAATTCACAAGGAACCAATCAAAGATGCACCTGTTGGTGAGCAACCTCCAAACCACATTCCAAGCAACCAGATAATTCTTGTTTACATTTCTTTTCTGAGGTTTCTCAGGAGAAAAGTCCTAGTGGAAGGATTTTCATAAAACATGTCAGTGACAGTGACATCCCCACCATTCCCCTTCTTCAGCTCCATCCCTGTCTTGGAATCTCTCCTGCTGCCAGACAAGCCAGGGCCACCCCTCAGGGCTCTTCTGGGTGTCCTGGAGGAGCCCAAGGATGCTGGAATCCATCCAAGCCCTGCTCCAAGAGAGGACTACAAGGTGCTGGCCAAGAAGAGTGGGCAGTGCCATTCCCAGACATCCTTGCAGAAGGACACACCTGGCTCCTGTCTCCATCCAGAACAGGTAAATCACCTTCCAGAAGCAGCCTGGTGCTTGGAGAACTTTGCCTTCTGCCTTGGCTGTTCCCTGAATGTTAATGTCACATTTTATTAGTGACTTGGCACCTCAAATGACTTAAAAATGCTAAAGGGTGAGGTGTGTGCTTTCAAGCTGCCTGTTTATAGCCTGCCTCAGCCATAATCATCCCTGCTTCCCTGGACTTGCATTAAGGACAATCTCCTCTTCAATTAGGAGTATAAATTTCAATAATGCATGGTCACAAAATTTGGACCCAGGACTCTCAGACAGTTATCCTGAATCTGCCACTGCTCTGTTGTTGCTCTTGGGTGAGTTTCTCATCTTCCCTGTGCTGCAGTTATTAATAAATAAACACAATCCATAATAATGCAATTTAATTAATTTAATGGATAAATCTTGTTTATGCTTCTTTGTTCCACCCTTGTCTTTGGCAAAAATACTTGAGCTCTTCAGAACCTTTCCCTCGCTGTTTCCAGATGGAAGGGTGGGTTTTTCCACCTCCTCAGGAGTGAGGAAAGCCAAACACCAGTGCCACCACCCCAGGGACCTGCCCCACAGCAGCCCTTACGGAGCACCCCTGTCCCCATCACTTCTGTGCTTCCCAGTTCCCCAAACCATCTCCAAAATGACACCCAAGGTGTTCAAGAAGGAATCCCACCATCCCCACTAGACCAGTGGCCACATCCAGGTGGTTTCTGAGCACTGCCAGGGTGACCCCAGCACTTCCCTGGGCATTCTGCCCCGTTTTTGGCTGAGGTTATTCCAGCTCCATGCACTCACCAAGCCACCCCCTCCTTCCTCCACATCCTTTAATTCCCACCTCCCTCTCCCCTCCACCGCCTGCTGGAGGTTTTTAATTTATTCACCACGCAGTGCCTGTTGTGCTGCTGTTCCCTGTAACTCACACCATGGCCTGTCTTGTACCATTTAGCTCTGGGAAGTGCTCATAAACCCACTACAAAACCAAGCTGGGTTGTGTTACACCGAGTCCTGGAGGCCTGGCGGTGTTTACATCACTGCTGGGGAATCACCTGAACTTGGCTGACAGTTACAACTGTCCTCTGCAGCTCTGGATGATGTTAAAATGCATTTACTGGGGCACTTACTCCGCTGTCTCGTTGCCTCATCACCGCTCAAATAAAAAGAAGTCACTGCTTGCCATTTCCTGAGCTGAGCAGGAGCAGCAGGGCTGGGAGGCCTCCCCGAACAAAGCCCAGCTGATGCTGTATTTTAAAAATGTCCTGACCTGGAAAATCCCCAATATGGAGCTCCACTCGACCTAGATTTTAGTGGCCACTAATTGAACAGTTTTGAAGTAACTGTGCCATAAAGCAGCCCCAGGGTTAGAACAGATGCATTCAATTAATTACAGCTGGAGAGATTCAGTCAAAATCGCAGAAAGAAGATAAGTCTTAAAGGTCCCGGTGCACCCAGAGCTGGGCACCCTCCGAGCAGCATCCTCGTTGGGGTGAGCAGGAGGCACCTCAGCACAGCCAGCCTGGCCTGCCTTAATCCCAGCTGGGAGCTGCAGGGCTGCCAGCCCAGATTTCTGATCTGAGACAGACAGGATTAGCAAGAAATATTCCCCAATTTCAAGAAAATCACTTCACCAGACTGGCTTTTCACTTGGAGCTCTGAGGAGGATGAAAAGGAGCTGCAAAGGACAGCTGAGAAAGAGCAAGGCCATTCCAGGAATTGGACATTTGCTGTTTAGGAATCTGCATCTCTGCTGGAAGTTTTTTTCAGCTTGTTTGCTAAACTGAAGCAGCTTGAAAGTCACTGAGACCTGAGCGGGGTGTGGGAGGCAGAATTACCCTGAGCAGGTCACCTCTCCCCACTGCAGAGACAAATCCCAACGCTGTGATGATGCTGGACAGGAGCAGGTGTGAGCCCCGTGTTAGGGATAAAATGGGCTGGGTGCAGGGATGAGGGGGTGCCAGCAGCTCAGTCACCCTCACACCCTGCCCTCAGTCAGGGAAGGGCTGCAGGAGCTCCAGAGAACTTCTCTTATTGCTGCTTTTACCTGGAACCAAGGTGGGGACCCCAAGGATGGAACCTGAGAGATTCCCCAAGGCTGGAACCCAAGGGACCCCCAAATTTGGAATCCAAGGGATCCCCAAGGTTGGGACCCAAGGGACCCCCACGTTTGGGATCCAAGGACCCCAGGGACCCAGGAGTCCCAGCCCAGTGCCAGAGCCTTTCCCCTCGCAGCCTGCAGAGGACACAGCTCCAGCAATGAGGGATAAATGTTCTCAGTGTCATGTCTTGCTGCTCGAATCTTTCAGCGTTTCTGACATGAAGCAACATTTTGCCTGCAGAAGAAGTCAGAGGGGAGCTGGGGAGAGCTGGGGCTGCTGGGGCTTTCCCTGAGGAGCTGCAGGGAAGGAAGGCACAGAAGAAGTCAGTGAGGATCCAGGGAGAGCTGGAGCTGCAGGGAAGGCACAGCCCTGCACAGCGAGCCCTTGGCATCTGCTGGGGTGCAGAGCGACCCCAATCAACGGCCCAGCCCCTGCCCCCTCCCCAGCCCCAGCCACCTCCATCCTCTTTGTGCTTTTCTGCTGCTGCTCCGAGCCCTGGATCCCGGCTGATGAGCCCAGCGGGGAGGCAGCACATGAGCATTGTCATCCCGGCATGATCCCTCCTTGTCTCTGCCTCAGCTGATGGCACATTCAGAGCCTAATTGTTATCTCAGCAGAGCAACTCCATTATTCAGCCTGACACTGCCCCCCCTTCAGCTGTTTGTTGCGCTGATGTTATATTAATGAGGCCTGCAAATAAATGAATAGGAGATCAGAGCGCCGCTTGTTCGCCAGAAATCTGATTTTTATTTATTTATTGCTAAGGCCACGGGCCGGGTGGAAGCTTTAAGTGGCTGAGGGGACATTGCTGGGGAGGGCTGGACCTCTCACTCAGTGACAGGACTGCAAATACCCCACTGCTCATTTACTTTTAGCACTATTAAGACACGATCTCCTTATTTATGCATCCCCCGAAGGCACTGGCGCCTGGGAGCCAGGCCCTTGACCTCAGCCTTGTCACAAACAGTGAACCTGGCCAGATGAAGCAAAGGGAGTGAAAACCAGCCCATATTAAAGGCTTTTTTACTCTGGGTAATCCAGGCTGCAATGTGAGCTCCAGCATGAGAGCAAAGCCTGCTCCCCAGTCCTGTCACTGCTGGTGCCCAGGGGATGGGGGACGTGGCAGCAGTGCCAGCCTGGACCTGCCAGGGCCAGGGCAGGGTGTCCTCCCATCTGTATAGCTCTGCAGCACTGGGCATGGCAAAATGGTACCCAAAATCTTGAGAAAATTCAGATTTTGGGAAAGGACCCAGCAGCAACAAACACTGGGAAGGTCTCATGGTCTCCTCCACAGTCTCAGACACAGACCTGGGGATGGAGTCAAGAAATCTGCAACAGCAGAGCTCTGCTCTTTTCTGCTTGGACAGAGCCCAAAAGTATTGCTTTCAAGTTGGACAGTGATAAAACACTTGGTGGCAGTGCCCTGCCTGCAGCCAGCTGCCAGAGCCAGCCTGGCACTGCTCACATGCGAGTCACTTGGTGCTTTCCCCTTCTCTGCCCAGCTCAAGGAGGGGCAGATAAAGAATTCCAACATTTCTTTGAATTGACAACTTTCTGCGTGGCATATGGGGAAGCAAATCTCAGCAGAGGCTGTTTGACTTCTTGTAGCACAACCTTGTGCAGCAGAACAGAACTTGGGCAAGAGAAATTTGGGTTCTGCCCAGTGGCAGGGCAAAGGGGAGCCTTTAAGGATTGTTTTATCTCTTGGTAGCACAGCTGGGACTTGGAAAACAAAGAGACCAACCAAGCAGGGAAAGGACAGGCTTCCAACCCTTTTTAGTGCTCTGCTATCCCTGCACAACCAACCACCAGCTCCACTCTGCCCTGTACAAAACACTGCACGAGAGAAATCCTGCACAGGAGAAATCCTGCACATGAGAATCATCTGCACAAAGAAACACCTGCAAAGAGAAACACCTGCACAAGAGAAACACCTGCACAAGAGAAACACCTGCCCAGAAAAGGTGCACCACTGCTGGCAGAAGGCCCAAGGCAGAAATACCAAAATACCAAAACCAAATCTGATAATGTCTCTGGGGATGGATGGACCCTCCTCAGTGACACCATTCTCCTGCCATTCCCACCCAGCCCCAATACAGCAGCAGCCTCTGTGCTTCCTCCTCTCCTCCATACAAGGAGGTTGATGCCTCCCTCCCACGGGATCTGAGCCAGTTTAGTTAAACCAGTGCAAAAACTTATTTAATTTAAGAGGAGAATTGCGCACTCACTTGGGTTCTGATCCATTTGGCAGACTTTGGGTGCTGAGCAGCGCTGCCAGCAACACTGGTGTAACAGACAACTCTGATCCTGCTGTGTTACACATTTGCAGCGTGGATACACACCCAAGGCAAGGGAGGCTTTTTTGGGGATTTAATTAACTGAGAAACCCAAACCTTCCTTGGTTCCCACCTGACAGGAGTGTCACTCCTCATAGCAGCGTTAACAGAGCGAGTGCAGTTTCACTGCTGAAAATGCTCCTGGGACACATTTTACATCCCTCAGTGGGCTGAGCAGAAATATCAGAACCACCAACTCCAGACTAATTAGCTCCCTGGTTTAATTAGCATTCCCGCTGCAGTCCATGGCGGTCACTGCAGCGTGGGTGAGGCAGAGGCTGCACGCTAAAACCATCCCAGAAAGTTCTGGAGTGTTTTACCCATATTTCTCAGGGCTGGACGGATTTTGGGGCAGCACAGGCGGAGTGTGGCAATCACGCATCCTCTGAACACAGAGAGAGACACAGAATTTCCCAGGATTTTCCTGGGGAAAGCTGTGAGAAAGCTCAGAGAGAGAATTAAAACAATCCTTACCTTCATTTCTTGCGCCTGTTATGTACACGTGGAATGTGTTATGGAGATTGTTTACCAAAGGGTGATTTCTTAATTGGACTCAGGTGGTGGTGTTTGGATTCATTGTCCGATTGGATCCACCTGTGTGTTGGACTGGCTGGCAAGGGTGATGGGATTTTCTTGGTAGTAGTACAGTACAGTGCAGTAGTAGTAGTATAATAGTGTATAGTAGAGCAGTATAATAGTGTATAGTCTCAAGTTATATCAGGGAAGGTACAGGTTGGATATCAGGAAGAAATTTTTCACCTAAAGAATAATAAAGTACTGGAATACTCTTCCCAGGGAGGTGCTAGAATCACCGTGTCTGGATGTGTTTAGAAAAGACTGGTGGCACTTGGTGCTATAGCCTGGTTGATGTGTTAGGGTATAGGTTGGACTCGATCTTAGAGGTCTCTTCCAGCCTCATAATTCTGTGATTCTGTGTGATTCTGCATAGTACAATATAGTGTATAGTGCAGTAGTATAATATAGTGCAGTACAGTAGTATGATATAGTGTATAGTATAGTAGTATAATATAGGGTAATGCAGTAGTATAATATAGTGCATAGTATAGTAGTAAAATATGAGTATAGTAGTAAAATATGGTGTGTAGTATAGTAGTATAACATAGTGTAATATAGTAGTATAATATAGTGTAGTGCAGTAGTATAATATGTATCTACATACAGTATTGTATGATACATATAGTATATATCTATCATACAATATAGCTATATAGATACATAGATATATCTATACATTTAAATCGATGTATCTAGTTTATCTACATCTATCTATATATCTAGTATATATCTATAGTATCTATATAGATATATAGTATATATATACTACATATCTATAGTATATATACTATATATCCATATAGTATATACCTATATAGATATATAGTACATATATACTATATATAGTATCATATGCTAGAATAAAGCATTTAATCAGCCTTCTGCAATCACAGAGTCAATGCACTCATCCCCATCCAGGGTCCCGCTGCCACGCCAGGGAGCAGGGGCCGGGGCCGGGGCCGGGCTCACCTCGGTGATGCGCGGGTTGGAGCACTTGACGTTGTGTCCGGCCCAGTGGAGCCAGGGCAGCGCGCCCGGGGAGCTGCAGTGGGGCCGCAGGGTGCAGCGCCCCTCGCCGCTGCACCAGCCGCACGCGAAGCGCGGCTCGGCCTTGAGGCACAGCCCGCAGCTCTCGCGCTGCGCCGCGCACTTGTACAGGTGCACTGCGGGACAGGGACGGGGGTTAGCTGGGGGGGATCCTGGGGGGCAGCTGGGGATGGGGGTGCAGCTGGGGCTGGGGAATCACTCGGGGTGCAGCTGGGATTGGGGGATTCCCTCTGGATGCAGCTGGGACTGGGGGATTCACTTGGGACATGGCTGGGATTGAAGGGATTCCCTTGGGGTGCAGCTGGGATTGGGGGCCACCTGGGACTGGGGGATTCCCTTGGGGTGCAGGTGGGATTGGGGGCCACCTGGGACTGGGGGATTCCCTTGTGACACAGCTGGTACTGGAGGAGCACCTGGGACTGCAGAATTACTGGGGGTGCAGCTGGGGCTGGGGGATTCCCTTGGGGTGCAGCTGGGATTGGGGGATTCCCTCTGGATGGAGCTGGGATTGGGGGATTCACTTGGGACATGGCTGGGATTGAAGGGATTCACTTGGGACATGGCTGGGATTGGGAGATTCCCTCAGGATACAGCTGGGATATACCCTTGGGGTACAGGTGGGATTGAGGGATTTCCATGGGACACAGTCGGGGTGTACAGATTCAATCAGGACTGAGGGATTCCCTTGGGGTGCAGCTGGGATTGGGGATTCCCTCAGGATACAGCTGAGAATTGGGTATTTCCTTGGGATACAGCTGGGATATACACTTAGGGTATAGCTGGGGTTGAGGGACTTCCAAGGGACACAACTGGCATGGCCTGAAGCCAATTCAAGCAGATTTTACCTTTCACATTCTCGGGGTTGTCGATGACAAAGTTCCCATTCCAAACCACGGCAAAGTCCACTGCCAGGTTGCTGATGTCCATCCCATCATAGAGGTACTGCAGGGTAAGATCCAGAGTGAAATGCTTGGGGAGACAACACTCCCAGGCAAAGAGGGTTTTTTGAGAGAAACCATCTTTATTCTCTGCTTAAAAACATCTGCTGGTGCCTCAGACACCACATTTTTACACTTCATCTCCAGGGTTCTGCTCTGAGTCCCTTCTCCTCATCAGGAGGAGATAATTAAATCAGATCTAGTCCTTGTGAGAGGTACCAGATTAATTATTCCTCTTGCAGTGGCTGCTGTCATCACTCAGTCTCTGGCTTGCCAACGCAGCCCCTCCAGGTAACCAGACTGGGACTGGAGCTGCCCTCAGGCTGCTTCTTGCCCAGTTTGTGACTGGGAGCTCCACAACCCCAGTGCAGAGCTTTGCAGGTGGAACAGGAAAATAGAGCAAAAATAGATGGTGCAGAGCCCCAGCCACTGCCTCAGCCTGCCCCAGGACAGCACTGGCCTGAATTATTCCCCTCTTTCTGACATCCTGGGGCCCGTGGCTGAGTGAGGCTGGATGCTGCAGCTGAATTCCCAGTGAATGCTGAAATTCCCATTATCACACCCAGCACTGGCCAGGCCCCACTCTGGAGCTCTCTTTAGGTCAACCAAGAGCTGCTAAAAAGACTTCAGGAGGTGAGTGAGCATTGCCACGCTCCATGGGAGGAGGGAGTGGTGATGAAAGCAGGGCAGAGTGCTCTGCCCGTCCCTGGGCAGCAGCTGTGCAGCTTTAACTCACGTTTCACTGTGCTGGGTTTTACTAAGCTGGGGTGGAACGAGAAGCTGTGAGTCCAGAATGGCCCCCACATCCTCCCCCTACCACCTCCTATCAGCCCAACAGCAATAAAAGTGCTTCTCTAATGCTTATAAATCACTCTGGATAGGAAAAGTACTATGTACTATTAATGCATTTATTATCCACCAAGCTGCAAGGCCCAAAGACGACCAGCGATGTATAAATATCCAGTAAAACTTTAAAAAATTCAAAACTTCATTAACAATTTAAGGCCATCTGCACTGAATATTCAAGTGGACTCTGTTGTGCGGCCTAAAACAAACTGACTGTGCCCTTTTTGCCCAGGGCCCTTTCTGAGCACATGGTGAGCAGAGGAAGGGCCACACTCGTGAAGGGACACAGGAGACCCAAATTTGGATCAGGGTGGGGGTGCCTGGCTTTGCCATTTGTGTTTTGGCATCACAGAGTGCCCAGCAGGGTGAATTTGGGGTGTTCTGGTGAGGTTGAGCCCTGTTTTGAGGAGGGGATAACCCTGCCCTGCTCTAGGGCAGCATCACCCGGTGATTCCCCTTTCTTGGGCAGCATCACCCAGTGATTCCCCCTCCACCCAGTGATTCCCCTCTCCAGCCCCGCTCTCTCTCTCCCCCATCACTTTCCCTCTCCCCCTCCTTCCCCGCTCTCCAGCACCACTCTATTCATCCAGCCACCGTGACCTGGGATGTGACAGCTCCCCGATAAGGGGTCTGTGATTCTCCTTATCTCCCCGCGTGTGAATTAGCCTGCCTCAACACCTCCTGCATTCCCTCCTCCTCCCCTTTCCCCGGCTGACCCTCCACAGGCAGCCAGGGCACTCCAGATCCTGTGGGCATTCTCCCACCTGGGATTTGGGATTAGAGAGATTTTCCCCCCTCCCTGGTGCTGCCAGCCATGCCCAGCCCGTGCCCATGCCCAGCCCGTACCCATGCCCAGCCCGTGCCTGTGCCCATGCCCATGCCCGTGCCCATGCCCATGCCCGTGCCCATGCCCGGCCCGTGCCCATGCCTGTGCCCATGCCCAGCCCGTGCCCGTGCCCATGCCCATGCCCATGCCTGTGCCCATGCCCATGCCCACACCGCTCTCACGCACCGAGCTGTTCTGGCACTGCACGCTGGAGCTGTTGAAGCGCAGGGCGGGCACCCTGTGCACGATGCCCTGGATGCTGAGCACGCACTCGTAGCCCCTCTGGCCCGACTGGGGCTGTGGCAGGTTCCGGGCCCTCAGCGTGATGGGCTTCACCTCTCCCACCGGGATCAGGATCTCCTCCGTGGGGAACAGCTGCGGGCAGTCCTGCGAGGCAACGGGACAGGGGCGAGGTCATGGGTGGGGTGTGCTGGGGATGCTTTAGCATTTTAGCTTTTATATTTTTTATACTTTTTTTAATATTTTATATATATTTTTATATATTTATATTTTTATATTTTAGATTGTTAATATTTTAATATTTTTATTTTTATACTTTTTATAGGTTATATTTTTATATTTTATATTTTTATATCTTAATTTTTTCTTATATATTTTTTATATAATTGTAATCCTGCAATCCTGCAAATCCTGCAAAATTTGGAGTGTGTAACTCCTAACCCCGTACTTATATTTTTTATATTTTTCTTTTTTTTTTAAATATAATAGTGATCCTGCAATTCTGCAAATCCTGCAATATTTGGAGCGTATAACCCCAAACTCCATACACAGTATGACTTTGGAGCTATATATATTATATATATGGAGTTATATATATATAATGCTGCTCTCCCGTTTCGGTCAGACACAACAATTCCTCTCCAGGCCTGGCAATCAAGGACACCTCAGTGTTTCAGGCTCTGGGAGATGTGAACAAAACCATGACACCTTCCCATCCAAAGCATGTGTGACTCTGTGAAACACCATTGCACAGATATCCAGGTCACCCAAGCACAAACAGAATGTCTGAATGAACCACAAAAAATGACTTATCAGCTGCTGGTAACAGTGTGACATCCCTCCCGTGAGATCTCAACATCCCAAACATTATCTCTGCACAACACACTGGGAAATACAATTTTTCTCCAATTTCTACAGCAGGAACTGCGGCACCTCTGACCACCAGCTGTATTTACATTCTGCTCAGCTCTAATTTTCTTTGATCTAATGGAACAAGGTACCTAAGTACCTGTAAGCACCTGACACTGAGTGATTAATCCCCAGCTAAAGCAGGAGTTTAGAACAAACACGTCAGTCTCCATTCCCTCTGCCAAATCCCAGAGCGGCACCCCAAGCCCCTGCAGCCTGGGGATGAAAGGGAATCGTGCTGATGGCAGTGCCAGGAGCCATCGTGCCCAGGGGGGAAATGGGGAAAATCCCCCTCCCCAGGGCAGGCAGCCCCCAGGCAGGGCCAGGGGAAGTGTTTCAGCATGGCTCAAGCCAGCTGTAAATGAGGAACAGATGCTCTGCTCTGGAGCAGCCACTCACTTAAACTGCAGCCTCATAAACCTTTTTAGTGGCACTTTTCCGTATATATATTTTATTTTATTCCTAACAGGGACTTTCACGGATTAACAGCCAAGAGTGATTTCAAACTCCATCAGCCGCGCTGGGGAGGGAAGGGAGGCCCTTTGCTGCAGAGGAGAGGGTTCAGAGGCTGGGAGGGAATGGCATTCCCTGCTTCCCACTGACCCTGGCACCTGGATCCAGCCCATTTTTGATGGAAAATGGATTCACAGCATTTTCCATCCAGCTCTTCCAAGCTGACTCTGCACATTCCCTCCTCTCCTGAAGCACCACTCACCTGAGCCACCTTCCACTCAACACCTGCCTGCACTAAGGGTTCGATTTCACCCCAAAGTCCCATTGAGCTCCAGCAGAGGGGCCCAGCCCCGAGGGCTGGAAGGAAAAGCAACCCAGAGCTGCAGAATCCTTTACCCCATTACAACTGAAAACAAAATATCTCCACTTGCATCACCAGTGGGAGAACTTCAGTGCACAGTCCTGAAAATAATGAATATGTTATGGACCATTATCCCTCCTGGCCAGCTCAGTCCGTGAGGAGACTGCTAAGGAGAGGCTCCTTCCTTTCCTTCCCAGGCACAGGAGGGGACTCCATCCCACATCTGCTCCCTGCTGCTGAAAGTGCTGCCAGCAAAATCTGCTCTGCCATCATTAGAGACAAGTGGGGCAAAATAGATTTATCTTTTTTTCCATTCCTTTGGTTCCAGAGGATGGAAAATGTCACATTGGGGCTGTGGGGAAGGCGAGGCAGCCCGAGCAGGAGCGGGCGGCCCCTCGGTGCTGGCTGACAGCTGCAGTGATCACACTAACAAGGGATCCACGTTGGGGATGCAGGGATCTGTGGGAGGATGCCAGACTCCAGCAGAGCCAGGATGCTCGTGGGCAGCCACGCTGCTGCAGGCAGTGCCTGCTGAATTTCTGAGCTGGGCACAGGAGCTGCAGGGGCTGGGGAGGGCTCGGGTCAGCTCAGACCCTCAGATCCTGGGCAGCCCCTGCGGGCATTTCCAGCCCCAGGGAAAGCTCAGCTTTCAGGGCTTTTCTTCTTCCAATTTGCTTTTTAAATTGCTGCCTCAGTGATGTGCACCCACAGCCCTGCAGAGCCAAATCCCTGCACCCCAAATACCTGCACAGCCACATCCCTGCACCCCAAATCCCTGAAAAATCATGTCTCTGCACCCAAATCCTTGCACAGCCACATCCCTGTACCCCAAATCCCTGCACAGCCATGCCTCTGCACCCCAAATACCTAAAAACCCATGTCCCTCTACCCAAATCCTGCACAGACACATCCCTTCACTCCAAATCCCTGAAAACCCATGTCTCTGCACCCATATCCTTGCACAGCCATGTCCCTGCACCCAAATCTCTGCACAGTCATGTCCCTGCACCCCAAATCCCTGACAGCCACACCCCTGCATCCCCAAATCCCTGAAAACCCAATTCACTGCACCCAAATCCCTGCACAGCCACATCCCTGCACCCCAAATCCCTGAAAACCCAATTCACTGCACCCAAATCCCTGCACAGCCACACCCCTGCATCCCAAATCCCTGACAGCCACATCCCTGCACCCCAAATCCCTGAAAACCCAATTCACTGCACCCAAATCCCTGCACAGCCACACCCTTGCATCCCCAAACCCCTGAAAATCCACCACCTCCCCCAGCTGCTCCCTGGTGGAACAGCCAGTGCTCAGGTAAATGATTTTGTCAGGGGTTTATTTATCATCGGTTGGGCAGTGCCTCTGTCCATGCTGATCCCCTCAACAGGAATTTCCCTGGGAAGGGTTGGCAGCACCAGCCAAGGTCCCTCCTCGTGTCCCTGCAGTGCCAGGCTCAGCCTGGGTGCCCCATCCTGGCTCCCTCCCCAGGAAAAGCCAGAACCAGCCAGAAAACACCGAGTGAAGGCGGTGGAACACACAGCTCGTTCCATAATCAGTTTACTTTGTTTTTTAATTCACGAGAGGTAAATCCTGCAGCGAGTCAGAAAGGCCATTATTGCCTCCTCTCTCTAAACAAACAGGCAGAATCCTCTCATTATCCTCCTTGACTTCCCGGAGCCAGAATAAACACGGATCAGATCTGCTGGAGGAAGACAAGGCTGGGGTGCCTGAGTGGCACAGACTCTCGGGGAATGTTCTGCCTGTGAAGTATCAGCACACACAATTTACAAAGACATTTTATGCTTCTCCAACACTTTTTAGCCTCAAAGACTCCAAGGTCTATAAATACCTTAAAGACCCACGTTCTGCAGCTGTCTCTGGAGCAGAACAGAGCACCCATGGTTATTATTTGTGTTTAACCGAGCAGTTTTAGTAGGTCAAACCTCCTTGCTCTTATTTGGAAAAAAAAATTGCCTAGAAATGGCAGGCAATTCTTCTGACTAGAGGATTTAGCCCAAATGGCAGAAAATAGACTGTTTCTGTACTTTTCATCTTCAAAAAACCCCCGCAAACTCTCCACAAATGTTAACTTGCCGCACGTTATTTTAAAGTTATAAACATAACCCAATCTGGCACGTGCATGTAAACCCCTGGTTCACAGTTGTGCTCCCAATGATATAAATTACAGTGCCTGTCACTCATGGAAACACATTATCCTTCATTTATGCCACTGGAAGGGAGAGCAGCCCCCGCTCCTTGGAAACCAGACATGAAAGGAAGGCAGCTGGAGCCCAGCCTGGCGAGTTCCTGACCCACACCACCAGCCCTGAGCTCCAGCCTGGGTCTTCTCCATCACTTTGGGAGGCAGGGGGGTGTTCAGAACCTTTCCCTGCTGTGAACATCCCTTTGTGTGCCAGGAGCAGCGCCCTGGTCAGGGTACAGGCAGGAGCATCTCCCTCTGCCCCTGCATCCCTTGCTCTGAACACCAAACATCCACAGCACGGCTGATAAAAGCTCTAACTTGGGTCTTCTCCATCACTTTGGGAGGCAGGGGGGTGTTCAGAACCTTTCCCTGCTGTGAACATCCCTTTGTGTGCCAGGAGCAGCTCCCTGGTCCAAGTTACAGGCAGGAGCATCTCCCTCTGCCCCTGCATCCCTCCCCTCCCTCTGAACACCAAACATCCACAGCACGGCTGATAAAAGCACTGCCACGGCTCAGAGCTGAGGGAATTTTGCTGAAACCGGGCTTTTTGCTCCTATTTCAGGCAAAGGCATCTCCCCAAAGTGAAGTGTGACCCTGCAAAGTCATTGGCTGCCTTTGGTGGCCTGAGCTGTGGCTCTGAGTCACCTCCAGCACATCTCAGCCCTGCTGGCGTGGGGATTGGCAGGGCAGCTCTGCAGGGCCGGTTCTGGTTTGTTTTGTTTCCTTCAGGGCACATCAAGCAGCACTCAGCACCCAAGGGCACAGCCGGGGGCAAGGGCGTTGCCATGAAATCAGTGGGAATTCAAAGGAGCCCCAAGGGCACTGAAATCCCCGAATCTGGAGCTCTGTGTCCCCAGATCAGCGTCCCCCTGTGGAAATGGCATTATCAGCACACACTGGACATCAAAGGGGGACGGGCTCTCACATCCTGGGGAGCTAAGAGGATTTATTTGGTTCTAGCTCTCCTCTGGGATGGGGTGTGAGGATGTTTATGAATCCACATTCCTCCTCATTTAGAGAGAGACATCACAAAACCACACACACACACACACACACACACAAGCCAAGCCACATCAGGCACATTAAAGTGGCATCATTGGCTTGATTGGGGTTTTGTAAAGTGGGACAATCAGTGCTCCACACCCAGGAGAATCTCTTGGAGAAATCCTGATTTAGTGGGGGCAAGGTCTGAGCAGGCACCTTCAGCTGACAGTGAAGGCTCTGACCAGGGAAAGGATGGGGAAATAATTGCTTCTCTAATAATTAACTCCTAAAGAATTGGCTACCTGGAAAGGGAGACCTCAGAGGATCTCAGAAATTCCCAGGAGAGGGAGAACATCAGGAGCAGCCAGCTCTGTCCTGCAGGATCCCTCTGCTGTAAAGGCTGTGAAATATCTGCATCCACTGACCAGTGACCCCAAACCACAGCTCCACTGTTCCTAAAGCACCCACACACCTTTGGGGCTCCCTGAGTTCTGCCCTGGGATCTGAGCACACAATTCCTGTGGGCAGGGCAGGTGGAGGAATGAGAAAACTCCCTGGGCTGTATTTCCATGGCAGGCAGGGCAGAGGCTTGCAAGGAGCAAGAGCACAGCCCATGAAAAGGGAATTTCTCTCCCCCATCTCCTCCCGAAGTGGCTGAGGCTTGCAGCCCTCGTTCCTCCTCCAGACAGACAACTCCTGGGAGCATCAAAGGGAGCTCGTTACACATCCAATCCCACTGGGATGCCAGTTCTGATGGGCCAGGAGTAAAAGGGAATATTCAAGATATTTTCCCTTGAATTAAAGATAAAGACGCGAGCGATGTGCAGGCCCGTGTGAACACGTGTGTAAACCTTACGTAAGGAGAGGCACAGGGGACTGAAAGTAGGGCACAGGCACGGAGATCCCCACTCCAAACACCACTGGCTCTGCTGGGGAGGCAGCCAGGGGAAGCACAAACAATTTCCTAATACATCAGGCCGTGACACAATGAGAACATTGTGATCTGAATCGGTTGAGGAGAGGAAACCCTCCATGAGGCATTTGCTTATTTGTGTGTTGGTGAAGAGCCCACAGCAAAGGCATCATCACCAGGCTGTGTGTGGAGGGGAAATTCATTGCTCTTAAATGAGCAAACACATTTACTTGGGGTGGCTTGGCCTGTGCTCAGAGGTCTGGGGGAGAAATGATGGAGAGCACTTGTATCATTATCATCAGCCCTTATCAAAGCTAATCACCAGCAAGGTGTGAGGTGTCCCAAACCACCAGGTAATCTCCAGGAGGGTGTGAGGTGTCCCAGAACATCCCTGGTGAGAAATCCTCTGCAAGATGAAAACAGAGGAAGTTCTTTGGAGGCAGCCCTGTGATCCCAGCAGGAACTTCCAGGGACACCAACTGCTCCTCTCTCCCTCTGTGTGACCCGAGGGTGCTCCCAGGAGGCAAACAGAGATGATGGGATTGCTCTGCTCTAGCAGGGACTTGTCAGACACTGCTGAAATCCCAGGGCTGGGGACCCAGAGAAGGGAGAGCTCCACCTGAGCAGCCTGGGAGAACAGGGATTATTGGGGTGTGGAGGAGAACAGGGATGCTTGGAGTTTGAAGGAGAACCCACCCCAGCACTCAAGAGCAGGAGAGGCAAAGGGTTTTGCCTTCTCTTGATATGGTGAAAGGAACTTTCCTGACTTTGAAAGATGGAGAAAGGGTTTGGTTTGTTCATGGGGTGGCAGCTTCTCCCTGGGCACCCATTCCCATCCTTTTGTTTGCAGCTTCCCACCAGGTCCTTGCACAGCTCAGAAATGACTCTGCCCTCTACCTCTCCTGGCAGCCAGGGAGACACAGGAGTGGAGTTTACTCCCAGTTTAGCACCAAGCTGGCTGAACCTTCACTCCTTTTGACAGCTCAGTGTTTACAGCACTGACTGATCCCTCCTGTTTTCTCCATCTCCATCACTCACTGACAAGGATTTGTCTGGATGCTGGCACACTTTCCTCTCTTTTTCCCCTATTTGTAGATGTCCTCACTGCTGCCTTTCCCACTTTCCAGCACTCTCAGGATTTCCAGAGCATCTTTTAAACAATTTTTCCCCTGCAGCTTTAGGAGCTGCACTCATTTCAGGTGCTACAAAGCTGTTTGTGGGCACAGTGAGGGCAGAGAGCAGGACCCTGCAGCACCAGGACCCTGTGAGGATGAATCAGGCAGGACAAGGAGTGCAGGAACCCCGGACCAAGGGCTCCTTGCAGTGGTAAATCAGGAATTTGTGCTAACAAACCCCTTTCCTCCACGGATGCCTCTGCCCTGGGACACTCAGGAGAGCTGGCACAGCCACTCACAGCCTGTGCCTTTCCAAGTGTTAAAAGCATTTTTGGATGGGAGCCCCACACCTTTTATGAGCTGCTAAGAGAGATGGCTCCGGGTCCACGGTGCTGGAACCCAAACCAGCTCCCTTTTCCAAAATCTGGGCCTGTGCTCTTTGGTAATTCCCTCCTTCATCAGCCACAGGCAGGCTCTCCATAAATCCCAACAGGAGGGACCAGAGCTCTGCTCAGAGCGAGCAAAGCAGAGCTGCTGGAAGTGCTGGAGTCTCTGGCACCCCTGGGGGAAAGCACTACAGCAATTACTGTAATTAATGAACCTGGGCATTCCCACACTGCAGGGGAGGCTCGGCTCTGCTGCTCAGGTCAGGAGCAGCCCTTCAGTGACACCAACCCTGCCCTGCTTTAGAGCTGCTCCTGCACTTGTGGGCACCACACAGACCCACAAAGCTCACATCAGCACGGTTGTGGTGCTTGGGGCATGGAAAAACAGAGGACAGAGGGAGGAATCCCAGTGTGGTACTGTCACAGACATCTTTCATGGAAAATCCTTTCCTTGGGATTTTTGCTCCTGAGAAGCTGAGAGACCTCAGGAACAAAATGTAAACATTGATTATCTGCTGCTGTGGAATGTAACAGCAATCTGTGATTGGTCTCATGTGGTTGTTTCTAATTAATGGCCAATCACAGTCGGTTGGCTCGGACAGAGAGTCCAAGCCACAAACCTTTGTTATCATTCCTTCTTATTCTATTCTTAGCTAGCCTTCAGAGGAAAAGCTTTCTTCTATTCTTTTAGTATAGTTTTAATATAATATATATAACAAAATAATTATAATATAGATAATAAAATAATATATAATAAAATAATTATGATATATATAATAAATTAATATATATAATAAAATAATTATAATATATAGAATAAAATTATATATATATTTAAATAATTATTAAAATAAAAAATATCAAAAAATAAATCAAGCCTTCTGAACCACAGAGTCAGATCCTGTCTCTCCCCTCACCCTGGGACCCCATGACCACCATCCCATGGTACCTCAGAGACGTTGATCCTCCCCTCCTGGAAGGAGCAGGTGGTGGGGTCGTGGGTGCACAGGTTCCTGTACTTGCACCAGTGGCAGCGGAAGGCACTGTTCACACAGGACAGGCACCTGGGGGGAGAGCAGGGTCAGCACAGGCCTCAGCACCCTGGCAGGGCTGCAGCCTCCTCCAGGCCTTGCCAGAAATTCAAATTATTTTCCTGGGAAAATAATTCCTTTGGTGGAGAATTCCTTTGATAGAGGACAAAACAAGAAATGACTTTGGGAAAACGCACACACTCCAAAAACAGACCTGGGGCAGCCTCACAGTTTATCCCAGAGTAAAATGCAAGCTGGGATTTACTGCACATCCTTGGATTGGTGTAAAATAGAGCAGGGCACTGCACAGGCACCAGGCTGGGGCTTTGGCTCCTAGGAAGGAAGGCAAGCCTGGCAAAAATGGGATCAGTTGTTCTGCAAGTCAGGAATGCTTCAAGGCAGCAGCAACGCTCCTGCCTGGCCTTGGAGTGCAGGGGGTGCTGCAAGTGCTTTTGATTCATGTTGGGGAAAAGAAAATAACTGCTTATGAAATGTTTTTGAAAGAACACAGACCCTGTTCAGCCCCAGGGGAGCCAGCTGCCAGCAGAGCGGCCGGGTGGGTTTTGTTCCCCTCTCACAGAGAGGCAGGAGCTGTGACAGCTGCCAGCCCTGGCAGTTGCCACCTCCTCCATCTCCGAGGCCACCCCTGGTGCCACGTGGCAGCCCTTGGTGGCAGCAGGATCAGCTGTGCCCGTGGATTCGGGCCATGCCCTGCCCGTGGCTCCAGGCACTGCACAGGGAAGTGCCCGGGACTGCTGGAGCCAGGCCAGGCCAGGCAGACCAATGTCACCAGGGAGGTGGCAGCGTGGCCTGGGGCAGCTCTGGAGAGGAGCAGAGCAGCTCTGCAGGCTGGGCTGTGCCAGGGGGCACGGGGAGCAGGGCAGTGAGAGCTGCTGCCACCACAACAGCTCCGAGGGCTCATTGTGCTCTCCTGAGCATTCCTGCTCTCCTCGATAGCCAGGGGAGCTTACTCTGATCATCATAGCAAATCTGGGGGGTGCTGAGAGCTTCTTTAATTACTCATTTGTCTGACCCGTTTCTGTCCCTCTTTGGGTCTGGGGCACCTCAGCTCACCTGCCCTCCAGCACTCCCAGCAAGGGCTCCCACAGCCAGCATCCCACCTTTCCCTGCCCACATCCCACCTCCTCCATATCCCACCTCCTCCATATCCCACCTCCTCCATATCCCACCTCCTCCATATCCCACCTTCCCTTCCCTTCCCTTCCCTTCCCTTCCCTTCCCTTCCCTTCCCTTCCCTTCCCTTCCCTTCCCTTCCCTTCCCTTCCCTTCCCTTCCCTTCCCTTCCCTTCCCTTCCCTTCCCTTCCCTTCCCTTCCCTTCCCTTCCCTTCCCCCCAATCCCATTTCCAATTCCCCGTCCCCAATCCCTAATCCCCCAGTCCCATCCCCGTTCCCATCCCTCCCGGCTCCATCCCGCTCTCAGTTGCGGGATCGCGCAGCTTGGGGGCACCAGCAGGTTGAGGTTGCTCCCGGCTCTGCCTCCTCCGCTTCTCCCGGATCCCCCCGGAGCCCCCCGAGCCCTCCCTGTGCCCCGGGCCCGGTGCCACCCCCAGAGCCCCCTCCCCAAATCCTCGGGGTGGTTTTTGGGGGTGGGGAGGGGGCACTCACAGCTGGTGGGCGCTGCAGTTGTAGAACTTGAACTCGGTGCTGACGAAGGTCCTGCCGGTCTCCCGGGACTTCAGCTGGAGCACGACCCCGAACCAGTCTGGGGACAGAGCAGGGCCTGTCACTGTCCCTGCTGTCCCTGCTGTCCCTGCTGCTGGCACAGCCAGCGGGATTTGCTGCCCACTGCCCTCGGCTGAGCCCCCTGCTGCTGTTGGGGCAGCATTGTTTAACCAAAGGTACCTGTGCTTGTAAGTGGTTACATAGAACTACTGTCAATATAGAATATATACTATACAGATATAAATACTGTCAGAGTGCTTTTGCTTTGTGTGATTGGCCAAGAAGCTTATAAAGTGAGTTGCAACATTAAGTTCTGTGTCTGCTGCCTAGAATGTGAGCTGCTGACATCTTCCCATTGTCACAACCATGGAATGAGACTGATGCTGGAAAATAAACCAGCTCGAGGCACGTCCACAGCAGCCCCGTCCTGTTTATGTCTGTAAATAACACCCAGCCAGCTGGAGGAGCCACCACTTACCCTGATCCACGGGGATGGCAGGGACGTCTCTGGCCGCTGGTGACACGCAGAGCACCTGGCTGCCCGACACCTGCCCCTCCACCTCGCTGAGGTTCCCGAAGAGGCAGCTCACCCCGGCACTGAGGTCTGGGGCGTCGCTCACCTGCAGCCTGAGCTGCAGCAGGACAGCAGGGAGCAAAGCAGAGCTGTCAGCAGGAGAGCAGCCAGACCTCCCCCAAATCCCCAGCCCTGCCTGTTTCCCACCCAAAACAACCCCCTGAAATCACACACCTGCCCACTGTTGGTGCCAGCTGCCCTGTGATGGGGAAGGGAGGAGGGAAAAGGAAGGCGAGGATGTTTTGTGGATAGAAACCATGCTGACCCTTGGGGTGCTGGCAATGGCAGATTTTTGTCCCCTGGTTGCTTTGCCAGCCCCAGTGCCTGTGGCAGGACCCTGAGAGCAGCAGGGACCATCCCCAAAGCCATGAGCTCAAACCACCTCTATACCCACTGCAGGAATGGGGGAGACCACCCTGCCCTGGCTGGGAGGAGAGTCCCAGTGTCCCCAGAATGGCTGGGCAGTGTCCCCATGGCAAGCCAGTGCCTGCAGGACTGAGCCCCCTCTCCCCACACCATTTTTACAGGGGGCTGCAAGGGGGGCAGCAGCACCAGCTGCCACAGGGGAGTGGGGCAGCAACAGCTGGGAAGGCTCAGAGAGCCAGGCCTGAGCCCAGCTCACGGAGGAGCTTTTTGGGAAACAAAGCCTTTCCTTTAGGAGCAGGGAAATGTGAGCCGAGGCACCAGGGAAGGGGATTTGTTTCTGCCCCCACTCTCCACCCTCCTGAGTGACCCCTTGGCTGCCCCATCCCTGTGTGAGGGTGACTTCATGAGAAAACACTTGTGCCAGGGGGAAGGGGAAGGCTGGGCTGTGGATTGCTCCCTGCTGGGGGCGGCTGTGCCCCCTGGCCCTGTCCCTGCTCACCGGGAGGCTGTGCTCTGACACCGAGATGCTGCTGGGCTGCACGGCCACGCTCAGGCACTGCCCGATGCTCGCGGCGAAGCGGAACGGCTCCTGTGCCCGCTCACAGCGATCCCGCGGGGAGCACCTGCCACACAGGGGCACCCAGAGCACTGAGAACACTTCCAGGGCAATGAAAACATCCCCAGAGCACTGAAAATATCCCCAGAGCACCCGAAACATCCCCCAGGGCAATGAAAATATCCCCCCTAGAGCATTTAAAACACCCCCCACAGCACCCAAAACTCCCCCAGAGCACCAAAACCACCCCCTAGAGCACCAAAAACGTCCCCCAGAGTACTGAAAATATCCCCAGAGCACTGAAAATATCCCCCAGAGCATTGAAAACACCCCCCAGGACACTGAAAACATCCCCTAGAGCACTGAAAACACCTCCAGGGCACTGAAAACACCCCCTAGAGCACTGAAAACAGCCCCCAGGGCAATAGACATCCCCCAGGGCACCAAAAACACCCCCTAGAGCATTGAAAACATCCCCCAGGGCACAGAAAACATCCACAGAGCACCCAAAACATCCCCCAGAGCACTGAAAACACCCCTGAGAGCACTGAAAACACCCACACAGAACACCCAAAACACCCCTCAGAGCACATCGCACCCAGGGCACTGAAATCACTGCCCCAGGGCACTGAAAACACCCCCAAGGGCACCCAAAACACCCCAAACCCCTGGGAGATGTTCCACAGCAGGACCTGGTGATGCCCCGCACAGGGAGCAGGTGTTGGGCACCACGTTAGGACCAAAGGGCGCTGGAAAATATTCTGTGATCAGCAAAACCACAAGGCAGGAACCGAGCATGCCAAGGTGCCAAGGTGTGCTCTGAGCAGGAACCGAGCATGCCAAGGTGCCAAGGTGTGCTCTGAGCAGGAACCGAGCATGCCAAGGTGCCTGGAGTGCTCTGAGCGTTCCGCATGCCCCAGCACAGCTCCTCATCCCTGCTTTGCTGCAGAGAGAAATCCAGCAGGGCACCCACTGGGCACCAAGGCAGGGCTGCCAGTGTTCCAGAGCAGACTGTGGTGCTGGCATCCCTCCAGGATTCCCTGCTTTTTGTCATTTGGGGAAAACCCTTCCCTTCCAACCCCAACTCCATGGGTGCACATAGTAAATTTGCCTTTAAGGTGCCTTTGAACCCGAGTGTTGTGGGATTCTGTGGAACAGTGGGAGCTTGCATCAGATGAAGGGAAGTTTCCACTTTCCCTTTCCAAACCACCCCCCTGATCCCCAACAAACGCTGGGGCTGCTCTCCTCACCCTCTCCCTTTTGTACCTTTTCCTTTGGAGCACAAAGGAGCTAAATATGAATGGTGCCAAAGGAAGAAATATCGAGGTTTAAGTGAATCTCTAAGATAGCCCTAAAGTGAGCTCTTGACTGGAGCCTTTATCTCATTGACTCGCTGGAATGGCTCTTTTTTATCATCCTATTTATGGCAACAGCCCCAACAGAGATAAATAGGCCTGGAGACAATAACACACTTGCAGAGAGCAGCACGGGGAAGTCTTGCAGGCTTCACATCCCACTGGGCTGCAGAGATCCTCTAACAATCTCCTGGAGGCCTCTGACGGCTCCCAAAGAGCAAAGCATCCCTCTGTCCGTGCAGAGGATGAGCAAATCCCCTCCTGCTCCATCCCTCAGCCTTTCAGCCATCCCCAAACCCAGCGGGAGCATCACCCCTGGCCCAGCACCTTCCAGGGAGCAGCTGGAAGTAGGAACATGTGAGAATGAAAGGGGAGAGGTGGCAAATTAAATACAAACACTCCAGCACTGGGGGCCTCCCAACAAAGATGACAGAGGCTTCGAGGAACAGCAAGATAAACACAATTATTCACAGCTTAAAAAAATAAAGCTAAAAAATGATCACTGCTCCAAAGTGCAGATGCTTGAAGGGAGGGTTGATAAATCCCATCAGGGGAAGAGCCCTTGTTGGGAATAGGCTGATGCTGAAATGTCATGGCCAAAAGGGCAGAGGAAATGACACTTTTCTCTCCTCTTGTCATCGAGGGTTTTGTCTCTGCAAAATGAAGATAACAACCTTTACCTGCCTCCCAGGTGGCTTGTGAAGATTCAGCTCATTAGCATGGGGGAAGTGCTCGCTGATCCTTGCACAGGAGCTGCTGCAGGAGCAGCCCCAGAGCCCCCAGCCCTGCTCCTGCTGCAGCAGCCCCTGCCCAGGGTGGGCACACAGGGGTGGAAACAATTCCCTGCTGCCAGAGGAGCTGGGGCAGGGAAGCCTTTGGGGCGTGGTGCACCAAGGGTGGCTCTGCTGCGGGGGCTCGCTGGGGAAGGAAAAAACCTAAAAACCCCAAAGATGCTCAGAGTGCCCTGGGCTGCTGCTGGGGGATGCTCAGAGCCCTGCTGGTACCCCCAGCCCCTCTCTGACAGAATCCTGGGGGGATGCTCAAGGGCTGAGGAGCCTCTCCCACCCCTCCCCAGCCCCCAGCCCCACAGTGGGAGCTGCTGTGCCCCCAGCCCCGGATCCAGGCCGGGTTTGTGCAGGAGCCTGCAGCTCCCCCCAGCACCTGCTCCCCAGGCAAGGGGCCAAGAGCTGCTGTGCGGGTCCCTGGGCCCTCCTCCCCCCTGGCCAGGCACTCAGGGCTGCCCAGCAGCTGGCACGGGGCCGGGGGGATTTCTGTCCCCTCCTGTGCCCCGTGCGCTCCCTTCCGCCTTAGGAAGTGCTGGTTGTTATGGCAGGCCAGAGAAAGGAAGGGCACAGACACCTCCTGAATGCAGAGAGGCTTTCCTGGAGCTCCCCTGGAGAAAAGCACCCTGAGCCCTTTGTGCCAGCTCCCAGCCCCTCTGCCGGGTCCCCCCGGAGCAGCTGGAGCTGGGACCCCCTGACCTCCCCTGCAGGATTGAAAATTCCCTTCTGGGGATTTAAAGGGGCTCTGTGCTCTGCTCTGCTGCTGGAACCTCGCTGGAAGCAAGGCCCTACTCACAGATCACATCTGCTGCTGCCTTTAAAAATTCCACATTATTGGGGTTTGGGCAAAGAGCAGGAGGGTGCAGAACAGCAGGCGGGTGTGCAAACCAGCAGGCCTGCATTCCCACCAGTCCAAATTCTGGTTTTCCATCATTTTCCCCTCTGGTTTTCCATCCACATCACCCTGCCCCTGCAGCAGGAGTTGATTTCCCTTCCCGTCTCCCAGGGATCTCCAATGGCATCCGAGCTGCAATGCAGGGAATGCCCAAAGGAGAGAAAAATGGACTTGGGGACCTTCAGCCTTGCTTGTTCTGTGTGGGAGGCTCTGGGGAGCTCTGGGAGCCGCTCTCATCACCAGGGAAGGTTGGACTTACATGTGGTGCAGGGAGCACCAGCCGCAGTGCGGGTCCCCCGAGCTCAGGCACTCCTGGCAGGTCGTGTACTGCTCACAGGACTCCACGGGCACCCTGGACACCTGCAGGGGACACAGCACACTCAGGGCTGCTCTGCCCACCCAGCCAGGGCAGCCCCTCAGAGCCACGGGCACAATGGAATGAAATGAAATGAATTCGTTCTGACATCCAAGAATAGGAATTATTGCAGACTGAGACATGAGATCACCCATCCCCTGGGTGAGGGCTGGGCACAGACAGCCCCAGCTGGGCGCCCACAGGGCTGCCAGCTCCCCTGACCCCTCTGGGCTGGAGCTGAGCCCTCTCCTCCCTGATTTACAATTTCTGCCTCACCCTTCCCCAGGGAGCTGCTGCAGGGATGAATCACTGGGATTGTGGCAGCTCGTGGGGTCTGGGTTGGGGTTTCACTGCTTTGTGGGGTCTGGGTGGGGGTTTCACTGCTTTGTGGGGTCTGGGTGGGGGTTTCACTGCTTTGCTGGGTCTGGGTGGGGGTTTCACTGCTTTGTGGGGTCTGGGTGGGGGTTTCACTGCTTTGTGGGGTCTGGGTTGGGGTTTCACTGCTGGGGCCACTCTGAGCCCTTCCAGCAGCAGCCACCTGGGCCCCCAGGCCTGACCCACTGTGGGTCTGATGCCACAGAGGGGAGCACAGGTGGGAACAGCCCCAGAGGCTGCTCTAAACCCCTCTCCCCCTCACAGCACACAGGGATGATGGTGATGGTGAGGTGCAGCACGGCCCTGACCTATTTACCAGCACTGAAAGCCCCAGAGGCTTCAAAACGACACCAGGCTTTAACCACAGGTCACTGCTTGGCTCCAGCAAAGATGTTTGTAACCTTTTTAACCACTTTAACCTTTCCAACACATCCTTTGCCACCTCCAGCATTTCGAACCACTTTAACCTTTCCAACCCATTCCTTGCCACCTCCAGCAGCAGGGTGGGTTTGCATCTCGAGCTCCTGTGGTGTTCCCTGTACAAAATATGGAAAAATCCCTTCCTGTAAGGTTGGGGGGCACTGGAACAGATTGCTCATGAAGAAATCCCTTTCTATTCCTTCCTTTAAGAAGAAATTCCTTCCTGTAAGGTTGGGGGGCACTGAACAGGTAACTCAAGGAGAAATCCTTTCCTGTAAGATTGGGGGGCACTGAAACAGGCTGCTCAAGAATAAATTCCTTCCTGTAAGGTTGGGGGGCACTGGAACAGGTTGCTCAAGAAGAAATTCCTTCCTATTCCTTCCTTCAAGAAGAAATCTCTTCCTGTACATTTGGGGGGCACTGACCAGGTTGCTCAAGAGCCTGTGGACTCCCTGCCCCTGGAGGTGTTCAGATCCGGGCAGGACAGACCTTGGCACAGCCTGGGACAGCGGGAGCTGCCCCGATGATTTCTGAGCTCCCTTCCAGCCCAGGCCATCCTGCCATTCTACTCCCATTTCCCCAGCAAACGCCGCAGATAATCCTCCCCCAGCCTCACACAGCTCCTGGGCCCCAGGAGCGATGCCTGCAACTGGCTGGGAATTCAAACAAGCGCTGGATGGCTGTGGCTCTGTCCGTCACAACAGCACCCGGCTCCCAGCAGCCGCGCTGAAAGGAGCAGTGTCTGCCCGCACAACGGCCACTGTCACGCCAAGTGCTGTTGACACAGTGAGAACCCAGTTCCTCTCTGAGCTGGACACCAATAGGGCTGCTATTCTTCTTGTTTCCTCAGCCCCACTCAACAGCTTTTCCCGAAATAGAGATTGCTGGGGTTGGAGTTTTCTGGCTGGGGTGGAGCCCGTGGGGAGGGTGGAGGGCTTGGGTTGGGACCCTGGGAATGAGGGGTGGGCAGGGCAGAGCTGGGAGTGCCTGCAGCCCCTGATGGGTGGGAACAGCTTCAGGAGCAGAGAGGAGAAATTCCGAGGTGGAAATGAGGGGCTGGGGTTTGAGTCCTGGCTGCAGAGGGGCCTGGGGTGCCCTCGCAGGGTCTGCACAGGGGATGTGCTGTTTGCTGCTCTGCCTCTGCCTTGTAAGGGGCAAAAAGCGCTTTGCAGATAGGGTGGGAGCAAGCCCAGGGGCCTGGTGACAGAACAGCCCCCCAGCACGGCCCATCCAGGTACAGACACTGCCCACCCCAGTGACCGCCCAGCACCTCCCAGTGCAAACCAGTGCTGCAGCCACCGTGCTGCCCCTGGGTGGAGAGCCAGCAGCAAACCCAGCTTTGGGGTTTTCAGAGCAAAATCTCCCTGTGGGAGACACCAGCTGGCACAGGAGGCACCCAGGAAGGTCCCTGGGCTGCCCCTAAAACCAGCCCAGCACGCTGAGCCCTGAGCCAGCCCCAAAATCCCCCAGCACAGCAGATCCCACGCTCACACCCACAAAGGGAGGCTTGGCAGGATCTGTCCCCGTGATTTAAATGCAGCTCAGGGCTTGTTTCATGTTTGTGAGGAGCTGGATGCTCTCGCTGCGCTCTATAAATAACGGAGGGCTGGAATTATGTGAATAAGAGTTCATTAGAGATGATTTGATGTTGAGCGCTTCGTTTCTTTTTCTGCTCGGAAGCTGCACATGATAATTCTTTAAAAACCACGCAGAGGGTTTGAACAATGTCTCTGGGGGAGCATCTGTGTGAAGGACAGCAGCCAAGAATCCAGCACTGCTGGGGGATCTCCTCAGTGCTGAGGGCACAGCCCTGCTCCCCCCAGCCCAACCGTGACCTCTCCTCCTGCTCTCCCTGCCAAAATGCACCTGCTGCTCAACCATTAATTGATAAAGCCTCATTATTACTGTCCCTGACTGCCTGACCCATAACACCAGCAAAATAAAATAAATTACAAAAAGAAAAAAAATCAATACAGATTCTCCAAAACACACAGATTCCAACTCTGCCAGCCCCCGGAGCAAATAAGTGCAAGAAACCAGTTCCAAATAAATAAATAAAATAAATTAATTAATTAAATAAACTGCCAAAGCAAAGTTTCCACAGCTTTTGCGTGCTACCAGCCCGGTGCTGTGACCTCCCCTGGCTGGAGACAGCCCCTGGAGCATCTCTCAGCCACAGCAGGCTGCCCACAGACCCCTCGGGGGGCTGGAGTTCAAACAGAAAATCTATTTTTAATGACTTTGGGGAGTGGAGTAGAGATGCCAACTAGTTCAGTGTAATTAAAGCCATCTATCACTCACTGAGCAGGAGCCCAAAGTTGATGAACTTTCCAATGAGATTTGATTCTTTCCTTTATTCATGAGAAAACTCCGCTTTGTGCCGGGGCAGGAGACGTGAAAAAGTGTGGGAAGGAGCAAGGAGGACGCCTCAGCTGAGCCATTAATGTGTCAGGGTGACAGGGAAAATAAAGTCAGACTTTCCCAGAGGCTGTAAAAAGTCTGGCAGGCTCTTCCCACTGCTCCTCTTCCTCCTGTGCCTCCAAGCAGAGCTGCAGGTGGAATGTCCTGCTGGGCACCTTTGCCAGGAAAATTCCCTGTGTGGAGGGGTGGGAATGCTGTGGCTCTGCTGAGCAGGACATGTGGGTGCAGCCTGCCTCGGGCTGTGGAAATCCCTACCTGGAAACTGCTGCTCCTGCCTGGTGGAGACCTCAAGGAGTGTGGAAGGACCAGGAGTGAGTGGGATGCAGGAAATGCATCCACGGGGCAGAGCCAGGACACAGAGGAGAGGGGAAAGGGGGAGTTTAACCACAAACAACAGAGGAGCATCCCCAGGGTGGAGCTCCCAAGGTGGGGATGGCTCCAGCATCCATCCCAGTGCCACAGGAGCAGTGCTGTGGCAGGGGCAGGGCTCCTGCAGGAGCGGCTCTGCTGTCCCACAGCCCACTCTGAGGGCCTCCCAGAGCCCCCCCGGGCTGTCAGAACCAAATCAAGGCCGGGAAGTTCTGGCAGAGAAGCAGCGAGTGGGAGAGGACGGGGAGACAACGTTGCCATGGCTACGAGGGGATTATTTAATTACAGCACTGCAGATGCACGCAGAGAGCCCCTTCAACTCTGATCCAGGCAACCTCTGCTTGGGCTTGGCTTTGCTGCACTAAGAACCTCATTAACATCTGAGGGGGACAAGCTGTGCTGGAGCACGGGCACTGGATCACTCTGGGTGAGGGATGAGATCTCCGGCACACATTCCCATCTCCTTGGCTCCCCCAAACCCTCCGTGCAGCGTGCCAGGCTCCAGGGGAGGTGATGAAAGCAAGGACAGCCTCCTCTGGGAAGCCAGAAAGGCTGAAAAAACAGCAAATATCCCGAGGTGAGGCTTGCTGGAGCAGGAAAATTGTCCTCAAGCCAGAGTTTGCTGCATCCATCCGGCCCAGCATCCCAGCAGGGCTCGGGGCAGCCTCGTGTTCTGGCACACAGGCTCCTGCACACAAACACTTCCCTGTGGTTTACCACGGCTCCAGTTAATCATCACATCAATATGGAACATCTGAGCGGGGTTTGTTGGAATAACAAAGTGCCAGGCAGAGATCCCAGCTCCCGGGAGCAGCTCAGCCCCGGCCAGGAGGGGAAATGGGATTTCATCTCGGGCTGCTGCCTCTGGCAGCTCCTCCTCTGCCCCAGCAGGTGACAGTGGCACTCTGGGGCAGCAGGGTGGGCACAGGGGCAGGTGCCCCTGCCTGGCACAGACCCCGGGTGTCCCATCCCTCACCCTCGCTGGGCTCCCAGCTGTGGGTGCAGGCTCAGCCCAGCATTTGGGATGTCCCTCTGGCATCCAGCCCTGTCACAGACATCTTCTATGGAAAATCCTTTCCTTAGGATTCTTCCTCCTGAGAAGCTGAGAGGCCTCAGGAACAAAACGTAAACAATGGCTGTCTGCTGCTGTGGAATGCAACAGGTGCATCTGGGATTGGTCTCATGTGGTTGTTTCTAATGAATGGCCAATCACAGTGAGCTGGCTTGGACACAGAGCCGAGCCACAAACCTCTGTGGGTCCCTGGAAAGCCACCACACCTCAGGGAGAGGCAATTTCATTCCTGACTGCACCAAAAGGGTCAAACGAGCTCCTGGGAGCCAGGATGGTGATCCAGGCAGGAGCTGCCCCTCAGCTGCCAGGGTGATGACAGAGCCTCCCTGCTGCTGTGGGAGCCCCTCTGGATTCCAGGATGGTGTTCCCATCCCCGTGCTCCTGCCAGGGGACATCACTGCTGCCATCACAAGCGGCTCCCTGACATGTTGGCACCGTCCTCTGATGCCACCCTGCCACGGCCACCAGCTGATGAGCAGTGCCCTTTGATTAGCCCAGGCCTCGGGGGAACTAATTAATCAGGATAAAAGGGGGGCAGCCTTCCAAAATCTCCGGGCTCAGGTGGGGATCAATCCAGCACAGGAAACTTTCATCTCGCATCAGTTCACGGCCTCTGCTTTGCCTGGCTGCCATGGAACTCCTGATGTGCTCCCTGCAGTCATTTCAAAGTTTTAACAGAAGCTCAGAAAATTAATTAAGGTGAATAATTAGAAAGTGTGCGCGCTTCTTCCCCTCTCTGTTTGGTGAGAAAACAGCAAAAACAGATTTCAGAATGATTCTGGAGCAGTAACCGAAGTAATTAGGTGTTCAACGAGCACTCACAACTGGGCTGTGCACAGAAAAATTACTGTTTTAGTCAGAGCACTTTGCCAGAGAGTCGTTAACAGCACAATGCTCCCTTTCCTCTAATTAGGCTTGGATGGGACTCTAATTAGGCTTGGAGCCTCCAGCTCGGGGCTGCCCAGCCCTGGTGCCCGCCCAGCCCTGCAGGTGATGCTCCAGGGACAGGGAAGGGGACAGGGACAGAGCCCTTGGCATTGGGCAGTGGGAGGAGATTCCATTCCGGGAGGGTGGGCAGGCCCTGGCACGGGTGCCCAGAGCAGCTGGGGCTGCCCCTGCATCCCTGGCAGTGCCCAGGGCCAGGCTGGACACTGGGGCTGGGAGCACCTGGGACAGTGGGAGGTGTCCCTGTCCAAATCCACTGAGTGGATTTGAGGTCACCTCTAACCCAAACCATTCCATGAATCTGTGGCACCCTCAAGGTGGGGATGCCTTAGAGGGGAACACACCTCGTGAGGAACCAGAGCACCCAGCTGGAAGCACCCTGAGCATTCACCAACCCCATCCCTGCTCCGAGCAGCTTCCTGGGCTGGCTGGGACCCGCTGGAGCCCCCAGAGCTGTGTCCCAGCAGGGATGGCCCTGCTGGGAGCTCAGGCACCCAGCTCTGCTGAGGAACCCTGCATCTCCAGGCAGTGGGTGCAGGCAGGCTGCCTCACCGCGAGTGCCTGCAGTCTGTTTCTCCTGGCTCCCCAGGAAAAGCACACGCCAGACAGCAGAGCCCCTTCCCCCAGGCTGCCAGCCTGCAGCTCACGGATTCACTTCAGTTGTTAAACAGGATTGTGGCAGGCTAAGATAAAACAGAAGAGTTTAAAATGACAAACAGACTCCTAAATGGGACTAGAGTCTTAATGAAAACAGTAATGAATGAATGAGGCGAGCAAATATTCCCCATTAATATTAGACAGATAGATTAGATCCCTGGGCGCTGCATTTAAAACCGACATGAAATTACTTCAATTACTCTGCATTGATAAATAACAAGGCCGTATTTACTGTTAAAACACATTTCCTCCACCCTCCCCCACACTTGCTTTGGCTTCTTCTGCTTCTCAGGAGGGAGAGGAGATCAGTGAGAGGATGGAAATGCAGCGGGCTGGGGGCTTCCCTCCTGCCCATTGGTGTGATGGTGTTCACAGGGTTCTTGGATGAGGGAAGAGAATCTGACTCCATGTTTCAGAAGGCTGATTTATTATTTTATCATATATATTGCATTAAAACTATACTAAAAGAATAGATGAAAGGATTTCCTCAGAAGGCTGGCTAAGAATAGAAGAGAAAGGAATGATAACAAAGGTTTGTGGCTCGGACAGAGAGCCTGAGCCAGCTGACTGTGATTGGCCATTAATTAGAAACATCCACATGAGACCAATCACAGATGCACCTGTTGCATTCCACAGCAGCAGATAACCATTGTTTACATTTTGTTCCTGAGGCCTCCCAGCTTCTCAGGAGGAAGAATCCTAAGGAAAGGATTTTCCATGAAAGATGTGAGTGACACACGGGAGAGCTGGGCTGCTCAGCACCCAGCCAGGGTGTCCCAGGGCAGCTGCCCCAGGATCAGCCCCTCAGGCTCAATCAGCACCAGCAGCTCTGCCATTCCAGCCCTGGCAGCGCTGTGCAAGAGGCAGAGCAATCACTGACAGCCACTTCAAACCTGCTGCTCGCAGCATCCTCCCCTCTCAGAAATTCACTCTGCTTCCCCTTGCTGGTGGGTACAGCTGCTCAGCATCCTCCTTTCCACGCTGGGAAAGTGAGATTAACCTGATCAGAGGCCTCTTCTGATGAAGAGATCATAGATGGATAATTCCTGGGTGTTTGCTGGCATTTACATGCTAATGATGAAAGGCACTCTGGTAAAGGTAATGTCAACACGAGTCCCTTGTCCTTGCATCTCAGCCTCCAGCCCAGCCATCTGTTCTCAGGGTTCAGAAAAGCTCTGGAGAACAGGTTGCTGCTAGAAAAGCTGCAAAAGCTCCTTCCCAGCTCTGCTGCCTCAGCCTGTGGAGCTCCATGCCAGTCCTGGATGCCAGGGGATGCTCAGAGCTGTGGATAAGCAGAGCACTAAAGCACACCCGGGCTGTGCTGGCAAACCACTGATGTCTTGCTGCTGGAGGATCTTAAATATCTGCAAAACTCAGCCTTATCACATGTCAGTAAACAAGAAAGACATAAAATATCTCATTGCAGGGGTACAGGAGCAGCAAAGCATCCAGAGATCCTGACTGAGCCCAGGTCCCTGTTGCAGATCCAACATTCCAAATTTCCTGAGGGAGAGGAGGGGAATGAATAACTCCTGCTTCCCCCGAGCTGGGATGCAATCCCCTGGGATAAATTCACTCCCCAAAAGGCAACACAACCCAGGCCTGGTGCTTTCCCAGCCAAAACCAGGGGTGAAACAGCCAAGTGGAGAGGGAGGAATGCTCAGAGCCTTCCCACAGCTCAAGGGACGGATGACCTTTCCAATACTCTACCTGTATAAATCTTACTTAATGAAATAATAAAAAAAAAAATACGATGAAGGTTAAACCATTCCCTGCAGCAGATTTACACTGAAAACAAGGCCTGCTCAGGGTTTACACAACAGCCCTTTAACATTCCTTTCCTAACGACCGGGGTGACTCCTGAGCAGCCCCAACCACAGGATGGGTGATCCCAGCCAAGGGCAGCGTGCCAAGGAAACAGCTCCAGCCCGGGCTGTGCTAAACACACAGTTAGGGTTTGGCTGGGTCACGAGCCACAACACGGCGGTTTTCCCCATCAAACCCTCCCCACAACCCTTGGGACATGACTTCATTTGCGGTGCCACCACAAGTGAGCTCTTCAAACAGCCCGGAGCAAACGCGGCTGCCTGCGGCTTGGGAGCGCCCCTGGCAAAGTGGGAGCACCAAGGCAGGGCCTCCCGTTGTGGGAAACAGAGCTGGGACGGGGTTTGAAGCCAGGGAAGGTCGGGTAAAGGGTTTGGCTTTGATCTTTACCTGCTTTTCCTTGGGCTGCGCCTCTGGCGCACGGGAGATGGGGAATCAAAGAGCAGCTCTGGGGCTGTGGCAATGCTCTGACTGAGGCAGGGCTGACACAAGCTCAGAGTCCCCCAGAATTGCTGCATTGATGCTCCCAGGGCTGATACAAGCTCAGACCCCAGAATTAATGCTGCATTAATGATCCCAGGGCTGATACAAGCTCAGAACCTCCAACAAACCCCAGAATTGCTGCATTGATGCTCCCAGGACTGATACAAGCTCAGACCCCAGAATTAATGCTGCATTAATGCTCCCAGGGCTGATACAAGCTCAGAGCCCCCACACAGACCCCAGAATTGCTGCATTAATGCTCCCAGGGCTGATACAAGCTCAGACCCCAGAATTAATACTGCATTAATGATCTCAGGGCTGCCACATCGAGGCACTTGTCCCTGGCAGCCACCTCAGCTCCTGCTGCAAGCAGCTGCTTTGACATCAGCCTCTCAGTGCCCGGATCCAGCACTCAGAACGGTGGCATTTTGGGCAAATAATGCCATGAAACTATTTCTGCTCCATCGGAGCCTGAGGAGCTTCTGCATGTATTTCCATAAATATCCCTGGCGTCAGTGCAGCAGCAGACCCAACAGACTGCCAGGGGGATCCTGCAGCCTGTGCTGAGCCTACCTACAGAGCAGCTCCAGGAAAAGCTCTGGGCTTGCAAGGGATTGGGGAGGACAGAATTATCCAGCTTCTGTGGGGAGGCTGGGAACAAGGGGAATCACTGCCCCAGGATGGGGCATCGAGCAGGGATCAGCTCATTAAGGACAACGTGGGAATGCCAAAAACCAGGAGAAGAGCTGGTGGATCCATGACCTGCTCTGTCTTCTGCCTCTGGCTGGAGCAGGGCATAGGGACTCACGAGGCTGGCTCTTTCTGCCCCATGAAAGACATGAAACCACCACTTCTGGGCCAAGCTTTGTCCTTGGCACGGCGTCTGTCAGCCGCAAACCTCCCTGTTCTGCCTCTGGCAGGGAGCTGGGACAGGGACCCTTAAGGGTGGCTCTTTCTGCCATGTGAAACCATGAAACCTCCACTTCTGGGCTAAACTTCATCCCTGGCACGGTGTCTGTCAGCTGCAGGCTCCCAGCAGGGTGAGTGCCCTGGCAGGGGCTCTGCCCTGCCTCAGCTGCCTCCGTCCTGCTGGGAGCCAGCGCTGCAGCAGCTGCTCCCAGGGCATTTCCCTGCAGGGTGGCTGGCGAGGGACGGGGTTAATGGTCCCACTCCACGTGTGACCTCTGTTCCCCCGCTCCCGAGCTGCTAATTACCCAGCTGAAGGGAGGGGGCAGCCCTGGGGCTCTGCCAGCCCTGGCATCGATCTCTGCCCCCCGGGAGAGACCCCAGGGAAGGCAGCTCCTCCCATCCCACCCAGCTAATCAGGGCCCAAGCACCATAAACACCCGAGCAGCAGCAGCAGCTCCCCTCCTCAAAATGAGAGCAGCCTGTGGGGGATGAATAAAGAGCGCTGCTAATGAAAAGGTGCCTGCCATGGCTCGGTCCCTGACAATTGGCAGATGAACCTCGGTGGTTTGTGTGCTCCCCCTCTTTATTCTCTGCTCATAAAACTGGCAGGAGCAGGGGTAGCGCGGAGCTGCTGGCGGCAGCTGTGCTCAGGATGAAAAATGAGCAGCACATGCACGGAGGCAGCTGGAGCACAGCGAGGGACCCCGGGGTCCCCGGGGTTATTTCCCTCTCTCCAGAGGGGCCCTGAGCTTAACCCTTGCTTTCCTGGCTTGGAGCAAAGCAGCCAAAGCCACAGGGCCGGGTCAGCCTGGCTGTTCCCAGTGCAGGGTGTGTGTCCTGGTGTGCCTGGAGGGCCAGGGGAGCTGCAGCCCTGCTGGAACAGGAGTGACAGAGGAGCTGCAGCCCTGCTGGAACAGTCACCCTGTGCTCACACAGAGCATCACCCAAGCTCATGGGCAAGGCAGGGCACTGCAGTGGGGCACAGCACGGGTGGCAGTGCCCTGTCCATCCCCACAGCCAGTGGGATGAACCTCCCTGCCTGGCACTTTCAGAGCAAGGTGTGCCCCAAATCTCTGGCATCTCTCTCTGTCCAGCCCAGTGTCCCAAAGCCACCCATCCCCTGCCACCTCACCTCGGAGCTGCCTTTGCCTTGTGCCTGGCAGGAGCAGGAATGTCCTGTTGTCCCTACAGAGCCCCCTCAGTGCCACCCCTGGCACACAAGGGGGTGTGGAGGTCACATTTTGTTTGCCCTCCTTGCTGAGGAGCCAGCCCAGGTCGTGTCCTGCCACCCACCGTGTCCATGGGCACAGTGTGGGCACAGCCCCGCATCTGCCCGCTCCCAGCAGCCTCCCAGGCCATGCTGTGCCTCAATGCTGCCTTTGTTCCTGGCTCTGGCACGTCCCAGGGTGTCAGTGACACTGAAAAGCTTTGACTGGCCCTTTCTGTTTGTTTTCTTGGCACACGCGGGCACGGCTCCAATGGCCCAGCCTCGCTGTGCCCGCACCTCGCGTGTGCCTGGCAGGGTTGCTGAGCTGCAGCTCTGCCCAAATGATGCCATCCACCCCTCTGGCTCCTCCAGTGCCCATTTCCCACTGCTTTTCCAGCACAGCATCCCACATCCCAGAGTGGGTGACCAGTGCTGGGCACTGCCCAGGCTCCCCGAGGCTGCCAGAGCTCCAGGAGTGTTGGGAAATGCCCCCAGGGATGCCCAGGGTGAGATTCTGGGCATCCTGGGGTGCCTGTGCAGGATTTGGAGTGGATGATCCCTGTGGGTCCCTTCCATTCCTCAGGATTCCATGAATCCTGGCTGGCAGAGCTGCAGGGTCCATCCCTCAGAGCCCACATCCATGGGATGCTGCCTTGCCAAGTGAGCTCTGTGGCAATGCCAGGGACATTCAGCACAGACCCTGCTCAAACCTTCTCCACAGCCACAAAGGCCTGCTGCACACAGACAGGAACACAGGCAACCCTCAGTTCTCCATTTCAGAGCCATTCAGGGCTGTTCAAACACTGCACAAACCCAGGAGGAACATCCCAGGCACGGCAGGTTTGTGTAATTTTACAGAGCCTTGAAAATGTGAAGCATTTGAGTGCCCTAAGTAGCTTTAAAGGTCACAGAGTGGTATCACTGCTGCTTGCACAGCCTGGCCAGGGCCCTGCCTGGTGTTTGCTCCAGGAACACTCTGCAGCCTCCACGGCTTTTTAGCAGGATTGCTCTCCAACTCCATCACGCTGTCCTTGCCAGTCAATTTTCTGCTACTCCATCACTTTCCCATTTGTATATCATTACACACGGCTGTCACAAATAATTTAGGAACCTGACGGGCAGCATGAGGAACGAGCTGTCCTAAGCATATCCCAAACTCCTGAGTTCTGCAGGAAAATGAGCTCTAAGCCCATTTCCCCAAAGAAGGAGCCTGGCATGGCTGGGTGTAGGACATGGGTCTGTTCCCACCCATGGACACGTCAGTGAGGACCAAGGAAAACATCTCAGGAGAGATCCCCAAAGATCCCCTGGTGCTGCAGGGTGAGCCAGGCTGGTTCTGCCCATCCACACCCAGCCAAAGAGCTGCTGCTGCAATGCTTTAACTCATTTTCATACATTTATGCTGAGACTAAATTTGTCCCTGCATATTTTCCTCCCCAGCCTAGTAATCAGTAGTGGAAATAATTTGCTGTTGTCTGCTCTGATGTTGCCATCTCTTGCACACATCCAAGTGACAAAGACATCAGGCCCTCAAAGTCCGATTGAAGAATAATTGGAAATCCAAAGTGGCACTAAATGTTATTTTCTAAATAAAATGCATTAAATTACAGAACATGAGGCTGTCAAGCATTAAAAAAGATTAGTTAGAGGCGGAAAAGAAATATTGTTCAACCCTTCAGAGACTTCATTACATGCAGAGGATACCCCTGTGTTCTTTGGGACAGGCAGGGGGAAAGGGAATGCAAAGCTGTAGAAATATTTCCAGCAGCCTGTGCTGTCCCAGATGGGCCTGGCTGCCTCTGCACTGCTGGATTTGCATCTCAGTTGCTGGATAAATATATAGAGAGATGGATATGTGGATATGTGGATAAATATGGGTGAGAAAGGCAAGATGGGTGAGGGGAAAACAGATAAATCAAGAAAAAGCAGAGAGCAGAGCAATCCCTGCCCCAGTGGCGGCAGGGAGGAGAAGGCCCAGCACAAGGACAGGAGGGATCATGGATCTCTGCAGGGATGGGGATGGCAGCCAGCCCTGGGTATCCAAATCACCCCAAATCTGCAGAAAAGGGACAAATCCGGGCACAGATCCAGCAGCTGAGCCCCAGGGCTGTGTGTCTGCCTTGGCTGGGTGTTAATAAACCCAAATATTGCAGCAGCTGCGCTCAGAACCTCAGCAAAGCCCAGCCTGGCCGTGGAGCACAGAGACAATCGTATTTCACCCGGTAGGAGCTGCTAAATTCACACTTAGAGCAATAAAGGCACAGCCAAACAAACATGACCCCAGTGGGACCCGTGGCTGGGGCAGGCACATCTCAGCTACACAAACAGCAGAGCTGAGGTGCATTTATCCCAAATCCCTCCTCTCACCAGCCTTCCCCAACAGCTCTGGCCCCTGGCATTAATACCCAGAGCCCAGCAGGCTGCAGGGGAGGCAGAATTATTTACATGGCTGCTTCCCCTTCCTGCACAAGGATTAAAGGCCAGGTGAGGCTCTTTGTGGTAGTTTTTATTTTGGTTTTTGCTTGTTTAAAAAAATAAGAGCAGATAATTATCATCTGCCATTACGGAGGTGCTGATGCACCAAGTGCTGCTGCCCCTGTGCTGGGGGGAGAGGGCAGAGCAGCCCACACACCAACTGGAGATGGATTTATTCCAGCTGAGGGCTGGGGAGCCAAATCCCTCTCTCCCAGGGTTTCATTAGCTGGGAATGGCTTTCTAACGAGATTTACACAGCCCAGCCTGGAGCCTGCCCGTCCTGCCCTGCGCCCAAAGACAATAACCACGGGCAGCTCAGGGGAGCCTCCTGTGCCTCTGTCCCCACCCTCCAGTGCTGGGACCCTGGTGCCATCGGGGCGACCTCACAAACCCACAGAAACCCCACAGAAACCCCACAGAAACCCACACAAACCCCACCAAAACCCCACAGAAACCCCACACAAAACCACACAGAAACCCCACACAAAACCACACAGAAACCCCACACACAAAATCCCCCATGCAAAATCCCTCACACAAACCCACATAAACCTCACACAAACCCACAAAAAAGCCACACAAAACCCACAGAAATCCCCCACAAAAACCCACAGAAACCCACACAAACCACGTAAACCCCACACAAAACCACATAAATCCACACAGAACCCCCACACAAAAACCCCCCACAAAACCCACACAAAAACCCACACAAAAACCCACACAAAAACCACACAAATCCACACAGAACCCCCCCACAAAAACCCCACAGAAACCCACATATACCCCACACAAAACCCCCACAAACCCACATAAACCCTGCACAAAACCCCACATTCTGGTGCTATGGCTTCAGAATCCTGCTCATGGCTTAAAACACCCCTAAAATAGCCAAAACTCAATATTTGGACACTGCTCTCAGGCACAGGATGGGGTTTTGGGGTGTCCTAAGCAAGGCCAGGGCTCAGTGATCCCTGTGGGTGCCTCCCAGCTTGGGGAATTCTGTGATTCCATCATCCCCTTATTCCCTTTGAGGGATCAGGTCCTTTTTGGGTGGGATCTGGCTGTTCTGGGTGGCTGCATCCCCCAAACAAGGCTAAACCAAATCCCACCCCTCTAGTGCTGCCTCTTATGGAGATTTTTCCACAAATCCAACATTTCCTCCAGCATCCTGCTTGGACGAGGTGCCAGGGACGAGCTGGAGCCCAGGCCACCAGCCTGGACCACGCAAGGGCCTAAAATGGAAAAAGCCAGCTTGTTTTTGAGTGCCTGGAGCCTGCCCCCTCCTCTCTGCAGGCACGGGAATACTGTTTCTGGCACGGCTTCTCCAAATAAAAGTGTGGTCAGCTCTTTTTTGGATGGATTTTTGAGCGAATTGTTTTTGTGGGCAGCGCTGTCGGCTCCAAGGCCCAGCCACACAGGGAGGGGTTATTGTTAAACCCCTGGCCTTCCCCTGCTTCCTTCCCGAAGAAAATGAAAATAAAAATACTGAGATGCAGTTCTTAGCGAGGTGTTAATAGCACCCAAGGCACTGGCAGTTGTGAGTCACTTAAATGGATGGGGAAAATCACTTAAATGGATGGGGAAAAGCCCAAAACAAAGGCAGGAGGCAAAGGAGAAGTCCCTGATCCCAGTGCTGGGATCACTCCAACAGATTGGGGAAGATTGCTCCCCTCAGCTCCAACCAGGCAGGCAGCAACCCCTGACCAAATCCTGCCCTGAATCTCCAGGGATTTTGGCCAGTTTGGTTTTGATCTGGCTCTGGAGGCCACAGCAGGGTCATGAAGGGTGTCACTAACAAAGCAAAAGGCAGCACCCAGCCTCTGAGAGCCTTAGGATCAGCGAATCCTGGAATGGTTTGGCTTGGAAAGGACTTTAAAGCTCATCTCATTCCACCTCCACCAGCCCCATCTTCTCCAGCCACCTCAGCAGCTGAGAGCCCCTCAGTGCCTGGGGCTCCTTTTTGTGCCCATCCCTCTCCAAACCTCCCCATTCCTCCACTGCTGGGATGGGATTCCTGGAGGCTCTTTTAATTCATTTATTTGAAAGCATCTCTGGAGCCTTGCCAAGCCAGGGTGGGCTCTGCAGGTCCTGCAGCCCCCCGTGCTGCCCTGCCCAGCAGTTTGAAAGGGAAAACCAGCACTGGTGCACTGGGATCAGCTTTTCACGGGCATTTACCCATTCTAAAAGCTCACTCCAAGGAGTGCACAGGAATAGCTGCAGGTGGGAAGGTGATGCCTGGATTTATGGGTCTTTATAAGCAATCTGGCACTGCAAACCACACCCAGGGCCTTCTCTTCCCTCCTTCATCTCGTGGGAGCATCAACCTGGACAGGAGTGAGGAATGGCTGTGGGGCTGAGGGTCTGGGGGCTCTCCCAGATTTCCTGTGTCACTTAGGACAGGTCACACAGCACCTCTATGCTTCAATCCTGATCTAAAAACTGGTATTACCTCTCCATCTCCCAAATCTGGGAGTGGAGACCAAAACCTTCACAGCCTGGTGGGGGCTGCTGCAGAGAAACCGGTGGAAAAGGCAGAGGGAAAATGAAGAGGGAAAACAACAATCCCCCTGTGTGAGCAGCACGTTCCAGGCTTGATTACAATAAAAATAATTTCTTTAACACCCACACAGAAAGCTCCAGGCCGGGATTGCTGCTCCCCCTGTCTGTCTGGCCCCCAGAACTCTTGGCAGGGCCCTGGGCAGGGCTGGGGCAGGGGGAGCAGGCAGTGTTTAGTCTGCCAGGCACATTCCTGCTCGCTGCTCAAATAAATACAGGGTTATTGATGGAGCTGCCTCCCCTCCCCAGCATCAGGCAGAAATGCCACAGTTATCAAGTGGCTCCCTGGAACAGCACAGGGATGGGGCTGGAGGGACCTTGGGGACCGAGGGACACCCAAGGCCAGAGGGGTTCTTGTTTAGGATCTGCCCCAAGGTTGGTGCTCAGAATTCCCATTTGGGTGCTGAATGTGCTCTCCAGGATCATCCCTGAGCAATCCATGCACCTCCCTCCAGAAAATATCAACACTTCTTGCCACAGCAAAGTTATAATGGGAAATATTTTTCTAGAGGAGGAGGAGGAGGGAGAGCAAGAGCAAACCTCACAAAAAGTTGTTTTTTCCTGCTTTACAACCAGTATTAACTTTTATATTTAGTCCCAGCTTGCAAGGCCATTCCAGCCACTTTCCCTGGGGCACATCCATAATTTTTAACCTATCTGGAGACTGCAGGAGCCTGAGTCAAGTTCCACCTCATCTGGGGGCATTTTTCAGCATGTTCAGGGGAAAAGGAGAAAAAAGCAAAGGCTTTAAGAGTCAGGGTGGATTTGAACTCTGAAATCCTTCTGCCCCTTTGAGGCTCAGATTGAGTCCAAGCAGGAGCTGGAAGCCTGGAGAGGGCAATGCTGGGGGGGTTTCAGCTGCTCCCCCAGCCCACAGAGCCACCTGCAAAGTGCCACATTGTCCCAGGCTTCTGAGGAGACCAGGCAAAGCCTGATCCAAGGGAAACACTGCAGGACTGTGGGGGCCTGAATATATGTTGTATTGTGGGACCTGTGTGGGTCCGAGTTACTCCAAACGAGCTGCAGCTGCAGGGTCCTTAGTTGGGCAGCAGCTGTAGCTCGTGAAGGTAACTGAGATAAATAGGGGTGGGTCAAGAGCCCAGGAGGAGCCCCTGAGAAGAAAGGAAGGACTGTGCTGCAGAGAAAGGAGAAGAGCCCCAGCAGAGAGGGAAGAACAATACTGCAGCAAAGATTGCAACAACTGGTGACCCCGACGTGATGAAGAACGCACAGCCAAACATCACAAGAAGGTATGGGATCCCCCAGACAGCCGAGAGCTGAGGCAGCCTGAGAGCTGGGACTTTGGAATATCAGCCTGAGAGCTGGGACTAGAGAAGAAAGACAGCCGAGAGCTGTGGCAGCCTGAGAGCTGGGACTGTATGCATATTATAATTGTTAAAAGAAAAGGGGGGAAATGTGGGGGCCTGAATATATGTTGTATTGTAAGACCTGTGTGGTTCCCAGTTGCCCCAAACGAGCTGCAGCTGCAGGGTCCTTAGTTGGGCAGCAGCTGTAGCTCGTGAAGGTAACTGAGATAAATAGGGGTGGGTCAAGAGCCCAAGAGGAGCCCCTGAGAAGACATGAAGGACTGTGCTGCAGAGAATGGAGAAGAGCCCCAGCAGAGAGGGAAGAACAACACGGCAGCGAAGATTACAACAAGTGGTGACCCCGACGTGATGGTTGGCAGAGATAAGGCAGCCAGGAGCTGTGGATAAGACAGCCAAGAGCTGTGGATGGCCTTTGAGCCAGGAGCTGTGGATAAGGCAGCCAAGAGCTGTGAAGAATCTGGCCTTTGAGCCAGGAGCTGTGTGAGTTGTACGTGGTCTTTGAGTCACGGGAAAATGTATGTACTGTAATGTGGCCTCTGAGTCACAGTAGAGATATGTATTGTAGAATATGTAAATATGTCCATGTAAAATCTGTTCCTGTAAGTAAAAGAGAAGGGGGATGTATAGTAGAGATGGCCTTTGAGTTCTAGTAAAATATCTGTATTGTGCTTGGATATGTGTAAGTAAAAGAAAAGGGGGAAATATAGTGCTTGAATATCTGTATATCGGCCTTGCCCCGGTAGGTCCCAGTTGCTCTAAATGGGTGGCAGCTGTGATGTCCTTAATTGGGCCGCAGCTGTGGCTGATGAAGGTAACTGGGATAAAAGGGGGTGGGTTAACCCGGCAGGGAGAGCCTTGGAGGAGCCCTGATGGAGCAGCAGGAGCAGCACTGCTGTGAAGAGCTGCATGTGAGAAAACCACCCAGAAGGTGTGGGACTCTGGAAATGTGATAACAGAAATATGAACAACAACACAGGACAGAGCTTGAACTTGGCAGAATCAGACCCAGGAATGGTTGGGTTGGAAAAGATCTTAAACCCCCTCCAGTGCCACCCCTGCCATGGGGTCACCTTCCAGTGCCACCATGCCACCTCCCACTGTCCCAAACCCTGTCCAGCCTGGCCTGGGACACTGCCAGGGGTGAGGTGGATGGAGGGATCCAGCAGGAGCAGCTCCTGCACTCGGAGTGCACAAACCCCACCACAATAAAGGATCCTCCACACCACAGCCCTTTTTCCATTTCACCCTTCGCTGGATCATTTTATGCATCTATTCCCACTGCTAATTCGAACTAATTAAAGTATAAAATAGAATAATTTGTGCAATTTCAGAGCTCCCCTCAGCATATTGTGAGTTATGTTTCCTTTCTGCTGGAGCCTGATGTGAGCAATTCCCGGCCTCGCTGGCTCAGTACCCCCAAACTCCTCTCCACAAACTATTCCAGGAGCAGGGGATGGGGGACGAGGGGAACTTTAAAAGGGAAAAATAATCCAAATTTGGTTTTAAATCTCATCACTGAGCACTGAGTGTGGTATTTCAGATCTCTCCTTCAAGGCCTTTTCCCCCCTGGGAACACAGCTCTCTCCTTTTGCGGCTGGTAAGGAGGACCTGGGTCTGTCTGTCTGTCCATCCAGACAGGAAATCCTGCAGCATTCCAAACCCAGCCTTGAAAACCAGCATCACCCACAGAGCTGGACTGGGAGGTGTCCCTGTCCACTTCCAGTGGAGCTTTAAGGTCCTTTCCAACCCAAAAAATTCTGGGAGTCCATGGGCTTAGCTTCCCTCAGGATGGAGCAGGGATGGTGGCACCAGATTTGGAGGGACATCAGAGCTCCTTTGCAGACCCTGCAGCCCTGGGGAGCTGAGGCTCTGTGCCCGTAAGGGAAATTCTAGAAATACCTCAGGACTGTGGTGGCTGGAATGGAAATGAAACAATGGCTCTGTAGAAGGGGAGGAATTGGAAAGGGAAGCAAATGCCGAAGCAAACACGTGGGAACCCTGTGGCTGTGACTGGCAGGGGAAGAAACAGCCCTAATACAAAGAAAAAACCAAAGCAAAACAAACAAACTGCAGGCAAAGGCAGGCAGCACTTGAAAGGAACAACCGCACGGGCAATGTCTGCGACATAACTCATGCAGGAAAAACAAACCCACTGACCCCCGCTCACACCAACGCCTCCCCCAGCCCTTCTTCCAGCAAAGTTCATTCTCCAAGGGTTCCTCACCTCACAGGAGCTGCCTGGGTTTATTTTGGGTCTGGACAGACATCCCTGGGGCTGGGGGAGCTCTGGGACAGGTGAGCCCCAGCAGGGCTGACAAATGTGCTGGCAGCAGGAGCCCAGCAGGGCCCCACCTGCCCGGGCTCGGCTTTTTGGGCAATCCGTGGTAATTAACACATCCTCCCTGGCAGCCAGGTATTGTTAATGAGAGCAGACAAGTTTTTGGCGGGATTTCTTAATTATTCCTAATTGAGGTCGGGAATTTTGGGAGGATGGAGGAGGAGCTGTGCACACACTCCAGGGGCAGAGTCCTTCCTCTCCAGGGGCTCCTGTGCCCATCCAGCTCCTCTCTGTCCCAGCCCATGAGCAGGTGGAGGGACTCTCAGGGGAGAAAGGATTTTGGACACCCCTGGTGGGATCCAGCCGAGCCCTTCTCCCAGTGCTCAAAGTTTGCTGAGATTATGTCCAGCTAACTGGCTGTTCAACTAGCAGATAATGTAGTTAAAAATTTAATCAGTTCATTTTTTTTCCCTCCTGATGACTGCAGACCCTTTTATCCACGCCTCGTGCATTTTTTATCATGTTTTCTCAGTTCTCCTCAGGACACCATTGGTATTTACAGCCCTGCTCAGGCTCCAGGACTGATGTGCTCCCCTGTTTTTCTCAGCCCTCACTCCAACCCAATCCAATCTCTCCTAAATCATCGGGGCAGCTCCTGTCTGCCTCCCCCTCCCTCAGCATCCAGAAAATTCATCCCAAAGCAAAGCAAAGCAGTTTGCACAGGAGACTGAAGCCTCTGGGGGTTACAGGGCAGAGGAATGCACAACAAATTATCCCTGGAGAGCTGCAGCTCCTGGCACAGGGGCACTTGCAAAGCAAATATTTCACTGCTCCCAGAGCAGGCTAAAAGACAATTTCTTTACCTAAAGCCACGGTGATGGATGTGGAGAGGGAGGGGGAATTCAGCCCGTGGAAAAGCAACAGGTTGGGAATAAAGGAGGAGGAGATGTGGCTGCCCCATCCCTGCAGAGTTCAAAGCCAGTTTGGACAGGGCTGGGAGCAGCCTGGGGTGGGCTGAGATGAGATCTGAACCCTCCCAACCCAAACCGCTCTGTGGTTCTGTGATTCCATCAAAGAACACAAACCTGTGCCCTCCGAAGCCCCAGAGGGCACATCCAGCACTGCCTGGAGCAGCAGGGGCTCCCTCAGGGCTCTGCTGGCTTTGTTGGTGTTCACGGGGTGGTTCTGGGCTCTCATCTCTGCCTGGGGAGTGCTGGGGCTCCCAGAGCAGGAGCCTGCTCTGTTCCACCCCTCAGAACAGGGAAATCCTCCCCTGTGCCTGAATTCACCATGGCTGGGCTGGGAGCATCTCCTGAGCCCATGGGGCAGCAGGGATTGTGGAGGATGGTTCTGCAAAGTGAATTCTGCACCTACAGCACCTGGGCACTGCCTGCTGAGGAAGGTGCTGCTGTTCCCCCAGCACCTCACCTCACCTGGGGTTCCACCTGAGGAGCACCAGAACTGAGGGATCATGAGCTGGGAAATAAGGAATGGAAAATTCAGTTGTTTTTGGGCAGGGAGGAGGCAGTGAGGGCAGAGGGAGAGCCTGCTCAGCACCAGCTCCTCTGCCCCTGCAGCTCCCACCTGCCAGGAGCCCTGATGCCCAGGCTGGGCTGGAAAGGACCCTCCTGGGATGTTTTCCTCACCCCTAACACAGGAACTTCCTCCCAGCCACCATTTCCATCCTGCTGATTTAAATTCCACGTCTGCAACCTTTGATTAGGTACTGAAATCTTTTGGAGCCAGCAATCCCTGCCCTGGGTTTGATCGAGCTCCTCTCACTCCTGCCTTTAAAAATAACCAAATTCCTCCTTCTGTCAGAGCTGTGAAAATCTTTGGCCCCGGTTTTGCTGACGCTCACACAATGCCCACAGCCCTGCCAGGGGGAGCAGAGGGGGCTCCTGCAGCCCTGGGGCCACCAGAGCACCCTCATCCCAAGGATTGATGGGGCTGGAGCTTGCACACACTGAGGAAACCCAACTGACAGCCGGACAATTGATGCTGCTGGGCTGAAGTACAGAGCCACTTCTGCTCAGCACCAGCAGCACTTGTGGGAGCCTCAGCCCTTCCCTCTGCAAGGGGGAGAGCAGAGAAGATTTTCTGCGTGTGCAGGGGGTGTTGGTGAGGGCTCTGTGACAAAATGGGGATTTTTAAATCAGGGGCGTTGCTGGCCCCACAATTGTCAAACATTGCCATTTAACCCCTCACCTGCTGTTTGATCAGCCCTGGGTGCACCTCGTGTATCACCAGTGAAGCAGCAACCAATTCCATGTCAATACCTTTTTTTTTCTTTTTTTTTGGTTTTTTTTTTTGGTTTTTTGTTTGTTTTGTTTGGGTTTTTTTGCCTGGTAGAAACTGTTAATTGAAATTGTCTGTGAAAAATTAAGCAGCTTATCCTGGGCAGTGGCTGAGAAGAGCCATGGTCCCCTCACTGTGGCTGTGATGGTTCTCCCACCACAGAACCCATGGTGAATAAAAATTGGGATTTTGGGGTGATTAGCTCTGCCAGCACCTGCCAGACTCAGTGCTATTCCCACCCTGGAACCCCACAAAGCTCCTGCAATGCCACCCATCTCCATCATCTCCATCATCCCCATCATCCCCATCATCTCCATCTCCATCTCCATCATCCCCATAATCTCCATCTCCATCATCTCCATCATCTCCATCATCTCCATCATCTCCATCATCTCCATCATCTCCATCTCCATCATCTCCATCTCCAGCCAGCTCTCCCCAGCCTTGCCCAGCCTGGGTGCAGAAATGGGCTTTGTTTGCTCCACCAACACTGAGCAATGAATTCCTGCTTTAAATAGTGTCAGAGCCACTTCTCCTTTCCCCTGTGAGTGTTTGAAAGCAGGTGCTGTAAGAAGGGAACCTGAAAGAGCTCCTAATAACCACCCTTAAACCGAGTGGTTCAAGAGCCCCCGAGTGCCTGGAAGCAAAGTTTCTTTATTCCTCTCTCCCCCGGATCGGGCTGTGCAACTGTTGCTTCTGTGCTTTGTGGGAGTGAAATCAAATGTCAAATATTCTGCTTTGGAAGGAGTTGGCAGCGAGACATGAAAGGCTCAGGGAGAGCTCGAAAAAAGAGGGAGGAAAAAACTGGAGCAAAGCACAGACAGGGCTGGGACAGGAGCCAGGGGATGGGGAAGGGCTGTGCCTGCAGCCACAGCTCCAGAGCTGAGCAGGGAGAGGCTCTTTTCCCTGCAGCTCTGCACTGAGCTGGTCCTGGCTGCTGCCTGCACAGAAGGGAGCTGGGCTCCGTGCCGAGGAGCTCCCTCCGTCCTTTGTGGGAAGCATCTCCACAGCTCCATCCCTACAACCCCAACCCCACAGCTCCATCCCCACAGCTCCATCCCTACAACCCCAACCCCACAGTCCCATCCCCACAGCTCCATCCCTACAACCCCATCCCTACAACCCCATCCCTACAACCCCATCCCCACAGTCCCATCCCCACAGGTCCATCCTCACAACCTCATCCTAACAACTCCATCCCCACAGCCCCACAAATCCATTTCTACAGCCCCATCCCCACAGCTCCATCCCCACAGCTTCATCCCCACAGCCCCAGGCCTTGGAGCTGCCCCCAGACCCCATCCCAGGGCTGTCCCCATGCCCAGAGGGGCTCAGGATGTGCCAGCAGCTGTTGGGGAGCACCTTCCCCATGTAAATTCCAGAAACCCTCAACACCTTCCCCAGGTGAATTCACAAACCCCCAGCACCTTCTGCAGGTGATTGCACAAGCACCAGCACCTTCCCCAGGTGAATTCCACAACCTCAGCCATTCTCAAGGGCTGTGTGTGGACACAGCCCTGGCCTGGATCTGTCTCAGATATCAAACCCCAGCTCTGAGCAATCCTCCCCCCACGTTTACTGCAGCACAGCCCTGCCAGGAGCAGCTGCTCTCTGTGGCATTCTGCTGTGGCAAATCTCGGTTTGTTCTCCATTTCCAGCCCTCAGAGCCCGTTTTTTGCTGTGTATTCTCAGTCCTTCTGAGGGCTCCTCTCACCATTTACAGCCTCAGTCCTCCGGGGCTGCTGGACCTCCCTCCTCCCCTTGGTGCTGACCCCTTTTCAATCATCAGCCTCCTTTATAGAGAACCAGGGAACAATATCTCCTTGGCTGCACTTTGCTGACCTATCACACTGCAGGGTGGGGGCACTGGGGTCACCACAGGAGCTGACAGATCCATATGCATGGGCTGCTGCATTTTGGGACCCAGAGCACGCGTTGCTGCAAGGGCAACAGGCAAATCCTGTGGCAAAGCCTGCAAGGAATGAGAAGCAGCAGCCCCCAGCTCCTGGAGTCTCCCCAAGGCAGAGCCGTGGCTGGAAATGGAATTAACGTTCCAGGAATATTCTATTATTTGCTAATTCTCTTCACATCTTTTTGTTTCACAATTAAGCAAATTAGCGCTTTGATGAATATTAAGACGCTCTTGCCTCATAAAAGATGAGTTAGAGGCATTCCCCCTGGACTTTGCTCCTAATGAAAACACTTCCTCAACTGTTTGAGTTCCACACTGGGTCCTTTCCTCCCTGCTGGGAGCATGGGCAGCACGTGGCTCCTGCACAGTGACCAAGCATTAACATTTGAATAAAATAATTCAATTGCAAAGTTTGCACAGATCTCATTATCCAGCCTGAGCTGGATGGGATCTGAAATTGTGGCTGCTCATGCAAGTGTCTGTCCCTGAGTGTCTCCAACAGGCACAAAATGCCTTCCTCAGCCTCAGGGGTTCACTCACTCGAGGCTTTCAGTGGGGAGAAGCCTTTGCCCTCTCCTCAAACATTTCTCCCTTGTTTTCAAATAACTTTTTAACCAAGGAACCCCTGTGGCTCATGACCGAGGTAGGAACAGCTCAGAGCCCCAAACCAGCTCAGTTCCCATCCCTTCCAGCCAGGAACAAGCAGGTCCAGCTCTCCCCCAATGATGCCAATTTCTGCTCAGGGGCACAAAACCCCAAGCTGCTCCTGGCGCTCCAAGCCCTTATCCCCATGCAGCCCCTCGGGGCTGATCTCCAGAGCACAGTGCTGAGGGAAGGAGCAGGGATGCTCCGGGCAGGGCAGCAGGCACTCACCTGGCGCTCTGACATGACGTACAGGTACTTGTGGTCCATGGAGAAGGCCATGTCCCGCAGCACCGGGCTGCCGTCCTTGAACACCGGCACCACCTCGTACTGGATCCCGCCCTGGGGCGGCCCGTCCGCCCGGATCTGCAGGGCAAAACACACACACAGGTCAGGGGCACTCACAGCTGACAAATCCTGCCTTTGTTTTGGGGTGAGGGAAGAGGGGGACAAGATAGGGAAAGGAATGAATCCAAAAATCTCAGCTCTGGACTGCAGACAGGGCAGAGTGGGAGCAGGAGCTGGAGCGAAGGTTCTGTCTCCACTGCAGGCAGTGTGATTTCTCCACTCCAGGAGAAATAATAAGAGAGTTTTGTGGTTGCAAGGCGAGCACAGAGACCTCCAGTGAGCCATGATTGACCATCCAGGGGGAAGGAAAACTGTAAACTTTTAAGATTCTCTCTAAAATAAACCTGAAAGGAGACCACAAAACTCTACAGCCAACAGCAAAGCCAAGATACTGCAGAGGTATATTTTAATTCTCCAGACACCTATAGAATGACACTTGGATAATCTCCACCACCTCTTCCTGCCACGGAATCCTCCTGGAGCATCATCCCTGCTTAAAACCTGGGGATGCTGCTGCCACTTTCCTGCCTGGAGGGTTCAGCGAGGCAAGGCCAGCCCAGCCCGTCGTGCTGAGCGAGCAGAGCTCTGGCACAGCACCACACGCTCCAAGCATCCCTCCATCCCTCCCAAACACCGCCCTGCTCCCGCAGGAAAACCTGCCCGGGCTGTGACAAGCCCCATCCCTGCCAGCAGCCGCTGCTGCGGAGGAAACGCCGCCTTCTCTTGCCCGAGTTAATAATTGATGGCCTCGGGGGCTGTGCGCGGGGAGGGCAGCGGGAGAAACAAACTCCTGACATTGCCTTTCCCACCAGGATCTGCGCGTTTGGGGAGATGCGGGGTGGGAACGGGGCTGGGGGAGCCATGGGCGGGCAGCGACAGCGGGGATGGGCCGGGGATGAGCCGGGGATGAGCCGGGGATCGCCGGGAATGAGCCGGTGATGTTCCAAGGATGTACTGGGAATTGCCGGGATGGCCCGGGAATGTGTGGGGAATTGCCAGGGATGAGCCGGGAATTGCTGGGAATTGCCGGGATTGTCCCAGAAATGAGCCGGGAATTGCTGGGATGTGCCGGGGATGTGCTGGGAATGTTCCGGGATGCGCCAAGGATGTACCGGGAATTGCCAGGAATGAGCCGGGAATTGTCGGGAATTGTCGGGAATTGCCGGGAATTGTCGGGATGCGCCTACCGCCCCTCCAGGAGAAGGAACACGGCCCTAGGCAAACTCCTTATCGCAGAGGTGCCATCGGCTCCCGCCGGGCTGTGCTGCCCCGGCCCTTTCTGCCACCCCGAAATTCCCTGCCTGGCTGCACAACGGAGCAAAAGGCAGGAAAACCCCAAGGCCAAACCTTCGGAAGAGGCAGGACTGGCACAGAAAGGGCTGGCTCTTTTTTCTGATGCATGTTCCCAGAAGCCAAGAGAGCAGATTGTTAAAAATCTTATGGTTTAGCTGAGAAATGAGCCACCCCAGCTGGAAATACCAGGGGAGAAACTCCTCTGCACCCTCTCCAAATAAATCCTCCCCTTGGAAAGGGCCCCGGTGCCTCCTGCCATGCACAGACATGTTGGATACACACAAACACATTCATTTCCTGCATTTCTCTCTTTTCCCCTTTACCTCCCGAGCGTTCAGTGCTACAGAAGGACATCAGGTGGGAATGTGAGTGCTCTGTGGAACACCCACAGCCAGGCACAGAACCCCTGGCAGGATTAAGCTGCCAGCCCAAGCCTGCCTCGAAAGCCCTGAATTTTCAGAAAGCAAAATCCCCCAAAAGGCAGAAGGTCAGAGAAAGCAAAATCCCCCAAAAGGCAGGTCAAACCCTGCTTTAATTCCACCTGTGAGAATTAGGATTGTCCCAGCCCCAGTGAAATACCAGGAATCAGAGGCAGAGCCACACCAGTATGAGCCCAGTGCCTTACTGGGTGCTGCCACCGGAGTCACCCATGCTGCAGCGGGGACAGAGGGACAGAAATCACCCAGGAATAAAGAGCAGGAACGCGGGGCTGCCAGGGCTCCACAGCCACCGTACAAAGGGCTGATTAATGGCCAGACAGGAATGGGAGCCCGGACATGAAGGATCAGCAGCCTTTGTGAAAAACAACTGTTTTCCAGAGCTCCCTCAGGGCACCAGCAGCTCGGTAAATTGAGCTTCTTTCTAGTAATGAGGTCAGACAGGGCTAATAAAGAGAGATACCACTGGACAAGGCTGGTGCAGACCAATTCCAACTGGGAATTGCAGCTCGGGGCTGGAGGCAGCGCTGAGTGCCCCTGCAGCCCGGCTGAGGGCTCGGAGCTGTGCCTGGGATGGGTTTGGTGCCTGGGATGGGTTTGGTGCCCGGGATGGAGTTTTGGGGCACAGCACGGGGTGCTGGCACTGCCTGCGCCCTCCTGCCCCCACAATGGCCAGGGAGCAGCCCTGGGGCTCTCAGGGATTCTGTGCCCAGGGCACAGGACAGGGGGACAGCAGAGCCTCCCTGGGTGGGTGTTGGAGCCCCAGAGCCCCCTGGCCACAGCCCAGGCCGAGGGCACCCAGTGACACCGGGATGCTCCACTGCATCTCCAGCTCAGGGCTCGGTTTCCATGGCAACAAATGATGATGTCAGAGAGGAGAGCGATGATTCCTGCGGCCGGGGAGGAAGAAAGGGATCATCTCACACAGCAGAAAGCCTCTTGTTGACGTTTGGGGAGGGAAATCATTCCTCTGCCTCACGTGTGGGTGCCCTGCTGGGGCCTGGCAGCTCCTGAGCTGTCTCTGGAGCAGGGGTGGGACCAGCCCTGCACCTGCGGGCTCATCCCAAATCCAGGGCTCATCCCCAATCCAGGGCTCATCCCCAAACCAGGGATCTTCCCCAAATCCAGGGCTCATCCCAATCCAGGGCTCTTCCCCAATCCAGTCCAGGGCTCTTCCCCAATCTGGGGCTCACCCCCAATCCAGGGCTCACTTCCAACCCATGGCTCATCCCCAATTCAGGGTTTATCCCATTCCAGGGCTCACCCTCAATCCAGGGCTGGTCTGGCACGGCCCTAGGGGACAGGGGAGCACAGGGGTGGGCTGGGATCCCCCAGTCCCATTTGCTCCTGTCCCCACCCTTCTCCTGACAGGGTGATGGCCGTGGAAGGGATCAGGAGAGGGACACAGAGGGAAGAGGGTGGGGATGGATGGAGCACAGGGGTGGGAGAGGCACCTCAGGAGCTGGAAACAGGGATCAGAGGGGCAGCAGAGCCCAGGAGGACACGCCATGGGCTGCCACACTCGGAACAGGGACCCGAGGAGCTGCCCGGGCCACATCCAGCCCGTCCCTCCTGCTGGGTGTTTACAAATCTCTGCTGAGAAGTGCCTACTGACATAATCTGCAAATCCAAACTCATCCCAGCTCACAGGGCAGCCCGATGGAGGAGCAGGATGTGCTGGGTGCAGGAGCTGCAGCCCTGCAGAGCTCACACTGAGCTCTCTAATACCCCCACAATGCAGCTGCAGGCTAAGCTGGGCTTTATCAGCAGAGATTAGCCAAATACCACATTGTGGCAGCGTGTAGGAGCCACTCACGGATCTAATCTGACATGAAGCTCCCGCACACCTCGTGCAGGAAAGTTCCCCCCAGGTGCTGTGCCCCGGCAGTGCCGGTGCTGGGATAGCTCTGCATTCCCCCCAGCAGGCTCCCATTAGGAGACATCGAATCTCTTCGCAGGAACTTTCCGTGATTAAATTACCTGTCTGTTTGCATTAGGGGTGTTTCCAGCAGGCTGACTCAGGGTGGAATTCCTGGTGCCAGGGAAAACAGCTGAATAAGCCCGAGCATGAGGGGCTGATTGCCCAACCTGGGTCCTGCAGCGGGGCCACCATTGACTCCTCCCCACCTCTGCAGGGGCCTCATGGTCCCAAAGCACTCTGGTTTCCATGTGGAAACACCAGGGAGGCAGTGGAGGGGTTCCTAAGAGGATCCCCAGTGCCAGGAGCAGCAGGCGCTGCCTGAACTTGCTGATTTTTGTAATGGCATTGAAGTGAAATCTGGCCCTGCATGATTCTCTTCGTCCTGCATCCTCAGACCCCCACAGCAACATCCAGGAGAGGAGAATCCACATCTGGAACTGCAAATTATTACCCAAAAAGTTTCCAGGCCCCTGCAGGATCCCTCCCCATGTCCCCATCCAGCCTTCCCTGCAGGCAGGAGCAGCAGGATGGGACTGGGCTCCATGTGGGAATTCTCCCCTCGGAATTCAAGTGCAACAGGAACCCCATTGGGTGCCTTTCCTTTAAATCACAGATGTGTCCCTGAGAAAGCTAATGACAAACCTTACATGAACATTCCATTCCAATCAGCATATCCAATTAACTTCATTACCTGCAGGCTCCCTCTCTGCCAGGCTCTTTCTCTCCTGTCACATTTTCTTCATGCATTTCTCTCACATTAGGAGGGAATGGCTCTGTCCCCGTGGGCGCCACCTTTGTCTTGGCCCCACAGCCTCCATGGATGGGTCCCTGCAGGAGCCCATGGTGCTGTCAGGCTGGGAGCAAAGCAGCTCCTGAGAGCAAATCCATCCCCTCCCAGCTCACACTGCCCAAGTGAACATTAAACACTCTCACTAATCACTGCTGGGGCTGCCCGTGCAAAGCCCTGGGGAGAAAGGCTGCACAAAGTCTGCACAAAGTCTGCATTTCAGGCCCTGGCGGATCATCCCAGCACCCCCCAGCTCCCCAGGAGAGCCACACAGGTCCCCTCTCACCTGGAGCCCACCTTTCCAATGGACTAAATTGGGAATTTAAAATTGCCCCTGGCTCAGACAATTCCTGCCTTGCAGGATCTCTGACTCTCCTGGCTGTGCAGCTGGGGCTGGGTTTGTTCCTCGGTGTTCCAGGGGGTGGGAGAGGGAGCAGGGTGGGCAGGGACCCCCAGCCTCGCTGTCTGTGTGGGGGCACCCACAGTCTTGGATCTGCCAGGAGAAGACATTCCACAAACATTTATTCCACTCCCACGAGGAAAGAGATGAGAAGGATCCCCTGCTGCCTTTCTGCAGGGTTCTGGAAGGGCAGGAGCCAATTGTTGGGGGGAAGCAACAGCTCAGACAGCCTGACAGGACAAACCCCTATGAGAAATTGCCACTGGAGAGGTTCCTTCCTCCTCCAGGCTCTCCCACCCTCGTGCAGAGCTGCTCTGGATGAGGCAGGGAGGGTGGCACACAGGCACCATGCAGAGCCTAATCAGCAGCCCCATGTCTTTAATTTATTACTGCACGAGAGAGGCTCGTTCAGAACAAAGCTGCCAGTTCAGGAGATCATTCCTTGAAAAGACTTTTTATTTGAAAAGCTGTCAGCTCACACCTTGTCACAGCCCTACTTGCAGCAGCACAACTTTAATAACATGCCACCTCATGCAAATGAGCTGCTAATTAATTAAGTAGTATTCTTCCGGGGATGGATTCATTAGATTGAAATTTGGGCTGGCGAGGCTGGATTGCTTTGGATGGTGCTTTAAATCAGCAGCATTGTCTTCTCCTGGAGGCCCAGCTCTCCCTCCCATCCCGAGGGAAGCTCCTTCCATTCTGTGCCCCCAGGAAGGCTCTGCCCACCCTGCTGCACTGGGTGGGCACAGCCCAGGCTGCCCCTGAGCCCTCTGCGTGCCACAAACCCAGGGCAGGGTCATTCCCTGCCTTTCCCCACTCTCTGCCCTTTGCTCTGAGCCAGAGCTGGGCTCGGTGTTAGACGGACCCAAAGGGACACAAGAGGCAGCACAAAACTGCCTGGCTGTGCCTGCAGGACACACTCAGGGATGGAGGGAGCTGTGAGAGGCGTTTGGGGAGTGAATAACAGGAGAATAACAGTGAATAACTCAGGGCTGAGTGCTGAGCCTGAGCTCTGTGAGGGACAGAAACCCAAAACTGCCTGGCTGCGCCTGCAGGACACACTCAGGGATGGAGGAAGCTGTGAGAGACGTTTGGGGAGTGAATAACAGGAGAATAACAGTGAATAACAGGAGAACAGGGCTGAGTGCTGAGCCTGAGCTCTGTGAGGGACAGCAAACACCACAGCAAGCCCACAGCTGGTGTCGTTCTGGTGTTATTCAGGCCGAGGCAGGCACCAGGTACCTGCCTGTCACAAACCATTTGCAGCTCTTGCCCAAAGCCCCCAAAATAGCCCTGCATCTGTGTTGTGTGTCCACAGCTCACCTGTGCCCTTCCAGCTGAATAATCCTGCACAGCTCCGTGCCAGGCTCTCTCTCCCCAGGAACATCCTCCTCCAGCTCTGCATTTCACAGCTGAAGGGATTGGTCCTGCTTGCTTTGCTTTGCTGACCTTGAGTGGCCATGTAAAATGGCATCAAAAGCCACTTAGACAAGACTGTCTAATGTGGAGTTTGCTCTAAACGAGCTTCAGTGCGTCGTGATTCTCCCCAAGGAGGGAAAAACTAAATGACTGTCAAAAATTGCCACACAAAAAACCCTGTTTCTCCAAAGCCACGGCTTCCAGCTGATCAGGTGGGAGCCGCAGAGTTCCTCAGGAAATATTATTCTCTTTCCTCTTTGAAAACATCATGTAAGTAATATGTTTGAAATGGCTTCGATTTCCTGCCCAGCACCTCCCGGGGATGCTGGAACACGAGCCAGACTCGGAGCTGCCGAGGGCCAAACCCAGAAGGAAAATAAGAGAATCCACATTTTATTGTCTGTGGGGTTTATAAAGCTGTGGATAAACCCTGCCTGGTGGTTCTGTGCCGCTCTGGGTCAGGCAGGAGCCAGCAGGTGAACAAGGGGGCCGTGCATATTTTTGGTTCCACTTGTGCATGCAGAGCCAGTCATGTGTTACTGATCAGATCTAACCTTGCTGGGGCAGAGGATGTGAGAGAATTACCGAGCTCAGCTCAGCTCAGCTCAGCTCCTGGGAAATGAGGGAGATGAGGGAGATGAGGGAGATGAGGGAGATGAGTGTCTCCCACCCCCCAGGCCCTCCTGCCCAGCAGCAGCAGAGCTGCAGCTGGCCATGGGCATTTTCTGGCTGGGAACAGGGGCAGAGCTGCAGCTGGCCATGGGCATTTTCTGGCTGTGAATTGGGGCAGAGCCTCACAAAGGGCTGGGTCTGCAGGTCGTGTGAGGACAGAGAGCCCGGGCAGGCTGGCAGTGCCCCAGGGCTGCCTGCAGCTCTCCCCTGGCCCTGCTGCCTGCCTGGGCTCTGGCAAAGCCCCAGCAGGGGCTGGCTCTGTGTCTGGGGCTGTTCAGCATCCCTGGGCATGCAGAAATGTCACCTGCAGGGAGCACCAGGCAGGGCCAGCAGGGCTGGCTGGGCCCAGGGACATTGGCTGGTGCATTCCCTGTCCTGGAAGCACTGAGGAATCCTGAGGGGAGGCTCTAAAATATAAATCCAAATCTCTCCCTGTGTGCTCATTCATGCCCCAATCTCCATCAGACAGAGGTTTGAGGTAGCTCAGGTTCCTGGTGTGCGAGGAAAGCTCCTGCTGCCCCTCTGAGCTGCTTCCCCAGTGCTATTTTGGGGCAGATCAAGGATAAAAATAAAAATAAAAAGCAAAATCTCTTCCATCTCCACGCTGAAAGTCGCTAAGCCTTCGGCACATGCCCTTTGCAGCATCTCAGCATCAATCAGCAGATAAGCAGATGAGCTGGCTCTGAATAATCTGGGTGTGCAACACACGGAATGATGCTCAGGCCTGGATGCAGTGGGGTTTGCTGGGCTGGGCTCAGGGCACACGTCTGTCCCTGTCCCTCTGTCCCTGTCCCTCTGTCCCTGTCCCCATCTCTCTGTCCCTGTCCCTCTGTCCCTGTCCTTCTGTCCCTGTCTCTCTGTCCCTGTCCCCATCTCTCTGTCCCTGTCCCTCTGTCCCTTCCCAACCCCAGCCCAGGAGTGGGCCCAGGCTGGCTGCAGGGGTGGCACAGACACAGCCCCAGCACATTCCTGCCCTGCTCCACCATTGACCTGCAGACAAACACGTGCCTTCCTTCCGCCCTAATCCCCTGCAGCCTCATGAACATCAGCCGCGCTAAATTTTTCATGTAATTAAGAGAAAAACCCTAATCCAGTGTAATTAGCTCCCTGATTGCCAGCGTCAGGCAGCAGAGCAGTGTTTGAACAGCAATTCAGGTCTGGCTGGTTAGGCAAACACTGCGTGTGTGGCTCAGTAATTCAACACTGGAGCAGCTCCCCCTGTGCTGTCCTTTGGGCTGCTTCCCTCAAAGCTTGCCCTGCTCCAGGGGCCTCATCTCCCCACAGTGCTGCTCCAGTTACAGCCCCAGGGGCTGGGCATGGAGCCAGGCCAGCAGCTCCCCCAGAGCCCCTCCCTGCTGATGTTGGAGTGGTGCCCCCTTCTCACCGGGATTTGGGACAGCACCACCCCTGCCTGCCCAAATTCAGCATCTGAGAGGCACAGCTGAGAGCCTGGTGGGGAAACAGGGGGTGCTCAGCACCAGCAGCACAACCAGGCAGGGCTGGAGGCCACCAGAGCTGCGAGGGGTTTGTGGTGCAGAGCAGAACCATCCCAGCACCCATCCCAGCACCCAGCCCTCGTGGCTTGCAGTGATATTTTCCTCGTTCATTCATATACATGAAGGCAGAATTTTAAGAGTGAAATGTTCGAATTTTGGGAAGGGGAAGCAGATGGGAGAGGAACAGAGAATGTGGATGCGTGTGCCAGCAGGGAGGCAGAGAAACCAAGAAAGCACAGAGAGAAGACACCTTCACTTAACCATTTCATCCATCCCCAACAACAAGGAGCTGAGCTGCTGAAGGCACTGTCAAATATTTCTGTTTTCTTTCTGAAATTCACCTGTGACAAACTCCAGACACCTCTCAGCAGCCACACCTTCATCTTCAGACTCAACACCAGCCTGCTGAAACACAGGCTTGAAAGGGATATCATTGTGGGAGTATTTGTTGGAGTGTCTGGAGGACACAAAGGGTTTTTCTGCTTTTGTAGAAGGGTCTTGGTCTCTGTTTGGGCAGTTTTGGTTGCTGCTGCTGTAGGGGCTGAGTTTTTGTGGCTGGGATAGTGCAGACCCCAGCCCCCTGGGAGGAGGAGCAGGCTCAGAACCATCCCACAGCCCCCATTGTTATCATTCTTTCTTTTTCTATTCTTAGCTAGCCTTCTGATGAAATCCTTTCTTCTATTCTTTTAGTACAGTTTTAATATAATATATATCATAAAATAATAAATCAGCCTTCTGAACCATGGAGTCAGACCCTGTCTCTTCCCTCACCCTGGGTCCCTGTGAGCACGGGCACAAGGAGCTGCTCAGTCTCCTGCAGCCAGCTCGGAGGTGACCTGAGGGACACCACGGGGCCCTTTGCCATCCCCTGCCCCCAGGAGCTGCAGTTCCAGCAAGGGGGGGTTCTTTGAATTGCTCTCAGTAAAAACAGACCAGGTATCAAATGTTCCCAAAGCTTTCAAAACAAGGGCTACGAGCCGAGCCAAGGCTCAGGGCTGATATGGAAAGTTCCCTCCCAGGACAGATTTTCCCAGTGCTGGCAGCCACAGCAGCCTCTGTGCACGAGGCTCAATGTCACAGGAGCTGAGCTCCTTCTTGCCTTCCTTTCCCACTGCTCAGAGCAGCACAGCCCCCTGCACACCCACACCTCTGCAGAGAGAAAGCTGCTAATGATGCTCCTGCTCTGTCACTGCCGTGATTTATTGCTTGTGCCATGGCTTGCACTCAGCTGTGAAGGAATCTTGCTGTGACCTCAAGCCATGAGACCCCAATTTTCCTGGTGCTGGAGGAAAATGGCCTGGCCAGCCCAGCCCAGCAGGTATTTTGGTATTTCCCTGTCTCCTCCTGCAGTTTGTGCTGCCAGAGCCTGGCTGGGAGCCGGGTCCTGCTCTGAGCATCTGGAGTGCTGTGCTTTGTGCCTCCACCTGCTCCCCAGGGGCTCTGTGCCTTGAAAATTCACTCTAAAGCAGCTTCAAACCCTCCAGTTTTCATTATTAATACGACTCCTTTCATCAGAGTCCACTCATCTTTTTGCTTTCTATTTCTGCCTCTACCCTTTCATTGTTTCCCCGGTGCTTCCATGGGAATGGCACCGAGACCCCGACCCAGCAGCAGGAATTCATTCCATCAAAGCTTCCTCCTGCAGCCGAGGGTTTGTTGTGGGGTTTTCTTCCCCCCTCGTTTTAATTCCATCTGTATTTAATCCCAGACAAACACAAACAACAATCTCAGCTCCCTAAGGCCGTCGCTTTCTAAATCAGTTACAGCCAACTCCAATTAGCAGGCAGGCAACATGAGCAGCTCCTGGATCTTTGGGAAGGAGCCAGCCCAGAAGGTCCTTTTCCCCAGACTGTCCCTTTTTTCCTTCTGAAGGACTTGCACCATCATTAGAGGCACAGGCTGTGCAAGATGAACCCCCCTCCCCTTTGCTTGTGGGGATGATGTTCCACGGCCTCATTAATGCTGTTTGTGCTGCTGTGCTCCAGCACCTGAGCCTACCTGCAGGCTTTGATTTATAAGAGCATCCCAAAGGCTCTACAAGTGCTGAAGAGAGACTTTATTGGTCACTTTAGCTTCCCTCTCAGCCTGCACTTGAAACTGCTTCTCAACAGCCTCTCTAAGGCGGGCTGAGGAGAGGCAGCTCCTGCCAGGCACAAACCTGACCCTCCTCAGGGGGTGAGAGGATCTCTCAGGGGTGCCCTGGGGAAGCCTCTCCCTCCTCAGGCCATGGCAGCATCTCCTGGGATTACCCTGGGGAAGAACCCACCAGCCCTCACAGGAACTCACCACATTCAACATGGAATTATTCGGTTGAACCTGACTGGGAGCTCACCATCCTCAGATTGTTTGGGCGGGAATTGTGTGATCCTGCAGGCTGGTGGGATTTTCCTGGAATTATCCAGAGAGGCACTTGTTCTTTAGGGCTCGGAGCTGGTGGTGTGCCCTGCTCCGCCAGGGCTCTGCTGGCTGCTCCCCCTCTCTGGGGGCACTGGTGGAGCTCAGTCCTTGGTGAAGGGACGTGCCCAGGCAGGACACATCTCACTGTCCCCCCCAGCCATCCCTCCCTCCACTAGGGAGCTGATTCAGGCCATGATTTCAGATGAAAATCTGTATTTTATTAACTATGGGTGTGCTTTGTTGCTGGCTCTTTAATGTGCTTGCAGCTGAATCAATGAGAGCCATGGAGAGAACCTTGAACCCAACTGCCTGGAGCTGCCACCTCTGCTGGGACACAGCTGTCACCAGGGTGTGCCCAGGGTGGGGACCATGGCCAAAGCTGCTGTCCCCCCATCCTGTGGAACACAGAATCCTTCAGGCTGGGAAACACCTCCAGGATCATCAAGCCCAGCCTTCAGCTGGTGCCACCAAACCATGTCCCAGTGCCACCTCTGTCCCTTTTGTGAGCACTTCCAGGGGTGGTGACTCCACCACTGCCCTGGGGAGCTGCTCCAATGTCTGACCACTGTTCCAGTGAAGAAACTTCTCCCAATATCCACCCTATCCAGGGCCACTGAGGCAGTGCTGGGGCCGTGCCCAGCCCAGTGAAGGATGATGGCCAGGCAGGTCCATCTGGAGACGCCGCCGGGTTTCTCTGTCCTTCCCGCTGGCTGGCAGGGAATGCTCAGAGCCAGATCCAGCCCTGCTGGGCTGCAGCTCAGCGTGCTGCCAGCAGCTGTCACAGGGACAGACGAGGCTGGGAGAGAAAAGCACTTGCATTGCTGCAAACCCTTCCCCATCCCAGCGTCCAGGCTCCGGCAATCCGGCGATTCCTGCGCTCGTCTCCCGCCGCGTGCACACACCTCCCCAGCAGCCTGGAAAAGGATTTCCCCCATTCATGCCTCTTCCTCCCATGCAGGGCTATCAGAAAGAGCAGCGTGTGCAGGCAGACAGATTTATCCACCTGCCCTACCTGGCAAAACTGATTGGGTTTGACAGACGTGCCCGGGATGTGCCGGCGCGTTAACGAGCGCTTTAGCATGGAAACGAGCAGAGCTCTGCTCCTCGCAGATGTTAGGAGGAGAAGTTTATCTAAAGCATATTTTATGGCTGTGCAGAATGTATTAGATCAGCAGCCCCAAGAAAAAAATCACTACAGGCTCCTTCCCTAACAAACACACAAATTTTAAAAATCAAATAAAAACAGAACCTCCCCCGAACAAAGCGTGACACGTTTTACAAACCAAATTCTTTGCTGCTGAGGTGACTTCAGCTCTTGGGTGAGGACTAGAGAGATCACCAGGAAGGAGAAAGGGGTGAGAAGCACCCAGTCCAGCCCCACACAACCCATCCCTGCGGATCAATCATTCCCAGGACCTGCCTTCCCCCTCCAAGCGAGTGATTCAAGTCCTGGTATTTTAGAGACAGAGCAGCATTAATGGGCTCCACTGTCTGCAAAGCGCTCGTGCTTAGATCCCCGCAAAGCTGAGCAAGAGAGGCACCAGGCTAAAAAATGTTCCCTCTCAAGCAAAACAGACTCGCACTTGGATTGCACAGAAATTAAAGCAACAAAAGGTCTCTGAAGCCAATTGCCATCTAACTGAGAAACAGGCGCGTCACTTTGTGCACCCATCTGGCAGGGACATACTTTCCATTTCAGCAAGTGCGGGGATGGGTGGACGGCGAGGGGAATGTGAGAACGGCAAAGAAAGGAGAAGAATGCAAACCTGCGGGACAACACTGCTGCCCTGTCACGAGCACTGTACTCTATTCATATGAAAATCCATACGGCTGCTACTGTTGCATGCGCTCTTCTTACACAGCATGAAATTAAAATTCCTCCTCAGTCTCACATTGCCAGCACTACAGAGCAGCTCCAGAGCAGGCGAGCAGACAATTTATCCTTTGGCTTCCTCAGGCGGGTTTGTGCTGGGATTGGGAGCCACTGGGGTGAGGGAGACGAGTCCATTGCCCACGGTGACAAATTCTGCTTCCCAAACAAATCCCAGAGAAATATTGCTGGCCTGCAGTCTGGCTGTTGGTGCTCCTTTTCCCAGTGCAGTTTCACATGTGTAATTCCCCCCCAGGCCCCCCTGCCACTTCCCTTCTTATCTTCCCAGAACAAACTCAACGTGCGGGCTAATTTCAAGGAGTGTTTCACCCAGAGTCCAGCCAAATGTCAGTGGATCTGCTGGAAATGCAAATGGAGACAATCATGCAAAAGAGGAGGGCTTATGGATTGTGCGGGAGGGCAACAGAAGGCAAATAAAAGCTGACAGGGAGAGGGAGCGGGGAACAAATCTCCCGTCTCAAGCTGTTGAGCATTTGCGCAAATGCCCGTCGAGCAGCACAGACAGATTCCCCAAAATGCCCAAATCCCATTGATTATCCCTGCTGAATCGCCTGCGTGCCTCCAAACCCCACCTATCGCCAGCTCCTAAAGCAGCATCTCACTCCCACCATTCCCTCCCACTCCAGGGGTGTAAATGACAGGGAAGAGATGGAGAAGGGAGCTGGAGCAGAACTGAGGAGCCTGGGAGGGGTTTTTGGTTTTTTTTTTTTGTGTTTTCCCAAATTCCAGAGAGCCATTGAGTTGTCAAAAGCAATTGCAGCTCTCACAGAAAGTGTTTTATTTTGTGCTTTTGAGAAAGTCGGGATAACTGTGAGATCATCTGGGGACAAAGTGAGGGGAGATGAGAACTTGATTAGCTCAAACCCAGCCACGAGAATTTCTCAGATACAAGCAGATTTGTTCATTATGTGTGCAAAGGAACAGCAAGCAGCAGGACAGGATCCATACCATGTGTTGTAACATGATATAGAATGAATCCCCTCTGGTTACAAAATTCCTTATAAATTGTAAGGGGGATGGTGTCTGCTGTGTTATATTTTATCACACTTTCTGTCAAAATATCCCTGGCAGGGAGCCTTTTGGAGATGGAATCAGCACCAAAGATTTGTTTGGGGAGGGAGATTTGGACTAAACAGCAGCAAACTCCAAAATGTTCTTTGGGAAAGCTCAGGAGAGAAACCCCTTAGAGTAGGGTTAGTGGGGTCTGGCCTTCCTAAATCACCTCATTTTATGGCTTTGCCCAGCCCCATAGGGAGCAGAGATGCTCTCATGCTCTATTAACAGCAGTGCTAATCCAGGCTGGCTGCTTCCACCTGCCCTGAGCCCCAGGGAGCACAAAACACTTCTGAGAGCATCCCAGAGAAGGGAGCACAAAACAGAGCACAAAACATTTCCCAAATCACCCCGAGAAGGGAGCACAAAACACTTCCCAAAACATCCTAAGAAGGGAGCACATAACACTTCCCAGAGCATCCCGGAGAAGTTTGTCACCTCCCAGGTGATGCGGGGCAAGGCTCACACTTCACGCCCTGACTCACAGAGCCCAGATCATCACCAGCCCCTGGTGCAGAGCAGAATGAGGGGGCTGAGCTGCTCGTGGTGTCACTGGGGTGGGGACAGCAGCTCCTCCCGTGCTGGCCTCTCTGAGTGCTCACGCTTGGTTGCCCCCTGCACTTTTGTGAGGCACTCCGGTGTTTTTGGCAGGCAGTGAACTGGAAGGAAAAGGGTCTGATTATCTCCTCCAGCACCTCAGTGCTGACCCAGAGCGCTGACCCCTTTGCTGTCACTCTCCATTTGCTCTGGATGTTTTACACAGCGAGGGGGCAGAGCCTTCCCCATTGATCCGGGCTGCAGCCAAAGGCACCGCGTGGCTCCAGCTCCGTCCCTCAGAGCCTGGGGCTCCTGGGCTGCCCGTGCTCCTCAGAGCAGGGATCTGGGGCCCTGCTGGGGTCAGGAGCTGCAGCACAGTTCTCATTCACACAAAAGCTTCTCCAGTGTCTGCCTAAAAGCCAGATAACACAGCCTGCATCTACAGCAAACTCGTCTTTGGCACACCTCACAGAGCCCAGAATGGTTTGGGCTGGAAGGGACCCCAAAGATCACCTCATTCCAAACCCCCTGCCATGGTGGGGACCATCCCAGGCTCCCCAGAGCCCCAGAGAGGTTTGGGTTGGAAGGGACCCCAAAGATCACCTCATTCCAATCCCCAGCCATGCTAGTGACCATCCCAGGCTCCCCAGGGCCCCATCCAGGCTGGCCCTGAGCCCCTGCAGGGATGGGGAGCCCCAATGTTAACATTGTCCCCAAACTGACCCAGCAGCACTGGGCCCATTGCAGCCCCCCCCTGCTCAGACCAGCTCCCCTGATGGAGCAGCATCACCTGGGGGTCCCTGGGTGCCAGAGCCGCCTGTCCCACCCTGTCCCTCTCTGCTCCCTCCCTTCCCGGGAGCCGCTCTGTGCACAGCCACATCCTTGCCATGAGAGCTGCAATTTGGAGCAATTTCCCTGCCAGCCTCGCTGCAATCTCGTGTAATCTCCCCCCAGAGGGGATCAGAGATCCCACGGTGCTGCAAGGAATGCAAATCACATCCCCTCACGGCTCTGAATAATGCAGGGCAGGGAGAGCAGAGCCCGGCAAGGTGGGATGGGTGGGATGGGGTCTGCCTGCTCCTCTTGGGGGTCTCCACCCCAGCCCAGGCACACAAAGAGCTTCAGCAGTGCCTGGGCAAGGGAAATCATTGTCTGGACCATCCCAGCACTGAGCAGCACCACCAAGAGAGGCAAGAAATGGAAAATCCAAATGCAGGGAGGCCCAGAAATAAGGAGGGAGGGAGCAGTGCAGTGTTTTCACTTTGCTCTCCTAACGGGATGAGAGCTGGGAGAAAGTTCCCAGAGGGCACACGAAACTTCTGGCAGCTCCATTTCCCTGTCAGGAACCCCAGCCAGGCTGCCAGAGCCCTCCACATCAGGCAGGGATTTGCTCATCCTGGGATTTTGCTGTAATCCAAACCACAATTCCCTGATAAGCTGTCACCACGCTTGTGCACCAGCGTGTCCCAAATGCTGGGGCTGCCAGGAGAGCCCACAAAGCAATTCCTGCTGGCAGGGGTGGCCAATGCCCAGCTCTGCCAGCCTCCCTTCCACCAGCAGGGCAGCAGGAACAGCACGGCCAGGTGAGAACAGCACGGCCAGGTGAGAACAGCACAACCCAGATTTCCCGTTTAGACAGGAGCAAGGGAAAGCAGATCCCTCTGCTCTGCCCAAGGTGCTGCAGGGTTTGGAGCTCCCCTGAGCACACCCAGGGTCACCAGCCCAGCAGAAAATTGTCCCCAGCACCTCAGGGCTGCCACATCACCCTCTCCTCCCTCCCCAGCCACCTCTCCCTGCAGTCCTTGCTCACCTTTCCTTTCCTTTCCTTTCCTTTCCTTTCCTTTCCTTTCCTTTCCTTTCCTTTCCTTTCCTTTCCTTTCCTTTCCTTTCCTTTCCTTTCCTTTCCTTTCCTTTCCTTTCCTTTCCTTTCCTTTCCTTTCCTTTCCTTTCCTTTCCTTTCCTTTCCTTTCCTTTCCTTTCCTTTCCCAACACAAAGCTCACTTTCAAACAAAGGCTGACATGTCTTGAAACAATTATTGCCCATCCTGGGGGAGGAGAGGGCTGGTAAAAGATTATTTTGGGAGATTATGTCTGGAGTGACTGACAAACTGATCTGCAGCAGCGTTTGTTTTTAATGTGAAACAGGTTTGGGATAGAAGAGAGGGAGAAAAGCTGCAGCCACCCACAGGCAGGAGCTGCTGGGAGGCAGGGGAGCTGCAGGCAGCAATGCCAGTGTGTGACCAGCTCCAGTCACATCCCCTCACTGTCCCCTGTCCCCTGTCCCCAGCACCAGGGATGGCTCTGCCTCCCTCCCTGGGGCAGGGACAGACACACGGACACACAGAGGAGCTGTGCCACTCTTGGGCATCACTCAGAGCCCCCCAAGCCCAGGGCTGGGCTGGAGCCCTGCACTGGCACTGCTGGAAGGTGATTTTGCACTTTGAAGCCAAACCATTTCCAGCTCTCTTTGGGGTGCCAGCCTTTGCTGGGGTTTACTCCTGTCCAGGCAGGGCAGTGCCAGGGCTGCCCCTCAGCCCCATCCCTGGCACAGCCCCAGCATCTCCTGGGCTCCAGCCCTGAAGCTCAGCAGTGACAGCAGCCCCAGATGAGCAGCAGCTGCAGGAGGGCCGGGGGAATTAAATTAATCCCTTCATTATCAACCTGAGCCCTGGGAAAATCTGCAGCAATGGCTGGGGGGGGGGTCAGAGCACTAAACCCAGCTCAGCTGGGCCAGCACAGCTGGGCTGGGCTCTGATCCCCCTGCCCCAGCTGCCACCAGGGCCAGCCAGTGCCACCAGGGCTGCCAGTGCCATCAGTGCCACCCTGGCTGTGCCACCAGGGCTGCCAGTGCCACCAGGGCTGCCAGTGCCATCAGTGCCACCCTGGCAGTGCCACACTGCCAGTGCCACCCCGGCATGGAGCAGAGCTGGGGACAGCCAGGCTGGAGGGCACAGGGATGTGCCAAGGCAAAGCCAGGCAGTGCTGGCACAGCTTTTAAAGAAATCCCTTTCTTTGCATCCTGAGCACCCCAAGGGCAGCCGAGGGCAGTGCCAGGAGCCTGGGCATGGCCAGCCCGGAGCCACCAGGGTCACTGCAGGGGACAGGGACGGGCAGCACTCAGTGCCACCTGGCAGGAGAGAAGCAGCTCCCAGAGTGCAGGGATTTGTGTGCTGCAATGCAATCCCCTCTGTGAGCCCCTGCCAGGCGCCCTCCTGGCCTGCACAGGCTGCTGCCAACAATCTTCTGGAAGAGTTGGGGAGGGAGGGAAAGAGTGGAAAATCAGGGAAAAAATAACAAAAACTCCTCTCCCTGTTGAGGTGAATATCTCCAATTTAATTTGTGTTGAAGAATAACAAAGAGGCAGAATAACAGAGAGCTCTGGCCCCCAGCCCGTGCTGGTGGTCCCACCTGGGCAGGGGGATCAGCACAGGGGCTGCTCCTGCTCCTCCCATTCCCATTCCCAGCACACACAGGGATCAGCTGAAAGCAGATTTATCTGCTGGACAATGGAGGGAAAAGGTTCTCCAAAGGGATGAGTTCCAGGCCAAATCACCGGGATCCTGCTCTTGGGGCTTTAATCCCTCTGCAAAGTGTCAGAGTTGGGTGGGGAGAGGGAGGATGAGGAAGGGAGGATGGGGAAGGGGAGCCAGAGAACGGCCAGAGGTGGAAGGGACCCCAAATCTCCTCTCATTCCATGCCCAGGGACCCCCTCCATGATCCCCCCTCCCAGCCCAGCCCTGTCCAGCCTGGCCTTGGGCATTGCCAGAGATCCAGGGGCACCCACAGTCTCTAAAAACCAGTCTGAAATCACCATGGGAGACCTCCAGGTCCAAAACCTGCTACAGGCTGGGGCTGAGCACAAAGAGCAGCCAAGGAAAGGCTGGAGAGGAGGAAACCTGGTCCAGGGTGGGTCTGGGGCTGGCCCAGCACTGCTCCCAGTGCTCCCAGTGCTCAGGGGAGGCAGAACTGGGGCAGAGGGGGCCGTGCCACCCTTGGGAGTGCAGGGATTGCTCATCATGAGCCAGCAAAGCTCCTCGCTTTCAAAGGAGGGAAGGGAAAAAAAACAGCTTTAAAAAAAAGGTAAAAATCAATCAGCCACAAATTATAAATAAAAGAGATGAAAGTTGAGAGCGAAACGAAACAGAGCCCCAGGTGGCCTCTGCCTGGGGCACTCCTGCTAATTTTAGTTGCTCAGCTCTTCCCTGATCTGTCTGCTTCCATGACTGCACAGTTTCAGCTTTTTCTGCAGCTCCTGAAAATGCTGCACACCCTGGCATGGCCCAGCCTGGCTGGGGGTGGCAGAGGGGCCCTGGGACCCCTCCCTGCTGGGATGGGGATGTGGGGTGGCCAAAGAGCGGCTGCTGGCCCTGGCACTGTGAGCCCACCCCGCTGCTCCCCAGGCCAGGGGCTTTGGGGCCATCCCAGAGGGGATGTGCCCGTCCCTGCAGCCCTGCCAGCCCTGCAGCCCCCTCCTTTATTGTGCAGAGAGAAACAGCAGCAGCCTCACTGACAGCAGCATCCCGTGCAGCAGAGTGGATTTAATTTCCTAATGAAGGAATAATCTGGGAACTGAGGACATTTACTGTGTCCCCATTAACACAGAGCCTTTGTGGGGTGAGGGCCAGCCTTGCTCAGTGCCCCATTCCCATTCCCCATCCCAATTCCCCATTACCATCCCCATTCCCATCCCCATCCCCATCTCAATTCCCCATTCCCCATTCCCATTTCCATTTCCCATCCCCATTCCCATCCCCATTCCCATTCCCATCCCCATTTTCCCATTCCCATTCCCATGGAAGGTGGGTTTCTCCTTCCATGCAGCAATTGCAGCTGCAATTGGGAAATGTGCTGCGAGAGCAAAAAAAAAATATTAAAAAAAAAGCTGTTTTCATGTAAATGTCCCCAATAATAAAAGTGAATGAAGAAAGCAACACATCCAAACAAGAAATAGTACATTTGTGCTGGAGAAGCAGAAATGACTCTAAAAAAGAGAGCTTTATCAACAATTTCCAGCAGGCAGGGGCTGCTCTTTAATGCTCCTGGAGGAACAGCAGAGCTCCTGCTGGACCTGGGCTGTGCTGCCTCTGATCACAGCTCTGAACCAGCCAGGCTCACTTGAAAACATGAAACTTGTTTGTTTTCCCAAGCAAACACTGAGCTGCCTTCTTCTCCCCAGAGCAGTGTTTGGTGCTGTCTGTCCCATTCTGCTGCATTTCCCTGGCAATGCCCACTCTGGGGCTGCTGCAATCAGCCCAATCCCAGCCCCTGGCATGGCCAAACCCCCCTGAAATCAAGGGCAAATAATAAAAAACGTGCCCTTAAAATCAAGAGCAAATAATCAAAAACGTGCCCCATGCCCTGGGATGTGCTGTGCTCCAAAATATACAATATTTAAACATATTCATCAGCTGATTGCTAACATGAAGGTCAGTGTTTATCTTGCTTTCCTTGCACTTTGGATTACCAGCCCTGAGCTGAACTCCCTGTGAATCAGAAGGTGCAGCTCTGCTGGGAACAGAGGGGCAGAGAGCATCCTGTGTGTCCCTGAGACTCCCCACTCTCCCTCCCGCTGTACCTGCACCTTCCACATATTCCAATTATTTATTTCCCAGCCACGACACCGAGCTGCTGCCGTGAAAGGCTCTGCACAAAGAAGAAAAGCAGAGAGGGACACAGCCTGCTGCCCTTTGCCTCCAGAGCCCTGCAGAACGATTTAGCCCAAATTTACTCCAAATTTACTCCAGACCTGCAATCCCGGGGGATGCTCCGTGATGGATCCACCCCAAACCAAGCGGGATTTCACTGCCCTGCAGCAAGGGGCACCCAGAGGGTGTTTACAGCCACAAGGAGCTGTAAAATCCATCAGGATGGAGGGAATGGTGAAGGCAGCATCATCAGACACGCAGGGAAAGCCTCCAGCCATCCCCACCTCAAACCGCAGCCCCTGATTGTCCCTAAATCCCACCTCACCCCCTCACTATCCCTAAATCCCAACCTTTTCACAGCTCCCAGGACTCTCCCTGCACATTTCCCCCCTCTCTCCAGACACATTTGTGGTTTCCACATTTGTTTTTACTGCCTCGAGGAGGCATTTAAGAGAAGCAACGTAGCCCGGGCTTCTCACAGTATTTCTTGCCACCCAGGGATTTAAGATCTTACAAATGGACCAAAACCTGTGTTGTTTTGACCTCTGAGGGTTTTAAAAGCCTGCAGGAAAATATGTTTATAGTAAAGAAAGCATGAACTTCTTGACTCGTGAGTGGAAAGGCAGAGTCTAACGCTGCCCTACCCCCAAATCCAGAGCAGCAACTCCTCCAGCTCCTCACTCCAAGGAGAGCAGGGACAGCAAAACCAACAGGAATCCACCAAAGAGTTGGGAACTTCGTGATATTTTTCACCAAGATCATTTCAGGTAGAAACTCATTACTGAACCTGATGAAAACGTGGTGAAACGGAGGAGGAATAACTTCTGCCTCACTTGATGCTCATAAGGGAGATAATGCCTCTGGGAGAAGGTGTGGGGATGAATTATCTGTGAAATTCAAAATGAAAACCCCATTTGGATGGGGTGCTGAGCAGCCTGCTCTGGCTGAAGGTGTCCCTGCTCATTGCAGAGCCCTTGAAGGTCCCTTCCAAGCCCTTCCATGGTTCCAGGGGCAGGATGGATTCCAGGCAGGATGGATTCCATGGATAAGGCTGCTCAGCACTCCCAGCCCCACTAACCCCACTGGATTTAGGGCTGAACCAAACGCTGCCCTTCAAAATTTCAAGTTGATTTTTCAAGGTGCCTGAACCTGCATAAAACCCCAGAGTCATCCCCATCTCCCGAGCCAAGAGATGAGATTAAAGCAGCCCTGGAGCTCACCTGGCTCCATTTCACATCCCCAGCATTTCCTGAACACCTGCCCTTCCCTCTCCAGCAGCTATAAAGTTCTCTGCCAGCTCCTGGATTTTTTCTGACATGACTTGCTCTGGCAGGCGCCACATCCCAGGCCCAGGGAAGGGAGGCTGGGACAAGAGAGGCCAATCTCGTGCCATTAAGGGGTGGCAGGGACATTGCTGAGTGCTCAGAGCCACAGTCTGGAGGGACTTGGCAGCTCTGCCCCATCTGCAGCCCCAAACACAGCCCAGAGCTCTCCTCTGGCTTCCGGCACTTTCCCCATCCCCTGCACAAATTCCAATTAATAAGATTACAGCTTCTGGCTATGAAAAATAATAAATGTGAGGGACTGTGGGGCATTTTGGGGACACTTTTCTGCACAGATGAAGCAAAGGGGAATTTCTCTCCTCGTTTAGGGAGAAAATAAATCCCAGCTCCTCCAACCACAGCAGCAAGTCCAGTACTGGACAAACACCCCCTTATTTCACACCACTGGGCAAAAATCAGACTTTTCTTCTCAGACCTTTCAATTAAACAACTTCTTCAGCCAGACAAGAACCATCTGCCCTCTCCCACCTCTGCTGGGATATGGGATCTGCGCTCCCAGGGTGATGGATTGGCCAGGGAGCCAGCAGAGCCCCTGACCCCCCAGCCTGCAGCTAAAACCAGACAAATCCTCGGGAAGGCGCCTGCAAATGGATGGTTTTCATCTGCTCAATAACAGCCTGGTGTCCTCTTGGCTTCTCCACAGGCTGATGCAACCGAGTTGTTCCTGGAGTGTGGCGGGGGCGATAACGAAGGATAAATCACCGGGGTGAGATAAGCACCCATAAAATGAAGTCATCTAAGGACAGGTCTGGACATATATATTTCATTGTGAAAGACCTCCTTTATTCCCACTAATGGAACAAATTAAATCAGCCAAGCTGAATAAAACTCTCACGTCCCAAGACGTAAGGAGGCACTTAAAAGTTCTGCGTTCCTCCGGCGGCGCTGCCCGATGGCTCACGGCTGTCCCTTGGGAAATGCAGGAGCAAGGACAGAGTTCAGGGGTTCTGCAGGTGACAGGAGGGTGTTCCCAGCATGAACAGAGTGCCAGCACTGTGCATCTCTCTGTGGCATCCTGCAGGCACACTGAGCAGTGACCCTGGGATGGATTCAAGCCATGTCCAGTGCAGCTGCCCTGGGACAGTGTCACAAGTGGCCAGGACAATAGGAGAATTCTCCTTTTCCAGGAGAATTGGGGGTGATTTCATTGATTTCATTCACACACTTCATCCTTCACCTCAGGGCACTGAAATAACCACACCTGGCCCCTTGCCTGCAGCACTGCAACACCCCCACACCTCTGAGCACACAAATTAAAACCTTATCACCACTGAGCAACTCAGCGCTGGGTGAAACCCAGGCACAACGTCACTGTTCAGCTTTTCCCTCTCCTCTGCCACCCAGGAGCCCTCCCAGCCCGTGGGAAGGCAGGCAAGGCTGCAGGAACTGCATTTTTCCTGCAGCCAGCATAAACAGAGTGATGGAACAATAATACCTAGATGGCGACTGGCAGACAGAGCAGAGACATTTATTTATTCTTGATCACAAACAATGTCCTGCATTGACAAGCTGAATGAAGGGCACTTCACTGATTTATTAGACCTAATAAGAAGCAGACCTCTCGGGATGAAATACAAGATTGATTTTTAGCGGTGAGCGTCGCTGCCATCGCGGGCTGAGCTCAGGCTGATGAGATGGAACCAGGCGTGCGCAGGGACACGGGGCTGACACAGCTCTGCTGGGCCGGGGGGACACGTGGGGGATTGCCACGGGGAGGGGGAGATGGGGACACAGCAACAACAGCCCTGAAAGCTGCTCTGTGCTCCCTGCAATCCTCCTCTCTCCCGCCGAGGCATCCCAAGAGCACCAAACCACTGGGGAGTTTGAGGGCAGCTCTGCAATTCCTGGGAAACCTCTGAGCCAGACCCTCCCCACAAACCTGCCTTCCACAGGAGCCCCTCTCAGCACAGCCTGTGCAATTCCCACATCAGGCCCAGCCCCTCCTGGGCACACCACATGAGCTGAGCTCCGTGGATGCCGTTTTCCATCAGGAAAAAGCCAACTAGCACAGCAGTGCTTAGCTTGAGGCCCTATTAATAGCAGTTCTAATTATATGGCTGCAAATTTAATTCGTGGCAATGATTAGTGTCAAAATCAAAGGCATCACGCATCAATATTGATAGAATTGTATGGAGCCCATAAACAGAACAAGCAAGCTGACACATCTCCCCCCAGCACTTAGTTCCTGTTAACTGTTGCATTAATGTCCCTTCTCATTTGGCTTGATGGAAATGGTTTTATTGGAGGAATCCCCAGTTCTGAATGGTTGTGTCTCCAGCATGGGCCCCTTTTTTCCTTCCTCCCACAGCCAGGAGGCTGAGGTGCTTTGGAAGGCGAGCAGGAGGGAGAATTCCATCCCACATACCTGTGCTTGAGCCACAGCATCAGCAGCATTTGCTGATTCACCCTCTATGAGACAATTCCTGGGGAACAGGAGCTGGGAATGTGGCAGGAGCAGTGAGGTGAAAGGCAGGAGGACAGCATGGATATCCCAGTGTTCCCAGTGAGGGATCCTCACTGGGGGAGCACAGCAAATGTGAAAGATTTCGGAGTTGTCTCCCTGACTTTCCTCCAGCCACCCAAAAGTGCCTTCCCTGGCAGCCCAGACGGAGGCAGCAGCTTGTTTCCAGAGGAAATCAACAGCTGTGGGCGAGGGAATAGGTGTGACAAAGCTTTCAGACATTAACGGTGTGGGTAGATCTGAGACGGAGGAGGACGGAGGAGCTCAGGTGGAGAAGGCTCTGCACCAATCCCTGGCACTCACAGAGGTGCTGGACGGTTCCACCATCACCTCACAGATGGGAAGGGGAGAGGAGGAGAGTCCTGAGCATCCTGAGCACTCCCTGACTTCCAGACAGGTCTGGTTATCTTGGAACAGGCACAAAACGCAGAGACAACCTGTGAACTTCCCTCCTCTGCAGCCAGAGCCCCTCACCTGCTTCCTCCACCTCACCTGGGCTCCCTCGGGTGTGGAAAGGTAATCCCATGTGTCAAAGGAGGGAAAACCTGCTAAAGGTGCAGACAGAGCTGGGAGAGAGAGAACAGCATGCTCAGCTCCACACAGGGATTGTTCCAGTTAATTACAGGGGGATGGATCCCACCAGCTGCAGGCAGCTCTGCTGTTAAATAAGGGCAGATGCCATGAAAACCTGACTGTGGTGAATGTCTGGGATGAATTCGCTTCAGAGATGGGCCAATTTTCATCCAACAGATGAAGGATTGCAGGTGAAGGATTCCACAGCCTCCCTCTGGACAGCGGAGCAGGAATAGATTAACTTTGCATCAGAAAGCGTTCAGTGCAACTAGCACAGGAATTAAACCCTGCTGCAGAGGCTGCTGCCTCTGTAATCCTCCATAATTCATGGAACAAGCCCGTAAATGCCTCGTGTGCAGGCACAGGCCCTTGGCTGCTGCTGCCTCTGGAAGAGGAGCCTTCCATGTCCCCAAATTCTGCCCACAGCGAGCACAGGGCTGCATCCCCTGCATCCCATGCATCCCCTCCTGCATCCCCTGCATCCCCTGCTGCATCCCTGCTGCATCCCCTGCTGCATCCCTGCTGCATCCCCTCCTGCATCCCCTCCTGCATCCCTGCTGCATCTCCTGCTGCATCCCCATTCCAGGCTTGGCACAGGCATTTGGGATGTGCTGTGGGTTCCTTTTCTTCCATTTAGGTACAAATCCCCGGCTCTCCCCTGTGCCACGGCAGGCGAGTGCAGGGCTCTGCTTTACAAGCTCCCTCTCCCCCGCGTTCCAAATTGCCCCACTGACACTCGAGAGGCACCAGGGAGGCACCTAATTTACTACTACTCAGCACTTGTAAAGTGCAGAATGAATATTAATGAGCTGATGTAATTAAAATGATGCAGACATTCAAGTGTAGTATCTGCCTGTCCTTGTATCTTCCTGGATAGATGAGGAAGAAATTCCCTGCTGCTTAAGGACTCAAAAAATTAACAGCCTGCTGTTGATTACATTTGTTAACTCTTTCCCCGGCGTGGAGGAGCAGGGGCTGCATTTAACAGGTTCACCTAATGCTGTCATTCAGAGCTGAGGTTAATTGGAAGGGTCTCAGCTTGCCAGAGCAGCAGCTCCGGGGCTGTTTTTGCTGGAGCTGGATCAGACCCACTGCTGAGCAGGCTCCCAGCTGCAGCTCCAGCTCCAAAGGCCAGCAAGGGCTCTCTCACACCTCTGCTTACACCCCAAGGCCACTCCCAGACTTATTTTAAATGCAGAACTCCTCTGAGAGTTCCCTTCCAACTCAGAGTACTCTGTGGTTTTGTGACTCACAAGTGGCGAAATCCCAGCTGGGCTTCAAAGGCCTAAAAGTCATTCAAGGTCAGGCTGGACAGGGCTTGAAGCAGCCTGGGCTGGTGGAAGGTGTCCTTGTCCCTTCCAACCCAGAAACATTCTGTGACTCTCACCTGAGCCCCACCAGCCCCCCCTCGATGTTTGTGGTGCAGAGGACAAGGAATGTTCCAGGGCTGATCAATCTTCCAGCAGGAGGGAAGAGGCACAGGGAGCAGCATGACTCTGCCCTGAGGCTTGGTTCCAAAAGCAGCCACATTAACCCATTCCTGCCTCTCCATGACCAAAATCCTGCCAGCACCAGCAAGGGCTCTGTAATTTACACTCTTCTACAGCAGCTGCAGAAGGATTGCTGGGAAACAAAACCATTGCAAGATTTCCATCTGACCTCCTTTGGTTCCTTTTCCAGAACCATCCTGCAGCAGCTTCAACTTCACCTTTCCCAAAAATGGCATTCCACAACAAACCACACCACAACACTGAGAGCTGACCTCTGCCTCTCCAACACCAGGCTGTGACCCACACCCTGCCATTCCCACTCCTGCTTCGCTCCCAGTTTCCCACTGGGAAACACCCGTGGGGTGCAGCGGCAGCAGAGAGGTGCACCAGAGCATCCCGAGAGAGACCAACCCTGGCCAGCATCGAAGAGAGACCAACCCCAGAGCAGCTCCTGGCCCTCCACAGCCACGGACCGGGCTCACCTTCTTCAGCCTGCCCGTCTTGGTGCCCACGAAGACCACGCTGTAGCCGTTGTAGACGTAGGAGGCCACGGAGGTCATGCGGTCGCGGCTGGAGGTGAAGAGCGTCACCCCGTCCACGGGCACCGAGCCCCCCAGGGGCTGGTTGATGTCCAGCCCGCAGAAGTTGTCATCGATGGGGACTGGCTGGAAAGACAAGGTTTGGGGCAGCTGTGAGTGACACAGAGCCCAGGGAGGCCCCACACGCTCGGGGTGGTGTGGAGGGAGCTGGCAGCAGGGTTGGGGTCACCAATGTGTCAACCCTGCCAGCTCCAGCCACCTTCCCCAGAGCTCCTGCAGCTTCCAGAGCCCTGGTTTGAGAGTGACAGAGACTCCCAGGAAGCTGCACACTTTATTCTGCCTTAACACCACCCCTTCCCTCATTGTCATCCCACTGCAGGATGAGAGCATGGATTAAAGGGGAAGATGCTCTGAATTCAGGGAAACTGAGGCACAGACAGGCTGATCCTACTCTGCAAACTGGTGTTCCACTGGGGCAGGGATTGAACCCGGCTCTCCAGGGCCCCCACAGGCCCCACCCAGCGCACCCTTACCGCTTTGGTGCACTGCACATCCTTGCCCAGCAGCCAGTTGAGCTCCAGGTTGCCCTCGCCCTGGTAGCAGGACTGCAGGCGCTCCTTGATGTGGGCGTTGACGGTGCGGATGGGGAAGGCGCAGAGCGCCGAGTCGTCGGGCGGGTGGTGGTACTGCTTCTGCCCCTTGGAGAAGATGGCAAAGAGCACGTCCTCCTGCGCCGTGATGTTGAGGGCCCTGGCCAGCACCTCCCCGGGCTTGGCCAGGTAGGCGGCCTGCAGCAGGCGGTACTCGGTGTCACCCCTGACGCAGCCAAAGGGCAGCGACACGTACGAGTGGAACTTGGGGTCGTCCTTGCACAGGCGGACGATGCGCGAGGTGTAGAAGAGGTCGCTGGCGGAGTTGATGGAGACGCCCTCGGGGGTCTCCGGCTGCACCGTCAGGAAATACACAAAGTTCCCGCTGGCGAAGCCGTAGATGTAAAAGATGTCAAAGTGAGAAACCAGGGCCAGCGTGTCCGAGGGGATTTTGATGAGGGACGAGACAAAGTCGCTGTGGAGCTCGTAATCCAACATCGCCGAGGACTCCGGGTCCCGGGGCAGCTTGCGGCTGGACAGGGTGGGGAAATAATCCTGCTTGCCGTCCACGGCCGTGCCAATGAAGAGCTTCCCATCCTCGCCCTCGGAGCGCACGATCACCCCGTACATGGTGCCCGTCTTGTTGACGCTGGACAGGTAGTGCTCCTTCTTGTGCGAGGGCTCCACCAGGATGAAGAGGTCGTCGAGGCGCAGCAGCTTGCAGACGCCCTGGTAGAGGCTGCCGCAGGCCAGCAGCCGGTTCTCGGAGTAGTCGATGATGAGCAGCTTGTTGACGTTGTTGGTGAGCGTCAGGACCTCGCTGCAGGGCTGCACGATGAGGGGAGGGTAGCAGGACTTGTTGTCCTCCTCGGGGCCGGTTTTGTGAGCCACCAGGATGGTCAGGTTCCCCGAGAGCTTGTAGACCCTGTTGATGGCCCCCACGTAGACGGCGCCGGTGCCCCGGTGCACCGTCAGGTGGTTGAACGTCCAGTCGCGGTTCTCCGAGTGGAAAGTGTTGAAGGAGGCATTGCTGGACACTTCCCGGGACAGCGATGCCAGGAGGAGGCAGAGCAGAGCCACTGGGCAGCCATCAGAGTCCCGTAGGCGAGGCCAGGTCCTCCTCTGATCCATCCTGGGAAAGGAGAGCTCCGTGTCCCCCGCGCGTGTCCTGAGCCCCGGCAACGTCCCTCACATGGTTCTGTGGAGAGAAGAACCACCCAGAGCCAAAGATTAGATCCTGTGTGCCCTGCAGATAAAATTCAAAGGAGGCTTTCTAATTACACAGTCCTTGAGATAAAGGGAGGATGTCTCTAAGCACAGCGAGAATTAAGTGAGTCCATAACTTAGTGGAGAGCAGTTCAGGCTTGATGCTTTGCCACTTGTTTCAGCCCCTGCATCTTAATTTGGGTGTTTAGAACATGCTCTGCTCAGACAGGGAGGGGAGAATCAGCTCCAGCCCAAGACAAAGCCCGCAGCTCACAGCCCCAGCCACCCATCTGCAATCTTGGCTGAAAGGATGTCTCCTGCAGGGTGTGTTGCTGGAAGCAGCAGAGGAAATAAGAGCTGTTCTTTACCTTTGAAACCTCCCTGATTTAATTTGGGAACCTGAGGAAGAAGCCTCGTGCAGGCAAGCTCATTGAGCGCACACTGAAGGCGCTGACATCTCCCCTCAAACCCTCCCCAGAGCCACAAGTGCCTCTCAAGCAGGTGCTTTTTAGGCAGGAGCTCCTTCACAAGGTACTTTCCTGCCAAAAAGCAGCTGCCACCAAGGTGGGAGCACATGGTTAGATCAGCCACCAAGCCCTGCCAGCAGGAGAGACACCACAGTCTAGAGCAGCTGGCTTGACCTGCCCATGGAGGTGTCTGAGTGTGAGAAAACCGCCACAAAGTTCTCCTTTATCCCAAATTACTCATTCCGGACATGCTCCAGGCTGGGCAGGCAAAGGCACCGCTTCAGATAACCCTCCCTCACCTCAGGGTCACCCCAGCTGAGGATGAGGCACCACTCTGCACCCATCACATCCCACACACCCCACGGGAACCCTGCCCTCTGCATCTCTGAGCCCCTGCTGCAGCTCCTGGTGTGGTTTTATTTGAATTTCCACCAATTCCCAGCCCTGCAGGGGCGCTCTGAGCTGCAGTGTCACCCACAGCCGCTCTCTCTTTAGCCTTGTTCCTGCCGGGAGCTGGAGAGGGCTGTTCCTGAGAGGTGACAAAGGAGCTCTGTCCCTGCCTGTGCCTCTGACAGGAGACACGGCAGGAGAGGCAGCCCTGATGGCTTTGTCATTCTGCTCAGGGACACATTGCCCCAGCTGCTTCCCTCTCGCTGCCAGGCCCGGCGTTCCGGCATTCCCACCTCGGCAGTTTGTCTGTCCTGGGGAGGACACGGGCCCTGCCACCTTCTCAGTGTGTCACAGGCACACTTCATGAAAAATCCTTTCCTTAGGATTTTTTCTCCTGAGAAGCTGAGAAGCCTCAGGAACAAACTGTAAACAATGGTGATCTGCTGCTGTGGAATGCAACAGGGTGGCACTGGATGGGCTTCAAGGTCCCATCCAACCCAAACCACTCTGGGATTCCCAGTGGATTAAATGGCCCTGGATGAGCTTCAAGGTCCCTTCCAACCCAAACTATCCCTGTGGAGCAGGCCAAACACCTGGGGAGTTAAACAGCAGCAGAATGGATGATATTAACTCTCACCCTTAATACCATTTGATCATTAATTTTCCCTCTCTTTCTTTCTTTTCTTTTTTTTTTTTTTTTTTTTTCTGAAGAGAGTTTTAAAATACAGCCTCAGAAGCAATCTGCAGCTATTAGTAACGCAAGGTGAAAGAGAGAGTAAATTCAGGGACACAATATAAACCCAAGCAGCTGAAAGGCCTCAATTAGGCTGAAAGGAGTTATCTGGTATTTAAATAATTATTAGATTGAAGGAATAATCACAGGTCTGAGCCGATTTTTTCCCCCACTGTCATCCTAATGGAGACTATAATATTATTATTCAAATGCCCATGATTCTCATTGAGGGGGGAAGAAAAAAGGGCTCATTTAATCTCCATGTGACAGGGCTTCAGGAGGCACCATTAGTCATTTCTCTCATTTCAGCTGTCACTCACTCACGGGCACCACAGTTTGTCATTAGTGGCATTTTGTGCAGACCCCCAGAAAAAAAAAAAAAAAAAAAAAAAAGAAAATTAAAGCCAAAACAACAAGAGAATCTCCTGTGGCCAATGACGGCTCAAAGGCACAATTCTGATGTCACCGGTGTGGCAGCTGTGTTTGCCTGGTGCTGAGGGGGCTTTTCTTGGGGGGTGGGGTTGCTCTGGTGAGCAGTGATTTACGCTCAGCACGGCGGGGCCCTTACCCATCACCCCTCAGCTCCTGGTTTTGGGATATTTCACCCCTCTGGATGTGCCCCAGCCCCTCCAGGACACAGCAAACACCCCCAGTGCCTCACTGACCCCCATCCTCATCCCCACAAGATTTTCCCTGCCTGTCCTTTCTCTGTCCCCATGCCTCCCCCTGCCCAGAGGCCACCAGGGTCCCCAGGCACTCACAGGGAGGAGCAGATTGGGCCATAAATCCTATGCTGGCTTTGTGGGGGCTGTGATCCTGAACAGACCCTCCTGAGGAATGGCAGAGCCAGCCAGGAGGGGCAGAGGGGGCTGGGATTGCTCTGGGAGATGGGGGTGGTTCTGCTCTTTTTGCTGTTTACAGCCCCATAAGATTCATGGCTGGGAATGGGGACAGAGGCACTGTCCAAAAGGTGACCAGGCTGTGACAGCCCCAGCTGTGCCCAAAGGGTCACCAGGAGGCCAAGCTGCACATGACAAACGCTCAGGCAGGACAAACCCTCTGGCACAGCCCTCTCACACCAGCCTGAGCCCTTCCCCTCCTGCTGGCTCCATGTCAGGTCTGGAAATGAGGGAAAAGCTCCAATTTGGCCATTCCCTGCAGCAAGAGGGATCACAGGTGCAGGGCCCTCTTCCCTCCTGCAGCTCATTGGGAATTTTCCTGTGAAACCTTTCCAGGCACTGGAGCTGCTGCAGTGATTGATCCCCTCCAAGGAGTGACACTCTGCACGCGTTTGTCAGCTGTGGAGGAAGACCTTGCCATAATTAATGAGGTTTGGGTTTAATTAGGCAAAAAGTCTGAGCCAAAGTGTCTGATGGAAGCTTCTCCAAGCCCTGGGATGTTTCCAGCGTGGATCAGAGGTCTGGATGCTCAGGGCTGCCTCTTTGGCCAGGCCACCACAGCCACCACAGCACCCAGGAGCCTGACCCCAATGGCACCTTGGCGTGAATAACTGGAATTCTGTAACACAGAGCCACGAGGATGGCTCCTACCACCTCCTCTTGGCCTTTTTCAGTTAATATTTTGACTCCATCAACCATGAGAACAAGCTGTAAATCACCAGTGAGGAGCCTGGTGTGGTTTCTGCAGAGGTTTCCCCACAGGGATGACAAATAACAAACTTTTCCTAAAACACAACCTGAACCCTTTGGGTTTTGGACCCAAAGGGTCCAGGTATTTAAATAATTATTAGATTGAAGGAATAATCACAGGTCTGATTTTTCCCCCCACTGCCATCCTAATGGAGACTATAATATTATTATTCACACTCATATCCAGACTATAATATTATTATTCACACTCATATCCAGACTATAATATTATTATTTATACTCATATTCAGACTATAATATTATTATTTTTCGGGCCGAAATGCAGCCTCCTGGCTGGCCCTGTCCCTGCTCTGTGCTGGCAGCCAGGGCCGAACCTGTGCCAGGAGCTGTGCCCCCCTTCCAGGGCTGCTCATTCCCAGGGATGCCATCCACAGCCCTCTGAGAAAGAGTTAAGAGGGCAAAGCACAGCATTGTGATTATTGCTTCCTCCAGGCCTGGGACAAGGAAGAGGAGGGGAAGAACAGAGCCCAGCCACGAAAAGGCATTTCCCTGATAACAAACAACATCACAGCAATTATGCACAAAATTTGTCCGGAGCCCAGCCATTTGTTTACACAGCACACACTGTGCAAAGCTCTCCCCTGCACCTCCCTCCTGTGCACACACACATCCCAACGGGTCCAGAGGAGCAGAAAACCCAGGGGGGCCCTGCCCTGAGCCCCAGGTTTGGAGCTGCAGATTGCAGGACAAGGACACAGCACACCCAGTGCCACCCCTGGCGCTGCCCCAGGTTTGCTGGACAGGCCTGGACAGGCTGTGCTCCTCAGTCCCCATCCCAGGGGCATCCAGAGCTGTCAGAGCATCGGGGGAGGACAGCTGGAACAGATGGAGACCAGAGAGCAGGGAACCTCTAGAAAAGGATGGAGTGTTCCTCTGCAGATCCAGTGGAAGAGGAGCTGCTGTTCCTCTGGACAATCCAGTGGAGAACTGCCCAAGGAGGGCTGCACTCCCCAGGCTCCAGGCTGGTGACAGCCTGACACGGAGCAGGACGGAGCCTGCCCACCCTGGCTGCCTTGAAGTCTGACACCAAGGGGGAATTTAACACTTATGAGCTTTCATGGCTGCTTTAGTCACGTTTGGGGAGGCTGGGGTTCGGCCAGACCTGTGTAAACAGGTCACTGGTGCTGGATGATGTTGAAAGAGCAAAGTTGGACGGAGAGCTGTGATGTGTAACAGCCTCCTGCTGCAGGCCCAGCTGGTAGAGCCATCAGTGCAGTGCTGTTCTCTAAAGAGTCCTCAAGGACCCCCAGAAACAGAACCCACAACCCCTCCAGGCAATCTGGGTCAGTTTTACGTGCCTCACAAAGTGCTTTTCCTGGTTTCCTACCTGAGTCCTGATGGACTGAGCTTTACCCACCTCTCCACCTGAGCATCCTTTGATTATTCATGGGCTTCATTCCCAACAAAATGGAATTTAATGGCTGCTGACCTCGGGTGCAAGCAGATTAAACGAGGCAATGATTTGCCCAAGGCTAAGCAAAAGGTCCCAGTGGCAAGGCAGGAGTTTTATCTCCCGAGCCCCAGCCCAGCCCCGTGTCCCCAGGTGACATCCAGCTGCAGTTTATTACCAGGGAAAGTCACAGAGCAGCAGAGGGAGGATCACAGCGAGCTGCAGGAGCAAAACAAGCAGCAGCTCCTGCTGGCCTCGCTCCAAGCACACCACAGGCAAGTGGAGAGCCCCAGCTCCAAATTAAATGGGTCCCCAGGCAGTCCATTAAACAGAGCTGGTGCAGCAGAGCTCCTGGGCTGTGCCAGAGAGCACTGGGTGTGATCCTGGCTGCATTCACACAGCAGGGCAGGACGTGGGGCATTGGGCACAGCTGCTGCTGGGGGGCTGAGTGTCCCCAAAACAGCCCTGGGTCACTCTCAGCCTGTGGGGCTGGGGTGTGGGGACCTCTGGGCATGGTTGGTGCAGCTCCCTGACCCTCCAGAATGGGTTTATCTCCTGGGATCAGCACTGAACTGGGTTTATCTCTTGAGATCAGCACCAACAGGGGTTTATCTCCCTGTATCAGCACCAAGCTGGACTTATCTCCTGGGATAAACACCCAGCCAGGTTTATCTCCCAGGATCAGCACCTAGCAGGGTTTATCTCTCAGGATCAGCACCAACCTGTGTTTATCTCCCTGTATCAGCAACGAGCCGGGTTTATCTCCCTGTATCAGCACCAAGCTGATCTGGGGTCGGGGGGCTCCCAGGGTGCCCCCAGCCTCATGGCCTGAGGTCCAAGCAAGGACCCCAAAGCCTGGAGCCACCTCCCCTCCGTGCCACCATCAGCTGAACATCATCTCCTCTCCCAGAGCGTTGGGACATCAATGTCTGCTTGAGAAAGTGGCTCCTTCACACTCGTGTGCTCCCTGCTCCTCTGCCCTGCTTTTCAATTTCAGAGCTCTGGCAGGTCTCTGATTAATTCAAGCCTGTTTAATAACCCTTCTGTTTAGATGAAACGAGCTGTCTTGTTTTCTTTATTTTTAACACTAACTCTCGTTTCTTTGCTAAGGATCTCTGTCACTTAAAAACTTCTCTGTCTCCAACCAGGCTGAGACTGAGATGGAGAAAGCAGCTGCTGACGTGCACATCTGACATCAGCCACAAGGTCTGAGGCTAAAGAGGGGCTGGACACTTTGATGGATGAGATATCCTGAGCAAAACCAGGAACTCCACAA